>NC_134580.1:70021940-71271940 GCF_037038515.1 Microtus pennsylvanicus
ATAAAGATGAACCGATACCGTGTTTCACTGAGAACAAACCTAAGAAAAGAGAAAGATAAGCCATCGCGGCTCGTGAGACTGTGCCCTCCTGATTATTTGGTACAGGGAAGAGGTCCTGCGTTAGTGTTATGGACGCTTCTGTACCCCGTCAGCTCGCATGGATGGCACTTGACACCTGATTTTGCAGGATTGTAGACTAAATTGCCCCATTTGTGCTAGTGTAGATCTCCAGCGCTCTTCTCATAAAATGAGGGTGCTCTTATTATGATGTGAGGACTTTTGTTTCTCACACACCTGGCAGGTGTCTATAAGATGTGGCTTGTCATAACATCATGTGGAGTCAGGCAGACAGGTGAGGGCTCACGTGGCGTCACACGTTACCACACACCTGCTGCACCATGTTCCTCCATCCCCACACTCTCCACACCTGCCAGATGTGCACATCTGCCAGTATTCTTTCCACGCTATGTGCTGCCTCCAGGGCTTCGCCTGGTTGCATGTCCCTGGTTCTTCCCCTTCCTTCCTATTCTGGCTTGTTACCAGTCTCATGTGGGCTGGGGCTCTAGAACTGGGACTGCGTTTCTCCGTTTGATTTTCTTTCTAGAATTTAGGTTGTCTGTCTGTTTTGTAGTCTCCTCTGTAGCTTTGGTTGGCCTGGAACTCACTATATAGATTAGTCTGGCTTCTCCAGCTCATAAAGATCTGCTTGCCTCTGCCCTCCGAGTGCTGAGATTAAAGGTGGAATTTAGATTTTACCCTCCAACAGGGCTGCTTGGTCCCACAACCACCGGTATCACTTGTGGGGCATGCTAGGCCTGTTTCTCAATGCCCCGCCCCAGGATTGCCATTCTCTCCTCCACGGATGAGACCTGAGCATGACACCTGTTGCTTGTTGTCACCAGGACATCCCAGAGAAGAGATCTCAGTGACACTTAGTCTTTAGAAAACCCATGTGATGGGCTCTATTATCACCTCTACCTTCCAGGTGGGGAAACCGGGGCAAAGTGGGTCAAGCCACTTACCTCAGTCAGTATGAGAACTGGAACCCGAGCCCTGAAGTTGACTCTAGAGTTCAGATTTGTATCCACTCTGTTTTCTGTTACTCTGCTTTCTATTGCTGTAACAAAAGACCCAAGAGCAGGTAATTTATAATGGAGAGGTTATTTGGCTCACAGTTCTGGAGGCTGAGATCGCTGAGAACCTGATGCTAACATCTGCCTGGCACCCACTGAGGAACAGGGCAACACAGCGGCAGGCAGAGCAAGCACAAATGTCACCACGGGGACTCATCCTCCTGATCCGTTCACCAGTCCCTCTGATCTTGTGATATGTGATGAGGTAGGTTAATATGATTCTCCTTCCTTGCCCATGAATGTGCGTAGGTGCACATGTATGCACAGGTGTATATGCATGTGTGTGCATGGAGGTTAGAGGTCAACCTTGGGTGTTGTTCCTCAGGAGCTGCCCTTTGGATCTTTTCATGCTGGCCTAGAGCTCACCCACCGGCTAAACTGACGGGCCAGTGAGCCCAGGAGCCACGCTGTCTGCCTCCTGAACACCAGGGTTGTAGGAGGGTGCCACCACACCCAGCTTTTTATGTGGGCTCTGGGGTCAAACTCGGGCCCTCATGCTTGCATGACAAGTACTTTCCTGATCAAGCTGTCCCAAGCCCTCTCTCCTCTTTAATGGATGACTGAGTCCAGGCTCAGGGAGACCTCTGGCTAGTGCTGGGCTGGGGCTTTTCAAACATTACCATCAACTGGAAGCTTCTAAATTGTGTTCTTTGGGGTGTTAGGGAAACTGAGGGAGGGGTTTCAGAGACGATGAGGAGGCCGCAGGAGCCCTTTGCTTCTGTTCCTCTCAGTCATGCTGAGTACAAAGCAGAACTCCAGGCTTTCTAGAAGGCTGCCTAGACAGTTAGATGTGGGGGTCCAGGCAGCAAATAGTCACACGTGGGGGTATTTTTGCTTTTATTACACATTAGGAATGCAGTTTGTTCCTGTTAGGTATGCTTTTGGCTGCCTAATAAGATTCCACTTGAAGAACGTGAACAAACTGCTTAAAAATAGCCGAGAAGGAGGGCGTCATGCAAAGCTGAGTCTGAGCTTTGCCAGCCTGGGCCCTGCACACAGGCGGATTGGTGCTGCACTGGGCACAGGCTGGGCACAGGCGGGTTGGCGCTGCACTGGGCACAGGCGGGTTGGCGCTGCACTGGGCACAGGCGGGTTGGTGCTGCACCGGGCACAGGCGGGTTGGTGCTGCACTGGGCACAGGCTGGGCACAGGCGGGTTGGCGCTGCACTGGGCACAGGCAGGTTGACGCTGCACCGGGCACAGGCGGGTTGGTGCTGCACTGGGCACAGGCGGGTTGGTGCTGCACTGGGCACAGGCTGGGCACAGGCGGGTTGGCGCTGCACCGGGCACAGGCGGGTTGGTGCTGCACTGGGCACAGGCTGGGCACAGGCGGGTTGGCGCTGCACCGGGCACAGGCGGGTTGGCGCTGCACTGGGCACAGGCGGGTTGGTGCTGCACTGGGCACAGGCTGGGCACAGGCGGGTTGGCGCTGCACCGGGCACAGGCGGGTTGGCGCTGCACCGGGCACAGGTGGGTTGGCGCTGCACCGGGCACAGGCGGGTTGGCGCTGCACTGGGCACAGGCGGGTTGGCGCTGCACTGGGCACAGGCGGGTTGGCGCTGCACTGGGCACAGGCGGGTTGACGCTGCACTGGGCAAGGCGGGTTGGCGCTGCACTGGGCACAGGCGGGTTGGCGCTGCACTGGGCACAGGCGGGTTGGCGCTGCACTGGGCACAGGCGGGTTGGCGCTGCACTGGGCACAGGCGGGTTGGTGCTGCACTGGGCACAGGCGGGTTGGCGCTGCACTGGGCACAGGCGGGTTGGTGCTGCACTGGGCACAGGTGGGTTGGTGCTGCACTGGGCACAGCAAAAGTCATAAGAAGCTGAAGATCAAGGATGAAGCCAGGTTGCCTAGGGGATGATGCCTCTTTGTTGAATTTGAGCTTACAAGCTTTGACTGTTAGATAGCGTCCAGAGATGATGAAACTCAGTCAGTAAAGAGACTTTAATTTGACTTACAGAACCCATAATGCTGTTGTTTAAAAACAAACAAATAAAAACAGATGGGGGAGCACACACTGTCATCCCAGCACTGGGAAGTAGAGAGTGGCAGGTCCCTAAGGCTCTCTGCCCAGTCGGTCTAGCATACCTGGTGAATTCTAGGCCAGTAAAACCCTGTCTCGGTAACCAAGGCAGATGGCATCTGAGAAGTCGCAGTCAAGGCTGTTTCTAGCCTCCCAATGCATGCACACAGGTCATTTACATGTCCCAACACACGTGAACAAGAACACACACAAACAGGCAATGATTTCTTTGACTCTGACAAGATCCAGGTGGCACCTGCTGGAACAAAGTCACAGAAGGCTTGGTCCCTGTAAAGTTTGTGGTACTCCTCCCACCTCCAGCAGGCCTGTAGGGTCCATAGGGCTAGCCTCATCCAAGGGGGAAAAGGAGGCAGTAGACAGGCCCCAGTTACACCCGTTACAGCATCAGAGGCAGGCCCACAGATATTGGTGGACAAGGTGTTCTCTCATCCAATAGAACACAGCAGGCCCAAGCAGCTTCAGGGCAGGAGGCAGGAGCTTCGGGAAGGTTTTGAAGTCAGACATCTGCAGGACTAGAGCAGCAATTTCCTGCTGGTGTCCAGATATGGTCTCAAGGGAACACATGGTCCTGGGTGTTCATGGACAGCCTGACTGCCTCTGTCAGAGTGAACCCGCCAGCGAGGTGGGCAGCCACAGAGCAATGCACCAAAGCTCAATGTCCAAGGCCATGGGCACCAGTAGGGCAGTTTGTGCCCTTGAAACAGCTAATGGCCCTCAACTCACCAAGCACTTACTGTATGCTAAGCACTCCGCCCATATTACATAGTTGTGGGCACAGATCAGTGTAAGGGGAACACCTCATAGTTCCATTTAACAGGCACAAAGACTGAGGTCCAAGTGAGCAGCAGGGCAGAGTCTTGAACCCAAGTCAGCTGCCTGAGGCATTAACGTTGACCAAGCTCCACTTTCATTCCCAGTGTAGGTGGGGTAATGGGGCCCACCCACCAAACCTGTGCTCCTGAATTCTGCCTTGGTTTCTGTATACCATATATTCTGGGGATGGGGGTGGGAGGAATATCACCCCCAAATAAGCAACAGCTGTTTTTTGTTGGTAGTAAAACATCATCCTTTCATGTATCAAAGCAGGCATATAGTATACAACAGACCCATGTCCCATCTGTTATAGTAAACATTTGTGAGAACAGCCAAGCGTGGAGTATATACCTGTAATCTCAGTACTCAAAAGGCTGAGACAGGAGGATCACTGGGAGCGTGAGACCAGCCTGGACTGCAGACTAAGATCCTGTCTCAACAAAACAATCGCTCCCCTCCCCACAGCCCAAATGTTTATGGGGTACAATTAGAAACAAGTGTCTGGACACATGGTACGGTGGTGCACAGGAGCCAGTGTGAACTGTACCCCCTGAGAGGGTACTTCTCAGTCCTGCTATGCATGCCCAGTTCTGCCCTCCAGCCTGCGGTCTTAGCAGTTTTCATGCTGACCACCAGCATTGGCACCCACATCCCTCGGGTCTCCTTGCTATGCCAGCTCCCCAGATGGCCTATTGGGACTTGTTATAGGTTAAACACGTACAGACTTTGCTCAGTACAAATGAGACTTGAACATCCAGGTCTCTGTTGTCGATTCTCCCAACACAGGGAAAAAGGTAATTGTCAATTAACAGGCCCATCGGCTGAGGCAGGAGGAAAATCAATAGCATGGACCAATTCTGAATGTTCTGTTGCAGGCTAGGTTTCCAGAGGCCCAAGCCTTCCACACAGGTGCATGGAGTAATTGGCTTCTCTGTAGCGACCCATCCTGCAGACTCCACAACTCTCCAATTAACATGTTCCGCTGACAGGCACACAATTATTCGGGTTCACTGTAGCCCTGCCAGTGTTTGTTCAGCCAGAACTTGTGAGCACATGGAAAGTGCAGGGAATAGCAAATACTAGTGGCTCTCAGGCCAAGCGGTGAGTGCTCTTAAAGGAACCTTGGAGTTGACTTCTCTTTCAGCTTAGATACCTGCCCAGCATCCCTGATTATCTGGAACTGTCCCCAGATCCCCTGGGAAATGGAGAGGGGGCCACCTGGAGCTTGGCTAGTACCTTCTTGTGCAATTTATATGGGAGGCAAGGACAATTCCTTCTTGTCTAACTTGAACTTGTCACTGAGCCTCTGTTGCTATAGCAATGTGACTTCTTCCTGGGTCTGCCCATCTGTCTCCCCATCCTCAGGGACCCTTCCCAGGCCACAACCTTTACTTGCTTCACCTGTGGCATCCAGCCTTGTTTCCTCCTTAACACAGACACCCACAGGTCCCCTCATCATTCATCATGAGGATACAAGGGGCTTAGACAATGATGCTAAGACCAATGTCTAGCAGGCACTGCAGATGAGGGCATTGGGGAAAGGAAATGGGTTCATGATAGGAGGATGAGCTGGATGGGGAGGATGTGGCTGGTTGGGAAGGTGATGGTAGAGATGAGTAGGGAGAGGAAGCAGGAACAGGATGTCAACCTGTGCTGACTAGCTGAGTGACAATGGAGACCGCTAGGGTTGAGTGGCAGAAGGGTGGGTAAAAAGCTGGAAAGAACATTTAGTGTGTGGTTGTGGTGTGGGCTCTGGGTCAGGTGTTGGGCTGAATCCCAGCAGTGATAGTTCTGGCTCTAGACTAAAAGGAAAAGCAGTGATTCTCTCTGCAAGAAAGAAGCCGTTTCTCTCTTCTCTAAATAACAACAACTTTCCTTACACATTGCTTGTGAAAACAAATTGCACTATGGGACACCTGAAGCAGTGACTGTGGTGGAGGGCTAAATAAGTACCAACTGCTAAGTTCTGTGATTTCACCACCATCGCTAGTAATAGATAGAGAAGCAAGGGTGAGTGCATATGCAGAAAGTCAGGTCCATGGCCACACAGATGAACTCCTTGATGGGAGGAGAGTAGGTGGGTGAGTGTATGCAAACACAGGTAACGGGTGGGTGGGTGAATGGAGAGATATACAGACAAACAGATGAGTGTAGGTAGAGGCTGCTTGTTCATTCGGTCACC
Organism: Microtus pennsylvanicus; assembly: GCF_037038515.1. Classification (NCBI taxonomy): domain Eukaryota; kingdom Metazoa; phylum Chordata; class Mammalia; order Rodentia; family Cricetidae; genus Microtus; species Microtus pennsylvanicus. The sequence continues at coordinate 70,028,114 of NC_134580.1, forward strand.
CAGACCCAAAATAATCACACAGAAACTGTATTAATTGTAATACTATTTGGCCAATGGATTAGGCATATTTCTAGCTAGTTCTTACATCTTAAATTAACCCATTTATATTATTTTATATTTTACCACAAGGCTCATGGTTTACGGGTAAGATTCTGCCAGGGGCCCGACATCTGTCTCCTTCCACAGCTACATGGTGTCTCTCTGACTCCATCTTCTTTCTCCCAGAATTCAGTATAGTTTTCCCACCTAGCTCTAGTCTGCTCTGCTACAGGCCAAAGACACTTATTTATTGACCAATAATAATGAAACATATTCACAGCATACATAGGAGAATCCCACATCACTTCCCCTTTTCTGTCTAAATAAAAAGGAAGGTTTAAATTGAACATAGTAAAATTTCATATAACAAAACAGTTACCAAGCAAGAATTATAGTTACAATATTTAGCCCATTTACATTTGGCAAATTAAGGTAAATACTCTATCATCTATCCTATCTTTGTGAGTCTAAAGTTTTCTAGACTCCAGAAGGATATAATATTACTTAAGTAAACAGAAAGTGCATTGTAAGCAACTTGCAAAGCTGTAGAATTGACAAAGACATCTTGCTACCTGGACAATCACCCAAAGTTCTTCCATAACTTTGGGGCATCCATCTTCCGCCTATAGGCCCATAGTATATGGCAGACTTTTCCATGAAGCAGGAAATTTCAAAGAGAGTTTCACCTATATTGGCAGTTTGTTAATCACTTTCTTCTGTGTCCTGCACAATGTCTAGCAGACTCTTTCATGAAGCAGGAACCCTGAAGGACTGTCTCACCTTCTTTAGGCAATTTCAGAAGTCATTGTTTTGTGGGTCTTACATGTTCAGTTTATAAAGCATAACATCAAGTGGCTCACCAAGAGAAGTTTCTTGCCCAACTGGATAACAAACTCCACAAGGAGTCTCTTTGATGTCCATCATCCTCGTGAAGTATATTGATGCCATCAGAACAGATGTATTTCATTTTTGAGAAAAGTCTAAGTTCTTAAAACATTTTAAAGGCCATATTCTGTAAGTCTTTGAAAGGTTTGAAGAATACCTGTTCATCTGAACTATATCTCTGTACATCTAGAAAACCTAACTAATATGACTACATGCTTGACTATTATAGATGACTATCTATTAACATGTATTTCTTAATTATGCATTGCATTTTAAAATGAGCTGCACAAACACAATACCTTAATCAAGAGCAGAAATATACATATTAACAAACTTGACCTTAAATTTGTATCAATAAATCAAGATCCATACCAACGCAAAACATTCATCTCTATAGCATATCCCCCTTTAAGTGTAAACATATATTTATTCTCTAGACAACTTCCTGCTGATTAGAGGTGCTGTTCATCTGGTCTTTTATAGGGTATCTCAGCCAGCAGTCCTGAAGCTGTCATGGATGTTGGACCATCTGGGCCATTGCTTCAGGGGGTTTTGTTTGATCAAACCATATTAGCCAATAAGGAATTCACAGATTTCTATCCTCTGTGGAAACAAAAGCAGAATCTCTTTTGCAAAGCAACATATCCTTAGACCCGAATTTTAAAGTCAAGATACCTTTAAAACATATATATTGGTTTAGCTTAACAGCCCATACAATGAAATGTTTCTCTGTGCTTAGCTTCTTCACAGTCAAAAAATTCAAAGAAACTATATTAATTGCCACACTACTTGGTTTCTTACTAATTAACTCTTTCATCTTAAATTAAACCATTCCTGTTATTTTGTTTATTACTCAGGGCTGTAGGTTACTGGGTAAAGTTCCAGCATCTGTGTCCTTTAGCACTACATGGTATCTCTCTGACTCTGCCTTCTTGCTCCTAGCATTCCGTTTTGTTTTCCCACCTAGCTCTATTCTTCCCTATCACAGGCCAAAGTAGCTTCTTTATTAACTAATGGTAATAAAATAAATTCACAGCATAAGAGGGGAATTGAGCATATGGACTTTGAGTTAGATGGAAAGTGGATGGATGGCTTCATAGGAGCCTGGGTGGGGTGGGTGGGTTAACGCATACATAGGTGACTATGTGGATTGATGGGTGGATGGCAGAAGAATGAACATTGTAAGGAGGGATGGGTAGAGGAGAAAAGGCTTTGTACTGAGTATACTGGGTGAAACTGCCTATGGATCATCCTCCCCCACCCATCTCCAAGGCATCAGAGCTGCCCAGTCTGCTCTGCCATCTTGACAGCACAAATAGAAGTTTCATGGTTCCATGTTGTGATTCCCTTTTGGATCTGTGCCTTTTGTTTGTTTCTTTGTTTGTTGTTTTTTTAAGATATGGCTTCTCTGTGTAACAGCCACAGCTATCCTGGAACTAGCTCATGTAGACCAGGCTGGCCTTGAAGTCACAGAGATCCCGCCTGCCTCAGAGTGTTGAGATTAAAGGCGTGTGCCATCACCTCCTGGCAGGATCTGTACCTTTGACAGTGGTCTGTCAAGGACCTTTTGAGGGTTCTTCTAGGCCCGATAAGCTGTTTGCTCAGTCCTACCATCCCCACAGAGCCATGCTCCCCAGCCAAAACTCAGCTTTTCCCTGTGCTCCCCAATTGGTTGAGGGTCTGAACTTGGGCCTGAGAGAGAGTACTCAGCTCTCCTCAGTGACCCCTAATCATTTCTAGACTGTGGCATTGCCCTTCACCAGGTATGGAGTCATTGGGGCAAGATGTGAACCAGTCTCTCTCTCTGATCTCAGTCAGCTTCCTTAGAGTCCCTAGCGGATGGCCCTGTCTCATGTTCAGGGTGTGTACAGACTGTGTTTGGAGATAGATGTGGATCTCTGGAGTGACTCCGGACAAGAGAGTGTTTTCTAGAGCTGAAAAGGTATTTCTTATTGATTTTATGTAAGAGCATTCTGCTTATCAGTTTAAAGAGGCCATAGCCCAATCTCTAGGACTAGCAGCCCTATTCAGTCTACATATAAAGATGCTACTACTTGAATCACCATGTCCCTGGCAGAGCAATCCTATCACTGGCCAAGGGTCCTCTGCCTTGTCCCACAGTTAAGACTCACTCTGATGTTATTTAGATCTCAAATGGGATTTCTGAGGATTAAAATCCTACAATAATTATGAATGCATATGAGTTGTGGCATTCCAAGCATGATGCCAGCCAGGCACAGCTTGTTTCGGCCTTGAGACTTATTCAGTACAATAGATATGATAGGGTTTTAAGGACTTGATTCAAAACCTCTGCTATGATTATACCTTACATTAATTAAATGGTGTATTTGGGAGTTGGCTCAGTAGGTAAGACTATTTGTTATACAGCATGAAAACTTGAGTTCAAATCCCCAACATGCATGTAAAAAAATGTGTGGTCACATGCATACCCATAACCTAGCTCTGTGGGAGGATGAAATGGGAATATTGAATTTTGCTGACCATCCTAGCTCCAGATTCATATTCTTAAAGAAATAAGGCGAAGGTCTGAGAGTGAGGCAGCTGACCTCCTCTTCTGGACTCTGTATGTATTTGCTTATACATGTGTGTGCATGTAAGTACACATGTGAACACACACGGGCATATTTTCATATATATGTAAACATCCTCTGCATTCCATATATATATATATATATATACATTACTTACAATATATAATCCACTATAAACATTGTATTGTTTATAAAATCATGACAGGAAAAAAAACTCCATGTGTTCACTAGAGACACAATTTGTTTTCAGAGATTTTCGATCTGTAGTTGGTTGATTCTTTAGAAACAGAACCAAGGACATGGTTGGCTGGCTAGCGTGATTAATAACTGAAACCTTGGGAAGTGCCATCTCATGCTTGGAGCACTGGCTCACCAGGTCTTAAATACTGCCCCAATACCAGCAAATGAAATTACATATCTGTTGGTGGATGCCACTAGTTTGTTTCCCAGTCACTCAGACCCAAAATAACCACACAGAAACTATATTATTTGTAACACTGTTTGACCAATAACTTAAATGTATTTCTGGCTAACTCTTATATCTATCTTAAATTAACTCATTTCCATTATTTTATATTTTGCCATGAGACTCGTGCTTTACCTGCAAGGTTCTGGCACGTCTGTCTCCTATGGCAGCTACATGGTGTCTCACTGACTCCACCTACTTTTACCCAGCATTCAGTTTAGTTTTCCTGCCTAGTTCTATTCTGCCATATCACAGGCCAAATCAGTTTCTTTATTCATTAAACAATAAAATCAACACATATACAGAAGGACTTCCTACATCTCACATAGCAATGAACTTGAGCAGAAAAATCCTAAATATAACATTCATTCATGGGGTTTAGCAAGACATTCTTATAAAACACATCATGGTTGAGAAATGTTCAGTCCAGGAAGGCAGGGTTAGTTCAACATCAGAAATGTACTCAGATAATTTAGTTTGCTAACAAGGTAGAGGAAGAAATGTCAATGTCTGAGTGCATCCAAGTTACAGAAATTATATGCATGGCATTCAGCATTCTGCATGATTGACATAACCAGAAACTCTTGGCAAGGTGGGAAAAAGGGGCATTTTCATAGTCTGATACAGTTTCATAAAATGTTAAGTCTTGTGTTCAATGACGGAGGTTTACAGAGTTTTACTGAGTCCAGAGACAAGATAAAGCCCTCTTTTGCCACTGAGGGCTCGGTATAGAAGAACCAAGATCCCAACCAATGTGGTAAGCAGAGAGAAAAAGTAAATGTGTAAAAACTAGGAAGAAACAAAATTGTCCTCATCTGCATCTCTATGTAGAATCTACAACCTTCTAGAAGGAGGCAGAGTTCTCCACCACTACCCATAACAAAGTCGATATACAGGCATTGATTGAGCTCTCATTCACCAGCAATAACCGATTTAGCACCACAGTAAAAAGACTCCTCTCCAGGCAGCAAGACAGGCTGAATGGCTCTAGGAATAAACTTCACAAGAAATGGGCTTGATTTTTATGGAGAAGCTGATACAGGTTTACAAGAGGAGATAAAAAGAAGAATTGGACCGACTGGGGCACTGTGGGAAATGATGAGGGCATGACGGCAGGTGAGGGGTTTCCCAGGGCTCCAAGTAGACTTTCCACTGCTTACAGTGGAAGTCAGTGGCTGAAGCGAGGAAGGCTTTGGGCTTTGGGCTCTGGGTCCTGAGCACATAGTAAGCGTCCTCTTCAGTGACAGGCTGTACTTCCACACTCACTTATCATGAGCCACCAGGCCTTCTCCCTCTTCACAATACAGTAGGGATATTTCCCAAGCCATTAAGTGATGTTTGGGAAAAGAAATCATGAAGAATGGATCTCCAAGGCAGACAAGCCTGGGCATTCCCCTGTTTTAGAAATGAAAGGGACACAGAGGGATGGAGACAAAGGCAATTTCCAGTGTGTGCCTATTACACACCATCTAATTCTTTCAGACACGTCTACCTCCTGCCTTATCACCTCCCATCTTGAAAATGAGGAAAGGGCAGAGTGCAGGACCACTCAGGCTAAGGTCTGAATCCAGATTTCTAAGGCCTTGACTTTGCTCAGCTTTCTGAAGCTCAGGAGAGAGAGTCCCCATGCCTGTGTTCCCTGGCGTCACCAGAGTGCCTGGCACAGTGCTGAGTGAGCAGACACTGTATCCGTTGTGCAGTGTCTGGGGGCTGAGTGCCATTCTCCCTGGTATTGTATAGAACTTGGCAAGCAGCAGGAAAGTTACCAAGGTGGCACGACAGCCACACTCCTTCCCTCATTGTTTCTAGCCCTGGCGGCCCTGTATGCCATTGCACAGAACATCCATGCCCCTGAGCTTGTACACCTCACATCTTCCTCTCCTCTTGCTTTTCATTCTCTAGTCCTTGAATTTTGGAAGTCTTACTTCAGGATGGATTTATCAAATCCCATATCTTAATCATATCTTTTAAGTTTCTATTTCCAAATAAGATCAAGGTAAAGAGATGTGAAGTCCGTCAACAGAGACTCGATAGAACAGCTTAGTTGTGAGGAGAGTTCAGGCCACAGCACCATAGTTAGACAGCATAGTGGGGGCCTGATGAGAGCCCAAGGCCACAAGGCAGAGTGGTGGGCTGGGAGGAGCCCTTTTATAGGTCTCAGAGGAAGGAGAAGGCTTCAGATAGTCAGACTGTCTCTGATTTCCTTCAGGTAGCAGAAGTGGGGGTGTACTGCACTTCCAGGAAGGACTGTGTGACTCCCAGGACAGAGGGAAGTAAGGAGGAGCATATCTAGTCGATATGTACCCATTATGCAGGTGAGGAGATGTGTTGCCACCGGTAGCTCTCTGGTGCCCTGGGTATGGCAATTTGGGGTCTGTAAGCTTCCTTGACGAAGTGAGAATGTCATTCTCCTGGAATCTGGGCTCCTGAGAAGTCCATTAAAGGTTTAGAGATTGAGGAAAGATGGAATATGAGAGTTTGGTCACTGAGGTTCTAAATGTGGTCAATGATAAACCCTCTTTAAGGGTAATATGTGTTCAAAACAGAAGATGAATTCAGAAAAGGTCTTGTAGGCATCTTTAGAACCATGAGTATAAAAACGTGGAGGAGGTGGCAAGCCTGCGGAGAACCAAGAGTAGGGAATAGAAGGAAAAAGTTCAAACAGTGCAAGACTGAATCAGATCACTGTGACTTAGAGCTAGATGGAAGCTACTAAGATGATTTTGAATGAATAGGTTGGAAAACACAGAGTAACTTTCACTTAGAGGCCAGTGAGGAAGCAACACCACAGTCCTTCAAAAGATTCAGCTTGGAGCAGGTAGCAACAGTGGGTATGGAGATACCTAGTGGGGGGTCAGGATTTCCAGGTGTTTGGAGGTGTGAGGAAAAGGGAGGATTTCCAGGTAACTGTGAGCATATTGGTCTGCACAGCCAGAAGGACAAAGTGATTGTTGACTGCGCTGAAGAAAGCTCTGAGTAGGGTTGAACAGTGAGGAAAGGCTGGGAATTGAGTTTGAGACTTGTTGATGTTAAGAAGAGATGATAGTAAGATGGGCCAATACTGAGTTTGGAGTTTGGAGCAAGGCCTGAGCTGCCCTTATAAACTTGAGAATTGTCAGCACAGACACAATGTTTCAAGCTGCAGGGATGAATAGAGTCACAGTAGAGTGAAGGCAATAAAGAACAGGTTCAAGGGTTAACTTTTGTGAAGAACACCCCAACTATTATGAAGAGGGCCCTAACAGAGGAGGTGAAGACTGTGACCAGCAAGGTGTGAAGCAAGCCAGGATGTGTGGCACCCTGGGGACCCAGGGGGGAGTGGATTCAAAGGAAGGTAAGATCAAATATACCAAACTTGCTGCTGGACCAAGTTAGGTGAGCACTAAGCAGCAGCTCTTGGTGTTCTTGAGGCACTCACTGGTTTTTGTGTAGCAGTTTCCTCCCACTGAAACATTCTATCCTGAAAGGAAGCTTGTAAAGACTCAGGAAGTAAACAACTCACAAGTCTCAGGAAGTCCCTGAACCAACCAGATGCACAAGGTCCTTTGCTCTCCAAGGTTGTTTGAGCAATAGGACTGCCAGGGAGACTTAGGCAAACTGAGCTGCTTGGAAGAGTCTCTCTGGCCTGTACAGCTGCTGTAGGTTATGCAGGAGTCCTAGGGTTCCAGCTAGAGTTACTGCCCATGCAGGGGACAAGGTTTTGGTGATGAAACCGTCTTGACTTGCCATGATTCTGGAAGTAACCCAAATAAACTGAGGTTCTAAGTAAGTACTAAGTTGTGCTTTGGTGGTATCTTACTTTGTCCTGTCTTCTGTTTCTTATCTGGTATGACTATACATTAGTGTGTGTGTTCCCCCAGAAAAGTGCCGTATAAAGTTGGTGTCCTTAGCAAGAGCAGGTTCTGTGGAGTGGTGGATGAAGTTAGTTTGAAGGAACCAAAAGAAAGAGATACAAGACTCCTGGCCTAGGACCCCGACTAGATGAGATGAGAATTATAGGAGACAGGTTTAGAGGGCGGTGGGGTGAGAAGAGAAAGAGGCTTCCCCTGCCAGCTCCACGTGGCTAAAAGGGGTCTTGCTTCCTTCTGCAGAGGCATCCCCAGGGGCTGGTGGGCTTGGATCATCACCTGGCTGGAAGCTTTTCAACCCGGAGCTCAGAGAAATAAGACCCCTGCCTGCCTCCAGGGTGTTTCCTTCCCAGGCATCCTCCTACAGCTTCCAGTGAGCCCATTAATTATGGAGGCTCAGTACTGGGAAGGAATTCATAGCATTTCCTGCAAGGGAGCTCTTAGGAGGGGAGGGCACAGTGACCTAGAAATACGAGGGTGCAGGGTGCGGGTGGAGGGCAAAGGAGCAACGCCCACAGTTCGCACTACTCCGGGGCTGAGAAGTGCCGGGGGGGGGGGGGGCTGTTTAAAATATTATCTTAGCACTTAGAGGTCCTGAGGATCACTCGCTTGGCTTATAACTGGGTGTTTTGCTTTCATAAAATCAGATTATTTTTCTTTTGCCTTTAATAAAAACCAGGGCTCATTTCTGATTCACAGGCTCAGAACAACCTTCTCCGGGCTCAGGGGCCTGGATCTGTAGTGGTGCAGGCTGGGATTGCTCTTAAATAGGAAATCAATGGAAGACCAGGACACAAAGCAGGAGAGGGAAGGGGGAAGGGAGGGAGGCAGGGGCCCTGGTTCCACAGCACCATCCAAACCCATGCAAGCTCCTGCCAGCCTGCTGGGAAAGTTTCACTGCCTCAGAAGCCCTGGAATCTTAGGCAGATCCCTGTCACCCTGAGCAAGAAGCTGTCACCTCCCTAGGGAGGGCGAGATGGCTCAGAGCTACTAAGGTGTAGGTTGCAGAGGGTGGAGGCAGGCGGAGGTGAACCTGGAGACAGCTCTGCTCTGGCTGTTCTGCCCCAGTCCCTGCCCCCCTCCATCTCTGGTTCATTTTTCTGTCATTGCTCTCAAGTTCTTTGTCTCCTTCCCTCTTTCCCTTTTCTCTCTCTAAAGAAAAATGGCTGAGCTTGTTAGACTGAAAATCAAACGTCCCCACCAGCTGAACACATCAGAAAGGACCTTTGCTTTCACATCTGCCTCTTTTTAGCCTGTGATCCAGGCTTCCTATAGAAAAGAAGGGCCAGGAGGAGGACCCGTGGGAGTGGGTGATAAAAATCAAAGCAAATCCAGTCGTTATCTGGCCCGGTAACGGGACTGGAGGGGTGACTAGAGCAGAGGGAGGGACATGAGGGTGCACTGGTGAGGGCCAGGCAGGGTCCCCGCAACAGGCAGCACCATGCAGAACGCAAGCCTTCTGTTAAAGCCAGGTGTCCAGAGGATGGGGGAGGGGATGGAGCCTGCTGATTGGACATGCTTTTTCTGTGGCTAGTAAGGGGCACCAAGCCTCTGTGGCATGAGGGACCAACATAGAAACAGGATCAAACTAGACTCGTGCCATTTCACCTGGCTCTCCAGCAGCCCCTAGAGGTAATCATCCCTGCCATAACTGTAGCTTAGGAGGTCCCCTTGGTCAAGCGGGCCAGCACTGGCTACACCTTGCTGGAAGAGTTAGGTTGCTCTGCTATACTCTACCTGGTGCCTCTAGTCTTGCAGAGTAGGGGAAGTTGGCTTGTGAATCTGAGATAAAATGGCCTTAGTCTGTGAGGGTGCAGCCTGGTCAGACCCACAGATGGGGACCCTGTAGGGAGGAAGCAGGGGGTGTGGGCCCATTGAAGGTCCCCACCCTCCCCAGCTGGCCCTTCCTGTGCTGCCTGCACAGGCAACTCCTTGTGCCCTTGCCATTTTGAGAGACAGAAACTGCTGCTCTGAGGGACAGGAGAAGATAGAGAGTCAGAAAGAGAGATACACAGAGAGATACAGAAGCAAAGGGAGACACAGCAGAGTGCTGGGGCACCTGGGTCTCCCCCACCCCACCCCCACCCTGTATCCAGAGACTCTCTCCACTCCCACGCTGCATGCTGGCTGCAGGCGGCAAGGGGAGTCCCGAACTTTCCAGGTGCTCTGCCACGTGTGCCACATGAGCTCTCTACTGCGCACCGGGAGAGCCCACCCCCACTCACAGGTGTCAAGAGGCAAAGGTCAAGCATCATGTAGATCAGGAGTATCAGAGCAGCCTGGCCCCTTTCACAGAGCCCCCAGGAACTAGCTCTCTCCCTCCTGCTCTCCCCCTCCCTCCCTCACTTCTCTTCCTCACTTGCCCTCCTAGGGTGAGAAGGCTCATCACCCACCACTGGACTCTAAGGATGACTGGGAGCAGCTACGTCAGCGCTCTGCTGAGCGCTGCCACAGAGGGAGGCAACAGATGGTAGTGCAGGGCCACGGTGCTGCCTAAGCCACCCCCTCAGCATCCCCCAGCCCCCAGGGTGGCATTGTAATGTGAGCAGCGGGCCAGTTCCGGCCCCTCCTCTGTCGGGCCCCATACTTGTGGACTGCATCCTGCTCAGGCAGCAGGCTTTGAGCAGGGGAGGCGGGGCGTCTGAGCACAGGGTAGACGGGGGGGGGGGGGGGGGGGGGGGGGGGGGAGTAAGGGGGGGTCCGGATCTTAGCCTTAAGTTGCCCTCCCAGTCTCCTCCCACCAGGCCTCAGGCAGTGTCCAGCAGGGTGCCCTACCCTGTGACCTCTGCCCTGCCACTTCTCTAATCCCCACTTCCCACCTGGTCCTGAAAACCTTGGGAATTGGAGACCTGGGTCTGGATGAACCTGTGACCCCTGACGGTTTTCATTCCATCGATGTGGAGAGTTCGATCCACCTTCCAGCTCAGAGGTGGGCAGAGGCTGGCTCCAATGGGGGAGCCTCATCCCGGAGCAGTGCCACTGCTCATCTGAGGATGGCACATAATATTGTCTCTAAGAGACTTGCAGAGTGGGCACACAGGCCCGGCCAGGGTGACAAATGGAGTTCCCAGTTCCTGAGCTCCAGGGAACCCTCTCCACTGTCCATCACACTTAGGGAGTCGGGTCAGGTCCCTTGGGGTTAGGGCTCCAGAGGAGAAGGACTAGCTGACCTGCCAGTGGTTGCCATGGGAACCCCAGTGCGGCTGGACAGAGTGAGGCTGAACTCCTTTCCCAGTTCTTGCTCCACGTGACTGGTTACTGTGATGAGCCAGCCTGAGTGGGAACTGAGAAGGGGCTGAGGCAATCTTTGGCCCTAAGAAAGCTGATACCCAGGAAAAGGATGGGAAAGAACATTTTTCAGACTCTGCATCCTGGCTGCCTTGCAAATTGAAGGTCAAGAAGGGTCCCTGGAGGGTCCCACCCTAGCACTGAGAACTCAAGCACTCCGGTTAGGACAGAATCGGGAGAGTACTGTGGGGAAGGTGGGAAAAGGGGTCAGAAGAGGGGTCAGGAAAGGGGTGCTGGCAGGATCGGGGACAGAAGCAAGGGACGGGGATGAGGTTGTATGTGGCTACATGGAGCATTCAAGCATTCAAAAGTGGCTTGCTTTCCAATGTCTTGTTCCCTGGTAAGCCTGGCAGATTGGGTGGGCTGAACAGATTTCCCTACAACGCTTGTTCCCTCTGTCTCTCTCTCTCTCTCTCTGTCTCTCTCTGTCTCTGTCTGTCTCTCTCTGTCTCTCTCTCTCTGTGTGTGTGTGTGTCTCCAGTGTATAACATCAGGTGTCATTTCTAAGATGCTCTATCAGTCTATCTATCTATCTGTCTGTCTGTCTGTCTGTCTATCATCTATCTATGACAGATCTGTTCACTGGCCTGAGACTCATCAAGTGAGCTAGGCTGGTTAACCAGAGCAAGCCCTGGAGATCTGTTTATGCCTTCTTAGACACTTGGATTATAAGTGTGTTCTACCATGGCCAGTGGTTTTTAACCAGAAAGATTTATTTTATTTCTAGCTATGTGTATGTATAGTAGATCATGTGTGTGCCGGTGCCATGGAGCTCAGAGGAGGCCAGATCCCCTGGAGCTGGAGTTACGATAGTATGAGCTGCCTATGTAAGTACTGGGAGCAGGAAACATTTTAAACCTCTGAGTCATCTCTCCAATCCCTAGCACTTTTTAAAATGTGGGTCCTGGGGTTGGACACAAATCCTTATACTTACAAGGTAAGCACTTTACTAACTGAGCGATCTTTAGAACCCTTGTCTGATAGCCATGTGGAGGCAGAAAGTGTGCAGATGTTCCTCACAAGCTTTGCCTCACACGCTTCTTTGAAGCTGGAGGAGTACCTGTTGGGTTGAACCTGGGGTAATGATCCAGAGCCAGAGGTGGAGGCAAAGCCAGGCCCTTCTGGCAGACCATGGCTCGGCTCTGCAGACAATGGATCTCCAGGTAGAAGGGAACATTACTGCTTTTACTGGCACGTGGAATGGTCAGGGGATGTCAGGAGCTGACGGTGCGAAGAGCAAGAAGGGTCAGCCCTGACGAATGAGCAGAGGTACGGAGGGGACCGAGAAAGAGATATGAGTGATAGCAAGGCCCTGCTGACTTTTGTCAGTGTGGACAATGATGGGAGGTGCCTTTGCCATCGGTATGGAGGCTGCCCACCCCTATGAGAGAGCTATCCTTCCTGGGTGGCAATGGTCCCTGTCCTCCACGGTGCACAAGACCCACATGAGTGATCCCCCCAGAAAGTAGAGTGTTCTTTGTTTTCTGTGTCTCCCCTTTCAGTGGGGATAAATGTAAGCCTCGAATGTAGAGACCCCAGTAGAAGAGTCAGCTTACTCTGGTGGCTTTGTTATGAAGGCAGCTTCCAGATGAGAGTGGGATGAGTCAGATCCTGGCTGTGCTGTCGCCAAGTCAGAGGTAGTCTTAGAGCCACAGTTTCCTCATCTGACTGTGGGCCTCCTGGAGCGTGGAGAATTCAGCTTGTGACCTCGGCCATAGACGTGCTTGATAAATATTAGCTATCATTCATTTTAATGTGAGTAAGTTTTATCCTCTTTGTAATAAAAGTTCAATTAAAGTTAATTTTAGATCACAGCTTTCTTTTTTTTCTTTCTTTATTACTTTTATTTTATTTTAATTTATTTATTTATTAAAGATTTCTGTCTCTTCCCCGCCACCGCCTCCCATTTCCCTCTCCCTCCCCCAATTAAGTCCCCCCCCCAGCCCGAAAAGCAATCAGGGTTCCCTGTCCTGTGGGAAGTCCAAGGAACCCCCACCTCCATCCAGGTCTAGTAAGTTGAGCATCCAAACTGCCTAGGCTCCCACAAAGCCAGTGCGTGCAGTAGGATCAGAAACCCATTGCCATTGTTCTTGAGTTGTCAGTAGTCCTCATTGTCCGCTATGTTCAGAGAGTCCGGTTTTATCCCAGGATTTTCCAGACCCAGGCCAGCTGGCCTTGGTGAGTTCCCAATAGAACATCCCCATTGTCTCAGTGTGTGGGTACACCCCTCGCGGTCCTGAGTTCCATGCTCGTGCTCTCTCTCCTTCTGCTCCTGATTTGGACCTTGAGATTTCAGTCCTGTGCTCCAATTTGGGTCTCTGTCTCTGTCTCCTTTCCTCATTTGCTGAAGGTTAATATTCAGGAGGATGCCTGTGTGTTTTTCTTTGGGTTCTCCTTATTTAGCTTCTCTAGGATCACTAATTATAAGCTCAATGTCCTTGGTTTATGGCTAGAAACCAAATATGAGTGAGTACATCCCATGTTCCTCTTTTTGGGTCTTGCTTACCTCACTCAGGATAGTGTTTTCTATTTCCATCCATTTGTATGCAAAATTCAAGAAGTCCTTGTTTTTTATTGCTGAGTAGTACTCTAATATGTATAAATTCCATACTTTCTTCATCCATTCTTCCATTGAAGGGCATCTAGGTTGTTTGTAGGTTCTGGCTATCACAAACAATGCTGCTATGAACATTGTAGAGCATATACTTTTGTTGTATGATTAGGCCTCTCTTGGGTATATTCCCAAGAGTGGTATTGCTGGGTCCAGGGGTAAGTTGATCCCGAATTTCCTGAGAAACCGCCATACTGCCTTCCAAAGTGGTTGCACAAGTTTGCATTCCCACCAGCAATGGATGAGTGTACCCCTTTCTCCACAACCTCTCCAACAAAGGCTATCATTGGTGTTTTTGATTTTAGCCATTCTGACAGGTGTAAGATGGTATCTTAAAGTTGCCTTGATTTGCATTTCCCTGATCGCTAAGGAAGTTGAGCATGACCTTAAGTGTCTTTTGGCCATTTGAAGTTCTTCTGTTGAGAATTCTCTGTTCTTAAAAAAAAACTAAAACCACTTTTATTCCTTCCAAGAACTCACAGCGACACCTGTTGGGCAACTCCAGTACTGGCCGGAACTCGGGGATTCCTGCGCCAGTCACAGTGACAATGATTTATCCTTAAAGGCTTCTTGGTGCCTCTTCAAAGGGGCTTCTCAAGTCCTGGAAAGAGTTTGTCTGGCAACACAGTTCCCATGAAGCACTGGGACTTTGTTGATGGGCTCTAAACTGGGCTCCAGTGGCCATGACTGAGCCTGATTATCACTGACATAAGAGAGAAGAGGGATTTGAGAGGTACCCAGCGACATAGGCATGGTCAGAGAAAAGGGAGACTGAGGTCCAGGAGCCCCAGGAATGACCTCCCTAGTACCTGACAGCAGAGAATTAAGTCCGTGGCTCATGTCCTGGATGATGAACCCTAGGATTCTGGAGACCCCCCTCTGAAGCCCTGCGTTACCTGCTCCTCCACAAGGTCCCCTAGGGTCACAACAGAAGGTTCCTCCATGTCCACTGAATTCCATGCTTCTGTCCCCAGAGTGGCACAGTTATCAGCAGGCACCTGGCTGCCCAGAGAGATCCCACTTTCCAGCCTTGTTTGTAGCTGGTGAGATTCTCAACAGTGGGATTTGAGCAGCAGGGATGCATGTTCCATCCAAGCCAGTGCCTTTAAGACAACAGGCCTGGTTCTGCCTTGGTCTATTTCCCCTCCCCCACCTATAGCCAAAATATGACCGAGACCCAAGACTTAACCTGTAGAGACTCTGGCGAGCCCCTCGGGAATGGCGAAGGATTCTGAGTCTCCGGATGTCGGTGGGAGGTAGGGCTCTCCATCCTGAGCTACAGCATGAAGGAAGAAAATTTTATCTTTAAGATGCTGGATCTGGCGAGTGGATCTCTGTCCCAGCATCTGAGTTCCTTTGGGCTCCGGTAAAGATACTCCGTAAGTCTGAGCAGAGGGAGAACTGCTGGGGGTGGCTCCTGAGTATAGCTGCACTGGCTCCCCCCACAAAACAAGTCAGCATCCCAGACACGTGTTGAAATCTCGTGTCTGTGGAACTTCTCCCCTCTGCCCAGGACCAAGAGAAAGGCAGGGGACTCAAGGGAACATAGTCAGCAGCAGAATGACCCACTTTCCCCTGTCAACATGCTCTTTCCCAGGGAACTTAGCCCGTCTCACATGTGCCTGTGTTCCGGTTACAGCGGGTTTCACTCTCCAAATGCATGTCCCTCACACGTGTGCCCAACTTTTTGACACTTGAGATATAACATGCCATACACTGCAAAATTGAGTTACCAGAAAAAAGTCTTGTACTGTTTTAAATAAGTTTACAGTTCTTCACGGGGCCGCATTCACAGCTATCACTGCTGTTTGGGGCGGCACGTGTCTTGTGGGGTGCAGGCGGGACTTTAGCACCCTGACACTCACCATTGGTGCTCCTTCCGTCTCTGTCACTGTCCAAGAAACTCTACTTCTTGCCCCATATGTCTAGAAAGGTACGTGTCCCCTGTTACCCAGTCCCAGACCCAAGACCTGGCTAAGACAAGGACTCAGACACAGTCGTTCACTCAGCAAACACCTATCAGTCCCACGGAAGGACGAGAGGTAAAACAGAGACTGAGACACACAGCTTTGCCCTCCAGCACCGGCAGTCCAGTGGAGAGGGTGCCCACTACAGAGACACAAGCAAACACCGAATTACCTAGTGTGGCAACTGAGTTAAGGGCGTGGCTAGGCACCGTGACAGAGTACCGTGGATGACTGACCTCTTTAAGATGGTAGGTCAGAGCAGCCTTCTTGGGGAAATAGCATTTAATTTGGGGGCTTGAAGGAAGCTGGAGTGAGGAAGGTGAAGCGGAGCATCTGGGTTTGGATGGAGGCCCTGGCAGAAGGCATACAAGGAGAAAAGATAAAAGTTTGCTGGGAGGTTACAGAGTAACACTGGTCAGAGCATGATAGGAGTGGGACACGGTGGGAACGGGCCTTTGAGAGTCCTCTCCTGTGTGGACCTTGTCTGGTCCTTTACAAGAAAGAAAGCTGTTGCAATGGTCCAAGCCCTGGTGAAGCCTTAGACTCAGGAGGTGGCGGTGGTGAAGGTGGACCAGAAGGTGCACAGAGGGTGTTCTAGAACTCAAAGAATGTGCCAGATTTGGGGGTGCTGAACCCTGGAGGCTCCTGTAACAGGAAGGAGAGATGAGAGGTGGAAATGGGCTGAAGCAGAGGGCGCATCAGGGAAGATGCACGGGTGACAGGGGCAGAAGCGGCTGGGTGACATCAAGTGCCCCTCCAAACAAACTTGGCTGGTAGTGGGCCATGCAAGATGAGGACCTGTAGATAACAGCCTCTGAAAAATACAATAACCTGGCTGGGCAGTGGTGGTGCACACCTTTTATCCGGCACTTGGGAGGCAGAGACAGGCAGATCTCTGTGAGTTCAAAGTTATCCTGGTCTACAAAGTGAGCTCCAGGACAGCCAACGCTGTTACACAGAGAAATCCTCTCTAGAAAAACAGACAGACAGACAGACAAAGGACAGCCTGTATGTCCATTGAGAGAGGAGTGGCTAAATAACTCCAGAGTCCTTTGCTAGCAGGCACCGGGTGACCACAGTGCTCTGCAAGTTACCGGGCACCCACCTCCAAACCACAGCACAAGGCAAAGGGGCTTGGTGCAGGAGGGCAGGCACTAGCAGCCACTATTTCATGCAAGTGGAGGAAATACACAGAAACAGAGCATAAATATTTTTATACACAGAAACACAGAGCATAAATATTTTCCTCTAATGGAAACGTACTGTCTCTGTAAGAACACACAAAGAATGGTAGCCCTGGCTGCCTCCAGGAAGGAAACTGGGGAGAGAGGGCGACTTGTAACTCTGGATCCTTTTGGTGCCTTCTGGATTTTTCAACTGCAAATGTTCATTAGCTGTTTAGCAATGAATAATTTCCATTAATAACAAATCCACCTGGGAGATGAAGAAGCTACTGTCTAGAATGCAGCCCCGAGGGCAGCTGTCAGGGACAACCTGTAGCCATGAGCCCCTTCACGCTTCCCTTCCTGAAGCCCCATCTCACCCCAGCCCTTTGCCCTCCTGACCCTAAACCCCGAGGACCACATGCATGGTTCTCACTGTTGCTATTAACATTGATGGTCTTCCTTGAAGGCAACTAATACACATAAATATGATCGGTTCCACAGAAGCGGATGTCTCAGTCAACTCCCAGGAAGGTCAAGATCCTGAGCCCACACTTGTGAGCTGCACCTGCCATGTGTCACCCCCTCCATGGTGCCTTTGGGTGAATCCAACTACTACTAGCAGAGGCATGGGCAGAGCCAGAAAGGAAGGCTGCATACAGCACCTGAGGGACCCCAGCAAACTGTCATTGGGCCCTGTGTGCAGACCCAGCCTCTGAGACTGGGGGACAACCACAGAGGCTGTGCCCTCTAAGGGCTTCAATTTCCTGGGGAGCAGATGACACAAGTGTCCTATTGAGATCAGGAAGAGACACCAGGCAAGTGCTGAGGACAAAAACAGATGTTGAGAGCTTACAGGAGACCCAGAGAGGGGAAGGAATGGGCATAGCTGCCCCGGGCAGCTGGCCTCTGTGGCTACTGAAACTATGAGGTTCAAGGAAATGGCCAGCATTACAGGGCAGTCCAGATCTGAGCCAACTCATCTGTGTTTCTTGCACGCAGTATACCCTAATAACAGCAAGTAGCAGTGCAACTCCCTGCAAGCCAGGAGTTGCCTCAGGGGACCCATGCAGTCACTTCAGGCACAGGCATGCCTGGCAGGTCATTGCTGTTACCCTCCAGGTCACGCAGCTAGTGAATGGTGGAAGTGTGATCCAAACCTAACACTGTGGCCCTGAAGCCTGCTCCCTCATTGCCTCTCCTCAGTGGGTCGGGCTCCTTGTTCAATGGGCCACCCATGAGGTGTGTTCAGAGGGTCAAAGCCAACCCAGCCAGAGTCGAGGAATTAAACTTGGGGACAGAGAAGGAGGGGGTAGAAAGGTGTGTGTAAGTATGCATGTGTGCAGGTGTGTGTGTAAGTATGCATGTGTGCAGGTGTGTGTCTAAGTATACATGTGTGCAGGTGTGTGTGTGTAAGTATACATTTGTGCAGGTGTGTGTGTAAGTGTACATGTGTGCAGGTGTGTGTGTAAGTATACATGTGTGCAGGTGTGTGTAAGTGTACATGTGTGCAGGTGTGTGTATGTATACATGTGTGCAGGTTTGCATGTAAGCATACATGTGTGCTGGTGTGTGTAAGTGTACATGTGTGCAGGTGTGTGTATGTATACATGCGTGCAGGTTTGCATGTAAGCATACATGTGTGCTGGTGTGTGTAAGTATACAGGTGTGCAGGTGTGTGTAACTGTACATGTGTGCAGGTGTGTGTCTAAGTATACATGTGTGCAGGTGTGTGTAAGTATACATGTGTGCAGGTGTGTGTAAGTATACATGTGTGCAGAGGTGTGTGTAACTGTACATGTGTGCAGGTGTGTGTGTGTAAGTATACATGTGTGCAGGTGTGTGTAAGTATACATGTATGCAGGTGTGTGTCTAAGTATACATGTGTGCAGGTGTGTGTAACTGTACATGTGTGCAGGTGTGTGTGTGTAAGTATACATGTGTGCAGGTGTGTGTAAGTATACATGTGTGCAGGTGTGTGTCTAAGTATACATGTGTGCAGATGTGTGTAAATATACACATGTGCAGGTATTGTGTAAGTATACATGTATGCAGGTGTGTGTCTAAGTATACATGTGTGCAGGTGTGTGTGTGTAAGTATACATGTGTGCAGGTGTGTGTGTAAGTATACATGTGTGCAGGTGTGTGTCTAAGTATACATGTGTGCAGGTGTGTGTAAATATACACGTGTGCAGGTATTGTGTAAGTATACATGTATGCAGGTGTGTGTCTAAGTATACATGTGTGCAGGTGTGTGTGTGTAAGTGTACATGTGTGCAGGTATTGTGTAAGTATACATGTGTGCAGGTGTGTGGGTGTAAGTGTACATGTGTACAGGTGTGTGTAAATGTACATGTGTGCAGGTGTGTGTGTGTAAGTGTACATGTGTGTATGTGTACAGGTGTATGTGAAGGTCATAGAGCAACCTCAGATGGTCTTCCTCAACATCCTTCCACTTGTCTGAGACAGAGTGCTGTAAGGAGAAAACACCATCTTCATCAGATCAGCTGTGCAAGAAAGAGTCCATTACCACAGGGCTTGTTGACTGCTGACACCCCTCACAGAAGATGGGGGTCAGGAGAGGCCATTAGACCCTAGTTCAAGGCTCTAACCATTCTTCCCAGTCATCTGTATGTAAGTCCACCCTAGTGACATGTGGCTCCCGGTCACACACTGTAGAAGGTCATCAGAAGGGTCTCCACCTATGTGGCTATGGCAGAGCGATCAGCTATACGGGGTGAAGGCTTTTCAGTGTGGCTGCTTTGGTGTCCCCATGCTCCTGTAAGGAGCCCCTCACCCATGCTCTCTAGTTAAGCTAGACAAACTCCTGGTTCACATGGTGAACTTGAGTGGAAGGGCACTTTGATTTGTTGTTTGGACTGTATAAGGAAGGGACAGATGTGTTTGCATCTCCCCGGGGAAGGGATTCTGGAAACACAGTGTCTCTCACTAACTTGGAACTTCACCAAGTAAGACAGGCTCACTGGCCAAAAGCTACATGGATCCACCGGTCTCTTCTTCACATCTTGACATCTCTGGGATTACAGTTTACAAATGTGTACCATGATACCAAGCTTTTTCACAGGTGTAATGGGGATCAAACTCAGGCCCTCCTATTTGTCAGTCAAGTGCTTTGCTGACTGCTCATCTTCCTGGTTCCAAAAAGTTCTTTGTGTGATTAGTTTTTAGTTTGGATGGTGTGGTATGAGATTGCTGGTTCCTTTCCAGCCACTCAGACCTAAATAATCACACAGAAACTGTATTAATTACAACTCTGCATGGCCTATTAGCTCAGACTCCTTGTTAACTAACTCTTACATCTTAAATTAACCCATTTCTAGTAAGCTGTGTATCGCCACAAGGCTGCAGCCTACCAGTAAGGTTCTGGCTGGCGGCTGACATCTTTCTCCTTCAGCAGCTACATGGCATCTCTCTGACTCTGCCTTCTTTTCTTTTCTGTCTTTACTTGGAATTCCCACCTTGTTCTATTCTTCCCTGCCATAGGCCCAAAGCAACTTCTTTATTAGCCAATGGTAATAAAATATATTAACAGCATACAGAGGGGAATCCCACATCAGGTCAGGACAGCTTTGAAGTCACTGCTGCCAGTCTCTGTGGGACACATTTCTGAGGGCCACTAGTGTGGGTCCTGCACCCTCTAGCTACTATTGACTTTCTATTGACTTCAGGTTGATGGGACAGGAAGAAAATACTGGAAATGATCAAAGGCATCTAACATTTTTCACACAAGGAAAAACAATGTAAGAGAAAAAGAATCTCCAGTCTGGTGCCCCTCACATGAAATCATCGTGACGTGGACACCTGAGCCCCCCCAGACACCAGATATTTACATGTCTCTGGTTGGTGGTGCAGAAGCTGGCAAGCTAGACTATAGAACCAGCTGATACTACACTTCAGTGGATGACCAGTCCATCGACCAGAGATGTGGACATTAGGCTGGCCTTACGCTTGTCTCTCTCTGCTTCCCATTTGTTGGTACCCTGAGCCTTAAGCACACATCTACACCTTTATGTTCAAGTGAATTTTAGACCTAAGCCTGTTATTATTCTCATTCTGTTGGCGGGGAGATTGAAGCTCCATGCATAGTGAGTACCATGTCCAAGAACACCTAGGTAGCAAAGTCAGTGTGGCGCTCCAAAGCCATAGTGCCAACCACAAAATTATTCCACCACATGGCATCAGCTGAACCAGTTTTCATTCCTAACTTAGAGAAACAAAGACTCCATCACTATGTCGCACAGGCTCGAGTTACTGCCTATCAGCATGTATGATGGAGGAAGGTCATTGGCTAATAAAGAAACTGCCTTGGCCCATTTGATAGGCCAGCCTTTAAGTGGGTGGAGTAAACAGAACAGAATGCTGGGAGGAAGAGGAAGTGAGCTCATACGCCTTAGCTCTGCTCTCTGGGGCAGACACATGAAGCTCCAACCCAGGAGGGACGTAGGCTAGAATCTTCCCGGTAAGTGCACCTTGGGGTGCTACACAGTTTATTAGAAATGGGCTAAATTAATACGTGAGAATTAGCCAAGAAGAGGCTAGAGCTAATGGGCCAGGCAGTGTTTAAATGAATACAATTTGTGTGTTGTTATTTTGGGGCATAAGCTAGCCAGGGGGCTGGGAGCCGGGTGGCAGGAATGCAGCCCGCAGTTTCTTCAACAGAATGGCACCCATACGTGGATGACTGAACTCCACGTAAAGCCTGAGAAAGCTTGGGAAAGAATAGAGTAAAGAATGTTGTCTTGGTAGCAGCAATTTCCTGGGTCTGCTCTGCTTGCTAGAGGCAAGCAAGTGCTCTCATCTAAGAGAGGCTTCCTGACTCAGCTTTAGCTGCAAAACCCTGCAGCTTATTAAGAGGTCCTGCCACGAAACACTTAAATGGTGTTGATAAAAGCTGACTGCATGCTTGTTTGTTTTCAGCCGTAGCAGGAAAAAAGTTGTGCTGTTTTAAAATGCCAGCTTTCTGGGCTGTCCTGCCAGGGCAAATTCTGACTCTTTCAAGCAGGCGGTCCTGACTACAGAGGTTTTGAGTGTTAAACAACATTCAACTTGTTTGCTGGCAAGGACCTTGAAACACCATAGAGTTGTGGCAATAAAAATGGCTACAGTTGGTACCTCCACCATGAGGCTGGACAGCTAAGAAATGGGCTGGATCTAGCTGGCAAAGCCACGGCTTTAATCCTACCCATATTGCTCAGTAATTTAAAGGCTCATGTGGTCAGAAAAAGAGAGATACAGTAAAAAGAGATTTAAAAAAAACCTTTAAATGATTTACAGTGTGTTAAAAATATATGCAGGCTAAAAGTTAAAGTTCTTAAAGTAAAAAACAAAAAAAAGGAATAAAGAGAGTAGTTGGGTGTGGTGGTACACACCTTTAATCCCAACACTTGGGAGGCAGAGAGAGATTGACCTCTGTGACTTCAAGGTATGGTAGCACACACCTTTAATTCTGGGAGGCAGAGACAGAGGGATCTTTGAGAGTTCAAGGACAGCCTGGTCTACAGAGTTATTCCAGGACAAAGATATACAAAGAATATAAAATAAAAGTAAAAATATATGAAACAGAGGTTAAAATAAGGCCACACAAAGATGGAAACTACACAGAGAATCTTGATACTGTATGCTATTATGCTCTCTTTGAATTGTTTGAATGCTGAGGAAAGAGCAACAAATGATAAAAGATATTTGTTTATAAATGCTGCTGGATTAATCCAACATAGATATTTTGAAAATACCTTGACTTTAAAATTTGGATCTAAGGACATGATGCTTTGGAAAGGAGTTTCTTCTTTTGTTTTCACAGAGGATGAGTCCCTGTGGATTGCTTCTATCCCAACATGGTATGATGGACCACGCCCTCCTGAAGGGTTGCTGTGAACACCTTCAAAAAATTACTTCACTCAACTGCCGACTGAGATGAAACTAACAGACAGGTTACACCATAAAAGACCTAATTAACAGCACCCCTATACAGCAAGAAGCAATTTGGAGAGAAATAACTATGTCCATATTCCCAAATATAGTTTATAAATGTTCTTTTACATTTAAAGGTGGAAATAATATAGATATGAATAATTTACATTGATATGGATTTGTCTTTATTGATATAAATTTAAGGTCAATTTTGTTACATGTATATATGTATATATATTTCTAATATTGATTAGGGTATTGTGATTGCGAAGTTCATTTAAAAATGTAATGTATATAGGTTGTTAATAGATAATCATCTATAATAGTCAAGTTTGTAGTCATGTTAGTTAGATTTTCTAGATGTGCATAGATATATTTCAGATAGGCATTCCTCATATCTTTCAAAGACTGCAGAATATGACATTTAATGTTTTAATAACTTAGGGCTTTTCATGACAATGAGACACGTCTGCTCCTGGCAGCACCAGTCTACTTCAAGAGGAAGATGGGCATCGAAGAGGCACCTTATGGAGTTTGATAGCCATTTGGGCAAGAAACTGCTCTTGCCTGGACAGTTGTATAAACTGGACACAAGGAAGCCACAGAGAGAGGATTGCTGAACTTGCCTAAAGGTGAGATGATCTTTCAGGGTTCCTGATTCATGAAAGAGTCTGCGAGACAGTCTGCAGGACACAGCAGATAGTGACTGAACTGCCTTTGAAATTTCCTGCTTCATTGAAATGTCTGCTGGAAACTATGGGCCTGTAGGCCAAAGATGGATGCCCCAACGGTACAGAGGAACTTTGGGTGACTGTCCAGGCAGTGAGATGTCTCTGTGATTTCTAGAGTTTTGTAAGTTGCTTACTTCTCATTTACTTAGGTAATATTATATCCTTCTGGAGTCTTTGATGGAGTTAAAGAATGGTTAGTTATAGTTATAGTTTTTCTTTGTTATGGTAAAAGATAAAATAGATATAAATATTGTATCTGTAATTCTTACTTGATCACTTCTTTGTTATATGTAATTTTGTTGTGTTAAAGTGAAAGCCGTTCCTTTTTGTTTAAACAGAAAAAGGGGAAATGATGGAAGAAGGTCATTGGCTAATAAAGAAACTGCCTTGGCCCATTTGATAGGCCAGCCTTTAAGTGAGTGGAATAAACAGAACAGAATGCTGGGAGGAAAAGGAAGTGAGCTCATACGCCTTAGCTCTGCTCTCTGGGGCAGACATGATGAAGCTCCAACCCAGGATGGACGTAGGCTAGAATCTTCCCTGTAAGCACACCTCAGTGCTACACATTAATAGAAATGGGCCAGGCAGTGTTTAAGTGAATACAGTTTGTGTGTTGTTATTTCGGGGTATAAGCTAGCCAGGCAGCTGGGAGCAGGGCGGCAGGAATGCAACCCACAGCTCCTACAACAGATGTAGTTCCTAGTGCAGCAGCTGACTCATAGTAAATGCTCAAGAAACAAGCTTATGAGCCAGCCAGCCCTTCCAGGAGGCAGTTTTGAGCCTCGCTGAGCTTCAAGACCTGTAAAGGCCTCCAGATCTTGTATAAACCAGCTGTATGATTTTTTTTATCTGTAAATTTGGCCCTTTAAGATTCAGCCCACAAATAGATGTAAATGAGATGCAAATCAAATTGTGCCTGCATTAAATAGGAAACCAAATACGTCTGGTAACTATTCTCTGTTCTCTCTCTCCCCACAGATCAAGGAGACCCGCACACTCTGAAGAACATCCAAATCCCACGCCTGTCTTCATATTGGTCACCACTGAGTTGGCCAGAGATGAGGTCATGTCTTCTCTGGGAGCCTTTTCTCTCTGTTCTCTTTAAGGAGTTAAGTCTCCCAGGCTTTATCTTCAGGTCAGAATCTAAAAGGAAATTGTCTGTCTAGAGTAGCCCTGCCATGAGCATCTGCCGGACCACACAACCACAGCCAGGATATTGTAATCTGAGGAGAAATATGGCTCCTGGTCATAGCATGGGGCTCCTGAGACTGCTGTCATTTCCTATGAACTTCAGTGCTGGGAGCATCTTTTGATGGTAGGTTTCCACTTCAGCTCTGGACACAGGGTTCTGGTCCTCTCAAGTTCCCTGGATGACAGAAGCATCTCTTGCTCTGAGGAGTGACTCTTGGTGACCTGCTGTAGAGCTTCAGTAGAAGTGGGCTACAGGAAGGACCGAGCCATGCTTGGAAGCTTTGGACTTTCCCAGTCAAGGGAGGAGTAGTTAGAAATGCCTTTAGTGGTCCATCCTGCCAGTGTAGTGCAGCTCCTATACAAATACCTGGGCAGCAATGTTTGGAAGCTTCTGGACTGATGAATACATAGAAGGTCCTAGAAAGTCAGTGTCCTTCTCCTTCACTGTGTCCTTCCCAACAGCTTCATCTATAGCTTTTGAAACATATGTGTTCTATGCCGTCAGCACAGGTGCAGCGAGTCCCCAGTTCCTGTGAGCCACTCTAGCAAATTAATTGATTTTTAGGGGATTCATGTGATGATGTCAAATAAAGTCAATGGGCCAGAAGCACAGGGCATGGCCAGGGGCTTGCTACAGGCACCTGGATCTTGGAGAGGCACCCTTAACTTTTGAAAGCCAGCACAGTCTTTAGAGAGATGTATTAGAAATGGGCTGGATTAAAGACACTCACCTGTTGTTGTGATGTGGTTGGAATGAGAATTGACAACCACAGGCTTCAGTGCTGAATTCTTGGTCCCATCTGGTGGTGCTGTTCTAGAAAGTTGAGGAAACTGTAGGTGAGACCTTCCTGGAAGAAGTAAATCACTGAGAGCATTGCCTCAGAAGGGTAGAGGTCCCTGAACTCTCCTCCCTCTCTTCTGTTTGTCCACTGTAAGGTGCTTAGCCTCTCCTCACCTGCTCCCACTGCCATGATGCTCTGGCCAAGTGCACGGAGCCAAGCAAACATGGACTGTGAGCCAAGATGAATCTCTTTGTATATTGTTTCTGTCCAGGATTTTCTTGCAAAGATGCAAAAGTTATAAAGTTGGTGTCCCCTGGAGTCCTGATGGTCGGTGTGCAGAGTGATCTACAATGAGCTCTGCCAGCGAGCAGCAAAAGCTATTGGTTTTTCTGGTCTTACAATAGTCACCACAGAGGTGAGCACAGGGCATAGTAGAGTGGCTGGGTGCTTGTGGTTAATTTGGACAACTGAACAGCCCAAAGTGGCCACCCTCAGTGTGATATTTAGTGTTAGTTGTCAACTTGACAGGACCTAAATCACCTGGGACATGGCCTCTGGGAATGCCTGTGGCAGGTTATTTTGACTGTGTTGATTGAGGTGGGGAGACACATCTTAACTATGGGCAGGCCTGTTCTCCTTGGCCGGGATCCTGGACTGAAGGGATGGAGAAGGGGAACTGAGCAGCAGCTTGTGTTATCTCTCTCCTTGCTGGTTGGGGATGGCATGTGACCAGCTTTCAGGTTCCTGCTGCCTGCGTTTCCCTGTCGCGATGGACTGTACCTTAGCCTAAGGGCTAAAATAAACGCTTTCTCCCTTAATGTTCTTGTTGGGGTGTTTGACCACGGCACCAAGAAAAGACACAAAGACACTGGTACCTAGGGTGACAACCCAAGAGCTGCAGTCTGAAATTTCAAGGGAATCTAAGAGCGTCTTGACTTTGAACATGACACTGATTTTCCCAGACAGGGTCTGTTTCCCAGTCTGGCTCAAATCCACTATGTATCCAAGGTTGGCCTTGAATGTCTGATGCTCCTGCCTCCACCACAAAGAGCCGGGACCATAGGTGTGTGCCATCACACCTATGCAGTGTTAGGGATGGAACCCAGGGCTTACGCATGCCAGGCAAGCATTCTCCCAGAAGAGCCCCATGAACAGCCTGTGTGTGATACACCCTTAATCTCTGGCTCTAATACCAGTGAGCTTAATGCAAGTTTGAGGTTTCTGGCCCAAAGGCCTCCTGTTTACACAACCTATAATATAAATTAAATGAGCCTGTAATATAGCATAGATGAAAAATTCCCAGACTGCCCCCGAGCCACAGATGCTTTGAAAATGCAATGAATGCATCCACAAATGCATTTTTGTGATGATATTTGCGATTCCTAGAGCTGTGGACAGTCGATTTCTAGAACATACTTTTGAGAAACAACAGCAAAAAATGATATGAATCAGCAAACTTTAAAAACTGCCTAACCGCTTGGCAGAAAAGCAAGCAGTCGTCTTGTCCCCCTGCAGGAAAGATGCCCTTTGGGCCAAAAAACATAAACAAAGTGCCCTGTCTCACCAGTTATCCAGCACAGCAAAGTGACAACGGCATTGCTGATTCTCACCACACCACAACCAGAGCAACACCGCTGAGAGGGTGCGGGTGCCCCCAGCTCTCACGCTACGCTGGGCTCTCACCGCTGAGAGGGTGCGGGTGCCCCCAGCATCACTCTAAGCTGGGCTCTCACCGCTGAGAGGGTGCTTGTGCCCCCAGCTCTCACACTATGCTGGGCTCTCACTGCTGAGAGGGTGCTTGTGCCCCCAGCTCTCACGCTACGCTGGGCTCTCACCGCTGAGGGGGTGTGGGCGCCCCCCAACTCTCAAGCTATGCTGAACTTCTGCACACATAAGAACATTCTGGAAGAAATGGTTTGATTGTTAATAGTACTTTTACTTTTGAAGTCTTAAGGGACAACAAGCAAGCTGTGGTCACTAAAGCTTCCTTGTTTGTTTATCTGGTAAAAATGGGTGTGCATATGCCCTGTGATCTCAGGCCCCATACTGGGTGATCATCTTCCTTAGGGAACTCTTGCTCAGACAGCAAAGCCTGAAAACAGAATCAAGGTGCTATAGCTACATCAGCTTTACATATATATAAATATATATGTTATAGTTATGTATAGCCTCATGATAGAAGGCTTGAGAGCCAAGCAAAAGAGCAAGGCACAGACTCCGCTGTCTCCCCAGAAGGAGCTGTGTTTGCAGTGCAAAACCACGGGGGTGGGGGTGGGGGCGTGATTCAGAAGGAAGTGAGACTGAGAGTGTGCTGTTTGGAAGTGATGGTTAGGTGGGAGACTTACACAGAAAGCAACAGAGGAGCTGGAAGGGATGGCTCGGCTGCTGAGGGCACTTGCTCATCCAGGAGACCAGAGCTCAGCTCCCAGCACCAGCCTGTAACTGCAGCTCCTGTGTTCTCTTCCGATGAATGTGACCTTTAAGGCACATTTCTCAGTCCTCAGCTGTTAGCCACTCACTTTGTTTTCTGGGATGCTGGCCTGTAAATTACTACTCAGCTAGACCGTCTAGCCTGAACGCATTAAGAATCTCCTGTCTCCACCTCCTAGCGCCAGATTACAAGAGCATGCCACCACAGTAAGCTCAACAAAAGTGCGTTCTGGGGATGGAACTCGGTCTTCATGCATGCCACCCCTCCGTCTTGTTTCGTGATTCTTTACACCACCCACAAATCTTAGGAATGCGGTTCTGTCTGTATTCACAACAAAACGATCTAATCTCAGACTACAGAGATGACTCAGGGGAGAAGAGCACTGGCTGCTCTTCCAGAAAACCTAGGTTCCCATTCCTAGTACCTCTCTGGTAGCTGAGCTTTTTAACTCCGTCTCCAGTCCCAGGGGATTCGAAGCCCTCTTCTGGCCTCTTTGGGTACTTCATGCCTGTGTAGGCAAAACATCTATACACAAGATTTATTTAAAAAAGGAAAAAAAAAAAAACAAGCAAAAAGTAAACGATTTTCCCTTCCCCCGACCGTTAGAAAGAAAAATATGATGAAATCTATAGACTTTACTTCTAGGATAATTAAGAACCTCCTAGACATTGGAATGTAGAAGGTTCACAGACCCTTCAAAGGTCCTCTCTGGGTCCACGGCATATATGTTGTCCATTGGCTCACATACCATAGAGCTGTGATGTCCTAGGAAGCCATAGATGGCCCTAAGCTGCCAAGCAATCCCTGTGATGAATAATTCTCCACAGTGGTACAAACGCCAATATCACCCTTGGTCCCCATGCCCTTCTGACCTTGGGTATTCCCAGCTGGTAAGTCCCAGTATCCTCTCCTGCCCCAGCAGTGACCACAACCTCTCATGGCCCAGATCTCTGCTATCTAGCACAAAGCAGATCTGATGGGAAGAGGAAAGTCAGGGAATGTCAGAAGGTAGCTAATTGCTTGTAGTAATCTTGCCTTGAAACCTTGGGAGGATAATCATCTGGTCTTGGTGTTTTAGAGTTTAATTGTTTAAGTGGAGAATAAAACCAGTGTCCAACAGGTTAGCAGTGGTAGCAGGCAGACAGACTGGCATGTGGCTCTGGGGAACCACTTCTCCCCAAGCTTTAGTGGCACATCTGGTTATCTTCCAGATGTTCAAGTGAACATTAGCCCTGACTTCCATGGTGTGTGTGGATGGGTCATCCCATCTGGGGTTCCCTCGACACAGACTCAGGGAGGCCCCTGGGACCCCTGACCATAGCCCTGGGTCTTCATGAATCTGGATGCTCTGATACTTACAGGTGCAGTGATCCCATGAGCCCACAGTCAATGGAAGGGGCTGTAAATTGAGAATGTTCCAAGCCGCCTAGTATACAGAAATTCTCCTTGTGATTCTCTAGGATTCACTTGAAATAAGCTCACATCGGCTCTGTTTCTGGGTGATTCCTGAAAAGGAAGCTGTGGCGCAGATGGTCAGAGGCGGGAAGAACTCACTGGGGGCTGCCCATCTGGTGTGGGTGGAGGTGGTCTAGAGCCCTCTTCTACTGAGTCACCACGTCAGTATGTTCGCTGAGAGGCTGGGGTAGGCAGTGGTGGAATGCGCCATCCAGAAGGGCGCCTAGACGCCCTCAAGGGAGCCCCTCCTGCTACTCGTTTCTCCTCAAGCTAGAATACAAGTTCAGTGGGACCCGCCTTCCTCTGTCACCTCAGCTATGACGCTAAAAAGCCATGTCAGGCCTGTCCCTAGAAATGTTCACAGCAAAACTCCCTCTGCCCTCTGTCCCCATGGACAGGGTATTGGGTCAGATCTCGTCTTTTCCCTATCATGGCCAGGGCAGAGCCCCCTGGGGCCTCTCTATTGTACTGGAAGGGATATTTCTACAACACCCACCTTACTCTCATTCTCCCCCTTCCGGTAATCTTTCTGCCTCCACACTACCTATGCGAAAGCACAAAATCCCAGGCAACAGCCCCTCCCCAGCTGACCTCTGCTGACCTCCACTTGGCCTTGTCCTCACATTCTCCATTTCCCCTACACACAAGCCAGCCTCCTATAGCTGTCCCTTCCGACACACAAGACAGCCTCCTGTGGCTGTCCCTCCCCACGCAAGCCAGCCTCCTATGGCTGTCCCTCCCCACGCAAGCCAGCCTCCTATGGCTGTCCCTCCCGACACACAAGCCAGCCTCCTATCGCTGTCCCTCCCATAATCTTTGCTCTTGCCTTGGCATGGAAATTTTTTTCCCTGGTGTCTCAAATCCCACAGAGAATAAACCAGAACATGGACAAGCCTCCATGGCTGCTCTTACCAGATGTCATAAAGACCTGTGTTCTCCCCCCTTGCCATCCTGCGAGCATCTGAAAGACTGAGGTATATCCTCACGGCTAGGCATGATCCCCAGAAAGGCTAAATATATCTTCCCCCACAATGAATGTAACACACACACACACACACACACACACACACACACACACACACACGAGGAGTCTGTTTTGGTCTGCCAATAAACCTTGGTCAAGCCACTTAAGGAAGAACTGAGCACAGTCTTGAGAGCTGCCCCTTGCTTGTAATGTTTAACCGTCTCTTCCTCTTCCTCAGAACCGAGGCCCTCTCTCCAGTTCTCCATCACCTGGTTTATGTCCACTCTGAGCCTGTCAGCAATCCCCCTCCTCATTAGATTTGCCATGTCTTCTGCAACTGGCTGGCCGGCCCAGAGGGGCATGGCTGAGTCCCCGTGCTGGCTCACTGTGAGGCAACCTGGCTGAGGACGCTGGAGCCCAGCTGGAGTGTGTGCAGTAATCCACCCCATCAGGGAAACATCTGCTTTTCCCTGTGGCCTCCACCCCTCCCCCCAGCCTCCTGCCACATGCTCCCTTCTCCCCGGAGTGGAAACCACCAGAGCAGAGCTCTACAAATTGCCTGGTACATAGAGGATGCCCCTCAGGAGGCCTGGCCTCCCTGGTGGCCTCTTTCCTTGGACTTTTCCACACTACCCCTCGGAGTCACCGATTCCAGTGAACCAGGATGCCCACTCAGGATTTACGATGATGATTACAGGTTTTTTTTTTTCACTTTTCTTTTTCTTTTTGCAAAACGACTGATTTAGCTAGAGAACCACATCCACAGGAACCATGGGCTATAAAAATGCAATCCTAGGGGAAAATGCGACTGATGGCTTCTTATAACTGCCACAGACAGATTTCTGGGGTCACTTCCTATGACGTGGACAGAGAGAGGCCTGTGCGCATCAACAGACCAGGAAATGGATCCCCAAAGTCTGCTTCCACCTCCCAATAAAGGGTCCCCAAAGACAATTTTTACCCACGTTGATCTCTCATGTCTTTAGGATCTATTGGGCCCCTACCCCAGTGTCAAGGCCAGCAGCCTTGTGCCAGGCTCTTGAGGAACGAGACCCCCACACACAGGGGCTGACAGAGCCCCAGTGTCCTCTGGGAACTCACTACTTCTGCTTTCCACCACAGGGTCCACAGCCTGACCCCAAAGTGGCCCCACAGATGTTGGCTTCCTAGACTCATCGCTGGCCCTGGAACCCCCCTGGAAGAGTGAGTACTGGGTGCAGGTCACATGCGGTGAGACCTCACATGCCGCGAGACCCTCACTCGCATGCCATTGGGACCCTCACATGCCGTGGGACCCTTACATGCCCCAAGACTCTGCGGGACCCTCACATGCCGTCAGAGAGACCCTCACATGCCGCGAGACCCTCACTGGCATGCCATTGGGACCCTCACATGCCGTGGGACCCTTACATGCCCCGAGACTCTGCGGGACCCTCACATGCCGTCAGAGAGACCCTCACATGCTGTAAGACCCTGGGCCAGTCCTCTCCTCTGCTCATTTCCTCTTCCATAAACAAAGGGTGTCTTAGTCAGCAGGCAAGCAGCATGAGGTTCTGTCCACTCCCTACCAAGTAAAAGCTCCAAAGGTGCCAGGCGATGGTGGCACACGCCTTTAATCCCAGCACTCGGGAGGCAGAGGCAGGCGGATCTCTGTGAGTTTGAGACCAGCCTGGTCTACAGAGCTAGTCCCAGGACAGGCTCCAAAGCCACAGAGAAACCCTGTCTCGAAAAACCAAAAAAAAAAAAAAGCTCCAAAGGGGCAGATTCTGGTTCCTACCACGCACCCCACACTTAGAGAGTCCCTGCCACCTGGAACTGCTCCAGGAATATCTGGTGACTAAATTCAGCAAACCTGTCGACCGATGGTGGCATGTAGAGACAGAACTCTGGTGAGCCTGTCCCCGGTCATGCTTTCTTGTAATCCAGCACCCAAGTACCCAAAGCAGCTTGTCCCTGCTCTTGTGACGGATGTCTGCAGCCAGCTCTGTTCCTGACAAAGACAGGAGTCCAGGATCCTGCATCCCTCACGCTTGCAGTGAGAAGCAAATTCAGTCTGTTGGTCAGGATCTCGGTTCCTAGGAGCTGCCTTGCTTTCCCTGCCATGATAGGGTGGGCTCTCAGGCCCCTACGAGCTGTGGCCTCCTGTCAAGGGGGCCCAGTCCTCCGACTCAGGGCCTGGCTGCTCAAGCTCACATCTGGATGGACCTTTGTAAGCTCTGCCTACTCCAGGAAGCAGAAAAGCAAACAGACCGTTTCCAAACACCAAATATTTTGCCTTTGCTGGGTGGAAGGGCAGGGTGGATAAACAGCACAATCTCTGGCTGGGAGGCTGAGAGGTGAGAGTCTGAGACTTCTGCACTGAGCAGTGGGTTTTAGTGTCCTGCTGGAGCCAGCCAGCAGGATCCACCGGAAGGGGCAAGACGACAGAATGGGGACTCGAGCACCTCTGCCTTTCTTGCCTCCTGAAACCAGGCTCTTTGCATTATTACCATTGCCAAGGTTTGCAAGGGTCAGAGTTGGTTCTCCAGCCTTTCCTGATTGCCTACCTGTCAGTCTGTTCCCTCGTGCCCCTCATGCCCCCGGTGCCCCCCATGCCTCTCATGCCCCCGTGCCCCCATGACTTCCACGCCTCCCATGCCCCCCATACCTCTCGTGCCCTCCATGACTCCCATGCCCCCGTGCTCCTCATGCCCCCATGCTCCTGTGTCCCCTGTGCCTCCCTGTTGCATGAGGGAATTCAAACACCATGTCCACCCAGTCCCAGCCTTTGTGGGTTCAGGACTTGGGTGTTGGGGTCCTCACAAGCTCTTCCCTCACTCTCACCTTCTGCCCCAGGCTATCCCTGCTCTCCCACTCCGTCACACCTTCCCTCCTCTTCCAGACAATATTCTCTCCTTCATGAGAACTGCCTAGGGCTTCCCAAGGGCCACTTCATCTAGTCTGATTTGCCTGGCAAAGGTGGCAGAGGGTTCACACTCTGCAGACCACCTGCTTGGGGCAGGGGAGGGATATGGGTGCAGAAGCCACAGGGCTGGGGCTCAGTTCCCAGAAAGGCACACGAGGCAGGGTAGTGGGCTCGTTCTTCTCTGTCAGAGTGTGGAACTAGGATAAGGGCAAAGGAGAGGAGTTGGGGGATGCAGATGGAACCCTTAGAGGTGTGTCCCGGCTGGAGTGTCCATCCAGTCCAAGTTGCCCTGGAGTGGTTCAGCTGTTCCTCACCCAGCAGCTTCTGCCTTGTATTTACTCATGCAGGGAGTAATCATCAGTGTCCACAGGCGCTGCGGGCTGACTCTGTAGATCCGGGCCTCAGAGCAGCTGCATGTAAGCCAATGTCGGATCCACAGTAGGAGGCAGAGGTGGGGCAGAGAGCCTTGTGTCTCATTTGTACCATCCTGCGATTGTTTCCTCAGCTTCAAAGTCGGGGACATGGTGGTAATGCCACCATTGCAGGGCAGCTATGAGGGTCCAGTGAAATGGGAGATGTGTAAGTCAGGGCCAAGGTCAAACACAAGCAGGCACCGTGGAACCTGGTGCTGGAACACCTGTCTGTGCATCTCATGTGGTTTTCCTGACACCATTTTCCCCTTCTTTCCTCCCTGACCACCACTGTCCCCACCTTTCATGCAAACATTGTGGAAGGAAAGGGAAAGGGGCTTGGAATAGGCTTGCTCCCCTGGAGGCTTTTCTGGTCCAGTGAAGAGACATCTCAGAACTAAAAACGGGGCCTATGCAGACCCTGCAAACAGCACAAGGAAAGGTTCTTTAGGGAGCCCTCTTCTGTAGGGGGGCAGGGCACACAAGCCCCCGGCTGAGCCTCTGCACCCTGGCCCCTTTGGGACATCTGCATCCTCCATTGCCCTCACACAGGGAGCTCGGAGGCTGTCAGGGGCCAGCAAACTTGCAGCTTCTCAGACCACAGAACAAGGAAGACATCATCTCACTGGGATGGTTCATCCCAAGGGACAAGCTGGTCTTTGAAGTAGTCGTGTTTTCCAAGACACACACCATCAATGAGTTTGCTGCAATGGGGCAGGGGCCTACGAGGGGACGACAGGCAGGAAAATAGCCCATTATTATAGCATCAATTATTAGTCCGCCTGCTGTGGAGGGAGCCAGCCAGACAAAAGCTGTTTACAGACTAGCTCTGTCTCACAATTCTCTCTAACACTGTTGCACTATGGTTTCAGGGTGTGTGTGTGTGTGTGTGTGTGTGTGTGTGTGTGTGTGTGTGTGTGTGTGTGTAGAAAGCAGGCGTCAGTGTGGAGTGTTCCTCAATTGATAATCACCATGTTTGTCCAGACACGGTCTCTCACTGGCCTGAACTGGCCTAATGGGATAGGATAGGCAGCTTTTGCCTTCAGGCTCTGGGATTGCAATCATGCACCACCTCACCTAGGGTTTCACGTGGGAGCTAGGGATCCAAACTAGGGTCCTCACGCAGGCACACGAAGCTCTTCTCCAGCCAAATCATCCTGCAGTCCCGGCTTTGCTTTCGGAGTTGTGTTATGGACCTTCTTAATGCCACACTATCCTTCCAGCCTCCTTTGCAAACTACAGGTGACTTCTAGAAAGGCAAAGTGGCGAGGCTCGGAGTTCACTGACTTAGCCTGTGGTGCAGAAGCGACGAGCAACAGAAGAATATGTTCATAAAAGCAGGACACTTACCTACTCATATCTCACAGGCTGTGGACAGGGTCGGCAGCCTGAGATCTGACGACCTCACTCCTGTAGGTCAGAGACCAGCTCTGAGCCTCAGATTCATCCTCTGTAAAAGGGGGCTGTGAGTGTTAACCCAACCCCCTTCTCGAAGTCCCTGTGAACCGCATGGATGGGAGTGTGGGGAAGGACATGTTCGGGGAGCTCAGCCAGATATTTTCAGGAGGGCACTGCTGTGTGCCCGGCAGTCTTGACTTGCTCTCCAAATCCCAGCATCTATGAAGTCTGTATGGTCAAATTCAGTAACTTTGTGTCCTTTTGCAGGTGGTGTTGGGCCATGGGCCTAGCCTGCTATTGTGTAAGCTGAGGGCCAACCACAGAGGCTTTGGGGCAGGGTCTGAGCCTCAGCTGCCACAGATGAATAGCTGTCACATGTGTTACAGGAGCTGTTTCTCCTGTGTGCTTTACCTCACCACAGCCCTGTGAGGCCACAGCTTCCTTTGCCGATGGGAACACTGAGGCACAGAGTAGCGACTACCTGAAAGTCACACAGATGAAAGGTGATTCCAAGACTGACTCCGAAGGTTACATTCCCTCCTACTGAGCCAGTTGCTCTGCTTGGACAGCATCCCTGGTGACCCACTAGGAAAAAGACACCAGAGGTTACTTTTTCTCTTCATTGAGAACACACAGTTCAGGGAGACTGTGAAGTGAACATAAATACTGCATCAGTCGGCTGTTGCTGTGTAACAAACCATTTTCCGTGAGGTTCCAACAAGGTTGATGGACTGGTTCTCTATGATGAGGTGTGTAGGATATGACTCCACTGATCTTGACTGTAGACCAGTCTATGAAGCCTTTGTTTTTCTCTACAGGCTCTGGAGTCCTGCACGGTTAATGCAGAAGCATGTTTCATGACAAAAGCAGAGGAGCAAGGACCGGAAAACCTACAAGTGCTTTCTCAAGTTCTGTTCACACCTTGTTACTTGCTGTCCCAGTAGCCGGATCCAGACCAGTCCAGAGTCAGTGTGAGGAGGGCAGAGGCTAGGGAGCTCTGAAAATTCAGGCCCCTCACTACATCTAGAAGACCCAGCTGTGTCTCACAAAGCTGTCAAGAGTGGCTATCAAATGTGCCTTGTGAAGGGTGCCCCTCAGAACATCTGCCACATCTTTTACACGAGCCTGAGAGGCTGGTGCAGGAGAAGCTCACAGTCAGAGCTGATCAAAGCTAGACTGGAGAGTTTGCTCAACCAGTCTCGGGGTTCTTGATGCTGGAACTTGCCTGCTGTGGTTTCTGGCTTTCCTGGGCCTTTGTCCCTGAATGCTGCTTCCCACACTGCTTCCAACCTGGCCCTGCTCCAGTCAATGAAAAC
The DNA here is from genome assembly GCF_037038515.1 of Microtus pennsylvanicus. Taxonomy (NCBI): domain Eukaryota; kingdom Metazoa; phylum Chordata; class Mammalia; order Rodentia; family Cricetidae; genus Microtus; species Microtus pennsylvanicus. The sequence goes on from NC_134580.1 coordinate 70,064,447, forward strand.
AAGTAAACAGCAAACATCAGACCAGTGCTCATGGGGAACCAGACAGTGCCAGGTGCTGAGGCCACAGGAAATACTGATCCTCACTCTAGACCTTGTGTTCCCATTTGTGAGAACTTTCCATTTGGCCAGTGTTGAGCGACATTTCTGTTCCCTTGGAGGTAGACACAATGGCAGTTATCTCCAACCTTAAATGCACGGTAGGCCAATCAACACACCTGCCTGGATCACACAGCGAATATATTACAGTCTTCTCTAAAATCCCCACCTCCTGAAGGGCCCTTCCAGAAGACCTACCACATAACTCATCTCATTTAACAGGTGACAGGTTCTGTATAACCTCAAGAGTGTCAAGAAGATACTTTCTCCCCAACCTCCTCATGGGCATCTCAGACCCTCTTCTGTGCCCCGCTAGCCTCTGCCATCTCTCTATCCTCTCTCTGGCTGGCTCTTGCTCTGCTGGTAAGGGAAGCCTGCCACCAAATGGTTAAAGATCCCAGAATCACTTATAAATATTTCATGAAAAATATCTGCTGTGGTAATGCCAGCTTGTTGATGCCAACATGACCACACCTGTACATTTTAATTGGCCCAAGCAAGCTGGCCCATAATTGCTGCCTGGAAATGTGAATGAAGCTGGCTTGACAATATAACTGACAACTCCGTTCTATAAGGAATGGGACATTATTTTAGCTCTGCCATGTCTCAGAGATCAGAGTGGGCACAAATTACCCACATGTGGGGCATACCGAGCTTCTAAGCCTGCCTGTCAGGATGCTCAGTTTCTGGGAGTAGGGGAGCCTTAGAGCCAGGCTGCAGGCTTGAAAGGTGGGGCCCTTGATGTTTTTCCTGCACCAGGAACCCTGTGACCTCCTGGCAGATGACATGGATTCGTTCTCATAACAGTGTTTAAAATACATAAAGTGAGCACGGTTAATGCAGAAGCTTGTAACTGGTCAAAGTGCCTAGAATTCACGGCTATGAGTGCTCAGCCCTACAGGACAGCTGCACCAACCCACTCTGGAAGGCCGGGAAGACTGCTAAAGGAGGACAGAGGACTGTAAGAGCCCAGTGACGGGGAAGAACATATGTCATGGCTGTGGCACTCCTGAACTCAGGGCGGCTGCGGAGGAGGGGGAGGGGCAGGTGTAAAAGGAGATGGGGACCTCAGGGAGCAAGTGTCAGAGGTTCAGGTTGGGTTTGGTTATTGCACAGGGGGGCACTGATGGCAGGGGAAAAGGAGGTCACCCTGCCCAAGCTTCTAGACCTTCACAGACCCTGGCCCTGCTCCTCAGAGCCCCTCAGGAGGAGAGGAGAAGCCAGCACCCTGGGTGCCTACACCTGCAACCCCCGTTCCCTAATGTATAGAAAGCTTCTTATAACTTGACTATAGAGTGAAATCCAGAGGTTTCTCTTTTATCTTATTTTAGTTATTTATGTATTTATCTATTTTTATTTCTTGAGACAGGGTCCTAGTACGTTCGTAGGCTGGTCTTGAACTTGCTATGTAGCTGAGAATGAACTTTAACTTCTGATCCTCCTGTCTCCACCTTCCAAATGCAGGAATTTCAGATATGCAGCTGCACGTCTGATTTCTACAATACTGAGGACTGAACCCAGGGGGTCAAATGCATGTTGGGCAAGCATTCCAGCTTGCATCCCTGGCCTTAGGTAGCATTTGATTGAAGTCTTGCAGGAGGTGAGGAGTAGGCAGGTAAGCAACAAAGTGGCTGTCTTAATTAGGGACACCATTGCTGTGATGAAACACCTTGACCAAAGCAACTTGGAGTAGAAAGGGTTTATCCAGCTTAAGCCTCCACAGCACTGTTCATCACTGAAGCCAGGACAGGAACTCAAACAGGGCAGGAACCTGGAGGCAGGAGCTGATACAGAGGCCATGGAGGGGTGTTGCTTACTGGCTTGCTCATCATGGTTCGCTCAGCCTGCTTTCTTCTAGAACCCAGGACCATCATTCCAGGGAAGGCACCACCCACAATCAGCTGCGGCCTCCCCAACAATCACTAATTAAGAAATTGCCTTGCAGTTTCTTTTTATGGGGACATTTCTCAATCAAGGTTCCCTTCTCTCTGATAACTCTAGCTCGTGTCAAGCTGACACAGAACTCTCCAGTAAAGTGGCAAATCACATATTTTGTAGGTGCCCAACAAATGCCTGAGAGAGAAGGGGCTGGGCAGGACCTACCTGGCAGGACTAATCGACTCCTCCCACACACAAGGGGCCCTGTTGGCACATTACCAACTTTCCTCCAGTTCTTTTCTCTTTCTTCATAGTAGATACGATGGGATCTACCATACCGCGGGCTTCCACGCTGGCTCCCCCCAGAGGACAGTTGCACTCTGCTTCTTCTGAAATTGATGACTCTTCTACAAGAGAGGAAGCCAAGGGTAACGGGGGGGGGGGGGGGGTGCAGGATGGGCCAGACAGTCTGGGCGTTGTGACTTTGATGTTGGGGGTAATCAAGGGGTTGGGCTTCTAGCACCAAAAGGAAGTTTTGAGGCCCAGGCCCTCCCCAGTCTGCTTGGTACTGCTGACCACTGTCTGCTGAGTGAGGGCATCTCCAGGTAAACGCCCAGAAAGAGCAGGGGTGGTCAGTTTGAACCAGTGTCTGCACACCCTGCTTGCCCAGGAAATCCTGCTAGGGCTGCAGAAGTGAACTGGGTGTGTCTGCAATTAGAAAAAGATTTATGGTAAAAGGCTATAATTTCCTACTGATTTGCTGCTGGGTGAATTCTGAGTTTAATATTATGGTGATTTTTCTAAACTGCAGCTCAAGAAAAACACACCCAGGTCTGGACATGAACAGGGCTGCAGAAGATGCTGAGGGGCAGCTGTTTTCTTCCAAACCTCACCAAGAGGTCCTGAGGAGCCTAGGTCAGCTAAGCTCAGGGTGAGTTCCAGGTTCACTGAGTGAGTGTCTCAAAAAGTCAGGTTGGAAAGCTCCTGAAGAATGACACCCAAAGTTGACCTCTGGTCTCTACACGTCATATACCAGAACTCATAGAACACACAGAATACACACGGAGTTGGGGTGGGGGTGGCTAGAGAAACCATGTGAGGATCAATGGAGTCAGAGGAAGGACTGAGGCAATTCAAGCTAGGGACCAGTGAGGAGGAAGCTGGAAGCCAGGTGTCTCTCCAGAATCCACTGCCACCTTCTCCACAGATCTCCAGGTCTAGACCGGGAGGAAGGAAGTACTGTTTTGTTAGCTCCCATTCACAGCCCTATGGCAGCCCTAGGAGAGAAGACTGGGACACAGGCCCTTGATCCCTCTTCAGAGCCTTCTCTGCTTCGGCAGGACCCAGCAGAGATGCTGAACAGACAGTGAATATTGGCTCCACAGCAGACTCCTAGTGGGCATCCCTGCCTCCATCATCACTGTGGTCCTGGCCTAGCGCATCCCCCGCTGCTGGTCTGCCTGCCCCTTCTCTCTGCTTCCCCACACTGTACTGCAGAGATCACCTCAGCACTCTGGTTTATGATTATCTCTGGGCTTGTCTGGCCACTTTCTGGGCTGTTGGTATCCTAAGGTAAAAGGTCCTTCATTTTCTTCCATGGGTGGTGTGAGGCACCCCTGGGTGACTGAGGCACAGATGAGGAACTGAGGGGAGGAGGGAGGTCAACGCCTCATCTCAGGGAGCTTGGAGATGGTTTCACACCATCTTCCAGGGCCCAGGGTCCCTGAGGCCTAGGAGGACGTGGCTATGAAGATGAGAGAAGCAGAGCTGAAAGGAACATTGGAGTGGTTGCTGACCTGTCCTTCTGCCATCAGAGTTGAGAACCCACAGTGAGAGGAAAGAGCCCGTGGGGACATCTCCTCCCTGGTGCAGGTCATGCAGCCCATGGGGATATATCCTCCCTGGTGCAGATCATGCACCCCATGGGGACATATCCCCCCGAGCCCTGAAATTCGGCCAGAGCCTCCACTCATTTGATGAAGATAGCCCTTCGACCTTAGGGGGTGGGCTTGGGTGATCTGATGGGAGGGAAGAAGGGAGGAATGTTTCTTTTCCAGGAGAGGAGACGACAACTTAGTCTTCAAGTGCACCCGTTGCACATGGCCCTGTGTTAGCTATTGCAGGAGCTCGAGCATGGGTTGTTTCCACAGGCTCATGTGTTAAGTTGTTGCATGATGATGCTTTTGGGGGACATGCTGGGAACTTCATGGAGTGAGGCCTAGTTACAGGGAGTAGTTACAGGTCCTGTCCGTTGGACCTATCTTTCACTAGCTCTTCCTCTGTTATTCCAAGAAGTGAGCAGTCCTACCGCACCACACATTCCTACCCAGGAGATCTGTCCAAGTTCACAGGGCCAGGCAACTGTGGGATGAAGCTCCTAACACGAGGAAGCTGCATTCAGCCTTTCCCTCCTTAGGTGGCTCCCATCAGGCGTTTGGTCACAGCTGTGATAGGTGAATACATGCTGTGACATTTGAAATAGACTCAGCACAGCCCTGAGACAGCCACTTGTCTCAAGGTTCACGGGTAGAGGTGGGATTTAAACCCAACTCTGCCTTGCTCAGAGACTCTGGGCTGTCCCTGCGTTACAGAGGGTCCTTCTGGGAAGAGCAGCAGAATCTGGGTTGGATATAACAGGATCTGATGTCAGAGGCAGCTAGTCCGAAGCAGCACCAACCTATGTGAATTCTCAGTGCTGAAGGAACCCTGTAGTCAGCTTCTTACCTGGTGCAGTGGGCTTCCCGAGCACACAGAGGGCCCCCAGCTTGATCCCCAACACTGCACATGAAAATGATTCTAGCGAGGCTGGGGAGCTGGCTCAGAGATGAAAGCATTTGCCTTACAAACTTGAGGACCTGAGCCTGAATTCCAGGAACGTACACAAAGGCAGAAGTTTGTAATGGCAGTGATCCTCTAGTGAGAGGGGAAGTGGAGACAGAATCACACACAGCTGCAAACAAGAGCTCCTGTCTCAGCAAAGGTGGAAGGAGAGGCCTAACATCTGAGACTGTCCTCTGACCTCCACACACAGCATAGTGTTCGCACACACACAAAAACATGCATGCATGCGTGCACACACAAACTCATGCATGCATATGCACATATGCACACACAAACACACATACACACATACGTACACATGCATACATGCATGCATGCACGCACGCACACACACACATGTGCACCAGCACACATGCACACTCAAGGAAAAGCAGAGGAAGGGTGGGATAACATAAAGAAAATCCCCCTTTCCCTGCGGTAAAGTCTAAGGCAGGACTGAGGAGGACGAGACCACAGGCCACAGCTCTGTCCTTGGGACCATTCCAGAATGATCATCTAACACAAGGCCGAGTGGCCTTTGGCCAAAATACTGAGAGTGCAATGCCCAGAGGGAGGGCGGTATTTCCTTCACCAGGCCTTGCACGAGGCACACAAACCGAGCGAGTCCATCTTGGGGCCTTTACCCACAGAGATCCATTACCTCATGTGGGGGCTGTGGATCTTTAACCCAGAGAAGACATAGCAGGAAAGAAAACTGTCATCAGTCCCTGAAGGGCTCTTCAGTGGATGAGCAATTAGACTATTCCTCCTCGTCTAAGAGCTGCTGAGGACGAGAAGACGCAGTTAGATGGGCCTCCCAGGGCCCTCCTAAAACACAAGGGGCTGTCTCTGAGGGAGAAAGGCTTCTGTCCCGGAGGCATGCGGCTGAGGCTGCAGAGAGTTGGCTCACCGAGTGCCCTGCTCCGCCCCGTGGGGTCTCAGACAGCTCTCCTTGTGCCCCCTTTTTCTATGGAGATTCGTTACCTGCTTCCTGAAGCCACCGAGTGACCTGTCTCCCCCCACACACACACCCCTCGTGGGGTCTCAGACAGCTCTCCTTCTGCCCTAGAGTTTTCTATGGAGATTCGTTACCTGCTTCCTGAAGCCACGAGTGGCCTGCTTCGCCCCCGTGGGGTCTCAGACAGCTCTCCATCTGCCCTAGAGTTTTCTATGGAGATTCGTTACCTGCTTCCTGAAGCCACGAGTGGCCTGCTTCGCCCCCGTGGGGTCTCAGACAGCTCTCCTCCTGCCCCCATTTTCTATGGAGATTCATTCGTTACCTGCTTCCTGAAGCCACAGTCGCATTTGTTTTCCAAACTGGGTTTTGGAATTTCTCCCGGTAGCAGGGTTCGGGAACCTGCATTTCAAAATGATTCCGATGCGCATGCTAGGCTTGAAGAGCACCCTCTGTGAGAGCGTACACCGTATTCTCTGCTCTCGTGCTCACATAGGACCCACTAGAGACGTGGGCAGTGTCCCACTGTTAATCCCTTAGTCTTCAGTCCTCAGCCCTCAACCCTCGGCCCCTCGGCCCCTCGGCCCCTCGGCCCCTCAGGCTCCCTAGCCTCGCAACCTTCAACCCCACCTCACAGCCTTCAGACTCTCAGCCCTCAGCCTCGGGGCCCCATTCCACTTTGCTGTAGACCAAGAAGCCTTGACCTGCAGCAAAACCCACCCCCACACCCTGCCAATCGCCCTCCTCCTTCCTAGTGATGATGGCCCGGAACTCAGCTGTGGATCAATGTCTCTGTGACCTGGCTCAGAGTCATGCTCGCTATTAATGTCATGGTGGTTGCATTTTGTGTTTATTTGACCAAGCCAAGGTGCCCAGATCTGCTGGCCAGTACTAATTGAGATGTTTCTATGGAGATGTTTTTGTTTGTTGTTGTTTTAGGTAGTCTCAGTATGCAGCCCCAGTTGGCCTTGAGCTCTCAGTAATCCTCCTGCTTCAGCCTCTAATGCTAGGATTACAGGCATGAACCACCATGTTTGGTTTGTGAGGATATTTTTGGATGAAATTAGTGCTCAAATCAGTGGACTTTTGAAGACAGCAGGCTGCGCTCCTGTAGTGGGCAGGCTTCACCTAGTCCTATGAAGGCCTCCACAGGACAAATGCCTGGCTTTGCTGAGCAGGTGGGAAATTGCAGCTGGCAGCATTTGGGCTTGAACTGCACCACAGCTGTGCCCTAGGTCTGCAGGCTGCCAGCCCACCCTGCAGATGCCTCCAGGGCTGTGTGACTCAGTCGCTTAAAATAAGCCCTTTTCTGTATGTGCAGAACGCATGGGCTTCGTGTCTCTGGAGAACCCCTACCAGCGCCCAGGGAAACAGACTGAGCCAGGAATAGAGGAAGCGCAGGAGGCAAGTGGCTGCTCACAGAAACCTGCCAGGCATAAAGGAAACTCAGAGGGCATGAGCACTCATTTTGCCAAGGCCCCTTCCCTCTGTTCTAAAGCTGGCTTCAGAAACACTGGGCACCCAGGCAGGGAGGCACCGCAGAACATTCCTGGGAGATGCAGAATAAATCCAAGCCTGACCACTAATAATCGGCGAGATGTGGGGTATCCGAACAGCTAACTGTAAGAACAAGCTCCAACCTGTGGGATCCAGGAGGCATGCAGGGCACAGGGTGCAGGGACAGGCCTGCAGAGACCTGGGAAAGCTACAGAAGACAGAGATCCTCAGACCACAGCCCCCAAATCACAGTGGGTCAGACACTTAAGCCTTCTTGACTCCAGCAAACCTGGGTAACACAGTCCTCCTGTCTTCTGCTCCAAACTGGACACCAGGTCTTGGCCAGAGTATTCATAAGGAGAGCTGGAGAGGGGCTGAGGGAGGTGAAGCAAAGGGGATTCTGAGGGGAACAAGGAAAGGAGGAGAGAAGAAGGAACCCTGGTGAGCATGTCCTTACCAGCTCCATAAGTTCTTCCTGGCTGCCAGGCATGGAGCTAAGGTCTCCAGGGATCATTTACATGTCTATTGAGCACTGCAGTGCCAAAGCAGACATCAGTACTGTCCCCACCCTACAGACAGGATTAGGGTGCTAGTGAACTGCCTCAGAGAGGCAGAAAGTAGAGCCCCCTTCTACCAAGGGCCTCGGGCCTACTTGGGCCACCCATTCAGACAAGCACACCTTGGAGAAGGACTCTTGCTGCTTGACCCTCTTCTGCCCTGGAATCCTCCTGAAGTCCTCCTGTCACAGGTCAAATGGTGAACAATGTCCTTCACACATGGTTGACAGATAGAGCAATGGGCTTGGAGTTCCAACACCAACTCTGCCCTGAACCTAGAGTGATCAGGTATGAGTCACTTTCCCCATCTTAAAGATGAAAGGACTGAGCTCTCAGATACCGTGTTTGTACTCACGTGTTGTGCATATGTGTGTGTGCACATGCATGTGTGCTTGTTTGTGTGGGTGTGTACACTCACACACCTGTGCATGCTGATGTGTAAATGAAGCAGTCTGGGCACCTGCAGGTGATGGTCCCATACCTTTTCATTTTTGCTTGAGACAAGATCTCTCATTGGCCTGGCACAGGCCAGACTAGCTTCCAAAAAATCTGCTTCTGCTTCTAGTCTGGAAGCTAGGGTCCCAGGCTTTTACAACTGTGCCCAAATGTTTTTACATGGATTCTGGGGACATGAACTCAGTTCCTCACACTTGTCTGCTTTGTCTGCTGACCTGTCTGCCAGTACTTCTAAGAAGGTCTTATCTTTTTTAATTTATTTTTTATTGCTTTATAAACAATACCATTCAAAATTTCCACTTCCTCCCCTCCTCCCACTTCCCTCCCGCTCCCCCACTCACCCTCCTGTCCTAAGAGAGGGCAGGGAACCCTGCCCTGTGGGAAGTCCAAGGCCCTCCCCCCTCCATCCAGGCTTAGGGAGGTGTGCATCCAAATAGAATAGGATCCCAAAAAGCCAGCATGCAGTAGAGACAAATCCCAGTGCCATTATCATTGGCTTCTCAGTCTGCCCCAATTGTCAGCCACATTCAGAGGGTCCAGTTTGATCCCATGGTCATTCAGTCCCAGTCCAGCTGGGCTTGGCGAGCTCCCACTAGATCAGGCACACTGTCTCAGTGGGTGGACCAACCCCTTGTGGTCCTGACTTCCTTGGTCATATTCTCCCTCCTTCTGTTCTTCAACTGGACCTTGGGAACTCAGTCCAGTGCTCCGATGTGGGTCTCTGTCTCTATCTCCATCGGTTGCCGGACAAAGGTTCTATGGTGATATTCAAGATAGTCATCAGTCTGACTGCGGGACAAGACCAGTTCGGGCACCATCTCCTCCCCTGCCAGGATCCTAGCTGGGGACATCCCCATGAATACCTGGGAACCTCATGCACACCATACCATATACCCATGCACACACTACATACACACATTGCACACATACATACACATACCACACACATAACATACCATATACACCCCACAATGTTACCCACACATATACTACACACACACACCACATTCACACCATACCACACACACATACATACACACAAACACACATACATCAGTACACTCACACCACACACACACATACATACATACACCCTTACATACACACACCACACATGCATACCATAAACCACACACACCACCACCCCTGCCCCCCCCAACACCACACACACACACACCACTCCCATCCGAAAGCGTCTCAGCCATTGGAGTTACAGCGCCACCTTCAGTCATTTTTCTGCTCTGCAGTTTCCCTTCCAAACACCACGTCAGAGCTGCACGTGGATCCCCTGCCGGTGCTAGGGGCTCCAGGAAAATTGGCCAAATCTGTGAATGTCATGCACCAGCCCGACAGAGCAAGGATGTGGCTAACATGTGTCAGAATGCTGGGGCCTTATGCCAAGCAGGAAGCCAGTAGAACTGAAAGCCAACTTTCCACTATAAACATCGAGACACTGGGGCTCTGAGACCTGACCACCATTAACGGAAGCTGCAGGCAGAGCTAGGATCTGAACCTAGGCTGTGAAGTAGCTGCACTTCTCAGCTTACCTGGCTGATCACAATAGCTGCACTGTGCCAGGGGCAGTGACTGTTAGCCTGCGGTGCACTATGAAGTCAGGGCACCTTTCCACACAGCTGTGAGGAGACGGGGTCAAACTCCGAGACCACAGCTGCAGGTGAGCATCACCTTGACTCCCGGGGAAGGAGAGGCCTCTGCTCTCGCTGGGGGTGGAAGAAGATTTTATACACAGGCTCATCTGTCTTCCTACACACTCTCAATCCATCCATATGGAAAACTCCTACCTACCCTTCACAACCCACTCCCACAGTTCTATCTTGGAAGGTTTTCTCTGACTTCTTTATACCATGTACCAGTAATGAGACATTCATGACTGGATTGTTATGATAAGTCATCTGTATGGAGAACTCTGACCTGGAATCAGATTTTTTTAATCCTTCCTGATATCTTCAAAACCCAGGTCAGAGCCAGGCACAAAGACGGTTCTTAAAAACAATGAGTAGTCCAATGGGTGGGTAGATCGATGGATAACAGTAAATGACGCACGGACAGGTTGATAGGGTGGATAGGTGGGCAGATGGGTACATGGGATGTAGGTCAGTGATGTCTGTATTTGTGAATAGATAGGAGGATAGGTGGGTACATGGGATGTAGACAGGTCAGTGATGTCTGTATTTGTGAATAGATAGGAGGATAGATGGGTACATGGGATGTAGACAGGTCAGTGATGTCTGTATTTGTGAATAGATAGGAGGATAGATGGGTACATGGGATGTAGACAGGTCAGTGATGTCTGTATTTGTGAATAGATAGGAGGATAGGTGGGTACATGGGATGTAGACAGGTCAGTGATGTCTGTATTTGTGAATAGATAGGAGGATAGATGGGGAGACAGATGAGGGGTGATGTGTGGGTAGGAGGATGGATGGGGAGACACATGGGGGTGATGTGTGGGTAGGTGAATGGATGGGGAGACGGATGAGGGGTGATGTGTGATAGGTGGATGGATGGGGAGACGGATGAGGGGTGATGTGTGGGTAGGTGGATGGGGAGACAGATGAGGGGTGATGTGTGGGTAGGTGGATGGGGAGACAGATGAGGGGTGATGTGTGGGTAGGAGGATGGATGGGGAGACGGATGAGGGGTGATGTGTGGGTAGGAGGATGGATGGGGAGACGGATGAGGGGTGATGTGTGGGTAGGAGGATGGATGGGGAGACACATGGGGGTGATGTGTGGGTAGGTGGATGGATGGGGAGACAGATGAGGGGTGATGTGTGGGTAGGTGGATGGATGGGGAGACGGATGAGGGGTGATGTGTGGGTAGGAGGATGGATGGGGAGACACATGGGGGTGATGTGTGGGTAGGTGGATGGATGGGGAGACGGATGAGGGGTGATGTGTGGGTAGGTGGATGGATGGGGAGACACATGGGGGTGATGTGTGGGTAGGAGGATGGATGGGGAGGTGGATGAGGGGTGATGTGTGGGTAGGTGGATGGATGGGGAGACGGATGAGGGGTGATGTGTGGGTAGGTGGATGGATGGGGAGACACATGGGGGTGATGTGTGGGTAGGAGGATGGATGGGGAGGTGGATGAGGGGTGATGTGTGGGTAGGTGGATGGATGGGGAGACGGATGAGGGGTGAGGTGTGGGTAGGTGGATGGATGGGGAGACGGATGAGGGGTGATGTGTGGGTAGGTGGATGGATGGGGAGACGGATGAGGGGTGATGTGTGGGTAGGTGGATGGATGGGGAGACGGATGAGGGGTGATGTGTGGGTAGGAGGATGGATAGGGAGACAGATGACGACAGATGGGTGAGCTGGTGGCTGAAGGGCAGCGGGTGGGTAAATGGAGAATCGGTAGAGACTCACTCTTTCTACCCTAGGACAGGAGTCACACTGTTTCTAAGGAGAAACATCTAAGAATGTCTGCTCCCAAGCCAGAATTGATAAACACGGTCAAGGGTGTACATCCCACAGAGAGTTGTGTGGCCACCACACTGCTCCTCGCTGCCTCATTCCCATCCCCCCAGAAAGCCCGTTACAGAGCAGACAGGAGTCCTGGGGATGCCATTTCCTGGGTTCCTGAATAGAACACCTGGAAAGATCACAGCATGTGGTTCCTGGCCCCTTACATAGCTTCCAGCCCACAGTCTCTGTCTGGGGCTGGAGCATCTCAGTTCTTTCTCTCAGTACTACTCCTTGAGTCTGGAGGGTGGGGGACTTGGACAGCCATTCACTGAGGAGCAGCATATGGGGTAATGCTATGCCTTGTCTTTGCCGACTGGCTGTCCAGAGAGGCCCAAGAACTAAATCCCAACGTTACCGTATGGCAAAAGCATCCTTGGAGTCCTCCAGCACCTGCAGTCCAACAGGAAGCAGAGGCTTCCAACTCCACACACACAGCACAAGTGAGAAGCCAGGCCCTGTGCTGTCACCGAGCTTCAAGGCTGACTCCTGGTCTAGCCAGGCCTGCCACTGAAGAGCCGCAGCTGCTTCTGTACCTGCTTCTATTGGACACAGCTGCATTCCCAAACACAGACCTGGGGCCCAGGCCCCGCAGTGTGCGGAATGGAAAGAGCTCAAGGGTGATAAAGGGGCCTGAAAATTCTGGATTGTGCCAGCAGCCCTCCTAGGCTGCTGTGAGGAGGTGAAAACATCCCCAGGGAGAGGTGTGTGTGTGTGTGTGTGTGTGTCTGTGACTTCTCTTGCATGTGGATATAGTAGGACAAGCATAGGTGTCATTCTTCATGGGATGGCCACCTTGTTTTGCTTTAGCGTGTTGTCATTTGTATGTATGTGTGTGCACACACGCACATGTGCACGTGGAAGAGAGAGGACGACTTTAGTGGAGTCAGTGCTCTCCTCCCTTGCATGAGTCCTGGAGGCGGGGCTCAGGTTACCCAGCATTCAGGACAAGCACTGTTACCCTGTGAGCCTTTTTGTTGCTGCTTGTGTGTTTGCTTGTTTTCTCAAACAGGATCTGTGCTCACAGATTGGGCCTGACTGGCTTCCTAACCAACCCCAGGGATTCACCTTTCTCCACCTCTCCAGTAATAGGATGGCAGATGTATGTTACAATCCTTGACTTTTAAACAAGATTTATTTATTTTTATTTTATGTGTTTTGCTTTAATGCACACACATGTGCGCACATGTGCCAAGAGTGTGTAATACCCACAAAGGCCAGAAGAGGGCATGTTACAGATGGCTGTAAACTACCATGTGCTGGAATGGAATCTCAGTCCTCTGGAAGAACAGTAAGCATTCTTAATCTGAGACCTCTTCATCCTCCATGTATGCCTTTTTACACGGGTCCTAGAGATTAAAACAAAAACAGAAACAAAGAAACAACAAAAAAAAACAGTCTCTCTATGTAGCTCTGGTTGTCTTGGAACTCACTCTGTAGACCAGGTTGGCCCCTAACTCCCAGAAACCCCCCTGCCTCTTCCTCTGAGTGCTAGGACAAAAGGTGTGTGCCACACTCCGAGCTGAACAATGTATATTTTGTTGCATATATCTCCTATGTGGCAGCCTCCACTTGGTGTCTTCCTGTTTCAGTTATTATTATTTGAGCACCCCAATAACCCCAGCAGCCAAGTGATGTCAGCTATTAGCTGTGGCACATGGAAGGGGGGTGCAGAGAGGTGTCACCCGGGGCCTTGCTTAGGACACACGTGGCTGGAGCTTTTGTTTGTTTGTGTTTGAGGGACTGAAAATAGACCTCTACCACAGAGATCTACCCCTTGTCCCTTTTATACTTTTTATCCGGAGAAGGTCTCACTGTCTATAACACCTCCAAATACACCCCCAGATCTCAATCCCTAACCCCAACGTCCATGGCTGCTACCCCGCAACACTACCCATTGCAGCCCTGCCCCTGTGCTGCCGTTTCGGTCCTGTCCCTCAGAGAAGGCTCAGGCGCACTTTAGTGAACCACACATGTTCTAATAAACCAGCCAGCAGCTGCTCATCCTCCTGAGGGTCACACGGCCTGTTGGGCTGGTCTAAAAAGCCCTGACTTGCTAGAAGGTCTGATTTTTGAGATTCAGTTCTGTAACTCACTCATGTGAGGCTTCCTCCTACACCCTGGAGACTCTCTGGCCCTCAGGCTCCATATGGAATGTGTAAGAAGGTGAGCGAGGCAGTGACCATGTCATGGTGGCTCCGTCACATCCTCAATAGGTACTGAAGGGTTCCTGCAGGCAGCTGTCTTTTTCAAGGGGCTGGAGGGTTCCTGCCTGAGGGAGACAGAGGAAGGCCAACTGTTCAGGGGATCCAACTGTGTCTGGTAGGGAGGCACAGCTCAGAGCCTCAGAGGCCAAGAAAAGAACAAGAAGGTGAGGGGGACACATAATGGGAAGGACAGGAGGTGGGCAGTTACTCCCCTGGTGCTAATCTAGAAGGAACGATCCCCAAGACAGGGGTGTGGGAGGTTTCCAAGGGCTAAGGTGCAGGGTGTTGACTGTAAGCCTTGTGACACTGAAGACTGTCATAACCCTGTGTCCTCTGAGAGCTTGCATTCTACGGTATGGTCAACAGCTAAAAGGACTGGTTCCCTGCCAGGTACCAGGCAGTGACAAGTGACTGGTCCACACTCTTACAATCCTACCACAGGGTAATCAGGGAAACAAGGACTTCCCTGAGTGCAGTCACCACCCGTCATTGCTTCCTAAGTTCCCAGTATGTCCTGGGCATGGATTGGACCACAGCAGGACAAGAAGCCCAGCGTGGTCTTTAGGGCACATCTGTGCAGCCACAGCTGTGATTCCCTCTGCGGGTGGTGACAGACAGGGACCTTACAGGCTGACTCTGAGAGCTAGGCTGTAGGTGACACATTAGATCAGAATACATTGTTCATGGTGAGCCCCGCACCGCCCACCAGCCTTTTATCCAATGTGCCTGGGTGCTATTCAGCTTGGAACCGTCTCCGGGAGCCACAAAGCAGTTAATTACCAGACTAGAGCCCCTTCTTCACAGAAGCCGACCGAGGGCTCGGATGATAAGATTTATGCCTCTTTCAATTCCTTTCTTCTCTCATCAGCATAGATTCATATTTCAGTTTTCTGAATTGGAAACAAAAAGGAAACTCACTTAGCCCACTGCTGCCTGAGAGAGATAGATGAGCCCTGCACAAAGAACTCGTCCTGTAAACTCTCTCTCTTTCCCTTCCTTTCATGTCTGTGATTATAAACACTGCCAAGGGCAGCTGAAATATATCCCTTAGCCTGTCTGTCCACCTTATCCAACTCAAAAAGGAGAGCAGCGGGACAATAGCAAGCTGTGGGGTGCCAGGGAGAGAAGATGGGCTCCCCACAGCCCCACACTGCTAGCCTGGAGGGAGGATCAGACTGAGGGACCTTGCACCATTCCCTTTCACGAGATCTCTTCCAGAGACCACAGAGAGGAGCTGGGCACCCTGCCACTGTGAATGCTGTCATTTTCTAGATGGCAACGTGCAAACTATTTGCTCAAAAGAAAGGGCCTTCGATCTGGGGAGCTGGGCAGTACACATGGGCCAGGCCCCCAGCTGGTTTCAGAAGTGCCTGGATCGGAGTCACTAGTGAACTAGACTGTAGAACAAGGCTGCTTTCACAGCCCAAGGGCCAGATTCCAGGCTCCAGGGAGAGAAAGGGCTGCTCTCACTCTCCGAAGCAGTCCCTGGAGGAGTGGCACTGGCCTGCCCTTCCCAGAGGCAGTAGGGTGACTTTTGGTGAGAATTATCACAGTTCAGAAACATTTGTCGTATCTGGAGATTCCTAGAGTTCCTGTCAAGAGTGGCCTCAGAGCATCCTGGAAATGAACCTGGAGCCAGCGTGTTTGAAACTGATGAGGAAACGACAAAAATCCCAACAGTAATGGCTGGTTGGGACATACAACTAGGAAATGAATGGAGCCTAGGCTGGGAGATGGCTCAGCCATCAAAGGGCTTGCTGGCCAGGATGGGTATCTCCAGGGCTTTCTGGCCGGAATAGGTATCTCCAGAGCTTGCTGGCCAGGATGGGTATCTCCAGGGCTTGCTGGTCAGCCAGTCTAAGCATAGTGGTGAGCTCCGAACTTGGTGAGAGACCCTGTCTCACACAATAAGGTGGAGAAGAATTAAGACCCTGATGTCATCCCCCCATCAACACCTGAGGCAGGTGGGAGAACTGACCCTGAGGTCACAAGAGTGGGAGAGTTGTCCCTGAACCCCACCAGCTGCAACACGTGGGAGAGCAGGCCCTGCACCTCACCTGGGCAACACAACAGAGACAGCCATGTTGGAGGAGGTTAGGTGAGCCAGCCTTAAAGGTGTAAGCATGTGCGAGCTGTCCCCACTCCTTGTCTGTCATGAGGTTGTATGGGTGGTGGAGAGATCCCTCCTTAAACCCACCCCCTTACTATGTACCCCGCCCACCAACATCTGAGACAGGTGGAGGAACTGGCCCTGAGATCATAAGAGCAGAACTGTCCCTGTCCCTCACCAACTTCAGCACTCGGGAGAGTGGCCCCTGCACCTCTCCTGGGCAACACAGCAGAGCTGGCCCTGATGGTGTAGGTGGGGGAGAGCTGACCCTGAGGGCAGGAAAGCAGGAGAGCTGGCCCCACCCCTCGCTAATTGCCACAAGGGGTGAGCTAGCCAGGGCAATGCTGGAGAGCTCACCCTGGTGATGAGGACAGGGGAGACCTGGCAGGCTGACCAACCCTGCAGCTGCCGGGGCCCTGAACCAGGTTTATGACATGGCCTACCCCAACATCCACCCATGTGTGATCTGCTGGAGCACGTGAAGAGGGCCTGACTGACAAACCCAAAGCTGCAGGATCTCCATAACACAGGGCAACATCTAGCCTATGCACACATATGCACACACACTCATGTATGTTCATGTACACACATGTTGCATGAATTCTAATTGGTCAAAATATCGCCCCCACACATGTATTCTTGTACGTGCATGCACACATAGCTGACATACACACATGCATTCATGTCCATCATACAGGAATATATATGCACACAAAGAAACGGACAGTGCCACCCATCCTAAATGGAGGCTTACAGAAATAGGATACTTCCTCCTAGAGGTGTCACAGGGAACACCCAGCCTTGAGGCCCTAGAGCACTCACAGTGCTGTGTCTCTGGATGCCCCCTCTGGGACCTTGCTTACTTTAAAGCTTTCTTAAAGGCTTTTGGCAACTCATGGTTATGGGGAAGGGAAAATCAGATATTTAAAGCATAATGAATGTGTGTGTGTGTGTGTGTGTGAGAGAGAGAGAGAGAGAGAGAGAGACAGAGACAGAGACAGAGAGAGACAGTGAGAGAGACAGACAGACAGACAGACAGAGAGAGAGACACAGAGAGAGAGAGAGAGAGAGAGAGAGAGAGAGAGAGAGAGAGAGAGAGAGAGAGGAGGTAAGAGAAGTATCCCATAAGAAGCCGAATGCAAGAGTGCGGGAGCCAGGTCAGCCGGGTAATAAAATGTCATCCCACAAGATGTAGGACAACAGTCTCTAATAGACTTTGAGATTCAATTATGCCTTTCTATTAGCAGCAGGCTCCCCTTGTCTAAATCATCCATTCACCATAAACACACCCTAATTCACAAACGGACCATAAAGCAAATCATTTTGATATCGAGCTTTAGAGCCTTCCCTCCTCAGAGAGCCGTACCTCAGCCCTCTCGCCCGAGGGAAGGTTAACAGAAGCCCTGGGCACCGTCTCTAGTTCAAGGCCTGGTGCCCGTGTACCCAGCGCACACGGGTGTTGACGCCCAACCAATCATCTACATCTGGAGCTTTTTAAAGTGCATTCCCTTCTGCCATCATGGCCTTGGGAGAAGAATAGCAGAGCTCATTTCATGATCCCCACCTCAAAGACTTTCCAAAGGTGGAGTGTCAGGTGCAGGTCTGTCCTTAGAAGTGCTAGGGTCGGAGGCTGGACTTCAGCAGCCCTAACAAGCGAGGCTCAGCTACCAGTTCTCAATGGGTTGATTAAGTGAGAGTGGAAATCAGAAAGAAAACTATTAAACGTGAACTCACTGGGAAGAGGAGCTCAGAGGTCTCGTGCCCTTCCCAGTCCATCTTCGGGATCCTTACAGGCGGTTCAGGTTTAAATGGGGGGAGAGAGGTAAGCAGAAACAGTCCTCATCCACGTGTAGTCATCCTTTTCTGCGCTCCTGTCTTTCCTTCAAGGTGTTCTGACGACTTCTTGGAACCAACATGTGAAATCTCTTTACTGGAGACACCAGGCTTCAGCTTTTTCCTTATCCCAGGGTGGGACTCCTGGGAAAACGCCTAGATCTTGAGGGGCCATTGAGTCGGTAGTCTTCGTTCCTGCCAGGATGGTTACAGATCAGCACACGAGTTTCCAACAGCTTGGAGTAGGATGCAGTTAGGAAACACGTGCCCCTGAGGCAGTCCGTCTCATGCCGCCTGGCTTTCCAGTGCCTATGTCCCAGCCTCCTCATGCGAGGCTCTCACCCCACACAGACCCCACCTGAGAGCCAACTCCTTGTCTTCTCCCCTCCCCCAATTCCCCTTCCAGTTCCTTCCTTTACTCAAGTAGCGAAAGGAACAGGAGTTCATTGTAGCCCAATATTCAACTGAGTTACCGGAGGCAAACAGATCTCTGTTCTCCTCCCAGGTCCAGAGCTCTGTGATTCCCAATGTTTCTTTCACTCATATAAAAACCCAAAGCTCTCTTAAACAAATATGGTTTAAACTGTCTGGGTATCTTTACAGCTTGCCATGTAGAACTGACATTCTTTCTAACTGTCCCGTGCTTGCCATCAGGCAGAATGAGAAGCACTCTTCCGAGCCACCCTGTATCCCCCAGTCTTTTCAGATGCTAGCAGGTACAGTTCCTTCCTCCACCTGTTGTTATGGGTTCCTCCATTAATAAACTGTTCATCTTTAGCAAGGTCTTCTCCAGACTGGCCAGCCTTGTGAAAGGACCCCATATCCACACCATGTTCACAAGAGTGAACCCTGCCAGGTTGTCCTGGTGCTTTAACAAGACTAAGGCAGACTTGACAGTACAGGTTCTATTGGTGCAAAGTATATACCGCCTTTACAGTCTTTTCAAATTATTGGCATGCATTCACGTTGGGCGTGTGTGTGTGTGTGTGTGTGTGTGTGTGTGTGTGTGTGTGTTACCCACGCATGAATATACAGGCATGTATGTCTGTGTGTGTGCATGTGGACCAGAACACTATGTTGCTCTGCTTACTGACTTGAAGCTCACCTTTTCAGGCCAAGGAACTCTCATGTTCCACCTGTCTTTGCCCTGGTGGGGACAGCAGTCGCACCCACGCATGCCCAGCTTTTTATGTATGTGCTGGGGATGAAACTCGGGTCCTCACATTTTCAGAGCTAGCGCTCTACCTTCTGAGTCATCTCTCCAGGCTGAGCAATAAAAGAAAAAACACTCATAAAGCAGAACTAAACCATAAGACGCCCTAAACAGGCATGCAAAAATACAATGCAGAGCTCTCAGCATAAACCCCGCATCTGCCAGAAAGACTTAGAAAAACAACCCTTGAGAACAGGAAAAGCCTCTGTTTACCAAAGAGATTGTACAGTGCTGTCGCTGCATTTTATTAGCAAGGGAAGAAGCCGGAAGAGGAGACAGGCTGGAATCAGCTCATTTAAACTGGGTGCTAAAACACCGTGGGTCTGAAAGTCTCAAAACTGGAAGTAAATTCTTCCAGGCAATCTGCTCTCCTGGAGCTCTTTTATGGAAGCCACATTCGCGCAGTTTTAGGAATCAAAATGACATCTTGCAAAACGCATTAAGAGTCTGTATTCCTGAGAACCAGTTATTGCATCGCGGGGACTCTCCCGAGAAACCATCAGCAATGGCAGCAGAGGCAAGGACAGAAGGAAGCTGAGTGCTGGGAAAAAAATAAGAAAGGGGTTAACGGGCCTAACAGGGAGATGAGATGAGACGGCATGCAGCTATTAAAAAAGGTGTCCACTGAGCTGTGAACAGCAAGCAGAGGTGCTTATATTACCATATTAAGTTTTAAGAAGAGGGATATAAAATTCTGTGTTAAAACCTCATGAAAATACACAAAGAAAACTCAAGGAGGCCCTACACAAGCATGCTAACAGTAAATATCTCTGGGTGGTAAAAACACACAGGGTTATTTTTCTTCTTCTCTTTTGCCTTTTTTCCCTCTGCAATTTAAGATTTTCCTAAAATAAACAAGCCTGCATTGATTTTATAGTAGATTAAATTAAACCAAGGCCAAAGAAAAAATTGATTCTATTCTTTTCAGAGCTATGGTGTGGTAAGTATGAGAGGGTGGGAGGTATGAAGGGGTGGGGGTGTGAGGGGGTGGGAATGTGTGAGGGGGGGCATGACGGGGTAGGGGTGTGAGGGGTGGGGGTGTGAGGGGATGGGAATGTGTGAGGGTGGGGGTGTAAGAGGGTGGGGGGCATGAGGGAGTGGGGGTGTGAGAGGGTGGGGGTATGAGGGAGTGGGAGCTATGAGGGGGTGAGGGGTAGGGAGTGGAGGGATGGAGGTGCAAGAGAGTGGGGGTATGAGGGGGCCTGGGGTGTGAGAGGGTGGGGGTATAAGAGGGTGGGGGTATGAGAGGGTGGGGTGTGAGATGGTGGGTGAGTGTGACAGAGGGGGATGAGTGTGACAGGGGTGGGTGAGTGTGACAGGGGTTGGTGAGTGTGACAGAGGGGGGTGAGTGTGACAGAGGGGGATGAGTGTGACAGGGGTGGGTGAGTGTGACAGAGGTGGGTGAGTGTGACAGGGGTGGGTGAGTGTGACAGGGGTGGGTGAGTGTGACAGGGGTGAGTGTGACAGGTGTAGATGAGTGTGACAGGGGTGGGTGAGTGTGACAGGGGTGGGTGAGTGTGACAGAGGGGGATGAGTGTGACAGGGGTGGGTGAGTGTGAAGGGGTGGGTGAGTGTGACAGGTGTAGATGAGTGTGACAGGGGTGGGTGAGTGTGACAGGGGTGGGTGAGTGTGACAGGGGTGGGTGAGTGTGACAGAGGGGGGTGAGTGTGACAGGGGTGGGTGAGTGTGACAGGGGTGGGTGAGTGTGACAGAGGGGGATGAGTGTGACAGGGGTGGGTGAGTGTGAAGGGGTGGGTGAGTTGACAGGTGTAGATGAGTGTGACAGGGGTGGGTGAGTGTGACAGGGGTGGGTGAGTGTGACAGGGGTGGGTGAGTGTGACAGAGGGGGGTGAGTGTGACAGGGGTGGGTGAGTGTGACAGAGGGGGATGAGTGTGACAGGGGTGGGTGAGTGTGAAGGGGTGGGTGAGTGTGACAGGTGTAGATGAGTGTGACAGGGGTGGGTGAGTGTGACATGGGTGGGTGAGTGTGACAGGGGTGGGTGAGTGTGACAGAGGGGGGTGAGTGTGACAGGGGTGGGTGAGTGTGACAGGGGTGGGTGAGTGTGACAGGGGTGGGTGAGTGAGACAGAGGGGGGTGAGTGTGACAGGGGTGGGTGAGTGTGACAGGGGTGGGTGAGTGTGACAGAGGGGGGTGAGTGTGACAGGGGTGGGTGAGTGTGACAGGGGTGGGTGAGTGTGACAGAGGGGGGTGAGTGTGACAGGGGTGGGTGAGTGTGACAGGGGTGGGTGAGTGTGACAGTGGTGGGTGAGTGTCAGGGGTGGGTGAGTGTGACAGGGGTGGGTGAGTGTGACAGGGGTAGATGAGTGTGACAGGGGTGGGTGAGTGTGACAGGGGTGGGTGAGTGTCAGGGGTGGGTGAGTGTAACAGGGGTGGGTGAGTGTGACAGAGTGGGTGAGTGTGACAGAGGGGGTGAGTGTGACAGGGGTGGGTGAGTGTAACAGGGGTGGGTGAGTGTAACAGGGGTGGGTGAGTGTGACAGAGGGGGTGAGTGTGACAGGGGTGGGTGAGTGTGACAGAGGTGGGTGAGTGTGACAGAGGGGGTGAGTGTGACAGAGGGGGTGAGTGTGACAGGGGTGGGTGAGTGTCAGGGGTGGGTGAGTGTCAGGGGTGCGTGAGTGTCAGGGGTGGGTGAGTGTAACAGGGGTGGGTGAGTGTGACAGAGGGGGTGAGTATGACAGAGGGGGTGAGTGTGACAGGGGTGGGTGAGTGTCAGGGGTGGGTGAGTGTCAGGGGTGGGTGAGTGTCAGGGGTGGGTGTCAGGGGTGGGTGAGTGTCAGGGGTGGGTGAGTGTAACAGGGGTGGGTGAGTGAGACAGAGGGGGGTGAGTGTGACAGGGGTGGGTGAGTGTGACAGGGGTGGGTGAGTGTGACAGAGGGGGGTGAGTGTGACAGGGGTGGGTGAGTGTGACAGGGGTGGGTGAGTGTGACAGAGGGGGGTGAGTGTGACAGGGGTGGGTGAGTGTGACAGGGGTGGGTGAGTGTGACAGTGGTGGGTGAGTGTCAGGGGTGGGTGAGTGTGACAGGGGTGGGTGAGTGTGACAGGGGTAGATGAGTGTGACAGGGGTGGGTGAGTGTGACAGGGGTGGGTGAGTGTCAGGGGTGGGTGAGTGTAACAGGGGTGGGTGAGTGTGACAGAGTGGGTGAGTGTGACAGAGGGGGTGAGTGTGACAGGGGTGGGTGAGTGTAACAGGGGTGGGTGAGTGTAACAGGGGTGGGTGAGTGTGACAGAGGGGGTGAGTGTGACAGGGGTGGGTGAGTGTGACAGAGGTGGGTGAGTGTGACAGAGGGGGTGAGTGTGACAGAGGGGGTGAGTGTGACAGGGGTGGGTGAGTGTCAGGGGTGGGTGAGTGTCAGGGGTGCGTGAGTGTCAGGGGTGGGTGAGTGTAACAGGGGTGGGTGAGTGTGACAGAGGGGGTGAGTATGACAGAGGGGGTGAGTGTGACAGGGGTGGGTGAGTGTCAGGGGTGGGTGAGTGTCAGGGGTGGGTGAGTGTCAGGGGTGGGTGTCAGGGGTGGGTGAGTGTCAGGGGTGGGTGAGTGTAACAGGGGTGGGTGAGTGTGACAGAGGGGTTAGTGTGACAGGGGTGGGTGAGTGTGACAGACGTGGGTGAGTGTGACAGAGGGGGGTGAGTGTGACAGGGGTGGGTGAGTGTGACAGGGGTGGGTGAGTGTGACAGGGGTGGGTGAGTGTGACAGAGGGGGATGAGTGTGACAGGGGTGGGTGAGTGTGACAGAGGGGGATGAGTGTGACAGGGGTGGGTGAGTGTGACAGAGGGGGTGAGTGTGACAGGGGTGGGTGAGTGTGACAGAGGGGGTGAGTGTGACAGAGGGGGGTGAGTGTGACAGGGGTGGGTGAGTGTGACAGAGGGGGGTGAGTGTGACAGGGGTGGGTGAGTGTGAAGGGGTGGGTGAGTGTGACAGAGGGGGGTGAGTGTGACAGGAGTGGGTGAGTGTGACAGGGGTGGGTGAGTGTGACAGGGGTAGATGAGTGTGACAGGGATGGATGAGTGTGACAGTGGTGGGTGAGTGTCAGGGGTGGGTGAGTGTAACAGGGGTGGGTGAGTGTGACAGAGGGGGTGAGTGTGACAGAGGGGGTGAGTGTGACAGGGGTGGGTGAGTGTCAGGGGTGGGTGAGTGTAACAGGGGTGGGTGAGTGTGACAGAGGGGGTGAGTGTGACAGGGGTGGGTGAGTGTGACAGAGGTGGGTGAGTGTGACAGAGGGGGTGAGTGTGACAGAGGGGGTGAGTGTGACAGGGGTGGGTGAGTGTCAGGGGTGGGTGAGTGTCAGGGGTGGGTGAGTGTCAGGGGTGGGTGAGTGTAACAGGGGTGGGTGAGTGTGACAGAGGGGGTGAGTGTGACAGAGGGGGTGAGTGTGACAGGGGTGGGTGAGTGTCAGGGGTGGGTGAGTGTAACAGGGGTGGGTGAGTGTGACAGGGGTGGGTGAGTGTGACAGAGGGGGGTGAGTGTCAGGGGTGGGTGAGTGTAACAGGGGTGGGTGAGTGTGACAGAGGGGGTGAGTGTGACAGGGTTGGGTGAGTGTGACAGAGGTGGGTGAGTGTGACAGAGGGGGTGAGTGTGACAGAGGGGGTGAGTGTGACAGGGGTGGGTGAGTGTCAGGGGTGGGTGAGTGTCAGGGGTGGGTGAGTGTGACAGAGGGGGGTGAGTGTGACAGGGGTGGGTGAGTGTGACAGAGGGGGATGAGTGTGACAGGGTTGGGTGAGTGTGACAGAGGGGGATGAGTGTGACAGGGGTGAGTGAGTGTGACAGTGGTGGGTGAGTGTGACAGGGGTAGATGAGTGTGACTGGGGTGGGTGAGTGTAACAGGGGTGGATGAGTGTGACAGGGGTGGATGAGTGTGACAGGGGTGGGTGAGTGTGACAGAGGTGGGTGAGTGTGACAGGGGTGGGTGAGTGTGACAGGGGTGGATGAGTGTGACAGGGGTAGGTGAGTGTGACAGAGGGGGATGAGTGTGACAGGGGTAGATGAGTGTGACAGAGGTGGGTGAGTGTGACAGGGGTGGGTGAGTGTGACAGGGGTGGGTGAGTGTGACAGGGTGGGTGAGTGTGAAGGGGTGGGTGAGTGTGAAGGGGTGGGTGAGTGTGACAGGTGTGGGTGAGTGTTAAGTGGTGGGTGAGTGTGACAGGGGTGGGTGAGTGTGACAGAGGTGGGTGAGTGTGACTGGGGTGGTTGAGTGTGACAGGGGTGGGTGAGTGTGACAGGGGTGGGTGAGTGTGAAGGGGTGGGTGAGTGTGACAGGGGTAGATGAGTGTGACAGGGGTGGGTGAGTGTGACAGGGGTGGGTGTGACAGGGATGGGTGGGTGTGACAGGGGTAGATGAGTGTGACAGGGGTGGGTGAGTGTGACAGGGGTGGGTGAGTGTGACAGAGGGGGGTGAGTGTGACAAGGGTAGATGAGTGTGACAGGGGTGGGTGAGTGTGACAGGGGTGGGTGAGTGTGACAGAGGGGGGTGAGTGTGACAGAGGGGGGTGAGTGTGACAGGGGTGGGTGAGTGTGACAGGGGTGGGTGAGTGTGACAGAGGGGGTGAGTGTGACAGGGGTGGGTGAGTGTGACAGAGGGGGATGAGTGTGACAGGGGTGGGTGAGTGTGACAGAGGGGGGTGAGTGTGACAGGGGTGGGTGTGTGTGACATAGGGGGATGAGTGTGACAGGGGTGGGTGTGTGTGACAGGGTTGGGTGAGTGTGACAGAGGGGGATGAGTGTGACAGGGGTGAGTGATTGTGACAGGGGTGGGTGAGTGTGACAGGGGTAGATGAGTGTGACTGGGGTGGGTGAGTGTAACAGGGGTGGATGAGTGTGACAGGGGTGGATGAGTGTGACAGGGGTGGGTGAGTGTGACAGAGGTGGGTGAGTGTGACAGGGGTGGGTGAGTGTGACAGGGTGGATGAGTGTGACAGGGGTAGGTGAGTGTGACAGAGGGGGATGAGTGTGACAGGGGTAGATGAGTGTGACAGAATTGGGTGAGTGTGACAGGGGTGGGTGAGTGTGACAGGGGTGGGTGAGTGTGACAGGGTGGGTGAGTGTGAAGGGGTGGGTGAGTGTGAAGGGGTGGGTGAGTGTGACAGGGGTGGGTGAGTGTGAATTGGTGGGTGAGTGTGACAGGGGTGGGTGAGTGTGACAGAGGTGGGTGAGTGTGACTGGGGTGGTTGAGTGTGACAGGGGTGGGTGAGTGTGACAGGGGTGGGTGAGTGTGACAGAGGGGGGTGAGTGTGACAGAGGTGGGTGAGTGTGACAGGGGTGGGTGAGTGTGACAGGGATGGGTGAGTGTGACAGGGGTAGGTGAGTGTGAAGGTGTAGATGAGTGTGACAGAGGGGGAAGAGTGTGACAGTGGTGGGTGAGTGTGATGGGTGGGTGGGTGTGACAGTGGTGAGTGAGTGTGACAGGAGTAGGTAGGTAGAGAACAGTCGGTGGAGTATGGCTGAGGGTGATACTGGGAAAGGGTGGTTCTGAGTCTCATTAATAAAGAGTTTGAAAATAGTTCCAATGGGAGCCCAAGGACAACTTTGCTAGAGTTTAGGAAGCATAGGGAAGGGCAGAGGGAACTGAGGCCAACCAGACGGCCTGTTACTGCATAGCAAGGTCTTTGCTTTTATCCCAAGGGTGACAAGACTACACACTCCTGAACTGAGGAATAAAGTGATCTGAGTTAGGGTTATAAAGAAGGTGAAAGACCCCAGCTTAGCTGCTGTAATGCCATTTTGCAAGGCTTTCACACAAACAAGTGTAAGTTCAAGGTAAAGTCAGTATTCCTAGGCTGCCAAACAGGATATCTGTGGTCAGACACCAGGCCTAGGAGGGGAACGAACAGTTCTGGGAAAAACTACATGTGCCCTAGATAGGGCCAAGTCAGCTATTATCAGATCTTCATGTCCCCGAGGAACTTGTCCCCCAAGTGAACCCATCACCTCATTCGAACTGACCAATGGGATTCCTGTAACCATGCTTCTGCTTCTGTATGCCTGCTCCACCTGCCCGTTTCCATATAAAAGACCCCCTGCCCAACCTGAGGGCGTGCAAGTCTTTCAAATAGACTCTGGCGCCCGCAGGTACCTGTGCACCGCTCAATAAATAACCTCTTGCCATTGCAGCCAGTGGTCTCAACTGTTCCTTGGGTTCAGGGGTCTCCTCCTGAGGGAAGGACCACTCTGAGGGTCTTTCAAAGGTTATGCCACCATCTGCAGCAAAAGAGAATAAAGGGAATTGGGGCCAAGAAGTTGTGGCAAAATCAGTGAAAGATGATGTTGGGGGTGAAGTGGAGGGAGAAGCAGCAGGGATCAAGGCAGTTGGGCCCTGTGCAGTATATGTACTTGGAAGTCCAGCACTTGAGACAACAGAAGCATCGTGAGTTCAAGGCCAGCCTTGGCTGTACAGGAGTGCCTGCTTCAAACAAACAAACAAGCAAACACTGACGCTTTGAAGACAGAGTTTGACGGTAGGATGAATTTACAGCCAGAAGAACAGAGAAAACATAAAGAAAGCTGTAGTAATAGGAGCGGTGGGGCTGCATCCCCAGCACCCCGCTGCCCGCAAGGCTAGCTTTACCTGAAATAATTACACGGACACTATATTCTTTTAAACACTGCTTGGCCCTTTAGCTCTAGCCTCTTCTAGGCTAATTCTCACATATTAATTTAGCCCATTTCTAATCATCTGTGTTGCACCCCAAGGTGCACTTACCGGGAAGATTCTAGCCTACGTCCATCCTGGGTCGGAGCTGAATTGCGTGTGACCGGGAGAGCGAAGCATGGCGTCTCTGTCTGAGGCGTCTTACCTCACTTCCTCTTCCTCCCAGCATTCTGTTCTGTTTACTCCCCCGCCTATGTTTTAAGCTATGAGCCCAAGCAGTTTGTTTATTACTTAACCAATGAAAACAAAAGATTGATATATGACACTCCCACATCAGAAAGCTCCTAAGGCCTTTGGTAGGAGAAAGAGGATAAAAAAGGTAGGGGGAGCTTGGAGCGGTGTTTGGTTTTGCCTAGAAGGGAACGCTGTCGGTTCCCAGCCCTGCCTGGGGCCCCAGCACCTCAGTGCACACTGCTTGCCTTTGCTGCCATCACCGGAAATCTGCCCAAAGCTTTCTTCCCAGTCCCACTCAGTGGGCAACTGTCCATTACTACACACAGACGCACAGACACACAGACACATCAACCCCCTTCCAGGATGGTAACAGAGAGACATCAAGTATTGAACTTGACCTGTGTATCTTATACTACTAGGTTCCAGAGCTTGCCAGGAAGCTTCACAGCAAGCACCTTTAGCCTCTGAGCCAAGTAGAGTAATTTTAATAAGCCAGACAGCCTATTGCCCATCCCACTGGGCCCATAGTTGCTTTCCTTGTCTTTTCAGCCATTGGTGCAGCTGTGCCTCCTTGGTTCCATATCTTCCAGCCATGAAGAACAGGAAGAATGATGGTCAGGTACTGTCAAAGGAAAAGAGGCGGGAGACAGTTCAGCAAATACCCTGAGATAGGCAGCTGCATTCTTAGCAGCCACATCAGGGGATGTGTGTTAAGCACTGGCTCTGCAAGGAACTGAAACCTCCTGTCAAAAGCTGGAGGCCAAAGGGACCTGATGCACTGCAAGCTGCCTCACTTAGGAAACGCCCGCCCGTTTACATGGTCACAATTTATAGGCCACAGACAATTCTGAGGTGCTGTAGGATTCGGTTGCTGTTCCCCTTATGAGCGGAGGACTGTGATCTGTGAGTCTACCCCTAAATAAATAATCCTTTATTATACCCAACTCTGAGCTAGTGTGGGATTTCATTTTAGCGCCCATCTTCATCTGGCGCTCACGTGGATCCAAACTCCACACCTACAAGGTGGATCTGTCCAAAAAGCTGAAAAGGTCCACAGCCCAGAAGGTCTCCCACTCCCACCCGCTTGGCTTGCTTTAACCTACTAAGTGGTTTTTTGTAAAGCCCACACCACAGCAGAACTAAGTGCACGCTGTAACTTGGAAATTTCCCAATTTCACTCACATTCCCCTCCCCCCACTGCCATGTTCCCTGCTGTGTGGTGACTTGCACAGCTTCTGGTTTGTGCTCCCTGCTCCTGAGTTCTGGGCTCCTTGCTCTGTGTACATAATTGATTTAATTGCCTTTAATTTGTCAAGCAAAGCATATTTGTCAGTATTTAACCAGCACCAAGGCGGAAAACTAAAGCCACCCAGGTCTGATTGTGGTGCCACTGGTTGCACTGCTGGTCACTGCTCTGCAACCACGACACCTGCTGGACAATAACAATTACTACACCTAAAATAATTTACCGGACCTCATAACACAGGTATTGATATATCAATAAACTTGAAAGTTATATAATGGCAGACAATATTACTGTAGAGAATTTTAGTAATCTTTTTGCTAATACTATGGATTGTATTCTGCAAGTCTTGTATGGTTATTGTGATACATCCATTTATTGGATTGGGACTAGGTTGTTTTCTTCATATTATAACCTTAAGGAGATGGTTTGATAACGGAGCCAAGAATGAGGCGCTCTTAGAAATGATATAGTTTTTATAGACTAATAATGAACAGCTAGCTGACAGGATTAATAACATCAAAAATCAAAAGTTACCTGAAAAAATTAATGCTATTGAAAAGGATAACGTAATTTGACAAAATTCAATTCATGTCAAAGGGTACTGAGAAGTTATCTGAAAGAATTCATACTGTTGAATTTGACAATCAAAATCTATTAAAAAGTTATGGTAGGATAGCAGATAGAGTGTCTTTCCAGGAAGGTAATCTACACACTATCCAAATAATGTCCAAGGATGAAACGTTATCTTTAAAGGAAAAATGTCAGACCTTGGAATCACATGTGCAGAATGAGAACCAGAGGCTAGGTTCCTCAATGAAATCACTAGTTTCTGTCTCATATCAGGAGCCATGGTATGGGATAGAAAGAAAAAAGAATTTGAAAAAAAATTTAGTTTTCTTCATACCTATTTTTGTCTCTATAGCACCTTCGTTGAATATATGTCTGTACAAATAATGCTTAAGTTTTCCTCAATGAACAATGAATTTTCCTGCAGTAATCTTTGAAGTTTCCAGGAAAAAGATGGGGCCCCTACAACAAAGACTACACCTGGTTGATACGATGTCGTGATGCTGATAGTGCTACTATAAGACCTGTTTTGGGGACCCACTGCCCAAGATGGTTCCAACTTGGTTAGCTGAAATGGTGCACTTCTTTACAACCTTCTGGCCAGAACTCCAAATAGGAATCTCAGAAAAACTATACCAAATACTCGGAGACTATTTGCAATTATACCAGACAGTAATCTTGAAACTTAACCATCATTTTACTTTCACAGGATCCTGTAGAAAGAACATCGCCCCCATGACAGCTGGAAGTAATTCTAGAAGACGACTTCCCCGCTCCCAACAAAGTTTGTCCTCAGGGTTAGGGACATCATCTAGGGGTTGATTATAATTGGTATAGGGTTGGGGGTTAGGGGAAAATTTTATAGGCTCAGGGATCTCTTTGAGAGAAAAAAAGGAAAATTGGATGGGATAATAAATTAGTGTGAGCTTACTCACACTAATAATAATCGTGAGTAATAGAGTGAATACTTGTAAGTTATTATTTATAGGCAATTTACATTGGTATAGATTCTTGTATATTGATACAAAGTTAAATTATATTGAATATGTGCCTATTTTCATCTATAATATTTGTATGCCTAGGCAAAGTTATTTTGTCATATTGTATGCATGCATGTTTCTACCTCTGCTTAAGGCATTTTGTATATTGATACAATTTTAGGATGTATTTATCATACTGCAATATACATTTCTACCTCTGATCAAGATAACTTATATATTGTTTACATTGTTCTCATTTGTTGCAAAGTTGTTTAAAGATTATTTAATTTTCTAATATGAAATCTTAGTCTTTAAGTTATATAAATATTAAGAATTATAGGTGCAGGCAGATCTCCGTGAGTTTGAGGCCAGCCTGGTTTACAAGAGCTAGTTCCAGGACAGGAACCAAAAGCTACGGAGAAACCCTGTCTCGAAAATTCAAAAAAAAAAAAAGAATTATAGGTCAATAGTCATCCTTATAGTTATATATATATATATATATATATATATATATATATATATATATATTTAATTAATCAAGTTTTTTTAAATACATAGAGGTTGTATTCTGCATAGATAGGTAATCTTCAACCAATTCAAAGAGCTGTAGAACATGGCATTTAAATAACTTAGGATTCTGTTGATGTGTGACACGATTGCTCCTGGCAGCACCAATTTATTCCTGAGAGGATGTCGAGCACTGAAGACACTCCACTTGGAGCTTGTTTTCTTCTTGGGAAAACTGCCCATGTATTGACCACTGACAAAATGCAAGATGTCCAGACAGGACAAGTAGGATACAAGAAAAAAAAAAATCTGTCAAATCTTGCTAAGACAGGGTAAGATAGTTTTGAAATTTTTTTTCTGCCTCTAAAAATGGTCTTTCAGTTACTCTAGGCCTTAGCCAAAGTTGGTTGCTCCAACATTGCAAATGAGACTTTGGGTGATTGCCCAGGTAGCCAGTTGTCTCTGTCATTTGTTGCACATTTTGGAAGTTGCTTGATTGCACTTCCTGCTTACTCAAGTAATATTATTTCCATTCTCGGGTCTTTGATAGGGTTGTAGACTAGATAGTTGTAGTTACTTTCCTCTCATGACTTGACCAAGTTATTTATAATACAAGACTTAAAGTCATTAGGATATGATAGTTATTGAAACTTTTATCACGTTTCTTGTTTGATACTGTTTATGCTGGTTGTAATTCTAATTTTTATACCTGACATTTGTCCTTACTGTATATAATTTTGTTTTAAACTTAGAACTTTCTTATTTAAACAAAAGGGGGAGGTGCTGTAGGAATTCCTACAGCCAGTAGTCTTTAAGTTACCTGCCCACTTGGGTGTGGCCTCTTCTACTATATATGCTGATGTAAAGCCCATGTTTTTTATCTCTTCCTGCTCCGGGATTCGCTTGCTGTTCCCCATTCGAGAAGAGGACTGTGATCTGTGAGTCTACTCCTAAATAAATAACCCTTTATTATACTCAATTCTGAGCTAGTGTGGGATTTCTTTTTGGGGTCTGTCTTCACCGAGACATCAGTTTCTAAGCCCCTCCTGTTAGTGTTGATTGCCTGGGGTGGGGAGGGTGTTAACTATAAGCTCCACAAAGTCCCTTTGGTTTAAGGGAAAAGCACATGGTACCAATGAACTGCCCACAGAACTGCAATCAGCCCTTCTATGGACAAAAAGATATCGGGGCCATAGTCACACAGGACGAGGTCGGGGGAGGGTTGAGTTGGGGAGGCTCAGGCAGCCATGGCTCTGTCATGCCAAAGAACACATACTTTGTTCTGTGTTTGTGGTTTGCTGCCAGGCCTCTCTGAACCTCAGTTTCTCCAGGAACTTGGTGGAGTTAACCTGCCCTTGGAGGGATTAAAATCCACAGCATCTGACAACCAGCAGAGCAGGTGGCCAGCGATATCCAGTCCCTGTCTGTAGCTACTGCAACCTAACAGGACACCGTGGCTCAGAGAGAGGGTGACACTTGTGGATAAAGGTTCTCCCAGGCCATCTAGCATATAATCTTCTTAAGTCCCTGCCTCATTAGCACTGCTTGGCACACAGCAGGGAAGCAGGCTCACGCTGTGGAAGTAACACCACTGGGAAGTGAGTGTGTCTGGAATCCAGCCCCAGGTCTGCATTTGCCTTTCAGTAACTTATATGTTCATTTTTATATTTATATATCCTACAAGTAGCATTGAGCATGGTGACTTATGCCTATAATACCACCACTCAGGAGGCTGAAGCAGGAGGATTGCTATAAGTTCCACACCAGCCTGAGGTACATTACAAGACTGTGTCTCAAAAACTAAAACAATCCCCCCAAACCACTTCTAGATGTCCTGAGCATGAACTAAGAGAAATGCAACCACTCAGTCTTTCTATGGGCAAAAGACCTCTGGGACATAGGCACATAGGTATGCCCTCTATCCACGTGTCTATTCCATGACGAGGTTTTGTGTTACAAAAAAGACCTCGGGGACATAGGCACATAGGTATGCCCTCTATCTATGTGTCTATTCCATGACGAGGTTTTATGTTACAAAAAAGACCTCAGGGACATAGGCACATAGGTATGCCCTCTATCTACGTGTCTATTCCATGACGAGGTTTTGTGTTAAACACCTGCTGAAAACTCACAGATAAAAGCATGGGTGTATTCCACATGCTCACACCTAGGATGAAAGCATGCTACATTTAGTTTTTCCTTATGTATATCAAGAGGTTTGGTATACATACCAGCAGGGCATATTGTAGTAAGAGCTGCGGGCCTCTTCTCACAGCCCGGCTCCCAGCCGCTTGGCTAGCTTATGCCCCGAAATAACAACACACAAACTATTCTTTTAAACACTGCCTGGACCATTTCTATTAATGTGTGTAGCACCGAGGTGCGCTTACCAGGAAGATTCTAGCCTATGTCCATCCTGGGTTGGAGCTTCATCATGTCTGCACCGAGGTGCGCTTACCAGGAAGATTCTAGCCTACGTCCATCCTGGGTTGGAGCTTCATCATGTCTGCCCCAGAGAGCAGAGCTAAGGCGTATGAGCTCACTTTTTCTTCCTCCCAGCATTCTGTTCTGTTTACTCCACCCACCTAAAACTGGCCTATCAAATGGACCAAGGCAGTTTCTTTATTAACCAAAGACCTTCCTCCATCATTTCCCCTTTTTTGTTTAAACAAAAAGGAAAGGCTTTCACTTTAACATAGCAAAATTACATATAACAAAACAGTTATCAAGCAATATTTACAGTTACAATATTTATATCTATTTTATCTTTTATCATAACAAAGGAAAACAACTCTAACTATCTATCTATTCTTCAACTCCATCAAAGACTCCAGAAGGATATAATATTACCTAAGTAAATGAGAAGTAAGCAACTTACAAAACTCTAGAAATCACAGAGACATCTCACTGCCTGGACAGTCACCCAAAGTTCCTCTGTACCATTGGGGCATTCACCTTTGGCCTACAGGCCCAGAGTATCCAGCAGACCTTTCCATGAGCAGGAAATTTCAAAGGCAGTTCAGTCACTATCTGCTGTGTCCTGCAGAATGTCTCGCAGACTCTTTCATGAATCAGGAACCCCGAAAGATCATCTCACCTTTAGGCAAGTTCAGCAGTCCTCTCTCTGAGGGTTCTTTGTGTCCAGTTTATGCAACAGTCCAAGCAAGAGCAGTTTCTTGCCCAAATGGCTATCAAACTCCATAAGGATCCTCTTCGATGCCCATCTTCTTGAAGTAGATTGGTGCTGCCAGGAGCAGAGTATCTCATTGTCATGAAAAGTCCTAAGTTATTAAAACATTAAATGTCATATTCTGTAGTCTTTGAAAGATATGAAGAATGTCTATCAAAAATATATCTATGTATACCTAGAAAATCTAACATGACTACAAACTTGACTATTATAGATGACTATTCTATAACAACCTATATACATTACATTTTTAAATGAACTACACAATCACAATACCTTAATATCAGAAATACATATACATGTAACAAGATTGACCTTAAATTTATATCAATAAAGACAAATCCATACCAATGTAAATTATTCATATCTATATCATTTCCCCCTTTAAATGTAAAAGAACATTTATAAACAATATTTGGAAATATGAACGCATTTATTTCTCTCCAAACTTCTTCGTGCTGAATGGGGACACTGTTATTTAGGTCTTTCATGGTGTGCTAGATTCTTCTCAGTCGGCAGTTGAGTGAATTAATTTTTTGAAGGTGTTCACAGCAACCTTTCAGGAGGGTGTGGTCTATCATACCATATTGGGATAGAAGCAATCCACAGGGTTTCATCCTCTGTGAAAACAAAAGAAGAAACTTCTTTCCAAAGCATCATGTCCTTAGATCCAAATTTTAAAGTCAAGGTATTTTCAAAATATCTATGTTGGATTAGTTCAGCAGCATTTATAAACAAATATCTTTTAGCATCTGTTGCTCCTTCCTCAGCATGCAAACAATTCAAACAGGGCATAATAGCATATAGTATCAAGATTCTCATTGTATTTTCCATCTTTGTGTGGCTTTATTTTAACCTCTATTTTGTTTATTTTTACTTTTATTTTATTTTTTGCTTTTTGAGACAGGTTCTCTGTATATCTTTGACCTGGAATAACTCTGTAGACCAGGCTGTCCTTGAACTCTCAGAGATCCTTCTGTCTCTGCCTCCTGGGCATTGGGATTAAAGGCGTGTGCTACCACACCTTGAAGTCACAGAGTTCAACTCCGAGGTCAGTCTCCCTCTGCCTCCCAAGTGTTGGGATTAAAGGTGTGTACTACCACATCCAACTACTCTCTTTCTTCCCTTTTTTTGTTTTTTACTTTAAGAACTTTAACTTTTAGCTTGCATATATTTTTAACACACTGTAAATCATTTAAAGTTTTTTTCTTTGTATCTTTCTTTACTGTATATCTTTACTACATGAACCTTTAAGGAGAAGGTTAAAGCCACGGCTTTGACAGCTAGATCCAGCCCATTCCTTAGCTTTCCAGCCTCGTAGCTGAGGTTCCGACTGTAGCCACAACTCTATGGCATTTCAAGGTCCTTGTCAGCAAGCAAGTTGCAACAGTATGTCCACAGACAACACTCAAGTCCTCTCTCTCTAGTCGGCCCTCCTGCCTCAAACAGTCAGTTTGCCCTGGCAGGACAGCCCAGAAGGCCAGCATTTTTAAACAGCGCAGCTTTTTTCCTGCTATGGCTGAAAACCAAAAAGCATGTGTTCAGCCTTTCATCAACACCGTTTATGTGTTTCTTGGCAGGACCTTTTAAAGAGCTACAGGGTTTTGCAGCTAAAGCTGAGTCAGGAAGCCTCTCTTAGATGAGAGCACTTGCTTGCTTCTAGCAAGCACAGCAGACCAGAGAAATTGCTGCTACCAAGAAAACATGCTTTATTCTTTCCCAAGCCTTTTCAGGCTTTATGTGGATACAGTTGTCCACACGTTGGGGGTCATTCTGTAGTAGGAGCTGCGGGCCTCTTCCCCACAGCCCAGCTCCCAGCCGCCTGGCTAGCTTATGCTCCAAAATAACAACACACAAACTGTATTCTTTTAAACACTGCCTGGACCATTTCTATTAATGTGTGTAGCACCGAGGTGCACTTACAGGGAAGATTCTAGCCTACGTCCATCCTGGGTTGGAGCTTCATCGTATCTGTCCCAGAGAGCAGAGCTAAGGCATATGAGCTCACTTTTTCTTCCTCCCAGCGTTCTGTTCTGTTTACTCCACCCACCTAAAACTGGCCTATCAAATGGACCAAGGCAGTTTCTTTATTAGCCAATGACCTTCCTCCATCAGCATATGGTGGAATATGCCTTTAATCCTAGCAGGAGAAGCAGAGGCAGAAGCAGGCGACTCTCTTGAGTTCTAGGCTAGCCTGATCTACAGAGTAGTTCCAAGATAGCCAGGGTTACACAGAGAAATCCTAGATGTGTGAGATAAAAAATCATAGAAACCCGAGTTGATGGACAGTCCCCAGAGACAAGGTGGTAGAAGTCATGGGAAATCTGAGACTGTCACAGACTCAAAGAGATACAGGACCCTGACTTGGACTTGAATAAAGTCTGCAGTTCAATTGAAACAAATTCCAAGGGTGATCACAGGGGGCAGAAGATTCTTAAGGTCCAAGCAAATGGTGTGTGGAAGTAAGGAAGTTGACGGAAGCCTGTTGAACAGCAGGCTAAGAAGGGTTTATAAAATGTAAGTTTACCTACCCTGCCTCTCTCTGTCGTGAGTGAGCACCAGTGGAAACTTTCACACTCTTCCCTGATCCTCAGATCCAGCCTAGACAAGGCACGGGTCTACACAAGGTCCCACAGCAGCTTTGTCTGTTATCTCTCTCATGAATTCTAAGGTGCATAAGGATGGGGAGATGGCTCTGTGGATAAAAATGCTCACCACACAAGCATGAAGACCAGTGTTTGTGTTCCCAGCACCCACATAATTCGAGGTGACTCTCCTATATTCCCAGCACACTGGAGAAAAAAGCAAGGAGGATGCTGTGGGTGACCAAGGAAAGGATGGAAGTGACAGGAAAGCAGATCCAGAATGTGTGTAGAATCTGACAGGATTTGATGGATGAGATAGAGAAGAAATCAAGGTCATGCCTTAAGGCCACTGTTGAACAGTGGTCCATGTGGCTGACCTAAGAAATCCTGGGCATGAGGATGCTGGAGAGAAGAGTGGAGAGACCTAATCCACATGTGGGAAGCTTACATTGTTACTGTTCAACAATGAACTATTCCCAAATGTTACCATCCCCTTTCTTCCTCCTCAAGCAGAAGGACAATGGACACTATCTTCAAGATCACAGGTTTGGTTAGGGAGCCATGTGTTTCCAGGGAGACATAGGCAACCAATTAGTCCGCAAATAACTTGTTCAGGAGGCAAAGTAATTAAAATTTAATCTCGTGATTTTCATCTTAATCTCTTTTTCCTATTAGGTTTGATCAATGCCCACAAATATAATTTAGCAGAACTCTTCATTTAGATAAATGACTTAGTAGGGCACCTAGTGAGTCTGTTATGAGCCAATTGTAACTAAAATTTATATGCTAATTACTTAAAACTACAGACTAATTTCTAAAGCGCATTATTATCACAAAGCCATGCCTCTGTTATCAATTAAATCCCTTATTCTTTTAGACAGAGCAATGGTTTGAGTCAGTTTCTCTTGATTTCCACTGGTCAAATCTCACAGTGTGCTATACTTGGGAAATGTCCTCACGTGCTTGCTGGCATGCTAACAGCAGTAATGGGAATTTAACTAAGTAAGAAGATTACATGAACTTCTCAGCTATCTGGAAATTTCTAGCCCTTGACCTCCATACTCCCCCTCAGAAACAAACAAACAAACAAAACAAAACAAATAAAGAAAAACCCAGATTCTAACCATAAACGGCAACTAAACAGAACCGAGGGTGGAGTCTGAGGAAACTTTTCTCCTGTTAAAGGTAGCTGGCCCCATGAGGTTCCATAATAATGCCCCCAGCTGTGAAACTCTTCTGTGTCTGCCTGTTTGCCCAACCTCTGAACACAAGAATTATGAATTAGCTAATCCTGTCAGATTGTGAGATTAAGTTTCCACCAACAGCATGAGATACACTCTCTCATAAAAAACCAAATGACCTCCCCTCCCCTCTGTGCTTGGTCACTCGGTTTGGGTTGTGACACCCCCTTTGTACAAAAAGAATCTGCTTTGCTGGGTTACTTTCACTGTGTGTGTGTGTGTGTGTGTGTGTGTGTGTGTGTGTGTGTGTGTGTGTAATACCTATAATATTCTTCTCCAGCAGGACTAAGTTTTGCTGCTTAGTACCATGCTAAGGTAGAAGACACTGAGGTTTTGTCAATTATGTCTATAAGGATATGTCCTTTGGTAATGATGTTTGGTGTGTGTGTGCATGTGCACACGTGTCTGAATGTTTTGCATTGCTTTGCTTTTGGATGTGTATATGTGTATGAGTCCTCTGGCGTGTATAAGCATGCATGTGGAGGAGGCCCAAGACTGATATTAAGAATTGTTCTTCCACCTTTTTCATTGAAGCAGAATTTCTCAATCTCAATCAAACTGATACAATTAGTCTTGATGGTCAGATTGCTCTGGGGATTCCTCATGTGTCAGTCAGTATTCTATTGCCACGACAGATAACATGACCATGGCAACTTCCATAGAAGAAAACATTTAATTGGAACTTGCTTATAGCCACAGAGGTTTAGTTCATTGTCATCATGGCAGGGACTGGGAAGCATTCAGGCAGACATGCGGCTGAAGAAGGATCTGATAGTTCTACATCCAGATCTGCAGGGAGTAGGAAGAGAAAGATACTGGACCTGGCTTAGACTTATGAAACCTCAAAGCCCAGTGACACACTTCCTCCAACAAGGCCACACCCATTCCAAGAAGGCCATGCCTCCTAATCCCTATCAAGTAGTGCCACTCCCTGACGACTAAGCAGTAAGTAAGTATGAGACTATGGGAGTCGTTCTCATTCAAACCACCACATTCCACCCCTTAGCTACCATAGACTTGTAGCCATATCATAATGCAAAAGTGCACTCAGTCCAACTTCCAAAGCCCCATAGTCTATCACAGTCTCAACGCTGTTTAAAAGCCCCAAGTCTCTTCTGAGATTCGTAACAGCATCTTCTCTGCAATTCCCTATAAAATCAAAAAGGAGCACACATACTTCCAACAAACACTGGCACAGGAACTCCACGACCATTCCAAAAGGGAGGAAAGGGAGCATAGTGAGGAAATACTGGACCAAAGCTAGACCCAATACCAGCATAGCAAACTCTAACTCTGCATTTCCATGTCTGATGTCAAAGTGCGCTTCAGCCCTCCAACTCCTTTAAGCTTTGTTGACTTCAACACTATTGTCCCTGCCTCCACTTGCCATTTATTTGGGTTTATAGGGATCTGAACTCTGGCCCTCACACAAGTACAGAAAGTACTTTAACCACTGAACTGATGTGGGAGTCCCCTCTGTGTGTTGCTTGTATTGGTTAATGAAGACAGAACTGAATTATGGGAGGAAGAAAGCAGAGTCAGGGGGACGCCATGGATCTGCGGCCGGAGGTAGACGTGCTGAAACTTTGCTGGTAGGCTACTATCTCGTTGTGATATACAGATTGATAGAAATGGGTTAAATAAAGATGCAGAAGTTAGCCAACAAGAAGCTAGAGCTAATGGGCCAAGTGGTGATTTAATTAATATAGTTCCTGTGTGGTTATTTTGGGGCTAAGCTAGCCAGGAGGCTGGGACGAACAAGCGGCCCTCCTTGCAACACTGAACCATAGTCCCCTAGTCTCTTTTAACATGAATTCTAATTGTTCTAAAAAAAAAAAAAAACCCAAGATGAAAGCTGAGGGATCAGAGAAGCAGAATGGCCAGCCACTAGAGACCTTTTATCTCTACCAAAGCTCAGACAGAAGGGGCAATCCTGTCCTCAGACTACCTCCTCAGACTTTGTCCTCAGACTACCGCTGTCTCCACCAAACCTCAGACTGTAAATGTCTCCACCAAACCTCAGACTGCAGCTCTCTTATCAAACCTCAGAATGTAATTAGCTCTGTCTCCTTCCGCCTTATATTCCCCTGTCTGCCCAGCTATATCACTGTCTCCAACTCCCTAGAGCTGGGATTAAAGGCATGGGATCCCAAGTGTTGGGATCACATTTGTGTGAGCTCTGTTTCTCTTTTAGACAAATTCAATCTTCTGTAGCCTAGGGTGGCCTTGAACTAATAGAGATCCCTCTGCCTCTGTCTCCCAAATCCTGGGATTAAAAGTGTGTGTCACATTCCCTGGCCTCTAGTAGCTTAGCTCTGCGTGTTGATCTTCAGGCAGGCTTTTTTTGCCTGATAAACAAAATATCCCTACAGGTCCCCCTAGTCCCTGGTAATGGCCTTTCTATGAACTAAGGCATACTTTTTATTGCTTTCAGTTCCCACAGGACCTTTGTCCATGCCGACATCCTTAAGTTCTTTCATGGAAGTTTTCAAAATTTTCATTTTAGAAATAAGAGCCGGCGTCTCTGGTGGACTCTTAACCAGGTTAACAGTGCGGTTTGTTCTTGAGTTTGCGTTGCCATTTCAGCATAGGGTGAGAAGAGTGAGCAAGGTGAGCCCTGCCATAGGCATTATCCAGGAAAGACATTCTTCTTAGATGTAGATCCAGATACAGGAGGTTTGCCAGATAGTGAGGAGGTTAAGTCTAGTTCAATTAAACCTAAAAGGAGAAGAAAGCAGCTCTGTGGATGTCAAGGTCGTGCATGACTGTCACAGCCTGCCATAGTCATGATTGTCTCTGCACACCCACTGCACCTGTGACCAGCATGGTTCTCATCACAAGCTCAGGGGATCCGCCTCAGACTCCTTCCACGTTGTTTCCCTCTGTTGCCTCACCACCAGTCCCTCACTCAATCTACACCTCCCACAAGGTAAGAATAAATAAATAAAGGGGCAGAGATCTTCAGCTCTTAACCACTGGAGAGCATTGGGGCAAATCATGATGCGAGAGAAGCCCTACACCAGAACCAAAAGTCAGCCTGGTTCAGTGGCTACCATGGCGTAGTGATGGGTAAGATTTCAACCTTCAGGCGTTGCACTGTAGTAGAAAGAATGAGTTCACCCACTCTCTCCTCCACTTTCCTTACCATTACTCCTCCTTTTCCCAGACACAGAGCATCCACTGGCACCTACTATGTTCTCTGAACTGGAAATCAGGTGCCACGATGGACCAACTATTAAATTTCCTGGCAGTGGACACTGCAGGGGAAGCCATGGAGAAGGAGAGCACAGGTTCCGGAAGGAGACTTGTCTAACTTTGGCTATGTCAAGAAGAAACATAGCCCTCAACATTCTTGAGCAAAATATGAGTGTCTATGTCCCAGGAACATGAATGGGTCCTCCAAAAGACATGTTCCATTACAGAAGTGGTCACCTAAGATTGCATTAATTACAAAACAAAGAAAGTCATAAATCAGTAAAGATGCTATCTGGTTTCAGATGCCATCTGATGACCTTTGTAGCTTTTCGATTGGTGGATTGCTAAGAATGCAGGTTTTGATAGTCACAAGAACATTAGTTCAGGCAGGGATGGTCAAGGCATGGTTTAAGGGGATGAAAAACAGTACAGGATAAT
This sequence comes from Microtus pennsylvanicus, assembly GCF_037038515.1. Taxonomy (NCBI): domain Eukaryota; kingdom Metazoa; phylum Chordata; class Mammalia; order Rodentia; family Cricetidae; genus Microtus; species Microtus pennsylvanicus. The sequence continues at coordinate 70,105,348 of NC_134580.1, forward strand.
TTGGTTCAGGTTTTCAACATTTACATTGTCAATAATCTCAAAGTTCGATCATTAGGACTTGTAGAATCTTCAACATTAATTGTGCCCTTCACCCCTCAGAACTTCAGTTACTTGAAATAAGGCCACACTGGAGAATAGCAGAGGAACAGTTGGAGAAATGGTTGGGAGAAGGGGTATTGCAGATTGATCTGGGGAATGGGAGGAGTGGGGTAATTGAAAGGTTCTAGGTGAACATCTATGTGAATGTTGGGATGCCATATGCTACAAAGGGGATATATATATACATATATATATATATATATGTATATATATATATATATATATGAGAGACAGAGAGAGAGAGAGAGAGAGAGAGAGAGAGAGAGAGAGAGAGAGAGAGGTCAATTTGTAGGAATGGTTTGTTTTAGATGCATCCAGCCTCACGGACCAGCAGGTGGAGAGACTCAGCAGGCTGGTGGGATTCCTTGGAGCTTTTAGTGAGATGCTTTAGTTAGAAGCCTGTCTTAGATTCAAGCACAAAGATGGAGTAGAATGAGGAAGAACATATTCTTTGGAGAACAGGCCTAAAACTGAGCATCAAGAGCTCCCCCACTTAAAAGGAGAGGGAAAAAAGAGCTGGCGAGATGACTGAGTGATTAAGAGCACTTGCTGCTCTTGCAGAGGACCAGGCTTCTGTTTCCAGCACCCACATAGCAGCTCACAACCATTTGTAAATCCAGCTCCAGGGATCCAGGGATCCGACACACTCTTTTGACCTCTGCAGGAACCAGGCATGTACAGGGTGCACAGACATACATGCATGCAAAACACCCTCACACATAAGATAAAAAGATAAATCATTGCAAGAAGAGGAAAGAATGAGCTGGCCTCCGTAGGGACAAACCCAGGAGAAAATGGCATTGCATGACTAAGAAAGTGCTAAGGAAGAGTAGGCCCCTGGGCAAGTTTGCTGAGAAATCGGGGGGGATGAAGACTAGGAAATGTCAAGGCTACATGGGCATGGCTACATCAGCCAAAGCTTGCTCGCTGCAGCTAGGGAGAGGAGCTGCCCTGGTGTGTCCAACAATGAGGAAGAGCGAGCAAGTGGGGACAAACACGCGTGCAAAAGTCTTCCAAGAGATTGTCTGTGGAAGAAAGGGAGTTGTAGGGAAGGAAGATGCTAATGTTTTCTTAATTAAAATTCTGTAGGGCTGACAATAGAGATAGTTCTAAGAAACACGCCGCCCTCGGGCAATTTCATCCTCGTGTCAACAGGGATAGATGAACTTGCAAAGGCCTGGGTGTCCTGAGGACTGTGGCAGTCCTTAGTAAGTAGTACTCCTCTACAATTAGCTTAGGTGAGCTTCAAAAAACCCAGCTTGTGTTGTATGAGATCCTGTCTCATAAAAATATAACAGTACAGGCACATACGCTTGTTTAAATATTGTAGGGAAAGAGCCAGAGACATTACTTAGTCGATGACCAAATTGCCCTGTGTCCAAGCATAGTTAAAAGATTATTTTCTTTAGTGCAAGTGGGGTTGGTGGGATGGATGCAGAGTGAAGGTAGAGGTGTAGGCCTCATGTAGCTACTGTGGGAGAGGGGCATTGCAAAACTAACTGCTGAACAAGCTGTGTATCCTACAATCCAGGAGTTTATTATCAACTTCAAGGTCATTTTAGCCTTGAATAGTAACCATCCTGCTAGATGACGGCAAAGAGCCTCATGGAAAGGCTTCTGCTCGAGTTTCATTTCCGCTGCTATGATAAATACCCACAGGAGTCACTCCTACAACGTCAGCTAGGGTTCCTGGATAGGGGATTCTCAAGGCCAACAGGAAGTCAGATGAAAGAAACAGAAGACAGGATAGAATTGGGAGGTGTGTCTGGTCATGCCAAAGCAGCCAAACAGCCTGAGTTTATTTCAGAGTTTGCTTATATACAAAAGCAGAACAGAGCACAGCACAGACGGTCAGTCAGTATCTAACCAGAAAACCATTCCTGTCCTTGAGATAGCAGCCTCCTCTCCAGCATGTCCTTGCTGCTCAGAAGCAGCCTCACTTTCTATCTCAATGTTCCTGGGATTTGTCGTTAGTATACTGTCTACTAGCTGGAGTGTTCTTTTCTCACTGAATCAGAAGTCTCTCATAGCCCTTACGGTTATAGTAAAAAGCAGAGCAGGTAAGCTTGAACTCAAATGACTTCTTTAAGTCAGAAATGACTCCAGATGGAAACTGAGTCACACGTGGGCTCCCACACTTCCCCCTTTTACATTATATTTTCAGGACCTCTCAGAGCTCCTCAGAAGACTGCATCTGCCTTGGGGGTTCCTTACCACACTCTAGTCTTACCCGTCATGGGAAAATGGATCCCAGAGGTCCAGCTCCTGTCTTAGGTAGAAAAGAGGCAAAGAAAACTCACCCATCTCTGACTGCACGTCTCTGGTGTCAAGTTTTTAGAGAAGTGTGCGGAGTTTTACTCCCTGAAGTTCCGAGCCCACTTTCCACAGTGAGTTCATAAGCAGCTTGAGAACTAAAGGTAGACAAATCCTGCCCCCAAAGAACACAAGCTCTGATAACCGCAATGCTGCTAGGAAGTGAAGTAAGTGCTCACCACAAGGGAACAGCCTTTTCAGCTGCACCAAAACATCCTCAGCTGCCTTTGCTGCACTGAAATCTAATTTAGACTTTCCCAGATCCAGTATTTTTATGTAGTTTCCAAATTCCTTTAAGATGTGCTTTAACTCTTTCCCGACCAATAACACTTTCATTATACACATAAGAAGTAACACAGTTAGCTTGACATTTCAACGGGACTCTGGTTTGTAATCTTTGGAGCTCATCCCCTTACAACGTGATTGTACCACATCATACAAGACATTCAACTTATGCTCCATCTTCACATCTATGTCTTCTTGTGTCTCCGACGTCATAGATACATTCTTAGATAATTGATTAGCAAACCCTGCAATTTGAATAGACTGAGACAAAGTCACTGAAGCAACTGCAGTAGTGAGCATAACAACAAGAGCTGAAATCTTGCTGCAGCTAATCCAGCAGCACGTTTCTGTCTTCCTAAAGCTTTCTTCTCCAGTTACTTGTAAATCTTTGTCATCAAACCACGGATCATTTACGTGCACAGGCAACGTTACAAAAGAAGGTTGTTTCAACACTAATACATGAGTATGATCATCCACTTGAGAAACAGAATTAGTCAAGATACAATCAGGGAATGATACACCAAATACAATACCATTCATGGAGATTTTTATCTCTCCCACCAAAAGAACATAAGGCATTTTGAACCAATCTAAAACAGTTCTTTTCAGGGGCAAACAGGTTCTGAAGAACTGGATCATCTTGACGTTTTTCCATGGCAGCAGCAAGTTTCCAAACGTAAGTCTGTGGAAATTTTGTACTGGAATACCGAATTCCAGCTGACAGTCCTGGGTCCCAAGATTCTGCTGAAGACAAAGGATAAGAGTCACTATAATCTTCTTGATTCCCAGACCAGCCAAAAATGTGCTGTGATGTCCCTGTGGTGTTCTACTTTAATGTGATAATACTGGTGCATCGTCTCCACAACAAAGTTCCATTAGATTCCTGCAGTTCCTCTGTGCAAGGAGGAAATTGTTGAGGGGGTGAAGAATCATATACCCAATTACCTTGAGAAAGCAATAACTTTTTAAAATAAATGCATTGTTTATCATGTACCAAAATTAGTTTTGGAAACACTCCAGAGCAATATTCTTTGCAAAACATACATGAATTCCTTTGCTATACCCAACATAAGAGAATTTTCGAGCAATTTGGAACTCTTGTGTGGCAGGTCGATCTAAAAGATGTGTGCCGTTGGCTGTGACCACAATCTCCTTCCCTTCCCAAACAGAAGGATGTAAAATGGGTGGATCACGAACATAGGCCCAGTAGGTCTCACTCTGGTTTTTCTGGAGTATAATCAGCAACATCAGGATCAGCGTTTTTCTGCTTCAAACACCGTACCAATTGAGCTTCAATTTCATCCTGTGAAAAAACACAAACATGCCCTCTCCCCACATCAAAACAGTGTGGGGACCCTTTTATAAACCAGTAGATGGATCTTTCCATTAGACCCGAGTAGATTACAGCTCACAGACATCCCATTTAAAAATGTAAAATATTAAAATAAAACACATATGACTGTGGGAGTAACCCTAACTCCCCCTTTTTATCATATTTTTAATTGAGTCTTAAGACTCCTTGTGCCCTTTCAAAATTCCTTTCCCCTGTATAGTACAACATCTCAGATCCCTGAGATGAGTTTGTTCCAGAGGCTGATATTAGGATTTTAGCATCTTTAGTTTAATGGCACCTAGATAGGAATTGTCATTTATTCAAGGCATCCATGACCAAAACCCCTGTGATGGCTGACAGAGACATTCCCAGGGGAGAAACAGGGAGAACATATTCACTTCTGTAATTACTTCCTACTGACCTTAGGATGTTGTTCTCAGGGCCCTGGAAGGCTAGAATGTTAGTCAAAGGCAATGAGGGAACTTGGCAGGATCGAGTTCACGGACAAGCTAAAAGGACAGCAGTCACATTGGCTGGATGGGTCCACGTTGGGCTTCAGCAAGTTCAGGACTCAGTCATTTCTAGCAGGTTGTTATCGGCAATTGATGCTTGGATGTGTTTGTCAGACAAGCGGGAACCTGGTGAGACAGATAAAGACTAAGAACAGGAGTTACATTTATGAACTCACTGGAAAATTGTAGACTCACAGTTTCAATAATTAAGGAAGGGGCAGAGTCCCAGAACCAGGAGAGAGAAAAAAATACCATAATCTTTTAACTTGTAAGAAGTGGATCCAAGATGTATAATTCTCTCCATTTTTTGAAGTTTGTATGAATCTCCATTTTAAAAAAAACATAAAATTTTACATATATTAGCATTATCAATCTGTGCTGAAATCTATATTATAAAAAAGCAGATAAGGTATCCATAAAACAGCAGGAGCAGACTCAAATCCTTGAGCCCTAACAAAAACTATAGATTTGGGTTAAACAGCATATAAGTCTATAATTGGAAGACAACTAAAGAAATTTAAAACCTTGAGCTTGTGACCCAAACAGTAAGCAATCATTGTTCTATTAGCTTGTCAGGGTTCTATTAATGCTAAATTCTGAGTTTTGAAATCCTAGTATAATAATATTATGGAAAGGGAAAGAAATCTTGTAACCATTTCTATATATGTCTTAAGCCATTATTTCTTATAAATTGTATCTATATTTTTCAGAATATCCTCTCAGACCCATTTAATCCAAGCTTTTGTGCCTTCAGATTCTTAAAACCTATACGGATGTCCTCGGGCCTGTATATTTTTTAGACCCTCAGAACTAATATAGACTCATCATATAAGCATTTTGTCCTATTATTAATCATTATAGGAACAGTTAAACAGCGGTTTTCATTTACAGACCACAAATGTGATGTTGATAATTTTAAATAAACATGTTTGGACTTCTCCATGAAAGCCTGAATAGCTAAAAGCTTTATCCTTGCCATTTTGTAGGAGGCTAATTGTATAGACCCCTGTAGACCAGAGGTTGTAATATGATTAATTATTAACTTTTATTAGCATCTCAGTCTTCCTTTCACCTTTGGAGAACATGAACCCATTGTTAACATTACTCTACAGTAAAGAATCACCAACGTTATTAATGAAGAAAGTCAACCAGAATTGCTATACCATAGTCAAACCTCCAGCGTTTTTATAGTTTCCTTTAGAACTCAGCATTGCTCACAGACAAATTCTTTTTCCTGTATCATTTCAGTCTCTTGTTTGTCCCCTTGTCCTTCAGACAACATGCGAATCTCCATCAATGTCTCCTCTTGTGAGCTCTTCCAGCAGTCCAGAACATTGCACAGATACATTTCAAGTAAGAGCCAACATGTATGTCTGTGTGTATGTATGTATGTATGTATGTGTGTATGTATGTATCTATGTGTTTATGCATCACAATAAGAGTAACTTAAATTTGCATTAACATATAAAAACCTGTACCAAAATAAAACATTTGAAACTAGAAGCAGTTTTCTTAATCTTAATCAATAATTATTTGTACCCAATTTCCTTTAAAGATGATAAGTATTTGCAACCTATTGGACTTAAATGATTAAAACCCATATATTTTTCTTTTCCTGTGAAAACAAAAGCATAATTATTTCCAAACGTAATTCTCATCTTTAACTTTTACTTTAAAATCAATGCTTTCCAAAGTACACAGGTTGGTATAATTCAGCATTTTTTCCAAGCAGTCTCAGGACAGAGAGGGTTAAGAAAAGAAACTGCTGGCCAGCGGAAGAGCCCTTGAGTGTTATCACGTGAAGAACTTGTCTTAGGAAGGAGAGGGGGTAGCAGCACTGGTGGCCACGGGTGCACAGAGTGTCCTTGACTGCCAGGATTCCTGAAAAAAAAAAAAAAAGAAAAAAAAACCTTTAAATTCCAGCCACAATCTCTGATTCTCTGTTTCACATCCATGCATTTTCTCAACTGCAAGCAGTCAGTTTCCCGCCACCCAGTTCGCATGAGCATGTCTCCCTGAGTATCCTCTCTGCCCCCCTGGGCATGTGCACCCCTGCTCTCTGCAGGAGCTGCTGGCTGGCTATGGGCCAGAGAACAATGGAGGGAGGTGGCCCTTGCCATGTCTCTCCTTAGAGAAGTTTTACTTTTGGGACCCAAAGTCCTGAAAATGAGCCAATAAAAATACACAGGAGTCTGGAGACAGAGGCTGCCTGCCTCATCTCCTCCAGGACAACACAGGTCAATAGACAGAACGGACAGTAATGACAGACAGACAGGTACGGCACCACTTAACTTTTCAGAGTTGTGATCACATAAAACAGCAGCATAGCAACAGTCAAAACACAGACCAAGACAGAGAGTGCTCATTCATTCACACGCACCTTTGTAAATCTCTGGACTCACACTCCCTTCTGCAGGGAACCAGGGGCACACATGCTATACACATTTCAACAACTGAAACAATTGCTGTTGTCCTAACTTATACCCCTGACCTTTAAGATAGCTCTAAGTAAATGTGCAAATCTGGAATCTTACGCAGTTGTTGATGCCCTACCTTGGCGCCTCTAACTTTTTTTTTTTCAGTATCTAAGCACTTTACTAAAATGGAGATTTATCGATGGCATTCTAAGAGTTAGTGCCAGCAATGAGTCCCCTGCTTCTAACTTTTAAAACATTTCTCAGTAAATGTCCAAACAGCTGTTTGCTGTTTTCTTGGCCCATAATTACTTTTTACACATACTCAAGTTACTTCTTATTTTGTACTTTGTTGTTCACGTTGCTGCACAGCTAACCTCTTCTTTGCACTTACACCGCACGCCACTGCTTAGTTTTTTGTATTTACACTGTGTGACTGCTTATCCTCCCGGTATTTACTTACCACACTTCCAAGCGCCCTTGGAATCTGCGGTGTCCCTATGAAGACTCCCTCCCCAGGAGGCTGCACATCTGAATACACCTGCAGGAGCCCACTCCTACAACATCAGCTAGGGCCCCTGGATAGGGGATCCTCAAGGCCAAAAGGAAGTCAGATGAAAGAAACAGAAGACAGGATAGAATTGGGAGGTCTGTCTGGTCATGCCAAAGCAGCCAAACAGCCTGAGTTTATTTCAGAGCTTGCTTATATACAAAAGCAGAACAGAGCACAGCACAGATGGTCAGCCAGTATCTAACCAGAAAACCATTCCTGTCCTTGAGTGAGTGTAGGGATAAGTCCCGCCCCTTAGGGGGCGTGTTCACCTCAGGCTAAATGTTTACCTATAAATCTGGCAAGCGTGCTCTCAGCCCTTGCTTCTGCTTTCCTGGTCTCGGTTCTGTAAGTCTATTTCCCCATTAAAGCTGTATATATTTTTACAATCTGTCTGCATTCATTTACGCCGTTACATTTTGGCATATATGTCAGGCTATTTTGCCCCCCCCTCCCCCCTCCCGTGCCGATTTTTCCCAACCTTTGCGAGCAGGATTAGCTAATGGAGCTCAGGAAGCATGATTGGACTCAAGCGTGTAGCCCGCTAGCTAACACAGCATGCTCCCGGGTGCCGTTTTTTTTTTTTAGTTCGTGACTCAGGCCCCAGTGCCGAGTCCGAGATACACTCGGCCTATAGGCCCATAGTTATAAAAGACATTCTGCAGGACACAACAGATAGTGACTGAACTGTCTTTGAATTTTCCTGCTTCATGGAAATGTCTGCTGGATACCATGGGCCTGAAGGCTGAAGATGGATGCCCTAACAGTACAGAGGAACTTTGGGTGACTGTCCAGGCAGCAAAATGTCTCTGTCATTTCTAGAATTTTGAAAGTTGCTTATTTCTTGTTCACTTAGGTAATATTATATCCTTCTGGAGTCTTTGATGCAGGTGAAGAATAGATAGATAGTTATGTTGTTTTCCTTTGTTATGATAAAAGATAATGTAGATATAAATATTGTAACTGTAATTCTTACTTGATAACTTTTTTGTTATATGTAATTTTGCTATGTTAAAGTTAAAGCCTTCCTTCCTTTTTGTTTAAACAGAAAAAGGGGAAATAATGGAGGAAGGTCATTGGTTAAATAAACTGCCTTGGCCCTGATAGGTAAGAACATAGGTGAGTGGAGTGAACAGAACAAAATGCTGAGAGGAAGAGGAAGAGAGGTCAGAAATCATGCAGCTCCTCTCAGAGCCAGACGCATGTGATGAAGCAAGCTGCCAGGTCAGACATGCTGAATCTTTCCCGGTAAGACTGATGCTACACAGATTATTAGAGATGGGTTGATCGGGATATGAGAATTAGCCTGTAAGGGCTAGAGTTAATGGGCCAAGCAGTGTTTAAAAGAATACAGTGTCCGTGTAATTATTTCGAGGCATAAGCTAGCAGGCGGCCCGGGTGCTTGGCACGCAGCCCTGCCGCTCCTATTACTACAGAATACAAGTGAGCAGCCTCCTCTCCACCATGTGCTTGCTGCTTGGAAGCAGCCTTACTTTCTATCTTGATGTTCCTGAGGTTTGTAATCAGCAGTATACTGTATACCAGTGTTCTTTTCCCACGGGCTAAATCAGAAGTCTCTCATAGCCCTTAAGGTTATAGTAAAAAGCAGAGCAGGTAAGCTTGAACTCAAATGACTTCTATAAGTCAGAATTGACTTAAAGAAATGACTCCAGAGGGAAACTGAGTCACACGTGGGCTCCCACAAATACCCTGACAAAAGGCAACTGAGTTTGACTTTACAATTCCCAGCTGCAGCCCATTGTTTCCGTAACTCCAGGCAGGAGCTCAGCAGGTCACATCACATCCAGTCCAGAGCAAAGAGAACAAACACACCCTCACTTGCTTGCCTTTGGGGCAGCTTTCTCCTGTCAGTTCCTCTTGCCTAGGGAATGATGCCACCCACGACGGGTTGGGTCTTCCTACTTGAGTGAACAATCAGCCCTTCCCCAAGACATGCCCACAAGCCAACCTGCTCTAAATAATTCCTCAGTGAGACGTCCTTCAAGATGACAGTCAAAACTAGCCTGTGAGGTGGCTTCTCTCTGATTCACACAAAAACAGGCATAGAGACCATTGTTGTGGGAGATTTGTTTGTGTTGTTGCTCCGGGACCAACAGTGGAGTCAGACCTTGGTTTGGAGGCTGGAGTCCGCATTCAGCTGGTTGGAGTGGACCATAGAGTTTTCTGGTGGACTCGAAGATAGAGGGGCACACAGGAGGAATAAGAAGGGGCTTAAGAAGATGCACAGCCTTTTAAATCAGAGAAGGTGGAGAAGAGGGCGGGTAATCATTTCACCATCCCTCTGTGGATCTCTCAAATTTATTCCCAAATGTTTAACTTCTGAATTTTATTTGTTGGTAAAACAATAAGAGAAGTCGCAATGGACCATAGGTGGGAGTTGGCGTTAGAAGGTGTCCTCTCTTAGTCGGCCAGAGAAAGGAGGTGTGATCCCTGAGGAAAGATCAGGTTCCAGAGGTTTGAGAATAGTGGATTAGATGTATGCACTTATTGGGGCTGGTGTGGGGAAGAAGAAAAAAACAGGCCAACTTTAGCTTTGTGGGCTTCTAAATAATAACTTTTCAGCAACATTAAAATGCCTGGAATCTGAGGAAACAAGACAGTGGCAGAGTGACCTTCTGTTCTTAGAGGTCAAGAGAAAGCAGATGAAACTGTATCACATGACAGCCACCCTGCCCAATAGGCCTGACACCAACCCTCTTCTCTACCCCACACATCCTGTCTTTGCCTTCCTTGTCCTACGTTTAAATATTTTCTTTCCATGAAAATCTAGTCATTTCTATCAATATGGGGCCTTTATTAACGCTAAGTTTCTATATCCTAGTGAGTTCTGATACACAGCCCAACTCACTGAAGACTAAGGTGCTAATAGTCCCAGGCCCTCCTAAGACCTGCAGACCAAGGCTCAGGAGTCTGCATTTCACAGACCCTCGCAGGTCCCTTCTGTCACTCTGTAATCATTGGGGATGCTGGTGTAGACAGGCAGTGAGACACAGGGATGGGGACAGGTACATAGCCAGAGGTAGAGTTCTCTCTAGCGCCAGCCACCACCGTGATAGGACCGCAGAAACCCCGGTAGGAGATAAAATCATGAGCTTTTCTATCATTTCACTTTCTGGGGAAGTTTCTGGTAAATGGAGATAGATCTTTACTGCTAGTGCAGTGTCTAAGCTGGCAGATCAGGATGGTCCAGACTTGTTCATCTTCCAATCGCAAATCTCACTTTTGAAGGGCCTTGGGATGTGAGCCTACTTCATAGGGGAGTGTCTTCTGTGAAAGGGAACAGAGCTGGCTTTTAGATATCCATCGGGGGTTGGAGCATGCGTGAGGCTCTGGGTTTTATCTCCAGCACGTCCCACACCAAGAACACAGCAGGCTCTCTGCTGCAGGAGGATGAAGCAAATGTGCTCTTCTTTCTCCCGCAAGGAAGGATGAAAAAAGAAAGAATTAGACAAAGTATTTTTGAATAAAAGAAACCATACTCCTATATGAATGTGGACATGCAAACCCTTAACAAAATGTAGCAAATGGAAGGGTTGGAAGCCATAGCCAGGCTTGGGGTTATTCCAGGGAATCGAATCCAGTTCTGAATAGTAAAGTCAACACGGACCATATGCAGTAGGCTGAAAAAGAGTCACATGATCCTATCACTCCATGCAGAAAATGTGGTAAGATTCAACATTCATTCACAATATTTAAAACGCATGGAAAAAATAGGAATAGAGGGGAACTTCTTCAGCTTGAAAAAGACCATTTCTGAAAAACCACACAGTAATATGCTTCTTATGATTTTTTAAATGACTTTTATTATCTTCTAGTTTACAACTACAATACAAATGGAAGTAATGTTTGTGTGTGGTACAGGTAGAGTTTATTTTTCCATGTTGCTAGGTAGCCAACTGAGTACCATTTATGTAGTTAGAGCACCCTTGATCCATCTTCTGCCGTGTACCTTCCTAAAGACAATCCAAAGGCTACAGATGTGTGACCTCATAGTAACATATTTCATTATTTTAAGTTATCTATTTACTCGTGTGTGTGTGTGTGTGTGTGTGTGTACTCAAACGTTGTGTATTCTTTTGAACCCAAGTCTGAATTTAGGGCTCAAGTTTTCTTAGCTAGGTTGGCCTCCAGTAAGTCCAAGCCGTTTTCCCGCCTCTGTTTCAGACACTTACAAGATACCCAACTTGTCATCTCGATACTGACTTCCACCCTTTCTCTGTCATGATTGCAGCTGAACTGCTAAGCCATCTCACCAGCCCCTGCAATAACATACTTACTGACAGGAGAGTGGCTGCTTCCTCCGTAGGGTTAGTGTGTGAAGATGCCTGTTCTCACTATTCTTATTCAGCATTATTCAAGAACTTTATACAAAGCAATAAAATAAGAAAGGCAATTAAAAACCACGATTATTTGCACTGAAAATCTCAAGAAACTTAAGGGGCTAAAATAAGGACTGAATGTGTGAGTCACACACAAAATTCTCAGGTAGAAATCCAATAAATTTGGGGGAGTCAATATGTTGGAAACTACAAAATAATGATAAAAGAATTTAAAAATTTTTGAACAAATGGAGGACATGACCTTGAAAAGCTCAGCAAAGGTGACATTTCTATCAGAAACTGAGCATATCTACACACACACATATATATTTGTATGTATGTGCACAGATTAATAAACTTCTCACCCAAATCACAGAAGTATTTTTTTTTTTGTTTTTTTTTCAAGACAGAGTTTCTCTGTGGTTTTGGAGCCTGTCCTGGAACTAGCTCTTGTAGACCAGGCTGGTCTCGAACTCACAGAGATCCGCCTGCCTCTGCCTCCCGAGTGCTGGGATTAAAGGTGTGCGCCACCACCGCCCGGCCCAGAAGTATTTTTATAGACACGAAGAAGATTATTTTAAGATGTACATAGCAAGATGAAGCTAGAGTAATATAATTTTGGGAAAGAAAAAAGCATGGAAAAGGTCAGTGAACTTGATCTTGAGTTACTCTACCAACGTTGTGTGGTATGGGAGGAGAGACAGGTCCAGAGCCCGTGGGAGACAATGGAGGGTCTGGAAGGCAGACACAGGGCTAGCCCGAAGATCAGCCAGTGGTGCTGGGATGAGCATGGCTGCCATAGGCAGGAAGGAAAAAAAAAAGAGGGAGGTTCTTAAAACTTAAAAAAATAAACAAAAGTTACTTAAGGAGAAACGGATCTGTAGTTAAGAGCACTTACTGCTCTTGCAGAGGGCCTGGGTTTGGTTCCTAGTGCACATGCCAAATGACCTTCTGACTTCCAAGGGCCACATATGTGGTACACATAAACTCACACAGGTACACACACACACACATAAATTAAGATTAAAAAGCATTCAAGAGACTTGGGTCTCACAGTCACTTAAGAATGAATTTGAAATAAATCATAAATGTAAACAGAAAACAGAAAACCATTGAACACTGAGGGGGGCACTGGCAGATCACTCAGTCTGCGAAGTTCTTATTGTGCAAGCAGAAGAATATGCATCTAATTCTCCAAACCCTGTGTAGATGCCATTTGTGGTAACACACTGGTAATACCAGCCCTGGCGAGGCAGACAGGAGGACCCTTGGGGCTCGCTGGCCAGCCAGTTTAGTTGAATCAGTGAGCCCCTGGGAAATAGGGAACTGTCTCAAAACCTGAGTTTGGCTTGAGGGCTTTGTACAGGCATGGACACATGCGTGCAAACACACGCACACACACAGACACACACAGACACACACACACACATCATTTACGAAGAAAAGAACAAAATCATCAGGACCAGGGCTAGGCAAAGAGGGAACAGCAGTCAGCCTCAGAGGGAGACGGAAAGAAAGCCGATCCAGGGCTTCCTGTTTTATGCTAACAACAGTCACCCCTGAGTTTCCCTAATCAGAAGCAGAGCTTCACACACGCAGTGACTTATAGAGAAACTTCAAAAACCGACTAGAATAGTGCTTATCTCTTAGATTTAGGGCAGAACAGGAAATCAAAGGCCCAAGCAAAGCTTTACAAATTTCCCTTTTCCCATGATCTAGTCTAATTCCTCAGGAGCGTTTGGTACAGACCCACTTTTCTCCCACAGAAAATTGCTTCATGCCTGAGTATGAAAGCAGCCCTGAGCAAAGCAGCCTGTTTTTACAAACACCCTGCAGGGGCTCTGTGCTTCCAAAGGACCGCCCTGCAGCTCGCAGGGACCCCAGTGTCTGCTCAGGAAAGGTCACTCGCTGTGCCTGTCATTTCTGAAGCTCACTGTGTTTTCATCCTGTTGTCTCCCTCTGGCTCAGCTAACAACCACTGCTCTTTCTGTGGTGTCTGAGCCAGAGGCCCTCTTCTTTATACCTCATTATTTTACCCATTTTGAAAGGAGGGCTTTAAGGCTAAATTTTCCATCTTTGTTAGTAGGAAAGGGAGAAAGGGAGAAAGCTCCAGAACTTCCAGGGAAGGAAATACATCTTTAATGTGGTTATACCAATGAACCTCCCCACACACCGTTGAAGATCTTAGCCACTCTCTATCACATCTTGATATGGGACTTCCGGTCATCGTTAAGCTCATCCACCACGTTTTAATTTTTATTTCATGCTTTTTTGGCTATCTGAATATCATGTTTTCTAGAATTATAGTCCATAGACTTGTGTTTTTAAAATAAATGACTGTTATATTTTTGGTGGGGTACAATACAACAACGACCCAACCATGATGGGATGGAGTTATTAGTATTCCATCTGTGATGTCATTAGCATACCCATCTGTGTTCACTGTCAACTGACAGGGCCTAGAGTCGCCTGGGAGATGGGCCTCTGGGAATGCCTACGAGGGATTAGCTTGTGTCATTGGTTGATGTGGGAAGAACAGCTCAAATCCCTAAGCAGGGAATCCTGCACTGTGTGAAGCGGAGAAAGGGAGTTGAGTTCCAGCAAGCGTTCCTTGCTCTCCGCTTCTTGAACGTGGGTGCATCATGACCAGCTGCTTCAAGAAGCTACTGCTGTCTTGACACTCCCGGCCATGATGATACCTTGACCGCGAGCTAAATAAATCCCTTCTACCGTTAATTCCTTCTGTCAGAGTGTCTTTTCCCTGTGATGTCATCGCCCCATCCATAGGCCATGTCTTTGTGGGTCTCTTCCAGCTGTTTTCTGGTCGGTGACACCCCTGCCCCCGTCAGTTCCAGTCATCCTGCTGTGCGCATTCAGAAGCCCTCAGCCCTCTCTCCCTGTCATTCGGTGAGTTTTCTTTCACAGACCTTTGGGTTCTCCACCCCTTTCTTCTTGACTTCCAGAATTTTCTCTGTCCTGGAGACCAGAGCTTTGTTGGATAAATGTGTGATTATCTTTTTAAAGTCTCTTGTCCTAATTTGCTTTCTGTTGCTGTGATGAGTGCCGTGACCAAGGCAGGCTGGGGAGAAAGCGTTTTCACAAACGCTCTACGCCATCTAGGGAACTCAGGGCAGAAACCTGCGGGCGGGAACTGAAGCAACAATCACGAGGGATGCTGCTTACTGGCTTGCTCCTCTCAGCTTACTCAGCCTACTTTCTTATACCATCCAGGACCACCTGACCAAGGGTGGCACCACCACCTTCATGGAAAGTACTCTATCAACCAATGAAGAAATGCCCCACAGACTGTCCAGAGCCAGTCTGATGGAGAAAAACCCTCAAATACCATCACTCTTCCCAAGTGACTGTCTTTGTGTCAAATTGACAAAAGTTAGCCACCACACCTGCCCTGTGCCTGTTCTCTCTCTTAATAGTGTACCTGATCAACAGAATCTCACCTTCGGGCTTGGTGGTGAAGAACATTGCTGCTCTTGCAGAGGGCACACTCTGGGTGGCTAACAGTTAGTTACCTGTAACTCCAACTCCAAAAGACGTCCTCTTCTGGCCTCAGAGGGTGTCCACCTGCACATGGTACACATATGTACACTCAGGCATATACACATACATAGAAAACCAAATAACTTTTTTTCCCCTCTGTGTAACAGCCCTGGCTGTCCTGGAACTCATTCTGTTGACCAGGCTGGCCTCAAACTCACAGACATCCGCCTGCATCTGTCTCCTGAGTGCTGGGATTAAAGTCGTGCGCCACCACCTGGCCACCAAAAATCG
This sequence comes from Microtus pennsylvanicus, assembly GCF_037038515.1. NCBI lineage: Eukaryota > Metazoa > Chordata > Mammalia > Rodentia > Cricetidae > Microtus > Microtus pennsylvanicus. The sequence continues at coordinate 70,120,983 of NC_134580.1, forward strand.
AATCGTAGTGAAATCCACTGTGCATATGTTTCCTGTGGTTGGTGCTGCTGCATTGCCATGATTACTGCCCTGCAGCTTGTGTACCCTCCTAAAACCAAGACTCGTGGACACCATGATTCCCTGCTCAGCCCGTTCTGTGTAGGGCCCTTGCACACCTTGGGAACAGCACTGTCTGGTGAAATCTTATGCAAACCAGCTATGTGTGTCTTTAAACCAGCTATTGTGTTCCCTGGTGGTCACATGCAAGACATGTGGAAATTAACAGTGAAATAATTGTGGTAGTCTCTCTTATTCAGCCAGATGTACACTGGTTCCGGGTCATCTCAGGGTTTAAAACATTTTGCTGCTTTAATCTGTAAAATTGCATTAAATTCTAGTCACCCTAGTAACACAAAAAGCTTAAGAGCCACTCTGGTGGCTACCTTAGACAGCACAAACTTAGAAACTGACACATGACTTAGGCTGTTGGCTCTGAACCTTAATAACAATGCATAGCTTTACAGAGTGTTTTAGCCTCAGCTGGATCTGCCCTTAAGAACTAAATATATTGAGTGCTGAAGTATTCCACGTATTATATGCTCAGTGCCCCATTTAATTCTTACCCAACCAGGCAACGTAGGCAATATCCCTAGACCCCCAGTGGTTCCCTCCACATGTCAACCTTGAAGTGTGCCGTGCTCAGTGGCTTGAACACCTAGTCAACTGTTACCGTGAAGGTATCTTTTCATGTATGACTGACGTTTGAGTCAGTAGACTTGGAATGAATTAGGTTGGCATCTGAGTGTGGACAACCATCATCTGATGAGTTAAATGTTTTAAGAGATGAGACTGAGGTCTCATCAAAGAAGGAACCCTGTGTCTAGTCAGCCTATGTGCTCAAGACTGTAGCATCTTCTTCTGTTGAAATCACCAGCCAGTAAAGCCAGTCAGCTACCCTACCAGGTTTGCATATTCTCTCTCTCTCTCTCTCTCTCTCTCTCTCTCTCTCTCTCTCTCTCTCTCTCTCTCTCCACACACCCACACACACACACACACACACACGGTTGCTTCTCTCTCTTGGATATCATTGCCCCAAACACCACCCATCTTGTTTTCCATTCAGTCCACAGTCTGTTCTCAATCCCCCTTTACAGCTTCCTCCCATTGGAAGACTGTTTAGCTTCTGCTGGTCTCTGTTTTATCAATGATGAATTAAGATGGACCACACAGCAAAACACCTGATGTGTGGTGAGCACTCAGTAAAAGAGGTCTTCCATCTGAAAACACCCTGCACAGCTTACTGCCAGGTTACATTGTACATGTGTAAGAAATAAAGAAAAAGGACCAGTTTTTGAAAGGAATGTTATAGCTATTGATGGTATTTATTCCAGGTATGCTAAAGATCAAATTTTGCCATGAACCATGTCAATAAAAACGTAACTTGTGCTTTCCTTGAATTAACTATGCAGGCCAGGTTAGCCACTAAGTCAGGCTCCTCCTGCCTCCCCATTGCTAGGAGGAAAAGTGAGTACCCAACATACAGCTCAAAAGCGACTACCCTTTAGGTGAGTGCCCGTCGTGTGCCCTACACTGGAGGTGGGCAAGCTCATCATCTCACACTGTCCATGCTGAGGAGAAGCTGAGGCCGTGGATGAATCAGAAACTCGCCCGCCTTTTAAATGAAAAACTCAGGGAAATAATTCCCGCACTCCCTTCTTATCAAACTGCCTGGTTATTTGTTTTCCTGAATAATCCTTTCCAAAGCTGCTTGGCAGTGGATTGAAATTAACATCAATCCTTGGAGGGAGATTGCCAACTGAACCATTCCCCCTTTTTGTGTCTGTTGCGGGATTCACACATCTGTAATTCTGCTTTGAGACTGTCATAGAATCTTATAATATTTTTTGCTATGCAATTTTGTGCAGGTAAATCCTAAAGCAGATTTTTAATGTGTCGTATATGATTAAAATTGCCCAGAGCCTGTGGGGAGAAAATGAATTGCTAATAGCTAAGAAAACCCTGTGTTCTTTGAAGCTGTTTGTTGTTCGATGAGAACAGACTTCAGATGTCAATACATTTCCGTTTGTTTGTTTGCCCATTCCCCATTCTGTGCTCAAATTGCTGTAATCCCCAGATTAATTCTAAGCTAGTTCTCTGAGTTATGTTCATAAATGTCAGGCTTTATAGAAAGATGATTTTGTGTGTTTTAATATGTATTTCCCCTTCATTCTCCTTTCTTTGATGTCAAGGTTGAGTAAAGCCAGTTAAATCTGGCTTTCATTTGTGAGGCTTAATGCAGAAACCATTGTTGGGCTCAACTAAAACCTTCTTCTGGTTTTCAGCAACGATCTTGTTCTGTCAAAATGAACCAAGCCCTTTAGTTCAAAGATATTAAACAAATAGGTCTTTAAAAAAAAGTTAGAAATCAAATCTCTGGGTGGATTTGAAAGGCAGCTGGGTGCCCCTCTGGTTCACACCCCCACTCCTGTGAAGCGAGTTCCCTAAGGTGTTCCCGTTAGCTAAGGAGGCAGTGTGACACCCTGGAAGGAACTTTAGCAGATTCCTTGGGGGGTCCCATAGAATGGCAGTTGCCTTCTGTGTAATCTTCTACTCTACCAGCATACCCTCAGGCCGACAGGTCTGTTGGGCTCCTGCCCTTGCTGGCCTGGCTACACAGGGACCATGCAAATAGTTTCCAACCTAATTGGTGTTGGGATCACCATGCTTGTAACTGGACTGTTAGCGCCTGTATTTCAGGCCAAGTGCTGTATAACAGCCCAGGAGGCTCTTTGCTCCCCCCGAGATAGCACCCCTCTTCCCTTTCCTGCTCTCTCACCTTCCTCTCACTCATCTGACCCATTCCCCAGTCTCGGGGAAACAGCAGGATACAGAGCAGAATTGCAGACAGCTTGCGTAGGAGAGCCTGGGCTGAGCATGCTCAAATCACAACTGGCTGGCTGTGTAGCAGGCCCCTGTCCCCCACAAGGCTCTGGTTTATAGGCAGACCAGCATGTCCCTTTAAAACGCCATCCAGTGTCTCTGGGATATAATTCACCACTCTCCCTGAAGTTAGTGTACACCCCATTTATCAGCTACTTCTGCTTTTAGGTGTGCAACCCCAGTAAGTCAATGAGGGTGTGGGTAAATACATTAAGGGGTGGAATTCACACAGTTGTTCAGGATAATCGAATTGGAAAGGAGCCTAAAAAGCTAATAATGGGGACTGATAAATTACTCCCTGCATGCCCATTTGATGGCATGTTATGCAAACATTAATGATTGACAAGAAGGTATATTAATAATATAATGCCAAGTGAGGAAAATGTTACAGTGGGGTATGTGGCAAAAGATTCTGTTTTCAAAGGTGTGTGTATAGATGAACACATTGCAATTTTAGGGGGAAAGTCAGATGGTACTTAGTGTAAAAGGGTGCCTCTGGGCTGCAGAAATGTGTATTTAGTTTAGTTTGTTTCTCTTTCATAGTGTGTTTGATACGTATGTGTGTTCATGCACACAGACGCAGACACTAACATGAGGGACAATGTGGAGTCAGATGGCAGCCTGCAGAGCATGCACACGGATGCAGACACTTAACATGAGGGACAATGTGGAGTCAGATGGCAGCTTGCAATGCATGCACACGGATGCAGACACTTAACATGAGGGACAATGTGGAGTCAGATGGCAGCCTGCAGTGCATGCACACGGATGCAGACACTAATGCTGTGGGACAATGTGGAGTCAGATGGCAGTCTTCAATGCATGCTCAGGGATGCAGACACTAACATGCAGGACAATGTGGAGTCAGATGGCAGCCTGCAGAGCATGCATGCACACAGACGCAGACACTTAACATGAGGGACAATGTAGATCAGATGACAGCCTGCAGTGCATGCACACAGATGCAGACACTAATGCTGCGGGACAATGTGGAGTCAGATGGCAGTCTTCAATGCATGCTCACGGATGCAGACACTAACATGCAGGACAATGTGGAGTCAGATGGCAGCTTGCAGGGCCAGTCCCCACCTGTGTCCTTTAAGACAGGTTTCTTTTGAAATGGGGTCTCTAGTTTATTATTGCATAAGCCAGGCTCTCCATTGTCTGGGGACTCCCCCTCTCTGCCTCACCTCTCCTTGCAGGCCCTACAATGTCTGGTCTCTGAAATTACAGACCCAGTTTACTACATCTGGTTCTAGGTGGGTCCTGAGAGTCCAAGCCCAGGTCCCCAGCCTGATGTGGCAAGCACTGTACCCACAGAGCCACCTCCCAGCTCTGCTGTATAGAAACAGAGCTCTGCAATCCAGCTGGACTCTGGAGGGGAATAAGGGAAGTGCAGAACAAAGGACAGCAGGGAAACATAAGGGGGTGGAGGATTTGGGGCATCATGAGGGAGGGGCTCCTGACCTGCAACTGCTCTGGTCTGGTGGTTATGGTGTGCACAAATCGATGTACTAGAGTTGTCTATAGTTGTCAACTATAATCTTCTTGCTGGCTTTGCAGTTCTGGGACCCAAAGACTACAGGCTTGTCATCCCACCTCTGGGTCTCGGCAGTACGGATGAAAATCTAGGAGGCATCTGTGTTTGGTTCAGCATTTTCTATGGACAAGATACCAGGATGAAATTCTCACCATTCAATATCTCTCGGTAAATGGAGTTGCCACCAGGGCCACTCTGACATGTGAGGTCCCTACCCAGGCATGGGAGTCTGGGATGCTTCGGGGAAAGCAGAATCCCTTACGAGTGAGTCTTTTTTTCTCCAACACTCAGCGGACAGAATTCTTCTGTTATCTTCATAACTTTGTATACAGCCCCAGGGAGGTGCAGTCCAGGGGCTCAAAGTTGACAGCAAGGTCCAATGTGCTGAGGCTGACCCTATTTGGAACAGGATGCTACTAGATCAGATCTAAAGAGCCAGGTCTGGGGCTTCCTTTTTTATTTCCCTCATATTGGTAGTGATATTTCATTTGTATTTAATAAACAAAGCTTGCCTGAAGTTCAGAGAGTAAAACAGCCGCACTGAGCAGCCTCACAGACCAGTCAGTGGGGACACACACCTTTAATCCCAGTAGCCACACTAGTTTGCCATAGACACTGGATGGTAGCAGTGCACAACTTTAATCCCATCCAGAGAGGAATGTAAGACAGGAGGAGACAGCTCTCAGTCTCATTCTGAGGACTCCCGGAGGCAGGATCTCCATTTCAGACTGAGGAAGAGGTAAGAGACCGTGGCTGATTGTTTGGCTCTTTTGACCTTCAGGTTGAACCCCAAATTCTGTCTCTGGGTTTTTATTAATCATGCTACAATATTTCTTTGCTATTTTAAATATTCTAATATTCCTTCAGCAATAAGGTGTTACTTTTGAAATTAACATGTTCTATCGTAGCAATTTCAATAAAAATTAACTTAGAGGGTCTTTCCCTCTGACCTCTAGTGGACACTCTAATGCCTGAGCTGATTCCGGGAGGCTGCTTGGGTGTGGCTGAGATCCTCTGGGCTCCTTTCCTTGAACCCTCCCTGCCCTGCCTGTGTGCCTAGCTTCAGAAAGCCATGGCTTCCATTTGCCCAGTGAGAACTACGGGATCAGCCAGTTTACCTTGGCTTAAACCATCTAGGACTGCTCCCTATACCTGGCTGTAGGGTGAAATGGCCTCTAGGTAGTGCCCAAGATGAAGGGGTGGGTGATCCTGAACCCCAGGGGCTCGGAGCCTCAGGGACAGAGATGCTATCAGTATACATAACCACCAAGTGTGAACCTTGGCTTTGTCATCAAAGGGCGGCTCCTTTGGCTGCTCCTCAGCTGTGCTCAGGATTCATAATCTGGCCATGCACTGCCTCGCCTGTGAGCCCACCTGTCCTTGTTAGTGTCAGCCGATAACTGGACACAACTTACAGTCTCAGTGAGGGACTGTCTAGATCCTATTGGCCTGTGGTCATGTCTGTGAATGATTGACTGATGTGGGAGGGGCCAGCCCACTGTAGGTGACATCATCCCTAGGCAGGTGGTCCTGGGCTATATAAAACTGTGAGCCAGAGAGAGAGCATCAAGCAGCCTTCCTCTGTGGCTTCTATCCCCAGTTCCTGACTAAGTTCCTGGCCTGACTTCTCCCTCTGATGGATTATGGCCCAGAAGTGTATGCATGCCAAATAAATCCTTTCTTCCCCCCGAATAGCTTTGATCAGAGAGTTCACAGTAGCAGAAGGGAACTAGAGTACCAGATTCCCATCCAGATTATTATAAGGCTAGTGTGGATGTCAACCGTGGCCTCAAGCACTTGGCAACCCTGCCTTCTGGGTAAACTTAACACCCTAAGGTACCACTTTCAGTGGAGATTGGAGACATGGTAGGTTCTTTCATTTGCCCCAGGTCACGAACTAGAACTGGCAGAGCTAGACCCTGCACCTAGGTCCTCGGCCCTGGTCATGATCTTGTGCCATCCCGAAGGCTGCATCGTTTCCTGGAAGGGTTGGTCACTCTGGCTCCCCACGCTGGTATAAACTCTGTCCTTTCTGGTTTACTGCCCCTCCCACCTCTTACTCCGCATGAGTTCCCCTTCCATGCCCAGCTCCTCCACGGACTTGGCCTGACCCCAGCTGGCTTCCTTCTCCTTACCCAGTTTCCTATGCATTTCCCAAGGTTGTTCCAGGAGGAATACGGGTCTGTGAACTAGTAAGATGGAGAGAGGTGATAACACAGGTCTGGATCCCATTCAGAACAGATAGGGACATGAAGCCAGACCCCTCCTCTGGACCCTGTCCTGTCTGCGAGAGGACAGCAGACTAGTGGTTGGGTGATTCAGGCCTGAAACATGTGCTGTGTGAAGCTATTCTGTCCTTGTAAGGGGAATGGGCCACTTTTTTCCCTCTGTGGGATGAAGGTTCCTGGCCTCTCCAGGTCATGTGGACACACACTACTACTCGTGGCTGATGACTGCCAGTCTCCCTCATACACCTGCCAGGATCCACACAAACCCTGGGGGCCTTAGTTCCTGCGGCTTGTCATCTAACAAGGATCCAATAGCAAGAGTATCTGCCAGCAGCTTTCCCACATGTGTGGAAGGCACAACCTCCTCCCAGCCTTTGACTTTAGGGAAGGCTTCACGCTTGCTTCAGCCAATGGATGCGACAGAAAGAGTCCTGAGCTGCTCCTGCATATGGCCTGTCCTCCCCTGCCCCAGTGACGACTACCTTACTGACCTCATCAATACTACCCCACCCAAAGGTCCTACTTAAATGCCAGGCAGATTGAGTATTCGCCTTAGTGAGGGAGGCTATGGATACACGATTAAGGACTCAAGAAAAAGGAAAGAAACCCTTCAAATAGGATCTAGTCTGTCCTTTCTGATGGTTGGGAGTCAAGAAACTTCAACACTGGTAACACCAAGATTGCCTGCAGAGAGAATGTGTTTTCCTAAACAAATCCCAAATAAGACTGTTAAAAGCAAATGGACTGTGCTTACTTGGGTCATAGTGTTTGTGACCCTGAGTGTCACCTCTCTCCCTGAACCTAAACAGCACACCTCTTAAAACCAGGCAGTTGTAGGCAGCTTGTCCCTTTGACTAGGAGATTTCTCTGCAGAGTTTTCAATACCACAGAAGCTAACATGGCAGGGGTTCTTAGGAGGCTAAGCTCCCTCTTACGGGTTTCAGATCAATGAGCTCACCTGGACAGAGGGAGAAGGGACAAAGGTCCTCCCTTTGGTGGCTGTGTGTCCACTATGCAGTACCTGTTGCCTGCAGCCCCCAAGAGCTTAGTAAGCTCCTTCTGAGGACAGATAGAGATTCCACACTCACAGACAGGCTTAGTGTGGAGCCTGTCATTTCTTATACAGCAGCTCTGGGGAGAGAGAGAGAAGGAGGCAGGGGAGGTGGCCTGAGTAGCCCCCAGCCCAAATCTAACAAAAAAGTTTATTACCAAAGGGAAATTCTTGTGGCTTTTGTTGTTTGTTTGTTACTGTTTTCCAAGATTGGGTTTCTCTATGTAACAACCCTAGCTGGCTTGGAACTCATTTTGTGGACTAGGCTGGCCTCAAACTCACAGAGATCCATCTGCCTCTGCCTCCTGAGTGCTAGGACTTAAAGACATGAGACACCACCTGGCCAAAAGGAAATTCTATAAGGAAAAAAAACTACTCTATATTATAGATTTTTACTTAGAAACTTCAAATTTCAAGCTTTGCTTCAGCTTTAGGTCTTAATGCAAACCGCATTCCGCCAGCATCTAATTCAGCCACAGAATCACACCTGCGGTCGGGTGTAGACAGCTAAGTGTGACTGGTTTTTGTTTTTGTTCGTTTGGTTGGTTGGTTGGTTTATGTGGATGGGTGTTTTGCTGACATGTATGTCTGTGTACCATGTGTGCACTGCTGCCCATGGAGGCCAGGAGACCATCTGGTTCCCTGGAAGTGGAGAGATAGATGCTGTGAGCCACTGTGCAGGTGCTGGAAATCGAACCCAGGTCCTCTAGAATAGCAGCAGCCTGTGCTTTGGGCCACTGAGCCTTCTCTCTAACTCCTGTTTGTTTTGTTTTGCTGTTGTTTTAAAGGCAAAATTTCACTTTGTTGCCCAGACCAGTCTTGAACTTACAGTAATCCTCCTGCCTTGACCTCTTGAGTACTAGGAGTACAGGTGTGAGCCACCACAAGTTTATCAAAACATCTGAGCAGAAATTATGGAGACTTTCCAGATGCCACCCACCCTGCTCCTTCCGTCATCACCGTGTGTTGGTGTGGTGCACTGGCCACAGTCCACCAGCGAGCCAAAGCTGACTGACTGCTGTTGACCACGGTCGCCCATGGACAGCACATCCTGTCCATTCTGGCACGTGTGCAGCGATCTGTGGCCCCTTAAAGTATTGCATAGGATAGATTCACCCATCGGACAGCACATCCTGTCCATTCGGGTGTGTGTGCAGTGAGCTGTGGCCCCCTTAGAGTATTGCATAGATTCACTACCCTGAAGCCACCCCTCCGCCTCTCATTCTCCCTCCCTCCTGGAAACCACTGATCTTTTTGCTGTCTCCAAACTGTGACACTGCTGGGATGCATGGAGGCCGTCCTCCCATGTGCTGTCCTCCCATGTGCACTCTGAAGGAAGCCTGTTGGAGTTTAAGTGACCTATGGATTCTGAGAAGACCAGCGAAATCTACAGACCTAAGACCCAGGTCCTTAAGGTCTTCTCTTGGAAGCCCTGCTCTGACCCGTTTTCTCACTTCTGTAAGAAATAGCTTGAGAGTAGAGAAGTTCATTCTGGCTCCCAGTTTCAGGGATATCAGTCTGTCAGGGTGGGGAGGCATGATGACCGTAGAAGCAGGAACTTGAGGCCAGCCATGTTCATATCTTGGTAACACAGGAAGCAGGAAACTCTGGGCCAGATTCATAGGCCAGTGTGACCTTCAAAGGCTTATGCTTATGGCCTCTGTCCTCTGGGCACGTCCCACATCCCAAGAGTTCCGAAAGCTCCAAAGCAGCTGTGGACCAAGGGTCCAAGCACATGATCCTGTGATGGACATTTCCAACCCAAAGCAGAACATTACTGGGTGGTTAAGCTCCTCCTAGCGTCCCCAGAAGGCCCAACCCCTCTGCCTTGGAAGTGAGCTTGAACAAGGGATTGGTGGAAACCAGGCCGTGGGTACAGACAGCGTGCTGCCAGGGAGGAGCAGGTACCTGGGCTCAGTGTTCCCAGCTCTGTGATGCAGGAAGGTGTCTGGAAGAGAACTGCTAAGGTGTGAATGGAGACGTGGACATATGGTGGGATGGACATGTCCCTCAGGGGCTTATAAAGTGCCCTGGGTACTTCAAGGAGAAGGGGAGGATTTGGACTCACAATTCCAGGCTGCAGACCATCACAACAGGGGAGCCAGGGCAGGAACCCGAAGAAGTAGCTCATGGTTCCCACAGTCAGAAGGGGGAGAGGATGTGGCCTGTTCATGGTCAGCTCTTATAGCAATGTTTGGTTTATGATCTAACAAATAAAGCTTCCCTGAAGATCAGAGTGCACAGCTCGCCACACTAGGCAGCCATGCAGGCCAGGCAGTGGGGGTCACACACCTTCAATCCCAGCGTCACTCTAGTGAGCCATGGAGGCCGGGCGGTGGTGGTGCACACCGTTAATCCCAGCACTAGAGTGGAATATACGGTGGGATGAGACAAAAACTCGTTCTCCTTTCAGTCTGCAGATTTCACAGAGGTAAGAGCTCTCTAGTGGCTTTGTTGCGTTGCTTTTATGATCTTCAGTTTGAACCCCAATATCTGAAAGCCGCTTGGTGGCTGAATATTTTCATTTCTTTGGCTCTATTCTGCTTCAGTGGGTGGCTTTCTATGTATTCCTTTTTCTCCTTTTTCTCATTACTAGATTTATTTACTAATATGCAACTGATAAACAAATGAAACCTATTAGTAGTCATTTAAAACCCTTTATGAATTAATATCCTTGAGTGTAGTATAAATAACTAACTTCATAAATACAAGGAAATCTTAGAAAAAAAGAATTGTGTATTGGGTTGGTGACAAATGCTTGCCTGTGATTCCAGCACTCAGGAGGTAGAGGCAGGAGGATTAAACATTTCAGGCCAGCCTCAGCAACATGTGCCTGTCTGAAAATGTGTGTGTGTACACACATGCACACACACATATAGTGTGTGTTTGTCAGTTTGAGAATACTTGCCTGTTGTGTGTGCAGCTCTCTGTTCAATCCTAACAAAAACAAAAAAATGGCTAATGCCATTCAAAAAGAAAGAGTTTTTAAAAAGCAATTTTTTTAAAGACTGTTTTGTTATGTATACAGTGTTCTGCCTGCATTTATACATGCAGGCCATAAGAGGGGACCATATTTCATTATAGATGATTATGAGCTACCATATGGTTGCTGGGATTTGAACTCAGGATCTCTGGAAGAGCAACCAGTGCTCTCTCTATATATATAAAATAAAGAAATTTTTTTTAAAAAAGTACAGAATACTTGTGGCTTTGGCAGTGTATACACTATCAAAAAGATATACTAGAGAATAGATACATTAGGATTTTAAAAAATATTTTGCGGGCTAGAGAGATGGCTCAGAGGGTGTGTATTCCTTCTTAACAGTGCAGGACAGACCAGGAAAAGCGGTGAGAAGGCCATTCATCATCTTGACCACTAGAGGGCAGCAAGAGGTCACATTGTGGAACCAAGACTCCCTGATTCCTACCTAGGTCTGCTGAACAGGAATGGAGATTTAGAGGAAGAACACGTTCACTCCCTATTTCCAACGTCCTTATTTTTCTAATAAAACAAAACAAAACCAGAATGCTACGAGGATCAGGGTTCCTACCCAGAGCAAGTCACGGGGAATTATTAAATTAACAAATGTGAATTGGATATTCAATAAGCCCATTCCATCTCAGATGTGGTTGTGCCCCACGGAGCTCGGGACAATGGGAAGCAACTGTGGGGGTGGGGGTGTCTGCGGAGAAGAGGGCCCTGGAAGAAGCTGAGAACCAGCGATTTCCCATCAGGCCTAGGGGTGAAAGGCTTCGGGGGCTTTCACGTAGCTGCCAGAGGACTCCAAACTAAGGAGCGGCGGGAGGGGCTTTGTTGGGCTGAGACAGAGAAGCAAAGAGGCTTGAGGGGCCAGAAGCAGAATAGCTTGCCTGGACCACATCTTCCGCATCCTGGGCATCTTCACCATGAGTCTAAGCTCAACCACTGCTAGTAAACCTACTTTATAGTGCCCCCCCCAGGGTGGGGTGGGAATGGGGCTAAAATTATTTGGCCACAGAGTCTGGAAGGGCCTAGTGGGGCTTGAATTTGAGTCTTACTCCAAACCTCAGCTTTTCATTACTACCCCAACAAAGGCAGAGTGAAGACTAGAAGCCCAAGATCCTCATGGGAGCCACATTCTCTGAGAGCCTGGCAGGGGTCCTACCTTGCCTCTTGGCTGCTGGTGGCTTCAGGATGTAAATTCCTCCCTCTCCACCTCGCAGGAACCCTTACTTCTCCGTCTTTTCAAAGGACACTTGTCACTGGATGCAGGGTCCACCGAGATAATCCGGGGTAATCTCAATTTAAGGTGCACCACACAGACCCTTTCTCCAAGTGTTGCTGTCTTTCACAATCGGGGGTGGCTCTGTTTTGGACAACCCTCTGAGAGCCACAGGAGCCCTCAGATACCAAAATCTGAGATACAGCTCCTATAAAGAGCTGTAGTACTTCACATGGTCCCCTCATCCTCTGATTTCTTCTGACCTCTATTATAGTGTAAATATTTGTCACAGTCTACTGTTTAATAATGACAAAGAATAAAAACCTATATATGATTGGTTCAGCAAGGTCCGAATATATATATATCTGTTTGTGTTTGTGTTCGTTGAAGCAGGATTTGTATATACAGCTTGCTAACTGTATGGTCATGTTCATGAGTTTCATAGGGCATGAAGCAAACCGTGATGTCTACCATTCAGATGCTGATATGAGCTGGTTGGCTACCTGGCTAGTACCAGGCCTGGCCCATAGCCATGAGCTGATGGCACAGACCCAGAGTCTACCCCTGTAGAAGATTGGTCACCCTCTCCTCACAGGTCCCTGCAGTGGGCACCTGACCTGTTGGGCTGCATTTCCCAACCTGACCCAACTTGTTGTGGCTTTGACATGTATCACAGTTTTGCTCTGCCTTAAACGAGCTTTATAGAGAAACTTAGCAGCTGCAGCAAAGCCTACATTTGGCTCCATTCAAAGCAGGTTCAGACTGGCTGCTGGCGGAAGGCATGCGAGCAAGCCCACCTGGGAGGAAGAGGCTGTGGCTCTCAGAGGACTCTTGCTGTGCCCGTGTCTTGCCAGACCTCAAGCCAAAGCCAAACTGGCCTCAGCCATGATGTGAGCATCGGATTTCAAAGTCAAGTGTTCTTCTGAAGGGGATGAGGCTGCTTTCACCAAGTAAAGTCAGTTCCGGTACGATCTGGGTTGGGTGTGCATAAGGGCCACAGGTTGGAGAAAGAATAGAAAAAAGAATGGATTGGTCCAGAGGATGAGTGTAAGAAAGTTGAGGAAGTCCAAATGGGCTGAGGGGAACTGAAAGGGCCGAGGAGGCCCAGGGAAGCAGAAGAAGGATGGGAAAACAGGAGGCTGTGGGAAATAGAGGCTGCAGAGGCTAGGGTGCCTGAGAAGACCAAGAAAAACCAATGTCACTGAGAGGCTGAGGAAGCCAAGTGTGATGGAGGGGCTGAGGGAAGATGAGGAGACCAAGGGAGGCTGAAGGACTAGGGAGAGTAGGGGAGGCTGATGAGGGCAGAAGGAGGCTGTGGGGAGGTGAGGAAGGACAGGAGGCTGATGCAGGCACCGAGAGAAGATGAGGAGGCTGAGGGAGCCTGAAGAGGCTACGAACAAAAATTCCTGAGAGGACTCTGCGGACTGATTGGATGCTTAGAGTCTCGGTACTGTGGGGAGGTTGGAAGGGTGTCTGGTCAGAAGCTAATTACCTCTCTTGGACTGAGTCCGGCTCTCCAGAACAGCCACTCCCTGTCCTGGTGTAAAAACCAACACAGATTCAAAAACCTCTAGAATCTGCTAACTTAGCAAGCAAGAGCTTCTACCAACCCAAAAGCCAAGGATGCCAACAGATGCATCTTTAGCCTCCCAAACTCGCTGTGCCTATGTCGCTGATGTCCCGAGGTGTTTTAAACTCACCTTGATTAGAGCTTTCTGTAAAACTGTAAAAACTGCGCAGCTGCTTCTGCATTGGAACATGGAATTTGAGGAAACCTAGATCTTTGCTCCCAGGCCAAGGTCACTCAAAATGGCTCTAGAGTAAGCGACGTCTTATTCCCTTTACAATGGGAGCTGTGGTTTTCGCATGAACAAGTCTAAGGAGGCTGCTCCGTGGTGTTTCCGAGCTGCTAGAGCTGAATCTGCCCTGTGATAAGCATTTTTCCCTACTGTCGTCCACTCTGGCCTTCCCTGGGTCAGAGGCCAGTACTGTACCAGCTTCTGGGGCTCCTGTCCCCTCGGGGCCAGCTTTGACCAGTCATGGCTCTATTTTAAAGGAAACTACGGGCTGGGAAGGTGAGCCATCGGGTAAGCATGCTTAGAGCCTGACTTTGAGCTCCTGGGCCTACTGTGGGACAGAAAAAGAACCGACTTCCGCAAGGTGTCCTCCGACGGCCACACGTGCATGCACACACCCAGACAAGAAAATAAGTCAGCAAAAGAAAAAAAAACCAAGTAAACAATAAAGGAACAATATGCTCAGCTGGCTGTAGAAAGACGCTGAAGAAGAAAGGGCTGCTTTAAGACTCTTTCTGTTTTCCCATTGGCCCAGAATGACTTTGAGCACACCCTTCACGGTGAGTGATGTTCTTGTGTTTTCTCCATCTCACTGGGGACCAAACTCCGGGCCTCACACATGCAAACAGATGTCACCCAGGCTGATCTTGAACTCATTCTGCAGTCAAGTTCGGCCTTGAACTTAGTATCCTGAATATCTGGGATGACCTTTGTGACCCCAGAATATTCCTCCATTTTTGTTTTGTTGTTTGTTTGATTGGTCTGGGTGGAAATTGTATCAAGATCTTAAGGAACACAATTTTTTTCTAAAAAAAAATGCTATTTTATTAGGTGTTTGTTTGTGGATCCAGAAAAGGGATTGGATCTCTTGGAGTCGAAGCCACAGGTGATTGTGAGTCACCCAGCTTGGTCCTCTGCTTCCAGTGCTCTTACCTTCTGAACCATCTCTCTAGCCCTGAGGTATGCCACCTCTAATGGATGAATTTGGGAAATAATAAATGAACTTATGCTCTAATCGAGCTTTTAACTCACCCCATTTTGGGGAAAATGGAAATCTGAAATGGAATTTGATCTCAAGTAACAAACTCTCCAAACACATGGGTTTGTGAAAGAGGAAGCAGGCCAGCAGATGGAAGAGTCCCTGCCCTGCTGGCACCGGGCAAGAGCAAACTCACATATCTGCCCCAGAACAATGTCCTCGTCTCAGATAATCAGAGGGATGGAGAAGGGGCTGCCTACGTCTCTGCCCTGTGTCCCAGAGTACCAGGTCCTTACATCCCCGCCTGTCCACTAGGACAGTTCCAGAGAGATCGCCCAGCTGGGTGCGTTCTTAACCCAGCCAAATGAAAGGTTTTACACTGATGCATGAAACGGTTCGTCCTTATCCCTTCAACTTTAGCCTCCCATATTGCTGACACTACTCTCTCCTTGCTCCAAGCAGATGCTGTACCTGTTGTGCTTGCACACGGGGTCTCACTCAGCAGGATCCAGAGGCAAGGGAAGGATTCGATGTTTTCATCTGTGCTCCAGTCCAGAGCAGAAATCAATATTCAAAGATGCTGTCAATTCACAAGGGCAAAGCCTGGCTTGGCTTCGATCTCTGAAGATTTCCACTGAGACATGAGGGGCCAGTACTCATATGCACAGGGTACCCCCACATACAGCTACTGGACAAAGGAAAGAATTTGTGGATGCCACACCCCAGGAAGTAGCTAACCCAGGCTTTGAGATGAAATTAATGCCCCAATGGGTGTTAAAGCTGGTGTTTTATCCTCTCCACTGTTTATTTCTGACTCTAACACTCAAGCAAGGAAACTCCACGCCAAGAATGGATCCAAAGTCTTTGGAGACGAGTGCACGGATGCCCACAGCACTCTGTGGCTCGGCACATAAAAGACAAGGGCTCAAAGCCCTGACTGCTCTTGCATGGTGATCTCAGAAGGAATTACTTTCTTTTTCTTCATCTTCATGGGAGTTGTGTGAACTGCTGTGCAATGGGTTTGCTGCTGCAAACACAGGGCATCCTAACTCTGCAATCCAACTCCATGCGAAGGGTGGGGTAGGGAGGCACAGAAAGAAGAGGTGGAAAGAAAGATGGTTCTAGGTTAACAAAACAAATAGCCTAAGTGAAGGAGCAGAACAAACTCCATTTTGAGAAAGAACTCCATTTAGACAGGCCCTAACTATGGGGGTGAATACAGCACATTCCCAAGAGACTGGGCCAGCTCTGGTCAAAGTGACCCCCCAGGGTGTCCAAAAACATCTCCTGCTTTAAACATCCTTGTAGACATCTGATTAACCACTGTTTTGAAATTCTTGTCTGCTGACAGTCACTGTTTTCGAAATTCCTCTATACCCCAACCAATGAATTCAAAAGTTGTACTCTTTTACCCAATCCCGAAACACCAAGGTTTGTGCCACCCCGCTTGAAGTTTCCCTTTAAAATCCCTTACCCTGGAACCCCAGAGCTGTTCTCCCCCACCTGCTATGTCGGAGCGATGGATTGCAGTCCGAGTTAGCTAACTTGTCATCACCAAACCCCGGTGTATTTGTTTGCATCGATACCAGTTCTGTGGTGATCTTGTTTGGGGGTCCTGTGATGAGGTCACAATAATAAGGATGTAACTTCCTTTGTTAGAGGAGAAACAATTTTAAATTTCAGAGAGAAGAATAAATATTCAAGAAGTTCCAAGAAAAAAATGTGGAGAAGGCAGTAGTGGCAGCAAGCACCTTTAATCCCAGGACTGGGGAGGCAGAGGCAGGTAGATTTTTATGAGTTGAAGGCCTAACTTGTCTACAGAACTAATTCCAGGCTACCAAGGCTATAAAGAGAAACCCTGTCTCAAAAACAAACAAACAAACAAACTGTGGAGGAGCCATAGTGAGGAGGACTTCACAGGCCTAGAAGACAATCTCCAGATAGGCTGGCACACATCTGAGAGGCATGCCCCTGGAGCTCAGGGCAAGGGTGACAGTGAGCTCGTTACTGAGTATTGCTCTTCTCCTAGACGGAACAGAGTTTGAGCCTTCCTATGTAGCATGCACAATACACTGATAATTTCCAGGTGTATTAAAGATGTAATGGAATCACCAATGCTTAAAAAAATCAAATAAAATGCAGAAGAATGAAAGGCCCTCTGTTAATTTCTTTTCTCATCACTGTTACAGCTTCGGGGAAGAAGGTTTGATTTGGCTCATGGTTTCCAGGAACAGAGTCCAGAATGGTTGGGGGACACTGTTTCCTGGCAGTTCCATCCACGATAGGAAGAACTTGTGGTACGGCTTGTTCACATCTGGGCAGATCAGGGTGGGACCAGAAGCAGGATTGAGATGTCACCCTCAGCACCATCCTGGTTGAGGGACTAATGACCTAAAGGCCTCAGGTGGGTAACCTGTGTGAGCTGCAGACTCCAGGAAGCTTCTCACAGGAAGGTCAGCACACCAACCTTCACTGGTGTCCACCACACTGAGGAGACTGCAGGGAACAGACCTGCAGGTGCAATCTTCCATTCTCAAAGGCATCTTTTCTGTCCTATAAAACCCCAAGTTTCCTGTGCTGTGTTCACAGGAGCCACTCCTGTGGAGAGACTAGTGTCCTTCAGAGGTTCTGGCTGAAGGACAATTCTGCTTCCCTCTATCCATCTCGAGCTAACACAAGTGACCTACATTCACCAGCCAGATCCTACATCAGAAGGTTCCACACCTCCAAAAATAGCATTGCCCACAGGACACATAAGCACATAAATCTGTGAGAGACATCTCACATTCTAATCAGTACAGGCTTCCTTATGCAAGGTATAACCACACAGAAAAACACAGGAGAGTCTATTTCATCAATACTAAAATTATCTCTCCTGAAAAAAAAAAAGACTCTAGAGAACTTGGCTGTAGTGGCTCATGCCTGTAATCCCAGCATTCTGGAGTCTGAAGCAGGAGGATTGCCACAATGTTGAGGCCATCTTTTTTGAGATCCTGCCTGCAAAAAATGATTCCATAAAGAGAATGAACAGCTGCCCTGCGGCTTCTGTTAGGTAAGGCTGCACCTCGGTAAGGTCTTGAGACGAGGAACGGCTCAGGCGGTAACTCACGTGCTTGCTGCACAAGCACCATGGACCAGAGCAACCACATGCAAGGCTGGGCATGGCTTGCACACTGGAACACCAGCACTTTGGGATCACACACAGGAGGACTGCTGGAGTGTGCCAGCTGCCAGCCTAACCCCTTGTGCGAGAGAACAGAGCAGGACCCCTGGCGCTCTGCCCCTGCCCTGTGTACATATGTGCTCCAGTGCTGCACACTGGTGTGGCAGGCTTTTCCTGGGGAGACACAGCTCACACCCCACAAATCTATGACAGAACTGTATAATGGTGGAGCCAAATGCTGATGCGGTGAAGTGATGAGTTGTCTTGGGGTCACCACAGAGGTGTGGGGAGGGATTACTGCAGACTCCACCAAGGCAGCTGCATCACCCGAGAGCTCACCCCAACACCGGTGACGCTGCACAAACATTGCAACCCTGGAGCTAGCTCTCTGCACAGTTTGCAGATCTAAGAATGTGCTCACCGCATCTTGGCTGGAGAGTATTCCCCCAACCCCACCACCTGCATCTGTTTGCTCCTTCTATAAAGCTGGGGAGAAACCCAAAGAACAGAAATTCAAAGTTACCCCAGATATCTAGCAAGTATGAGACTAGCTTGGGCTCCTTGAGACTTTGTTTCAATAATAAGAAAAGAAAAAAAAAGAAAAGTGTAAATATAAGTACATATTCAATGTGTATACATGAAGTTTATAACCATTATTCAAATGTATATATTATATATGTTACTACTAATTGTTTCTTGTGTTGTTAACAAGGTAGGAATTAATTTTCCACAGGCATTAAAGGGGGAAAGAACTACAGGAAAACCACAAGCTGACCACACAAGAACGAAGAGTCCATATGAATGACAGATAACTCCAGCCAGAGCCAGTGACCAACAGATCATCCAGGGCCAGTGGCCAACAGATCAGCCAGAGCCAGTGACCAACAGATCAGCCAGGGCCAGTGGCCAATAGTTCAGCCAGGGCCAGTGGTCAATAGATCCCCCAGGGCCAGTGGCTAACGGAGTGAATCAGGGAGGAGCAGAGTGGGGTTTAAACCTACCACCACCCTTATCCAGGTGGGCAGCATGCAGCACCTGGGCTTCCCTCCTCAGATGGGCATGTAGAGAACATGCGTGGCCCTTGTTGTTTGGCTCACAGCAGGCCCAGATAGTCAATCAGTCTTTAAAATGCTGCCTCAGGTTATGTAAGTCCCATAAAAAGGCCCTAAAATTCCAGCTGCAGTTTCTCCCTCTCTCAAGTCCCTCCCACTCCTGGGAGTTTCTCTCACTTTTTCACAATTTCTAATTTTCCCTTAATAAAACCTGCTTTTGCTTCACTCCTCCTCCTTTGTCCACATCTTTAGTCCTTACTGACACTGAGATAAAGAACACAAGGACCGCTCTCTCATTTGAGTTTTGGTGGCCATTGAGAGTCTAGCACCACAGCTCCTGGGTCCAGTCCAGCGGGGTCAACAGAAGTCCCCTCACTCTTAAAACCTGCAGTACTCAGACAGATCCCAGCCCTCCATGTGTCAGGAGAGCAGTCTACCACAGAATTCAGACCTCTTCTTCTTTTTTAAAAAAATATTTATTTATTTATTCATTATGTATACAATATTCTGTCTGTGTGTATGTCTGCAGGCCAGAAGAGGGCACCAGATCTCATTACAGATGGTTGTGAGCCACCATGTGGTTGCTGGGAATTGAACTCAGGACCTTTGGAAGAGCAGGCAATGCTCTTAACTGCTGAGCCATCTCTCCAACCCCCCTCTTCTTACTTCTTATTAGACACTGGGTCTCTTGGAGTTGCCCAGGTTGGCCAGGAATACATTCATAGCTCAGGCAGGCCTTAAACATGTGACTCTCCTGTCTCAGTCTCCTAAGCAGGAGAATTGACTCCCCCAGACACAGCTGTATGGCAATTTTACATATACAATGAATGTATACATCAAAACTGGCAGTAACCGCATATGAGATAGAAAAGACAAGACATCTTTTTTCTGCGTTCACACACATTAAAAAAAAAAAACCCTTCTAGACACCAAAATATACAATGCCTCCCTGAATACCAACTAACAGGGTGCTCTACAGTTTAATTCCAATACTTTCTACCTAGTCGTATCTCACAAGTTACCATAGAAATCTGATCCAGAAAGCGACTGCCCCCACCTCTGGCCAGAGTTACAAAGAAGTCATTCCCAACTTCTTCCAAACTTGACGAAAATTGGAGTCTCCCATGATCTCCTTTTTGAGTTTAGTTAGTTAGCTAGACTGACTCACCAAAGCAGGGAGATGCATCCACTAAGTAATTAAGAGGGGGCTGGTACTGGATACAGTGAGCAACGGAGGGTGTCTTAGTGTCACGAAAGAAAGTATTTAACTTGGGTTTCAGAGGGCTACAGTCCATGATATCAGAGCAAAGACTGGCAGCAGAAGACCTCAGAGCTCACAACTTGTTCGGCAAGAAGGAAGCAGAGAGTGGAGGCTGAGTCTTTTGAAACCTTGAAGCCCACCCCAGTGGCACACCTCCTCCAACAAGCCTCACCTCCTAATCTTTCCCAAACAATTCAAATCATCACATAGGGCAAGGTCCCACGGGATCCTGAGCACGAGACCTCTGTCCCCATGTGGTCAGGGTGTACCGTCCTTCTATAACAAGAGCACATTTTCCACCTAAGGCTCTCTGGACTTTAGTCCTGGAGGTTTTGTGGCAGCTCCATCAGATAGGTTTGAAGGACTAGAATGGAGAATAGGGTGGAGGGTCTCAAGCCTTTCGTCATGGTCTTTGTGGTGCTGGTATGAATGAGAATGGCCCCCATAGGCTCATGGGTTTGAATACTTGGAACTATTTGGGAAGGATTAGGAAATATGGCCTTGTTAAAGGAAGTGTGTTACTGGGGTGGACTTAGATATTTCAAAAGTCCACACCAGGCCCAGTGTCTGTCTGTCTGTCTGTCTGTCTGTCTGTCTGTCTGTCTGTCTGTCTGTCTGTCTCTCTCTCTCTCTCTCTCTCTCTCTCCCCGTCTCTCTCTCTCTCTCTCTCTCTCTCTCTCTCTCTCTCTCTCTCTCTCTCTCTCCCTCTCTCTCTCTCTGTATGTGTGTATCTATTTCTCTCTTTCTCTCTCATCCATCTGCCTGCAACTTTCAGATCAGATATGAGCCCTCAGCTACTTCTCCAGTGCCAGGCCTGCCTGCTGCCAAGCTTCCTGACATGATGGTAATGGATTTCCTCTCCGAAACTGTAAGCAAGACCCCAATCCTCAAGGTGCTTTGCTTTTTAAGCTGTTCAAAGTGTCTCTTCATAGCAACAGAACAGTAACTAAGACAATGCCACTGGCACAGCCCCACACAGGAGTCCACAAAGGTCACCTTATCATAACAAAGATGGCTTTTAGCACGGTCTGAGCTCTGTGCCTGGAACTAGGTCAGAGACCTAATATCAGAACCAAAGATTCTCCTCTTCTATTGCTTGAGAACTTATAAGAATTTTAGAAAATCTCTTCCAGAAACTAGGGTGAGGACACACACACACACACACACACACACACACACACACACACACACACATATATATATATATGTTACTCATGTGGATCATAGTAACGCACTGACAAAATCCACACATTTTCCAAGCTCACACAGATTATTTACTCAAATACCATATGTTAGGCTATTTAAAGAAACGTCAAGAAATGTAAACTATTAGAAGCATTCAGAGCCCATCTTCTCCTGGCTGTGGAGTCGAGCTGGTCATCAAGGATAAATAGACTATCAGCTGCTTAGCAGTTAGGCTGTATTCACAGCCTAGTAATATGGCTTAATAAGGTTGTCTTTCTTTGCTTTCTGTTGCTGTGATAAATATCACAACCAAAAAGAACTTGGGGGAAGGGAAGGTTTCAGCTTACACTTCTGGGTCACAGTCTACCACTGGGGGAGACTGGGGGAGGAACTCAGGTAGGAGCTGAAGCAGAAGCCCTGGCTCAACTGCTGACTGGCCCACACTACACTTGCTCAACTGGCTTCTTACACAGCCCAAACCTTCCTGCCTGGGGATGGTTCTGCCCACTATGGCATCATCAGTCGCCCAGTCTTTCACAGTCACAGCCACAAGCCAACCTGAAGAGGCCAATTCTCCACTGAGGTTCGCTCTGCCTAGAAGGCTTTGGGTTGTGTCAAGCTGACAATAAAAAGCTAACCAAATGTAAGTTTTCCCCAACCTGATTCTTAGGCATATGGGAAGGTGCTGAACTTGTAATAGGAGTGATGGGTCATCATTGTTGGTTTGACTGGATTACCTGTATGATTTCAGCCACATAGGGCTGATACTTCCGGGTTCCAGGGGTCATGCAGGTGCAGACAAGCCCTCAGGCAGAAGTGCCTAATGGCCCCTGGGGATTTGAAAGGGCCCCGCGTGATCCACATATGACTCTGCTCGGCCCTTACACACACATGTGTGAGCCTCGTCACCTGTGTATGACATAGCCATGTCAAGCCCCTGTGTGCATGTGCTAAGCAGCTTTAAAAGCTGGATGCGCCATCTTCTTCCCTCTCTTTGCACACTGACTTCCCAGGCCTGTACACGCCCCTCTAATAAACTCCTAAGAGGGTTTGTTGCGTGTTCTGTGTTTCCTTCTCACTCACACAAGCTAATTTCATTACCTCCTCTAGGTGTGTCTAGGGGCATGTCCTGAGGATGTTGAAGAGAACGGACTGCCCGGGATGGGGGCAGTTCCATCTACGGGGAAGAAGGAAAGGAGAAGGAGGCAGCCAGCCAGCTCACCAGGCTCTGCTCTTCTGGAGTTCATGCAGCTATGGCTGCTACCATCGTCCATGAATATCCCACTCCAGCGCATCCCACTCCAGATCCTTCAGTTGTGAGACCCCAGCTTACACCACGAATCCAGGCAATTCCAGGCTTCCATCCCCAGACTGGAGTTCTGTCACTGGGTGCCCTGCGTTCCGGTTCATTTTATGCCCATGTTGACCCAAGCCAGAGCCAGAGTTGTTTGAGAAGGGGAATTTGATTTCAGAAAATGCCCCCACCAGACTGGTCCATGGGCAAGGCTGTAGTGAGTTTTCACAGTTGGTACTTGTGATGGCTTTTCTTGGTTGTCAAGTTGATTACATCTGGAATTAACTAAAATTGCAAGTGCCTGGGAATACCTGTAAGAGATTGTTCTTGACTGAACCATTTTAAGTGGAAAGACTCACCCTAAACCACGATCTTTCGAGGTGGGAAGATCCTCCTTATATACGAGCCACACCTCTGGTAGCAGCCTTATAAAGGACATGGAAGAAGAAAGGACTTTGTCTTCGTCTGTTTGCCCTTACTCTTGCTGGAAAGTTCGCAGTGTTACTGGCATTAGAGCCTATTGTTTTGGGATTCTGACATATACTGAAGACCAGCTGAGACATCCAACCTCATGGACTGAACTGCTACTGGATTCTTGGACCTTCTGTTGGTAGACAGTCAATGTTGGATTAGCTGGACCACAGCCTGCAAGTCAGTCTAATAAAATCCCGTGTGTGTGTGTGTGTGTGTGTGTGTGTGTGTGTGTGTGTGTGAGAGAGAGAGAGAGAGAGAGAGAGAGAGAGAGAGAGAGCACGCATATGTGATCTATCAGTTCTGTTCCTTGAGAGAGCCCTGACAAATACAATGATTTGATGCAGGAGGGCCCAGCCTCCTGTGGGCAGTGCTATCCTTGGGTAGGTGATAGTAGGTATATACGAAGGCAAACTGAACAATCCATGAGGAGCAAGCCAGTCAGCAGCCCTTCTCCATAGCCTCTGAACCAGCCCTGCCTCCGGGTCCTTGCCTCGTTTCTGTTCCTGTCCTGACTTCCTTCACACACAGACTGTGACATGGACGTATAAGTGAAATAAATCCTTTCCTCTCAGAATTCCTCAAGGCCATGTGTTCCATCCCAGTAACAGAACCCCTACGACAGCCTGGTTCCAAGGCTTCCAGTTTCTCGAACTGAGCAGCTTGTCAGTTCTCTGCCCTTCCACCGTTGAACCAAAAGTGGCCCCTGTTTGACTCCCCAGCCTCCAACTGTGAAGACAACACAATAAGTCCAGGTTCTCTCGAGGTGAACCTTCCACACCAGAGCAATCAGAACACTACCCTACTGCTAGGGGGAGAATCAACTACTTTGGAAAACTTCTTGTCTACTAAAGCTGAGCACGAGTTTAACCTAGTCACTAGTGACCTAGTGACACCTCTCCAAGGCCTGAGCATCTGTTTCCCAAGAGACACACACAACACTGTTATTACTGGCTCAACTAATGGGGGCAAAACCCTGGAGAGCGGTCATTGCTCAGCAGCGGGGTGGAGAGAATTGTGATGGAGTCATGTACTTTGGGCGTTATGGTGCGGTGCAGCGGGACCGAAGGAGCTTCTGCTGTGTGCGATAGTGTTGGAGTTCACAGTCCAATGTTCTTTTAGTCATGAGCCAAGGGGGATGAGGGTGACTTTTCTAGACGAAGAGACATACTAGCCAAACGCAGCAAGCATATGTGATTGAATTGACATCTGTAGAACATTTCCGCTGTGTTTTAAGTTGAGTACTGAAATGGGGAGAGGAGCTGAGTGGAAAGAAACAAAATTACCTCCATTGCAAACAGATTATTAGGCCTAAGAGTAGTGGGTGGGCTGCTACAGGCAAGGTCAGCAAACAAAGATAAAACGCAGGTCTATATAAAAGCATCCCAGAGCAAGAAAAGTCAATTGTGACATTCCATTTAAATATAGCAATAAAAATAAATCAAGAATAAATCTAACAAAAGATGATGGGAGATTTTGATGTAGTAAAGAGTAAAGTTTTACTGCAAGGCATTAAAGTCCCCAGTAATGGAGAGATAAGCTGTGCTCTTAGATGGGAAACTCTGAACTCTTTCCTCTGTCTATTTCTCTCAAAACCATTTATAAATTTAATTTAATTCCAAACAAAGTCTCCAAAAAGGTTTTTTTATATTTATTTATTTATTTATTTATTTATTTATTTATGTATACAATATTCTGTCGGTTTGCCTGAAGGCCAGAAGAGGGCGCCAGACCTCTTTACAGATGGTTGTGAGCCACCATGTGGTTGCTGGGAATTGAACTCAGGACCTTTGGAAGAGCAGGCAATGCTCTTAACCACTGAGCCATCTCTCCAGCCCCTCCAAAAAGTTTTTAATTGAATTTGACAATTGGATTCTAAATATCGATGTTTGGAATCTCCAGCTTGTAGCCCCATTCCAGACCCCGCCCTCAGCCCCCTGAGCAGCATCTCCCCTAGAGTTGCCCTCTCCAAACTCCACTTTCAGTGTGCCAAGCAATTTCCCCTCCCCTGGAGCTGCCCTCTTCAAACTCCACCCATGAGAAAGCCCTCCAAAAATCAGCCCCTCCTTGGGGCTGCTCAAGACCATGCCTTTAGGCTACTTAAGACCTGGTAGCTATATTTGCCATGACGATACCTCTCCAACCCTCCTGAGTGTCACTCAGGAGTGCGTTGCTCAGATTAAACCTGGCTTTATTAATTTGGTTTGGTTGGCTTATTACATCGGTGGCTACAGATTCCCATTAACCAGGGATTCAAAACTTATCACTCAGTATGGTCCATGCATATGGAAGTTAGTGGTTCTTGTCTCGGCTGGTAGAAAGACTTAATTTAAAGTCAATGTAATCAAGACTTTTGTGCAGCTGAGCAAGGACAGACACATGGGTTAACACAACAGAACAGAGTTCAAAGCCAGAGGAAAACCTTGCATCTTCAAATGAGCAAGAGTCTTCATTTCTGCCAGAGGAAACATTGCCAGTCAGTGTGGAAGGGTTCAGTGGCCGCTCCATGATGTGTTGACAACTGGTGTTCCTTGTAGAAAAATGTGATGTGTTCCCCACCCCCAGTCAAACACTGACTTGTAGCATGAATTTTAATTGCTCTTAATAATAAAAACCCCAAGTCAGATATCAGAGTAAATGCTGAAAGATCAGAGAAGTAAAGGAGTAAGCCACTAGAGAGAATTTTTACCTCTACAGAATCCTCAGACCAAAGGGGGCAAGATCCTGTCTCGGCGAATCCTCAGACTGAATGGGCTGAGCTCCTGTCTCCTCCTTGCTTATATTCCTCTCTCTGCACAACCATAATCCTTCGTGTCTCCACTTCCCTAGTGCTGGGATTAAAGGTGTGAGCTGCCACTGCATGGTTCTGTTTCTCTTTTAGACTGGATCGATCTAGTGTAGCCCAGGGAGGCCTTGAACTCACAGAGATTCTCCTGCCTCCCTAGTGCTGGGTTTAAAGGTGTGTGCCACCACAGCCTGACCTCGATGGCTAACTAGTGGCTTGCTCCACACTCTGATCTTCAGATAAGATTTATTTGTTACAGCACAAACAAAATCTCACCCCACAGAATCAGTGTCCTGAGTGAGCTATTGGCCTAAGTGGGGAATGCAACCTTTTAAACTTCTTGAATGAGCTGGTGACTCAACCTCAGCATTCCAGAGGCTAAAGCAGGAGGATTATCACCAATCCAAGGACAGCCTGGGCTACACTGTGGCTTCTGAGCCATGCAATGGATTGCAATGAATGGTTGAAGAGAGGGTGCTTATGGAAAGCAAAGTGCCAGAGCTCAATGCCGTGCTGGGACGAGGCCATGGGGACAGCATGGTGAGACGCCAGGAATTAGAGTCAGATGGTGGTATGGCATTTGGGCACAGAGCCACCACTTGTTGCTCCTTGAGATGCCCATAGGTCACTGTGTGCCCTGGTTGACACGGGAAGGAGAATGTTCTGATGCAACTGCCTGTCTATCTGTAGATGGAAATTGTCCACTTGCCGTATCAGGCCACTATGGAGCAGCCCCCTGCTCAGCTCCAGGGGCCTCTTCTGCTTGGTGACCCTTTCTATGTCACCTCAGTGGGGTGTAGTGTTGGCATGAACCTCCTTCTCTTCTGCAGAATATTCTGGATTCTTTGTCTCCATGTAGGACCTGGGCATGTACAATCTCAGCCCTGGGCACTTGGCATAGCTCACTGCTCGGAAACACCGAGGGTTCAAGTAGAACTGCCCGCTTCAACCCCAGGGTCTTTCCTCCTGTCCCCTGGTCACCATCTCACTGCAGACTTCAGTGACCTCCTGATTTTGCCCTTGGTCCTTGCAGTCAGACAGAAACAGGCCCAGGACGAGAGGACCACTTGGAGAGCCAGAACCATTGGGAGAGTAACCGGACCATTGCTCTGCTTCCCTCTCCTGGAGACTCTGCTCTGAAATCCAGGAGGGGCTCAATGAGGGCCAGGTCAGCCCTTGCTCTGGAGAGCTCCCTGGAGTGTGCTCCTCCTGCTGACAGCTCTTATCCTCACCAGCCACCTTCCTGTGTGTGCCCAATCCACCTGCTGTGGTTTTGAGCAGACCAACCTCACATCCACTTCCTCCACCCCTATGAGTGGCTGTTTTCATCTAAGATGAGCCAATTGGGTGCTTTATGAAGCTGTATACAAGTCTGTTGTCAAAAAGTTCAGTGTGGGCCTCAGAAAAATGGGAGGGAAGGTGGGGAAAGGAAAGAAAAGCCCTCAGTCCCAATGAATCCTTGGACCTAACAGGACTAATTCTTCCTGGCTCTCTCTTGGCTTGGTGACTGAGCTAACATTTCCTGGTTTGATTAAACTCTTTTGGAATGGCTTTCTGTCCCTTGTCTCTTAAAGCACAATGGAACTCATTTCCCACAAAGTAGCATGAGTCCTAGACAGTTGCTGGGCTTGGAGGAGCAGCTTCCTCCGGGTCCTATGGAGGTGGAGAGAGCTGCGCTACTCTTTAGTCTCATAAAGACCTGCAGGCAGTTCTCCTGTAGACTCAGTGACATCAGAGGTCCCACTGCTCCGTCTGGACCTCTGACTGTGTCCTTCTCATTCAAATGCCAAGTTCCTGGTTTGCCCTAGGCACCCTGTGGTCATGTCTGTTAGACTCTGTCTTGATTGAGGATTGGTGTGGAAGATGCAGCCCACTAAGGCAGCACCATTTCCAGGCAGGTGGGGAAATGCCCACCATTGCCCACCTCCTCGTGACTGTCTCTGGCTGCTGGTATCTAAGGTGCCAAAGGGCACTAGTGACAGGGGCTGAGGGCCTCCAAGAAATTAGACACAGCAGAGTTCACTCCTGCTGCCCAGGCGAGAGGTTCTGCATGGTATTTACACCCAGCCCCCCTTCCTCACTACTATGGTGTCCACTTACCCCCACTGAGGCAGAATAGAAGGACAGGAAGTTATGGTGACATGGAAAGAAAGAGAAGGTCCTCTCTCCTGCGTCTGGGTGGTCTCTCCTGTTGAGAGTCAATCAAGAACTTGAGAACATCCTGACGTTCATTTCAGAGGAAGTCAGGATCTGACTTTACTTGGCTGGAGATTCCCAAAGGATCATGGAGTTCCTCGTGCTGTGGACAGCTGTGGGATGATGACCTCCACTCTATCTGTTGTAGATGCCTATCTGGTATCTGCCATGGCCAGATGTCAGGGCTCTCAAGAACTGGAGGTGAGAGCTGCAGCCTCAGACCTCTTATAGCCATTAGCAGCCCAGACCACAAGCAGATGAAGCCCGGCTTATGCCCCTGTGGGTTCTTTGTCAGTATCTTAGACACAGGAAACTATCCCTCTTTAACAGGCTTTTCTAAGGCCAGTGAATGCTTTCCATGAGCGAAGAGGCTCGTCTGCAAGCCTGACAACCTGCCTTCAATCCACAGGACCCAACTACCAAAAGTTGTCCTCTGATTTCTTCACGTATGCTTCAACACATATGTGCACACACCCCCAAATAAATAATAACCCTTAAAGGGGAAAGAAAGAAAAATGAGGCTTGCCCAGAACATTTCTGACTCCCTGCCTGGACTTTCTCTATTGTGTCCCCAGGGACACAGAGTACAGAAAGTGAAGGGGATTCAAGCCATCTGGCTGTGTTCCAATCTACCTATCTCTCTGTGTCTTAGCTCGTGCTTGCCAGGTTGTCTTCTTTATCTTATTTCCTCAGGAAGACACCGAATAGCAGGGTGTGGTGGTGCACTCAGGAAGCTGAGGGAAGAGGACTGAGAGTTCAAGACCAACCTGGGCTTCAAAGTGAGGCCCAGGAGAGTGAGGAAGAGATCAGGTATGGAGCCCTGACTCAGCCTAGCTGGGTTCATAGAGGGACAAGGACATGGATGATGAGACATGCTTCCACCCCTTGGAGTGCCTGCCACCTGGCCAGCTGAAACACAGAGTCTCTAGACCAGCATTCTTTGCCGCTAGTGTTCTCCCTGTTGGGAAAGGATGGGACAGGCTGACTGCGTGGAGGCCTTGGGGGCCACAGACATAAGGGGCACACGTGCAGACAAAGTATGGGTGAAGCGCGAGCCTCCGCCACGCCTGAGCTGCCAGTGACTCCTGATGTCCCCTTACTCTCGCCCTGTATTTCTAGGTCTACACACATTAGGCCCCTGAGAACATAGGTTCCAAGCACGGACTCTTCGCCTTTTCTGGGACACAGTGCTGCTGCTGTGCTCACTGCTCAGTGGAGAAGCTAGGCCAGAAGACCATGGGATGGGGTAGGCCAGAGAAACGAACAAGGCAAAAGATAGGGAGAGATATTCATGTTTGAACAGCCCCAGGCTTTGGGAATGAAAACTGGGACCAACAGTGTTTATAGGCTGCTGCAAATGGGTCATTTATAGCTGGGGTTCAGGCAGGAAATTGGGGTTTCATGGTCCACTAAACATCAATAACAATGAAACTCAGTTGGAGATCGCATGGCAGTCCTGGCTGCAAAGCACTAAACAAATGTGAAGTTAGAAAGCCGCCTATTCCGAAGCCCCTCCCACCCCCGGAGAAGCCCAGACTCTGTCAGCCTTCCTGTGGCAGGGAGGAGAGGCCTTTCAGCTCAGTTTACTGCCCTTAGTTTTGTTTACCAAAGAAACAAAGGCAGTTGTTCTCGGAAAGGGAAAAGAGAGAGAGAAAGAAGAGGCTACATCTGTTTGGATTCAAGCTCCACCCCAGGCCCTGGCATCCATATATCCAGAGTCCGGACTGTTTGAGAGAAAGCTCCACCCTAAGCCCCGCCCCAGAGTTGCCTCAGTCCAGACTCCACCTCCAAGAAATCTGGCCCAACGATGACCCCTCCCCAGAGATGCTCAAGACCACTCCCACAGGGTATTTAAACAGACCCCCAGAGACTAAACACGTGATTTTCTGGTCTTCCTTTCCCAGTTCCTCTCGGGGATCCGGAAGCGTGGTATCCATTAAACCTGGGCTTTTTCTAATTCTGCTTGATTTGATCTGATTTGGCTTATCCAGGTGCTGAAACTTTTCACCTTCCAAACAGGTTAAACAAAAGGTGGACTACCACCATGTTAATTGTGTGGGTGTAAGGGTCACAGCCGGCTGTGGTTTCCTGGGCAATGGCCTTCACTGCCTCATTTGAACAGTCCTTGAAGCAGGCAGAAATCATCACCCCGTTCATTCACGGGAGAGAAAAGGGACTTTCATAGGGAGAGGGCACTTGCTGAAGGTCAGTCAGTGTACATCTGGTGGGTTCCCTTTGTTGGGGCTGCAGTAGCTGCTGAAGTGGATTGTCCTGCCTGACATTTCAGAGACTTCTAAGAAAAAGCATGCCTTTGTCTTTGGTCGTGAGATTAACTCACCAATTAGTAAGTTATTATGTACCACAGTATTACTCAGGGCTCTCAGAAAGACACAGACAACAGGATAGATGATAGATAGTTAATAGATAGGTAGATAGATGATAGATAGATAGATAGATAGATAGATAGATAGATAGATAATAGATAGGTATATTGATGATATATAGATAGATAATAGATAGGTATATTGATGATAGATAGATAGATAATAGATAGGTATATTGATGATAGATAGATAGATAGATAGATAGATAGATAGATAGATAGATAGATAGATAGATAGATAGATGATAGATAGCTGGATAGATAGATGACAGATAGATAGATGATAGATGATTGATAGATAGATAGATAGATAGGTATGTGATAGATAGATAGTAGATAGAAAGATAGATCGATAGATAGATGATCAATAGATGATAGACAGACAGATAGATAGATAGATAGATAGATAGATAGATAGATAGATAGATATGTGATAGATAGTAGATAGAAAGATAGATCGATAGATAGATAGATGATCAATAGATGATAGATAGATAGATAGATAGATAGATGATAGATAGATAGATAGATAGATAGATAGATAGATAGATAGATAGATAGACAGATAGACAGATAGACTGGGAGTGCACCTGGAATAAAACGTGAACCCAAAGGTTGGAGAACCTGGAGTCCCAGAGACTGAAGAACCTGTAGTCCCAAAGTAGGGAAAGGAGAATCTAAGGAGGAAGACAAGACAGGAGGAGAAGAAGGGGAAGAAGAGAAGAGGAAGAGGAATTTCCTTCCTTAGGCGTTGTTGTGCCATCTGGTTCCACACCTGAATGGGAGGCAGCTTTTTCCAGTGAGTCCTCTGATTTATACCCAAGCCTCACCTGGAAAGGCCTTGCCTTAATCTGTCTGTGCTGTTGTGGCAAAGCACCTGAACTTGTGTAACCCTAAAAGAACAGAAATTTCCTTCTCCCAATTCCAGATGCTGGGAAACCCAGCTAGCCCCTGGTCAGGCTATTTCCAGGATGGCAGCTGGGGTACCGGATCTTCCCAGGGAAGGAGTGCTCCAACCTGACACGGAGTGTGGAGTGAACACGCTCCTTCTGCCCTGATGCAATGCCATTCGTCCATTTGTGAGGCTTTTCCCTGCCCCTCAAAAGGGCTCTGACCCTGCACTGGCACATGGGATTCATGCTTTGAGCACACACATTCTAAGGATATATTTAGATTCCACCACACAAGTTCCACTAAGTAATGCTATACCAACTAGTTAAAAGCTAGCACTAAAATTAAGTTCCATACTAGCTCTACTATTTAGTTAGTTAACTTCATCCAAAAAATCATTCAATCGAAAGGAGAAAATTGAGGAGGGAAATATAAAATAGAAAGTAAAAGATAAACAAATGGCAAATCCGGGTGTAAGAAAGGAGTTTGTTCAGGTGATAGCAATAGTTTTCAATACCTCTGAAAGTTCTGAGATGTTGGCACCGAGAAATCCAGTCGCTTGGAGACAAGTACACTGAGCACTTGAGAAGCAAAAATATGGTTGTGAAAATAAAAATTAAGCTAAAAGTCTGAAATAGGAAATCCCTCAGAAAGTAGAAAATTAAAAGAAAAGAGGCATGAAAGTTAGTTCAAGAGGCACATTTGATCAGTACAGATTCAGGGGAGAGCACGGGGGAATTGAAGAGACCGTATTCCCCTGGGCAAGGGGACACAAGTGTCCAGCCCAACAAACAGCTGGTGACACATCTGGGTCTCAGTGATGAAGGTCGAATTCTGGAAACTTTCAGAGAAAAGCAAACAAAAAAATGTTACCACCAATGAACAATTCCAACTGGCATCTGAAACACTGATCACGGGGGGGGGGGTAAGAACAAAGTCTGTGAAATTATGAGGGGGAATCACCTTCAGACGCCACTCTGTGGCCAAGTGGTTAACAGGATTAATAAAATCCTAAAATGAGGGAGGGGGAAAGATACGTTGCTAGCTTTACCAGGAACCAGGCCATTTCTTTCTCACACACCTCTTCTGAGGAAGTTACTTAATGATGTACTCCAATAATAAGGTAAATACACCAAAAAGGGGGGAGAAATGTGACATACCATCTAGAAGAGTGACCGAGAGGCCCAAAGCCTGGGAGGCAGTCAGCCCAGCTGCAAAGGAAATAGAAGACACTAAGGGCCAAGTGCCTGTGTCCCCGGGTCAGTGGCTCATAGCAGGTAATGATTTTGCTCTCACAGACATTTGATAGCATCTCAATTTCAGGAGTTATAGCAAAGAAAAGGGGTTGCTATTGGCATCTAGCTGGTAAAGAGTAGAGAGTCTGCTACCTATTCCACAGATCATAGGAAAACCTCCCATTACCAAGAACTGTCCAGCACAAAACAACAAGCGCAAGCAAGAACACAAGCCCCTGAGGATCCACTCTCTCTTCTTAATCTTCTTAAATTGTGTGTGCGTGTATGTGTGTGTGCACATGCCAGGTGTCTGTATGTGTGTGTGCATGTGTGTGCACATGCCAGGTGTCTTTGTGTGTGTGCATGTGTGTGTATGTGTGTGCACATGCCAGGTGTGTGTGTGTGTGTGCATGTGTGTGTATGTGTGTGTGCATGTGCGTGTATGTGTGTGCACATGCCAGGTGCCTTTGTGTGTACGTGTGTGTGCATGTGTGTGTATGTGTGTGCACATGCCAGGTGTCTGTATGTGTGTGTGCATGTGTGTGCACATGCCAGGTGTCTTTGTGTGTGTGCATGTGTGTGTATGTGTGTGCACATGCCAGGTGTCTGTGTGTGTGCATGTGTGTGCACATGCCAGGTGTCTGTGTGTGTGTGCATGTGTGTGTATGTGTGTGCACACATGCCAGGTGTCTGTGTGTGTGCATGTGTGTGCACATGCCAGGTGTCTTTGTGTGTACGTGTGTGTGCATGTGTGTGCACATGCCAGGTGTCTGTGTGTGTGCATGTGTGTGTATGTGTGTGTGCACATGCCAGGTGTCTGTGTGTGTGCATGTGTGTGTATGTGTGTGTGCACATGCCAGGTGTCTGTATGTGTGTGTGCATGTGTGTGCACATGCCAGGTGTCTTTGTGTGTACGTGTGTGTGCATGTGTGTGCACATGCCAGGTGTCTGTGTGTGTGCATGTGTGTGTATGTGTGTGTGCACATGCCAGGTGTCTGTGTGTGTGCATGTGTGTGCACATGCCAGGTGTCTTTGTGTGTGTGCATGTGTGTATGTGTGTGCGCACATGCCAGGTGTCTGTGTGTGTGCATGTGTGTGCACATGCCAGGTGTCTTTGTGTGTACGTGTGTGTGCATGTGTGTGCACATGCCAGGTGTCTTTGTGTGTACGTGTGTGTGCATGTGTGTGCATGTGTGTGCACATGCCAGGTGTCTGTGTGTGTGCATGTGTGTGTATGTGCACATGCCAGGTGTCTTTGTGTGTGCATGTGCATGTATGTGTGTGCGCACATGCCAGGTGTCTTTGTGTGTACATGTGTGTGCATGTGTGTGTATGTGTGTGCGCACATGCCAGGTGTCTTTGTGTGTACATGTGTGTGCATGTGTGTGTATGTGTGTGCACACATGCCAGGTGTCTGTGTGTGTGCATGTGTGTGTATGTGTGTTAGCACATGCCAGGTGTCTTTGTGCATGTGTGTGTATGTGTGTGCACACATGCCAGGTGTCTGTGTGTACGTGTGTGCGCGTGTGTGTGTATGTCTGTGCGCACATGCCAGGTATATTTGTGTGTGTGCATGTGTGTGCATGTGTGTGCACATGCCAGGTGTCTTGTGTGTGCATGTGTGTGTATGTGTGTGCACACATGCCAGGTGTCTGTGTGTGTGCATGTGTGTGTATGTGTGTGCACACATGCCAGGTGTGTTTGTGTTTGTGTGCATGTGTATATGTGTGTGTGCACATGCCAGGTGTCTGTGTGTGTGTATGTGTATGCACACATGCCAGGTGTCTTTGTGTGTGTTTGCATGTGTGTGTATGTGTGTGCACACATTCAAGGTGTCTGTGTGTACGTGTGTGTGCATGTGTGTATGTGTGTGCACACATGCCAGGTGTCTTTGTATGTGTGTGCATGTGTGTGTATGTGTGTGCACACATGCCAGGTGTCTTTGAGTTTTGTGCATGTGTGTGTATGTGTGTGCACACATGCCAGGTGTCTTTGTGCATGTGTGTGTGCATGTGTGTACATGTGTGTGTGCACATGCCAGGTGTCTTTGTGCATGTGTGTGTGCATGTGTGTGTATGTGTGTGTGCACACATGCCAGGTGTCTTTGTGCATGTGTGTGTGCATGTGTGTACATGTGTGTGTGCACATGCCAGGTGTCTTTGTGCATGTGTGTGTGCACATGCCAGGTGTCTGTGTGTGTGTGTGTGCGTTTGTGTGTGTGTGTGTGTGCATGCATGTCAGGTGTCTTTCTCTATTGCACAGCACCTTGTGTTTGGGGACAGGATCTCTTAACCTAGGGTTCATTGATTGGCTACATCAGCTGGCCAGTGAGCCTCCGGGATTCACTTGTCTCTGCCCTGCAATGTTGGAGTTACAACCCTGCACTTCTGTGCCTGACTTTTTCATAAGTCGCAGGGATGTGAACTCAGGTCTCGTGCTTGTGAAGCAAACACTTTATCCATAGCCTCCACTGTCTCTTGTTTACTGATATAACCACAAACTACAGTAAGTCTTGGCTGAGTTAGTGTGTCTCACATGACTGAAAATCGAGATTGGAAAAGGGATACTTGTCTCAGAAGCTGGGTCACTATGAATTTTGTCACCAAATATTAGGAAGGGTCCCAAGACTGGGTGGTGCAGGGTGGTTTCTGAGGTTTAGATCATAGATGGCTGGTCCACAGTGTCTGCAGCAGGCAAATGGTTCACTCAGACAACAACTACCAGGGTGGAGACTTCCCCCAGTGTCTGCTGGAGTGGGATTTTACATAACAGGGACCTCTCAGCAGGACATCCCGTCAGCACAAACTGGAGTCCAGTGGAGGGTGTAGGTGGGACCAGGGATGCTGACACGGCTCTAAGGACAACTCCCTTGGGAGAGGGAATCTGTTACTCCAGAAAGCATCCCTGTGTTGCCATCTGTAAGATGAGGGCACAAGTCACCACCAGGAGCTCCATACTACTTCAGTGTGGTTTTGGTGCTCCCCAGAGGTGCATGGGAAGTGATGCTTAGGGACACGATGAGCCGGGGGGTTCTGCTCTCACTGTCCTCCACCAAAACAATTTGTCCTTTGTTTCCTGCTCCATATGCCCCAATGATTGGCATCCTTCCTGCATCCTGAGGTGCCCGCTTCTCATTCAGAAACAATGTTATGAATGACAGTAAACATTTCACGTTCACGTGCCAGGTACTAAGCACAACCTCAGCATCTATCACATGGTCTCAGTTTCACCATTTTCATACATTGAGCTGAGCTTTCAAGACAGTGTTTGAACCAAGGCTTCCCATCTAGCTTCCCTATGGGACTCAGGTTCATTTGGGCTGACTGGGGCCACTTCCGTCCAGTCTGCTTGACCACGGGCTGGGCTGTGACACAAGCCAGAGAGGCCTAACAATGTTGGGGGATTCACAGACACCCCTCCCCCAGGCAGCAGAGATAGGCTGTGAAGGGTCGTGCATTGGGGCAGGCAGAGCTCGGGGAGTTGAATGGCAGGGCTGTCGGGTAGGGGCAGGTGCTCTCTGCACCAGCTTCTGTCGTCATAGAGAGCTGTAGTGTGCCTGGCTCTATTCGGAGGCCAAGAATACACCATGAACAACACAGACCCCTGTTTCTTCCTGCCTTTCAGAAACCTTCTTTCCCGAGGATATTCAGCAAGATAGACCAGCCAGACAAGCAGCACGCTGTGGAAGATTAAATAGTGAAAGAACTAAAAGAACTAAGGTTTAGAAAAGTAAATTGGGGGCTGGGTGGTGGTGATGCACACCTTTAATCCCAGTACTCGGGAGGCAGAGGCAGGCGGATCTCTGTGAGTTCAAGGCCAGCCTGGTCTAGAAAAGCTAGTTCCAGGACAGGAACCAAAAGCTACAGAGAAACCCTGTCTCGAAAAAAAAAAGAAAGAAAAAGAAAAAAAAGAAAAGTAAATCAGGGAGGAGGAGCAGAAGGTGATGGAGCAAGGGACAGAAAGTTGGTGAGTTTGGATGTACCAGGCTCCAAAGAAGGCTGCCTAGAGAAGGCAAGGCTCGCTGCAGACCCAGAGAGGGCACAGTTCTGAATATGACCTCTAGGGGGAA
The DNA here is from genome assembly GCF_037038515.1 of Microtus pennsylvanicus. NCBI lineage: Eukaryota > Metazoa > Chordata > Mammalia > Rodentia > Cricetidae > Microtus > Microtus pennsylvanicus. The sequence continues at coordinate 70,157,683 of NC_134580.1, forward strand.
GCATCGCCTCATCAAGGAACAACTTCCATCTAAAATAGTTCCTAAACTGGTACCTGAAGAGCCTCTGGGGTGAATGAACACTAGTCTCTGATCTGGTAAACAGGGGTGCACTCACTACAGAAATTCGTTGGGGCATACTTAGGACTGTGCATCACATGTCAAAAAGAGGTCACAATGACACCCACGCTCTAAACTTTTATTTTAATCTTAACCATAGTTGCATTGTTTTGCCCCCATCCCAAATGGTAAGAGCTGTCATTCCCCTCCGATTTTATGTCATAGATTAGTAGAGACAGAAAGCTCAGCGTGTACCTGACAGGTAGGAAGCACTTAATGACTGTCAGTCCCGCCTCCGCCTCCGGAGCACACCCACAAAGCCTCCTTTGAGATTCTGGGTCCCTCTGCTGTTCTTTACAGTAAAGCAACAACGGGGAGATTTGCCTGGAATCTGCAGCAGCTGGAATGCTAGGCATTTCCTTTGGATGTTCTGTTCTTGGGTGGTGTTAGGTAATCTCCATTTGTGGTTCTTTCTGCTGCCAGGTATTGCTTCAGGGTAAACTGAGACTCAGGCCTCTTATTAAATTTATCGATGGCTGAGTCCTACTCTGGCAGGTGATAATGGTTGGAAATAAAGAACTTCCTTTGGGTGACCTGCCCATACTTAGCTTATCGTGGCTGACTTCCACAAGTTTATTATTATTTTATTATTGTTATTATTATTTTATGTGTATTATGGTGTGTGGACATGAGTGCAGGTGTCCAAAGAGGCCTCCAGACCTGCATTATAGGTCATTGTAAACCACCTGACATGGGTGCTGGGAACTGAACCTGAATCCTCTGAAAGAGCAGTAAGCGCTCTTAGCTGTTGGTTCCCGGCTCCTACCCCTTTTATGGATAACTCACCCTATTCCATTAGCAATTCTGAAGGCACCAGTTACCAAGTGGATCTGAGCAAAGCACCCCTCTTAGTTTCCATAAAGCAAACTCTCTCTAGACTTCTAGTTCACTCACTGACTTCTTAATTAATTAAGACATATAGTTTGATAATGAGATCTACAGATATAAAAAGGGTTGGGTGTAAAACAGCTACTCCTAAGAAGGGGGAGACCTCACCGAGGGGACAGGGAGTGAGGACAGTTGGGTGCAGGCTGTGGGCTATGAGGTATCATCTGTTCACAATGAGGATGTCAGGCACCAGTTGCTCCAGAAGCCACAGTGAACTGGGACTAGTCTAAAAAGCTGGTCCAGTGGAGGTCAGTTCAGAGAAGTAGTGCTGTCTATTTCTTGGGTGTTGAGATCTGAAAGACTGATTCTTGGGCATTCTTTTGTAAGGTTTCCTCCTGTCAGTCTGAAAAACAATCAAAGACATTAATCATGCACCGTAAAAGCCCTGTTCTGGGTGACTTACAATATAGAGTATTGGGGGCTGGAGAGGTGGCTCAGAGGTGGCAAGCACTGGTTGCTTTTGTAGAGGAGCCAGGTTTGATTTCCAGCACCCACACAGTGGCTCTAAACCACCTGTACCTCCTGTTCCAGGGGATCTGATGCCCTCTTCTGACCTCCAGGGATGAGGCACAAAGGTGGCAAACAGACTTACAAAGCAAACATTCATAAAAGTAAAAGAAGAGATACAAAGTTTAAAAAGGAGAACACTACTTGTTTCACCATGAACACAATAAAGATACACTACAATCTCTTCTTATCAGTTAGTTCTAGATGTGTAACAAATACTCCAAAACTCACTGGCTGAAAATGACTCATTGCTTAAGGGAGCTCACAGTTCTGTGGGTGGTGGTCAGCCGGGCTGGCAGGGAGGGTCTTCCAGCTTCTACTTGGCTCAGCCATGTGTCTGGAGTGAGTAACCAGTCATCTGGGCAGCTTTGCTTCAGGAACGGACAGACCTGCTGTAGGTTGGGGTCATTGGAACAATCAGCTCAGCTGAGCTTTCATTGTCCTTCCAGATCCACTGGGCTTCTTGACAAGGCGCCTGGGAGGAATTCAGTGATGGGCGGTGGAAGTCCAGGATGCCTTGAGAACTGCATTTAAGTTAATAAGAGATATTAAAGATGAAAAAGAGATTAATAAAAAAGTTATAGTCTGTTCCAGAATAAATTCTAAATAATTTAATTCTTCCCAACCCCTTCCTCTCGTCTAGTACCTCTTCCCTCTTTATTTTCAACAAAATGAAACTCTGAATCAAAGGAAAAGATGCTGGATGAAAAAAGCTCTAGGATAGACTTTGCCTCTGGGAAGCATCTCCACTTCTGCTGTGCTTGAGCCTGCGTGTCATGCTTCCCTGTGAATCTTCTTGTTCCTGCTTCATCTTCCCAAGACAGCTCTGATTTACTGATATTGCATCCTGTGGGTTTATTATCGCTGTTTTTGCATGGTCATTTTATGGGTCTCTTTTGTATCTAAGACATTGTGGGATAAAACTCATTCTGTCCCTAAAATTAATTTATAGCTGAGCATCAAAATATGTGGACACTTCATTTTTAATTTTTAATTTATTGCACACTAATTTATTGTGTACTGTTCTTTGTGTGTAGTGTGGAATGTCAGGCTGCTTCCCGCCGCCCGGGTCCTGCATGGCTAGCTTTACCTGGAATAATTACACGAAAACTGTATTCTTTTAAACACTGCTTGGCCCATTAGCTCTAGCCTCTTACTGGCTAACTCTCACATCTTGATTAACCCATATCTAATAATCTGTGTAGCACCACGAGGTGGTGGCTTACTAGTAAGATCTTAACCTGCATCCATCTTGGAGAGGAGAGCTATGGCGACTGCCTGAATCTGCTTCTTTCTCCCAGCATTCTGTTCTGTCTACTCCGCCTACCTAATTTTCTGTCCTATCAAATGCCAAGCAGTTTCTTTATTAATTAACCAATGAAAGCAATAGATAGATACAAGACCACCTCCATCATTTGTGTGCCTAATTTAATATGTGTGTGTACATGTGCGTGTATGTGTGTGTTCTTGCATATGTGTATGTGTGCATACATGTGTGTGAGTTTACACATATGTGTATCTGTGTATACAGGCATGCAGGTGAATATAAGCATGTTGAGGCTATTTCTTGCTTATAACCTTTTTTGGAAAACAGTGTTATCAAGGTCCTTATTTTGCTCAAGCCTAGGTAAGATTCAACTCCAAAAGTTTAGGAAATGCTTTGTCCTAAAGGTCATTATAAAACCAAACTGTTACTCCCTATTTTGCCTGCTTGGGACTCACAGATTAAAAAAAGGAAGAAAGAAAGATTGAGAGTCCCATGTACAAATGATACTAATTTCTTATATTGCATCCTAAATATAATTTAGATTCATCCTTCCACTGTGCATTTGAGACAATAACTCATCCTTGAGCCTTCATCCTTGAAGAATAAAATGGTTTATAGATACCCACTGAATGATTAAAGTGATGATCCAATGTAAAGAAAATGAAAAACAGGATGGACACAGAAGTGTCTGACTCTGATCCACCCTTTGGTTGCCTTCTGCCCCAAGCAAGAAGTCAATGTTTTTAGCAGAGGAGGTTCTCAAATGCCCATTGTGCCAAGACTTCTGTCATAGAAGGGGTAACTACGCTAAGACAACACAGATGTACCGTATCTCCTAACTCTTAGGGAGCGAACACACAATGCCCGTGGTTTCTGTGTTTTAGATACAGCCTTGGGTTTCATTGAACTATTGTCATTTTTAGGAGCAAAACATTTCCTAAAAATTATAAGGAAAAAACATTTGAAGGAATGAGCCTTCAAATGAGAAAAGGAAATGTAAAAGTTAAAAATGCATTTTGCTAAAAAGAAATCAAAAGTGATGTGATATTGCCATCTGGATTCTTCTCTAATGTGAGTTCTATCTGCTTTCCATACTGAAATCTGATGTAATATCAGAATAATAGGATAAATGAAATTTAGTCATAAATGGAATCACAACAATTTAGACACTGAAGAATAACCATTCCTAAAATTATAACTAAAAACACTTCTCATGTACTTATCTCTACCATCAAACTTTAAATTTTAGAAAAACTAAAATTAAAAGATAATAAATTATTTTGAATAGTCAAATAACCTTTTATAAAATACAAGGAGCTGTAGACACAGAGGGAAACACGTGATCAATCTATTTTAAAATATGGCTTTCAGTTGGTTAAAAAGCCCATTTCCCTCATCTTCTGCCTTTATAGCCCCAGTCCATACTGTGCTCTTGAGTGCTTTCTCTGTGAATATAATACTCCTATTATGAATAAAGTCACAGTCAAATGTTATGTCAGTTAGAGAGGAGAGGAGGGGAGGAGAGAGGACTGGAAGGTGGATGGAAAGGGAGGGGAGGGGAGGGAAGGGAAAGGAAGGGAGAGGATGTGAAAAAAGGGAGGGAGGAAGAGAGAGAGAAAGAGAGAGAGAGAGAGAGAGAGAGAGACTAGACCTGAGTCACGATAGCTGCTAAAATTTGATGTGGTCTAGGGATTTCTTCCTTAGGACCTTTACTGACTATTTCTCTCTCTCTCTCTCTCTCTCTCTCTCTCTCTCTCTCTCTCTCTCTCTCTCTGACTGTCTTCCTGTCATCTCAGCTTTATCTTTTTTATTTAAAGATTTATTTATTATGTGTACAATGTTATGTCGGCTTTTATCCATGCACACTAGAAGAGGGCACCAGATCTCATTTCTGAGGGTTGTGAGCCACCATGTGGTTGCTGGAAATTGAACTCAGGACCTCTGGAAGAGCAGCTAGGGCTCTTAATGTCTGAGCTGCCTCCCCAGCCCATCCCAGATTTATCAGATTCTAGGAATGAGCCTTTCTAGTACCACAATACTAAACAACAACAAAAAGGTATTTGGCCTCTCCACACAAACGAGACACTTTGTCAGCGGGGACAGCTGTGAACTGAAGTTCTCAGAAAGCAGAAACAAAATCCAAACCGAATAAAGGAAACTGTTGCACCAGTGTTATATCTGTGAGGCCGCTTGCCTGCCTAGGACTTCAGTGACCGCGCAGCGCTGCGGGTCCAGAGACAATTACCTTGGGCTATCTTTATCTTTCTTAGCAGTCATATTTGTTGCCCAATTCTGTATCTGACCTGACATCCTGGGGACTCTCTGGCAAAAAGCCCATACCGAAGAGTTCTCTGCCGTGATCAAAAGCGACTGAGGAAGACTCCGTTCTGGCATTTGATTCAGAGGGTTGGAGTCCACACGGTACTCAGGAAGGCATAGTGTGGCATGCTATGGCAGCAAGGACAGGGACAGGAAGCTGAGTGGTCACATTGAATCTGCACAGAAGAAGCAGAGGGATCAGAACAGGAAGTGTGCCAAGGCCAGGGCAGTGACATACTTCCTCCGAAAAGGCACCGCCAACTGGGGACTAATACGTGAGTGTTCAAACACATGAGTCTGTGGAGGACATTTCTCACTCAAACCATGCACCTGCTTCATAAAACCCACCAAGCTGCTGCTTTCACCAAGGTTCCAAAGGCCTTGACTTTTGACTTTATTTTCTTCTGTTAGTACTAAAAGAAATCACAAACTAGCTACTGCATTTTGAGGGCAGCATGAATCCGTGTTCCTGGGTCATGGTCACTCACATTTTTCTCTACACTGCTGTGTGTTTTATTACAGGCATGCTGTGGCCAATGACATTCTGTGTTCGGCCCATACGATGACAATGGGACTGACCTAGTCTTGCTGTGATGGTTCCTCACCTGTCTATGGACATGCTACTGAGAACAGACATACTCTACCACCAGCCATAGGAAGACACAGTGCACCCAGTTACACAGAACACCACTGTTCCTATTTGTGCATTTACTGCACTTACTCTTACCGGTATTTTCTAACATGCTCCTCAGACTAATTAGGCATTATTACAGCAAAAGAGTGCTAGTATTATGCTGGATGCAGCCTCTGTGTAGCCGGTGGGGACGGTGTCCCTTAATTGCATGTGGGGGCCATAGGGTTCGGCTGACCTGTGTGCTCTGGTTTTGTGCAAATGCTTCTTGTGAGGGAATTGTGACCTGAAGAATTCTCAGAGGCTACCCCATGGTGAGCAGTCATGTGACTGCATTTGAAATGTTTTCCCTTCAGGATGAAAGAATTTCAGGATCTTAGAGACTAGAAGTGATTCCCTATTGAAACATCCAAGCAATCATCAAAGTAACAATGATGGCATTTCATCCAGAGGCTGGGGGATAGCCCTTGGAGAGCCTCTTTCTGCTTGAGATACTCTCCCAGAATCTTGCCCTTGTCTGACCTTGGCAGCCTGGCAGCCCGAACACTCCCAATTATGCACAGGTTTCTTCTCCGGACAGTCTCGTCCATTCTTCCAGGCTGACTGTCAACCACTTTTATCAGACCGTATGATTTCATTTGTCAAAGAAACCCAGCCAGGCCTTTTCATTAAAGGCCACTTCCTAGATATCAGTCACAGGAAGCGCAAGTTCGCCCTTTGATGGGATGTGTGAGGCTGTCTGGCTGGGTAGCAAAGGCATCCCTGCATCCTGACAACCCCTCTGGTTCAGCTGCCTTGGGTTCCACTCCTGGCTCTGTAGGAGGTTCATTGCATATGAAAGAGATGAGAGGTGAGCTTTTCTTCCTAGGCTGGGGGCCACCGCATTCCAGTAACCATAGCAACAATGGACCACATGGCAGGTGTCTGATGTCCATTGGACATTTTCTGGTAGTAAGTGCTCTTTATCCTTCCATCCATGCCTCCCTTGGATTCTATTCTGACTGGTGGCATTAAGAGTCTCCCGGGGGACAGCTCAGGCCCCGGAGACCGGCAGCGGACTGTGTTAATTAAGCCTCTTATCTCATACCCTAGAAGGTTTTGCATTGCCTGGCTCAGGAGCCAAAAGAATCTCCAAGGGCAGCTAAATAGCGCACGGGAGATGGGGGTGGGGGGTTGCAGTTCACAGTTGTGGACAAATAGGACTTAGTTTAAAAATATTCCTGGTATACAGCAGGGACATAGCTAGTAACTGTGGAAAAGATCAATGCAATAAAATGGACTTGATATAGAAAACGGAAGTCCCTCTGATCTCTACAAGTCCCTAGAGAAATAATCATGGGGGTTACTAACTATTGAGTACCTGCTGTGTGCAGTTATGGGTGCTGTGGAGTCTCTAAAGATGTTAGTTTGTTGAGTGAATCTCCAATACACTGGGGATGGCGGAAGAGAAGAATGGATGGATTAACAGCACCCACCATGTAACAAAGTGTTTGGATCTAAGTTGCCCCTGGGGTCTCTCCACGGAAACCCTTTGGAAGGTTGTGTATACTGTGACAGAATCAGCTGTAGGTGTTAGAAACATCCACTCTGGTAGATTTCAAAGGGAACAGAGAAGGAAGCTAACTACACTGAGCAAAGAAATTATTTTCTTCTGTATCTTCTGACACTTGGGTCTTCCTTGCTCTTTGAACCTGGCTGCCATGTTGGGAGCTCTGACTACAGGGAGAGACCACATGGAGAAGAACCGAGGGTGCCTGCTGAGGCCTCAGACTGTCTCCTGTGGTGACCCAGCACCAGCTGCTGCCCGTGTGAGTGCACAGCACAGCACAGCACAGCACAGCTGGACCTCTAGATAACTGTTGTCCCGGAAGACTGTTGAGCAGAAACCAACCAGCTTAGGCCAGCCAACCTACAGATTCACGCCATGTAGAAAGACAACTGCTCTAAGCCACAAAGTCAGGGTGGAGCTCTGTGAGGTGGGTAAGTGATAAATCAGGAGGAGGCAAAGGGAACCCATGCAATGAGCACACCTGCAGCCAGACAGACAAGAGCTGCTGAGCATCTGCAGATCTGGAATCACAGCTGCTGTGGATTAAACTCCACCGAGCCCCTTCCCGTCAGTGCCCAGCACCTAGAGCCCACAAACCACATCTAGTTCTCAATGAAGCAAACCTTCTACGTAATGAAAACTCCCAAAGCTCCGTTTTCTAGAGTTAAGACAGTTGCCTTCCTGCACAGACTCTTGTTTTCCTCACTCTTAAGCACACATTTTCTCCACATTGTGAGACCTCTGTCCCAGCGGCAATCTGTTAACCCTCTAAAGATAGAACTTGCAACATTGAGTGTGGGCTCAGGATGGTGACAATGTTTCTAGTGGCCTGTAGCCCTTCTGAGTCTCAGCTTCTTCAGCTATCTAGAAGGTAAGGTCCCTGCCAATCAGGTCAGGTAATAAACTTGAGTCTGAATGCAGCCCAAAGACAAGCACTGGAACACAGGACCCTTAAGTCAGACAGCATCCTGCATCAGTCAGTCCTCCCACACCTGTCTGCCCTCCCCCACATTCCCTCTCCAAGTCTCTGCCTGTCCTTGGTGGGAAGCTACGGTGTGTCCAGGAAATGAGACACCTTGACTCCCATGTGTGAACGCTTGCCAAGCCTGGAGCAGCATCTCCTTTACAGCCTCCTTACCAGCCCTAAGGTAGGGTGAGGGGTGGTGGGATGAGCAAAGGGTTAGTGGTCTGATGAGGTGACCAGCTACCCAAAGTGAGATCCAGGTGTGAGTTGAAGCCCCCTTCATTGGGTTGATTAACACTGTGTGACTTCAGTAAGCTCCAATCCTTCCTAGGTCCAACTGCCTGTTGTGTGTGTATGCATGATCACAGAGCATCTAGATAACACTGATATTACCCACCTGCCAGGGAGTGTGTGTGTGTGTGTGTGTGTGCATATGTGTGTGTATGTATACATAGAGCACTAGGAATGGCTCTAAAAACACTGTTGTTGCCAATGTATGTGTGCCCATGCTTGTATATGTGTGTGTGCACACAGGGTATCTATCTGGTATGTATGTGTGTGTGTTCTAGGATTTGCAACACACAAACCGGAGGTTATACCTACCAGTGTGTATGGGGGAGGGGGCGGCGAGAACTAGGATTGATCCCATACAATCCTGATGCGATCACCTGCTAATGTGTGTGTGCATGTGTGTGTGTGAATGTGTGTGTGTGTGTGTGTGTGTAGAGCTCTTAACATGGCCCGCACAACCCTGAGGCAATCACCTGCTAGGGCCCTCCCGGCGATAGGAAGAGGGTCACATGGTGGCGGGGAGGGGGTTGCAGTTGACGCGCCTCCGGGTCAGCCTCCGCCTCTGACGTCCTTACAGCCATCCTCCCTCTCTGCTGGCTGCGTCCCCACTCTGGAGTCTGGAGAGCAGCTGAAGCCCGGCGGGAGCGCGAGGTGCAGGAGGACCGCGGGAGGCGGGCGAGCCGCGGGAAGCAGGCACCATGGTGTTGTCGGTGCCTGTGATCGCGCTGGGCGCCACGCTGGGCACTGCCACCAGCATTCTTGCTCTGTGCGGGGTCACCTGCCTGTGCCGGCACATGCACCCCAAGAAGGGGTTGCTTCCGAGGGACCGCGAGCCCGACCCTGAGAAGGCGAGGCCAGGCGTGCTCCAGCCGGCCCAACAGGTGAGTGCGGGCCAGGTGGGGTGGCCGGGCCACCTTATGCTTTGCTAGACCAGGAAGGGGAGAGCAGACCTACAAGCAGGGACCGCGGTGACTCTGAGGGGTGGGGGAGGGACTTGAAGGAGAATGGGGGATGAAGGCTTGAGAGGGCTGGGAAAGGAATGAGAATGGGGGTACAGTGTTCGAGGAGGAGAGGCTGTGAGCCTTAAGAAGAGATGGGGAAGCTGCAAGGCTTAGAGCATCCTTCAGGGGACACAGGGGGCAAGGGTAGTGGGATCTGCCAGAGGAAAGAGGGAGACCTTAGGGCAAACAGCTGAGAAATAACCGGAGGGGAGGTGGCACCTCCTCCCTGTGAGTCCCCAAGTTGGACAACAGGAGCACTAGGGATGCCTGGGTCTAAAGGTGGCCAATGTGGAGGAGCCTGCAAGACCCCTACTCCTAGCAGCTGAGCCTCAGCATCCCCGTAGGTCTCTGGAGACTGGAAGGCTTTTATCCCCTTCATCTGTGGTCCTCAGAGCCTCCTTGAACTGGAAATGGGCTATGGGCTGTGTATTCCAGACAGGAATGGCAGCAGCATCTGAGCGATGGAGGCAGAAGCCTTCTCCATGATCTGTGACCTCCAGAATGCTTCTCAGGTGGAGAACAGTGCTCTTTGGAGAGCCAGAGGAAGGCTGACCCTAAGTCAGGGCTGCATCAAGGATTTCCCAGGACCATCCAGATTCCCTGATTTTAGCCTTCTGGGAGCATCTTGCTTTGTGCCAGGCCTCCTTTTCCTGGTAAATTAATTATTCACAAGCCCCCCAGGTCCCAGAGTGGAGCCTGTGTGTTGTTCACTGTAGTGAGAGGGAAGGGAAATGGCTGCTGTCCTTGAGACACTTGGAACCCCATACAAGTGACATTGTCACTGGTAAATAGGAGCTGGTGAGCTGTGGGGTTTCAGCCTGTAATGATCAGGAATTGGGAACAGTGGGCTCCCCAGTGGTGAGGGTGTGGCTGGCTGCCTTTCCCTCCCATCTGGCATGGCTGGGAGACACCTGAGGGACAGATGGCCTTTCCGCTGCCTGCCGTTCAGAGGTGGCCCTCCATCCTTGCCCCTAACTGGGGAACAGTTCATTTAAACAGCCTCCAGGCTCTCCTCTGGCTGCCCTACTGACCCCCAGGAGCCCACACAATGCTGATCATCTGCCAAAACCCTGCCAGGCTGTTTCTCAGCACTTAAAACCCTCCAAATGCCTCATTAGAATAAGTTGCAGCAAAGCAGCCATGGCTTAGTCACCACCACACTGCCTTACTGTTAAGACCTTTACTTATAACTGTGCTTTTTACAGCCCTACAAAGGTACAAGGGAATCATCCAACTTACAAATTAGGAAGCTCAAGTTCAGGGAGGGCAAGTGACTTGTCCAGGGCCACACAGTTTTGGGGCCCAGCTGTCCCTGAGCTAGTCTGATTTTAGAGTCCTTGCTAGTAGCCCCTCCAGCCATCCCTTACCCCCTCTGTCTGGAAGGTGCCTGTGTCTCCAGCCAGGTTCTGGTTTGGTGATTCTTCTTCCTCTTGCCCCCTCCCCCACTTGTTTTCTATGGCCTTTATATCTCTTGCTGTTCTCTTCAGAGGGAGGATTTTACTTACTGTCCCATAAAACAAGCATACCTATGGCTGTGTTCTATATCATTCCTTCTAAAGATGTTTACAGCACTCCCTACCCTATCTGCCATTCATATTAGCCACCTGCATAACATTTATTCCCAGTACCTGGAAACTGACATTTGTGCAATAAAAAACCACTGGCAAACAAAGGCACCCAACTTTCTGTTCCAAGGGGCTGTGTCTTTGCAACCATGGCCAGTTCTCTTGAAGGCTCAGTGATGTCTGCCCATGCATATCTGTTGATATGTGATGCCCACCCATCTGCATTTCTTCTCCTGGTTCCCTGGTGCCAGGGCATTTGGCAACAGCAGCTAAATTGATAGGTGTGAGAACTCAAGGTGTCTTGGTGGCCACTGTGTTCTGATTCAGTCGCTGACCCAGATAAAGTAGCTGACAACGACGACTTAGTTGATTTCAAGAAAGTTAAGGAGGCAGGACAGGGTGGGAGAAGACTGGGGGGCAGTCAGCAAGGCTCATTGAAGATATTCCTCAAAGTGAGGACAAGGTGCTGGAGGAGGGAGGAGGCTGTACACTTCTGTCTCCAACTGAGGGCTTATAGTTAGTTGTGTCCCCCTGAGGTCTGTGGTATTTGTAGGGTGCAGCATCCCTGCCTTGTGCTTCCAAATCTCATTGGCTGTGTTGCTGGGAAATGCCTTTGGTGTCAGAGGGCAGGCCTGGGAATCTGACGTATGCCCCAAATGGATAAACAAAATTGAGGTTTGTATTGAAAAAGATTTTGGAGGTTATCCCGAGGGATTAAATATCTGCCAAGAGTCTGCAGATGGAGTTGGAGGGGGTCAGGGTCTTGAGTATTGAGGAAAAGATCATGTTTTTATCATCATTGACTCAAACTGAAACTTGGCATTTTCTTTAAGTGTGACTATAAACAAGAAAGCGCGGGAGTGTTCCTGATCCCTGAGACTCTGTCCTCAAGGAAAGTCATAGCTTGTCTGAAATACACTGCTGGGGTTACAGACACTTCCCATGCCGTTCCCACCCCCTCCCCACCACCACCATTCTAAGTTACGGTGTTTATTAAAGTCCCTGATCCATCCTGTGATTTACTACGCTAATATAAAGCTCCACGTTCCTGGATATACGCTATCGACTCTGCAGCCTACGAGTCATCTTCTGCTTTGTCATCATCCCGGAGACATAGCTGAGGGCTTTTCTCGGCAGGGAAGGGGTCAGGTCACAAACGACCATGAGCTCGTGCTGACGGCCAGGTGGCAGGGGGTGGAAGCATCCCCACTAGTGTCCTGCTGGCTTAGGTCACAGATCACAGTGATTTGTTCTGGAGCTAGACTTAGGTCCTTTGTCCCATCTACTTGCACAGTGTCCCCCCCTCATTTGTGTCCAGCCTTTGGGGGGTGCTGAGGATTCAATCTTCCTACACAGGTCATTCCGTTCATGATGTGGTGAGATCATTGGGGACACCTCAGTCCACCCCAAGAAGTTTGGTTACAAATGACCTATGACTTGAAGCATAGTTAGGGAAATGGCCCTCACGGGGTTCCCTGATGGCCATTCCCTCTTCTTCACAACTGTCTCTGAATGAATTTGTAAGCTGTCTCCAGACCCCTTGATCTCCTTCCCTGGGATTCCCTCTTCCTGGGGTTAAGGTTACAGCTGTCCCCTTTGTCATTCCTGGATGAGCAGAGAAGCAACCCTCCCCACTGGGCATCCTGAAATCATCCCCTAGCATGACCCTAAGGAGTCAAGAAGCTTTTTCTGTAGGGTCCCATTTCCCCTTATGTGGCACTTACCTGGAAGTGACCTTAAGTGAATCTTCTCAAACACCTTTTAGGTTCCCAAGGGACCTGGTTCTGTCTTCTCAAAGGCAACATGGAGCCAGAGACCTTAGCAAACTTGTCCACACCCTGTGGACTCCCCTGACCACACTCCTGCTAGCCACTGCCACAAGCACCCAGCTCACCCACTTCTTCCCTCCCAGCAGAACTGAAACATGATGGCTTTCGCTGGGAGCTTAGCTCCAAGTTTCTATGGGATGAATAAAAGCTGAATTTATATCAACTAATATACGCATAGTCGAGTCCTTTCCCCCAAGATCAAAGACTGTGTCTTTCACTTTTCCTCTGCTCCTGACAATGTCTGCTGGAAAAGCAGGGCATGTGACCTTCCTGGATGTATATATCGAATGAAAACATTTTGTATCCAACACGGACTAGGGGGGACAAACCACAAAGTAAGTCACAGTCAAGTCCACACTTGCAGGAGACCTGAAGCCAGGCTCGAGGCATTCATGCTACTACCCTGCAAGACAAATAAGAGACAGCGTGAGTCTGGCTGGTTAGGGAGTGGGGAGCCTCTAGGCTTTGATCCCTGTTCTGCCTCACAATGTAAGTGCTGGCTACATGGTTTATTTCCTTCAAGATTCACCTAGCCTTATATTATGGTTTGTGTGCTTTTCTATAAGCAACTGTGTCTTAACATGGTTCCTATGAAGGCATCTCATTGTGACACAGTGCTTGTGAAATTATGAAGATCAGGCCAGTGCTGTCATGATGGGGACTTTCAGGCCTGAGATCCTCCTGTACATGATCCATCACAAGCTAACTCTATCCATTGCTGCTGTTTCTTCATCTGCAACATAAAAGACTCACTCTAGGAACTGGGATCTCAATACCAGCAATGGGGCCCTAGGACCCTTTGATTGTTCTCCACCCATGACCTCAGAGCAGCACCCCCAGGCTGCATGTTTTCATTGTACCCATGGATGAGATGGGCCAGACACAGCTGTTGTACCACATATTCATTAATTCATCCATTAAAGGTTAATGAGGACATCCTAGGTAGCATACGGTGAAAGGCAGACATGCTCCCCCTGAGGAGACAGAAGGTGCAGCCAGCAATTGCCACAAGCACGGTATGGCAACATTCAGGAGCCATGAGAAATCCTTAGGAGAAGCAGTGCCACCGACAGCCCAAAGTACATCCTTCTCCATTTCTGGGTGGCCACTCTCTGGACATCCCTTTTGTAACCTCTTAATGACTGGACCCTGAGAACTGCTAACCCCACTCCTGGAACTGATTGGACTCTGGCTGCTTTAAGGGCTGACCTCCATGGGTTTTCAGCCTTTTACTTATTATTGTTGCTAGTTGTTGTTGGTGGCAGGGGTGAGCTTGAACCCAAAGCTTCTACATGCTAAGTACATGTACTACTGAGCGACTGCCTCAGCCCAGTTCTCAGATTTTTAAAGGAACCAACTCCCAGATTTCCGTTAGTAAATCCCCTTTCATCTGCACAACATCAGTGAAAGATCCATTTCCACAGAGTAATAAACATCAGGGCTGGCACGGCCATCTGCATGTGTTCTTCACCTGCACCAGACACTTGCCTTTTATAGGTGAGGCGTGTGAATCCAGAGAGCTTACATAACACAGTCATAGGCAGAGCTAGGATCCAGACTGAGGAAGTCTGGCTCTGGAGCCACATGTCTGATCATGGGCTAGAGCTTAGTAAGAAAACGCTAGTCAAAATTCTGTCCATGTCACTGTGTCCCCAGACAGGTGAACAGGTGTCTATGAGTCTGTGTCTCTGAAAATCAGTTTCCAGAAAAAGTCCCCTGATGCTTGGGGTCATTCTCTGCTTTGTAAACCCATAAGGTCCAGGCATTGGGTACAGCCCAAGGCCCCCCTGAGAGATTTTTAAACAGTAAACATGTTTGGGCTGGTTGCTTAGCAACAACAAAGACAGTATGAATTTTTCATCACAAGATTAGCATAAATTATTTCAGGGAGATGAGCACACAGCCCCAGGAAGTGCTAAGCTTTCAAAGTATTCACAGAGTGAATGTCTGTCTCAGGACCCATCAGTCACTTCCCAATGACAGGTTCTGACCTATCGCATTCCTGGTCCCTCCCCCAGTTTCTCCTTTTGGTAGAGCATATAGATAGCCAGTGTGGGGGTTAGTGCTAATCATCAGCTTGACAGACTTTAGAATCACCTGGGAGATGGCGTCTGGGAAGCCTGGGGGGGGGGTATTCTGATGATGTTCACTAAGGTGGGAAGGGCTTCCCACTGTAGGTGGCACCGTTCCCTGGCTGAGGTCCCGGATACACACACGGAGAAAGAGAGTTGAAGGGCAGTGTTCACTCACCACCCTGTGCTTTCCCGCTATGAATGCAAGGTGATCAGTTGCTCCAAGCTCCTCTGCCCTGACCTCCCTGCTATCCAGTGAACTGTGAGCCAAAGTACAGCCTTTCCTTCTTAAGTTGTTTCTTTTTTTTTAAAATAAAATTTATCTTTTTAATTTAATTTATTTATTTATTTATTAAAGATTTCTGCCTCCTCCCCGCCACCGCCTCCCATTTCCCTCCCCCTCCCCCTATCAAGTTCCCTCCCTCATCAGCTCGAAGAGCAATCAGGGTTCCCTGATGTGTGGGAAGTCCAAGGACCACCCACCTCCATCTAGGCCTAGTAAGTTGAGCATCCAAACTGCCTAGGCTCCCACAAAGCCAGTACATGCAGTAGGATCAAAAACCCATTGCCATTGTTCTTGAGTTCTCAGTAGTCCTCATTGTCCGCTATGTTCAGCAAGTCCGGTTTTATCCCATGCTTTTACAATGGGGATGTTCTATCGGGAACCCACTAAGGCCAGATGGCCTGGGTCTTAAGTTGTTTCTACCAGGCGTTTTATCACAGCAACAGGAAGAGCAGCTAAGCGTCAGGTTCATGACTCATCCCCTCGTGGAGCCCATACAGAAGACTCTGCTGCACCCTGCTCAGACTTTCAGACAGGGTTATCAGCAACTGGGGGTGCAGGAAGACTCTGTGGGGAGCAGTGAAGAAGGCAGCAGGGCTTGACGGAGAAGGGAAAGAAGAGAGGTGAGGACCCAGAAGGACAAGGGAAGACAGAGGCTCCACCCTGAGTCAGGGCCCAGGAACCATCAGAATCCACAGACACGTGCTCTTTCCAGAGCACCTGCTCCATACCACAGGGATATTGAGGCCGAAGCCACCTCTTGGCTATTGTGGGTACAGTTCTGCACACTCCTCTGCCAAAGGGCACAGCAGTTCACCTCCCCCATGGCCATCCTGCCTCTGTGCTCAAAATCCCAGAGCGTATTTCCTGCTAGCCTTGAGGAAACCCAATTTGAGGATGAGAAGAAGAGCTTCATAGAAGCAAGGGTTTTGTTTGTTTTTATATGTGTATTGTGTGTCTGTGTGAGTCCATTGTATCATGTACACGTGTGCAAGTATCTGCAGAAGCTACAAGCATTTATGAGCTACCATGGGTGCTGGAAACCAAATCCAAGTCATCCTCAAGGACAAATATTCTTAACCACTGAGCCATCTCTCCAGCCCAGTATAGTTGAGTTTTAACAACTAAGGAGTTCTCAGTCTGGGTATCAGGACCAACACCCCTGAACAC
The DNA here is from genome assembly GCF_037038515.1 of Microtus pennsylvanicus. NCBI lineage: Eukaryota > Metazoa > Chordata > Mammalia > Rodentia > Cricetidae > Microtus > Microtus pennsylvanicus. The sequence continues at coordinate 70,174,136 of NC_134580.1, forward strand.
CCACAATATCCCATAACCAAGTTATAGGGGAAAGAAAAACAGAAGGAAGGAGTATGTTCCTCTCTCTCTTCCTCCCTCCCTTCCACTATCTCTCTATCCCTCCCCTCCTTCTTCTTCTGAGAGTTGGGGGTTCAGACAGGGTTGCTGTTCTAACTCTGTAGCCCAGGCTAGCCTGGAACTTGTTATATAGACCAAGTTGGCCTGGAACTTAGAGATCCTCCTGCTTGGTCTCCCAAGTGCTGGGATAAAGATATGCACTACCATGCCGGCCCTCTATTCCCTTTCTTACTTCTTTTTTTTTTTTTTTTTTTTTTTTTGGTTTCTCGAGACAGGGTTTCTCTGTGGCTTTGGAACTTGTCCTGGAACTAGCTCTGTAGACCAGGCTGGTCTCGAACTCACAGAGATCCGCCTGCCTCTGCCTCCCAAGTGCTGTCCCTTTCTTACTTCTTTAATTGCATTTATTGAGCACACACTGTATGCCTGGCTCAGTGCTAGGGAATAGGTACACAGTAGTGGCTGCTCTCTTGCAAGTGACATGTGACCTATTCTGTCTTCATAAAGCGTATGGTGCTGTGGGCAGGATCAGAGTCAACAGAAAGGTCAGGCATGCGAGGGACTGTAGAATCAGCGCTGCTCGGGCAGGCAGCCCACGGTCAGGTTCATCATCTCATACATGCTCCATGTGTTCCGATGCCAGTGAGGAGTGTGTACAGATTCTATTTGGTTTCAATGTGTTTTTGTATTAGAGTAAAATCCACGCCCCAAACTAACCGTTTTAAAGTGCAGGAATCATGAGTCAGTGCCGTGGAGTACATTCACATTGTCAAGCAGCTGCCACCCCCACTAAGTTCCAGAACATTTCATCAGCCCAGCAGAAAACCCTGTCCCATTGAGCAGGCAGCCTCTTGTCCTTCCTCCCCCCCAGGCCCTGGTAACCACTCATCTACCCTCTGTCCCCATGGACTTGCCTGTTTTGGACATTTCCTATACAGAGAATATTTTAACAAGTGACCTTCTATGTCTGGCGTCTTTGGGTTAGCATAATGTCTCTTTTGAAAAAGAGGTTTGCGTATTCTTAGTTGTGTGTATGGGTGTGTGTCTGAGCATGTGTGTGCAGGTGCACTGGAGGCAGGAAGCTGTCCCATCTCCCTGGATCGGAAGTTACAGGTGGTGGTGAGCCCTGCTCTAGTCGTCTGCAGGACAGCAAATGCTGGTAGCTGCAAGCCAGCTCTTCAGCTCCATCACTCAGAACGTTTCTAAGGTGTTGTCCTTTCCTTAGTCCTGCTGCCCTGGACATTCCAGTGCTGTGTGCTTGAGTTTCTACCTAGGCTCTTTCAGGTACTATACACACGCACACACACACACACACACACACACACACACACACACACACACACACACACACACACACGAGTTGAATTCCCAGGTCATATGGCAATTCTGTTTTTAACTTTTAAAGGATCAGCCAAACTGCCTTCCCTGGACACTCTGCTATTTTCTATTCCCCCCGCAATATCCTGCAATTCTTTGGGCATTAATTATGATTTCCTTCCCTCCCTTCCTCCCTTTCTGCCTTTCTCTCTTCCTCTCTTCCTCTCTTTCTTTCTTCCTTCCTTCCTTCCTTTCTTCCTTCCTTCCTTCCTTCCTTCCTCCCTCCCCCTCCCTTCTCTTCTTCCTCCCTTCCGCTCAGTCCTTCCCTGCTTCCCTTCCTTCCCCATTCCCTTTCCTGCTGCTCCCCCTCGTCCCCCTTCTTCTTTTGAGATAGTCACTGTTTGACTAGCAACTGTGTGGTGTTCTGCTCTGGTTGTAAACTGTACTCACCCTGCCCAGACTCACTGTGCTCTAACACCTGCCCAGGCTCACTGTGCTCTAACACCTGATCCCCAGCTAGTGCTCTAACACCTACTCAGGCTCACTGTGCTCTAACACCTGCCCAGGCTCACTGTGCTCTAACACCTGCCCAGGCTCACTGTGCTCCAACACCTGCCCAGGCTCACTGTGCTCCAACACCTGCCCAGGCTCACTGTGCTCTAACACCTGATCCCCAGCTAGTGCTCTAACACCTGCCCAGGCTCACTGTGCTCTAACACCTGATCCCCAGCTAGTGCTCTAACACCTGCCCAGGCTCACTGTGCTCTAACACCTGCCCAGGCTCACTGTGCTCTAACACCTGCCCAGGCTCACTGTGCTCTAACACCTGATCCCCAGCTAGTGCTCTAACACCTGCTCAGGCTCACTGTGCTCTAACACCTGCCCAGGCTCACTGTGCTCTAACACCTGCCCAGGCTCACTGTGCTCTAACACCTGATCCCCAGCTAGTGCTCTAACACCTGCCCAGGCTCACTGTGCTCCAACACCTGCCCAGGCTCACTGTGCTCCAACACCTGCCCAGGCTCACTGTGCTCTAACACCTGATCCCCAGCTAGTGCTCTAACACCTGCCCAGGCTCACTGTGCTCTAACACCTGCTCAGGCTCACTGTGCTCTAACACCTGATCCCCAGCTAGTGCTCTAACACCTGCCCAGGCTCACTGTGCTCCAACACCTGCCCAGGCTCACTGTGCTCCAACACCTGCCCAGGCTCACTGTGCTCTAACACCTGATCCCCAGCTAGTGCTCTAACACCTGCCCAGGCTCACTGTGCTCTAACACCTGCCCAGGCTCACTGTGCTCTAACACCTGCCCAGGCTCACTGTGCTCTAACACCTGATCCCCAGCTAGTGCTCTAACACCTGCTCAGGCTCACTGTGCTCTAACACCTGCCCAGGCTCACTGTGCTCTAACACCTGCCCAGGCTCACTGTGCTCTAACACCTGATCCCCAGCTAGTGCTCTAACACCTGCCCAGGCTCACTGTGCTCTAACACCTGCCCAGGCTCACTGTGCTCTAACACTTGATCCCCAGCTAGTGCTCTAACACCTGCCCAGGCTCACTGTGCTCTAACACCTGCTCAGGCTCACTGTGCTCTAACACCTGCCCAGGCTCACTGTGCTCTAACACCTGATCCCCAGCTAGTGCTCTAACACCTGCTCAGGCTCACTGTGCTCTAACACCTGCCCAGGCTCACTGTGCTCTAACACCTGCCCAGGCTCACTGTGCTCTAACACCTGCCCAGGCTCACTGTGCTCTAACACCTGCCCAGGCTCACTGTGCTCTAACACCTGATCCCCAGCTAGTGCTCTAACACCTGCCTAGGCTCACTGTGCTCTAACATCTGATCCCCAGCTAGTACTCTAACACCTGCTCAGGCTCACTGTGCTCTAACACCTGCCCAGGCTCACTGTGCTCTAACACCTGCCCAGGCTCACTGTGCTCTAACACCTGATCCCCAGCTAGTGCTCTAACACCTGCTCAGGCTCACTGTGCTCTAACACCTGCCCAGGCTCACTGTGCTCTAACACCTGATCCCCAGCTAGTGCTCTAACACCTGCCTAGGCTCACTGTGCTCTAACACCTGATCCCCAGCTAGTGCTCTAACACCTGCCCAGGCTCACTGTGCTCTAACACCTGCCCAGGCTCACTGTGCTCTAACACCTGATCTCCAGCTAGTGCTCTAACACCTGCTCAGGCTCACTGTGCTCTAACACCTGATCCCCAGCTAGTGCTCTAACACCTGCTCAGGCTCACTGTGCTCTAACACTTGATCCCCAGCTAGTGCTCTAACACCTGCTCAGGCTCACTGTGCTCTAACACCTGCCTAGGCTAACTGTGCTCTAACAAACACCTGATCCCCACTGGTGGAGCTGCTTTGGAAGGTTGAGGAAGTGGAGCCTTGCCCTTGGAAGTGGGTCACTAGGGGTGGGCTTTGGACACTTACAGCCTGGCCCTACTTCCTGTCTGCTCTCTGTTTCCTGATTGCAGAAACAATCTGAGCAATTGCCTCACCTCGCATTGCCTTTCCCACATGATGACTTGTGTTCCCCAAAACTGTGAGCCAAAACAAGCCCCTCTTCCCTTAGGTTGTTTCCTGTCAGGGTTAGTCTTGGCAGCAAGAGAAGGAACTAGCACACAGTGTATGTCACTTCAGAGTTTTCTAAGCCTTTCATGGAAACACTCACTTTAAAATTATTCATTGTGCTTATTTTGATTTGCATCCCTAAATTCCTCTTCTGCTTTTTCACTGCCATCTGCTATTCGCACCGAATGTTTATTGAAATGGACCTACACCAGTACATCCAAGATGCATGACTCTCGGACGAGGTGCGGTGTGACACACAACTGTTCTGTTGCTTGAATATTTTCATGTTGTCACTGTCCTCTTCCTCAGCCCCCCTACACCGAGCTGGTGTCCTCTAAGCTAGACTCCATGTTGTATATGCTGACTGGCCAGAGCAGCGTCAGGAGGAACCTTGCCATCCCCACTGGGGCGGGTGTGGCACGCACAAGCCTTCCCACCACAACTTCCACAGGTGCTAACCTTGGCTAAAGGGCTCTCATGCCTTTACCGTACAGAAAAGCCTAGAATGATTTTCACACAGCATTGAAGGGTAATTATAAGTATTTGGAGAGGTTGGTTGGGGTCTTAAGGTGGGCAAGGAATGCATTATAATTTTTCCCATTAGAAGGATGGTGTGTCATTTGCCTTTTGAAACTTGCTCTATGGGAACAAATCAAGATCAAGCCATGAGGAGCCCTTATGTATGTGTGTGTGAACGGACAGAAGCAGGAACGGCCTGTGGGGGTTCTGTGTGACTAAGTCCACCTGGCAAAGACGCAGGGCATTTTGATATATTCCATTGATTTCTTCACCCTCACTTCTGCCCAGTAAAGCCAAAGCGTACTTTACTTTCTTAGAACCAGCACAGAGCTTTGCTTAGCAAGAAGTGAGGAAGGCTAAGTGGGTAGATGGATTGGGGACAGATGGGTGATGGATGGGCAGCTGCCTGCAGCCACAGCATTTGCGCAGCACAGACTCAAGAGGCAGGAGGGCTCCAGGTTCACTTGGCAATCTCTGCACTCGATTTTTAGTGCAACGGGGAACAGCGAGAGGTGTGGAGTGTGGGCAGTCTCACTCCAGGTTGATTTCCCCCACTTTACGCCTTCATTTACTTGGTTAGCACAAGATAAAATAAAAAATCCTCACCTGTGGGCATGAGGAGCTGTCTCCATCTGTAAGGTGCTGGCTGTGCCAGCATAATGATCTGTGTTCAAATCACAGGCAGCAATGCAAAAGCCTGGCATGGTGATGAGTGTTTATAATCCAAGCACCATGGAGCTATGGGCCCAGACATCAACCTCTGATCTCCATGTGCAAATACACACAAGTGCAAGTGTATTTGCACACACATAATCATATGCACACATACACACCTAGATCTTCACCTGTGAGGATCAGGCTTACCTAGGAAGTTTATATTGTGCCTGGCAAAGGGTCCGAACTGCCTAGGGTGGCTGTGCTGCTGAGGCATCATGGGGGCAGGGAGCACTGAGGCAGAGAGAAAAGTATGTTTGTGCATGAGTACCTGTGTGCACACGTGTGCATGTGTGTGTATGTGGTGTGCATGTGTGCATGCGTGTGTGTGTGGTTTGCATGTGTGTGTGTATGTGGTGTGCATGCGTGTGTGTGTGGTGTGCATGTGTGCAAGCGTGTGTGTGTGGTGTGCATGTGTGTGTGTGGTGTGCATGTGTGTGTGTGGTGTGCATGTGTGTGTGTGTGTGGTGTGCATGTGTGTGTGTGGTGTGCATGTGTGTGTATGTGGTGTGCATGTGTGCTGTGCATGTGTGTGTATGTGGTGTGCATGTGTGTGTATATGTGGTGTGCATGCGTGTGTGGTGTGCATGTGTACAAGCATGCGTGTGTGTGTGGTGTGCATGTGTGCATGCTTGTGTGTGTGGTGTGCATGTGTGCATGCTTGTGTGTGTGGTGTGCATGTGTACAAGCGTGCGTGTGTGTGCATGTGTATTGCATGAGAGGAAAGTAGAAGGGAGACTGTGGCATGGAGAGAGCTCTCTAAGGGAAGGGAAAACCAAAGAAGGGATGAGGATGGGAAGAAAGACCAACTCTCAGGCAGGGAATGTAGCACAGTGGTAGAATGCATGCCTAGCATGTGTCACGTCACAACGGGAGGAGGAAGAAGACATGACTGGAAGACAACACAGCTGACTATGACAAACTGTCTTCTCTCCTAAGATTAGAAGATTTCCATCTACATGTGAAAGAAGAGGAGAAGTGTTGGGAGCAAAGAGGGGGATCGGAAGATGGGGTGAGAGAGGTGGGAGGAAGGTCAAATATAAGGAAGGTACCGAAGTGACACACATGCCTGTAAATGTTATAAAGAAGTGCAACTAAAAGACTCACTTTTAAAAAGTAAGACTTGGTGCAAGCTTGAAGTCTTAGCACTGGGGAGACAGAGGCGGGCCATCACGAGTTCAAGGTGCATAGCAAGCCCAGTCTGACCTGGGCTGCAGGAGACCTTATCTCAAAAAACCCAAAACAGTGATGACTAAAATTTTAAAGAAGAATATCTGTAAAAGATTCAGAGTAGAGAAGAGCACTTTAGGGAACGGCAGAGGAACTGATGGAGAGACTCACAGGCATGGGTCTTCCTTCATGTCTGGCGTTTCATATCTTCACGCTTCCAGGTGTCTTGCAGCAGATCAGACGTGTTTCCATCTCCAACACACCTTCCTTCACCCTGAAGGAAAGGGTAAGGCTATCAGAGAGAGAGACAAATCCAATCTGAACTGCAGGGCTATCTGTCCCTGGAAGAGTTCATCTTCTGCACAAGTGGATCCTTGAATCAGCCATGGGATGGGCATCCTCAAACACACAGGAAGAAGTGCAAGTGTTAGGAGTGGCTGACTCAAGACCTGAGCTTGCCAGATGACATCAGGACAAGGACAAGGGACAAGAGGGTCTTTAGATTCCACAACACTCTTGAAACAATAAGCCACAGAGTCAAATAGGGAAGCTGGGAGGTGAAGCTAGTCGGAGACTCCCTGGAAGAGACAGGAGAGCTCAGCCTGTAGCTGGAATGGAGGACATGGAGTCTCAGGGTGCCCTGAGAGCACCATGCTCCCAGAATGCATAAAGCATTCTTTAGATCCCTACGAGACAAGTGGGGGTCTTAGGGGGAGAAGTGTTAGGGGACATCTGGAATACTTGCAGTCCATTTAAAGGAGCATGAACTGCCAGCAGCAGAGGAGGCAAATGCTTGTATAACTCCCACTGTGGTGTTTCTAGAATCTTCCTTCATTTTAGGAAAGCTCCAGAATCCCTCTGTGGGGGAGCTTCTTGGCTGTGTAGCCACAGAAGCCCATGGGAGAGTCCCACAGGGCACTCACAGTGGCTCCCTGTGTCTGCTTATACCTGAGCCTAGAAGTTTGGGAAAGTGGGTTGAGGCTACTTGCGGGGATCCAGGCAGCATTGCAGATTGTCCCTGGGGAGGCCCTTCAGGGCCATGGCCTCCTCAGAAGGGTGACGGACTGAGGCTGACTAAGCTGGAAGAAGCTCTGCTTGGGGATTGCGACAGGCTGCCTTGGGAGTCAGCGCTAATTGCAGCAGTAAGCGAAATGGTAATTGGGCTAATAAATAGCATGAATAATGAAGCTGCCTTCAAAGGCCCTTCTCCACTGATTTTGCTCTACTCTAGGAATGAGGGAAGGGAGGAGGCATCTGAGTAGACCTACCCTTCTCTCTGCTTTGACACCAGCCAGTGACCTAAGCTCTCCCTGCCTGCCTGCCTGCCTGCCTGCCTGCCTGCCTGCCTGCCTGCCTTGGTCACCTGTTAGCTGTGTCCCCATTAGTGAGTCATCATGGAGATTAGATTAGATAGCATGCTGTGATGATTGGTATAGATTGTCTACTTGACAGGACGTAGGGTTATAAAAGAGGCCAGCCTCTGGGCCTACTTGTGGGATATCTATACCAGGTTAATAGAGGTGAGAAGACCTACCTTAATTGTGGGTGGGACCATTCCAAAGGATGGGTCCTAGACTGGTTAAAACTGAGCACCAGCCTACTCTCTCTCTCTCTCTCTCTCTCTCTCTCTCTCTCTCTCTCTCTCTCTCTCTCTCTCTCTCTCTCCTCAGGAATACAATACAGCCCACTGTCTCAAGCTCCTGCACCACACCCTTCCCTGAAGAAGGGACTGTCCCTTCAAACTGTGAGCCAAAGCAAACCCTTCCCTGAGCTGCCTTGCTGGCATCTTATCACAACATGTAACAAATGCACACGTGGTGTCCAGAATGCAGTGATGGGATGGAAACTGCACCTTGTTGCCTCCGAGGCCTCTCTCTGAGCCCTCCTAACCCAGCTCCAACCTTACCCGATCCCTACCCCTGCCCAAGCAACCCCCATTTTCTGTTCCTTCATGCTCTGGCCCTGGTGACTCCTTCCTGTCAGCTAAACTCGTAGAACAAGGTGGTGTTGGCCCAAGGGGACCCTGAAGGAGACCTGTTCTTGACTCCTTCTGCCAGGTTGCTGAAGGTGTGTTGCTCTACCCATAACAGAAGGGCTAGGTCCTCTCAGGAGAGTGCCTTCACTCAACTATCTGCCCTGCGTCTTGTGACCTCCCCTGCCCAAAGCCTCTTTACCTAGGGATGACAATGATCCTGCCGCCCTGAGACATCCACCTTTCATCTCTCGTGTCGATGCCTTGACCCTCTACCAGTCTCCTATGGAGTCCGCCACCCTGACACCCAGTGTAAATGTACCATGTGCTTCTGCCCAAATCTAACGATGGGTGCTCAGTCAGAGTTAACCATCATCACAATCCTGACAACTGGCCAGATGATGACTGAGCAGATGGTCAAGAGAAGGTACCAATGAAATGGGCAAGGTGGGAACCAACAGTGAAGATGCTTTTATTCACACAAGATCCCAACCTTTAGCACGCTTTCATCTTCCCTGTTGATCCAGCTGGTACCTTGTGCATCCAACAGCTTTTAATACCTGTTGTCAACCAACATCTGGAAACAAGGTATTTCAGCGTGGTTCTCATTTCAAGAAGCTTAGAAGTTTGCAAGGTCCTGAGGAGAAACACCCCAAGCTTACAGTAACCGGAAAGCAGCTGCTCTGATGTTACTGACCTCCCATGATCTAGTCATATTTTTGCAATATTTTGCAGGCCCACTGGTGGGTGAGATGCAGTAGGTTTGCATTTGGTTTAAAAGGAAGAACAACTACATCCAAATGGCAGCTGAACTGGAGATGCTAAGTGGCTCTGTGATGGGGTTGAAGGTGGGGGTATCTCTTGGTTCGTATTTTCTCAAAGGAGGGAACTTAGTAAGAAAGACTGTAGGGTTTGTCTACTTGCTGCATTGTGTTTGTTATTGATGTTTTGGCAAAGCAGACTCCAAAGAGAGACTGGAATGGGCTTCCCTGCAGGGGACAAGCACCTCACTGGGTTCTGCATTGTAGGTTTCAAAGAAATGCTATGACTGTTCATGAGGTAGGTGGTATATTCACGGGCTAAGGTACGCCATTTCACTCCCAAATCATGGTGGACCAGATCTCCGCTTTAGGGTATTTCTTCCCATGACCCTCTAGAAAAGTCACAAGGGGAAGAAGTCCAAAGCACAATGTGAATGATGCATATCATAAAGCCAGAGCTTTTAAGAGTACACACACGCACACACACATGCACGCACAGACACATACACACACACACAACACACACGCATGCACACACACACGCACACTCCCTTCATGAGCACACATGTGGGAACTGAATTAACAGTCTAATTTCTGATATCATGGCAACAACCTCACTGTGACCACAAAGGGTCGTTCTGACCACGAGGAAGCACAGCTGCCAAGGCACCAATATCATTGGCTTGCTCATGTCCAATCCCTTGCTTATTCAGTATCTGCCCTTATAGGGCATCCCTTGTTGACTAGACAGGAGGGTCAAGGAAGAAACCAGTCTGTCCTTCAAGCCCTACTGTGGATAACCATGCAGCAGATTTCTCTGGAAAGTTGACAGAAAAAAATCGGAAGTGCCCCTCCTGAATGCTGCTCTCTTATACACACACCCCTTCCCCTGGAGCCTGGTACCACTGTAAGCTGCCCATCTTCCTGGAGGTCTTCTTCATCTTGGTCTTGGTGTCCCAGATTCCTCCCTCCTAGACCTCGCCCACCCTACCCCACCATTTCCCTTTTCCACCTCTCACTTCTCTTTCTGTCGTTCTTGCATGCACCCACTGGTTTGAGTTACTGGAATCAGTTTTGTTCACGACATTCTCTGATCTCAGATTGTCCGATGTTCTCACTGCTTAAAAAACAGATTTCTGACCCCTTTGTTCAGTGTTCAAAGCCCTTTCTGGCCTGATCGCTCACTCTTTTCCAGCTCCACCTTCCTCCTGGGCACCCTCACCATGTCATGAGCCTGCTTCCTTTGGATTCAGGTCACTGCCGTTACTATTGAGATGGTCTCTTCCACCATTCATTGTCCTCAAATTCTAGGCTGAAGTCCTCCACCTTCTGACCACACTGATGGTGTGAAACTCTCCATTTGGCCTTTGGCAGCACACAGTCCAGACATTGGACCTTTGAAGACCACCTTCAGGGAACTGGAGAGATGGCTCAGCAGTTAAGAGGGCTTGCTGGTCTTGCAGATGACTTGAGTTCAGTTCCCAGCACCCATGTGGCTTCAGCTCCAGGTGGTCCAACACGCTCTTCTGGCATTCTCAAGCACCTTTTGCACATGGCACACACTCACACAGACACAGACTCACAAATAAAAATAACCATTCCTTATAAAAGGCCACATTCAGCAGGCTTGCCCACACACATGAGGCCATGGATCCTATCCCCAGAATGACCAAAAGTATCTTTTTATACAGAGGTACCCAGGTAGCAAATCCCTTCCATCCTGCATATCAGCTCTTATCCATTAAGACAGTGCAGGGATGCCAGAGCTAGCAAGAAAGAACCCTTTGGCAATGGGTTTTTGATCCTATTGCACGCACTGGCTTTGGGGGAGCCTAGGCAGTTTGGATGCTCACCTTTCTAGACCTGGATAGAGGTGGGCGGTCCTTGGGCTTCCCACAGGTCAGGGAACCCTGATTGCTCTTCGAGCAGATGAGGGAGGGGGACTTGATCAGGGGAGGGGGAGGGAATTGGGAAGCGGTTGCGGGGAGGAGGCAGAAATCCTTAATAAATAAATTAATTTAAAAAAATAAAAAAATAAAAGATCTGAGCCAGAAAAAAAAAAAAGAAAGAGCCCTTTGATCGATTAGCCGTGTCTGCCTTGTGCTTTGACTTATGGCATAAGTACTTCCTTGTTCCTAACATGGAGACTCTCCCTCCAACCCCTCAGTCCGTTCTCTAAGGGCAGGGCCTTGCTCGTGTTTGCTGCAGATGCTGGTGGATACACAGCTAGGAGATAAGTGAGGCTGACCTACTGGACCCTCTTTGCTCCACCCTTTACCACATGGCTGTTCTCACACCTCCAGGGCAGAGACTGCCGTGCCTTCCACATGACTGGCAAAAAGGATGGCTGTTCCCTGAGACTTGCACCTCTCTGCACTTTTTCCACCCCACGTCACCCTTGATGGATGATTTATACGCTTGGCTGCCTCAGCAAATGTACTTCCTTCTCTAACATGTAGAAAGCTTTGAGCAGGCAGATGTGAGCAGTGGCATTGCTAGAAGGATAATCTTGCATGTACTCATCATTTCATGGGTAAAAACAATCCTGTTCTGGTAACATGTGATTTTCAATAAATTGGCATAATAGCAGGGTTGAAAACTGTTGTTCTGGCCCGTGGCTTCATCAATTACACAGGGATTATAGACTCAGCAATTCCTCCAGCTGCTTTGGAGGAAGATTCGATGTCAAGGAAAGTGAGCACTATGGGGGCCTTGAGTACCAGCCTCAGTACCCCCTCAGGACTCAAAATTAGATGTCTATGGCAGGCGAGGATCTGAGGGTAAAAAGAATTAACTCAAGCATGTTGCCTCTGCATGTTCTTTATTTTTTGTGAGGGGGAAAGTGAAGCAAAGGGGCCTGGAGAAGAAGAATAAGGAGGAGAATAAGGAGAAGGAAAAAGGAGGAGAGTAAGGGGAAGAAGTAGAAGTAGTGAGGAGAAGAAGGAGAAAAAGGGCTGATCTCCATGAGGTTTCTGGTTTTTACAGACGTAGTTGGAAAATTCCACAGGCAAGGACAATGATAATATGCATATCAAAATCACAAAGAGGGGCAGGTAGAACCTGACAAAGTTGTACTCTGGAACAGGTGGCACCCCTGGAAAGAGCCAGAATCCAAGGGGAAGTACCTGCCATCCCAAACCGTAGATAAAGTTACTCAACATCCTGGATCCACGCATTCTCCTCATCTTTGGTGATAACCAGCTTTGGGGACGCCCAGAGGTGGGACATGCTGCTTTCCTGCTCAGTGTCTGTCTTCTATAGACATTTCTATGCTGTCTGTTAGCAGGTAATTCTGTGGGGTTGACTCTGAAAACTTGACTGCTAGAACAAAGAGTGAATGCCACCGCTCCAAGGCCGCGTGTTGGGGGGCAATGGAGCAAGGTTACTCTGTTGCCTGTGCAGAAGAAGTCACACTGCTGAGGTGTTTTGGGAATGAATCCCATCTTGAAGGGAAGAATCATAGCTTTACAGGGTTTCCACAGATATGACAGCAATTTTCCAAAACACAAGTGTTTCCGCAGCTCTGCAAAACGAGTTATTCCAAGTGGACATGTACATATACACTCCCGTGGATCTGCCTACTGGTCCGTCAACTGTGCATTCCCTGTATAGTCTTGTGCGCGCCAGCAGAACAGGGCCCATAATAAAAGTCAGGCACGGTTACATTTATAACCCAGTGATGAGGATCCAAACACAGGCTTGTAAGCCAGCCCAGGCTACTTGGTGAGTTCTAGGCCAGTGAGGCTCTGCCTCAAAAGAACAAAATTTAGATATCTAAGGCATGTCCTCTAGCCTCCACATGTCCGAATACATATGTGTACCTGAGCGTGCACATGCATACACATGCATGCACACACACAAACATGGCCTCCACAGATAAGCTATGGAATCAAAAGTGTCTAAAGCGTTAACGTGGCTCACAGGCTGTATGAAGCCTGTGTGCGGCTTATAGAAGCCACTCACAGGCCTGCCTGAGCTCCTGGACCGCAAATGGACTCGGATTAGTAGAACGACTTTTAGTTCCTGCAGACTCAATGCAGTGCTGATGCAAGGGTTCACATGGGAACTTCGGAGGTCAAAGGCTCAGGAGTCAGAGGTCACTAAGGCGCACAAGGAATGTCAAACTCAGATTCCAGATAGTAAAGGAGGGATGCACAAACACCCAGGCAATTCATTAAACACCAATAGACAACTAACTGATTGGGAGAAGGAGGACTGTGGGAAACCTAAGGGAAACACCGAAGGGAAAGTCTAGAGCCAGCCTTGGCACTTCCGTTCTCAACGGTGACCGTGGGTATCCAGACATGGCACCGAGGAGCCACACAAGTGCTGAGCCACATGGCTTTGGGGGGATTTAGATTCTAAGTCCATCCAAGCTGCTCATAAGCTGTGCAGCTTTGGAAAGCTTCAGTCTTTACAGTACCCCCTTTCCTCCTTAGTAGAAAAAGTAGTTACGTTGTTTTGACTTTTACTTAGTTTTAAATTTTTATTTTGTTTTATGTGTGAGTGTTTCACTTGCATAGATATCTGCCCACCACTTTCATGTCTTTGTGGAGATCAGAAGAGGATGCTGGATTCCCTGGAACTGAAGTTACAAATGGTTGTGAGCTATGATGTGGGTGCTGGGAACTGAACCCCAGTCCTCTGGGAAAGCAGCCAGTGCTTTTAACTGCAGATCCATTTCTCTAGCCCCCATTTTCACTTATTAATACTAAAATAATAGCATTGGTTTGGTGAGATGGCTCAGCAGGTACTTGTGTTTGCTGCCGTGTTGATGAGACTTGAGTCCAGCCCAGGGACCGACATGGTGAGAGGAGAGAACTCAGTCTCAGAGCGGTCCCCTCCCCTCCACACACTACGCACACAAATAAACACATAAATGTGACCTTAAAATGTCAAAAATATAGACTAGAGAAAATACTACCTGTGGGGTAGATTGCAATTGGATGTAATGAAGCTTGTGTTTCATTTCACAGAGTATCCCATTCACGGGGATGGTCAAGGAGGAGGCAGCCATATTGCCTTTTCCTGCTCTGTGAATGAGTTCCAATTAATGCAGGAACTAACCTCTGAATAGAAATATCTCTGGGCAGGATCTCGTCCTTCTGTGGCTTTTGGTCCCGTTCGTTCATTTGTTTGTTTTTTGAGACAGGGTCTTTTTATGTACTCCAGGTTGGTTTTGAACTTGTCTCCCAGCCTCCATCTCCCCCTGGTGTTGGGATTGCTGATATTCAAGGTCTTGCTTGGCTCTGTTTTAGTTTGTGTCTCTTCTCGGAACGTTGGGGGTCTAGCTCTCCTCAACCTCCTTGTCCTCTTGGGCCTGGCTTCCACTCACCTGCAGATGCAGCAGCTCCCTGGATGCCCCAGAATGTGCCTCTCCAGGGCCTCCGTCTGTCAAGCTGCCACTCATGCTGCGGGGTGCCTAGTCCAAAGTCAGATTCTCTTAGCATCTTCTTGCATGGCTCCTTTATCCCACACCTTCTCTTCTCTGGGTGCTGTGTGATTCCAGCCGCTGGTCCAGCTGTTTTGTTGCTGTTTTAAATTGAACTCAGCCACTGTAGTTTCTCTTATAATATCTATAGGAGGGCACTGATTTTACAGAACATCCTTTGTTGTTGGATGGGGCAATGCAGAGCACAGGCAGGCAGAACCATGGTGTGGAAAAGAAAGGAAGCCTGAGTTTAAAGAAGAGAAACTAAGATCCTCTCTGACTGGCATAGTCTGTTTTCACAATCTTAACTACTTAATTCAGGGTCCGGTGTTACAGATCAAATAGTCTTCCCTGACCAAATTAAGTTCCCAGGAGAGCGAGGCCACGCTGACTACAAACTTAGCCTGTGGGGGTAGCCTTCCCTTGGGGAGACAGAGATCCCCTTGACCTGATATACCCCCCTCCCCGTCCCTGTCATCACACAGGTGCAGACCATGTGTGAGGACAGAGACAGGTGGCTGCCATGGTGGCTGGCACAGAAAATGTCCTGATAGTGAATGATGGCTGACCAGATGAATGGGTGAATGGCCAGACTGGGAACACAGAGGTGGGACATCCTCCCCTTTCCCCAGCTGGCTTCTCCTTCACCTTCCCACGGCCCGGGGAAGATGCCAGTTCACTGCTAGCAGAGAAGCACGTGGCCAGGTTAGTCTAGACTCTACACTCACAGACCTGGGTCAGAAGCCTAGTTTGGTATCTCATCAACCACACAACTTCAGAATTTCCCCTTCTGAGAAGCAGGCGGAGTGCTGGAACTTTCCTTATAAGGTAGTGAGGTCTAAAGAAATCCCTCTGGAAGAATGTTTAGAGCTGTGTCTGACAGCTGAGTGGTGCACACGCTGATCTATCTATCTGTCTGTCTGTCTGTCTGTCTATTCAGACTTGAGCTTAAGCAGGCTCTCTTGACACGTTCTTGCGGACATGTCCTCACTGGGTAACCCCCTGTCATGATCTTAATGTTGTTCTTTTCCGACCAAAACTGCCTTTGGGTACTAGTAATATCTAGATTGGTGTCTACTGAGATTGTCCTCCCTGTGAGGATCTGACTTAAAGATTGTTCCTACTGATCCTTGTTCCCCAGAGATGGAATGCTGAGCAAATGCCCAGATGGGTGGCTGAGCACACAGACAGGATTTGCCCTTCTAGCCACACACTTCACACACTTGCCACTGACAGACAGAGGGCTACCTACTCACCCCTACCTGCTCCTAGTCTGTTGTGTTAGGTACTGGCTAGGGAACTGTCTATTTGTGTGTCTGTCTTTCTATCTAGGCAAAGTCTCAGTAAGTCCAGACCAGTGGTTCTCAACCATTCTAATGTGACCCCCAACCATAAAATTATTTCATTGCTATTTTATAACTAATTTTTACTACTCTTATGAATCATAATGTAAATATCTAATATACAGGATATCTGATATGTGGTCCCAAATGGCCATGACCCACAGGTTGAGAAACACTGGCCTAGACTGTCCTCAAGCATACTATATAGCAAAGATGAACACCTGATCCTCTGACCTCCACCTCCCAAGTATTAGGATTGCAGGCATGTGTCATGACTGGTTTGTGTAGTGTTGATTGAACCCAGGGCTTCAAGCATGTTAGACAAACACTCCACCAACTGAGCCACATTCTCAGCCCCCCCCCAAACTAGCCTTTTGGGGTTTAAAAATAACCTCCAAGAGAAAATAGAGTAGGAAGAGGTGAGTACAGAAAAAAGGGGATTTGGGACACAGGCTTAGAATACACAGAGAGGAGGTGGTGCCTGCTGTAGGGTCGCCATGGAAACACTGCTTGGCGCCAGGACCGGAAGACCAGCTGTTTCTTCAAAGTGAAGCTCTGCTCAGCAGTTTGAAATACACACCTCTTTTCACTGGGACCCTGTGGACTCGCCCCTACCTGTGTCTCTAGGGCCTCCCTCAATATGCGGTTTTAGCCCACATAAGGTACCATTCCCACCTGAGCCTGGGAATGTGAATAGCACATCCCCCTGTGAGTGATAGCTGCCAGTTAACTCCTCCAATATGCCTGTCCTCTGACTACAGGCTGTGCAGGGGGGCAGTTGAGGGCAGCAAAGGAAAACTCTAAAGTGTTGATCTAGGTTGAAATGAGTCCCCACTGCTCTTTCCTTGACAATGATTTTGAACAAGGAAATAGAAGGGCGTTGATCTCAAAGAACGTCCTTTGCGGAGGTTTAGAGGGCTCAGGGGGTTGCGTGGGGCAATGCGGGGCCCAGGCAGGCAGAACCGTGGGGTGGAAAGGCTGGAAACGGAAACCTGAGTTTAAAGAAGAGAAACTAAGACCCTTCTCCAACTGGATGCTTAGCCGCCTACCTGGGGCAACAGGACGGGGGAGCGGAGTCTATTTGTTACAAAGCATCTCCTTAGTCTTCCACGATCAAATTAGAGCGAGGTCATGCTGACTTAGTCTGTGGGAGGCAGCCTTCCCCTGGGGAGATGGTGATTAGGTGCATGCACACTTGTGTGCAGGTATGCACATGTGTGTGCATGTGCACATGTGTGTATATGTATACTTGTGTACGTGTGAATGTAGAGGCCAGAGGTCAACCCTGGGTGTCTTCCTTCATACTTTTTGAGTCAGGGTCTCACTGAGTCTGGAGCTCACAGATTCGACCAAACTGTCTGGCCAATGAGCCCAGGGAATCTGCATCTCCACCCCCTGAATGCCAGGGTCACAGATACCCTGCTATTTCTGTAGGTATTGGGAATCTGAACTCAGGTTCCCATGCTTGCGTACTAAGTCCTTACCGACTGAGCCATCTCTCAAATCCCTTGAAATGTTACTTTAAAAAAGATGTCCCAGCACAAACCCCAAATTAATAACCAGCAGGGCTGCTGAGAGCTTCATCTGTCACAGACCACTAGCTCCCTAATTGACTTCTGCTTTCCCCACGCAATCTCACCTGGGAAGGCGGCTGTCTCTTCAATCCTGGAACCCTCAGGCTCAGGTGAGGCCTGGCCTGAGGTGAGGCTCCATCAATATTTGCTCATTAGATGAAGGTCCAGGTCCTCCTGCCCTGCCCCCAAGCCATCTGTCAGCCCGCAACAGCTGATGTAGGCAGAGCCTGAGGCTTCCAGACCGCACTTCCTAGGAAACCGGAGCCAGGAAGGCAGGGCTGAGGCAGAGAGTGGGGGAGGCCAGGCAGGCACACAGCAGGGCAGCCTCCATTCAGCATCCAGAGTGACAGCTGGGGCTGCAGGGGTCACCTTCAACCCCAAAGCTCCAAAGACACTGTAGGGAAAACAGAGGAAGAGAAACAGAAATCCGTGTTTAGCTTCCTGCCCAGGACTCGGGATACCTCCAAGAGCTACCAGAGTTCCAAATTTTCGCAAAAAAACATTTTATAGATGTTGTTTGTAGAAGCCCCTTATATAGCGGGGCTGATCTCCAACTTGTGATCCTCCTGCCTTCACCTCCTGAGTGCTAAAGTTACAACTATGCCAGCTTCAATGTATGTATGTGTATGTTATATATGTGTATATGTGTGTGTATATATAAGTTATGTGTGTGTTTGTATGTGCATGTATATATGAATGTGTGTATGTGTATGTATGTGTTTGTATGTATGTGAATGTGTATATGTATTGAGTTTTTTGGGGTTTTTGGGGGGTTGGTTTTTTTTTGTTTTATTTTTGGGTTAGTTTTTTTTTAAGTATCTTTTTTAAAAAATGATTTATTTATTTATTATGTACACAGTGGTCTGTCTGCATGTATACCTACAGGCCAGAAGAGGGCACCAGATCTCATTATAAATGGTTGTGAGCCACCATGTGGTTGCTAAGAATTAAACTCAGGACCTCTGGAAGAACAGCCAGTGATTTTGCCCTCTGAGTCATCTCTCCAGCCCATAAACTTTTTTTTTTTTTGAGAAAGGCTTTCTCGGTATGGCCTTGGCTGTTCTGGCCTCTAACTCACAGAGATTCTCCTGCCTCTGCCTCCTGAGTGCTAGGATTAAAAGCTTGTGCCACCACCGCCTGGCTGTATTGGTTTTTTTGAAACAGAGTTTCACTACATAGCCCTGGCTGTCCTCGAACTCATTTTGTAGACCAGGCTGGCCTCAAACTCAAGGCAATCCTCCTGTCTCTGTCTCCTAACTGTTGTTATTACAAGTGCATAGGGTACCATCGTGCCTGACTACCACACCAGGCTCACTTTGCTTGATTGTGCTAAGTACACGTGACAGGAAATCTGCCATGTGTGGTGTGCATATGTAAGCCTATGGTGTGAGATGGTCTTAGAATGGTGGACACCATCCCACATCTCTGTACCATTTTGTTTCTGTAAAGTTGGACCTCTGTCCCCTTTCGGCAGTACCACCCTTCCACATCCTCTGCATGATGTTCTGACTACCCAAAGCCTCTCAGATTTGTCTAGTAGCTAGTGTCTTTCAGCTAGAGTGGTGTTCTCTAGGCTCGTGCAGATAGTGGTACATCCGAATTCCTTCTCTTTTAAGGCTGAGTAATATTTCAATGCATATACTGCTGTTTTCTTTCTTTCCCTTCCTCCCTCCCTCCCTCTCCTTCTCTCTCTCTCTCTCTCTCTCTCTCTCTCTCTCTCTCTCTCTCTCTCTCCCTCCCTCCCTCCCTCCCTCTCTCTCTCTCTCTCTCTCTCTCTCTCTCTCTCTCTCTCTCTCTTCCTCCTCCTCCTCGTTCTTCAGGCAGGAACCTGGAGGCAGGAACTTAAGAAGAAGCTATGGAGGAGTGTTGATTACTGGCTGGCTCCCCATGGGCTTGCTCAACTTGCTTTCTTATATAGCTCAGAATCACCTGCCCTGGGAGGACACTACCCACAGTGGTTTGGCCATTCCCACATCCATCATTAATCAAGAAAAATTCCTGACAGACTTGCCTCCAGGCCAGTCTTATGAAGGCAATTTCTCAGTTGAGGTTCCCTCAGCTGAGGGAAATGATCCAGTTCATGTTAAGTCGACAGAAACTACCTGGTTTCGGTGGTCATTGTGTTTCCTCTTTGGAGAATGGCCATAGAAATCCTTTCCCTGCTTTCAGATGGAGTAGTTTGGGCTTT
Organism: Microtus pennsylvanicus; assembly: GCF_037038515.1. Lineage (NCBI taxonomy): Eukaryota > Metazoa > Chordata > Mammalia > Rodentia > Cricetidae > Microtus > Microtus pennsylvanicus. The sequence goes on from NC_134580.1 coordinate 70,193,765, forward strand.
TGACACTGACTTTCCCCATGGAGTTTCAGCTCATTGCCTACTCTGGTTGCTTTTGAGTGGCAGGAGTCGAGCTGGATGAGACTGGGCATGCTCCCAGGCACTGGGGGTACAGCCTCACAGCCCCAGCCTGAACTTGGTACCTGCAGAGCTTACTATGGTGCAGTGAGTCCGAGGCTAACAACCTGGGGCTCAGGTGAGGTTTGAGACTCCCAAGGGGCTCCTCGGTGGGATCTGTCCTGAATCTGTGTCTCTTCTGCCTAGCTCCACATGGACAGAAAGACATCCATGCCTATAAGCTCAACAGAAGCCTCTCTGAACACCTTTCCTGACTTACTGGCACCCACTGTCTCAAGTCCCTGTCACCTTTCCACCTCCACCTGGGAGCAGGTGTTCCTGCAGGGCCTTTTCCATTTCCACCTGGGAGCAGGTGTGCCTGCAGAGCCTTTTCCATTTCCACCTGGGAGCAGGTGTTCCTGCAGGGCCTTTTCCATTTCCACCTGGGAGCAGGTGTGCCTGCAGGGCCTTTTCCATTTCCACCTGGGAGCAGGTGTGCCTGCAGAGCCTTTTCCATTTCCACCTGGGAGCAGGTGTGCCTGCAGGTGTTTCTACAGGGCCTTTTCCTCAACATTTATACCTGGGAGCAGGTGTGCCTGCAGGGTCTTTTCCACCTTCACCTGGGAGCAGGTGTGCCTGCAGGACCTTTTCCACCTCCACCTGGGAGCAGGTGGGCCTGCAGGTGTTTCTACAGGGCCTTTTCCTCAACATTTCCTTCCTTCCAGACATTTTTCTTCCCTTCACAGACCTCTCTCCTAGGCTCCCTCAGTTTGCTCTCAGATGCTTTTCTATAATATAACTTGGGCACTGAGGTTTCAGCTATTTGACAAGCAACAGAAAGATGATATTTTTTACATTTATTTATTTATTTGTGTACATCGGGGGGGCACAAATGCCACCATGCAGGTGTGGAGATGAGAGGACAGCCCATGGGAGATAACTCTTTCCATCCATTATGTGGGTTCTGAGACTTGAACTCAGGTTTCAGGCTTGGCAGCAAATGACTTTACCCAGCGAGCCGTCTCGATGGCCCCGAAACAGGGTCCTGAAAGGCAGAATGAGGTGGTTGACTGGTGCTTTTATGTGTGAAGACTTGAGTTACTGACAGAAGCTCTTCTCCCATGCTTGGGCCGCTAATCATTCTTGCAAAAGGTCAGTTTGCCCTCAGGATAAGTGTGGGAACTGTAGACTGGGTACAGAGAGATTCCCCAGGGACAGAGTCCTGCCCAAGGCCAAGTGGACCCTGGGCTGATGACCTCTGAGGGGCGTGTCTACAGTTTATCATGCTCTGGGTTGCAAGGCAGAGATTTACAACTCAAACCAGCTCCAAGAGTAGGAACAGCATCTCTTGTGAGTTTGCTGAGGTGGCCAGAGGGTGGGTGGACTTGGTGACCAAGTTACATTAACATCAGAGACTCTTTGTCCCTCCGCCCTCAGTGCATGCTGTTGGCTTTGTCCTAACTCTGACTCATCTTGCAGTCACAAGACAGGACCATGTGCTTTCTGCCTAGTGGGGATGCATCCTGTCTGGTGGAGAACATGCCTTCCATAGCATCTGGGCTGGCTTCCCTAGCATAGGTGACCCCCAAAGCCAGACTAGGAAAAGTCACCGAGGTAATGCAGTGGGTAGGAGTATCAGAGCAAGTAATCCCACCCCAAGGGCTGAGGATGGCCCTAGACAAGCAGGCAATATGCGTGAAAACATGGCTGGAGGGGAGTCAGGATGGGCGCTTGTCTTTTTGCTCTAGGGTAGGCTGGAAAACAGACTCTGAGAAGGGCCCATAGAGGACCTCATTAATCCTGGAGCCAGTGATGAGTCCCCCACCAAAACCGCAGCTCAGTCAGCCATGAATCAAACCCACGAACTAAACCCAGTCATTCTATAAAACAATTGAGCTGGAATGAAATCAAATCAAACAGGAGCATGTTCCTCAGGCCACCCAAATAGCCTCACTTCTGGTCCCCATATGAGGCAGAGAGGCTGGTTCTATGTCCAGGATAGCTGGGTAGTTTCTGGGAGTTTTGTGGGGCTGAGGAACCAGGTAGAGCACCTGAGGCTGGACCAGGGTGCTGCAATTGCCATTTGATCACCAGCAGTGGCCGAATGACAGCAGATACCAGCAGGCAAACGGTATCAAATCTGGTCTAAGTCTCTAGTGCGATGGTTCTCAACCTGTGGATCGGAGCCCCTTTAGGAGGCATCAGAAGACACAGATACTTACCTTACAGTCCATAACAGTAACAAAATTAAAGTTACGAAGTAGAAACAAAAGTAACATTATGGTGGGGGGGTCCCCCACAACATAAGGAACTGTATTAAAAGGGTTGCAGCACTTGGACAGTTGAGAACCACTGCTCTAGTGACTTCGTGTGGCTGTGAGGGCTTCTGAGCCCCAGTTTCCCCACTTCTACACAAGGTCAAGGTCAAGCTTCCAGGCTCTCTAATTGCCTGGAGCTCGTGTGCTGCCCTGCCTTTGATGTGCAGTTGGGGGCGGGCAGTGACGTCTCCTCCTCAGTCAGATGGCTCACGCTTTACTTCTGTTGTTTGGACTATCTCTCCCAGGGACAGTGTCACCTACCTCTTTACACCTGAAGCAGCAGCACAGAGAGGCAAAGTGACCTGCCCGAAGGGGCCCAGCTCTGAAGCTAGAATCAGGAGCGAGTCAAGACCTAGTGCTGCACTAATGGGTCTGACACCCTAAGGCCATCACTGGGCCACCAACAACTAAAACGTAACAGGGAGGCCGGTGCTGGGAGCTAAAGACCAGATGTGGTTAGGAGAGGTGGGTAGAGTTTAGATGGGGATGGGTGCATCAGAGGTGGCCTTTGGGGCCTCAGAAGGAGAGCGGGCAGATCTGCGCTGTGTGACAAAGCAGTGGGTCAGGCAGGACGAGCTCTTGCAGGTTGCCACAGAATGTCTGGATTTTGTAGGTGAGAATCAACCACTGGCACACCTCAGCTAGAGGAAGGGGATGGAGAGATGGAGGAGAGAGGGGAGGGCACAAAGGAGGGTGCCTGGAGAAGCATGATGGTACCCAGGGATGGCAGAGTGTGACACCTCCCAACGTGGTTGGAAGTGACATTTCCCTTTGCCAGGCTGTGCTCTCTGAGGTAGAATGGGAACAGACCTCCCATCTGGCCTCCTACAAGCAGTAATGCCCCCACTTCTCCTTGGGGTGGAGATGGTCCCCACCATGCCCTTCTGCTCACATCAGTTAACCAGCTGTGTCCACATTTGCAGTTCAACGTTCAAAAGTCCACAGAGCCTGTTCAGCCCCGACCTCTTCTGAAGTTTCCGGATATCTATGGTCCCCGGCCAGCTGTGACAGCCCCAGAAGTCATCAACTATGCAGACTACACTCTGGGGACCACAGAGGAGTCTGCTGCACCTGCCAGCCCCCAGGCCCAGAGTGACAGTCGCCTCAAGAGGCAGGTCACAGAGGAGCTGTTCATCCTTCCTCAGAATGGTAGGGATCCCTGGCCCTGGAGGCAACACAGGGGGCAGGGAAGGGCTTGCCAGTGTCTTCTGACACGGTGTATGACCTGCCAAGGTTGTCCAAAGTCCTGGTGTGGTACAGCAGGTGGACCCCACTGTTTGACATCCAGCTTCCTGTGAGAACTGAGGAGTCTCCTTCTGATCTTACTGGGTGATTACATAAGGGATAAAAAAAAATCAAGGTTAGACACAAGCTTCTGAGTTACGTTTAATCCTCTGCTGTTTTACATGCTTGCTGTGTGCCCTTGGACTTGCTGTCTCTTTGGGATATCATCCTCATTAATAAAGTGGGATCATGTTAGCCCACTGTCAAATGTATATAAATAATGGCTAAAGTAAATGCTTTTAGCAGGGCTTAGTACAAAGCATCAAAACACATGGCTATCATTATTGTCCCTATTCTCCTATGGGCATCAGCCTTCAGAGGGCAGCACCCATAGGTGGCCGGCATGGTGCCAGCCAGAGGAATAGCAGGGGAGCTGAGAGACACGGGCCTTAACCCACAGGAATCCAGAACATTCTAAGAGAGACAGTCCAAAAACTAAGAAGGTGGCCAGTCCTGTGGTCCAGGTTTGCTGTATGTGGCAATGCAGGGAGCAGCAGCTTTGATGGTGACCTGGGTTTAGGTGGATTCCTCTTGGCCAGTGGGAGATGGCCTGCCATAGGGGCCAGCAGTTCACATTAGCCTGACTTTTCAGGAACCACCTCAATCTGCCCTGCAAATGGGCCAGTATCCGGGCTCTCCTGCCCACATTTTAAGTAGATTCAAGTTTGAAGTCTTGAGAGGGAAAGTCAGGCGAGACTCTGACGGGGGTGAGTATTCTTGGGGGTGGTTCCCACAGTCAGAGCCTCTTTCGGGAGCCTCTGATTGCTCGATGCTTGGGTGAAACCAGGATGAAACCCTCCACCAAAGGAAGCTGTGCCCAGCTGCAAAGAATTCAGCACACATCACACATGGACTCCTTTCTTCCTTTTCCTTCCCTTTCATAGGGCAGCAGCCTGGTCCTGATCCATAGGCAGCTAGCAGCCTTGACCACTTCAGCCAACATCCCCATGATGCACTGTGCTGGACTCCCTCAGCCCCACTGCTCCCCTCACCACACCACAGTACTCAGAACCCCACGTCTAGAGGAGGAGTCCATCCTTGCAGCTCACATGGCACTGTCCCTTGGTCACTCAGCAAAGATGACTGCAGAGTGAGCTTGCAGATGCTGCCCTGAACAGAGATGCCAGATGAGTGGGGTTTGGGTCTGGGTTCTCGGGCTGAGGCTGCCTGGGCACTAAGAGTCTTCTCATCCAGTCTGCGGCAGTGGCCTCAGGATGGCTTTGGAAGCCAAAAGCATCCTGCATACATATGTATCTTGATCATTCTGGTCCCTGGAGGATGGTGTGCAGCAGAAATTTAATAATGAGCCCCTGGGGGACATTAATAATCCTCTAGAATCCAGCCCTCTGATTCATTCTAAGGATCAGCGGTTCGGTTCTGGTTACTTACCATGTTGTCTACAGCAGCCACTGTGGCTTCTTAATTCTTCTTTTAGATTCTTCCACACATTAGACTCCAGCTCACGAAAGGGGTGGAGCCAGCAATACTGACAGTTTTATTGGTGGTTTTAGGACTTTATCCATTAAAGGTAAGGTCCTCCGTGCACGCAGCAAATGTTGAGTGCACATGAGTTAAAGTCAAAGCCTCCATCCTTGCCACTGGTGTCTACTCTGGGGTTATTCTTTGCTGTTACCTCCACCTGTTCATTCCTGTGAGATCTGCCCACAGTTCCATCCTCCACCAGAAGCACCAATTAGGCTGTGACCACTTTCCTTGTGGAAAGCTCACCACAGACCAAGCACAGAGCATCCCTAAAGGACATTCAGCTACTATGTGGCAGTGTAAATACAGCATCAACATATTGACCACTGGACCCCAACAGTCTCTTGAGATGCATTGTCCATAGGCTCCTTTTGAGACAGTTTTGGGCTTAGATGGCAGAGATGACATGATACCACCAGGGAAGCAGAACCCCAACATGATGACCATGGCTGCTCTGTCTATCTTCCAGGTGTGGTGGAAGATGTCTGTGTCATGGAGACCTGGAACCCTGAGAAGGCTGCTAGCTGGAACCAGGCTCCCAAACTCCACTTTCGCCTGGACTATGACCAGAAGAAGGCCGAGCTATTTGTGACTAGTCTGGAAGGTGCCGCTTTGTGTGTTTGGCTGGGATTCGTGTGTGCCCTGATCGTGGGATGGGAGGCTCTGCAGCCAGTGAGAGCAGGGATTCGTGTGCCCTGTCCATGGGATGGGAGGGTCTGCAGCCAGTGAGAGCAGGGATTCGTGTGTGCCCTGTCGGCGGGATGGGAGGCTCTGCAGCTCATCACTTGGCCACACTTTGTTGCAGGGGATCCTAGGAACTGTGGCCAGGCAGGCTGCCTAAGAGCATTGGGAAGCAAGTGATTGATGAACAGCTAGCAGCCACTGCCAGCGATGCCTTTGACACTCAACAGGGATTTGTGCCAGGCAGAGACAGTCTTTCATAAGTCAGAAACATTTCTGAGAACTTTCCCAAGAATCGAGTAATTTGTCCTGGGGGCCACTATACAACAAAGCTAAAACTGTACAAAGAAACGAGGGCTTGTGATGGGGTCAGTTGTGCTGTGTCTGTTCCTCATTTCTCTTGTTTCTGTGCTAGCCAACTTTCTATCACTGTGAGAAAATCCCAAGGGGCGGGCACTTAGAAGGAGGCGAGGTCTCTTTAGACTAGCAGTTCCAGAGGTTACATTCAGCCCGTAGTCAACATTGTTGCATTTGGGTGTGTGGTGAGCCAAGCATCACAGTAGACAGAATGCCATGGCAGAGGGTGCACACTGAGCAAAGCCGCTCACCTCACAGCCACAAGGAAGCAGGGGGTGGGCAGTGTCCAGTATCCTCTTCAATAATATGCCCGAAGCCGTTTCGTTCCACCAGCTCCCACCTCCACAGAGTGCCACCAGTCCCAGCCTCTGCAGCACATTTTAAGATCCAAACTTGCCTCAGTTACTCATCTGCTTGCTGTGGTGAAACACCCTGACAAAGGCAATGGAAGGAGGAAGGAGCCATTTGGCTCACAAGTTCCAGGATACCTGTCTGTCACGTCCCATGGTGGAGAAGTTATGGCAGCTGGATCTTGAGGCAGCTAGTCACATCATGTTTGCAGACATGAAGCAGAGAGAGATGAACTCTGGGGCTCCCTTTTTTATTCAGCCTAGGACCTCAGTGGGGTGCCTCCCACAATTAGGGTGGGTCTTCTGGACCTAAAGCCCCCTCCTGGAGGTTTGTTGCCTAGTTGTCAAAGCTAACTGTCTTGTGTTGAATTTGGTCCTGGGGATAGGATCAGGGCTTCAAACGTACTGATTCGGTGTTCTAGCTCTGAGCTTTCCCTCAGCCTCTGGGTTCCTTTCCTGAGAGAGAATTTCCCCTCTTTATAGTTGTTTAAGATATTTAAACACTTCCATGTACTTTAGCCCATTTGGGCCTCAGGAAAGTACCATTTTACAGATTAGAAAACTGAGTGCTAGACTCTCCTATGAGGGGTCCACGTGGTAGTGTGGGCACACAGTGTGGGAGACCCAGACCCCTTTCCTGGTAAGGTTAAAGACCAAAGCCAATTAGTCTAGCCAGATGCATGCTAAGGGATTCACACAAGTGCTGCAGTTGAATTCCTAACAGTCCTCAAAGGGGCATGTGGCTAACACTAGCTCCCCAGCCCTTTGGCCTCTTTCTCTCCCTTCATTTGTTTCCTGGCCATGACATGAAGTCTTCTGCTCAGTCACGTGATTCCTCCATGGCATCCTGTCTCACAAAGCAATGTAGCTGCTGATATCAGGGGCTAGAGTTTCTGAAACCACGAGTCCAAGTATACCTTCTCACCTTATAATTGGATTCTTTATAAGGTGATTCTCCCGGGTGTTTGTCATGGTGTCAGAAAGCTGACAGACACAATCCACAGTGGGACGCATTGAAAACATCAAGGTGGAGAATAGAGGCAGCGGCCGGTGATTCGGATCACAAGTGGCTATGTGGGAAATGTTTAAAACACAGAAACAAATGAGTCACAGCATTGGTAGCTATCCTAACAAAAGCTCTTCAGGGCCTTGGCACCAATGGGAACATCTCTGAATCTTGAGGTCGGGGGGGATCTAGAAAGTGCCTCTTGTCCCGATTATCCAGTGAAAATTCATCACCCGTGATGTTCTAGTTTAAAAACTTTTCCTACAAGACATTTGCACAGTAATGGGACATAGTGTTCACCCCAGGGTCCTGCCGACACCCAAGGCTATCTGTGTTCTGCAGCCCTGTCTGGGGATCTACTCCCTGCAATCCTCAGGAAGTCCCAGGTCTGTCTTGTTTTGTCTTTGCCTGCAGCTGTCACCAGTGACCATGAAGGAGGCTGTGACTGTTACATCCAAGGAAGCGTGGCTGTCAAGACCGGCTCCGTGGAGGCACAGACGGCCCTGAAGAAACGGCAGCTGCACACCACCTGGGAGGAGGGCCTAGCCCTACCCCTGGGTGAGGATGAGCTCCCCACAGCCACCCTGAGGCTCACCTTACGGACCTGTGACCGCTTCTCCCGCCATAGTGTGGTTGGGGAACTCCGCCTGGGCCTGGATGGAACATCTGTGCCCCTGGGAGCAGCACAGTGGGGTGAGCTGAAGACCACAGCAAAGGTAGGGTTTTCCAACCAGAGAGTAAGAGCTGGCTGGTAGAGGGTGGGAGAAGAACGCTGAGATGATGAAACGAGGCCCAGAAACATTCTTGTCTCAGGCAAAAGGCAGCTTGGGCTCTTGATCAGAGGCTGGAGCAGATTTGTGGCCCAGAACTTGGGGTTCCTGGCATCCATCCCAAGGAGTGCCTCTTACTGTCCGAAGACACCCCTGCCGCCAGGAGCAGCACCATGATGAGGGTGGCAACCGTTACCATGCTATGCAGTCATGGGTCTTATGCTCCTCTCAAGCGTTGCCCTGCAGTGGCGGAAGGAAACCCAGAGCCCTCTGCTCTCAGCACAGACCTGATGTAAACAGAAGCAGTTGGCTGCTGGCAGCCCGTCTGAGACAGGTGGTACAGATGGCTAAGACGAGCCTATGCGTACTCTGATGGAGAGCTCTGCAAGGCCTGGTGGGCACGAGTTGGCACTGACTCTAAATGAGCTACCTTGGTTCTGTGAAGACCAGAGCGCAGTCAGCGGTTAGCACAGATACTGTTCTAGGATGGCATCTGCTGTGCAGGCTGCTGAAACACTGGGCTCCTTGAGGAACAAGCCATGAACCCCATAGACCGTGACGGCATGGGGTCGAGGCACAGCAGGGATGGCGTATAAGGACTCAGTGTCCATCCAAGATCCTGCCACTGAGGAGCCTCCGGGGAACTTCTGATAATGACCTGTCAGTTTAGTTGATCTCCAGCAGTAAGATGTGCCCAACCTTTTGACATTGAGACATGATGTTGTCACTTACAACGGCCACAATCAAGAACCATGAAATCAAGTCTTATTAAAAAAAAATCACAAAATAATCTTAGAGTGTTTTAAGTGAGTTTAAGGTTTTGTGTTGGACAGCATTCACAATAATCCTTGGGTCATGAGACTGCATGTAGCTGTAGAACACAGGCTGGGCCAGCCTTGACTAGCTTGCAAGGCTCACAAAGTTGCAAGTCTTGCCCATCACCCTTTCTGGATAAAACAAGTTGTCAAGCTGCTCATAAAGACACCATTTCTGTGTTCCCTTCTCGGTGGCTCAGCTCAGGGTGTTAGCGTCCTCCCGGCAGTCACTTTGCAGTCCGGGCAGGTGAGGGCAACCCTGTGAGCACCCTGTCTGTACCCAGGAGTATCTCAGGCTGACATGGCCAGGAGCCACACAGCATCAGCAGACAAGACAGGGCACATAGCTCAGCTTCAACGGCATGTTCTTCTGACTCTCTCAACTTCCATAACCTGCCAGAGCAGGTGACAGGCAGGGGCCACCTCTGTAAGTCTGGACTGTAGGAAGCAGAGGGCACTCCACTCCTTACTTGCTTCTCTTTGGGTCATCATTTCTTCTGGGCCCTGTTTTTCTGTTATTTTTTTTGCCCCAGCTTGGAAAATTGATAGGAATCTACAGCCTCCCTTTGATACCTGTTGTCTTAAAGCCTACTTTCTAATTAATATGTAATTGGGGTCTCGTATAGGTCACCTCTGATGGGAAAGAAGACATGTAGGTCTATTAAACTGATAAGCTAGTCTTTTCTGGAGCTTAGGAGGTTCCTCTACTAGGCATGGGTGTTTTGGCATGACCCCAGAAGGGCTGAAACAAATCTCACAAAGAGAGAAGTCCTGCATGTCTTTCCTGCTTCTGTCCATTCCCCGGAAGACAGTAATCGCTCATTCCAAAAGCACCTCACTTAACCCCTACTGTGTCCCAGGCAGGATACCACAACTGTCCTCAGCCGCATCCATCTTAATGTCACCACTCTTGTTGCAGCTGTCACCACTCCACAGACAGCCAGGCAATCTCTTTCCCTCTGGGCAGGGTCGGGGGAGGCATCAAGCTGCAGGCTGGGTCAGGAAGCCCCATCCAGATAGAAGGAAGGCTGATTTGAAACCGGTAAAGGAATCTACAGTTACTGCACCTCTGATTTTTTTTTCTTTTCTGGGCTTGCATGGGTTAACAGAGGTGGCAACAGTGCCCCAGTTCCAGCCGGAAGACATTCAGCCAAAACAGGCGTGTGCGTCATTAGGGACAACAGAGCACCCCACTCTGAGGGCAGCTGGGAGTGATTCATTGAGCATCGACGAAAAAAGGAGGTGGGGGAGAGGAAAGTGGCTGCTTTGAGCATCTGGACCCGGCTAGGTGTCACTGCAGGTCCCTTGTATGCCGACATCCACACGACTGGTCCTGGTTTTCACTCATACACATGTGAGAGGCCCTGCAAAGATGCAGGCTGGCTCTGTGAGGAGCAGAAGGCTCAGGCATGGTGGTTTGTAATACAGCCCAGGTCAGCAGTGGCGCCCTGCCCCTGGCTCTGTGGGGAGCAGAAGGCTCAGGCCCGGTCATCTGTAACACAGCCCAGGTCAGCTGTGGCGCTCTGCCCCTGGCTCTGTGCTTGGCACCTGTCCCCAGACCTCAGTGCCTCCGCTGTAAAATGAGAGCATTAGGAGAGACTGGCACCTAGGAAGCCAGAGCAGTGGCCTGGGGCTTGGACTCCCTTAGAGCAGACTTCATAGGAGTCTCAGATTTGCTATGTCATAGCTGCTGACCCAAGTGGTAACCAGCCCCCTTGCCTTTCCTGCCGAGAATGAGAACTTCAGTGCCCTTCTCAAGGTCACTGCCAAGATTAAGAGAGATGTCTGAAATTTTTCTGGCAAATATTTATTTTGTGTCCAGTGTGTGCCTGATGTCAGGGCTGTGCAATGAACCCTTAGTCTAGAGGGACAGGACACATGCTTGCATGAGCACAGTGTTCTTTGTTTAATAGACCTGCATTCATGTCAGCCCGAGAGTCCTAGACTCCCAGATCAGTTTGTCATGTGACTAGCACCCTAGATCTAATTAAACTTTTACTGGAACCTCAAGCCCACGGGCTGCCTCTGGGCACCTCAGCAGACCAGGCTTGACCACCAGCTTCCTCAAGGAGTCCAATCAGCAAAACCGTGAAGAGGGCAGAGCAGGATGCTTGTTTCCCTGAACTGCATCAGGGGGGTGGCAAGTCTAGCAACCTCCTAGGATGCTGTCTGCCTTCCTGTCCTGACAGTAGCTCCCAGGTGATGCAGGACCGGCAGTCATGGGGACGAAGGTGTGGGTGACGTTATCTTGCTTCTCTTCAGGACCGTCACTACTGCTTTGTGGGGTTCAGTTCCAAACACGAAGTAATGGCCTGCAGGTTCCCCATTTCTTAGAATTAGAAACAACTCAAAAGGGAGTGTCAGAAGAACAAATCGAAGTCAATCAGAATGGTGAATTGGTTCTTCAAGAGCAAAGGACAATTTCAAAAGAGTCCCTGAGAAGAATGAGTCATTGCAGTCATGGGGGAGACACTTGTCCTGGATGGCAGGCTTGCTCTGAGACAGAGGGTATGCCCAGAACCCACAGCAGGTTTCCCGACCACAGCTGGGTCCCATGCCAGTGTGACTGAAGGAGGTTAAGGGTTCTGTGACCACCCCCAGTGACCTCAATGCTGGGCAGAAAAGGGGCTCCCTGAATCCCCTCACTGTGCAGCAAGAAAGGACAAAATCTGACTGCTAAGGCTGGGCCGCAGGGCAGGGAGGGTTCCTTCAAAAGACTTGGCAACATTTCTCACTCCTGCGGGAGGCTGATGGGTGACATTGGAAGCCAGCATATGGGTGGACAGAGACAGAGTGCCGGGGAGCTGCCGAGACTAGGACTCGTGCCTCCTCGAACTACACCGCTGCTATTTGGTCCTTGCCCAGCTGTCCCTGCTGCCCCTCGGCCTTGTGCTGATGTTGGTATCCTGTAAACATTAGGACAGCCACTTCACTGGTGATGTTGGCCCGCAAAGCCAGAGTTACCTTTTCCAACAAAGAAATGGACAATTTGGGACTGGGGAAACGGCTCGGCAGTTGAGAGCTCCTACCATGCCTAACAAGGATCCAAGTTCCAGCCCTCATTTTGAGTGACTCAGAGCTGCTTGTGACCCCAGCTTCAAGAGATATGATGACCAGCACTCTCATGTGCACATGCCCACAAGGAGACACACATAGAAACACATGCTCAAAAATGAGTGAAATCAAGGCTGGGGGATAATTCTACTCCTCCAGGAGCCTGATGGGTCCATGCTGTTACTCTGAACCCAGGCTTCCTAGGACCCTAGCATTCTGACAAAGTACCCCAGAGTCTAGGTAAAGAGTGCAGAAGGAGAGGAACCTCTTGCTTCCTGCCCTCAATGTAGCCTCAGGGGAGGCTGTTTTCTGTTTATAAGTTGGAGTTAAAGAGGTAACATGTGCAGATCATGGTGGCTCATGCCTAATCTTGGCACTCTGGAGGGAGAGGCAGGTAAATCTCTGTGAATCTGAGGCCACTTAGTGTACATAGTGAGCTCTGCCCCAGTTGGGGCTGCATAGTGAAATCCTGTCTCAGGGGGGGGGGGGAGAAAAAGAAAATTTATGGTATCCAAGACTCCTGATGACACACAGCACCCGTCTTCGGGACCCACTTACCCTGTGCCGTGGTAGATAAACTAACCTTAGGCTAATGGAATGGATCCTGGAATATCTGTGGGGTATGAGGGCAGTGTGACTCTAGTCTCAGCTTCAGTTGATGGGTCAGAATCCAGGCTGACTTACAATCCCTTACCTCCTGTTTTCAGGAGCCATCCGCAGGGACCGGGGAGGTCCTTCTGTCCATCAGCTACCTCCCAGCTGCCAACCGCCTCCTGGTGGTGCTCATTAAAGCCAAGAACCTCCACTCCAACCAATCCAAGGATCTTTTGGGCAAGGGTAAGTTTGGCTGCAAGGAGACAGGTGGGGGGGTGGGTGTCCCAGCTCTGGGATGCGTGCAGAAGGCGGTAGAATCCAGCATAAAATGGAGACGGGTTAACAAGGAGCTGGTAAGAGTCCAGCTGTGGGGTCACCCTCAGCATCTGATGCCAGGGGTGCACACTCGTCCCTTTGCGTTCTCTCGGATAATTGCTAGAGTTCCCACATGCTCCCAGTCTCTTCTCTGCTCTAAGCCTTGGCCACGCTGAGCATGGGTGACAACAGTTGATTTGTGGCTATGAAGGTAGTGTGGGGCTTAAGGAGCCTAGAGCACAGATGCCCACATAAGCCTCTTCATAAAAGCCCATAGGTTTGGAGTTGCCTTCTGATACCTGGGCACATGGCCCTAGTTGTGGGGACTGAGCAGGCTCTGCTAGCAGCGGGGATGGGCCAGGCCATGCCTACACACAAAGCAAGCTATCAATAACACAGAAATCATGGTTATGTATAAAGAGTTACAATACAGATTTGTCCATCTATTCCTGACAGGTCCCAGGCAAATGAAATCCAGAGGGTTGGTGTTGTAGCCCTGAGTTACAGGTCAGAGGTGGATGCCTCCCTTCATCCCTTCCAGTCATTTCTGGCTTTCCTTTCCTTTTTCTTTCTTTCTTTTTTAATAGCTCCTATCAGGACCATTACAGAAGAGCACTTTGCGTCTGAAATATTTCTGTAGAAATAACAAACTAACCACACAGGGGTGCTAATGATAGCAATAAATACAAAGTAACAATTATTCTCACATTAGCTTGGGCAACCTTGACTAATGAGAAGAAATTGTCCTAAGCTGTGTTAGCTTGCCTGCTGATGTGTGAATTTCCTGGGACCTGGGGGCAGGGAGCCCGCTTTTTCCCTCTCCACAGGAAACCCAGGTCCTCAAGTAAAACTTAGAGAAAAGACCAGTGACCAAAATTCGGGCAGCCACCGTCTTGGGGACACAGAGGCTGGACTGGAGACTGAAGAAGATAAGGGTGGGGAGAACATGATTTTTCTGGTCTGATTTGAAAGCAAACTGGAGGACACCTAAGTCTTTGTCTCTGACTAGTTTGTCAAGTCATTTAAGGGGACTTGTGGCCAAAGTGGTTCCCCAGAGGCCCTCTGACATGCCTAGGTCTGAGCCACCCACCGAGCTCATGTTTTGTGACGGGCTATGGATCTCTAATCTGAAAATTAAAATCCAGTAAATGTCAACATCTGAGCTCTCCCGACCACTAGTGGTGAATTCTAATAAAAACAAAACAAACAAAAAACCCATTTGATTTTATGTTGTATAAAAGAATCTTGAAGCTGTGTGTATAAGCTGCATGTGAAGGCCTGGAATCCCAGCTCCTGTGAAGGCAGGAAGATCTCAAGTTTTAGGCTTGTGTGGGCTGCAGAGGAAGTTCAAGACCAACTGGAGTGGCATAGTGCAACCCTTCTCTAGATCAAAAAGAAAAAGAAAGCTGGGGATATTGCTCAGAGGTAGAATGCTTGCTTAGTATGTGTAAGGCCTTAGATTCAAGGAAAAAAAGAATCATTAAATGAATTTTATGCTTACACATGAGTCCCATCTCCAAGATACCTTGCAATATATATTCAAGTATTTCCCAAGTCTGAAAAACGTCCCAAATCAATAAGGTTTATAGTCCCATACTTTACAGATAAAGATACTCAACCTGATGGTAGGTCTCTCACATTCTAGTGCAAATTACAGACGTTGTCTCTCTTCCTAAATCTAGACCATCTAGTAGATACTTAATACCTGTTGGGTGGATACATGGTCCAGGGGAGGTGTAGGGAACCTCAGAAAAGAGCAGTGTTCCAGGTGCCATCAGAACCCCGCAGCTCACCTCCCCCTCATCTTCTTTCCTCTGTACTCTTCCCCAGATGTCTCTGTCAAGGTGACTTTGAAGCACCAGGCTCAGAAGCTGAAGAAGAAACAGACAAAAAAGGCCAAGCACAAGATCAACCCCGTGTGGAACGAGATGATCATGTTCGAGCTACCGGATGACCTGCTGCGGGCGTCCAGTGTGGAGCTGGAGGTGCTGGGCCAGGGAGAGGGGGGCCCGAGCTGTGAGCTGGGTCACTGCAGCCTAGGCCTGCATGCCTCGGGCTCTGAGCGCAGCCACTGGGAGGAGATGTTAAAGAACCCACGCCGGCAGATCGCCATGTGGCATCAACTGCACCTGTAGTCGGCTGCCCGCCACCAACCTGGTCCTTCTTGGTCACCGTCATCCTCCAGGCTCAGCGGCCAGTCCTCCCCTCCTGCCTCTGTCCACACGATACAGACGTGCTGGCTGAAGCCAGGACCTCAATCCTCTTCTACATGTCCAGTACTGAAAAGTGAGCCGCGGCACCAGGGCAGTGAGTGTGACTGACACGTGAGGTCACTCGGAAGGCCGTGCCTTGCCCATCTGTGTTATGGACAAAGGTGCGTGTCAGGTACACTCCGTGGGCAGTCCTTGCTCACTTTAGTCTAAAGCAGCAGCTCCCAACCTGTGGCTCCTGACCCCTTTGGCAAACCTCTTTCTCCAAAAATCTTTACATCATGTTTCACAACAGTAGCAAATTTAGTTATGACGCAGCAATGAAAATGATTTTCTGGTCAGAGGCCACCATGCCAAGAGGAACTATACTAAACTGTCTCAGATGCACTGGCTGGCCAAGGGCCTTGGGCCACTGGGGTCACACCGCACTGAGACTCTGGGTGGAATACACAGGGCATCTGTCCTGAACAAGCATGGGGGCTCTGGAGTCGAGCAGGAGGGGCTTACTAGACTGCCTTCCCAGCCTTGTCCTTCGGGAGCTCCCCACCAGCTCAGCGTGGAGAAGAGAAGGCTGCTGACACTCATTCTCCCTTTTCTACTTTTGTTGTTCGTATCCCACGTTTTAACTGAATTGTGTGTTTTGACTGTTTTATTTAAGAAATCACAGTGGGTTTTGTTTGTTTGTTTTTATCATACCCAGGGAACCCTTTCCCTGGCAAGCTCTGGTGGCATCTTCCAGGGTGGCTGCCACATCCCGAGGGCTAGCTGTCACGTGCACCAGTGTCATCCCCTGCAGCTGACTCTGTGGGGCAGAGCTGTCCCTCTCAGTATGTCCATACTTCAGGAGGAAGCAGCCCCAAGCTTGGCCTATTCCATTCAGCTATGTGGATGAGGAGCTGGATAACAATTTAAAGAGGAAATGCAGCCTCTTAAAATGTACCTCCCTCCAGTTTGGGGGAACATGTCCCTTTAGCTAGGAAATAACAAGAAGCCAGGATTGGAAATATCTTCCTTCGTTGATATTTCCAACAGATGCCCTCACTGGGAATTAAATGTAAGCGGCTGCAGGCATAGACACCTGTGAGCCAGAATTCGGGTTGTCAGTTACTTCCTTGCTCTACAGCGCCTCGGTGTGGCCACCTATAGCACAACACCGATATCATGGATGCCTGCTAGCCCTGCTTGAGAAGCCCCTAGGCATCTAGGCAGAGAGAGGTCAGTTGTCACTGCTCAACTGATGGCACTTGGTAGCTCCTCTCCAAAACCTCCTCTGTAAATTACTCCGATGTCAGATCAGTGAATCAAAAACCTTCAGTCACCTTTACATCAGCTTAACTCGTTTCTAGACATGCCTGGGAAGCTGCCTCTGAACCAGCTGAATCTGCGTGAACAGTTGGGATCAGCGGGAAGGAACCTAAGTCTTTGCCAGGGACCACTTTGTAGCAAGAGACCAAAGTTGAGGAGAAAATAGTGTGAGAGGCCATTTTCAGGCTGGGCTGCTGATGGTCAGCTAGGAGTTACCCTCAGTCCTCTGTGAGTCTCTCCCAAGGTCTGTCTGTTGAGTGTTTGTCCACCGAGACCCTCATGTGTCTGCCCACTCTGCTCAGAAATGACTCCTGGGCAGGGAGTGGACAGTACATCACTTTAATTTAGATAGCGGATAACGGGCAGCCGTGAGTGCAGTTCAGGTGAGCTGCTCTCAGATAGAAAGGGCCCCGGGGGAGGTGACAGTCTCTGAACTGAACTGAGGTGGGGATCTCTGGAGGAGAATGTTAGTCCTGTGGTGTGTTTCTGCCTTTGGTGTTTCCTGTTGTCACATGCCACGTGTTCATTATGTAGTTCCAAATCAAAGCACAAAAAGACGCATGAGACATCGTGGTCACATGTCTGGTCACACTTTGGAATACAGAGTCTTACAGTGGTAAATAAATCATATCCAATGGGGTTGGCAGCCTAGAGCCTTTCTTTGTCTCTTTTCCTTAATAAGAGTCAGAAAAAAAAATTGTGCATCAAGTGCCCATGAAGCACTGCCAACTTCAGTAAACCTTGAGGACTACAGCTGACTTCCCCTCTAGTGTCCTATGCCGAGGAGACCAGGGCCTGGCATTCTGATTTGTTATCACTGCATGAGCGTATGAACCCGGGGCACTCGAGAATGTCTGTCTGAAGTTTCATGCAGACATGTGGCTCCAACCAATTTCTCCTCCACAGCTATATATAATTCATATTCTGCTATATGGATTTATCACATCCCATTTTATTGATGACCATTTAGATCTCCTCCCCCCACCCTGCTGTCTGCCTCTTCTCTCCTTCTCTGTAGTTATTTTATAGGACCTGCCACTGCGAACATTCCTATGTGTGCTTCCTGTGTACATGGGTTGTTCCTTGTAGATTTATCTAGAAGTAAGTGAAACTGCTAGGACAAAGTGTGTGTGTGTGTGTGTGTGTGTGTGTGTGTGTGTGTGTGTGTGAGAGAGAGAGAGAGAGAGAGAGAGAGAGAGAGAGAGAGAGAGAACCTGCCACTGCGAACATTCCTATGTGTGCTTCCTGTGTACATGAGTTGTTCCTTGGAGATTTATCTAGAAGTGAGTGAAACTGCTAGGACAAAGTGTGTGTGTGAGTGTGTGTGTGTGTGTGTGTGTGTGTGTGTGTGAGAGAGAGAGAGAGAGAGAGAGACAGAGACAGAGACAGAGAGAGAGAGAGAGAACCTGCCACTGCGAACATTCCTATGTGTGCTTCCTGTGTACATGGGTTGTTCCTTGGAGATTTATCTAGAAGTAAGTGAAACTGCTAGGACAAAGTATGTGTGTGGGGGAAGAGAACATGTGTGCGTGTATGTTTATATGCGTGTGTGTGAGAGTGCATGTGTGTGCCTGTGTGAGAGTGTGTGCCTGTGAGAGTGTGTGCATGTGAAAGTGTGTGCATGTGAGAGTGTGGGCATGTGAGAGTGTGTGCATGTGAGAGTGTGTGAGAGGGCATGTGTGTGTGTGCATGTATGTGTGTTTGTGCATTTCGAAGTTTTGACTACATTCCTGAGAAGAAATATCAGGTGGGCTTTTATGACTCTTCATGACTTTACCCAGTACCCCCATCAATGGAGGACAGAGGGCAAAGGGCCCGTGGAACCCTGCCACCCTAAGTCTTCCAGATGACCACCTCTGTGTTGGCCTCTGGAGTATGTGTCTTAAGATTAAGCAAAGGATCAACCCTAAATTTTAATTATTTGATTTTTTGGAGGGTTTACTTTATTTTTGAGACAGGGTTTCTCTCACTGTGTAGATTAGACTGGCCTTGAACCCACAGACATTTGCCTGCTTCTGCTGCCTGTGTGCTGGGATTAAAGGGGGATTGTAACATGGAGGGCCAGGCCTGCTTGTTGGTGTTTTCTGTCCTGCCTGGTTCCCCACAACTGTTTATCCCCGAAGAAAATCACACATAGGTCTCTATAAGTTATAAGCTGATTGGCCCATTAGCTCTATCCTCTCACTGGCTAACTCTCACATCTTGATTAACCCATTTTTCTGATCTATGTTAGCCATGTGGCTCAGTACCTTTTTTCAGTGGGGCAGATCACATCCTGCTGCCTTGGTGGTCTGGGCAGGAATGGGAGGAATCAACTTTCTCCTTCCCAGAATTCTCCTGTTCTCATTACATCATTTCAACTTCCTGTCTGGTTTTCCCACCTATACTTTCTGCCTGGCCAATCAGCATTTATTTAAAACATGATTGACAGATTACAGACAATTCTTCCACACCAGGAAATGCCATCATAACTCGCTCAAAATGGAATGTTCTTAACCAGGATCAATAACCTCTAAACAGTCATGCGATGTTTTCATGTGACTCCTTCCTTACTGTATTCTTTCTACACCCATTATTACATCCTATGGCAACCAGGAGGCATTTGTATTTATGTAATAAAATGGCCTAAGTGGGCTTTATTCCACAGTACCACATATTATATACCATAATTCACAGGTAACTGTGGAGACAGCCTGCTAAGGCCCAAACTAGCCTTTGGTATGGCTCTATGTGAGAAAGAAATGACGGAGATACTCGGTTACTGTGTTGAGGGCTTTCCTTGAAATGCCCTCAACAGCAAGACATGCTCCGACAGGAACATTCACCTCTATCTGGAGCTGCGTCAGAGCAGAGACCCTGCCCCTGTGGGACACTGTGTCTGGCCACCATTACTTCTCCAAACTAGGCGATTGCCTCTAGGCCTCAGTGCCCATATCTATAGAATGAATTTTGGATTAAATGACCCCAAGACCTCTCCCAACTTTAACCTTTTATAATTCTCTGGTTTATACTGTGTCTTAGTTAGGGTTATTACTATGTAATAACAGCCGTGATCAAAAGCAACTTAGCGAGAAAAAGGTTTATATTTGGCTTACATATCTGAAGTCATAGTTCACTGAGGGAAGCTAATGTATACATTGAAACAGGGCAGGAACCTGGAGGCAGGAACTGATGCAGAGGCCATGGAGGGATGCTGCTTACTGGCTTGGTCCCCATGGCCTGCTCATCCTGCTTTTGTATAGAACCCAGGACCACCAGTCAGGGGTGGCACTATGTACAATGGCCTTGGCCCTCCTCATCAAACACCAATTTGGAAAATGCTCTATAGGCTTGCCTGCCTACAGACTGATCTTATGGTGGCATTTTCTCAGTTGAGGTTTTCTCCTCTCAGATGACTTTAGCTGTGTCAAGTTGGCATAAAAGTAGCAAACATGGACTGGTAAACAGCTTTGTTTCACATGTTTCCCGTAGAGATAAAAGGCAGCCTACAAAGGTGGATGTCTGCTCTCTCTGCTCCACATTGGATACGAACTTGGCATCTGCTGACCATCTTTCTGAAGGCTATGGGTGCTCCCCTGAGTAAGCCCGAGGCTCGGAGGAAACTGGGTCCCATCTGTTTGGTTGCTGCTGGGCACGGGTACTTATCCACCCAAAAGTACTTACTTTGTAGAACCAGCTGGATGCCAGCATTTGGGAGATCTAATTTGGAGCACGTATCCATCTCCCTCACAGCAGACCTCTATCTGCCAGGGATAAAGTTAGAAGATGGAGTGGTTGGGTGTTACCTTAGTGCTGGAGAATGCCCCCCCCCTCCATGAATTTTTCTCTTGCAGGTGAATCAGTTCCTGGTATTAGGAAAGAGTTGTTGTCATGGAAACCAGTCTAGTGGTGACTACTGTGATTAAAGCAGAGCTCCCATGGTGTCTGGTTTTCAGCTGGACTTTGTCGTTTGTCAGAGTGGCCTCCAATTTCCTGACACTCTTTCCAGAGGTTTCTGAGACAGCTTGTTGGCAAATGTGACTGGCAAAAAGTCCTCCTTCAGAAATCTGGTTGCCATCCAGGGACAAGGGAGGAGAGCCTGCTTTTCCAGCCCAAAGAAACAAATCAAATTTCTCTCCAGCTCCTCTCCAGTGAGACGAGCAGATGCAAGCTGAAGAAGGAGCCCTGGGCTCTCTCCGGGGAAGGCATGGCGGTTCACACTCAGGCTAAGGAATAGGTTGTCCATTTCTCAGGTATTCCCAGTAATAGGAGATCATAACCCTGCTACTTCCTGGCACCTGCTCCATTCTGGTCAAAAAGGACACAACAGCAATGAAAAGATAATTGCGCACAGTGGACCATAGCCCTGTGCTAGGCTACTCAAGTAAACTGGGATTCGTGATTTGTCCAAGGTCTGATGCTTCTAAGAAACTGGAGGGTTTAATATGGTCTAGCCCTAAAGTCGGGACTCTTAAGACACACCAGTGGCCTTGCATGTTTACTTGAAGGTCATAGTCCCCAAGTATACCTGGAACTAAAGAGCCCAAACACGGATAATCAAGAAAGAACCGGGACAATCTTTTTTCCTGGGGTATAGGAGATGCTTGGGAATTTTGCTGGGACCCTGTCCCAGGGCAAGAACAAGGAGCTCAGGCAACTTTGCCAGCTGTACACAACCTCTCACTTTACAGGCAAGGGACTGGGTCAAGGCCAGATGCAGCCAGAGATCGAGTACAGGACCCTTCTGACTGCGTGAGGAAACCAAGACAGCGATGAACAATGAGGAGGAATCCAGGACTCCAGCTCTGGCCCTTGCAGGTGCCCTTCACCCCTTCAGCATGGTACTTGCCTACTTGGTGACAGGCACTACCCACAGCAGAATGAAATGCCTCTACTTTTCCCTCAAGGGAATTCCCTCACACACTCTCTCTCTCTCTCTCTCTCTCTCTCTCTCTCTCTCTCTCTCTCTCTCTCTCTCTCTGTCTCTGTCTCTCTCTCTCTCACACACACACAGAGACAGAGAGAGAGACAGAGACAGAGAGAACTATATTAGTAGACACGAAAATTCCCTACTAAAAAAAGGTTGCATTTTGCCACAACCTGCTGCCACTCTGGGAATGAATGTCTTAGACATAGGGCTCAGGATGTCAACTAAGGTTCTCAGATCGGCAAGACACATGGTAGGGGTTGGAAGACTGTGTGATCACTAAGTGAGGACAAGATGAGACAGGAGGCAGGCAGGGGATGGAGCACGTAGGGGTGATTTCCACTGGGAAAGCCATGTGCCTTGCTAAGAGAGTACCATGGCCAGAGCTGCTTTTAAAAGGCCACCCTAGACGCTGTCACAGGAAGCTCTGCTGATCCTCAGGCCACTAGCCAGGCTCCTAAGTCTTCTCTCGGAGTGACTTCAACTTGTCCTTTGGACCTTGGAGAGAAAAGTTTGGGGAAAGAGGGAAAGGAATGGAAGGCGTTGACCACCTCCTCCAAGAGTCACTCTGAGGGGACTGACTTCATAGGCAAGGGCAGATGGAGATCTTTCCTTCTTTGCTTCCTGGTGACAAAATCATTGTGTTCCAGAAACTTCTACAATCCTGGGTCAGTCAGATCTGGAAGTGTTGTATAATAATGCCCTCTTAATTGAAACATTCTGCCCTTGAGAGAGGCTCCTTTAGACCCGGGAAGCAAACAATTTCCACATTTTAAGAAGTCCCTGAAACTGACTAGTTTCACGAGGTCCCTCCCTGCCCAAGGCAATATAAACAGCAGGAACTGGTGGACTCTGTAAGTTGCACAGGAAGCTCTGGGGTTCCAGCTTTCAGACATTGCCCTCTGTGCTGGCGTGGGCTTTTAGTGGCACAACTTCACCCGTGTTCATGTAAGAAACCCCAACAGAATTGCTTCACCAAACTGAACTGTTGTTACTTTCGTCTGTCACTGGTTTCCTCTCTAGGATGAGAAAATATCAATTCAAGTCACACTCCCCCAAATAGTATCACACGATACAATTGGTGCCCAAACAGGGACCGACGAAACCATAGTTGAGCTGGGGTGGTGGCAGTAGTGGCTGCGCAGCCCCTGCAGCAGATGCTAAGACACAAAACTGACTCTGACGGATGTAAAGATGGAACACCTGGGGGGAAGCCCTCAATATGGCAGCCCTTCCCCCGTGAGGATTGGAATGTGTGTCTCCTTAATGCGGAGGTAATTGCAAGGTTGAGTAGATGGTTGACAGAATACATAAGGCTGAGCTGGCTATTGTGGGAAGCAAACCCCGGGGTGGCCATTTTCCTCATCTTGGAATGGAGCGGCACGTCTCCTCGATGAATGGGGTCTACCTTATCCCCCAGAGGATGTGCTATAAAGTCTCCCGAGTTAAAGATTTTCACCCAGACTGGGCCCTTTATCAGCCAGACGTGACTGATGGGAAGGCAAGCACCAAGGTGCTGGTCTGCAGCCTGTTAGAACCAGGGTCTGGCTGCAACAACAGTCTTGGCAGGCTAGAATGAAGCCCTTGGGTTTGAACTGAGCCGATGAACACAAGCCAGCCCCGCTGAGACCATTAGGGGATGGGACATGCAGTGTCTGCATGACAAGAGCATCATGCCAGAATGAGGAGACAGATGGATCAAGGGAGATGTTTGTGGATCATGGACGCCTAAATGGGACTGCATCTCCTGTCCGTGTCACTGTACCCAACATTGCTCTTTTGACTAAAGAATTGATAAAAAGTCACGAGATCTTTTTATACTGCATTGGGCCTTACTAACTTTTATTTTTATCATTCCCTTAGTTGTCCAAGAGCAACTAGGACATCTTTTTGTAATTGTTTTTTATTGAGCTTTAAATTTTTCTCCTCTCCCCTCATTTACTCTCCCCTCTCCTCCTACCTTCTCCCATAGTCCCCATGCTCCCAATTTATTCAAGAGATCTTGTCTTTTTCTATTTCCCATGTAGATTAGATCCATGTATGTCTCTCTTAGGGTCCTCATTGTTGTCTAGGTTGTCTGGAATTGTGAATTGTAGGCTGATTTTTTTTCCCTATGTCTAAAAGTCACTTATGAGTGAGTGCATATGACATTTGTCTTTCTGGTCTGGGTTACCTCACTCAATATAATGTTTTGTTGATCCACTCATTTGACTGCAAATTTCAAGGTATCTTTATTTTTCAGCTGTGTAGTACTCCATTGTGTAAATGTACCACATTTCCTTATCCATTCTTCAGTTGAGCAGCATTTAGGTTGTTTCCAGGTTTTGGATATGACAAACAGTGCAGCTATGAATATAGTTGAGCACATGTCCTAGTGGTATGATTGAGCATCCTTTGGATGTATACCCAAAAATGGTATTGCTGGGTCTTGAGGAAGGTTGTTTCTTACTTTTCTGAAAAATGGCCACACTGACATCCAAAGGGGCTGTAGCAGCTTGCACTCCCACCAGCAATGCAGAAGTGTTCCCTTTTCCCCACATCCTCTCTAACATAAGTTGTCATCAGTGCTTTTGATCTTGGCCATTCTTACAGCTGTAAGATGGAATCTCAGAGCTGTTTTGATTTGCATTTCTCTGATAGCTAAGGATGTTGAGCATTTCCTTAAGTGTCTTTCAGCCATTTTAGATTCCTCTGTTGAGAGTTCTCTGTTTAAATCTGTACTCCATTTTTTAAATTGGATTATTTATTCTTTTGATGACCAATTTCTTGAGTTCTTTCTATAACTCAAGAAGATCAGACCTCTGTCCGATGTGGGGTTGGTGAAGATCTTTTCCCATTCTGTAGGCTGTCATTTTGTCTTATTGACCGTGTCCTTTGCTTTACAGAAGCTTTTCAGTTTCAGGAGGTCCCATTTATTAATTGTTCCACTCAGTGTCTGTGCTACTGGGGTTATATTTAGGAAGTGGTCTACTGTGCCAGTGAGTTCAAGTGTATTTCTCACTTTCTCTTCTATGAGGTTCAGTGTGGCTGACTTTATGTTGAGGTCTTTGATCCATTCGAACTTGAGTTTTGTGCATGGCAATAGATATGGATCTATTGTCATTCTTCTACATGTATATATCCAGTTATGTCAACATCATTTGTTAAAGATGCTTTCTTTTTTCCATTTTATATTTTTTGCTTCTTTGTCAAAAATCAGGTGTTTGGAGGTATGTGAATTGATAACCAGGTCTTGGATTTGGTTCCATTGGTCCTCCTGTCTGTTTTTATGCCAATATCAGGCTGTTTTTAGTTCTATAGCTCTGTAGTAGAGTTTGAAGTCAGGGATTGTGATGCCTCCAGAAGTTCCTTTATTGTACAGGATTGTTTTGACTATCCTAGGTTTTTTGTTTTTCCATATGAAGTTGAGTATTGTTCAGTCCAGGTCTGTGAAGAATTTTAGTGGGATTTTGATGGGCACTGCATTGAATCTGTAGGTTGCTTTTGGTAAGACTGCCATATTTACTATGCTGATTCTACCCACACAAAAGCATGGGAGATCTTTCCATTTTCTGGTGTCTTCTTTAATTTCTTTCTTCAAAGGTTTAAAGTTCTTGTCATACAGGTCTTCCACTTGTTTGGTTAGAGTTACTCCGAGAAATTTTATGTTATTTGTGACTACTGTAAAGGGTGGTTTCTTTCTCAGCACATTTATCATCTGTGTACAGGAGGGCTACTGATTTTTCGACTTAATCTTGCATCCTGCTACATTACTGAAGGTGCTTATGAGTTGTAGAAGTTCCTTGTTAGAATTTTGGGGGTCCCTTCTGTAAACTATTATATCACCATCAAATAGTGAGAGTTTGACTTCTTCTTTTCTGATTTGTATCCCCTTGATCTCCTTTTGTTGTCTTATTGTTCTAGTTGGAACCTCAAATACTATATTGAATAGATATGGAGAGAGTAGACAACCTTTTCTTGTTCCTGATTTCAGTAGGATCGCTGTGAGTTTCTCTCCATTTAGTTTGATGTTGGCTGTTGGCTTGCTGTATACTGCTTTTATTATGTTTAAGTATGTTCCTTGTATCCCTGCTCTCTCCAAGACCTTTATCATGAAGGGATGTTGTATTTTACCGAAGGCTTTTTCAGCATCTAATGAGATGATTATACTTTTTATTTCAGTTTGTTCATGTGATGGATTACATTGACAGATTTTCATGTGTTGAACCATTTCTACATCTCTGAGATAAAGCTGACTTGATCATGGTGGACGATTTTTCAGATGTGTTTTTGGATTTAAATTGTCAGTATTTTATTAAGTATTTTTGCATCAATGATCATGAGTGAGACTGGTCTGTAATTCTCTTTCTTAATTATGTCTTTCTGTGGTTTGGGTATCAGGGTAATTGAAACATCATAAAAATAGTTTGGCAATGTTCCTTCTGTTTCTATTGTGTGGAATAATTTGAGGAGTATTGGTATTAGCTCTTCTTTGTAAATCTTGTAGAATTCTGCACTGAAATGATCTGGCCCTGGCCTTTTTTTGGTTGGGAGACCTTTGATGACTGTTTCTATTTCTTTAGCAGTTATTGGTCTATTTAATTTGCTTATATGGTCTTGATTTAATTTTAGTAAGTGATATTTAACCAGAAAGTTGTCCATTTCCTTTAAGCTTTCCATTTTTTTGGAGTACATATTTTGAAATATGACCCAATGATTCTCTGGATTTCCTCCATGTCTTTTTATGTCCCCCTTTTCATTTCTGATTTTGTTAATTTGGATATTCTCTCTCTGCCTTTTGGTTAGTTTGGATAAAGGTTTTTTTATTTTGTTGAGTTCAGCTCTCAATTTTATTATTTTCTACTGTCTAGTCCTCCTGGGTGAGTTTGCTTCTTTTTCTCCTAGAGTTTTCAAATGTTCTGTTAATTCACTAGTGTGGGATTTTTCAGCATTTACTGCTATGATCTTTCCTCTTAAGACTACTTTCATTGTGTCCCATAAATTTGGGTATGTTGTATAATTATTTTCATTAAATTTGAGGACGTCTTTGATTTCTTCTTTGACCCATTGATGATTCAAGTGAGCATTATTTAATTTTCATGTGTTTGTGGGCTTTCTGAAATTAGTGTTGTTGTTGAATTCTGATTTTAAGCCATGATGATCCGATAAGATACATGCAATTGTTCCTTTTTTTTGTATCTATGGAGATTTTCTTTGTTACCTAGTATGTGGTCAGTTTTTGAGACGGTTCCACGAGGTGCTGAGAGGACAGTATATTCTTTTATGTTTGGATGGACTATTCTATAGAAGTCTGTTAAATCCATTTGATTCATAACATCTGTTAATTCCCTTAATTCTGTTAATTTTCTGTCTGATAGACCTTTCCAGTGGTGAGAGTGGGGTGTTGAAGTCTCCCACTATTAATGTGTGGGGTTTAATGTGTGATTTAAGCTTTAGAAGTGTTTCTTTTATGTATGAGGGTGCCCTTGTATTTGGGGCATAGATTTTCAGAATTGAGATTTTTTCTTGATGAATTTTTTTTCTGTGACTAATATGAAATGTCCTTCTTTGTCTCTTTTGATTGATTTTAGTTTGAAGTCTATTTTGGTAGATATTAGGACAGCTACACAAAATTGTTTCCTAGGTCCATTTGATTGGAATTTTTTTTCCCAACCCTTTACTCTGAGGCGATGTCTGTCTTTGAGGTTGATGTGTGTTTCTTCTATGAAGCAGAAGAATGGATTCTGTTTTCATATCCAACATTTTATAGGTGAGTTGAGTCCATTTATATTAAGGGATATTAATAACCAGTGATTGCTAGTTCCTGTTATTTTAGTTTTCATTGTTCATGATGCTATTGTGTGTGTTTTTCCCTTCTTCGGTATTTGCTGTTGTGAGATCATCTATTGTCTGTATTTTTGTGGCTGTAAATAACTTCCTTGGGTTGGAGTTTTCCTTCTAGTACTTTGTGTAGGGCTGGGTCTGTGGGTAAGTATTGGTTAAATCTGGTTCTGTCATATCTTGTTTTGAATATCTTAAATTTTGGATGTCTTGAATATCTTGTTTTGTCTGTCTATGGTGACTGAAAGTTTTACTGGGTATAGTGGTCTGGGCTGGCATCCATGGTCTCTTAATGTCTGCATAACACTTGACCAGGACCGTCTGGCTTTCATTGTTTCAATTGAGAAGTCAGGTATAGTTTTCTGATAGGTCTACCTTTATATGTTCCATGGCCTTTTTCCTTTGCAGGTCTTAATATTCTTTCCATATTTTGTATGTTTAATGTTTTGATTATTATGTGACGAGGGGACTTTTTCTCTTGATCCAGTCTGTTTGGTGTTCTGTAAGTTTCTTGTATCTTCATAATCATATCTTTCTTTAGGTTGGGAAAGTTTCCTTCTATGATTTTGTAGAATATATTTTCTGTGCTTTTGAGTTGTGTCTTCTCCTTCTTCTATCCTTATTATTCTTAGGTTTGGTCTTTTCATGGTGTCCCATATTTTCTAGATATTTTGTGTTAAGCTTTTGTTAGATTTAATGTTTTCTTTGACCAATGAGTTTATTTCCACTATTGCATCTTCAGTGCTTGAGATCCTCTTGTATTGTGCTGTATTCTGCTGTTCATGCTTGCATTTGTGGTTCCTGATCATTTTCTCATAATTTCTGTTTCTATAATTCCCTCAGTTTGTGTTTCCTTTATTGTCTCTATTTTGGTTTTCAAGTCTTGAATCGTTTCTTTCATATGTTTTAATTGCTTTTTTTTAAAAAAGGGATTTGTTGATTTATTCCAATTTTTATTTGTCTTTGCCTCCATTTCTTTGACAGAATTTTTCATTTCCTCTTTAAGGGCCTCAAGCATTCTCTTAAAGTTATTTTTTAGGTCATTTTCTTCTGCTTCATCTATATTGGGGTGTCCAGGTCTTGCTGTTGTAGGACCACTAGTTTTTGTTGGCTTTATGTTGCTCTTTGTGGTGTTGAGTGTGTTCTTACCTTGCCTACCCATCTTTTCCCCTGATCGGTGTAGTTGGGGCTGTCTGTGACTCTAGAGATCAATCTTCCAGGTGCCAGTAGATCCAAGGCCCAGATGGTTGCTCCTCATGGTGCAGGTGGGCCACAGTTCCAGTCATCTCAGAGGTCACTCGGTGTTCCCAGAGGTGAGGTCATTCAGCGCTCCCTGGGGGTCACTCTGCAATCTTGGGAGTCATTCGGCCCTGTTCCCATAGAGTTTGCTTGCTTGGGGTTGTTCCGCCGAGGTGGCTGCCTTGGATCTACTCCGGCAGAAGTTGCTAGCTCAGGCCTGCTCCAGCAGAGGTCTCTGTCTCAGGCCTACTTCCTTATACCTACCTGCTCCTGTGGAGGTTGCTACCTCAGGCCTGCTCCAGCTAAGGTGGCTGGCTCCAGCCTGCTCCTGGGGAAGTTGCTCTGGCAGAGGTCGCTGGCTCAGGCCAGTTTCCACAGATGTCCCTGGCTTGGGCCTCCCTCAAAAGTCCCTGACTCCTACTCCAGTCCTATAGAGATCTCTGGCTTGGGTCTGCTCCCTCAGCAGTTGCTTCCTTTGTACCTGTTCCTGTGGAGGT
The DNA here is from genome assembly GCF_037038515.1 of Microtus pennsylvanicus. Classification (NCBI taxonomy): domain Eukaryota; kingdom Metazoa; phylum Chordata; class Mammalia; order Rodentia; family Cricetidae; genus Microtus; species Microtus pennsylvanicus. The sequence continues at coordinate 70,222,822 of NC_134580.1, forward strand.
TTCTGCCTCAGGCCTGCTCTGGGAGACGTGGCTGGTGAGGCCTGCCCCTGTGGAGGTCACTGCCTTGGGCCCTAACTAGGACTTCTGATCTAGGAGAGATGACAGTGGGCTTTTAGAGATCCTACCCATTTTCTGTTAAAACAAAACAAAACAAACAAAATAAAACAAAATAAACAAAATAAAACAAAACAAAAAAAACTTTTGTTGCATGATGCTAATACTTGAGCATTTTTTGATTTGTAAAAACATGGAATAGAGGTAATTGTTGAATTTAAACAAAGACACAGACGTGTCATATAATGGGAATGTAGCACTTACAGGAGTCGGATAAAAAGCTTAGAGTGGGTAGTTTTTGGTCAGGGAGGCCCCAAAGGTCCCCTAAAATAATGTCATTGCCACTGCTGTTGGCTTATGCCCTATGGGTGAAGGCAATGCATATTCTGATTATAAAAATGAAAAAAAAAAGATGAAATGTATGCTGTGGCAATGCTGAAGCAGGCATGGGCAGCCCGTATATGGCGGTTCTGTTGAACTTGTCCATGTTGGGTTTCATGGTCTAAGTTGATGAGGATGACTGACCAGGTCTTCCTCAGGAGGAAGATCTCATTACAGATGGTTGTGGGCCACCATGTGGTTGCTGGGAATTGAACTCAGGACCTTTGGAAGAACAGGCAGTGGTCTTAACTGCTGAGCCATCTCTCGTGAAGAAGTAAGGCTGGGACTGAACTGCTGACTCGCTGCTGCTTGTTTTGATAATGTTGGAAGGTATAGCATGTGCAGCCTGCTAGGGCACAGTTGTTACAACAGTCTCCCTTGGCTGTGGACCCTGAAGCTCTGCTATCATAGTGCCCAGAGATGCAACTGCCTGTGCAGAAGCAGCATGGACTGTTTCAGGTTCAACAGCAACCTTCTGGCTTTGTTAAACTTTTCTCTAAACATTTGTGTGCTTGGGATAATTTATAGGACACTTCTGCCAATTGCAACTGGACCTACAAGGAGGTTTCCTTTATAAGCAATGGTGGACTGGGAGAACCAAATAACCACCCAAAAACAAGGCCCAAGAACAAGAGGCATTGCTGTGGGAGAGTAGCCCAAGGGTTAAACATATACATCACCCCTCCAAGGCCAAGAGAACACCACGGAAAGGGAGCAGAAAGAATAAAAGAACAAGAGAGAAGGGTAGAGTACTGTGTAGCAATTTCCTCTGCACTGAAACACTGTATCCTGAACACACGTCCATTCAGCATCATTAGAACTTGAGAAGTCCTAAAGGGAGGCTTCCTAAGACTGGAACTAACTCATAAGTCTCGGGAAGTCCCTGAAACTTAACAGACTTCCAAGGCCTTCCTCTCCAATGTTATATAAGTAGCAATGGCAGAATCTCCTACCTGTTAAGTTGCTGCAAACTGCCAAGGTATCTCTAGGGTTCCAGTTTTCATGAGCCATGCTGGAAATGGCTTTGGTGACATAGCTGCCTGTGAGTCGTCAATGCTCTGCAAATAAACCTTCACTCACACTCCCCTAAGTAACCCTCAAAACTCACTGGCTCACCAAGTTGGATTTGGGTACAATCCTTAGTATGTCACCGGATTGAGAAGACTTTATTCACATCTCCCCAGCAACTGTCACACAGCAGTTGCTAGGTGACCAACGTGGAGGTGATGGTGCTTCTTGACTGAAAAGAAAGTGTCTAATGCTAAGAAGACAGAAGTAAGGAAAAAGGAAGAGGTAAGACCTCTGTGAGGAAGGCGGATGGGAGAGGGACCAAGCATCTCAAGAGGAAAAACCTGTATGTAGAGCAATGTCATTATTGACTATAGTTTGTCTAATTCCTTCCTCAAAAAATGTGGGAAAAAATCTCAGTCCCTCAGTGCCATCGGCAAAGTACTCAGAAAAGACCTTTCTAAGTGGGGACCAGGCCAGGAAGTGGAGAGCCACTGAGGGCATTAAGCAGGAGAGCTGGAACCAGCTGATCTGCAGAGCCCCCTCCCCGCGCCCCAAGAGAGATTCTTGTAAGGCCAGTGTGTCTGGGTAGGTGTTTCACTCGGCTTCAGGCACCCCTTCTTCGGCCTGATTGATGGGTGCAGGGGCTTCCTGCCAGCGGTGCACTGCGACAGGAACAGGAAGAGCAGCAGAGATCAGCGAAAGAGGACTGGAGTTCCTTCCAATCCCACACTTCAGCCTTTGATGGGGTCCACACGACTCACTGAGGCCCGTCACAGAGGCAAGGAGCCAAGCTTGGTGCATCAATTTAAATGCTTTTATTAATAATCTTCTTACATTATGAAGATAATGTGACGAAAGGAAAGACTCTGCATACAGATTATAAACCAGCATAGCTCTATTTGTATCCAGTGTTCTAGCCCCCGACACACAGGTACTATAAAGCACAGTCTGCCAAATACTAACATTGAGAGTTGTCTTTAAAAAAGAAAGTATTAACATATTAATATGTGTGTGGTAATAGGCTCCTAGGAATTCCCCCCACCCCCACTTTTTTTTTCTTTGTGATTGACATGAAAACGGTTCAGCAGCTTAGGGGTGGAGAGGAAGAGAGAGACCAGGGCTGAAAAAGACTACTGGCTCTTCCAGAGGCCAAAGGGTACACTGAGGGATGCCCTAGGACAGCCTGGCCTTTGTCTTATGAATAGTATTGTGAGCAGTTGCCCCCTCTGCACGGAGGCTGGTCCCCTCGGTGCCCTGTGGCATGTTCTCTCTCTCTGAGGTACAGTGCATTGTGGGATTGCTACTGGGAATGCCTATCCCCTGGCCAGGCTCTGACCCACTGTAGTGGGTGGAAGGCTCGGGCCATTGGTCCTGAACTCCACTGAGCCAGGCACTACAGGGTGTTCAGCCGGTTGGCAGCTAGCTGTGGTTCAAGGAAGTGGGCATTGGCAGAGCAGACCTGGTCTCAACTGTGGTACAGGACTGGTCTGCTAGAGACTGAGGTCCGTTGGTAGTATGGTGAGGAAGAGCAGGGGAGACCTGCAAAGGCTCGGTATGGGAAGTGAGTGTGTGTGTGGAGCCCAAAGGCCGACTGGGCTGGAGGGCAGGGAGGGTTCCTGTCATCAGATCCTTTCTGCTCCCGGAGAGAGAGGAAACAGGATGCTGGGAGCATAGGCTTCTGACTCCCATGTGGACTGCACAAACCCTCTGCCATCCTGCCAGCCTGCCGGACTCCTTGGAGTCCCAGGCATCCCCACCCAGCGTGGAGACATTGTCTGGGGACAAGCTGAAGAAAATACCCTTCCCAGAGAAAGTGGGCTTGGGCATCCAGTGAGAGAATGAGAACAGTGTCGTGAACTAAGCCTAAACCTGCTGCCACAGCAGAGGTGGGTGGACTGCTTGGTTGGTTTGGGAAAAGGGGACAGCATTGTCCTGAGTACAGCCAGCAGCTGTGGCTGCGCAGAGTGAGCTGGGCCAAGGCCCAGATCCTGAACTTGAGTTGCCATTGAAAATGTCAGTGTGCAGATATATCTCTTCCACCAGGTGGGGCTTCTGAATTAGGAGAGGCAGTGCTACCTGAAGCTCAGGCTGCCTTCCTCAACTCCTGGTGCTCTAGAGACAGTGGGTGAATGAGTGAAGGAGGCCAGGACGGCTGTACTTCAGAGCCTTGGCCTCCAGGGGGCGGACAGAAGCATCTGGGAAGAGGGGATGACATCTTTCTGGACATCTGTTCAGCCCAGGTACTCCTTTTCTATCGCCAGCAGTGCTGCTCATTCCTGATAGGGGAGGGCACTGGGAAGTTTGTGCAGAGGTCCCTCCCCTAGGGGTCAGGGACCAAGTCCGAGCCCCTACTGCTAAGCAGCAATGACCAGCTAAGTGAAGGCCAGTGGTAGGGGGAAGTAGGGGCCACTGCAGCCTGACCTCAGGGGTATCTCCTTCCAACCTCAGCCTGAACTGGCTGGAAAGGAGAGAAAGTGCATGGAGAGAGGTGGGACCAGCTCTCCCCTCCAGTACCCCAAGGAAGATGCCCCCACAGTGGCCAGCGATCCAGCCGGCTGAGCACTCCCACCTCCCTTCCAGAGCAGTCTCTTCCTCCTTACCCAACCCAGCACTCGGCTTCCTCACCACCATTCCAGCTCTATAGACTACTTTTATATCTATTTTAAACATAGAAATGTATAAATATATAGGATATATTTATAGATATATAGACGTGATTTACTCTTACTCTGCGTGTATACGTACTGTATATGTCTGTATATACAATTGATATGCCTTAGCATCAGTATGATACACTGCACATACCCCTGCCTCCATGCACAGCCTCCCAGGGAGACTGCATTGCATAGGTATTTCTAGGGTGATACCATCTGAAGGGATTGGGGAAGGGGAGAGCGTGCTAGAAGGAAGAGGAGGGCCATACTATTTTCCTCTCCAAAGGGCACCTTTTCTCCCTCTGACTAACATGCAAAGATTACCTCAAAGACTCTCACAACTGCCCCGACAGAGGACTAGAGAAGAGCATTCCTCTGAGGGGAGGGGCCATGCACATCTGATGCACTTTCTCCCTCAAGGATTGGAGGAATGGCCAGACTAGACTCCAAGGCAGCTTGTAAAGGAGCAACCCCACCTTAACTGCCTGCTGTGCCCGCCTTTCCTCATCCCAGAGGACCACTCTCCCTGCTTCAGTTGCTAGCTAGCCCAGTCTGACTGGGCTGCCTCTTAAAGGGCACCCGGGCACACATGAGCTCCAGTGAACCTGGGGCCTATGCCCAAATTGGGTGCGTGGACCACAAAAAAAAAAAGCACAAATCAGCACAAATCTGACTTGTAATTTAACACAGATCACACACTGAAAACAGGTAAGGATGCCAAACTCCTGTTTCCATAGAGACAGAAGTGAAAAACAAAGGAGTGTTCTAGAAGACAGAAATTAGACTTCAGGCCAGGTGGCCTCTCCTGGTCCCCATTGAGCTCCCGGCAGGCAGCAATGGGAAGCATTGCTCAAGATCAGGCTGGGTAACATCTCAAGTCTATTTCCACTCTCTATGGCCATGTCCACCTTTATTTCTTTCTCCCACTGCCCTTCCTCCAGACAAATGGAAAACACTTAAGATGTGTTTTAAGTCTCTCCAAGGTCCTTGCACAAAATCAAAGGTCTAGAATGAACAAGCCAACAAGAAACCTCAGCAAAATAACTCAAGTTGGGAACACACAGCCTGAGTGGGGCTTGGCTACCGAGGGTCCTGGAGCCCAGTGGTCTCTCATTCCCCAGCGAGGGTGGGGCAGGGTGGATGGAGCTGCCTCCACGAGACCCACAAGCAGACATTACAAAAGCGCTGAGTTCTGATGCATGCAGGGATTCTAACTGGGCAGGAGCTGCCTTCGGGGCTGAGTAATCCTCCTGTCTCATACATGCTAAGTGGTCATTGTTTCCCTTCGCGTAGGAGAACATTTCAACCACAGGGGCCTGCGAGGTACCCGGCTGGCATAACAGCCACAAGCCTTAGTCTTCAACACCACCTCAGTTCCTACTCTTGGTAAGAGCCAATGAAAGTCACTTTAGTCAGCCCAGCGCGAATACTTGTCAGCCGCACAGACACATTCGTTCGACGCTTCTATACCAGGGACTGAGTTACAGGGCCCTGTCCCATCAAAAACAACTGCATTTATGCTGCAAGGCCTCTCCAGTCTGTTAAACCAACTAAGATATGAGACGAGTCATGGTTCTCCGGCCAGACTGGAAGTGTGGGCCACCCAGGCTCTTCTCTAAGGGGAAACATGAGAAATGCCTAGGCCCAAAATCACAGGGCATCCCAAATGGGAATTCACTGGGCAGAAGCCCCGGCCCTCCCAGGGAGCATGTGTGGGGTTCATCCACATGGTTCCTCAGTCACCCGCCATCCTGAGGCAGAGTGGCCTAGACAGCATCTGTCACAGCCCTGCCTGGGTGAACCAGCCTCACCAGCACCCAGCGTTTCAGAGGCACCTAGCCGAAGGGGTGGGGTCGGGGAAACGGGGGACCAGGGAACAGGTGACTGCTTACAGCCACATGCTGCCAGAACATTCTAGGCCTCAAGGCAGGTCCCTTGCTCCTGGTGTCTTAAGGAAACTCAGGTAACACTGGCTTGGAATATTAGAACCTGTGTCTCTAGCTAAGGACTTGAGTTTGCGTAGCCACGACCTCTTGGGAAGGAACAGTCCTCGTTCTTATGTCTGGCCTAGGGCCATCCAAGAGATGACCCTTCGCGGGCGAGGAAGCCCCTGCACTGGGGAGGAGAGGTGTAAGGCAACTTCGGGGCAAGAAGAAAAGGCCCAGGCCATCATTTATGCCTACAGGCTGCCTGTGAGGGACCTGCCTTGCCAGCCATCCCTACTCTGAACACACCTTGGTCCATGCAGTTCTCAACGGAAACTCCCCAGACCAAAGTGTCTGTGAGGAGATGAGGTTCCAGGGCAGGAGCTGGGCAAGTGGGAGACCTTGTGCTTCAGGGCATATGGAGGGAGACACCAGTTCAGAGCCGGCAAGTGGACGAGACCCGGATTCCAAGCCTCTGAAAGGGACTGTGGGTTTCCTTCCCTAGTTCCTGCTAACTCCCCCTGCTCAGAGGGCAGGGGGTTAAGATGGGGAGCAGAGTGAAGGGAGGGCTGACAGTCACCAGGTAAGGTGAAGAAGGCAGCAGAAGAGGCCTGGCAGTGGGGCAGGTGGAAAGACCCAGCTTTGATGGTTTACTTTTGTTTCTTGTTTTAACATGCTACATCACTCTTGAAAACAAAAACATTTCGAAAAAAAAATATATAATATATATATATATATTTATATCATGAAAACTATTGGCTAGCAGCAATGATTCTAAAGTTATCTTAGCACCAAGACCATGGAGGCAAAGGGAGGATCTGAGGGAGGACGGACAGACTGAAGAACCAGAAAAGGGTAGCAACATGTTCAGTGTTAATGACATTTCCATGAGGCCTCAGAGACGAGCCGAACCCAGAAGGAAGGAAGCCACCACATAGCTGTAAGCCCAGCTAGGCAGGCTGAGGGCATGGGGGCCTTGCCTGTGGTTGAATCTCTAATACCCCACTGAAGGAGAGGGACAGTTCTCTGAAGAACTGACTGCGGCAGGTACTACAGATCTTCTGCCCTTCCCCCCACACAACCCGTATCCACATTCTGGGACGGCAAAAACTGCACAGTTCAGACATGGAAACAAGAGGGAGGTTTGAACATTGTTGACAATGGTTTGTGAGGTATACTGGTAGATATATGAACATTGGTCAGACTCCTCTAGCGTAAACCACTGTCTGCCCCCGGGGTGGGGACAGGCAAGCGGCCATTTCTAAAGCTTATATTGTGGCTGTAGAGTGTGTGTCTGTGTGTGCGTGTGCACACACGTGCATGTGCGCGTGTGTGTAGATGTGCATACATGTTTTTATCTTGAGAATCCCACCTCACTTCCTGTTTTCTCCTTTTCTTTAGGACATTTCAACCCTATTCAAATTAGGAGGAGCTCACGGGCAGAGAAACTCTGCCTGGCATCCTGTGACTGTCCTGCCAGGCTGCGGAGCATATCGTCAGCCTGTTGCGAAAGGAACAACCTCTCTGCGGACTCTCACCTGAGTTCTGCGTAGCTCAGGACATGACTTGCATTGGCGGATTCTGACCCTGAACTATAAAACAGCTGCTACTTGATTACTAAGAGAAACCCAAATCCCCCATATTTCATAGTTAGAAAGAACATACAAGCAATTTGTGGAAGTTGAATCTACACACTTTGCATTTTACTTGTTTTAAGCCCAAATTGCGGTCCTGTTGGGGTTTAGATTTCTTGGCTCACTGTCTCCCCAACAGTCCTAGCTCTGAATGGAAGAATAATGTTTTATCCTCTGCTGGGGCACAAAGCTCACCCTCCCCATGGTCCCTAGATTTCAAGCTCAAATGTGAAAGGATGTTGCCTTCAGTATGACACCTAATATCTCTAACTCCAGAGGTCTGAGGAGGGAACTGACAGCCTCGGGATGGGAGGGTGGCGTGGTTGAGTGTGGTGGGCTCACAGTCGAGGGGGACAAGTGAAGGAATCACTCAAAAAATGAACAAAGAAAGCTCTCCCAAGCTGAGGTCAAGTGATGGGAGAAAGACATCCAGAAATCCAATCCACCCTATGGAAACCCTGACACAATGCGACGGGAACAGAATGCCAACGAGGAAACCACACCTTGCCCCCCAGTCATAAAACCATACCAAAGAGAAGGTGAGAGCGTCACCCCAACCCCCAGCCCCGTGACCAATACATGAGAGCAGAAACAGAACAAGCCACCCAAGAATGACGAAGAGAATCGTCATTTAGCTTATGCTGCTTTGACTGTTTGGTAGGAACACGTGTGGCCCGGAACACGCTGTGTGAGTGAAGGGGTGCCTCGTAGGCTGCAGCTGCCAAGTGTGGAGACAAGAGTCAGTTGCCGACGCTGCTCCTTTCTGAAAGCCGTCAGTAGCTTCCGGTGGACACATCACCTTAGTTTTTAAAAAATTTTCAGTGTGGATTTATATATATATAATATAATATAATATATATTTATATAATATATCAAAGCTTATGAGTATAGATTAAAAAAATATTCACCGGCTTTGTGACCTCTGCTGTGCAGGCCCCTACATGTCTGGGTAGAACTCAGAGCCATGGTCCACAGCCTGCAGCATGGGCTTCTGCTCCAGGGCAGACATCCTACTGAGGACCTCCGCTGACAGTGTGTAGCTGTTGCCAGACTTCTCCTCAAACCAGCTGTCCAGGGCTCGCTTGGCATCAAAGTTGGCGATGGGTGGTCCATTCACAGCAATTGTCAACAGGTCACTGAGCTGCTCCAGGGTCAGGCGGGAGCGGTGGTTTTTGCGGACCCGCTGGAGGGCACTGCGGCCTTTCTCACAGCAGGCAGTGGAGGTGGGGAGGACTTTGAGTACCTGAATGACCTTGTTCAAGAGCGGAAACCTTTGCTTATACTTGCAGATGTGACTGATGAGGTCTTTGAAGCCATTTTTGGTGTAATAATCAGCCTTGAGGTCTCTCCACTCGATCAGCAGGCTTCCCCGGGGGTCCACCCCTTCGCGGCACACATCCCGGGAGAAGGTAGGAATGGCTTCCAGGTGGTCGAAGATCTGGACCATGTCCTCCTTGCCGAAGCTCAGGAGCTCTTCACTGTTCCTGGGCCAGGCGGCTAGGTCGAACACTTGGCAGGCCTTCACAAAGACCCGGCTTCGGGAATCGAACCTCTGTGCCAGAATGACCTGTGTCTTCTGGCAGATTTTCTCCCTGATAGCCTGGAACTTAGCCTCAGCCACCCTGAGGTTCTTCACGGCGATCCCATTGAAGCTCTCTCGGAAATTCTCCTCAAATTCCTGCAGGTACTCCCCCGGGGAGTCTGCCAGCCGGCTGATCTCCTGGATGGCCTCTTCGATCTTGTCGTCCACCTGCGACACCAGGAGATACTCTCCCTGGAAGATGTAGGCCAGGCGTGAGAGCACGGCGATCACGTCCAGCAGGAAGTAGATGAGCTTGATGGACTGGTAGTCCATGAGGAACTGCAGCAGGGCCAGCGCGATGGCGGAAGCGTCTGCCCGCTGTGTCTGGCTGCTAACATCCTTGAGGTGGGCCACCACTTCCAGGTAGTCCTTGATGAGGGCGTTCAGGACATTCTGCTCGCCGATGATCCACCTCACCGCACGGATGTCCCCCAAGAACTCCGTCTCCTCGCACAGGGTGGAGGCTGTGGAGCGCAGCTCACACATGAGACGCGGAGAGTAGCGGTAGAAACTCAGTAGCTGCTTGAGGTTGTTCTCCAACTCCTCCAGACAAGGCAGCTCCTTCCCACTGATGGCATCCAGGATCTCCAGGTGGGGCCGGTGCACCATGAAGGGCAAGCATAGAAGCCAGGGCAGCGTCTTGCGGATGGTCATGAACATGCTGGCACGCAAGCTGGCGGTGATGTTGGCCCCATCCACTCCCAGGCCGACAGTTGGCTTCTCATCCTGTAAGCGGATGCCAAGGGCAGAGAAGGCCCGGTCGAGTGCCTGGAGGTAGCTCTCTGTGCTGGAGAAGCCTAGCTCCTGCAGGGATAGGAATTCTGTGGCCGGGGGCCCATCACTGCTGGTATACTGCACGTACACGGCCACCGTGTCAGCCAGGAGGTCGTCGCTCTGCCCATCCAGGATGATGCTGAGGCAGGGTGACTGACGCAGGCGCTCCACCAGATCCTCCCTCAGCGCCCGCGCGATGTGATGGATGAGGATCTGGCAGTCGCCCTCGTTCATGTACTGGTCTACCACCTTGAGCTCACACTTGCGCAGTAGCTCTGCCAGCGGCCTGAAGTCCAGGTAGGGCCTGCCCTCCAGTGCCAGGTGGTAGGCGGTGTTGAAGAGCAGGGTCATGTTGCGGCACATCTCCTCGGTCTTCTCCGGGTGCATGCGAAGCTTGTACAGCTGCAGACACTTCTTATGCAGATTGCTCTGGCTGTGCAGCTTGATGGTGTGGATCTTAAACTGCTTGGAGCCGATGATGAAGGCGGAGGTGCGCGAGGACTGCACCGTGTACTGGCGGCACACGTGGCACCACATCTCATTGAGGGTGGGGGAATATCGGAGGAACCAGAACTTCTTCAGCCATTCCTGCTTGAAGCGCCGGATGCGGCGCCCAGCGGCGGAGGACATCTTGGAGGGTTCATCGGTTGCTGTCATCACATCATTGGAGACAGACTCATCTGCAGAATCCACTTCCTGGTCGTCATCCTCCATGATGGCAGGGCCAGAGACCATGCTCTCTGAGGCTGGAAAATAAGAGGGGATGGAAACATTCACATGTGCTGTTGACAACACAGATTTAACAAGGTATACTGCTGGAAAGCAGGCCCCACGGGGCTAGAACCCCAGCTTGCTCTCCACACGGAGGTTTCCTCCCCAGGGATTGCCCATGGTGGCCTCTGGTCGCTACCCATGCTCCATGCTCCAGGCTCCCTGTACCTGAGCTCAGTCTTGACTTGTGGGTGCTTCTGGGGTGGAATGTTCTAGAATGTTTGATGTCACATACTCAGGTTACACTGGAGGACCAGGCACTGGAATGCCCAATACCGATACGGTCAGGGGAGGCGTGTGGTTTTTAACTGAAGGTAGCATGGATGCTGAGGCAAATGTATTTTTATATCTACTCCATTCCATTCTGAGGGTAGCTGAGTAGGAAAGCTGAGGGAAACAACCCGGCTTAGCTGCAGATCTGCACGGAACCAATCCCCAGGTCCCCCTGGTTCAAAACTTGAAGAGACCCAGGAAGCCAGCAACGCAGGACAAAGTTGCACAGCTGTTGACTCCCGGTCCTCCGGTTCCTTATCCTTCTAGAACTCTGGGCTGGGAACCTAGCACCATATAGGCAGGACAGAGTCTGGAAGAAGAGGACTAGGCTGTGCTCCTGGCCTGAGTTTGGGGAGCTGTGAGAGCTCCCAGCAGACAACCTGTTCAGGACCGGGGGAGAGAGAAGTCAGGCTGGGGAGAAGAAAACAGTGGGGTCCCCAGAGGAAAGCAACAGGTCAAGAACACAACACACAGCCCTCCTGCAATGGGACATCCTTTATTGACAAGCAAGATACAGGTTGGCACATGCAATACCCCCAGAGCTTCAAGCCAGCCTGCCTCTGGCACCTGAGGGACAGGGTTCCCAGCCCTGGAGGTGGCTGCCTCTGCGTTGCACTTCTCGGGTCTCCTGGCAGGCAGCTGTGACAGAGAGCTCTGGGCCACCCTCCACACAGCGTGCCATGCGCTCTTCCCTCTAACACCAACTTACCTGCAGGATCTGAGAACTCAGGGAGCTCCAGTACCTGCGGAGGCAGAACGGAGGGCTCAGGTGGCTTTCCAGACTTAAGCGTGTCGAGCTCTGCCTGCAATTCCCGCACTTTCTTCTTCAGGCGAATGCAATTAGGGCAGAAGGAGGTGGTGGGCAGTTCGTGCGGGTCGGATGCCAGAGAGGCCTCGGCAGGACTGTCAGCCCTGAACGACGAAGGCTCCTCCTCTTCATCCTCCACCCTTTGGGGGACCTTCCAGTCCCCTTCCCCCTGGGTCCGGCGGATATTCTGTATGCCCTGGGTCATGGCAGCGGCGCTCTGACCGTAGTCATCATCCTGGTACTTGGGGACTTTCCGGATGACCAGAGAGGTGCTCAGAGCCAGCTGGCGGGCTTCCACATTAGCAGACTCCAGTGAGGCTTCTAGTACATCCTTGAAGATGAGATCTATTTTCTTCTTCTTGGCCTGAGGGTGGATGTCCCCCTCATCAAAGCTGCGCTTGTAGGGACTTCTGCTTTGTTTCAACACAGGGAACTGAGTGGAACCCCTTAGGTCTTCCGGACTATCCAGGGCTTGCTCAGCCTTCTCCCTCTGCAACCTCTTCTCTCCTAGGAAGGAAAACCAGGGTGTGAGGATGTGGGGAAAAGCCCCAAGTGGAGGAACCAACAGGAAACAGAATGGGCCTTCTGCTAGGGAGTCGCCTGACACATCCTCCTGGTTCTAACCGTCTGGGTCAGGTGAGACCCAGATGGAGAGGGGAGCATGCCATGGGAAGTCATGAGGGTCACAGGACAAGACCTTTACAAGGAGGCAGTTAGTTCTGAAGAGCCCTTGCATGGATAAATGCTACACCTATGAGCTGGGATGTGCCTGAAGGGGAGAATAACAAGAAGTGCCCATCCTAAGGGAATGGGACCCCCATACTATGACCCTAAGAGACAGCATCCCTCCCCATCTGAATAAAGCAACAAACTTCAGAGCTGAGTAAATCTCCACCCACCCTGGGAAAATTGCTCTCCAGACCTAGACTACGGGATGGCTGCCGTGCCCAGTGAAGGGTATGGGGAGAGCATAGGCTCCACCCTCCTCCGTGCCCAGTTTTAGAGAACGGGAGAAACAGCCACCCTAGAGTTGCTGTCTTTCTGTTCTCCCAGCAGTGTGGAGACAAAAAAATACACAAAGTCCTGTGGTTCTCAGCCATGTCTGAAATTTAAAAAGGAAGAGAGCTTTCTAAAAATGCCAAACGTCAGCCTTCTTCAAGGTAAGAACAAGGCAGTCACGAGACCCAAAGCGTTCTCAAATATAACTGTTTCCCCACCTGCGAAAAGATGTTTCTTTTTCTATCATTTTTAGTTACCTTGAAATGTTGGTGAGCTCACCAAAATAAGCTATTTTAGATTCTTTAACACAGCCAGCAGAATAGCACAGACTGCTACAGGGTGCTGGTTTCCCCAGGGGGAAAAATGCTGAGAAAGCAGAGGAGTCTTCCAGCTCTCAGAAAGTTCTGGCAGCAGAATTGGTTGGGCAATCTCAAAGGCTGCCTGAGCCAGGGTCAAGGTCAGGTCCCTGGCTCTGTAACCTTGGGCAGAGATTGCTCTGAATGCACAGTGTTCAGGCTTCTGGTGAAAGGATTTATTCCGTAGCCCTAGGTGAAGGTCAGGAGATTCCAGGTTTGGCTTCCCTTAGCTACTTTCCTCAAGGCTCCAGACTCGCACAGATGACAGCACAGCAGGGCTAAGTCGCTCAGGTCTCTATTCTATCCTCACAGGATCTGCCTAAGTATCAGACTCACCAGGCTCCTGGCACTCAGCCAGCTTCCAGGAGCCTGGGTTTCCACACAAGCAGAACCACAGAAAGCTCAGTCAGTGATGATGAGGTGAGAACATTTTAAAAACGCAGTGTGTGGGCTGGAGAGATGGCTCAGAGGTTGGGAGCACTGCAGGTCTCCCAAAGGACCAGAGTTCAATTCCCAGCACCCACTCTGGGACTCTAGTTCTAGGGTACCCAGAAGACATCTTCTGGCCTCAGAGGGCACCAGCACACATGTGATACACAGACAGACATGCAGACAAAATATCCATACGTATAAAATACATAAATAAAATTAAATTTAAACACATTTAAGATGTGTTTGTGTCACCGAGCAGGTGAGGCGTTCACCAAGCTGAACCTCTGGAAATCAAGGGTGACTGTTCAGGTTTTTATAGACTCCTCAGACATCGGGCAGCTGGAGATGCAGGGAGGCCAGGGCGGCAAGCATAGCAGACTGCCACTGTCTCTGGGTTCTAAGACAAAGTCATTCATGTTTCCTAAGACAAACGGGAAACCCTTCTAGACTCAAGGCTTCCATGTAGGCTCCCTGGTCCACAGATGACCTTTAATAAAGGTCACCATGAATTCTATTCCAAATCTTCCAGAGCATTCAGGGATCAAACCAGAGCAAATAAGAAAATCTCCACATACATCACGCACATCACCTACATGTGTTGATGCCTACCATTCAAAGAACCACAAACGAATAACTGACATTCTCTCTGGAAGCTCTGGGCTCCACACCACACTCTTCCAGAAAACAGACGACCATAATCTGCTTAAGTAGCCTCTGTTTCACTAAAAGCCAGGTACAGTGCTGCCCCAGTAACCTCAGCGTTTGGGAGGTGGAGGCAGGAGGCTCTGGAGTTCAAAGCCAGCTTCAGCTACAAATCGAATTCAAGGCCAGCCTGGGATACAGGAGACCTCATCTCAAAAAGGGGGTGGGGACTGGGGTGGTTTGATTTTCAAGTATGAGGACCTGAGTTCAATGCCCAGAATTAATGTTAAAAAATAGCCAGGTCATCAGAGAGGCTTCACCCAGCAACTTAAGGAAACAGATGCAGAGACCCACAGCCGAACCTTTAGGAGGAGCTCAGGGAATCCTGTGGAAGAAGGGGAGGAAGGATTGTAGGAGCCAGAGGGGTCAAGAACACAAGAAAACCCACAGGATCAACTAACCTGAGCTCATAAGGGCTCACAGAACTGAACCGACAACCAGAGTGCCTGCAGGGCACTGACCTAGGCCCTCTGCATATATGCTACAGTTGTGTAGCTTGGTGTTCTTGTGGGACTCCGAATACAGAGAGCAGCGGCTGTCTCTGACTCCACTGCCTGCTTTTGGGACCCTTTCTTCTTACTGAGTTGCCTCACCCAGCCTTAGTAGGAGAGGAGGTGCCTAATTTCACTCAACTTGATATACCACGACTGGCTGATATCCACAGGAGTCCTGACCTTTTCTGAAGATAAACAAAGGAGGAATGGATGGGGGTTAGGGAGAAAGAAGGAAGGTGTGGGGAGAGACTGGGAAGAGAGAAGGGAGGGGAAACTGCAGTTGTGATGTAAAAACAAAAAATAAATACGAAAGAAAAAAGCCAGGTGTGGTGGCAGGCACTTGTAATCCCAGCGCTGAGAAGGTGGAGACAGCTGGCTCCCTGGGTTCACAAGTTAGACAGCCTATGGGCAATCCAGGTCAGTGAGAGCTGTCTCAGAAAGCAAAGTGAATGACTGCTGAGCAATGACACTTGAGGTTGACATCTGGTCCGCAGATGTACTCACTCATACATCACCTGCACACACGCATACTCATATGCGCACGTGCACACACACGCACACACACACACACACACACACCCCTCTGATACCCTAAGTGACTGGGCAAAGGGGACTGTCCAAAGCAGAGCTGACAGGCCGCTGAAGGCACACTAAAGGATTGGGACTCTGTGCCTAACATCAGCATACATCAATCATCCACCAAGCCCCACAGTCACTCTCAAGGAGCACTTTCTTCACAGTTCCAGCCGGCCTGCTGTGGTTGCTGGTTTCCTCCTGCACCCTACAGTTCAGCCTGGTCCATACCTCAATCCTGTCTCTTGTAAGGCTTGCTCTATCTCAAGTTTGTGTGCCAGGCCTCTTGTGAGCCTCCACTTCCCCAGCCTCCCTCCTTTCTCTAAGCTGTCCCTGGGTCTCAGGACTTGGGGATGAGGCGGGTGCTTTGGAGAAGATAAAAGAAGAAATGCTCCAGAAAAATCCAAGTACGGAAATCTGTGCACGGCTGAGACTTCTCTCGGTTTTCTTCTCCTTGGGTGCTGTGATTCTCCTGGGAACTGCCTGGCTGCTTCAGTCACTTCTGCTTTTATCCATGCAGCCAAGGTTCACCAAACACGTCGAGTTTCAGGAAGAGGCCAAATGGCAGCCACCTCTCACCACAGAAGCACGCCTTCCTAATGAAGCCAGCACAGCCCAAACTCAGCTCCAAAGGGGACAGGAGATGAGTTCCCACAGGTCTATCACCTCTCCTGCAGTTGCCAGATGCTTTGAACTATGCCAGATGGCTCTTGGGCACCTTTTGTCTTCCAAGTCAGCTTCATTTCAAGGCGTCACCTGCTTCTGTCTCCTCCACTCCTCTTCCAAACAAGGCTGGCTCCAGCCAAGAGGTCAGGCAAATATACGGTAAAGTAGGGCTTGGCCTGGCTTTGGCTCTGAGGACCAAATGGACTCTGGGCATGTGGATGTGTGGCTTCCGTGCAAAGAAGAGATTCTCAAAAGAAGGGCCTGGGTGTGCCAGGCTGAGGACGGCAGCAAGATCCTGTCAAACAGCTCATTTCAATGGAGCCTGGGGTCATCTTCTCATGTCCTTCAGTCTTCTCCTGGTAGAAACCATTCTTTTATGCTTTTTTATGCTTGGACTGACAAGAACAAGTCCAGCAACGTCATACCGAGGCTGGCTTTATCTAGTGGCCACTGTTGGCTACAACTTAGATCCTGACTTCATATGTCTCAGTTGGAAACCTAGCTCTGACCTCATGAGTCATGTGACCTTGGGTAAGCCACTGAATTTCTGTAACGCCCAGTGTGGTCATCTGTACGATGATGGAGCTGATGCCACGGGAATCACCGGACTAGAATTTTACAACCAAGCACTTAATTACCATCGAGGTAGAGATTGCACTAATGGTAGTGATTATATTGTTCCACGAATTCTCAGAGCATCTTAGTGGGTTAGTTCCCATTACTGTGATCACGTGGCAATGTGTTGGAAACTCAGCTAGCACACAGGAAGTAACTGCAGAGGTATTGAGTGAGAAGTGTCTTTGCACCAGTTAGAGTTAGCGGAACAGGACTGGTTTTCGGTCAATGATTTACTTGACTGGGTTTCCTTGATCTCCTCAGGACTGCCTCCTAGGGAGGACAGTTCCCTGGGGTAACAACTGACTTACTGTGCCTTACTTGTCTGGCCTGCCTGTTGGATACTGCATTCCTCAGTGGTTTCCTTGGAAGGTTTCCAGAGGAGCTTTCTGGGCTTTGGTGGTGCAACCCTCCCTGGTGCATATGGTCTTGGCTTTGTGGGCATGCCCCTTCACAAGTACCAGCCTAGCCCTATGGGCTTAGCCTTGTAGGTGTAGCCCTGGCCCTGAGGGAATGCGCCTTCCCTCGCCCTTACTTACCCCGGGTCAGATTGCGGTGGATGGTCTCCTGGGACATGCTGTGCAGGCGCTTCATGTAGTCCTCGCTGTACCAGACCCGCAGCCGCTCTCCAGGCCGGATGTCTCGGCATGCCCGGAAGTAGATGCGCTCGCTGTGCTGGAATGCCAGGAGGTTCTGCTCCCTCTCCTCCCGGGAAATGACCACGTACCTGGTGGGGAGGGGACAGGTGAGAACCATGGGTCACACCTGGTGCAGTGCCTCCAGCGCAGGGCAACACTGGTTAAAGTCTGTGGGCATGTAAGCAAAGCTGCTGCCCCGCCCAGAGACAGCTAACTGGAGTTGGTCCTCCTCACATCTTTCTTTGAACCTTAAGAATCTGTTTATCTGAGACCAAAAATGGTACCTGTCCTGGCAACCTCATGGGTCACAGTCAACACTAGACTCAACAGCAGGTGCCCATCCCTTTCTCTCATCACTGTGTTTTTTAAAAAAATGTATTTTATTTTAATATTTGATGTGTAGGGATGTTTTGTCTACATGTATGTCTGTGTATCTTGCTCTCATAGGCCAGACGATGGCATTAGTTCCCCTGGAACTGGGTTACAGAGGCCGGTGAGCCACCATGTGGGTGCTGGGAATCAAACCTGGCTCCTATGAAAGAGCAGCCAATACTCTGAAGCACTGAGCCATTGCTCCAGCTCCAGTTTCACTGCATTTTAACCTCAGGCCTCTGGTGGCAGCTGGCGCAGGGGATGCTTTGGGCTGTTTTCATATTCCACTAGGCTTATCAGAAATATCCACCCTCTAAGAGTGACTGGTGATAGCTCAATCAGGATAAAGAGCAGCATCCTTACGCCGGTCCAAAGAGGACAAGCGAGAACGGTAAACGAGAGACAACAGAAGACCCGCAGCATAGTTTAAGATAAGGACAGAAGGACTCAGAGAGGCTGAGCAACTCCCCCAAGGACCCCGCTAATTAAGGGGTGATGCAGCTTGGCAGCCTATTCTTTCCACAACTGCAACTCATGGCTTCCATGTGGGCATGGAAAGCACCAGCCCAGCCATGCCCAAGACACCAGTGTAGGTCCATCCAATCCAGGATCCACACCCCTCACCCAGTGTCCCTCAAACGACACTTTCCACATCCTGGCAATACCTTACCCATCTCCACAGCAGCGCTGCTGTGATGGAAAGTGAGAGAGCTCAGAGCCAAAGCCACTCATTCTGTGTTTCAACAACGCTTCGAGCCCGCAAGAAGAGCTTGGGATAAGCATGCCCACGTTTTAACCATGACCGTCATTCTGAGATGATCATCTCTGGAACTGAATGCACCTTCCAGGTTTGCTCAACAACGTTTGTGCTGTTTATCAAAGTACTCACACAGATGTCAGTCCCTTTGCAAGGTGACAATGGGGGCCAGCAGCTCCAAGAAGACCTCTCCAACCCTAGGGCCGTGCCTAAGGTCCTCATATCCACCCTGCTCCTATCTGGACAGGTCCCTGCAGAGTCAGCCTGACTTAACCTTGGAGGAGGCTGGCACCTTACCAACACATCCCCTGATGCTCAAGAAACAATCCACTCTGGTGACAGAACATATCATAGGCCGTAGGAGTGAAGGCCAAAGCAACCAGAGAGCAAACACCAAGCTCCAATCTGGATAAGGTCAATGGTGCCTACAGCCCTGGGTCAGACATCATGTCCAGACCTTAACCTCAGTAGACCTGCGTTCACATCAGTATCTTACATGTGCACCAGAGAGCTCCCCTGAGCTGTGGAAATGTCATGGGGGTCTCTATGCACCTAGGTACAGCTAGCCAAGACAAAAGACAGGCCCCCAAGACGCAAGCAGCCATCCTCAGCTTCATCTCTCCAAAGGACCAGCCTCAGCTCCACTCCTGAGATTTCTTTTTGTATGTGCAAAATAATTCCAAGCTTCTAATCCAGCAAGAATCTGAGATTGGTGTCCAGATATCACCAGCTTACTGGTCAGCAGGGCACAGAGCAGAGGTAGTGCCTAGTGTCTCTGTTCCAGACACATTGGGAAGGCAGAAACACCATTCCTGTGTTCTCTCTCTGGGCTCATACAACATATTAAGTGTACCCTCTTCTTTTCCCCCTTTGGTTTCAGGACAGCCATCAAATACTAAATGCTAGATGAGAAGGCAAACGAGGAACAAGTCACTATCAAGGCTTGTTAAATCAAAACAGCAATGTCTGGGATGGGTCTAAACATCTCAACCTGTTTGCGTCCATCTCTATTTGCACACACACACACACACACACACACACACACACACACACACACTCACGGCTGATGTACCCAACAAGAGCTGGCATTTAGAAGGAGCACCCTCAGGCTTGATACAGATCACAAAGTATTTCAACATCGGATCAAAATGTGTTGAGCATCTTGCACTGGGTTGTTTTAAACTTGGCTTTTGAAATGAGATACACATGGCAACTGTGGGCGAGTCACAGCCACCCAGTCCTCTGGCGAGACATGTTTACGTGACAGAACTTTCAAGGCTCAGCACCCGTCACCTCTAATTTGATACCTTCTCTCAGCAGCACTCAGAGCTTGGCCCATTCTTACAGCCCTGTTGTCCTGATCACATGGCTGAGGACCCCAAGGTCCTCAGGAACCATCTCCTCCTTGTGGCCAAGTTCAGCTGGCTGCAAGAGGGTCTGAGTTCCCAGCTCACTCTCTTGGTGGGAGACCAGGGCAGAGGGCGCTGCTGTCTGCTTCAGACCTGGGCACCCTAGAAGCAACTGAACGGTGGCAGGCAGTGGTGGTGAGCGCAGGGGCTCTGGACTGACTCTTTCCAGAAGATAACACATTGTTTTCAGTCCTGCCTCCTCACGGCCTTGGGTATTGGACAGATAAGCCGGGGGGACAATGCTCAGGCCTCACCCACTGGGTCTTATCAAGTGTACCACATTTTCTAGCTGGGTCAGGAAATAACTGTGGGTTCTGATCCATAGAGGCATCCACTTTGTTTAATAGTACCAACACAGGCCAGGCTAGGCGAGTACAACTTCCCAGCAGAAAGGAAGTTGCTCGGGGAGACAGAAATGGGAAGAGTGGCTGAGAAGAGCCCGGGCTCTGTGATGTCTCTGGACTAGGTCCAGCCTCTGGTCACTCAGCCTCTGGAAAACACTGTCCTTATATGCTATGGGCTTCCTTCAAGGTTTCCCTTTGGGAAGCTGGCATAAGCTTCCCATGTATTTCCTCTTCCTATTGAATATGCTGGCCTCTTAGTCCCCACTGCTACCAAAAAACGAAAGCAGAAATTTCCATCTCAAATGGCTTACCGTCCCTTGGACTCTGACCTCGTTTCTGGTTTACAGCCTCTAATTTGGCCTATTCTTCCCTGAGACCAGAAGTAGAGGCCAATCAGTCACACGGATTTTGACAGTGGAGACCCAGGTCAGCTGCAGCGTTCCTTGTATCTCCTACAAACTGCGATCTCCATTTCCAAGTTATACATTCTGGCCAGGAACTTAGAGAATGGTCTGGATTCTACAGCCACATGTAGCTAAGAACCATCTAGCAAGGATATTATAGGGTACAATTTGAGGGTCCCTGCTTCAAGGAAGTTCTCTCCGTAGTTGGAGGTAAGCCAGGCTGATGGCAAATGAGAAGACTGTTTTGTGTGGGCACACTATAGTGAATGGCAGAGGAAGCCGTTCTTGTCCTCCGAGAAGTCTTGGGGCTCAACAGGCAGGGCCCTGCCCTTCATAAACGGCTATCAAGATCAATAGGGCTGCAGCTACTAAGAAGGATGTCTCATTCAGGATGCCCCCCGCTGGACAGCCAGGAGCCTCTCTAGTCTCCATCCAGAAATCATTTCTCTCCCTTGAAACACTAACACTTTGGGGAGTATCAGGTTGAATCCACTGAGTACTACGTCACTTTTGATGTGCAGGAAAACAAAGAACAGCTGACCTAGCATCCATGGATGCTTAACTGCCTTTGGCCTACAAGTCCCTGTCTTTGCTTTGTGAGGGCCAAGCATGGGTCTAGGCATGCCCATGGGGAGCTTATGAAATCCAGGGAATGCAAGGGGCACAGAGCCCTTCTCCCCACACACTTTCCCTTAAGCACTAATCCCTGTTCTGGGGGGTTGTAAGTTTCCTTGGGATGTGAAGAAAGAGAATACACACCAAAACAAAAAGATCCTGGAGCCTGGCTGTGTTCAAAGTGTGACATCCATTTAGTTTTATTGCCATCTTAACAAAAATATTTGAGAGGGCTATCTTGGGTTCCAGCATGGGTAGGCAGGGCAATTCCAGGCACTGGGCTATTACTGGACAAGGCAATGTTCAGTTTGAGGAGGCAGGAACCCCCAAAGAACCACAAATTGGGATGATGGAGCCCAGGGCCCAGGGACACGGCAGGTACCATCCATCCATTCGCCTCATGGAGGACAAACTATGGGGTGTGTTCCTAAACAGCTCTAGCAATAGCCTCAGCAGGCACTGGGTCCAGAAGGCTTCCAGCCCCACTTAGGCTCTTAGGGGAAAGAGGGTGCAAAAGGTCTGTTGGGGTCAGCCTCAGGCCAAGGAGCGAAGACAATGCCGCGCCTCAATCAGACCTAAGCTTTCACTCGGTCTCCCTCCCTAACTCTCTGACCATGCCCCCAAACAAAATATAAAGCTGGAAGTGTATACAGCTAAGTAACTACACAGCCCAAGCAAGCAGAGGCAAGGCATGCTGGGAGGTGGACTGGGCACAGCCTTACTGGGCTTTGGCCTCCTTAGGAGCCAGTGAGTAGAGAGTCTGCCTGCTGGCTCCTGAGGCCTGGGCCCTGATTTCCCCACCACTGGCTGGAGGCTTGGGGCCATGGTAGGCTGGTAGACTCATCTATCTCCATGCTGGTTCTGTTCCCTCTCCCAAGTGCAGAAGCTGAGGCAGGGGAAGAGCTTAGGTGAGAAGAATCTAGGAGCACTCTAGAATTGGCCTCTTGAAGGAAGCTGGCCAGGTCCACAGCACTGTCCCCCACTACACGATTGTGCCATTGTTGACCCCTGAGATGCATGACAATGCATGATTGGAATGACCAGCAATCGGTGATTGTAAAGACTGTTCTGGCTGCCTCTTCACTGTTCAGACGGCTCCCTGAGATGGCCTGCAGGTACAGGCTTGGGGAAAAGCTCACAGTGTGCTAAGAATGCAAGACAGTCTCCTTCCCCTCATCAGCACACCCCACGCTCTTGCTCCTTCCCTCCACAAATGGCAAGCACAGCAGCTGAGCAAGGCAGGGCAAGCACAGGGCCAAGGCCAGGCTCCACCCACCCGGCTGAGCTAGCCCCGCCCACCCATAGGCCGAACCACCTGAGAAAGCAGAATCAGGACCTGGGAGGTCAACTCTGCTGCAGCCCTGAGTTGGAAGCAAGATTCTTTGGGATGATGCCCCCTGCCCCAGCAAAGCCTGCTCCACAGGATACAGGCCATGAGGAGAGCAACCCTCTAGGCCAAGCAAGCATCAAGCAGGCAGCTTCTCTTGTATCTTGAGCATCTTCCTGAGGTAAGGGCGGACCTGTACACCCGCTGTTGCTGTTATGGCACAGGAAGCTGGACTGCACCAGGTGAGGAGATGACCATGCCCCAGGGTTATCAGTCTTGGTTCTGGACCCAAGAGATTCCCCCATCTCAAAGCCAGACACCACTGCCATTGCGCCTCCTTGTGCAAACTGGCCAGGTTATAAATTGTGCTTTCTCTTCCGAGACCTGGTAGTCCGTGTGGGGGCTGGTTCTGGGGGATCTGGTGTAGGGGCCGGCAAGGGTGCCTGAGCCTGGGGAGTAGAGCCCATGGGGGCTGCCCTTTCTGGCCCCCGCTGAGATGCCTGAGCTGCATCCCGGATCTCCATCAGCGTCTGGTACATCTGACCAACACGGCTGTTCAGTTCAGCCACAGCCTGGCTGATGACATGCATGCTGTCGGCCATGTCCTGGTGCACGGTCACCAGCTCCTGGCAGAACTGCTGGAACATTTCAATCTGGTGGGCATGGGCATGGAGGAGATGCCAGTCCAGGTCCATGGTGGCAGAGTTGGGATGAGGCTCTGGGGTCCTGCAGGCCTGGGCCTGGGGTGAGGGATGGGACAGGACCTCTGGCTTAGGGCCCAACATCTGGGTCTGACTTGAGGAAGAAGGTGAACAGAGCAGCGTGGGCCTGGCCAGGTGGGCCTCTTCCTCTGGAGGACGTAGGAGGGGCGTCCGAAGAGGCTGCTGTGAGGGCCCAGGAGCCTCCTCATCTTCATCATCTTGGAGCATACAAGGAGAGAAGGACAGATGATTACAACAGGACCAGGGCAGCCCTGGTCATGGGCCCACGCCTGCCAGCCCTTAGCCTACAGTGGTGATGCCCACGGAGAAATGCCAGCTCCTAAGAGCCTGAGGTATGGGGGGCAGACACTGGGAGAAGGGTGAGCGCAAGCTGGTCCCCTTCTTCCCCCAGCAGCAGCTACATTCCAGGGGAAAAGTCCAGTCCAAGGACTTGGAGGTCCTAGTTGCAGTGGCAGGCTGCCATCTAAAGGCTCGTGACCTTGACGTGTCATTGCATTCCACTCAAAGGAAAACTAATGACTACTCTGTTGAACCTCCGGGGCCTCTGGCTGGGCAGTTAGTTGGGCTATGAGACACCCCCCCCCCGGACCTTACAGCACAAGGAGAGCTGAAAGCACTGCCCTGTCAGAAGCCTCCCCTCTCAGTGAGCTGAGCCTCCCCTCTCTGTGAGCTCAGCCTCCCCTCTCTGTGAGCTCAGCCTCCCCTCTCTGTGAGCTGAGCCTCCCCTCTATGTGAGCTCAGCCTCCACTCTCTGTGAGCTGAGCCTCCCCTCTCAGTGAGCTGAGCCTCCCCTCTCTGTGAGCTCAGCCTCCCCTCTCTGTGAGCTCAGCCTCCCCTCTCAGTGAGCTCAGCCTCCCCTCTCTGTGAGCTGAGCCTCCACTCTATGTGAGCTCAGCCTCCCCTCTCAGTGAGCTGAGCCTCCCCTCTCTGTGAGCTGAGCCTCCCCTCTCAGTGAGCTGAGCCTCCACTCTCTGTGAGCTGAGCCTCCACTCTCTGTGAGCTCAGCCTCCCTCTCTGTGAGCTCAGCTTCTTCTCTGTGAGTTCAGCCTCCTCTCTCTGTGAGCTCAGCCTCCTCTCTCTGTGAGCTCAGCCTCCATAGTGGAGGCATTTTCAAAGTTGCCTGGGGCCACCTTGAAACCTCGCTGGAATCCTAACCTAAAACCACTGCAAGGTGATGCCAAATGGCTGTAGGTGGGAGGGAAGGGCTGGTGAGGGAATGAGCAGGGTTATGTGGGGCAAGCTACCAACCCTGCCGTCCCCCAAGGTGGGACATCATGACCCATCATGAATGCTTGATTGTGTAGAACTTGTGAGACAGACTGCTAGTCCTCCTCAATAAGGGATACAGCAGCAAGCCCTAGACCCTGAACATATACTTTCAGGTGGCCACGCTATGGGTAGATTCCCATAGCAGAAATAAAAATTGTGGCCGACTCATCTTGCTGAAAGGGGGTCTCCCTGTCTGTGGTGTGGGGCTAAAAGTCAGAGTTACCTCCCAAGAAATTACTCTTCTAGGTGGTTTCCTCCTTCCTAAGGTCCCTGGGGTCTCATGGGACTGGCACACTGAGAACCTATTGCTTCTTGAGCATGCCCAGCAAGCAGATGCCACAAAGGGTGGGAATAAGCACTCTGAGCTGCCACTACTCCCTTCCCAAGCCCTCAGGCCACTGAGGCCCTAGCCAGGCTGACAATGGTGACTATTAGTAAATATGGGGGCTCCTGTACCCAGGCTACCTCTGCTAACCTCATCATCTTTGATCTCTAGGGAATGGAGGGGTGAGTAGGGCAGGATTCAGGAAGCAGGCTTTTCTGGATGCCGCCCCCTGAGGCTTCAGCAAACCCTGGCAGACCAAGGCTCAAGTCTGGCTCAGTCTCAGGGGCACCTCTGTTTTCTGGAAGACTGTTTTCCTCAGCTGACTAACAAGGAAGCCTGCCTCATCGGGAGCACTCTTTCCTACTCCTGATGCTGACTCTGAGAGTGGCCACCTGTCCGAGGCCCCAGCCAAACAGGAAATGAGCAGAACCCATGGCAAGGGGCCAGGGAGGAAGGCAGACTCTGTGAAGCACCTTCCTGCGGGCTGCGTGCCGGCCCCCACAGCCTGCTCAAGGGCCTCCAGGGAGGAGAGCAGATGAGGGTGGGTGTGGATGTGTGAAGAGGAGGAAAGGAAGGGGTGGCGTTCTTTCTTCACAGAGGGACACCAATGGCTCCCCCTTCTGGTCAAGTAGAAAGACTGTACGAAAGTCCCAGGAAGCAAGAAGGTGGGGAAACAGGGAAAGAGAACGGGGTGGGACAGGGGCGCCAGAGAGACCATGGGGGAGCCCAGCCAGTCTCAGGTGAGCACCAGAGGCACGGACGGCAGAAAAGTAGACCCAACGCAGAAGACTGGGGTGCGGAGGACAAGGCAGACAGTCACCAGCAAGCACAGAGAAAGGCCTTTCTTTGGCCCAGCCCTTCACTTGGCTGCTGTGATAGTGCCCCTCCCCTGGCTGGCTATGCTGGGGCTTCCCTGGCTTCTGCAGTTCCTGGAACGTGCCAAGCACCTTCCTGATGTGGGCTTTGTACATGCTGTTCCCAGCCTGCTCGCCCTCCCCTCCCCTTCTCTGCGCCTCACACCAGGCCTGGTTAACTCTTCCTCACCCTTCCAATCCGTCCTCAGCCAGGCTTGGCCTGATCTATTTAACAGCTTCAGCACCTCCTGCCATGTGCTTTGCAGACCCAACACAGAAGACACTGGACCCTGCTGACTGCAGAACAGCAGGCCCCGCATGGGCCCTGGGTATCCCCTAAGTCTAAGGCTGGAAACTGGGGATGTCCTGGACTGGGTCAACCCTTATCTGTCCTCTAAGAATGTGCAATAATCTAATTCAAGCAGCCATGTCTAACCTTTGACACCGCAACACAATGAGGTCACCTACAAGTTCCTGCTCAAGGTACAAAACAAATAAACGAATAAATAGATTGTAATGTTTTAAACAAGCTTATGCTTTGGGTTAGGCCACATTCATAGCTATGTGCATGCAGCCCTCAGCCCAAAAGTTGGACGCATCTGAAGCTTTTTAGTCCTACAAGTGTCTGTGTGGGTTTTCGATGCAGCCCTGTCCTTCCTGTTCCTAAGGCAGCTTCTAACACAGACAGGATGCACAAGAAGTGGGGACAGAAGTAGGGTGCAGGCGTGTAGAGAGCTGGGGAGACAGGGAGGACTGGGACTGAAGGGAAGGGGTGAGGAAGCAAGCCCCCACACTCAGGCCGCGGACAGGCAACGATACTCACAGCTGGTAGAAGGGCTGTCGGTACCATCCAGTTCTGCACTGGGGAAGCTGTGCCCAGCCGGGGCAGTGAGCAGTGCTGACTCGATGGCCCTCTCGTGGACAGTGAGCATGATGGGATGGGCGTGGCCCCCGGCCCCTGGGCCCGACAGTGACTGCTGCATGAAGGCAAGCTTGTCCTTGGTCCTGCGCTTCATGTCATCCCATCTGTGCTTAATGTCCTTGACGGAGCGGGGAACCTGGCTGACGGAGGTGACCTTCCGAGCTATGCCTTCCCAAATCTTGTCCCTGTCGGCATGGGACAGTCGCATGGTCTCTCTTCCAAAGAGAACCGCTTCGTGACGGGTCACCTCTGTGACCAGAATGTCCAGCTCCTCCTTGGAGAATTTAGGCTTCCTCTTACGCTCCGCCAGGGGCAGCATGTTCCTTGGGTTGAATATCCCACAAAGCATAATTGGGTAAATGACCGTCAGTGAGGGTGGTCCTCCTTCCTAATCACAGGCCCCATCTGGGGAGCCAGGGAACACCACACCCTCCTACAGTGATGCCTCCTCCTCCCTCCTCAAAGGGGAGGCAGGAAAATGAGGCAGAAGGAGCCCAGCGACTGACTGCTGGGCAGGGCTACCCTACAGCACCTTGAACTGCACAGGAAGTTCAAGTTCATTGGAACTTTGCTGCCTCATTCTCCCATCCAGAGTAGGGATGCCAACCACAGTAGTTTCTGAAGACTCCATCTACGTACAAGAGCCTTAACAACTTAAGGGACTGGAAAAATGGCTCAGTGGTTAACACTGACAGCGGATTTAGAGTTTGTATCCCAGCGACCACATCAGAAAGTTCACAAATGCCTCTCATTCAAGCTCCAATGGATCTGTTGCCACCTCTGGACTCTGTGGGAATCTGTACATGTGTGCATACACACACACATATAAATACAAAAATTTTGAGAATCAAAAAAATAGCCCTACAGTGAACTGCAGTGGCCTGTGGCGTTGGCTGCTAGCGCCCACCACGTTGTAATCACAGAAAGCTTATTCTGTACTTGTGGCTCATTTCCCTTTCCCAGTGTCCCCCACATCCCTGTCCCTGTATATGTACAGAGCAAAACAAGCCCTTCTCCCTCCACCAGCTGCTCCACCAGCTCCTCCTCAAGTGGCATTCTGGGTAAGATGTGAGGTACCCATGCACATCCTCCAAGAGACATGTTACCCCTGGAAGGACACTAAGATAGCCTTGATTTTGCCAAGGCTCTTCAACCCGACCTGGTACCTGCTCTGGCTTTGGAACCCAATCTTTTCACATTGTGGTTCTACCTACCCGTCACTATAGCTTTGAAAGTTCCACCCAGGGGAAACCTGGATCCCAACCCATAGGCTTCCCAAGCCCACAGCAGGAGATCAGAGGTGCTCGGTTCCTCCAGCCTTCTTTTTCTCCCCCCAGTCAAGGGTATACTCAGGTAAAGGAAAACTGGGGGCTTCGGGAACCCGCTCAGGACAAAGTCTTGCACTCAGACAGACTTGTGACTATCCCTGTGGACCACAGGGCCTCTATAAAGCTAGGGTGAACCCTGCAGGGCCCTAATTAAGTCTCCATGGGCACTCACAGAGTCTGTGTTAGGAGATGAGATTACTGTGGAATTCCAATAATATGCTTACCTTTTACCTCAGTGCAAACCAGGAGTACCCATGCATGAAGCTCTGCCCATCTAGAATGTCTGAAAGCACTGCCAAAGGCACACATGTCTCAAGTAACCCCCGGAGGCACAAAACAGGCCTTATTACCGCACGTGGAGCACCTAACACAGAGCTTGCATAGGTTACCACTCAGAACATGAATACCTAGCCCTTGCCTGGCCCACCACTAACTTACTAAAGACATCTATCCATTGCATCACCCCCAAACCCCTGATCCGTGAGAGCACAACTAAGAGAGTCTAGAAATAAGAGCTACCAAAGGCAAGGCCACACACAAACACAGCCACTAGATCCTGGAACCTTTCCAAGACGGGATACAGTGCTAAGACCACCAAGGAGCCACTTGGAGTCAGGACACGCTAGGGGCATCAGGACAGTCATGCTAATAAGGTGGGAGGAGTGGACTCCGGCCCACTGCACCCACCCACAGCTCTGCCTGGTTCCTTGTGTGTTAAAGAAAAATCCTGGCTTGCAGGTAAAGAACCCTGGCTTGTAGGTCCAGAGACACAGGGCCACGGTCCTCACTTTTCCATGGGTGACATGACGTCGAGCAAGACTTTGCCCTGCTCTGGTCTCAGTTCATCATTGGGGCATGGCTATCAGCACAGAGCAATGGCTGTCAGCCTGAGGGGCCACAATAATCACTATAATGCAAAATTTTGATGTTCCAGATCCATCCCCAACCAAGTTATATCTGCATCCCTGGTATGGTAAACAATGGCTTAGTTGGTTGAGATGAGGCAGCATCTCCTAAGGGGCTGTGGGAAAGCTCAGAAATGGGGGAAACATGGAATAGTTCAGTTCTCTAAGCAATAGTTCCTGGATTTCTGCAAGTGACACCAGGATGTTCAGACACGCTCCTTCAGCTGGCCTGGACCTGACTGTAATGATCCACGCAAAAACCCAGACAGGGTCTGGTCTGTGCTGTCCACTGACAGCATTTCTCCAAGGCTTGTACTACTTGCCCCAGGTGCCCTCGACAAAGCCCCTCTGAAGGTTCGTGTCAAAGGCTCCTTCCTATTCCATCTGGACCCTCAGTGCACATGTCTGTGCTTCTCTACCGTTTTACGCGGTGGCAGGTGTGAGCCTGGCAAGGATGAAGAGGGCAAGGTTGGGCAGGGCTGGACTGGCCTGTTCTCAAGTACCCATCCTGTATCGGACAGAAGCAGTGCTCAGCACCAGGGATACAAGATGCTGTTGAGCTGACCGTGGTTAAGGGGCCTTTGGACAGGGGGAGAAGGTGGATAGGAATGTCCAGCCCAACTTCCTGTGCCACTTTCAGGGATAACTGGCCAGTGTGTAGAGAAGGAGGGGTGCTGATTCTACACCTGTTCAATGGCAGTGGGAACGGCTGCACCCTCAAACTGCCCTAGATGCTAGCTGCAGCTCTGAGGGCATGCAGGTGGCAGTGAGGCCACCAAGAGGGACACAGGGATCTCCTCGTGACTCTCAACTTCTAACCACCTCCTCCTCATGTCTCTGAGACATCTCCTGCTGTCCCATCAGTCCCTATAGAACTACACAGTGGCGAGGCCTCCGACCCATGATGTGACTGGGCCCCCGGGTCTGTGAAGGCCTCTCTGATTTCCCTACCACATTCAAATCCCATCACCACCAAGTGGTACTGACCCTTTTCCTAACACACACCCACACGCAGCATACAGGCCAGCTCTGAGCCTGGATCCCAACTCAGTGTAGCTATCTGAGGAGTGACCCCTGTTCAGTTCTCTGTTCTCTCTGGTTAGACTCTTAGGACCCTTCTGATATAAACTTCCAGGCCACATCCTGGGGTCAGAATAGGACCACTCTTGTCAGCAGTCAATCCTGTGTGAGTCCTGTGGGAACAGGAGCTAGAGATGGCAGGAGGCTTCACCCCCACACAACCATGCGATGGCTTTGGGGTCTTCCCTGGAGAGATGCCATGCAAGCAGCAGAAATCTGCCCCAGGTCCATCCTAGGGTGGGGCCATTCTCCTCTTCTGCAGGAATTCTACCAAGAGCCCAGAGCCTCTGTAGCCTCTAGGATGTCTGCAGCCCACTGGCCTGGCAACAGGCCCTCCACGAGAGCCTCTGATGGAATCCTGGGGGAACGGGCAATCCTCTCACACACTGCCCGCAGCAGTTCTGGAGCAGCCTGGAGAGCTCTGAGGCATGAAAGCCCAAGATGCTCCCTTGGCTCATCCCAGAGGCAGGCGAGGCCCCCTGGAGCCAGCAGGGCTGGGACTCACCTCATCCAGTTGGCCTTGGTCTCATCTGATCCATCTATGGACTTGTAGCGGTTGTTCTTGTCCACAATCTGGAAAACAGAGAGACTGTCTAGACTGTGCCATTAGGGAAGGGGCTCTTACATGCCTGGGTTCCTTCTTACCCAGGCCAGGGTCCAGCTCCATCCTCAGCTTCACCTCTTCCCGTTCTCCTACACTGTCCCCAAAACCACCCCAGATGGGGTCAAGAATCCTTGTTGTCTTCTCTCCACCAACACTCATTCTCTTAGAGACCCTGAGAAGGCCTGAGAGGAAATAGTCACATCCCATTTCAGAGTATGCACTATACTCTGAAACTCTTAGAGACCGAGAAGGCCTGAGAGGAAATAGTCACATCCCATGTGCACTATACTGATGGAATTCTGGGCAGCATGGCCCAGGAGCACCAGTCTCCACAGGTGACCAAAGCTGAATGCTGCCCTCTCTCTCTGCAGTGTCATCACTGGGCCCCAGGCCTTGTGATCTGAAAGGGTTCCTCTTTTCCCCAAAATTCAAATATTCAAGACCCTTGGAATTTGGGGTAGGGTTGTGTCCAAATGTCTGTACTCCACAATCACTCTGACTATCAAGATCCACTAAGACATGGGATTCTAGGCTGTCTTTGGCTTTCCTATTGGAGGGCAGGGGTCCTTAAAAGACATTTCTAATATAGATCTGAAGCTTGAAGGTGAAGACAGAAAGAAAGACACTCAGAAAGGAAGATTCACCAAAGAGCATGGGTGTTAGCTTCTCTAAAAATGTTTCTGGTTCTTTCTTGACCCACTTTTAAAGCAGCCTACTGTTGCTCTACTGTTGGTCTACTGTTGGTCTACTATGGATCTACTATTGGTCTACTATGGGTCCACTGTTGGTCTACTATGGGTCCACTGTTGGTCTACTATGGATCTACTATTGGTCTACTATGGGTCTATTGTCTTTGGTCTACCATGGGCCTACTGTTGTTGGTCTACTATGGGCCTACTGTCGGTCTACTATGGGTCTACTGTTGGTCTACTATAGGTCTACTGTCGTTGGTCTACTATGGGTCTACTGTTGTTGGTCTACTATGGGCCTACTGTTGTTGGTCTACTATGTGCCTACTGTCGGTCTACTATGGGTCTACTGTTGGTCTACTATGGGTCTACTGTCGGTCTACTATGGGTCTATGTTGGTCTACTATGGGCCTATGTCGGTCTACTATGGGTCTACTGTTGGTCTACTATGGGTCTACTGCTGGTCTACTGCTGGTCTACTATGGGTCTACTGTTGGTCTACTATGGGTCTACTGCTGGTCTACTATGGGTCTACTGTTGGTCTACTATGGGTCTACTGCTGGTCTACTGCTGGTCTACTATGGGTCTACTGTTGGTCTACTATGGGCCTACTGTCGGTCTACTATGGGTCTACTGTTGGTC
The DNA here is from genome assembly GCF_037038515.1 of Microtus pennsylvanicus. Classification (NCBI taxonomy): domain Eukaryota; kingdom Metazoa; phylum Chordata; class Mammalia; order Rodentia; family Cricetidae; genus Microtus; species Microtus pennsylvanicus. Next base: position 70,254,732 of record NC_134580.1, read on the forward strand.
TACTATAGGTCTACTGTCGTTGGTCTACTATGGGCCTACTGTTGTTGGTCTACTATGGACCTACTGTCGGTCTACTATGGGTCTACTGTTGGTCTACTATGGGTCTACTGTCGGTCTACTATGGGTCTATGTCGGTCTACTATGGGCCTATGTCGGTCTACTATGGGTCTACTGTTGGTCTACTATGGGTCTACTGCTGGTCTACTGCTGGTCTACTATGGGTCTACTGTTGGTCTACTATGGGTCTACTGTTGGTCTACTATGGGTCTACTGTACTCTACAATCTTCCACTTTACTCAATGCCTGCTACCATTTTGCATCGGGGTTTTTGAAGCTGAGATTATAAAATTCTCTTCACTTAATGATCACTTCCACATTTCAGTCCTGGAAAATTCTCAGCTTTTACATTTTGAGTAAGCCTCTTACTCTCTCCAATCTCTTCTGGTAGAATTTCTATTAAATAAACACAGAATAGCTCCTTCAATCCTTGGTGTCTTTAACTCTTCATAGTCTAGTCTGTCTTCAAGGAAAACTTCTCAGAACTCTATTCCAACTCACTAACTGTCTCTCTGTGCTTACTCAAGTTTCTTCCATCTATCAGAGTTTTCCTATCTTACTGCACTTACTTTTTTGATGTTTTATTTTAATTTTAATTTGTAACATTTTTGAGACAAAGCTTCTCTAATGTAGCTCAGACTGGTCTTGAACTCTCAATCCTCCTACTCAGTCTCCCGAGTGCTGGAATTACAGGCATTCACCACCAAGCCCCAGTGTCTTTGCTTCGTTTTTAATGATTAACCTTTCATTTAATAAATAGTTTTTCACTTTCCATATTATTGATTCTTTTGAAGATCTGTCTTTTTTCCATTTGTCTTTTGGATTTCACAGTGACATGTTCCTTCTTTCTTGTTTCCACACCTTAGATAAGGTATAATTAGCATATAACACAAAATTTTCTAATTGTGGAAAAATATGCTAGATCAAGGCTAGTTCCCTGAGGTCTCAGTGGAGCAGAGCAGCCTCCCAAATCCCCTGACACCAGTATTAACATTCTACCCATTGTCCTCGAAACAGAAGACCACGTGTCTGTCAACAGAAATCAGACCATGTCACTCTCCACTTCTAGTGCTATCCACTGAGCTTATGATGACATCCACACGCATGTGGTTATAACCTCACAAGCCTGTGCACCCGAGTCTGCCCACCTGTCTGACTAGCCTCAGCCTATGGTTTGAACACGAAGTGGCCTCATCAGGCTCCGGTGCTGAGCACACGGTCTCTGGCTGGCAGTGCTGTTTTAAGAGGTGCAGAGAACTCCGAGAGGAAGATCTGCTTGGAGAGAGCTAGGAAGGGTGCACCACGTGATTCCTTCATTTCTCTCCACTTCCTGTCCACCCCAAGGTGAACATTCTTCTTCACAGCTCTGACTGCCGTGTTCTGCCTCACGTCAGGCCCAGAATTAATGGAGCCAAAGACTATGAACTGGAACCTTCAAGACTATGAGCCCAAATAAATTTTCCTTTGGCTAGTTGTTTATGTCAGGCATTTTTTCATAGTAAGAAGAAAAATCACTAACTGCCCCCCTCCGCCCCTCGCTTTGCTGCAGCCTGTTCTGAGGTGCGCTCAGTCCAGCTTTCACCCACGGCCAGAACCCCTTTTCCATACCCTGAAAAGGATCATACTTACAGAGTACTTCACACACTCAGAAATGGTAAGCGGGAAACGTAGCTGGCAGCAAGAACCAGCAGAATGTCCGCTAGTCGTGTTCATCTCAGATCTTTCCCTTTGCTGGGATAGGAAGGTGACTCAGTGGGTGTATGTACTAGGACATGGGCCTGACAACTGAGTTAAAGCCCGGATCACAAATGAAGACAGGAAAGAACCAGCTCTGAGAGCTGCCCTCTGACCAAACGTCTGCACACACACATACACATACGCACACACATGCACACTCACAGGCATGCACATATGTACACATACATGCATGTGCACACACATTGCCACATGAATACAACATATACACCAAATAAATAAAAATTAAATTATAAATCCCACATACAAATCATCTCTTCCTCAAACTCCTCCACTTCCTCCCTGCCAGGGTAACCACATTCTGAAGCTAGCAGGGATTACCCCCTCACCCCTTTTTTGCCACACACACTTTCCTCTTCTATAAACAACAAGCAACATTGTTTTGCAAAAAATCTAAACAATACAATAGTCTGGTCTAGAATGTTCCCTTCAGGCTCACGCTTTGATGGTGTGGTACCCTGCTGTAGCACTATATTGTAGGGTGTGAAGACTTGTGGAGGTGGGGCCTGGCTGGCAGACTCTGGCTTCCCCCCTCCCCTGCTTTATTTTTTTAAGAACTTTATTTATTTACTATGTATACAGTGTTCTGCCTGTACACTAGAAGAGGGCACTAGATCTCATTATAGATGGTTGTGAGCCACCATGTAGTTGCTGGGAATTAAACTCAGGACCTCTGGGAGAGCAGCCAGTGCTCTTAACCTCTGAGCCATCTCTCCAGCCCTCTCCAACTCTGCTTTTATGTGAGGCATCTTCACCACACGCTCCCACCACCACAAACTCTGCCAGCCCTTCCCTACTATGATGGTCTGAAATCCCCCTGAAACCCTGGGCTAAAATAAATGTGTCTTCCTTTCCTCTTTCCTGTTGGGTACTTGATTATAGTCACTAATACTGAGAAACAGCAGTTAATGTTGGGACTCACAGAAATGGCCCCCAAATGACCATGTCCTCGTAAAAGGTTTCTGCGATGAGCTGTGACATCTGCTCCCATCTGATCTGTGGGTCTCAGACTATGCCTGCCACCTTTGTAGGCCTTCCTGATCTAGGAAACTCTCTGCTGCCACAGTTGTGGTCTCCCCTAGCATTCGCTTCATGACATCCCATTACTTCTTTCAAGACCCCAGTGACAAAGATCATTTCTGTTGATGGTATGTCTGCCAGCTGTGAGTCGGATGAGGGAGGGCCTCCCTCACCAGGTCTAAAGGGACGGAGGCAAGGCCCAGGGCTCTGCCATGCCCAGCGGCAGCCCTGCTGTCTTCCTTAGCATGTAACATGCTAAGTTAACATGGTAGTTAACATGGTGGAATCTTGGTGGATGATGGAACAAAGAACCTCTTAAGTAAAAAACAAGACAAAACCCAAAAATCTGACAGCGTTGATAGGTTAGTAAGGAAGCAACGAGTGACGGCGCCGCGCCAGCCTGCACTAACCAGGGCCCGCTGTTAGCTTGCTGAGCTTTCCTCAACCAGCTGAGACACAGACATCCTCACACTCACAAGACATCAAATTTCACATTTTCCAAAGGTAACACTCAGAACTTACAACTCCCCAGCTCTTTTACTACATTTGACTGTTATCTGTGTGGCTACAGCTTGAACCTGGAATGTTCCCCCAAAGCCCTTGAGTTAGTAACTTGGTTCTCAGCTCAGAACTACTGGAAGGCAATGGAACCTTTAAGAGGCGGGGCCTAGTGGGAGGTCTAGGGTCCTGCAGATTCCCCTTCAAGGTGCTCTGGAACACTAGTCTCTTCCCAGGGGCTTGCTATGTAACAGCTTACTCCTCCCCCTCCCCGTGCTCCCCATTTATAATGGAGCCCCAAAGCAAAGCAGTCAAGTGCTGGGGATTAAACAGCTGAAACTATGAGCCCGTTCCCAACACTTAACTGGCTCACACATTCTATTCCAGCAGGAGGCACTGGGGATGCAGCACTGCAGCGGGTCCCTTAACTAACACATGTAAGGCCTTGGGTTCCGTTCCCAGTACCACACACTCACACACTCGGACTTTGCTGGAGTAATCAAAACTAACTGTCACGAACTCTCTGTGCAGAGAAGTACCACATTTGAAGCATCCTTCCCAACTCAGCATTCAAGATGGAAAAGCTGGGAGCAAGGCAAGTCAGGAGCTTTGTCACTCCAGAAACCAGTATGCATGCCCCACCATCACCAGCAGGTGGGCACGAGCACACAGCTATGGCTGTGCTTACAGGATCAGAGGACCCGAGCGACATTCTGTAAACATTCAAGGCAGCTGTACCGCTATTGAAGGAGAGAGAAGTGGGGGTGTTTCTCCTTGGTCTGCATATAAGCCTAACCAGTCACTGTGTTTTAACAATCTCAGAAACAGGACGCTGGGAAGATGAAACAACATGAAGACCCGAGTTCAATCTTCAGAATCCAAATAAAAAAAGCTGGCCACAGTGATGTAACCTTGTAGTCCTGACACTGCAGAGATGGACACGAGAGAATCTGTGGGGCTTGCTGGCCAGCCAGTCTAGCCAATCCACAAGCCTCAGGCCAGCAAGAAACCTTGCTTTAAAAACAAACCAACAAAAATCAAATGGACCTCTAATGAATGACACCCAAGGTTGAATTCTGACCCCTACACACATGAACATATTTACCTGCACACAGGGACACGTGCAAACACACACAATTTAAGACAAAAAGGCCAGACACGTTGCAGCTCAGACTTCCTCTCCTCCACAATCTCCCCAGATGGCAGATGCCCTAGCATGCAGGGACCTCCATGGAGTGGCACGAAGTCCGGTCCTTATGCCAACACTGCATGCTTACATCACAGATCCCAGTGGTATGAAATCTCAGCTCACAGTTTAGGAGCTTCGTGTGTGGCCTCGAACAGGTGTTTCACTGGGCAGACCTCAGTCTTCTCTGGACAACCAGTGAAAACCCAGCCTGCAGCCTGCAGCCTTGCAGCCTTGAGCACACAGAAGGCATGAGGTCAGTGGCTGTCAGCATCATGACTGTCACTGCCATTAAGGAAAAAACTAAATGGTCCTTGTTAATTCAAAAAGGAATTAACGACAAGGGGGTGGCGTCTGCTGGACAACACAGAGTGGTACTAATGACCTTTCTGTCCCTTACAGCGTCAACAGAGCAGAAGGATATAGCTGGGCTGGGACCAAAGTGGTGAAGCCTCCATGGCTGGTTCAGGCCTCAAGGTTTTCCTTCATTTAGCTTTACAACAATTCAGGATTTTCTTGATTCAAGAACTCAATCATTCAGCAAATTCCATCAGGAGAGCAGCTAAAGTACCAAACTCTAGGGATAAAGTGATGAGGACGGTGGTCTCAGTCACTGTTCTACTGATATGAAGAGACACCACAACCAAGGCAATTCTTATAAATGGGACGCATTTAACTGGGGGCTTATTGTTTCAGAAGTTTAATCCATTATCATCATGATAGGGAGCATGGTGGCATGCAGGCACGTGCTGGAGCAGTAGATGACAGCTATGTCCTGATTCACAGGCAGAGGGGAAGAGAGAGAGAGAGAGAGAGAGAGAGAGAGAGAGAGAGAGAGAGAAACAGTGGGCTTGGCGTGGCCTTTTGAAACCCCAAAGTCCACCTCTTTCCTGCAACAAAACACACTTCCTAATCAATCTAGTCCTTTCAAACAGTGCCACTCCTGGGGACTAAGCATTCAAATATATGAGCCTATAGGGGCCATTCTTTTTCAAACCACCACATTCTACTCCCCATCCCCCACATGCTTGTAGTCATATCATAATGCAGGAATACACTCAGTCCAACTTCTAAAGTCCCCACAACCTATCAGTCTCAACACTGTTTAAAAGTCCAAAGCTCTTCTGAGACTTACGACAATTTCTTAATTGTAATGCCCCATAAAATCAAAATCAAAAAGATCACGAACTTCCAACATACAACGACACATGATATACATTGCCATTCCAAAGGGCAGGAAAGGGAGCATAGTAAAAAAATGCTGGACCAAAGAAAGACCAAAACCCAGCAGGACAAACTACAAATTCTGTATCTCTGTGTCTGATATTAAAGCACTCTTCAAATGTTGACTACCACACACTTTTCTCTCTTAGGCTGGTCCACATGCGGTCTGCAGTTTTCCTCGGCAAGTATCCCGTCCAACATCTTGGAGTCTGTTGTTGATGGCTTCCTTCACTGCTAAAGCTTTCTTTAATCCTTATCACAGGTTAGAACCTTAGCTGGGTGGAGTCTCGTTCTGAGGCTGACTTTACTTCTGACAACAGGCTTTTCTTTATTTTTATCTCCCTGAGCACAGGATTTGACTCCAACATTACATTTGTGTTGCTTTTTGTCCAGCTTGCTTCTTCTCATAACAGGTCTAAATAAATGACTACTAATAGCTACAACACAATCAAGACTAGGCTGTCTTAAAACCTCCTCTGCCAGGTCCACTGATCCAAAACTCTTCAACTTAGCCTCAGGCAGATTTTCAGGACAAGAATAAAAAGTAGCCACAGTCTTGCCAAAATACCACAGGAATAGTCTCTAGACTGCTTACTGATGCTCTTCATCTCTGAAACCTCTCGATTTGGGGCTCCACAGTACAAATTACTCCCAGCACTGTCTTCTATGCTCCTCCTAGGATGGCCCTTTAAGTTCCCCCAACTCCACTTAAAGCATCCAACGGCCCTCCTAGTCCAAAGTCCCAAAGTCTTCTATATTCCTCCAACAAACAGTATCATCAGGCCTGTCACAGCAATGCCCCAGTCTCTGGTACCAACTTCTGTCTTAGTCACTGTGCTGTAGCTCTAGAGACACCATGACTAACGCAGCTCTTATAATAGGGAGCATTTAATTGGGGACTTGCTTACAGTTTCAGTTTAGTCCACTGTCATCATTCCAATAAGCAATGAGTACTTCCTTTTACTGCTCTAAATCTGCTGCTTATCAGATTCCTTTTTATAAAAACGTCTTACTAAAGCCTGACTGGCACACCCACTGGTGTGCATGTCTAAAAGACAGCTCTTGATGCATCTGGGAAGAAGGACATACCACAAGACATCAGCACAGCCCGTGCCCATTGCCTAGGGTTCTTGCTGCTTCTGCCTTAATGGTCATTGTTACTGTGACTCCACCAAGTGTCCACACTGCCCTCGGCAGCTCTGACACAGCACTGTGTAGTTCAGGCTCTGAGCTCTGTGATAACTCAAGGACCTTATATGATAAGCACCTGTGATAACTCAAGGTCTTATATGATAAGCACCTGGCACACTCTGACAGTGCTTTGCTTCCCTGGGTTCCAGCTCTCAGCAACTGTCTGCCTTTCTGTCTCTGCCTCTGGGAGTTTGGTGATTTCAGATTCTTCCTAGAACTGCCACCAGTTTCTTTGCTTCTGTGCATTCACTGCCATAAACAACAGTATGCCCTTTTTAAAAAAATACTTAATAGGGACATACCTCAAGATCCAGCTATGCCACTTTGGGCTTATACCCAAAGGATGCTCCATCCTATCACAAGGGCACTTGCTCAACTATGTTCACAGAAGCTTTATTCATAAAAAACAGAAACTGGAAACAACCTAGATGTCCTTCTACCAAAGAATGGATAAAGAAAAAATTGTACATTTACACAATGAGTATTATTCAGCTCCTAAAAACAATGACATCATGAAATTTGCAGGCAAATTGATAGAATTAGATAAAATCATTCTGAGTGAGGTAACTCAGACCCAGAAAGACAAACATGGTATGCACTCACTTGTAAGTGGACCTTAGCCATAAAGTAAAAGAAAATCAGGCTATAATCCATACACCTAGAGAATCTAAGTAACAAGGAGGGATTAAAGGGTGGGTGCATGGATCTCCTTGGGAAGAGAAAACAAAATAGTTTTGTGGATGGACTTGAGGTGGGTGAGGTTGGGAACAGGAGGAATGAACTGGGGGGAGAAAATATTGGGAGAAACTACTGGAACTGGGAGGCATTTGGGGGCGAGGTGGAAATCTAGTGTGATGGAAACTCCATGGAATCTACGAGAGTAACCCTATGAAATACTCCTAGTAATGGGGAACACAGAGTAACCCTATGAAATACTCCTAGTAATGGGGGACACAGAGTAACCCTATGAAATACTCCTAGTAATGGGGGACACAGAGTAACCCTATGAAATACTCCTAGTAATGGGGGACACAGAGTAACCCTATGAAATGCTCCTAGTAATGGGGGACACAGACCCTGAATTGGACAGCTTCTGTAACCACGCAAGGCCTCAAGTTGAGGGATTGCAACATCAACCCAGCCATAAAACCTTCAACCTAGTTTGCCCTGCTGCAGAGTGCTCTAGGACTGGAGCCTAGCAGAATCATCAGAGACCAGAGAGACTTCATCCAGCAACTGATGGGAGCAGGCCCAGAGAACCATAGCCAAATATTAGGTGGCACTTGGGGAGTCCTGTAGGGGGGGAGGAAGGATCAGAGGGACCAGAAGGCCAGAGCCACCATGAAAACATGGCCCACAGAATCAAATGACCAGAACTCATGGGGGTTTGCAGAGTTCGGAGAACCTGCATGGTTCTCTACGTATATGTTATGGCTGAGTAGCTTGGTGTTCTTGTGGGATTTCTACAGGGAGAGTGGGGGCAGTTGCTGACACTTTTGCCTGTTTATGACACTCTTTTCCTCCTACAGGTTTGTCTGGTCCAGCCTTGATTTGATGGTATGCATCTCATCTTATTGTAGCACATTGTGCCATGTTTGGTTGATGTCCCTGGGAGGCTGCTCTTTTCTGAGGGGAGGCAGAGGGGGCATAGATCTAGGGGGAAGGGGAGAGAGGGAGAAGAAGGGAGGAGGAGGGGAGGGAGGAAAAACTGTGGACAGGATGTGATGTGGGATGTCCTTCTTTATATGTGTTGATTTATTGGTTGATGAATAAAACTGTTTTGGCCAATGGCTTATCAGAGTAAAGTCAGGCAGGAAATAGAGAAAGTAGGTGGAGTCAAGCAGACACCAGCCAGTCACTGAGGAAAGAAGACATGTAGAAAATGAGGTAACACCACAGCTACGTGGTAATACATAGACTAATAGAAATGGATTAATTTAAGATGTGAGAGCTAGCTAGAGGTATGCCTGAGCCATCGGCCAAATAGTGTTGTAATTAATATAGTTTTGTGTTATAATTCGGGTTTGGATGGCCAGGAAATGAAAGAGTAGTCTCTGTTTACAGGTGCCCAGGCAGATCCTTCTTGTTGGCAAAGATGAGGATTATGGTGTCCCTCATCTCTTGGTTACTGAGAATGTGGTGCACCTAGGATGTAATATATGAGAGAATAATCAAAAATTAAATAATAATAATAAAAGCCCTGGAGAGGTGGCAAATGAAGCCTGTTTGCACCTAGATCTTACAACCAAGTCCAATATATTCACACTCTCTAGCCCTTCCCCAAACCATGTGAAGTTGGCCGAAGACAGTCACCTATCACCCGGCCCACTGGGCTTCAATACTCATAACTTCAGGGTATCTACAAGGCTGTGTGCTTGTTTCATACATGGAAGCTCGACACAGACAGAAAGGACGACAGACTCGAAGCCACACTTCCATCCAGATGAAGAGCCAGGACCTGAACTGTTCTGAGCCCTCTGGCCACTCTACACAGAACGTCCCCTTGAGAGACCCATGGTTCTGCCAGGGAAAGGCACCCGACCCCACTGAATCAGTCTCAGGGCCAACTATCCACCCCTTCTTCAGGGTGAGGAGTGGGCTCCTGGGGAAGCAAGTTCCTACAGTTGACCTGAGGACTGGCAAAGATGGTTTGGAGCAGGAAGGACCTTGAGCAAGGATGGAAAGAGATCTAGAAGAAGCTGCCTGTCCTAGAAGTAACAGAAGAGGAAAAGCAAAAGTGAATGTGGGCACCATGCTGCAGCAGAGAAGGGTTTCCCAGACAGAGCAACAGCAGTGAGCCACATCCTGGCACCTCTGCAGTCTGCACAGATACTGTGTCACAAAGCTGAGGTGCTGGGGAGAGGTGACCTGAGTACATTCTGGGTTAATCAGGACAGGGCACCATCCTAAGGACATCTGTCCTTGCAAGAGACACTGTGACCCACAAAGGGGGCGTTGCCCATCTGGCCCTTTACAAAATACTAACTGGCCATGTGTCATAACACTGAGGTAGCTGGTGTCACAGAGGATTTGACTTTGCACCATCAGTTCCTACGGCTTGTTACTACACAGTGACCAAAGGACAGATGCACACTGTCTAAGTATACAAATACTCCTTCCCGACAAAACTCCAAAAAGTAATGGCAATAGTAACCAACAATGTCCCCTCAAAGCCAGACACAAACACGGGTGGAACAGAGAGGTCATCGGGGCCAGGGAATTGGCTCAGTAGACAAAGTGCTTGCAGCACAGATTCGAAGAGTGTAAAAACTGGGCAGGCATGGCAGTACTCAGGAAGCAGACAGGGAATCCCAGGTGAAGCTAGCTGTAGATTTAGCAAGAGACCCTGTCTCATTAAATGAAGTAGAAAGCTAGTGCAGAAAACAGTGTATGTCTGCTGCAGGCTTCCACAGGCATGCACAATACTGCATAAATACACATGCACATTGTACATATGCGTGTGAGAGAAAGACAGAAGGGGTTGGGAGATAGAGAGGGAAAGACACACACAGAAAGACACACAGAGAGGGAAAGACAGAGAGGGGAAAGAGAGAGAGTGCTCAAGTATGGCAAGCAAAGGTGTGCAAAGTTGTGAGTATTCCAACCCCAGAGAACCTGGGTATTTAGAGATTCTACCAGAAACACTACCTAAGAAGCTACAGTGTGTCACATTCAAATGATTTTGTTGGTTTCAACTGTGTGGAGCAAGGGTTCCTCGCTCTAGTCACTCTACCGGCAAATCTCTTTCTGATGCTGCCTTTCCCTCCCAATACCCTGCAATGAGAAAGATGCGACACTGCTATTGGCAAAATGCATGGTCTCCAGGCAAGGGCCTTCCTTAAGGGTATACTCATGCAGCTGGGGAAATCTGAGTATGAAGTAGCGATAAGACAGCACTGCACACGGGAGACACGCCTGGAGTAATAACCCGGAGAGGTGACAGACAGCACTGCACACGGGAGACACGCCTGGAGAGGTGACAGACAGCACTGCACACGGGAGACACGCCTGGAGTAATCACCCGGAGGGGTGACAGACAACACGGCACACGGGAGACACGCCTGGAGTAATAACCCGGAGAGGTGACAGACAGCACTGCACACGGGAGACACGCCTGGAGTAATAACCCGGAGAGGTGACAGACAGCACTGCACACGAGAGACACGCCTGGAGAGGTGACAGACAACACGGCACACGTGAGACACGCCTGGAGAGGTGACAGACAGCACTGCACACGGGAGACACGCCTGGAGTAATAACCCGGAGAGGTGACAGACAACACTGCACACGGGAGACACGCCTGGAGTAATAACCCGGAGGGGTGACAGACAACACGGCACACGGGAGACACGCCTGGAGTAATAACCCGGAGAGGTGACAGACAGCACTGCACACGGGAGACACGCCTGGAGTAATAACCCGGAGAGGTGACAGACAGCACTGCACACGAGAGACACGCCTGGAGAGGTGACAGACAACACGGCACACGTGAGACACGCCTGGAGAGGTGACAGACAGCACTGCACACGGGAGACACGCCTGGAGTAATAACCCGGAGAGGTGACAGACAACACTGCACACGGGAGACACGCCTGGAGTAATAACCCGGAGGGGTGACAGACAACACGGCACACGGGAGACACGCCTGGAGTAATAACCCGGAGGGGTGACAGACAGCACTGCACACGGGAGACACGCCTGGAGTAATAACCCGGAGAGGTGACAGACAACACTGCACACGGGAGACACGCCTGGAGTAATAACCCGGAGGGGTGACAGACAACACGGCACACGGGAGACACGCCTGGAGTAATAACCCGGAGAGGTGACAGACAGCACTGCACACGGGAGACACGCCTGGAGTAATAACCCGGAGAGGTGACAGACAGCACTGCACACGAGAGACACGCCTGGAGAGGTGACAGACAACACGGCACACGTGAGACACGCCTGGAGAGGTGACAGACAGCACTGCACACGGGAGACACGCCTGGAGTAATAACCCGGAGAGGTGACAGACAGCACTGCACACGGGAGACACGCCTGGAGTAATAACCCGGAGTGGCATATGAGAGAGGCCAGGCAACTACTGACGGCAGATCATGTGTGGTATGCCCCCACCCCATTTTCGTATACCCCTGTGAACTAAGAATGGTTCATGCAATATAAGGCCGAGGAAAACAGCCAAGTCAAGCTCTGGCCTCCGCAGGCACACACCCACACGCACACGCACTCACACACACTCACATGTGTATCACTTGTTCACCTTTACATGCTCCTACACACACACTCCAGTTTGTCTCAAATGTTCCCTCCTTACTCACTGGACAAGCCTGAAGCTCTGTGCTTCTCTGAGCCCCGAGGCCTCGCCTGCTAGCTCCTGGCACCATCATGAGACCCCTCTTTTCATTTTTTTCTCTCTCTCTCAGTTGTAATACCCCACTGGGGTCTATTTTACACACCTTGCTAGGCTGCCCTAAATCCTCTCTGGAACAAAACATGGACTGAACAAAAAAAAAACAAAACTTAAAATAGTTTTTTGCTGGCTCCTCTTTCTTCTGCCTCTTTTCCAAACCACAGGACTACACAGTGTCTCTAAGCACCTTGTGCCTGCAGCATTGTCCTGGCCTGCAGAATCTGGGAGTGGGGGGAGTTTGATCCATCATTTATAGCAGGATAAATTCCATTGGGCTGAGAGAGCAGAGAAAGGGGCATATCTTGTCAAAGCAGTCAGAACTGAGTGTACAACTCATGCCAGGACAGCACGGCAGTGGAGAGTGGCCTTCCATCCCTGTGAACCCAGGGCCTCACTTGTCGTCAGCACACAGTGAAGCCAGTTCTCCAGTTGAGAAGACTCTGAGAGGGAACTGATGCTGAGCAAGAAAGAGGAGAAAAGATCCAATCAGAGAAGCAGGAAGAAAAAGGCACAGAAGGCAGGGAAGTGGAGAGGACCAAGAAGGGAGAGATGAGGCAGGTTCTGTAGCCAGACAGTAACAGACCTAAAGCCCAGTGCAGCCCCACCTAGCTGCTTAGTTTGGTATGCAGTGGCCCATATCTCACACCCAGCAGAATGGCCATGCCTTGTGCTGCAGGAAGCACACTGCAGAGGCATGAGCAGTGTTCGCAGTGCTGAGTCCACACCTGGCTAGGTATGAGTGGCTCACTGAACACTAAGGGTTGTGTTTGCTATGATCAGGCTCCATTCCCATAGGAGTGTTGTTATACAAGACCACTCCACCTTTGTTTTGTTTTGTTTTTTGAGACAGAGTTCCTCACTGGCCCAGTGCTCACTCATTGACTAGAGTGGCTAACCAGGAAAGCCCAGGAACTTTCCTGCTTCCACCTCTCCAATGCTGGGATTACAAGAGGGAGCCACCACAGCGTGCTTTCTTACATGAGTTCTGGGGATCAAACTCAGGTCCTTATGCCCGTGCAGTAAGAATTTAGCAATAGAGCCATCTCTGCAACTGCAAACATGGGGGCAGGTCTTCGAAAACCAGGAAAAAGGTCAAGAAAAAGATAACAGCAAGGAACGCTTGGGAACCAGAGTTGATGAATGAGTGCAGTTTATTTACGATGCAGGGTTTCCAGAATCCAGCCCCAAATCAGTATCACGGTTCAGATCTTCTCTTTCCTTTCTGATTTACCATCTAAGTAGGCCGAGCTGCTCCCTGGGCTTCAGCCCCTGGCATATGTGGGACACACACACATACACACACACACACACACACACACACACACACACACATTCTTGCTTTCTTGAGCCTTTCTGACCATCTCTTCTCTTCCAGATTTGGTATCACTCACTTCTTGAGATTCTGAAGGTCAAATTCCTGCCGTGCGGCCCAGCCATCTACCACCTTGTGTATCCCTGCCATGCGGCCCAGCCATCTACCACCCTGCATATCCCTGCCATGAGGCCCAGCCATCTACCACCCTGCATATCCCTGCCATGCGGCCCAGCCATCTACCACCCTGCATATCCCTGCCATGAGGCCCAGCCATCTACCACCCTGCATATCCCTGCCATGAGGCCCAGCCACCTACCACCCTGCACATTCCTGCCATGCGGCCCAGCCATCTACCACCCCGCATATCCCTGCCATGCAGCCCAGCCATCTACCACCCTGCATATCCCTGCCATGCGGCCCAGCCATCTACCACCCTGCATATCCCTGCCATGAGGCCCAGCCATCTACCACCTTGTGTATCCCTGCCATGCGGCCCAGCCATCTACCACCCTGCATATCCCTGCCATGCGGCCCAGCCATCTACCACCCTGCATATCCCTGCCATGAGGCCCAGCCATCTACCACCCTGCATATCCCTGCCATGCGGCCCAGCCATCTACCACCCTGCATATCCCTGCCATGCGGCCCAGCCATCTACCACCCTGCATATCCCTGCCATGCGGCCCAGCCACCTACCACCTTGCATATTTTAGCAGATGTCCCTGACCCACAGGCATCCACCATTAGTCTACGTTTCCTATTGCTGCAGGAAAACAAACACCCACACATAAACACGCATGCACACACTTTGAACAAAGCGAATATATTCTTTTACAATTCTAAAGCTCAGAACTCCTCCATCAAGAGCCTGTCCTATTTTCTCCACATCTATAGGCCACCAGCATCCCTGCCTCCCAAATGGAGAAATAGATAAAAGGAGGGCATGACTGCTCTGAAGGGGTCGAAGTTTTTATTACAGATAGAAGGGGGATCACAGGCAGAGGCATCTAGAAGGGTCCGGACTGAAGGGGTAGGCCAAGAGAGGAAGAGAGAGGAATCAGGAACCAAGAGGCCAGGAGCGAGCCTGGAGACCAAGAGACCAAAAGGAGCACTTAGTCAAAATCGCTGGGTTTTATAGAGAAGAGAAGCAGGGGAAAGGAGGCCAGCCCAGGCCTGGGGCTGGATAGTTCAGAGTAGAGGGTAGGATATACCAGCTAGGAGGACCCTGTAACAGGTAGGGACTGAGGGAGACAGCAGCCGAGTCTGCTCTGATGTGTTAATAGACACCTCGGTGAGCTGTGACCTAACATCTATCTCCCAGCCTCTTCTACTTCTGGAAGGCCAGTAGGGACCACGTCCCCACATCTGATTTGACCCTGACCCTCCTGTCTCCCTTCATGGAAGAATTTTGTAATTACCTTGAACCCAGTCAGAAAACCTAAGATCATCTCCCTGACTCAAAACGCTCACCATAACCACGGATGCTAGCACCTTCTACCACCAAAAAAGCCACGAGTTCCGGGGACGAGAATGAGGCACTACGGGACCTATCTTACTCTCGTTTCTGCCATAAAATTCTCTGACAAAGCCAATTGAAGGAAGGAAGAGTCACTCCGGCTCACGATCCCAGGGTCTATCATGATGGGGAAGTCCCACGGGCAAGAGCGAGGCAGCTAGCTGCATTGTGTCACAGCCTGGAAGCAAAGAGGAGCGAACACCTGCACTCCACCCATTCCACTTTATAGAGTCCAGGATCCCTGCCTAAGGAATGCTGCCATCCACAGTTAAGATGGGTCTTCCCACATCAATCAACCCATCAAGATAATCCCCCCACAGGCATGACAACTTGTCTCCTAGGTGACTCCAGATCCTGCCAAGTTGGCAGTTAACACTAGTCTTCCCAGAGCCATTATTTGGCTACCACACCTCCCTACCCTGGGCAGTCCCTTAGACGAAGGAAAATATGCTGACTTGCTCCTTTCCATGCCCAGTTGCTTCTCCAGAGCCTTCCAGAGGCGCTACAGGTGCATATGGCTCCGGTTTCTTTGCCAAGCGCTCCTCCTGCTGACCCTAAGGATGCTAATGCTAACTTCTCTGCAGTAGCAGCTCCACTGAGCCTAGTGGCCTCCTCCAATCACCATCCCCTGTCTATCTCTCTCTTCCACTTTTGAGCTCTAACCTAATTTCTGAGAAGTTGTTCTGCTGGCCACCTCTCTGCTAATCAGGTGCCCTGCTCCAGCGCTCTCCCACAGTGGGTAACTCATAAGCCTCTGTTGCAGGATGCAGTCCTAGGCATCGCATGGCACTTAGCACCGACCCAGGCTCTGTCTGTAGGTACCAGCAGCGCACCCCACCCTGAGCTGTCAACATTTGCCAAATACCATGTGGGCACAAACTCTCAGGTTGAGCCTACCACTCCTGCTCACGTCACAGTGCTCTTGCGGGCACAAGATCCAACAGGCGCTCCTGAGCCCTGTCATCACGGGCTTGAGCATGAGAGCCACTGCCCCCGCAGCCTTCGTGGAGTTCTCTTCTTGCTTTGCAGACAGGCCGTTCCCGTGGTCTGCTTCTCCTGCAGTGACAATCACCCATGCTTCCTTTTGGACTGTTAACTGTTGAAGTCCCTTGACATTGAGGCTGGGTCTCCTCCACCTCTCCTAGCCACCCGCAAACAGAAGTAACATCTCCGTACTTCCTCTGCAGGTTACAGAACTGGACATCCACCTGCCTGCTACATCACCATTCAACAAGACATTCACCGGAGTCGCAATCGTTCTCAACCTTCTCTCCCCCGGAAGTCCTCAGAAGTGAAGGCATCTCTACCCACCTGCTGTCCCTGACACTTGGTTCCCTTACTTAAGCCATCCTATCCTCACTGGAGCTCACCCCCCATCCAGGCCTAAGCCAGTCTTCCCTTCACCACGTCTTTTCCCCATCTCCACCCACGCCACCTCCACTGCAGGCCTGAAATCACACTGACTTTCTACCTGCTTCCTGGCCAATGCCACATCTCCGCCCCAATCAGATCCGTAGGCTGCAGCAAAAGTTGCTGTCAAAACATTAACGTAGGATTGGGAACATGGCTCAGTGGACAGGGTTTGCTGTGTGAACATTAAGACCTGAGCTGATCCCTGGGATCCAGGTAAAAACCCAATGCTGTGGGATGCGCCTGTAATCCCAGTGCTGGGGAAGTAGAGACAGGAGGACCCTTGGGGGATCCACTGGCCTTCCAGTCTGGCTGAACTGGTGAGCTCCAGATCAAAAATAAGGTGCAGAACAGTCAATAGACAATGACCTGACTCCACACAGGTACACACATAAACGCACACAACCACAACCCTGAACACACACATACACAGCAAAACAAACACACATGGAAATGTGATCTGGTCATTCCTCATTTCTTGAAACAATCTGGACCCCACATGGTACATGTCTATACCTTCTCCAGCCCCAGGTTGGCTACTCGGACATACTGTGTGCCCCTTCCTGCCACAGGGTCTTTGCTTGCGCAAGTCCACCCATCTGATACCCCCACCACCAACCTGTACTTTGGTGGCGTGATGGCTATTCTCGATTGTCAACTGATTACATCAGGGATTAACTAAAATCGAAATATGGAAGGGAACACCTGTGGGGGATTTTTGTTTAATTTGTAGTGGGAAAACATAGCTTTATCAGGATCTTTGAGATGGGAAAACCCACCTCTAATCTGGGCTACACCTTCTGCTGGAAGCCAATATAAGGACATGGAAGAAGGAAGCTTTTGCTCTTTTCCTGCTTGTCCTTGCCTTGCTAGCAAGTCTGTTCCTTCACTGGCATTAGAGCCTACTTCTTCAGGGTTCTGGTGTATACTGAAGAACAGCTGAGACATCAGCTTCACGGATGGATGGATGGATGGATGGATGGATGGATGGATGGGTGGATAGATAGATGATGGATGGATGGATGGATGGATGGGTGATAGATGGATGGGTGAATAGATGGATAGGTGGATAGATAGATGATGGATGGATGGATTGATGAATGAACGGATGGACGGATGGAAGGAGGGACGGATGGACAGATGGACGGATGGGTGGATGGATGGGTAGATGGATGGACGGGTGGATGGATGGGTGGGTGGGTGGGTGGATAGATGAATGGATAAATGGATGGATGGATAGGTGGATAGATTGAGGGATGGATGGGTGGATGGATAGATGGATGGACGGATAGGTGGATAGATGGAGGGATGGATGGATGGGTGGATGGATGGATGGATAGGTGGATGGATAGATGATGGATGGATGGATGGATGGATGGATGGATGGATGGGTGGATGGGTGGGTGGATGGATGGGTGGGTGGAAGGATGGATGGACGGATGGGTGGGTGGAAGGATGGGTGGGTGGGTAGATGGATGGACAGATAAATATATTCATTCTATAAATTCTGTTACTCTGGAGAACCATAACACAGGTGACTGTGCTCCTCCTTAGCCCCAGTTCACTGTCAGGAGACCTCCTCTGACCTCTGGTCACATGGGTTCCCCTGGTTCTTTACTTTCTCCTAGCTTTTTATCTCACCGACATCTGCCAATAGTTTTATGTGTATTTTTATGATTTTTTGGTTAGTTCCATCTCCTGCCTATGCGGGCAGGATTTACATCTGAACTGTCCTGACACAGACGCTGGCACCAAGGGGATGCCCAGGCAGAGGCACAGATGTGGTATGAATGACCCCGCTGCTTTCTTCTACCATCCTATGCCCTACCCCCACTGTCTGCCTCTTCTCCCATGAGCAGTCTTAGGAATCCTTCCTTATGGTTTTCAAAGTCCCTACTCCTCACTTTGGCACTCTGCCCATTGCACCAACCTCAGGGCTCTCCCTCTTGAGTCTCAGATTTGCCCACCTCTGGACCTTAATTCCAGCCATTACTGTTCTCAGCTGGCATGGACCCTCTCCCCAGCATCCTCCCTGAGACCAAGACTTTCTGTGCCACAGCCTGACCTAGCCACATTGCTGCTTGGCCACATCACCAGCTTCCCTCAGTCCTCAGGCTTGGGAAATGTATCATACACCGCCCCACCATCTCTCGGCTAACCTCCACTGCCACCACAGCCGTCTTCTTCCCCATCTCGTGAGTGCATAGAACCAAGTTCTAGCCCCCTTCCAAGATTCTCCAAGCCTCAAGACTGAAAACACCCAACCAGGCTGCGCTAGTTGGGGTTTCTATTGCTGTGAAGAGACACCCCTGACCACCTCTTATAAAGAAAGCATTTAACTGGGGCTGACTTACAGTTTCAGAGGGTTAGTTTATTAACATGCTGAGTAGCATGGTAACATGCAGACAGATACGCTGCTGGAGAAGGAGCTGAGAGTTCTGCATCTTGATCCCCACACAACGGGAGACCATGCCACACAGGGAGCACAGGAGACCTCAAAGCCTGTCCCCATAGTGACACACCTCCTCCAACAAAGCCACACCTCCTAATATTGCCACTCCCTATGGGCCAAGCATTCAAGCACATTAGTCTATGGGGGCCATTCCTACTCAAACCAACAGCAGTAATATCAAGCAATGACGACCACCTTAGTGACTTAGCAATTACAGCAATGACACCCCAAGAACGGTGCAAAGCCAATGAGAATCTTCACCAGCAGCTCGCATTGGCCTTGTGTCGCCAACAGGCCCAGAGAAGAAAGCGGCACATTCAAAGTCATTAGACAGCAAACAGCAAAGCTTGCTGACACTTCCAACGCAGGTTCCAGGTACCACAAGCTCCGTACGCCAAACTGTGCTGTGCTCCCTCTCGGGTGGCAAGAATCAGTTGTACATGCTTGTTCAATGCCTGTCTTCTCAGGAGACCATTTGTTCCCAAGCATGGGAACCATGTTGGTCTTGTGGAAACTTTCCCTCCAGTACCTGGCATGCCCATTTCCTGAGCCAAATACCACATTCTGTGGTCCTGCAGTCCTCAGCTACAAACCTTCCCCTTTGAAGGAGCAGCTAGCTGAGGTCTTTGTAAATACTACTGAATGGACAGTTGGGTTCATGAACGTGCACACGCCTGCGCATGTGCACATACACAGGCTCACCCACGTGCACATACACATATGAGGATACTTGGGTACCTGGTGATGACTAATCTGCTTGCTGCTGAACTGGGATCCCTTAGCATGGCCCTTGGACACCAAGGACAAAGGCCACATGGCTGGGACAAGAGAATTGCAAGATCCATCATCCATAAGCCAAAGGGGTAACAAAAAGAGCAGTTGTCCGTGCATAAATTATCCCCTGCTGGTTTCTCTCAAAGTCCCTTATTAACCTCTCCCAAGGAATAGCACAGGGGACACTCACCAACCACGAGAAGAAGCCAGCTGACTTGTCCTGGGTAGAGATCTGCCCCTCATAGGGGCCAAAGATGTGGCCCTTGGGGACGACCTCGTTTATACACCGCACATCACTTTCCCCACCGGCTTCCTTTACCACCTCCATGCCCTGTGGGATGGTGAGGGCTGCCCGATCTGGGATGCCCACAGGCACTGGCGTGTCAGACACAAACACGGGGGGACCATGGTTCGGGCACTCATCCACGAAGTACTCTTGGCAGGACTCACAGACTGGAGGAATGTGAAGAAGAGGGAAAGTTCAGTGGCGGTGTGACAGACTCCACACAGTGGCTGAGGAAATCCCTAGGGACCACACTTAGAGCAATAAACACACTGCATGTGGTTCAGACTTTCTAGCCCTAGACCTGCCCAGCCAGCTGAAGGCCAGGGCCCTCAGCAGCAATAACCTATGATCCTCCCTGGGGGGTGAAGGACATACTGCCAATGTTGGGGCTTTTGTCTCAAGTAAAATAAGGCTCTGGGGCCACGGGCCTGAGCTGGAACTGCACATCTGTGGGCTTTAAGACCTAAGAGAGGCTGAACCCTGTTTGCCCGTTGAACGCCTCTCACTGGAGCTCTGGCACAATATTCCCAAGCCAGTGGCAGGTGGGGCACGTGGAGAAGGAAGGAGTTGCCCAGAGCCTCCACTCCACTTACACCAGAAGTCCACTTGCTGGAAGCTTTTGGTCACGAAGAGCTCACGCTTTCCCTTCAGCTTCTTGGGTTCAGCGTCCACAGAAGAGGGCTCCGGTCTCCTAGAGCTGGCCAGGGCAAGGGTCCACAGAAGAAAAGCAAGAAGCCATCAGAGATAGCCAGCCCAGGGGGAAGACAGGCTGGACACCTGTCCAGGAGGCAGGGGGGCGTTGCAGAAGGGCAAAGCTCCAACACGCTGGTCATTTGCTGCAGGAGTGGTGGGGCATGTGAATTCCTGAGAGCTGGGCCCTGGGAAACTCTGCCCAAGTTCTAACTCCTGCTCACCTCTGACCCCAGGAGCTGCCCAGTAAGGAAGGTGGCCATTCCCTGGGTCCCCAACCAATCCAGTCCAGCCACCCCCCTCCCATCCTCAAGTCACCACCCACAGGCCTCACCAGGGCTGGCCATACTCCTGGTCCCGGAGTGGTGAGCAGACCTCTGTCTTCACTACTGTCACCATGTCCCCTACAGCAGCCTTGGTGTGGGCCAAGCACTCCTTCATGTTCTCAGTCATTCTGTCCTGGGGAACAGGCAACGGGAGGCCGAACCAGCACAGGAAGAAGATCAAAGAGACAGGGGAAGAGGGGTGAGTGGCTAGGAGGGAGAGCAGGGGTCCCTAGGAGTCTGGTTACCCTCCCTGCCATCCCCAGAGGAAGCCCTTGAGAACTCAGACAACAAAAACAGCTGTAGCCTGGCCAAGAGGAAATGCCATTTCTATCCCGGGCTGGTCCTGGGGAGGACTGGAGCCACCAGCCCCATGGGGTCAGGGCCCAGGGGCAGCTCAGGCCAGGAGGCAGGCCTGGGAAGCACAGCCTGGATACTAAGTTCGAAGGACACAAGGGACCCCCAAGAACCTGACAAACTCTGCCAAGGGGGGACCGAGGGAGTGGAAAGCTGAAATGAGCTCTGCATGGCTGGCTGTGAGGCCCCGAGTGAGGGGCTGCCAGGAGGAAGAAGCCGGGCCCCTTGGGCAGCTCATAGCAGGTACAGGCAGGGCTGGGGAGCTGATTGTGTGCCAGCCAGGGCTAGCCCTGACTCCATGCCCACCCCTCTCTCTAGGGGGGGGAGTGTCCCCAGAGCATGCTTACCGCCCTCACCACAGAACCCGGCTGCAGCCCCTCCCCACGGTCCTCATGCCAGACCCCCGGACACTCTTCTTCGGCGGGCTGTGCAGTAGCTCGGCCTTGGGACCGTGCTGGGCCCCGGGACTGGGCGAGCAGAGTGTGTGTGTGACTCACTCCCCGGGGCCCCCGCTGGCCACACCCCTGCTCCTCGGCTCACCAGCCCCCTGCTCCCCACCGGGGGCCCCAAAGCCCGCGGCGGCGGGAGGGGTGGGGGAGCCGCACGGCCTGCCCCTCCTGCGAGCCGGGACGCGGGGGGCGCGCGCAGGGGACCGTAGGGGACAGGGCTCCCTGCCCTCAGCCCAAGGGCCGCCGTTCGGGCTGTGAGTGTGGTTCACCGGGAAAGTGTGCGCGGGGGCGGCGCCCCGGCCGTCACCCACCTTCGCGGCGGGGCGCCGCGGTCCGGCCCGCCCCCCGCCCGCCCGGCAGCCCGGCATTCCTTGCGGGGGCATGTGGCTTCTTGCCGGCCCCGGGGGCACGCAGTTGGCTGGCGGCCGGGAGGGGCGCGGGGAGCGCAGGACATGAGCAGCGGGAGGGGCGGCCGCCGAGGGGGACAGTCCCTGGTTCACGCGCGGACGGTCGCGCGCGGCCCGCAGCAGCCTCCGCAGCGCCACCGCGGACACCCACCTCGGCCACCGCAGCCCACGCCCTGCGCCACCTGCGCCACCTGCACCGCCCGGGGTGCGAGCGCGGGTTTTGCTCCACCTCCGAGCCTGGGCTATGGTTCCCCAGTCACCCGCGGAGAAAAAGGGTGCCAAGGGCTGGAAGCTGAGTAGGGACTGTCCCTAGGTCAGGCGGGCTGCAGTTGCACGGGTAGGAGTCCCACAGGCCCTTAGTTTGGAAGCAGCCTAAACTCCGGAGAAACTCCAGAGTTCAAGTCTCCAGAACACATTATGCAGTTATGGGGCAGGTGTTAGGGGCTAAACATTTGCCCTTTGACACTCGGCTACGTTAAAGTCCTAAATCCCACTGTGACTTTTTGGAGAGGACACAGACTGGATAAGGTGTTGCCTGTGAGGATACAGCAGGAAGGTCCCATCTGCAAGGTAGAGATCACTCATCCCAGTGAAACTGAATAGGTGCACCTTGACTTTTAACCTCTCAACCTTCAGAGACTGAAGCCACGTGGTAATGTCTGTGGTACTTGGCCACGGCTGCCAAACTGAATGATGATGAATGAGGATTGTCTGACTTCCCTGCATTCCCATTTCTTTTAGTAAATCTATTTATTTAATTTAATCTGGAGTGGGGTCATGCCTCAGACA
This sequence comes from Microtus pennsylvanicus, assembly GCF_037038515.1. Taxonomy (NCBI): domain Eukaryota; kingdom Metazoa; phylum Chordata; class Mammalia; order Rodentia; family Cricetidae; genus Microtus; species Microtus pennsylvanicus. The sequence goes on from NC_134580.1 coordinate 70,277,847, forward strand.
CGTGTGTGGAGGTCAGAGGAAAACTTGCAGGAGTCAGTCCTCTCCTTCCAACAAAGTGTGGTTAATGATAGATTCCATCACAGATGTGGCAAACGACAGGGACAAATAGCTTTGGGGGACGCTACAGTTCCAGGAGAGAAAGCGGATCAAGAGCTGCACATAGTAACACAAGCCTTTAATCCTAGTACTCAGGAGGCAGAGGACGGAGAGCTGTGAGTTCGAGATCAGCCTGGACTACTTAGCGCCTTCCAGGATAGCCAGGGCTACATAGTGAGACCCTAACACAAACAAACAAACAGACAGACAGACAGACAAACAAGAACAACAGACAGGAAGGAAAGAAGGGAAGGAAGGAGAGACGGAGGAAGAAAAGGAAGCTGATCAGGAACATAACTGGGCAACCCCAACAAGGGCAGCTTAGAATAGTCTCCACTATTGAATTTCTCTTTTTAGCCAATCACTGACAAACTCTAGAGCTTTCTGAGAGCACACAGCCTAGGACCATTTTGCACAGTGCTCCCTTGCTCTGGCTCCTAGGGACCTAGGTGTGTCCCTGCCCATCTCCTCACTGCCCACTGACCCTAGGAATGCCCCCACTACTCTTGGTCGTATCTGATAATAGCTGTCTTATGTGTAATGGCCTCTGGCTAGTTCCCTGAGGGCAGGCTTTACAAATGGCTTCACAGGCTCTGTGGCTTGTCAATGCCTTCCTAACACCTGTAACAGGTGCCAGAAAAATATGCTAGGAACTATGTGGAGGCTGGGAAAACATACACCAGGGATTAGGGCACAAGGGGACAGGGGACTTCCATTCCCAGGGAATCTGTGGGGCATGCGAGTGGACCGCCTTTAATTCTGCACCCTAGTCTCAGCCCTACCCCACCCCAGGCAGGGTTCACATCTGCCAAACGAATTCATGATCAAATGACCCAGGTCAAAATGCACGGCCTTCTCTGTCCTCGCTGCCCCATAGCGACTCACCTCAAGAGATTTCAAGGAAAGAAAGTTTGGGGAGGTTTTTGTTGTTGTTGTTGTTGTTTTTGACTCTCCTTCCCCATGCAGCCAGACTAGAGGGTGGTAAAGGAAATGACAAGGCTGGCACTGAGGACTGGGCAGTGAGAGGCACAGCTGAATCAGATTCGTGAGCATGGGAGCCGTTCTTACGGTAAGTCCTAAAGTATGAGCACTCGAGTCATTGTGTCCTTCTACTGGGCATGTGCCCCAGGATGCCCACACAAAGCGATAGACTCACTTAGAACATCCTGAGATTTTCCTTCCTTATTAAAAATTTTGTAGGGGTTGGAGAGATGGCTTAGCAGTTAAGAGTACCTGTTGCTCTTCCAGAGGACCCAAGTTTGATTCCAGCACTCGCAGCTCATAACCATTTGTAGCTTCAGTTTCAGGGAATCCAGTGCCCTCTTATGGCCTCCATGGGCACCAGGCATGCATTTGGTACACAGACATACAAGCATGCAAAACACACATGCACATAAAATAAAAATAAATATATCTTTTAAAAATCGTTTTATGGATTTTAGTTGGGTCAGAGACAAAGGGAGGGGGGAGGGAGGAAGGAGGGGAGGGAGGAAGGGAGGGAGAGAGGTAGGGAGGGAGGGAGGGAGGGAGGGAGGGAGGGAGGGAGGGAGAAGGAAGCTGTACATGTGAGTGTAGGTACCCATGGAGACTAGAAGAGGTTATGAAATCTCCCTGGAGCTGGATTTGCTATGAAAGTTCAGTGTGAGCCACTGAGCCATCTCTCCAGCCCGTGTTTTTTTTTTTTTTTTTTTTTGTCTGTCTGTTTGAACTGATTTGCAAGGCTCTGGAGTGTGAATTTTGTAGAAGACAACGTCAGTAGGAACATCAAAAGGTTGGACATGCCTGCAATTTAAGCCTTAAGAAGTCTTCATAGGCCAGCCAGGGATAATCATAACTGCTAGGGCATCCCACGAGGAAATAATGGGATACAGACTGAGGGGAGGCCTTGGAAAGAGTCTAGTAGCACTTTATAAGGGCTTGTTTCACTGGTGCTTGGAGGTGAAGGCAGGGGTCAGGGGCAGAGGGAAAGGGACAGAGTGACCTCGCAGGACAAGAGGTACACAGACAGGCCAATTGAAATGGTCATCAGACAGCGTCCTCACCTCCCAATAGAGAGGCCTGTGACCTTTGCTTGCATCTTACAGAGTCACACCCAGGTTAGATGTCACTGTCTGAGATGCTCGACCCAAAGTGTTTCAGACCTGGGAGTGTACCAACACTGGAATGCTGGCATACTCCTTACCAGATCCCGATGCTCCAAAATTTGATCATTTGTTGGATGTGTCAGATTTTGACTTGCGTTGCATTTGGGATTTTCAGACCAGAAATACTCAACTTGCACAAAATAGGATGGCTAGGAAACAGAGTGTCAGCTCTCAGATTCTGGGTGTCAGAGATGACAAGACCATCCTGTGTCTGTCATGCTCTCCCATGTGCACCCATGAGACACCAATTATAACAATCTATTGTTAGATGCTTAGTGATGGAGCATCCATTCAACTCTGGGCTCCCTGGTAAACAAATCGAAAAGGGTGCCCCTGTTCTCATTACATCTACTTACTGCCTATTATCTCCATTCTTGGAAAAGCCCAGCGGCCTGGAAGCCATGATCAAGCCTCACTTGTATGAGTGCTGCACATTTAAGCCCTGAAGTGGGCCACAGGCACCTTTACTTTGAAATAAACTCTGTCCCAGCTGCAGGCTTATAGGGACAGGGATGAGAATAGGATGTGACTAAATGAACCTACATGGAGAGAGAGCACAGGCTGGTGACCTTCACCAGGTCCTTCATATTAGTCTCAGCAGGCACCGGAAGGCACGGGCTGGGGGGAGCTCTAAAAGCCATTTCTGCATATGGCTCTGGCCTCTGTGCCCAAGCACAGAGCACCCTCGCAGAGCACTCCAAGCTGCTGGCACTGCTCCCTGCAGCCTGGCTCCTTGGAGTCTGCTCTTACAGAGATTAAGCCTGCTGCAACCTTCAGCAATGAGATGCAGACCCAAGAGGAGGGGGCGAGAGTGGCCAGAGGCCTGCAGCTCCATTTTCACCTCTGGCAGAGAGCCAGGATCCCTGAGTGCCTGGCAGCCAGGGGGCTGGAGCATCAGGAGGCTGTGCCCGTTCGGCTTCCTTCACGCCTGGCACCATGAGAACCTGCAGTTCTGTTTGCTATCCACCCTGCATCTTCCAATGTCCCCTTGAATAACAAAAGGACTTAAGGTCAGTTATATACCTGGGCTAGCGATCCCAAGCCATTTTGATGTTGTTTTGTGGGGAGCTAAATTTTTTATTTTACTTTATTAATTTATGTGTGAATGTTTGGCCAGCGTGAAGATGTGCATACCACGTGTGCTCATGAAAGCCAGAGGAAGGTGTCAGAGCCTCTGGGATGGAAGTTACAGGAGACTGAGAGCCACCATGTGGGTGCTGAGACTTGAACTCTGGTCCTCTGCAAGAGCAACAAGTGCTCTTAACTGTTGAGTCAACTCTCCAACCTAAGTTGTTTTTGGAGACAGGGTTTTACTACGTGGTCTCGCTGAACTGATACTTGCTGTGTAAAGCAAGCAGGCCTCAAGCCTGTGGCAATCCTCTGGATGTAATCTCCCATACTGGTGTGCACCCCCACAACACATTAACGAAGGATGGTAAATAGTGGACCAAAGGAGCAGGAATGGAGACATTTTGGAATTATTAAAGGAAAGAGTTAAATTAAAAATGTTATGTTTATGTGTGGAATATTTTATTTATTTATCCTGGAGCTGGAGTTTCAGGCAGTTGTGGGTCACCTGATGTGCTTCCTGGGAATTACACTCAGATCCTCTGTAAGAGAAGCAGGTGCTCTTAACCCCTGAACCATCTCTCCAGCCCCTGAATAGTTATCTGTGGGGAGAATGATTACTATTCCTTGAATTTACATGTAACATAAGCCTGCAAATGCAGGCAGCTGCTCAATTGCAAAAGGCAATTTTTAAAACCTATTTATCAGAGAGAGAGAGAGAGAGAGAGAGAGAGAGAGAGAGAGAGAGAGAGATTAAGCCAGGTGTGGTAGACTATACCTTTAATCCCAGCTGGCACTGTGCAGGCAGAGGTATCACAGAGTATCTCTGTGAGTTCTAGGCCAGCCTGATCTACTTGGTGAGTTCTAGGCCAGCCTGATCTACATGGTGAGTTCTAGGCTGTAGTAATATGGAGCGGCGGCGGGGCTGAGTCCCCAACACCCCAACCGCCTGCTCGGCTAGCTTATGCCCCGAAATAATTATACAGACACTGTATTCTTTTAAACACTGCTTTGGCCCATTCCTATCTAGCCTCTTCTAGGCTAATTCTCACATCCCGATCAACCCATCTCTAACAATCTGTGAGCACCGGTCTTACCGGGAAGATTCTAGTTCAGAGCTTCATCGCGTGTGTCTGCCCAGGAGCCGGGAGTATGGCGTCTATCCTGAGGCGTCTGCTCCTGAGAGGAGAGCTGTCTAGTCTGACCTCACTTCCTCTTCCTCCCGGCATTCTGTTCTGTTTACTCCACCTACCTATGTCCTAACCAATAATATGGGCCAAGGCAGTTCCTTTATTAGCCAATGACCTTCCTCCATCACTAGGCCAGCCTGATCTACATAGTGAGTTCCAGGACAGTCAGAGCTGCAGTGAGACCTGTCTCAAAAAACAAGCAATCAAACAAAATAGTCTGGCTATGTAGCACAGGTAAGCTTCCAATTTAACAATCCTGTCTCTGTGTGCCAGGATTACTAGAGAATACCAATCACTATAAGATAAATTTATTAAAAGATACTACTGAATTCATGGAAGCATTTTTTTTAAGACAAGGTCTCTCTACATAGTCCTGGCTGTCCTGAAATTTGCTGTGTAAATCAGGCTGGCCTCAAACTCAGAGATCCTCCTGCTTCTGCCTCTCAAGTGCCAGGATTAAAGGCGTATGCCACCACATCTGGCTAAATTCATGGAAGTCTTACACCGGCACACCTTCTGCTACTGTTACCAGCATAGCCACACCTAGGCTGTGTAACTCTGACAAGTGACAAATGACTGATCGTCCACACATTTCTGTTTCACAGGTCAGGTCTACACACTAATGTTTAGCCCATTATAATCACTTTATTAACATTAGCTGTTCTTCTTTAAATGTTAGTATCATTTAAGAGTAAATCCAGCTATTTGGGAGGTTGATAGGTGATGGAGGAAGGTCATTGGCTAATAAAGAAACTGCCTTGGCCCATTTGATAGGCCAGCCTTTAGGTGGGTGGAGTAAACAGAACAGAATGCTGGGAGGAAGAGGAAGTGAGCTCAGATGCAAGACGCCATTTCCTCTCCTCTCTGGGGCAGATGCTATGAAGCTCCGACCCAAGATGGACGTAGGCTAGAATCTTCCCGGTAAGCGCACCTTGAGGTGCAACACACATTAATAGAAATAGGCAATCAAGATGTAAGAATTAGCCAGTAAGAAGCTAGAGCTAATGGGCCAGGCAGTGTTTAAATGAATACAATTTGTGTGTTGTTATTTTGGGGCATAAGCTAGCCAGGCGGCCGGAGCTGGGTGGCAGGAATGCAGCCCACAGCTCCTTCAACAGATAGAAAAATCATGAGTTCAAAGAAACATAGTAAGTTTGTGTGTGTGTGTGTGTGTGTGTGTTGGACATTAAAAGGAAGTTGGTAAGTTTTCTGGTGTTTAAAAATGGGGTTGAGTTCTGCCCCTTGACAGTTGCCTCAGGCAGGAGAGCTGGTCCTGGTGATAGGTGTGGGAGAATGGATGGGCTGACCAACTCAGGCCCAGATCCAGGGCTTTCAGTTGACCCACCCCTAACACCTACCCCGTCTTAGAAATATTAGAGTAGGTGATGCAGCCAGTCCCGCAGAACCAAAGTTATAGGATCTCCATGACACCGGGCAACAATAGGATATCCGAGAGTTGTTCCAGAGAGGATCCAGTATCGACAGTGTAGCAGAAGCCAGAGACAGCGACACGGCTCAGTGACTCATTGCAACGAACACTTGAAGCAAAACTGCGCAAAATGGTGACACACCACAGCTACCATGGCAAGATTCTTTTTCTTATTTTTTTTTGTTTTCTTTCGGGGGAGGTTGCAAGGGCGGAGGGCAGATATGGGGGTGCAGGGAGATGAGTGGCATTGGGTGCATGATGTGAAAGTCACAAAAAAATCAATAAAAAGTTTAAAAAATATTTTAAAATTTCTTTTTATTAGCTTACAAAGTAAAAAAAAATGGGTTGGGCTGGGGCTATAGGTCAGAGGTAGACCATTTGTCAATCATGGGTGAAGCCCTAGCACTTGGGGGAGGGGCTTCCCAGAAGTTACTATACCCAACAGAAAACACTTCTCATCAGTCTATACTGATGCTCCGCCCAACAGAAAAGTAATGAACAATTTGTAAAAGAGGTGACAAACGGCTAAAATGCTCAGTGGAAAAGTTTGAAAGCTTATTAACACTCAGGCTCTGGGTGTCCGAGATGACAAGCGTACGGCTCCCACACTCTCTGATGTAGCAGCAGCCACGGCAAACATCACTAATCGATCAGAGTTCTCTTCCCTTCTTGGCTTGAACTTGGCCTCTGATCAGCATCTTTCTCGGTACTAGGCAGCCCTTTCCGGTATCATATCTCCATTAGTAAACTGACAAAAATCCTAAAATCTTAGTGATACTGAGGATTGCCATGAGTCAGGAGAGATAGCTGCTCAAATATTATGGGTTGGAGTATGAAGTGAAGCAGCGTTCCAAGATGGTGTTCGGCAACCCAAAGGCCAGCTCTCTGCACAAGAAATCCCTATCTTGGGATCCAGCACACGTGAATCTGCAGACCTATTCTCTACACTGTAATCCACGATAGCAAACACAGAAGTGATTTAAAACCTCACTCAGACCATGGGATGGAACGCTGGGCGGCAGCTAACATGGGCAATTACTGACATGAAAAACATGTTCTACATGTGGAAGGAAAATGGAAGTTACTACTAAGTGGGAAAGGTCACTGAGGAACAGCTACATGTTGTACAATTGCCACCATGTGACATTCTGAGAGGGAATCTGGGGAGACAGTAATATGGAGGAAGGGACAAGGTGGCGGAACACTTGACTGCTCATGAAGTGACTCTAATAGATACAGATCAACATCCAGTCACCCGTCTGTGTGAACCATAGAACACCAGTACCAAGAGGGAACTCTCTCACGCTAGCTGTGGACTTCGGCGATGACGTCACTGTGAGGTCATCAACTGAAACAAGCAAGCACGCGCGCCCTTGTGGTGGATAAGGAGACATATGGGAACTCTGTACTCTCCACTCAGTTTTGGGGTGAGTCTAAACCTCCGTGGAGTGGGAAATGAGCCCAGGAGCAATATGAAAAGATACAAACAAAGTAAGCCCATCTGAAGATGTGGAAACGGACTTGAATTTGACCTCAGCATGAAGAAGAAGAAGAGAAAGAGAAAGAAGAGGAGGAGAAAAAAGATGAGGAAGAGGAGGAGGGAAGGCAAAAGGGAGGGAAAAAAGGAAGGGCCAGGAGAAACCTTTACAGCAGGGGTTCTCACCTTCTTAATGCTGCAACCCTTAATACAGCCCCCCATGCTGTGGTGACCCCAACAATAGCTGCTACTTCATGACTGTAATTTTGCTACTGTAACGAATCGTAATGTAACTAACTGACAGACAAGATATCTGGCCCTAAAAGGGGTCAAGACCCACAGGTTGAGAACTGCTGCTTTAAAGGAATTCTTCGTTTATCAATAGACTCTTAGATTCAATCCTAGGCTGGCAAAAATAAGGGGGGGGGGTCCAGATTAGAAGTGAGCACAAAAGGGGTGCTTTTGATGGACAAGGGATGCACTAAAGGGGCAATGAGGGCTAGTATTTCCCCCATGAAGCATTCCTGGCTTTATTTTATGAGCCTACTTCGAAAGACTTGCCTGCTTGCTCTAACCATCCCCTCCCATCACATTGCTGTGTGCCAATCAGATCAACGCTGGTTAGCTGTAAGCATCCTAAGCAAAGACTTTGTAGGACCGTGCTCACTCACTCTGCCCTGCTATCTCCTGGAGTGCACGCTGTTCGCTGAGTTTGCCTGGTTTTTGTTTGTTTTGAGATAGTCTACCTTGAATCCTCAACCCTCCTCCCTCAGTCTCCTGAAAGCTGAGGTGACAATCATGTGCCAGTGTATGAAATAAAATCAATTAGTGAATGGAATACCACACAGAAGGAGAGGTATCTAACCACAGCCACATGTACACTATGGCTGAATCATAACACTGAGAAGAGCAACTAGACACCCAGAGAGGTTTATAGAAAGTTAAGAAACTAAACAACTAGATACAGCTGTGGTGTGAAGCAGCTATGGTTGAACTTGATAACTAGATATATCTGTGGTGTGAAGCAGTTATGGTTGAACTTGCAATGCCCCTGAGGCCCGCACCCTCGCAGGCTCATGGCTTTGGACAGTTAGTCCCTAGGTAGTGGCGCTGTTCGGAGAAAGTGTGGAACTTTTTGCAGTGCAGGGGAGAGCCTAAAACCAGAGGCTTACCCGTTCCCATTGAGGGCTCTCTACAACATGGTCTGTCACTGAGATGTGAGCAGGATTCACTCCAGCTGCCATAGATGGAGCACCAGCCGCTATACCTTCTCCAATATGATGGCCTGTATCCCTTGGACCATGAGCCAAAAGAAAGCCTTTTTCCCTCCAACTGCCTCTATCAGGTATGCAGTCGCATCTACGTGAAGAGTAAGTGGTACCAAGGGTAAGTTCAGAGTTTGCTTGGAACCAACCAAAATAGGCAGAAAACAGCATCCTAGGGCTAAAATTGGGCTCCATTTCTTGGCCTGGGTGCTGGTTCCATGGGTATGTCTGTAGAAACATCTTAGGCCATGCTTTTGTAAGATGTGTAATTTTTGTGTGTGTGAACTAATATGTTAATAAGAACAGAGCCAAAATATCTACAGGGGCCCCAAGACAAAAAAAAAAAAACCCACTGACAGCTGTGGAACTGAGCTCCGGCCAGATGCGGGCTCCCTCCAAGGAGCATTGGTGGAGCACAGCTGGGTGGGTCTGGTAGGACACTGTGTCCTTCCAGGGTGGTCCCTCCTGCAGGACTTCTAAAATGTACTACGTGTACTGCTCAGCTGGTAGGAATTGGAGCGGTAGAGGTTGGAGCAAGACTTGGAGATGGTGACTCAGATTGGCATCGTGTGTGTGTGTGTGTGTGTGTGTGTGTGAGAGAGAGAGAGAGAGAGAGAGAGAGAGAGAGAGAGAGAGAGAGAGAGAGAGAGAGAGAGAGAGAACGCACGCTTGTGTAGCCCTGGCTGTCCTAGAATTTGCTCTGTAGACCAGGCTCGCCTCTGCTTCCTGAGTGCTGGGATTAAAGGTGTGAGCCATCACTGCCAACCGGAGCTGGGCCTTAGGTCTATCACCATACAGGACATTCCCCTCGGCAGCAGACTCCTGACCCACTTTGGGGTCAAAGGGAATGAAAGGTGTTTATTTTGTGACTTTGGTGAGAAAGTTCACAGCCACCGTTGCTAAGACAGCCAAGCCTGAAGACTTCACAGGACACATTCTTTCCATACAGCCAGTTGTCAGAGCCAGAAGGACATGGGTATAATAAGAAATATCTCTTCTGGCACACTCTGTAACTAGATTGTCTCCTGGTATTCATAAGAAGCCCTTTGGCCAGCACCTGAGTTTCTGCTAATGAAGTGACCGTGGGGACTCCAGAGAGCTTCAGGGAGGGGCTGGTCTCCCAAAAGCCCACGTCTCCAGCTTCGCCCACTGTCCTCTGCAAGAGGACTAGGGTGTGATTCTGTGGGGCACTGAATACTGAGACCAGAACCAGAATATTAAAATGAACTTTAAGATGGGGGAGGGGTGGGATGTCCAGCGAGTGAAGTGTTCACTGTGTGAGCACAAGGACCTGAGTTCAGCTCCCAGCACCACATACAATCTGGGCATGGGGCCATGCACCTCTGATGCCAGTGTTGTAGACACGGAGGGCACAGACGGCTCCTGGGGGCTCGCTGGCTACCCAGTCTAGCTGAAATACCGAACTCCAAATTCAGCAACAAACCCTGCTCAAAAAATAAGGTGGAGAGAAACAGAGGAAGACACCAGACGTCAGCCTCCAGCCTTCCCATGTGCTTGCTAGTGTGCGGCATGTATATACTGAACACACACACACACACACACACAATACACACAGCCTTAGCTCAGAGACCTGTCAGACTAGTGAACACACTGGGGTTCACTAGCCCGGGTGACATAGGAAAAGGCTCAGTAGCTCCTTGGCCTCCCACACGCCATCCCCTATGCAGCCCTTCCACCTGCAGTGTCTGGGCTGGGCTCTTCCTATAAGCCAGGAATGGTGGGAAACACCATTTCCTGAGTCCCACGAGCCAATCCAGTGGGTGTTGGAAATGGAGAAAGGGACCTGGAGCCTCTGCTATGCAGATAGAGGTCAGAATCCTTAGTACCAGAGGCTTAGACAGCTAGGATCTGCAATAGGACTCTGAGGTGGCTCTCCCACTGAGTCCTAGTCCTGTGGGGACTGGGCCAAGTCTGGGAAGCCAGCGTCAGAGGGGGGTGGACGAGCGGACACAAATGAGGCTGGAGGTTCAGAGAGCTGGCTGATGCTGGACACAGTCAAGGGGGGAGTTCAGTGGGCATGGCCAGGGTGCCTGTCAGCATGTCCGAAAGCCAGCCACTCTGCATTTCCTGGAAGTCTGCTTTACTCTCTCCAGCCTGCCCAGACAAGGTTTCTGTTCTGAGCAGCTGTCAGTCATCCTTGCCTCGTCCGCCCCCACTGCAGTATGGGGACCCTCTGGATAGGCTTGCTCCCGATGGCACTAGCACTCCACCTGGGCCTCATAAACTATCTCCTGCCCTGGCGCATCCTCTGTGGGGAGGGACCCGGTTCTGGGGCCTTACAAGATGCACAGAAGCTGGATGTGTGCCTCACACCTGTAACCCAAACCTTGAATGCAACGACAGCCTCCTCTACATAGTGAGATCTGATCTCACAAAACGAAAGTGTCCAACCCCTGTCCTACAGTCAAGGAGAATCTGTCACAAGGGGCACCTTGCTTCAGACCCTGCAAAGTGACCAGGACACTGTCCCCATTTCCTGGAACCTTGTCTCTCCTGGTTCTCCCATCACCCCTAGCACAGCTCCAAGTCCTGCCCAGCCTCCGCACGGGCCTTTGCACGTGCTGTTCTCTATGCAGAGTTCTCTCCGGCAGATTTCCCAGCCCTCCAGGCTTTGACTGATGTCAAATCTCTGGGCATCCTCTGCAACAGCAGCGCCCTTTGCTCCCCCCACCCCCGCCTGCTGGACGTCTATCCAACCTGCACAGTATTTATTTATAAGATTGGTCCCGGTCTCTCCAGCTAGAATGGAGACTCCAGGAAGAGCAGATCTTATCTATTCTGTTTCTTGCTCTGTCCTCTGCAGCCAGAACAGCCTGGTGCAAAGTGGACGCACAATGGACTCACGGATGCACGATCTCTGGTGACAGTGGGATCTGAGTAAGAAACAGAAAGGCTGGTGAGAGGTGCTTGACATGATGCTTCAAGTTCTTGTGTGGCTGGGAGAGTGCCTGAACCTCGCTAGGTCTGTGGATACAGGCAGTCTCTACTTAGTAAGGTTGTTATACAAAATATATGTGGAGCTCAGTGAGGAAAGGCCTCATTGCCAAGCCTGGTGAGTTCAATCCCACATAGTGGAAGGAGTGGACTGACCTCTTAAAGTTACCTCTGACCTCCACAGGCACCGTGACACACGTGCACCCACACACATATACACACATTACCATGGCACACATGTACCCACACACATATGCACATATCACCATGGCACACATGCACCCACACACATATGCACATATCACCATGGCACACATGTACCCACACACATATACACATATCACCATGGCACACGTGCATCCACACACATATACACACATGCACCATGGTGTAGTAATTTGGGCGGCAGGGCTGCGTCCCCAGCACCCCGGCTGCCTGGCTAGCTTATGCCCGAAATAACAACACAAACTGTATTCATTTAATCACTGCTTGGCCCATTTCTATCTAACCTCTTCTAGGCTAATTCTCACATATTAATTTAGCCCATTTCTAATCATCTGTGTAGCGCCCCTAGGTGCGCTTACTGGGAAGATTCTAGCCTATGTCCATCCTGGGTCGGAGCTTCATTGCTTGCGTCTGCCTGGGAGCTGGGAGCATGGTGTCTCTCTGAGGCGACTGCTCCCGAGAGGAGAGCTGTGGAGTCTGAGCTCACTTCCTCTTCCTCCCAGTGTTCTGTTCTGTTTACTCCACCTACCTATGTTCTAACCAATAAAATGGGCCAAGGCAGTTCCTTTATTAGCCAATGACCTTCCTCCATCATTTCCCCTTTTTCTGTTTAAACAAAAAAAAAGAAGGCTTTAACTTTAACATAGCAAAATTACATATAACAAAACAGTTATCAAGTAAAAATTATAATAATCTTTATCATAACTAGGAAAACTATAACTATAACTAACTATTCTTAACTCCATCAAAGACTCCAAAAAGATACAATATGACCTAAGCAAACAAGAAAAAAGCAACTTTTAAACTCTAGAAATGACAGAGACATCTCACTGCCTGGACAGTCACCCAAAGTTCCTCTGTACCGTTGGGGCATCCATCTTCAGCCTTCAGGCCCATGGTATCCAGCAGACATTTCCATAAAGCAGGAAAATTCAAAGTCAGTTCAGTCACTATCTGTTGTCTCTGTTGAGTCTGCAGAATGTCTCGCAGACTCTTTCATGAATCAGGAACCCTGAAAGATCATCTCACCTTAGGCAAGTTCAGTAGTCCTCTCTCTGCGGGTTCTCTGTGTCCAGTTTATGCAGTAGTCCAGGCAAGAGCAGTTTCTTGCCCAAATGGCTATCAAACTCCATAAGGTGCCTCTTCGATGCCCATCTTCCTCTTGAAGTACATTGGTGCTGCCAGGAGCAGAGTGTCTCCTTGTCATGAAAAGTCCTAAGTTATTAAAACATTTAATAACATATTCCATAGTCTTTGAAAGATATGAAGAATGCCGATCTAACTGAAATATATCTCTATATATCTAGAAAATCTAACTAACATGACTACAAGCTTTACTATTATCGATGATTATCCATTAACAACCTATATTTCTTAATTATATGGTACATTTTAAAATGAACTACACAATCACAATATCTTAATCAAGATCAGAAACACATATACATATAACAAAATTGACCTTAAATTTAAATTACTAAAGCAAAATCCATATCAATGCAAATTATTCATATCTATATCATGTCCCCCTTTAAATGTAAAAGAACATTTATAAACCATATTTGGGAACATGGGCACAGTTTTTTCTCTCCAAACTGCTTCCTGCTGAATGGGGGCGCTGTTAATCAAATCATTTAGGGTGTAACCTATGTGCCAGGTTTATCTCAGTTGGCAGTTGAGTGAAGTAATTTTTTGAGGGTGTTCACAGGAACCTTTCGGGAAGTCGTGGTCTATCATACCAAATCGAAATAGAAGAAATGAACAGGGTCTCATCCTCTGTGAAAACAAAATAAGAAACTCCTTTCCAAAGCATTATGTCCTTAGATCCAAATTTCAAAGTCAAGGCATCAAAATATCTATGTTGGATTAGTTCAGCAGCATTTATAAACAAATATCTTTTAGCAGCTGTTGCTCCTTCCTCAGCATTCAAACAATTCAAAGAGAGCATAATAGCATACAGTATCAAAATTCTCTGTCTATTTTCTATCTTTGTACAGCTTTGTTTTAACCTCTATTTCGTTTATTTTTACTTTTAACTTTTTGCTTTTTGAGACAGGTTCTCTGTATCTTTAACCTAGAATAACTCTGTAGACCAGGCTGTCCTTGAACTCTCAGAGATCTGCCTGTCTCTGCCTTCCAGGCATTGGGATTAAAGGCATGTGCTACCACACCTTGAACTCACAGAGGTCAATCTCCCTCTGCCTTTCAAGTGTTGGGATTAAAGGTATGTACTACCACACACAACAACTCTCTTCCTTTTTTTGTTTTTTACTTTAAGAACTTCAACTTTTAGTCTGCATATATTTTTAACACACTTTAAACCATTCAGAAATTTTCTCTGTCTTTGAATCTCTCTTTACTGTATATCTCTCTTTTTCTGACCACATGAGTCTTTAATTTACCAAGCAATCTCAGTAGGACTAAAGGCGTGGATTTCACGGCTGGGTCCAACCCATTCCTTAGCTTTCCAGCCTCATGGCTGAGGTACTGGCTGTAGCCACATTTACTGCCACAACTCTATGGCATTTCAAGGTCCCTGCCAGCAAGCGAGCTTCAGCAGCCTGTGCTTGCAAACCGCACGAACCGCCTGCGTAAAAGAGTCAGAGTTTGCCCTGGCAGGACAGCCCAGAAAGCCAGCATTTTTAAACGGTGCAGCTTTTTTCCTGCTACGGCTGAATTCGAAAAGCATGCGTTCAGCTTTTCGTCAACACCATTTAAGTGTTTCGTGGCAGGACCTCTTAATGAGCTGCAGGGTTTTGCAGCTAAAGCTGAGTCAGGAAGCTTCTCTTAGATGAGAGCGCTTGCTTGCCTCTAGCAAGCAGAGTGCCACAAATGCTTTAAAGCCAGAGTTCACGCTGGCAGCACAGCCCCAAGAAGCTGTGCTTTAAAATGACACAGTGTTTTTTCTGCTGCTGTTACCGAATCAGGAAATCTCTCTACAGCACGCCACCAACAAACAGCAAAAATCTGTGTTAAACTCTCTCTCCCTTATTTTTAAGCCTTCTCAGGTTTTTTAAGTGGGTTTAGTCCATCACGTCGGGCGCCATTTGTAGTAATTTGGGCAGCGGGGCTGCGTCCCCAGCACCCCGGCTGCCTGGCTAGCTTATGCCCGAAATAACAACACAACCTGTATTCATTTAATCACTGCTTGGCCCATTTCTATCTAACCTCTTCTAGGCTAATTCTCACATATTAATTTAGCCCATTTCTAATCATCTGTGTAGCGCCCCTAGGTGCGCTTACTGGGAAGATTCTAGCCTATGTCCATCCTGGGTCGGAGCTTCATTGCTTGCGTCTGCCTGGGAGCTGGGAGCATGGTGTCTCTCTGAGGCGACTGCTCCCGAGAGGAGAGCTGTGGAGTCTGAGCTCACTTCCTCTTCCTCCCAGTGTTCTGTTCTGTTTACTCCACCTACCTATGTTCTAACCAATAAAATGGGCCAAGGCAGTTCCTTTATTAGCCAATGACCTTCCTCCATCACCATGGCACATGTGTATCCACACACATATACACACATCACCATGGCACACGTGCACCCAAACACATATACATACATCACCATGGCACACAGGCACATATACACACATGCACCATGGCACACAGGCACCCACACACATATACACACATGCACCATGGCACACGTGCACCCAAACACATATACACACATCACCATGGCACACGTGCACCTGTACACATATACACACATCACCATGGCACACAGGCACCCACACACATATACACATATGCACCATGGCACACAGGCACCCACACACATATACACACATGCACCATGGCACACAGGCACCCACACACATATACACCCATGCACCATGGCACACGTGTATCCACACACATATACACACATCACCATGGCACACGAGTATCCACACACATATACACACATGCACCATGGCACACAGGCACCCACACACATATACACACATCACCATGGCACACAGGCACCCACACACATATACACACATGCACCATGGCACACAGGCACCCACACACATATACACCCATGCACCATGGCACACGTGTATCCACACACATATACACACATCACCATGGCACACATGCACCCACACACATATACACACATCACCATGGCACACAGGCACCCACACACATATACACACATCACCATGGCACACGTGTATCCGCACACATATACACACATCACCATGGCACACGTGTATCCGCACACATATACACACATCACCATGGCACACAGGCACCCACACACATATACACACATCACCATGGCACACGTGCACCCACACACATATACACACATCACCATGGCACACATGTATCCACACACATATACACACATCACCATGGCACACATGCACCCACACACATATACACACATCACCATGGCACACGTGTATCCGCACACATATACACACATCACCATGGCACACATGCACCCACACACATATACACACATCACCATGACACACATGCACCCACACACATATACACACATCACCATGGCACACGTGTATCCGCACACATATACACACATCACCATGGCACACATGCACCCACACACATATACACACATCACCATGGCACACAGGCACCCACACACATATACACCCATGCACCATGGCACACGTGTATCCACACACATATACACACATCACCATGGCACACATGCACCCACACACATATACACACATCACCATGGCACACAGGCACCCACACACATATACACACATCACCATGGCACACGTGTATCCGCACACATATACACACATCACCATGGCACACGTGTATCCGCACACATATACACACATCACCATGGCACACAGGCACCCACACACATATACACACATCACCATGGCACACGTGCATCCACACACATATACACACATCACCATGGCACACATGTATCCACACACATATACACACATCACCATGGCACACATGCACCCACACACATATACACACATCACCATGGCACACGTGTATCCGCACACATATACACACATCACCATGGCACACATGCACCCACACACATATACACACATCACCATGACACACATGCACCCACACACATATACACACATCACCATGGCACACGTGTATCCGCACACATATACACACATCACCATGGCACACATGCACCCACACACATATACACACATCACCATGGCACACGTGTATCCGCACACATATACACACATCACCATGGCACACATGCACCCACACACATATACACACATCACCATGGCACACGTGCATCCACACACATATACACACATCACCATGGCACACATGTATCCACACACATATACACACATCACCATGGCACACGTGTATCCGCACACATATACACACATCACCATGGCATACATGTATCCACACACATATACACACATCACCATGGCACACGTGTATCCGCACACATATACACACATGCACCATGGCACACATGTAGCCACACACATATACACACATCACCATGGCACACGTGTATCCGCACACATATACACACATCACCATGGCACACATGCACCCACACACATATACACACATCACCATGGCACACATGTATCCACACACATATACACACATCGCCATGGCACACGTGTATCCGCACACATATACACACATCACCATGGCACACGTGCACCCACACACATATACACACATCACCATGGCACACATGTATCCACACACATACACACACATCACCATGGCACACGTGCACCCACACACATATACACACATCACCATGGCACACATGTATCCACACACATACACACATCACCATGGCACACGTGCACCCACACACATGGCAGCTCACAACTGTCTGTAACTCCAGTTCCAGGGGACCCAACACCCTCACACAGACATACATGCAGGCAGAAATACCAATGTATGTGAAATAAAAATAAATTTTCAAAGAGAGTTTTAAAAATAAATCCCAGGCTTCTCCTCCATGACTATCCCAGAATGCTAGCAACACATGGGCGAAAGGATGTAGTGGGGGTTCTCCCCAGCCACTCTATAGAGGAGAACCCTGGTGTCCCAATAAATTCCCCAAGACTCCAGGCCTCCAGAGTCCTAAATGTGGGCCATCCAGGGCCCATTAAAGGCTGAGAAGTCAGCAGGATGCAAGGAGTGAGGGTGCCTGGGCTGGCTGTCTAGGGTCCAGAAAAGCTACAGTCACCGATGGAAAGAGAAGGTGGGCCCAGGACTAGACATGGGCTCTCTGGAGGATAACCAATGACTTCCCACATAGACCACTAACTTGCCTTAATGAGCAAGTGCTAGGGCCACACCATGGCCTCTGGTCTCACCAACTCTTCCCCACACACTGCTAATAAAGAGTCCCACGACGTCTGAGCAAGGGACCTTGTAAATCATGTTAGTTCCTTCACAGGGCAGTGCTGAACCTGGAACCCTGACTAACAGTGATCTCTCAAACATGCTCCTGCAACCTGCACACTGTGGGAGAAGAACGGCGCAGTTACATACAGACCACTGGAGGCCCGGCCTTGCCTCCCCAGTCTCCTCCTGTGTGCAGCCCAGCCATCCCCGCCGTACTCACTGGTTCCGCCCTCGCCGCTCTCACTGGCTCTATCCTCTCACTGGCTCCGCCCTCGCCGTTCTCACTGGCTCTATCCTCTCACTGGCTCCGCCCTCACTGGCTCCGCCCTCGCCGCGCCCACTGGCTCCGCCCTCTCCGCTCTCACTGGCTCCGCCCTCTCCGCTCTCACTGGCTCCGTATTTATTGCCATGGTCTGAATTCTTACAATTAAAAACACCTCCAGTGTGTCTCCATCCTCTTTCCCAAAGGATGAGCCCACAGCTCTCAAGTGTTGACATCACACGGAGCTTGCTGATAAAACAGAAGTGTAGGCTCCACCCCAACTTCCTGAGTCAAAGTCTGCCTAACATGACTTGTTCAGGAGATTGTACGAGTGCATGTTCAAGGGGAAGGATTCCTGCCTGAATCTGAGCACCCTTGTAACTTCTCCACTGAGCACCTCTGGCTGGAAGGACTTCCTGTCCTTTGACCCCAAAACCATTTCTGCCACTGGTCACACAGTAATAAAGTAGGTCAAGGGGACTCTGAGTATACATGTGCTGGCTTCCTGAAGACTACTGTGAAAGGTGCAGAGCCCTCAGTCCTGGGTTCATCCCCTACACAGCAGCCCACTGTATGCAGGGTTGCTGCCTCACCTCATCCTCCGAGCGATTTGAGACCAGGGAGACCAGTCTACCGTGCAGATGACCACTTGAGCTGCTTGTGAAAAATATTGTACTTTACTACTGACACTGTGTGCCTGGGCTTACTCCCACCGCTCTCACTCCTCACTGTGCCCTTCCTTACAGATGATGGGACAGGAGCTCTGCTTCAAAAGGGGAAAAGCAGTGTCAGCTGCTGAGGCTCACAGATGAAGGAGACCAATGTCAGGTAAGATGCCTGAGTGTGCATGGTGACACGGTCACTAACACTTCATGACTGTCTGTCACACACCTGTGGGGCAAACTGGGCGTTGGTGAGCTGACAGGCTTAGAAGAAAGAGGCTCTGCAGAGCTGTAACACTGCCAGAAAGGTGACCTTCCTCACAGGCCTCCAGGAAGGAGGTGGGAGGGGGAAGCTCTAATATGTCAGTGCCCTGGCCTGGGGTCTTCCAAACCCAGTGGAGGGCGCCCATTCATTCCCTCTTGACCTGTACTCCTGCAGCACCAGTACTGAAGGCCAGCACTATCGGACGTGCTGGGAACAAGGTTCCCATCCTCATGGCTCAGCAACCATGCCTGTGGACGGGACTCGCCCTGTCTCTTCTCCAGCTTGGTGTGCGATTGATTGTGAAAACCAACCAATGAGATCCTGGATCTGCATACTGGATCAGCAATACCCAATGGTTGCTGCAAGGAAGGGTAGGAGGCCCAGCCCATTGATGAAGCAATGGAGTTTCAGAGGATGCAAGAACAGAGGTGCCTGCTGCCAGGCTTGTGCTCCACCCCTGCTCCACCCCCACCCCACCCCAGCAGCTGCCTATAAATGGAGTCAGCACAGAAGAAAGCCGAGAAGGCTGGACAGAGTCCTGAAGACATTGTGTGAGCCGCTGGATCCCATGGTGCCGGAAGCTCTCAGGACCCTCTTGGACCTTGAACGGAGCCACATGCATTCTATGTTTGCACAACAGCTGAGTTTCTGGCAGGTTGTACTTCATAAAGTCCGTGACCCTGGAGGCAGTTTTCCTCTGCTTTTCTGATAGAAGTTCAGAGAGGTTAAGTGGTTTGAACAAAGCTGCACAGCAGCTGCGTGGAGTCTAATCGGCCCAAAGCCCACCTACCCTCTTGCCACTGTTTCCAGGTGGCAATCTAGTAAGACAGGGATCCTGCACAGGGAGGACAGGGGTTCCTGAGAGGTCCCCCAAGGTAATTACCATGGAACCAGCTCCACCCTGAGGCGACAAGAAGGAAGTGTAGGTGGAAAACTGGCAGCTGCTCCGCTTTCTCGACTTTTATTTCTGCCATAGGAAAGTGTGGACAGTCTGCTTCTCCACAGTCACAAGGGCCAGTCACACTGGGCATGTGGCTCCACATGGTGGCAGTATGCTGGGGGTAAATAGGAGCCCTGCTCAGATGGGTCAGCGCGGCTGCCCAGCTCCAAAGGCAGTCAACCTCCTGTGTCCCCTGTGCTGTGCGATGCATCCGAGCTGGTGACCTCTGTGGCAGCTCCAGATAATGACCTGGGAATTGTGCAGCCTGACAGCTCATCTTCCTTTAGACTGCTCCCCCACACTGAACCCTGCATATGCTGAGGTGAAGCCGATGCAATCGCATGCTCCCAGAGTGCAAGAGAAGCAGCCAGATCCCTGCCAGAAGCAGCTCAGACAGAAGCTGGGAGGGCAGGTGCCAGGGAGAGCCCCTGGTGTGATCACAGTTAGCCTCCCTCTGTCCCCTTATGAAATGAAAAGACACAGTCAAGCCGGGCTGCGGTGAGCCTGACCTCTTCCACGTGGGCACTGAGCCTCAGTTTACCTGTCTGTACAGTGAGGCAGCAGGGCTTGGTTTCCTGTAGCACTCATTTGCTCTGGCATTCTGTGACCACAGCGGAGGGAAAACCGGCCTTAAGCCAACTCCACCACTGGACCAGCAGGCGACAAACATCTTCCTGCCAACCTACTCTACCACAGAGGCCAAAACAGACTGTGGCGAAACCGCTGTATTCCACCCCTGGGATCCACCGCAGCTGGCACCCCGCGTGGATACGGCACTCCACTGCAGCTGGCACCAATGGCACCCCGCATGGACACGGCACTCCACTGAAGCTGGTAACCCGCATGGGCATGACACTCTAGTGCAGCTGGCACCCCGCGTGGACACGGCACTCCACCGCAGTTGGCACCCCCGTGGACACGGCACTCCACTGCAGCTGGCACCCCGCACCCAACCTGCAGAGCCCTTCCCATGTTTCTCAAAGGTTTCCGGATGAGAAATGAATCACAAAAACCAAAAAGATAAAATTAGCCCACCCTGCCAAGGGGTAATTTATGCAAGGACCAGGAGGGAGGACTTACGCAGGCTTGGGGTTGGCAGAGGGTAGCCTGGCCATCTGGAGCCCTTGTCTCCGGACTCGTCTATTTTTGCCCTCAGCTTCCTGGGCTGCTGGCACAGACTCTAGAGCTTTCTTAAGTCCCTCCTTGTGCCCTCCCTGGCAGCAGACCTGCAGCAAACGGGACACATGCCTGGGCTCCTGGTAGGTACCTATCCTTCCATCTTACTGCCCTCATTCCGTGGGTGAGAAAAATAAGGCTCAGAGAGGCTGCTTGGGCACTATAGAGAAGTAACAAAACTGGATTCGAAGCCAGACTCCTGCTTTCCATAGGTTGCAATGCTTTCCCACGCTTGGCACTTCCCCTGGTCTCCAGTCCTCAGGTGAGTGAGACAGGAGGACACCGGGAACCCCCACCCCAGGCCTACTATGTGTTTTCCAGGCCCATTCCATCCACTGGCAAGGTGGCGGGTTCTTCGAACCCAGAGCGAGGGGCTCACAGAGACAACAGCGTGAGTCCTTAGGAGAGATCCTGCTGCTGGGCTTTGTGCATAGGGCAAATCTAGGTGGGGTGGAAGACTCGCTGCATGCAGGGTCACTTACAAGCCCGACAGAGACCCTACTCTAGTCTTCGTCCAGGTAGCTGTTCCTATCTGCAGGACCCATGGGGAATACAGGAGCTGCTGGAGTGAGGTTCGTCTGGAGGCTGGTGAAGCCGGTAAGTTACCTCTCCTTCTTGAGACTCATTAGCCCAGGTGGGCTCATGGGTGGCAGGGAAGGGGAGAGCATTGTAAGCTAGGTAGAGGAGACCGTAGAGTTCAATGGTAACTCATGTGTCCTGCTGAAGGTGGGCACCTTCCAGAGGAAGCCAACACCAGAGCCACCCATGCAGAGAGAATGTACTTCCATCCCTGAAGGCTGGCAGCTGAGCTGCTGTGTGGACAGCTGGGAAGAGCACCACCTACTCCCTGGGATGTAGTTCAAATCAGCTCAGCTGCCGGTCTCTGGGAGTGAGCACAGCTGCCATGGCCAGGGCCCTGGTTGTAGAACATCCCAGCTATACTGTGTGGGCCTCTTCTCACCAAAACTGGTGTGCCATGAGACCAAGTGGCCCACTCAAAGCCCCCAGTCCTCAATGCCTCCCATGACAGCCTGTATTCTAGTCTGATGGGTCCCCTGCTTATGTAGCTTATGCTAGAAGTAATACAGGTATGCGGCTAGACAGGTACACCTGTAACTCCAGCACTTGGGAGGCTGGGGCAGGAGGATCCCTATGAGCTTAAGGCCATTCTGGGCTACACGATGAGACGATCTCCCCATGCCTCAGCTTCCCCAGCTGCGCATGAGAACTAACAATGGCAGCCATCTCGGGTTATTCTGAGGATGGAGTTAAGATGCATCACGAGGTACTGAGTGGCACCTAGCTAGGGTAAGCTCTCAGTACACACGATAGATGTGAGACCGGACCACTGTGCAAATCCCTCTAACATTATGCTCACAACCTTCACTTCAAGCCAGGTCAGGCCGGCACCTTCAGAGCAAGGCAACAGCAGAAGAGCAGGTGCCAGCAGCTGGGACTGAGGGGCCGGCAGGTGCCTTGCCACCAGCAGCACACACCAGCCCCTTGGTGTTTCAGAGATGTACTCTCCCCAGTGGGAAACAGGACCAACGGTGGCTGTTCTCTGTTTCCTTGGGAGTCCCCACTGTTGTCACAGCTCCCTTCCCAGAAGACGGGTCCCAGAGTTCTCTCTTAGAGGGCAGAGGGACCTTGGAATGGTTCCTCAGCTGGCACTTCAACTACCAGGAGGGAATGTGGCTTGATGCTGGGGAGGACTGGGCCAGGGCCAGCCACACACTCCTCTGCTTTTGGAATGTAATCCCTGCTGTCTACACTCTCTGACCACACACCACTGCCCAGAAAGCCAAGGCCAAGCGGACTGCCTGCCTTGGCAACCACTGCCAAGATGATCACATTGGGTGGCCTTGTGAGAGAGAGGTGGATGGACAGCCAGATGGCGTGAGTACCACTCCAGTTCTGCCAGAGGCCAACCATGTGGGTGGTGTTGAGAATGTCATTTAGGAATCCGTAAAATATCTTGGTTTCTCCACCTGAGCAATGGCCACAGCCAGGGGACCTGTTTTGCAGGGCAAGCTGGTCAGGAGCCAGGTGGGGCACGCAGGTGCTCTGCCTTTTGCAAGGCTGCAGGTAAAGCCAGATGTCGTTCTCCCAGCACCAACGAGGAACCGGGAGAACAACGTGCCCCAGAGACTGAGGCAAACCCTTGCCTGGGCCAACACTGTTCTAAGACACCCAGTTCCCAGGGGACAGTCTGGCCCCAAGCTGCTTTCTTCTCCTGCCCACCCAGCAGTCCAACAGAGATCAAATCCACGATGGACCCATTGAAAAATCGGTCAGTGTGTCCAACGTGTGGGGTTACATTAGGTACTATGCTCCTGGCCACCTCCTCAGAGCAAATGACCAGGACAGCCTCTTTCCTCTGCAGGCCCCTATCCAGAACCTTCCTGGCCAAGCAGGGTAGAAATCTGATCACCAGTGCATTCCCAGGCAGCAGTGTCCTCTGGGACACGGTTGACCGGGGATGGGAGGCGTCACGATGGCGAGAGCCAACCCGGTCTGCCCACCAGGGATGCAGGATCAGCACCCTGTGGGGCGATGACGAGCTAAGGCAAAGGCAGAACTCTATGACAGGGATACTGCCAGGCACCTACCCTTCGCCTGGCCAGCCCTTTGCCCTTAAGGTTGCTCGGTGACGTGAGAGCTGTTATTTCTGGTTCGTAGTGGGTAAGGCCAAGCCACAGAAAGAGGTGCCACAGATCTGGAAATGGTGGCTCTGGGGGAGTTGGGTCAGGATCCCAAGGACGGCATTCTGATTCCAGCGGCCACTGATCTTTTGAACTACCTCTCCCTCTGTCCTGCTCCCAGCTCATCAGAACTGTGCCACTGAACAGGGTCAGAAAAGGAGAGAAGAAGGAGAGGAGTTGCCAGGGGACAGGGAAGCAGATTTCTACCCAGATCAAAAGAGGAGACCGAAGGATAGCTGGTATCATGGAAGGTGTTTGTTTCTCCACAAGGTCTCAGTGGGAAAATTTAAGTATCAGTTAATACATTTTTAAAGCATAACAGGTTTCCATAGCCCAGCAACAACAAATCTAGAGCACCCCAAGAAAGCTCTGGGATAAGATGGTAGCTAACTTAGATGTCCAGCCGTAGGGGAGTGGCTGGATACACAGTGATGATGATAGTTCTGCATGTGAAGACATAATCAAACTGATGCTCATGGCTCAGGCCCGTAATAGCGGTACTCAGAACAGAGGCGGGAGGATCAACAAGTTAGAAGCCAGGCTAGTCTACATAGCAAAAAGTGGCTTTTTTTTTTTTGCATGGGCTCCTCTCCACCAGAGAGTGTGGCATTTATTTTATTTTATTTTATTTATTTATTTATTTATTAAAGATTTCTGTCTCTTCCCCGCCGCCGCCTCCCATTTCCCTCCCCCTCCCCCAATTAAGTCTCCCCCCAGCCCGAAAAGCAATCAGTGTTCCCTGTCCTGTGGGAAGTCCAAGGAACTCCCACCTCCCTCCAGGTCTAGTAAGTTGAGCATCCAACCTGCCTAGGCTCCCACAAAGCCAGTGCGTGCAGTAGGATCAAAAGGCTAATCAACCCAATTATAAAATGGGGCATTGAGCTGAACAGAGAATTCTCAACAGAAGAACTTCAAATGGCCAAAAGACACTTAAGGTCATGCTCAACTTCCTTAGCGATCAGGGAAATGCAAATCAAGACAACTTTAAGATACCATCTTACACCTGTCAGAATGGCTAAAATCAAAAATACCTATGATAGCCTTTGTTGGAGAGGTTGTGGAGAAAGGGGTACACTCATCCATTGCTGGTGGGAATGCAAACTTGTGCAACCACTTTGGAAGGCAGTATGGCGGTTTCTCAGGAAATTCGGGATCAACTTACCCTTGGACCCAGCAATACCACTCTTGGGAATATACCCAAGAGAGGCCTTATCATACAACAAAAGTATATGCTCTACAATGTTCATAGCAGCATTGTTTGTGATAGCCAGAACCTGGAAAAAGTGGCTTTTGTGGGAGGTGGACAGGGAGAAAGCCCAGTCAGGAGAGTGCTTGCTCTGCAAACATGAGGACATAAGTTCAAACCCGCTGCCCCTCCTAGGTAAAAAAGCAAGGTGCGCCAATGTATACCTGGGAGGGGGTGCAGATGGTGTCCCGGGGCTTGCTGGCCAGCCCATCTAGACAATCAATGAGCTCCAGGGTTGGTAAGATAGAGAATAACAGTCACAGGTGATGTGTGACTGAAGAAGACATCTGAATCTGACCTCTCGTCTCTGCATGCACAAGCACACACACACACACACGTGACATGCACACACCCAACATGCACACACAGAGGCACACACACTACACAAAAGCCAGATTTTGTAGGTAGAATGTTAAGTGAGGATTACTGAACCCAGGACTCAGTCCTGCAGTACTCAGACAACTATCGCTGTCCATGTGTCGTATGCTATGCATCTGTGTACAGAAAGAATGCTGGAGGGCTCCGGCAGCCACTAGCTAGCCTTGTGGGGCCTGGAATGTGGTGGCTGCTAAAGAAAGCCTTGTTTGTCAACATCCCACTTTCACAGTAAATATATGTGTTATGTTCTTTATAGGATTAAAACTCAGCACAACAAAATTTAAAAGACATAAAGATCTGCCTTGGAAAACAGTTACTAGGCCCCTTGAGCGATACAATCACCCACAATAGGGATGGAGGCATCAGAGAAAATTCTAATACCCATGTACACAGGTGGACCAGAGTCTGGTTAGGAAAATGGGAGCCAAGACCATGGCCTGTGTCTACCCACACATAGGGTCATTAGGGAGAAGCGCTGTACACATTAGATCCTAGGAAGGGGGAGGCTGAGCAATGTGGGTCCACTTGTGACTTAGTCAGAGGTGAACAGCTTGGCTATCAAGAGCAGCCTTCTCTTGCCTGCACTACCCAGCTTCCTCAGTGACCTCCAACCTCCATCCCTGACCAGCTTCTGTGGTGCTTCAGGGTAAAGGGTGCATCTGGGAAGTGAAGCTCAGAAAGGAAAGAGGAGAAAGCAGGTACGCATACCAAGTGCTCATGGGACCAAATACCCAACTGTGACACTGTACCCAGGCAAGAGCCCTGACTGCCCAGTGAACCCTAACTCCAAACAGGTTGAACCTGGCAGCTCCAGCTAAACCCTAAGTTGGGGCCAGGTATCAATCAAATGCCAATGACATCACTACTGCAAGTCAGCTCCAGTGTGGAGAGAAGAGCCAGGAGGAATAGACCTGAGTCTCAGCTCTGCCTTCATGAACCACACACAACCCTACCAACACCATTGACCCTGTGAGAGCCTCAGTTAATCCATCTGTCAGTTGGGCCAATGATGGCTGCCTGTGGGTAAGATGAGCTAATGAAGCCTTTTTGTGAAAAACAATGGCTCCATTAACATAAGAGGTCACAGCCACACTCCAGGTGCACCCAAGGTGCCAAGAAAATAAATGGCAATGCCTGGACTCTAAAGCAGCACAGAGAAGTGGGGGAGGGGGGGCTGTTACTGGAAGGCACTAATTGATCTGCTGAGACAAAATAAGTAGTTGACTGTGTCCTGACCCTGACTCCCGGGTGCAGCCTTAGAGGATTACAGTGTGTGTGTGTTTGTGTGTGTGTGTGTGTGTGTGTCCTGCCAAACAGGCTGGGAGTGTCCTTTGAGAAAAAAGGACACTAAGAAGCAAGGCAGTCCTGCATGACATTCACCAGGGAAATTGCCAGCTTTGGGGGAGGGTGGGTAGCAGGAGGAAACCTGAGGCCAGGGCCACTGACCTGGAACCTGCTCTCTCCCCACCCCACCCCCAACAGTGCCCACCCAGGCTGCCACTCTGCCAGTGTGACCGGAACCACTGTCAAAACCCAGGCACCTCAGTGACTCTGGGCTGGTTGGCCTGCAGCCCATGCTGGGTCACTGAGGAAGGCCTGCCCTGTCCCACCCTGTTCTGTAGGAGTACAGAGACTCTGAACAGCAGCTGCCCAGCCTCCGGCTGCTGCAGAACCCAGCTGGTCTGAAAGCGTTACACAGAGAGAGAGCCAGGGGCACCCTTAACAGGGCCCCACGGAGACGGGTGAGGCTGGTGCTTGTGGGAAGGGTGCTCCTACAGCTCCCTCCTGGGCAGGCCCCCTCCTTGGGCTTGTGGCCACATGCAGGCCCAGGCACACCTTGGGTTGTTCCCAGAAACCCAAGGACAAGGTGGGTCCCTCAACTCAGGAAAGAGGCTGGGAAGAGCTGAGGGAGGAACTTCAAAACACTACGCAACAGTCCTTTGGACTGGCCCAGCTTTCAGGTGTGGCAGGAATGCAGGCCCCAGACCTGGCCATTAGAGGATCCACACAGGAGGCAACTTCAGGCCATTGTCCCTTCTTACCCCAGGCCCCAGGTCTCCAGAAAGCAGGCCACAAGCCCCAGTGACCCCAACCTCTACAACAAGCCCTAACTTCCCTCCTTGAATATGGTCCCATCAGGCCCAAAGAATCTGGATGCTCCACTGGCTGCTCTCCAGGCCACACCCCTGAAGCTCTGGTGTTAGAGGTGGGGGGAATGAAGCTTCCCCCACAGATGTCAGCCCATGTTCAGGACAGCCTTGGAAGGCTGTGGCCTCACCCCAGGGGCCTGCAGGCTCACCAGCCAGAACTGCCTCATAGTATAGGCAGATAGCTCGTCCCTGGCAACTCCCTGGACCCAAGTGCAGCCTCCCTGACAGGCAGAAAGAAGGAGTGTGAACCAGGGTGGTCTTGTCCTCCTTTAAATCACCAGGACCGCCCATATCCCTATTCCAAGCCTCCCACCACAGGGCAGTTCTCAACCTAAAAGCTGGCTGCATCTCACCTCTCCTGAGGAACCATCAAGAGCACCTCAGTACTTCAGGGCAATTCCTTCCAGTCCAGAGCCATCTCCTCCTTCTCCCAGATGCCAAGTCACTCAATGGACCACAGGCCTTCACACTGCTCACCTTTGCACATTGTTCTCAGTGCCCAAATGCCCTTTCCTTCCCTCCACGTGACACACTTCTGCTGGGGGGTGTCCAGCTGCTTACCTACCTCTGGGAAGTAAACCTGCACTTCCCTCCCCACTGCCCAAAGCCAATCCTTAAACTTCCTGTCTTCACTCAAAGCCAGCTAGACACCAGAGCTGCTCAAACTATCTGTGGTCAAGAGACTTTGTTTCAGCTTTCAAACAGCAACCCATGGTTGGCTTTGTAAACTACGATGGAAATGGCATGGGGACCACATGTTGCAGTAAGAGTTTCTCCAGTTTGTTCTCCAAGTCTGTACCGTTCTCCCTACAGATAACCTGTAACACTTGCCCACCTAGGCCAGAGGTCCACCCAGCACACACCGGACAGCACTGGCCAGGATGTTGCTTGCCTAGCATTCCAAATAGATCTAGTAGCATTTGCATTTCCAGATTCCAGAAGGGCACTGCTCAAATACCTGATGGCAAAACATTCGGTGGCAAAATCTGGACACCCAGTAATACAGCTGCACTTGTGCCAAGAGCCCCCATTTCCCAGACTGACCTGGGTCATGGTTTTTTGTTTGGTTATTTGGTTGTTTGTTTTATTTTTATTGAGATCTACATTTTTCTCTGCTCCCCTCCCAGCCTCTCCCCTCCCCTTCAACCCTCTCCCATGGTACCCATGCTCCCAATTTACTCAGGAGATCTTGTCTTTTTATACTTCCCATGTACAATAGATCCATATATGTCTCTCTTAGGGGACTCACTGTTGTCTAGGTTCTCTGGGATTGTGAATTGTAGGCTGGTTTTCTTTGCTTTATATTTAAAAACCACTTATGAGTGAGTACATATGATAATTGTCTTTCTGGGTCTGGGTTACCTCATTCAATATGATGTTTTCTAGCTTTATCCATTTGCCTGCAAATTTCAAGATATCATTATTTTTTTCTGCTGTGTAGCACTCCATTGTGTAAATGTATCACATTTTCCTTATCCATTCTTTGGTCAAGAGGCATTTAGGTTGTTTCCAGGTTCTGGCTATGACAAACAATGCTGCTATGAACATAGTTGAGCACATGTCCTTGTGGCATGATTGAGCATCCTTTGGATATATATCCAAAAGTGGTATTGCTGGGTCTTGAGGAAGGTTGCTTCCTAATTATCTGAGAAATCATCATACATATATTTGAAGGGCTGTACCAGTTTGCACTCCCACCAGCAATGCAGAAGTGTTCCCTTTTCCCCACAACCTCTCCAGCATAAGTTGTCATCAGTGTTTTTGATCTTGGCCATTCTTACAGGTGTAAGATGGACACTCAGAGTTGTTTTGATTTGCATTTCTCCGATGACTAAGGATGTTAAGCATTTCCTTAAGTGTCTTTCATCCATTTTAGATTCCTCTTTTGAGAGTTCTCTGTTTATGTCTGTACTCCATTTTTTTGTTAGATTATTTGTTCTTTTGATGATCAATTTCTTGAGTTCTTTGTATATTTTGGAGATCAGACCTCTGTCTGATGTGGGGTTGGTGACAATCTTTTCCCATTCTGAAGGCTGTCGTTTTGTCTTATTGATCATGTCCTTTGCTCTACATAAGCTTTTCAGTTTCAGGAGGTCCCATTTATTAATTGTTTCTCTCAGTGTCTGTGCTACTGAGGTTATATTTAGGAAGTGGTCTCCTCTGCCAATGCATTCAAGTATATTTCCCACTTTCTCCTATGAAGTTTGGTGTGGCTGACTTTATGCTGAGGTCTTTGATCACTTGGACTTGAGTTTTGCGCATGGTGATAGATATGGTTTCTATTTTCATTCTTCTACATGTTAATATCCAATTATGCCAGCACCATTTGTTAAATATGCTTTCTTTTGTCCACTTGATATTTTTTGCCTCTTTGTCAAAAATCAGGTGTTCGAAGGTGTATGAATTAATATCCGGGGCTTTGATTTGGTTCCATGGGTTCTCCTGTTTGTTTTTATGCCAATACCAGACTGTTTTCATCCTGGAATGTCTTGTTTTCTCCATTGATAGTGAACGATAGCTTGGCTGGGTATAGTAGTTTGGGTTTGCATCCATGGTCTCTTAGTTTCTGCAGTATATCTATCCAGGACCTTCTGGCTTTCATGGTTTCCATAGAGAAGTCAGGTGTAAGTCTGATCGGTTTACCTTTATAAGTTACTTGCCCTTTTTCCTTTGCGGCTCTTAATATTCTTTCTTTGACCTGTATATTTTGTGTTTTGATTATTGTATGGCGAGGAGATGTTTTTCTTTGATCCAGTCTTGTATGCTTCTTGGATATTTAAATGAATATCTTTCTTTATGTTGGGAAAGTTTTCTTCCAAATTTTGTTAAAAATATTTTCTGGGCCTTTGAGCTGTGACTCTTCTCCTTCTTCTATTCCTATTATTCTTAGGTTTGGTCTTTTTATTGTGTCCCATATTTCCTGAATGTTTTGTGTTGAGAATTTGTTGACTTTGCTGTTTTCTTTGATCTGTGCGTTTATTTTCTCTATGGTGTCCTCAGAATCTGAGATTCTTTCTTCTATCTCTTGTATTCTATTGATTATGCTTGTTTCTGTAGACTCTGCTCGTTGACCTAGATTTTCCATATCCAGCTGGTCCTCAGTTTGTATTTTCTTCCTTGCCTTCATTTCAGTTTTCAATTCTTGAACTGTTTCCATTACCTGTTTGATTGTTTTTTCTTAGTTTTCCAGGGTATCATGTACGTATTTACTCATTTCTTCAAACTTTTTGTTATACTTCTCATCCATTTCTATAAGGGCATTTTTTACATGTTGTTTAAGGGACTCTATTGCTTTCATAAAGTCAATTTTTTCCACTTCTTCTGTGTTAGGGTTTCAAATACTTCCGTTGTAAGATCATTGGATTCTGGTGTTTTCATGTTGTTTTTCAGCTTATTGGGTGAATTCTTGCCTTGGCGCCTGCCCATCTCCTCCTATTGATCCTATCTAATGGGTCTTTTAAAACCGGATCAGGTTTCTCTGCTGGCCAAGGGCTCCGCTTACATAATGCCCTCGCTCTGTTTCCTGGTTCCTGCCGCAGGCCAAGAACCCTCTCACCCCTCCGAAGGGTCTTCAGGACAGGACCAGGCTCCCCATTTGCCAGTGACCTCGCCAACAAAAGGCCTACCTCTTTGATTTAATTGTAGTGGGGTGATCTGCTCTTGTTATTGCGTGCCTGTCCCCACTGCTTGCGTCTGCCGCGGCGCCAGCCCCCCGCCGCTTGCGGCTGCCGCTGCGCCGGTCCCCCAAAGCCTATTCCTGATTGCTGAGCCTCTCCTCCGTGTCTGGACGCTGCGCCTCTCCACCTCCGAGCGTCTGGACGACCAGGCTGTTTTCAGTACTGTAGCTCTATAGTAGTGTTTGAAGTCAGGAATTGTGATGCCTCCAGAAATTCCTTTATTGTACAGGATTGTTTTGGCTATCCTGGGTTTTTTTGCTTTTCCATATGAAGTTGAGTACTGTTCTTTCAAGGTCTGTGGAGAATTTTGCTGGGATTTTGATGGGCATTGCGTTGGATCTGTAGATTACTTTGGTAAGATTGCCATTTTTACTAAGTTAATTCTACCTACCCAAGAGCATGGAAGATCTTTCCACTTTCTGGTGTCTTCTTCAATGTCTTACTTCAAAGATTTAAAGTTCTTGTCATACAAGTCTTTCACTTGTTTGGTTAGAGTTACCCCGAGATATTTTATGCTATTTGTGGCTACTGTGAAGGGTGATGTTTCTCTGATTTCTTTCACAGTCCATTTATCATCTGTGTACAGGAGGGCTACTGATTTTTTTATAAGTTAATCTGGTATCCTGCTACATTAATGAAAGTGTTTATAAGCTATAGGAGTTCCTTGGTAGAATTTTTAGGGTTGCTTATATAAACTATCATATAGTCAGCAAATAGTGAGAGTTTGACTTCTTTTCTGATTTGTATCCCCTTGATCTCCTTTTGTTGTCTTATTGTTCTAGCTAGGACCTCAAAAACTATATTGAATAGATATGGAGAGAGTGGACAACCTTGTCTTGTTCCTAATTTCAGTAGGATTGTTGTGAGTTTCTCTCCATTTAGTTTGATGTTGGCTATTGGCTTGCTGTATATTATTATGCTTAGATATGTTCCTTGTACCCCTGCTCTCTCCTAGAACTTTATCATGAAGGGATGTTGTATTTTGTCAAAAGCTTTTTTGGCATATAATGAGATGATCATATGTTTTATATTTTTCAGTTTGTTTATATGGTGGATTACATTGATAGATTTTCGTATGTTGAACCATCTCTGCATCTCTGGGATGAAGCCAACTTGATCATGGTGGATGATGGTTCTGATGTGTTTTTTCTTGGATTTGATTTGTCAGTATTTTATTGAGTATTTTTGCATCATGAGTGAGATTGGTCTGTAATTCTCTTTCTTAGTAATGTCTTTATGTGGTTTGAGTATCAGAGTAATTTTAGTCTCATAAAAAGAGTTTGGTAAAGCCGGGCGGTGGTGGCACACTCCTTTAATCCCAGCACTTGGGAGGCAGAGGCAGGAGGATCTCTGTGAGTTCGAGACCAGCCTGGTCTACAAGAGCTAGTTCCAGGACAGGCTCCAAAAACACAGAGAAGCCCTGTCTCAAAAAAACCAAAAAAAAAAAAGAGTTTGGCAATGTTTCTTCTGTTCCTATTGTGTGGAACAATTTGAGGAGTACTGGTATTAGTTCTAGCAGAACAGTAACTCACAGCTGCTCACCTAGGCCAGAGGTCCACCCAGCACACACCAGACAGCACTGGCCAGGATGTTGCTTGCCTAGTGTTCCAAGGAGATCCAGTAGCGTTTGCATTTCCAGATTCCAGAAGGGCACTGCTCAAATACCTGATGGCAAAACATTCGGTGGCAAGGTCTGGACACCCCGTAATACAGCTGCACTTGTGCCAAGAGCCCCCATTTCCCAGACTGACCTGGGTCATGATTCTTTGTGTCCTATGTTTTCATTGCACTACCCGGCAGCCAAGGGGAGGGGTGAGGAAGCCACCAGTCACCCAGGGCAAAGATCCTTCAGGTCAGGCCACCACCAGCAGTAACACAGAGCAAGTAATCTTGGCTCAGCCTTTACCAGCTGTGCGACCCTGGACCTACATTTCACCTTACAAACTGGATCCCAAATCATCAGCATTATGGGATGGCTGAGGTTCGCAGGACTGTGCACACACATGTGCCTCCTGCAAGCATGGCTGATACAGGGGCTTAGAACTCACAGGAAGCTCAACATTTCTTGGGATTTTGTACTACACCTTTGGGAGTAAGTCTTGTTCCAGCTGCTAAGCCACGGGTCTCTTGGGCGCACTTCCTCTTCTCTTCCCAAGGCAAGGGGCTTCTCTCTCCTCACCACAGCCACTCACTTGGACACTGAGTCTTCAGCAAATGCCAAGTCCCCTGGCTAGTCTGGAATCCAGCTGGCCTGCAGAGGGGCTTTACAGGCACATAGATAGACTTGGGCACACACAGAGTAAGCCACCCTGACCGTAGTGGGGCTGTGAGGTTTGAGCTAGGTCCCACCAACAGTTCTCCACCCTCCAGAGTCACACCCTACCTCAGGCCATGATAATATTGGTTCCACTGGATGCGTCCCCATGACAAGCTCCCTCACAACAAGACTTCTTCTGCAGGAACCGAGGGTCTGCTTGGCCATTTTCCTACCTCTCTTGTATTCTAAGCCAGGTACTCCATCACCAGGGATGCTGGCAGTGGGACCTTTTCTTGACCCTCATTCTTTTCCTTCAGAAAAGTCTGGGAAAACAGGCGACAACAGTCTGTGAGCTCTGGCACTGTAGGAGTGGCTCCACATTTTCTTACTCAGTGATGTCCACACCAACTCAGCTCAGGGTTGAGTCAAATCATATCCAGAGCCTCACTCCCACCCCTGTAGCCTGCTCGCCGTGTGTTTACTTACAACCCTTCTCCAAGTATTGAAACTGCTTACTACGAATGTATCAGGAGCAAGACCCTGGGGCACAGGAGAAGGTGAGGTTTGGAGTCTGGCCACTCTAACGCACATGACTTTCCATAACTCACTTCTAGCCTCTGAGCCTCAGTTTCCTCAAAGGCACAATGAGGTGTCCTGTGAGCTTACCTGCCTGCCTTGATCTGCATAAAGGTTTTGGGGGGAAGGCAGAACAGGGGTGGGGTGGAATTCTGAGTCTCCTTCTGTGTCAGAGGGCAGAGTAAAAAGCTCCAGAGGTTCAGGTGTGTCTCATGGAAAAGAAAGAACCGCCTCCACAGTCACCCTGCTCTGAGGACGATGCCGGGAGGCAGAGCGCCAGCCGTCCATGTCTGGTTCCCTCCCCCATTGTTCCTTCATCTGAGACTCTTGGTCGAGCCAAGTGTGACGCTGCATTCCCAGGGTGGGGAAGGTCCTGGACACAGCTGCATCAGCCAAGATCCTACCAATCAAATCCGTTTTAAAGCACAAGAAACCTGTTGGGAATTATTAAATAAGATAGAAAGTGGCCCCTAAGGCTTCCTTTGTGATGTAGCTTTCACAGGGTGAACGGGAAGAGTCCAAGCTGTGTGCCCTTCAGTCAGTCACAGGACCTCTCTGAGCCACAAGTTCTCCTTCCATAAATGGATGCCAAGGTCCCTGATACTCAATAAATCCCACCCCCACCCCCAGAAGCTGATCCCTCCTGGGAACAGTGTCTCAGTTTGGCACTGACAACAAAGAGGGAAAGATTTTCTTTCACGAATATGAGGCAGGATTGATTCCCTCATCTCGGTGGCCAGAAGAGGAAACTGAATCCAGTCAGGCTAAACAGCAGCCAGGGTGTGGAACAAGTGCCCGAGGGTGTAGCCAGACCACCGGCAAGCACAGAGGCCTCCCATCCATCTCTTTTTGGGCACCTTGTTCTCAGTAAGGGATACAAGATTATCTCCATGCCCAGGACATGCCTCCCTGGTGCACAGTGACTGTACATCCAGGAAGGTAGCTCCAAGTTAAGCTGACACCAGGCACTGGTGCCCAGTGCTTGCCGGGAGCTGTCTGTGCAGCCCTAAGCTGGGTGGTAACTGTTATCACCTCTCCTCTCCATTCAGGGAACAGCCAGACTGGGAGGACTTGACCTAAGATGCCAGTCACAACCTCACACAACACACCATGCAAGCCACAACACTCCTCTCACAGAAGTGAACCAGGTCCCAGAAATTCTATCTCTCTGAGAACTAACAGAGAGGGAGAAATAAAAAAAAAAATAGGTAAGTAAGACATAAGGCAAGTTAAGGAGAGAAAGCGGGAAGCTGACGTAGGGAGCTGTGTGGGTTACAACTCTCAACAGGAAAGCGCCCCAGAAGGCAGTATTGTGGCAGTCCTGGAGATGGAGATGGAGCCACAACAGAGCTAACTGGAGGGCAGGGAGATGGCCGAGGGCAGGAGGAGGACACAGCTCTGCTCCACCTGTCCCACCCTCTCGCACCCATCCATCCACTCATCAACCACAGACCCATGCTTTCCAAGGCTGTCCACAGACACTGATGTCTCTCCTCTCTCCCCTCTTGACATCCTGCCCATCTTCAAAGCCCAGGCTGAAGACTTCCTCTTCTGAGGAGACTGTTCCTTGACTGGGACTCCACAGCTATCCCCTTTCTCACCGACCATAACCTATGATATTTAATTGTGTTTAGCTTTCCACTGGCTTGTGAGCGGTGTAAGGCAGGGACCGAGTGGCCCAAGCCTGGCACAGCAAGAACACATGACGAAGTAATGAAGGGCAGGATGACACCCAATCCCTGGCCCCAGGCTTCCTCTCCTGCAGCCTTTTGTTGGGGGATCCACCAGTGTTAAGTATACTGTGTGTGAGATACTGGCCCTCTCAGTCTCACCTGATACAAATCTGCATTAGGAAATACGCTTTTTAAAATAACAGCACACTTTTTTCCTCCTTCTTTCTCCCCCTCTTTTGTCTTCTGGCTTTCTGCATGGCTTGTTTTTCCGGCATGGCCCCTGGGCCAGCTGCCGAGAAGCCCCTCCCTGGCCCCACTCTGAGAACACAAGGCTCTGGGCCTCCAAAGACTTGCAGGCTCCAGTCAGAGGTGGAGATTACCAGCTAGCCTCAGAGCAAGTCCTCAAGCCCCACTCCCAGGTACTCCCAGGCCAGGCACTCCTCTGCTCAAACCCAGGGGGTCATTTGACCCCACATGACATTTTGACAGAGCACCACACACTCACCAGCCACCAAGTCACTCCTGCCTCTCAGAGGCTGGCCCAGGCCCTTCCCACATCCACGCCTCTCCTGTCGTGCTCTCCCTCGACACCCTGCCTATCCTACTCAAGGAGGTCCCAGGACCCCTCTGCCTTGGCTCCAAGAGGCTGCTCTCAGGAGGTGACGTCAGACTGCCTCTTTTCAAGGCTGATCATGCGTTAGCTCTGCACACACACACACACACACACACACACACACACACACACACACACCCGCTCTCAGAGTCTCAGTACACCAATCTGGGAACACCTGTGGGTGTCTAGGAGGCCCTTTTGTATTTGTGTTGTTTTCATTGGTTATTAAAGAAACTGTGTTGGCCTAATTGATAGGGCGGAACTCAGAACAGAATTCTGGGAAGAAAGGCAGAGTGGCAGACGCCATGGTTCTCCTGCCCAAGACGGACACTGGTTAGACTCATGCCGGTAAGCCACAGTCCAGTGGCAATACAGATTATTAGAAATGGGTTAAATCAAGATGTGAGAGTTAGCCATTAAGAGGCTAGAGCTAATGGGCCAGGCAGTGTTTAAAGGAATACAGTTTCAGTGTGATTTCGGGTGTAAGCAGGCTGGGCGGGATGGAACAGAGGGCCCCGCGCTCCCTGCAACAGGATGCGGTATGGAGTGGCTTGCTCTTGAGTGTGTCCCTAGTGGTTCGTGTGAAGGCCCTGAGACAGTGCAGAGGTGGTAGTACTTGAGGACCCGGGGCCCACGAGGAAGTCCCTAGGTCACTGAGGGCCCCATTCTGAAAGGAACTAGCAGTTCTTTGTGGAAGCCTGATGAGGTCTCTGAAGACAGTCCTTCCAGACTTCCTGTCTTACCATGTGACCTTCTACGGTGCCATCCACCATAGTGAGACACTGTCAAGGGGACCCTTCCTAGAGCTGGAATCATGCTGTTTGGACCTTCAGATTCCAAAACAGCCAAATGAATGCCCTTGCCTCAGACATAGTGTCCGATGGACGTAAGCCCTCGGGAAACACTAGCTGCTGTCAGCCAAATGAATGCCCTTGCCTCAGACATAGTGTCCGATGGACGTAAGCCCTCGGGAAACACTAGCTGCTGTCAGCCATCCTCCCCACCTGTCAGCTCGTTCACTGAAAATCCCCTTACATCACTGGAGACCCTGGGGGTCTCCAATCTTATCCCTTATGCTCCTGGAACTGCCCATCACAGTTTTCTCCTGGGCCCAGGCATCTGCAAAGACCATGAGCTTCACACTTGCCCTCTGCAAGTTACTCAAGGCTGTGTCTGAAACCTTCCGGCTGGGATTCAGGTCCCTGGAGCATACTGCCTGTACCCCGCCTCTGCCCATGGCGAATCCCACTCAGGGTCAAGGACTCACAGAAGGCATGCATCTAGCTGCTCTCAGACACAAGCCACCTACCTTAAACAGGACCTGTGGTCTGGTGATGATGTGAGACCACAAGCCCAGATCTCAGGTCTATCTCTCACTTGTGCTGCATGGTTATGGACCATCA
Source organism: Microtus pennsylvanicus (assembly GCF_037038515.1). Lineage (NCBI taxonomy): Eukaryota > Metazoa > Chordata > Mammalia > Rodentia > Cricetidae > Microtus > Microtus pennsylvanicus. The sequence goes on from NC_134580.1 coordinate 70,316,019, forward strand.
AAGAACACTGCTTAGGACATGAAGCAGCTCCCATCCTGCTACTAGATGCCACACCACCAAGGATGAGATGCTAGGAGAGCCTCCCATCGACAGTTAAATGCTTTAAGCCTCAAGTAACCCATCTCTGCGGTTCCAAACTCACCAGCTAGTCACATGGCCTCATCATAGAATAAAAGGACCTGAACTCCACCTTGTGGTTGCCTGGATTCGCTGGTAATACCTTTGGGAGACCAATGAAGACCATCCTTCCACACCATGCTGCCCCTCATTATCTTTCACTCACTTACAAATTCTAGGTGCGGATTCTAAGAGGGGTTGACCAGGGCAGAGTGGGCTGGACACAGAGAGGGCAGATGAGGCTGAGGGAGGCAGACATCTAGGTCTAGTGACAATTTGGTCCTTCATAGAAATGTACTGGGCAGACTCAAGGGGGCGCAGGAGCCTGTGGTGGCCCTAACTGTACCACTCCTGATTGCAGTGGGGGCTGGGCAAGAGCAGGTGCGTTCTCGTGGGCTCTATAACAGTGGCTTCACCAACATGTTGTGGGTTGTGGGGAGAGGAAGCCAGGATGGATTGACTGAAGAGAGCTTCCCGGGCCTGGAGATGGGTGAACTGGCTAAGGGAAGCAGACACAAGTGTGTTTCCCATAAGGACCTGTGACATTCTGCACCCTTGAGTGATATCAGCAGTGGAGGAAAGTTATGAATACGTTAAGACCCTCAAGGGAGAGACCTCGGGGCAACTTAATAAACAGGCCTGATCCTCCAGCTCCTCTTCTATGGTCTTTCCCTCTTTTACATTTGCTGACTGAGCCGGTGTTGAATCTAAGTGAAGAGTTAGCCAGATGGTAGACGCTCACCAGACAGACAACTCGGAGAACCAATCTGAGAAACATGTGGACTGGAAAACTCCAGCAATCCAGGCGGGAGGTGATGACTATGGTGACAGACTAAGGGTTCCTGGGATGAAAAAAAAAACTCATCTCTGAGAAGGACACTCAGAAGAGACCCCTAAGAACAGCTGCTCCTTGGGGGCACGGCCAGTTAAAGGCTGGGTGTAACAGGCAAGCAATTGTGTCTGGCAAGCAATTGTGATACCCAAGATGGTTCACGGAGCATTGCCCAGGTCAGAGCTCTCGCTTCTGAAACCATGAACCAGACCCTGGGTCAATCACTTGACTGCTCCCATCTCAGTGCTCTTCTGGCTGACTCCTACAAGGGCTGCACCGAGCCCGCTGTAGGGAGGAAAGGCGCCCCCCTGCAGAGTCCAATGCCCTGTGGCAAGGATCCTGAAGATCCCATGAAACTAAAGAAATCAAGGGGCCTGGGATATGTGTGTGCCCAGAAGGTTCCCACTCCCCAGGGATGAGGCAAACAAGCTGGGGCTTCTGACCCATACATCCCATACACCGTGGACTACCAAACCAAGACCCAGAAACGTCCCAGCCTTCCTCTATAGGGGACAAGTGGGCAAGGCAAGCTAGGGTGCCACGGGCATCACACTTCGTGGGAAATTAGTCTGCTTCAGGGTGAACAAAACTCCCAAAGTTTATAGCGTCCCCAAGATGAAGCGCAATCTTCCTTCATCACTCGCGGTCCCCAAGCACAAAGGACCGGGTGTGCTTCTTTCTAGATCACTCTAAATTACAGACCACAGCTATCCTCCAAGAAGCCATGGCCAGAAAATAAAACAAAATAGGAGTCTTTCCTCCTCTAGGTCGCCAACTCATCCTAAGGGTCTGAGCTCCTTCTCTGATGTGCTCAAGACACCAGCAACTTTTTCCCCCGTCCTCGCCCAAGGCTGCTCCGTAGTCCCTGCAGCGACCTGCCTAGGGCACGTTGGCCTTGACGGAGGAAGGTCATTGGCCACCAAGTTTCTGCAGTTTTTGCATCACGTAGTACCTTGGGGACCGAGAATGGGGAGGTGGGGGTGGAGACGACACTCAGGAACGATTTCCCGAAGAGTCCACGCCGCAACCAAGACTTAAAATAGATGAAAGCCACGCCCTTCCTCTGCCGCCCCAGGCCCGCAGCGGGTGGCAGAGAAGAACGCGGTCCCTAAGCCCCCAGCCCAGTCCCGGTGCCCTGGCTACCCGGTCCCTGCAACTAGGCCAGCGGCCGCATCCCGCCCTCGCCCCGCCCTGCCCCCTGTCTACGCGTTCTCTTTCCGAACACCGGGCCAGAGAAGCCGCTCCCATTGGCCGGCGGCCGCGTCCGTCAGCGCGCGGCGGAGCCGAGGAAAAGGCTACAGTGGAACAAGGCGGGCGAGTGCGCGGAGGAAGGAGGCGGAGGCTGGGCCGCCCGAGGCCCGCGACGGGCGGCCGCGACAACCTGCGGGCCCGGGCCACCTCGGGGCCCGCCCCGCTGCCGGTGCTACGGCCCGTGCCCCGTCGTCCGCACGCGCCCCGCTGCCCAGTGTCCCCGCGCGCGCGTCGCCGCGGTCCCCACGCTGGTTGGCGAGCCGCCCAGAGCCTTCCGAAGCCATGTTCGCGTTCATGGCCACGGTGGCCACCGGGCCCACTCACCTTCGCGGGCTCCCACGCGGGACGGCGGGCCGGGCCGGGGCCGGGGCGGCGGTGCGCGGCGGGACAGGGCGGCCGCGCGCGGGGTCCCCGGCCGGGCAAAGTTTCAGCGCCGGCAGCAGCACGGCGGCGACTCGCTGCTGCTCTCCTCCCCTGCTTTGACCACCATCTTATTAGTACAGGAAATGACATGGAAAACGGAAGAAAGCGGCGTTTGGGGCAGACGCGGACCCCCCAATTCAGGGGGCCGGAGCCGGGCCTCGCCGAGCCCCGCGTCCCCCGAGCCGGCCCCGCGCGGGAGCTCGCGCGTTCCCGCCGCGCGCCCCACGGGGCGGGCGACGCTGCGGAGGAGGAGCGGGCTGCGCCAACTTTGCGCCCGGGATACTTTCGGGGGGTCGTGCTGGAAAGTTGTGGCGTTTGCGCAAGTCTATCCGAGGGTGCCCACTGGCTCTGCCCAGCTTTGATGCTGTCTGTCTGGAACCCAATAAATAGTCAGAGGGTGATAGATGCGTTTATAATTTTAACCCTTACTGGGTCCCCTTCCCGGCCCCTTTAACCCTTTGGGTGCTCAGCAGTTTGGAAGTACCAACCGAAGTTGGGTGATGTGTGTCCCACTGAACACCAAGAAGGGCCCTGGGGCATGAGGAAAAAAGTATGTGGGGCTGCATACGTAAAGGGTGAACCTCACTTGCTGCTCAGATCAAAGTACAGTACCGAGACAGAATAGAAAACTGGGAGCTGCTGCTCCCTAGCTGGTTTGGAAAAGATGTTTAAGAAGCCCTTCTTTGCCCGGTGCCTCATTTTCTCCGTCTGTGAAATGGGGCTCAGCAAGAAGAAATATTGAAGGGATGTAGTGAGGCTGGGATCTTTTGAAGAAGCTGTGGTTGCGGAGATGAGGAACCAGTACAGCCATACCCCAAGCAGCCCCTTTTTTGTACTGCCCCCACCACAAGGGAAGGCTGAGTGGGGTGGGAGGCATATAGGAGGGTTCACCTCAGGCTGGAAGTTGTCAAAAAGATTCTACCTCAGTAAGAGGTCTTAGAAGACCTGCCCAGTGTCAGGTTGTCCTGAAGGTCCCAGAGGGGTGTCCAATGGACACCTACTCCTGTGGTGAGTCCCTGGACACCTGATGGGGAGTAGCAGAGGAGGGGACGTGACCGCTTATTTCTCTTGACCTTGATAGCACAGATGCTTGGAATCCCTCATCTGTCAATTGCATTATGACCTTGAGTGTCTACAGCTTTGACTTTCCTCATCTTGCATAGCTGTAAGGTCCAGCTGCCAGCTCCAGTGTGAGCCCTGAGGGTGTATATAAAGAGTCCAGAATCGGCTATAATACTACAGAAATGTCTAGCTGCTATGCTGTTTGACAGTCAACAAGTGTAGCTTTCTAAAGCTCTGAGTATTGCAGGTAATAATTGGGACTGGGAACAGTGTTTTCCAGTGAGGGTCCAGCCCAGCCAGAGGTCTGTAGGCCTACCTCATGTTCATGCCCTAACTAACACACGGTGGAGGAATTAGCCACTTGTCTCTTCTGTGGGGAAGAACCCATACATGAAACAACATCAAAGGTGGGGCCAGGAATGCACAGGACGGCATGCCTGGAGGGCAAAGTGATGACCTGGAGATGTCCATGTGCTCTTTTTTTGACTAGTGAGTGCCTGTTGCAGAGTAGATGGGATGAAGATGCTTAGACAGAGGAAAAGAAAGGGTGTGGCCACACACCAGAAGGCCCTTTAGAGACTCAACAGTCTTTGGAGACTGGTTTTCTCTGATTGGAACCATTGGACAGGGTTTATAGGACCCCCTACAGACAAATGGTCAATGTAAGACCAGCCCCTTGCCTCAAGCTTCCCTCTGTGGGTAAACTGGGCCTGAATCCCAGAAATGCGGTGCGAGAGTGCTCACTGGACATGGCGGGGGGTGGGGGGGGAATCCCTCAGGGACAGGAGCTGAAATGAAAGGCACAGTGCAGCCCTTTTCCTTCTCAGTCATCTGAGGCAATAGGGAAACCTGCTCAGAGAGGTCCAACCTGCCTGAAATCATAAAGCTAGTTAGAGGCAGGGGGAGCCAAGCAGGACTTGAAATGTCCTCCCTCCATTGAATAGTGTCTTCTCCACTTCTCCTTAGTCACTCTTTCCCACAATGTGACCAAGGATTTCCTTTGTTTTCTTCTATTTTGTAACTATTGCACACAAAGAGTTCGCCAGTGTCTTGTGAGAGGAAGCCAGGTTCTGCCTCCCCTCTCCTTGCAAAAATGTCCCCATGAAGATGTCAAGATGTGATTTATGAGTAGATTTTAGCTCTTCAGAGGGAAAGTCAATGTGAGATCCGTTAATAATAAGGATGCCTGTCCAGGACAACCAGGGCTACATGGAGAGACCCTGCCTGAAAATGCTATACGAATTCAATAAATAAAATCACTAATAATAATAACAAATAACGATTCCTAAACAAAATCCATACCCAGTGAACTATGTGGTAGGTGGCTCCCAGGTCTCTAGAGAGTCATTTCCACACTTAGGGTAAGACAAGCATATTATTTATCCCATCAATTAGCCATATCGTCAACAACCTCAAGGGAGAAATTTCATTCAGGATTTATTGCCTGGAAAAACTAAAACTGGAACAAATTACATCTCCCCCGAGGAACACGCAAGCATCTTCCTTGCTAATGAGAGGAACTCTGTAACTGATCGGGCTTCCCTTTTCACATGGGCTGCCAGGAAGCTCAGAGCCAAATTCCGTCCTCATTCCCAACCGCATTGGCAGTTGCTTCCTTCTCGTTTCTGCTTCCACTTCTAATCCTACTGGCTCAGCCTTGTTTTCTCTGTCTCCCTTTGTGAATGGCAAGAAATAAATCATTCAAATGAGCCCACATTGGAAGAGCTGCCGAAGTGACCTGGATCCCATGGGCCTGTTCTCGGCCAGGCGTGGCTCCATTCTGATCTTCCCGCTTGCCCAACAGCTGAGGGACCTTTCTCTGAAGAGGCTGGCTTAAGACCAAGGGATTGCTCACACAGCTGCCGGCAAAGGCTAAGATCAAACAGTCAGGGTCAGGTCATCAGTGCTATTTTGTACTTACTGAAACAGCTAACCCCTCTTCTGTTAACTCCCTAGGTGTACAACCCCCCTCCCAACAACACAAGTGTCCCCTAATGGTCCATCCCACTGAGAAATGGCAGGAGGCAGCCCTGTCCCTTGGGAGGAGCCACTGTCCTCACTGGATTCAGGCCATGTGCCAGGGGAGGCAACACGGTTCAGGTAGGAGACTAGGGTGGGGTGGGAGGACCAGGGTACTGGAGAGTGCCTTTGGACAGGGGAAAACCTCTCTGAAGATGCACTGTTAGGGGGTTGTGCTAGGTAGAAGAGGCAGTCTCGTCAAGAGCAAAATGGCAGGGTCCTCTGCAGGGGACACAGCCACTGCAAAGACACTGAGGTAGGACAGACTGCACAGTAGGGAAGCAGCGAAAATAATGAAGGTAGCAGCAGGATCCAAACCCAACTTTTCCACTTAGATTTGCTTGAAGAACATGAGAAACCACTGAGTCTGTGATGTGTGTTTGTACAAGCTCACCTAGCTGCCACGGCGCCTGTGAGTTCTGAAAGAAGTGACTTGCAGGAGAAAGGGCTTATTTTAGCTCGAGATTTAAGGTCTAATTCACTGAGGCTGGAGGTCAGAGCAACAGGAGCTCGAGGTGGTGGACCACCTTTAATCCACAGCCAGAGGAAGAGGGGCATGAACACACTAGAGCTCAGCTTGCTTTCATGGTCTTATACAGTCCAGGATTCCTTGTCCAGGAATGACCTCACCAGTAATCTAGAGGGGTCTCCCCACACCAACTCATACAAGCAAGATGATAGTCCACAAGCATGCCCACTCCCAGGTGAGTTGGGATCTGTCAAATTGGCAACTTATCACAGCTCCTTGTCAACTTGATACCCAAACACATCACTTTTAAGCCATGACTTTCTACACCTTGTCCTTTTTACAATTCCCATGCTTTAAAAGTCTGGAGTCTCACACTTTCTCTCACTCGGGCCCCACGGAGTGGCTCCCACAACGAGTGCGTGGGGACCGCCCCTCCTTCTCTTAGGCCCCTGTGCTTGGAGAGGAGCTGTCCTGGGCATCAGTGCCACCTTTATTCTGCTTCTCGTGATTTGCCGTAAAAGCATTCTAAGGTTGCAGGCCAGCATAGCATGGGTCATTTTGCGCGTGCCCGTTCATTTCACAACACACTGTGGAAGTCTTTACAAGTCTCTTTAAGAGCGCCTTTTATCTCTAAGATTTCAAATGGCTGCGTTCTGCACAGCGTGTTGTGACGTGTTTGGAGGCTGCCAATTTTTGCCGTTATAAATAGTGGCATGATGTATTATTTGGTTTGAGGGACAATTTCCTAGGAATGAAATTACTGGGGAAATAATCTGTGCCTTTTTCTTTACGTTTCTCTGGAGAACTTCTCGTTGATCTATAATGATGCCAGCAGAGTCTGAGCGTGCACGTTGCTATCCCCAGCTCGCTCTGTGAGCATGCCATTTGTGGTGACGGAATGGTAAACTCTGTGACCTTGACTGGATTAAGAAATACTTTAGGCGATGCTGGGACACACCTTTGGGTTTCCAGCCAGGCCTAGTGAATGTGGGTGACACTATCCAGTGGGCTGGGTACTGGACTGCATAAGGAGAGGGAAAGGAAGATGGCGTCTGGGCAGAGCACTCCTCCGGCTTCCCGATCTGCTGAGATGTGATAAGAGGCCTCACATTTCCACAGCCACAGCAGGAGCTGGTCCCTGACCTCTAGTACTCCCTCCACCATGGGCTGCATGCCCTCAAACTGCCAGCCAAAAGGAAGCCTCCCCTCCAGTCGTTCTTATCAGGAGTTTAGATTATGCTCACTAGAAAGTAATGTCTAATCCTTGGAGCCTAAACACGTTGATGTGGTCATCGCTGAACTAGGAACAGAGCAGTTCCAGGCTCTGGACTTGCACTTCACCGGGCCAGGACCCCAGAAGGAGCCTCTACTCCAGCCCATCTTGAATTTCCTATAAGAAACCATACATCCATAAACTTCTAGGTTTGCTCCTTCTGCTCATTGCCATGTGTGTGATTCGGCCGCCATTTTGAGAATAGCAGACATGTTTCTTTCATTGCTGTATGATATTCCATTGTATGAACACACAGTGATCCGTTTACCACTTGTGAACATTGGAGTTGTGCCTATTTCCACCTCTTTAAACAGACACTATGAGCATTTGACACATGGTTTTCGAGAGATATATGCATATTGACTTTCTCATATTGTAGCCTAGATACCTTGTTAGCTTCATTTTTAAACTTCTAAACAGCTTTCTAGAATAATTGGTATTAGCTATCCCATCAAAACTGAGTATTAGAACATATTTAAAGGGTATCGTTTCCACACTAATTTTTTTTGTAAAAAGTAAGTCAAAGGACCACGGAGAGGACTTAGTGTGTAAAAACACTTTTTGATTATTGGAGCCACAGTCGCTGCCCCCAAGGCTAAGGTGATGGCATGCACCTGTAACCCCAGCACTCCAGTGGCCAGAAGGAAAACAGAGACAGGAGAATCAGACTGATGGTCCTCTGACCTTCATGCAGGTGCCTGCCACGCCCCTCCCATACTACCAACCCACTATGTAGAGGTGCCCCTTCCGTTGTATCAATCAACTATGTGTGTGTGTCTTTTGGATTCTACCCTACTCTGTGCTGGCTAGTTTTATGTCAACTTGTCACAAGCTAGAGTCATTTGGGAAGAGGGATTTTACATTGAGAAAATGCCTCCATATAACTTGCCTGTTGGCAAGTCTACAGTGTGTTTTCTTGATTGGTGACTAATGTAGGGGAAATAAGCTCTCTGTGGGTGGTGCCACCCCTGCCCTGGTGGTCCTGAGTGGTGTAAGAAAGCAGGCTGAACAAGCTCTGTAGAGCAAACCAACAGTGTTCTTTCACAGGCTCTGCTTCAGTTCCTGCCTCCAAGTTCCTGCCTTGAGTTCCTACCCTGACTTCCCTGGGTTGGGGCACTGTATAAGATGGAATAAATTCTTTTCTCCCCTGGTTTCTTTTGGCCATGGTGTTTTATCACAGCAGCAGAAACTCTAAACTGGGTGTGGTGATGCACACCTTTATTCCCAGCATGCAGGAGACAGAAGCAGGTAGATCTATGTGAATTTGAGGTCATCCTTTACTACAAAAGTGAGTTTTGTACTACTCAGGGCTACTCAGAGAAACCCTGTCTCAAAAACCCAGAAAGAGAAAGAAAGAAAGAAAGAAAGAGAGAGAGAGAGAGAAAGAAAAAGAGAAAGAAAGGGGAGGGAGGTAGAGAGGGAGAGGAGGGTGGGAGGAAAGAAGGGAAGGAGGGAAGAAAGGAAGAAGGAAGGAAGGAAGGAGGAAGGAAGGAAGGAAGGAAGGAAGGAAGGAAGAAGGAAGGAGAAAGGAAGGAAGGAAGGAAGGAGAAAAGAAGGAAGGAAGAAGGAAGGAAGGAAGGAAGGAAGGAGGAAGGAAGGAGGAAGGAAGGAAGGAAGGAAGGAAGGAAGGAAGGAAGGAGAAAAGAAGGAAGGAGGAAGGAAGGAAGAAGGAAGGAAGGAGGAAGGAAGGAAGGAAGGAAGGAAGGAAGGAAGGAAGGGGAAGGGAGGGGGGAGGGAGGGAGGAAGGGAGGGAGGGAGGAAGGAAGGAAGGAAGGAAGGAAGGAAGGAAGGAAGGAAGGAAGGAAGGAAGGAAGGAAGCCCAACTAAGACACCACTCATCATTCTCCTAACCAAAGCTGCCTGCCCTTCATCGCTGTAGCTTGAAACAGCATGACTGTCTGGTGGGTGTGACAATTTGACTTCTCTGCATTTCTGCGCATGTTCTAGAATTAGCTCTTCGATTTGTTCACCAAGAACAAGACAAGAAACCAAGTCTTCCAATTGATAACATATAATTTTTACTTAGTAATATTCATAGTATCCGGTGTGTACATATTACCATTTATTCTTAAGCATTTAATTTTAACAATTCAATTGCAAATGAAAGTCCTTCCCATTGGTTTTGCTTCATTATAGAAATATAATTGATTTGGAGGTCACCTTGTTTAAACCACACCTTAGAGTTTACTTTTTAATTCTAAGTGTTTTTAGATCATTTTGGAGTCCCTGTATACACCATCATGCCATGTGTGAACTGGTAGTGGTTTTATGCTTTTCTTTCAAACCATATGCTTTTTTAAAATCTCTGTCTCACTGGCTGCAATTCTCAGTACAATGCTGAACAGAAGTACTGATAGTAGCTTTGTATTCCCTTAACTCCAGGGAGAGAGCATTTGCTATTCAAACTTTAAAATATGTTCTCCAAAGGCTTCTCTAGAAATCTGTGAGTAGATGGGGGAAGTTCCTTTTGTTCCTGTGTGCTGGTGAATGAATAAATGTTGAATTTTTGGCTCATGATGTTTCTGTGTCTCTTGAGTTTGTTATGTATGTTTCTCCCCTGTTATGTTAATGTAGTGAATTGCATCAAAAGATTGTTAAAATAATCTAAAAAAATTTTGATAGGACTACAAATATGGCTCAGATGTTAGCTGTGCTTGCAGAGGACCTGGACTAGGTTCTCAACAGCCACATTGGGCAGGTCGCAGTCACTTGTAATTGATGACCTTTTCTGGCCTTGGATACCCACAAGTACAGGTGTACACGCAGATAAGCAAGCACACACACATACACAGATATTTTTAATCAGTCACATTTGGTCATAACATGTTATCCTCTTTTTCATATTTGATTTGGAATTATTTTACCTATGATTTCTGTATTTATATTTATGAGAGATATGGAACTGTAATTTTCCTTTTCTTTAAAATATAATAATAAAGAGTCATATTTTGTCATAAGGGGTAGCTGGCCTTGCAAAATGGGTTCAGAGCTGTTTCCTCTGTCTCTACTTTCTGAAAGAATTTATGCAAGGTTAGTGCTGAAAACTCCCAGCACAGCTAGCTGGCCGTGGACCTCTCTGTACAAGAAGATTTTACTTTAAAATGCAGGTTCTATTTTCCAACGCACACCACACTGCCACATTTTAACTTCCTTTCATGTGTCAAGTTATATTTTCAATGAATGTGTTCATTTAACTGAAGTTGTTACAGACTGAACTAGATTGCAAGCATAAAGGTCTTAACTGAGTCCTGATATATGAGAGGCTTGTGTCAATCACCAGGACCTCACAGTCAGTTAGACAATCTGCATATTGATGATTTGTTCTTTTAATGACTCTAATTTTCCCTTATATGCATCTCATGGTTCTCATTATCTTCTCACTCAAAATATTTCCCTATCACTATGGCAGGACGTCTTCTTGCACCCATAGACTACTTAGCAACATGCTGGTTCATTTGCAAACATTCTGGAGATCTCACTGCAACCATTCATACAGCTTTACCACTTTATTCCCCTTCACCGAGGAAGCACAGCCTGCAGAATTCCAGGCCTTTGGAATGCTCCTTAGCTGCTGGGCTAGGACGGCCCGTGCTGGTTGTCAGTCTAGTCTGTTTGATATTTGTACCAGGGGACAACAAGGAGTTGCCCCTTCTGTAGTTGTTGCCTATGGCGGTGAACAAATGCCAAGTGGACGAAACTGGTTAATCATGTCATGGCATAAAGAGAAAGTAGTGTCAGTCACCAGTAGCCAGTACTTGCTAAACCCAGTGCTCATTTCCCAAAGTGCATTTGGCAAGGTATCAGGTTGTGCCCTCCACACCTCTCCCTCTCTTCCCCTCTCTCCCTCCCTTCCTCCCTCCCTCCCTCCACACCCCTCCCTCCCTCCCTTCCCCTCCCTCCCTCTCTCTCTCTCTCTCTCTCTCTCTCTCTCTCTCTCTCTCTCTCTCTCTCTCTCTCTCTCTTTCTCTCTCCTAACTTATCACATCACCAATTGTACCCGTGTAGATCCAAGGATGTCACTTTGCTCTCATTTTAAATCAAGAGACCTCATTGACTTTATTGTTGCATCGCTCCAGCTTTAACCATTTCTGTTTCTTTGAGTTGGTTCCTAGTATCCGACTAATTTGTGAGATTTCTTTTTCTTTTAACTACAACCTCCTGTGGATTCACATCTTATATTTCCTTCCTAGAATCAAGAATCCATGGAGTGTGGTGCCCTGGGCAGGGGCATCTGGACGTCTGGTGGGGTTATGTAAAATAAACCCTTCATAAACGGAAACTATAGTAGATCACTGTGTGTGTTGGCACATGTCTGTAATCCCAGCACTTGGGAGCCTGGGGCTAGAGCATCACTGGTTTAGAGATAGATTTGGCTACAAGCAAGGCCTTGTTCTCAAAAACTAATTTTGAAATAGATAACATTTGAGGGATCTGGGAAGACAGCTTATTTGGTAAAGTGCTGAGTTCAAATTCTCAGCGTCCACCCGTACAAGCCAGGCACTGTTCCTCATGTCTGTAATCCCAGCCCTGCTCTGGCATGGGACACGCAGACATAGATGGATCCCTGAAGTTCAGCCAATCTAGCGAAACTGGTAAGCACTAGGCTCTGTGAGAAACCCTGTCTCAAAAAAATAAGTGTAGAGAAAGATTGAGGAAAGCACCTGTTGCCAGCCTTTGGCCTCAACACGCATGTGCACATACACATGAACAAATTTACACACACACAAACATACCAAAATAAATAAAACAGATATACTTATGGGACTGACATGGTGGTAGATACTCATTTGTAATCTCAGTACACAGAAGGTAGAGGCAGGAGGATTGAGAGTTTGAGGACAGCCTGAACTATATAAGTTCAAGACTGGACTACACAGTGAGTCTATCTGTCTGTCTGTCTATCTATCTAATAAACTTGCCCTACTGGACACCAGGGCTTAGCTCAGCCTCCTTTATACATGCTTAGAGGACATTAGTCTCCAATTGGTCAAGTTTTCTACCACAAAGTCTGTTTTGTAGGAAAGAGTTAGAGCATGTCCTATAAGCTATTGGTTGTCTATACCCAAAACTTCCAGCAGAAGAGTCCACCCTCAAGAGCATGGGACCGTCTGGAGCTATGACTCATTGCTGAATGTTCTACCTCTTATGCTGTTAGCCAGGTTTCTTAGTTAGGATTTCTGTTGCTGTGAAGAGATACCATGACCACAGCAACTCTTAGAAAGGAAAACATATAATTGGGGTGACTTCCAATCCATTATCATCATGGCAGGAAGCAAGTCAGCATGTGGGCAGACATGGCGCTTGAGCTGAGAGTTCTTACATCCTGATCCAAAGGCAACAGGAAGTGAGCTGAGACACTGGGTGGTATCTTGAGCATATATGAGACCTCAAAGTCCACCTCCACAGTGACACACTTCCTCCAACAAAACCACACCTACTCCAACAAGGCTACACCTCCTAACAGTGCCATTCCCTTTAGGGGCCATTTTCTTTCAGATCTCTACACCAGGCAAAGTTCCAGACTCAAAGTGTGATTTCCACTGAAGTCCTGCCACTTTGGCAACATTTTACTGCCAAAAGATCCTAAATTAGACCACCATCTGTAACAGTGTGTCAGGGCTACCTCCTCACAGGGGGACAGGTCAGTGTCTTTTCTCACAATCCAAGGCTGAAGGTCCCGAGCTTTTAGCGGCTTCTCTCATATTTTAAATGTTGTACTGACCTCATCATTCAGCCTCAAAGATTTTATAATTGTCTCTCTTATTGCTTCTTTGACTGATGCACTGTTTAATTTTCAGCTATCTGTGGGCTTTTCTAGATTTCTTATTGTTATTGACATCCAGTTTAAATTTTTTGTTTTGTGAAAAGCTTTAAAGCATGTTAAGCTATATTGTAACATGTACAGTTGATTGCTGACTGTCTGACCTGCTGATATGTTACCAGGGATCTCCATCATCAATCTTGAGTCAACAAGATGTGTAATTTGCTTTTTTCAGGGATATGATGAACATAGATGAAATAAGGTTTATTTCCTTAACCTGTAGAAACTGTGATATCTAAGTTCTTTACAATATCATTTACACAAATATGGTTTTCCTCTTGTATGAGTTCTTCCTATTTCCTGAAATCAAGAAACTTAAAGGGCTAGAGACATGGCTGAGCAATTAATACAAGTTCATTCCAAGGACCAAAATCAGAATTCTGATATCTTCTTGTAATTCATGCTAAAAGATAAAGGTCCAACCTTCTTAGGAAACAGAATGCACATGGACATACCCACACCAAGACACACTGATATTGCATTATTAAAATTTAAATAAATCTTTACACAAATTTTCTCTCATGAATGTTTTTCTATTGTAAGCAGTCTTCCTGTAACACAGGAACTGAGATAGTTAAAGGCTTGCAGAATTTTTCTTGATCGTGAAAAAAAAAAGCTATCATGTAGGCTTGAAGTCAGAGAAATCAATCCTTCTCAGTTGGTGTTACCACTTGGGAAGATTGAGGAAATGCTGTCCTGCTGAAGAAATATGTCACTAGGTATGGGCCTGAGTTTCCATCCATACACCCTTTCCAGTGTCTACTCTCTGCTTCAAGGTGCAGGCTGAGGCTGTAAGGGTGTAGCTTCTTGCTTTACCTTCCATGTCTGACAGTTGTTGCCAAGCCACTTTCATGGTGAACCTGTATCTCTCTGGACCAAGGGAGAAATGAAAGCCTTGTGTAAGCTGACTGAGACATTGTGTAAGCTGACTTGTGTAAGCTGACTGAGACATTGTATAAGCTGACTGAGACATTGTTTCATTACCACAACAGAAAATGCACTAGTGCATGTCCAAAAAGTTCATTCATGGATTTCTTGTTTCCTGTGATCAAAAAGAAGTATGAAATCTAAAAGAATTGCTTTAAAATTTAAATTCATAGACTGTCTATTGAGTGTGCATGTACAAACAAAATTTTTAAAAATCACAAAATTTGAACAAATTGCTGATACTTTCCAGGTTTTTTTCTCCAGAAAAAAAAAAAAACAACCTTATGTGATGGAATGTATCTATGTAGCTAAAGGTCTTACCAAATCCTTTACAGCCAATATGCTTTAGTATGCCTTCTTCCAATCCCCAAAGATTTATGTAATATGTACGGGCTTTAAAAGGAAAAGTTTACTCTTGTATAAAGACTACCATGAATTGCATAACTCTGCAACACTGACTAAATTTATAGGGTTTCTCTTCAGTGTGATTTTTCTTATGATTTTTGAAGACTACTGATACATGCAAAGGCTTTACCACACTGCTTACAAGCATAAGGTTCCTCTCCAGTGTGAATATGAGTTCTTTATTCTTTGTCACAGTGATTGTAGTCATACGGTTTCCATCCAGTATGAGTTCTTCCAAGCATGTGAACACGACTGTGCTGGGCCAGGGCTTCACCACATTGCCTGCATCCGTAGGGCTTCTCTCCAGTGTGTGTTCTTTAATGAGACTGAAGACGAGCGTGTTGTGAAAAGGTTTTATCACACTGATTACATTTGTCGGTTTCTCTCCAGTGTGTTCTTTTATGAGGCTGAAGATGACTGCGTTGTTAAAAGGCTTTATCACATTGACTACATTTGTAGGTTTCTCTCCACAATGTGTTCTTTTAAGTTGTTGAAGATGAGTATGGCACTGAAAGATTTTACCACAGTAATTACACTCATAAAGTTTTTCTTCAGTATGAGTTCTTTTATGTCTTTGGTGATAACTGTAATATGCAAAGGTTTTATCACATTGATTACATTTGTAAGGTTTCTCTCCAGCATGAGTTCTTTCATGTGCTTTGAGACTAGTGTGATATGCTAAAGATTTACTACACGGGTTACAACCGTAGGGTTTCTCTCCAGTATGTGTTCTTTTATCATTTTGGAGATAATCATGTTGTGAGAAGACTTTACCACACTGGTTACATTCATAGGGTTTCTCCCAGCATGTTTTCTTTGATGGATTAGAAGATGACTATGACATGGAAAGGCTTTACCACGCTGCTTCCATTCATGAGGGTTCTCTCCAGAATCAATACTTTTATGTATTTTGAGATGAATGTGACATGTCAAGGCTTTTCCACACTGATTACATTCAAAAGGTTTCTCTCCAGTATGTGTTCTTTTATGTCTTTGGTGATGACTGTAATATGCATGGCTTTACCACATTGATTACATTCATAGGGCTTCCCTCTAGCATGTATTCTTTTATGTATTTGAAGATGACTGTGCTATGGAAAAGTTTAACACCTTAGTATTTTCAGATAGTTTCCCTTTTATTTCTTTCATGTCTTCCATGTCTTCTAGAGCTTTGACAGTGTTCTTCAGTATATTTGTCTTCCCATTTGTAGCCTCCAGCAGTTAGGCTCCTGTAGGTCTCCAGCATCTCATCTTTGTACAGATTCTTCTGGGAAGGACCCAGCAAAGCCCACTCTTCCAGAGTGAAGTCTACATGCACATTATCATAGCTCACTGTCTTCTAATATTTCCCATACATCAATATCGTGTCATCTCAAAAGGCAGCCAGTCTTCATCCTCACATCTTCACACAATCAACCCTCAACTGGATCTCTGCCGTGCCCTGGTGCTGAAATTCTCCCATGATTTCTGCTCAGCTCCCTGCCGCAGCACCGGCAGAGCACACAAAACCTATGGTGCCAACTCCTCTTCCAAAAGCTTTTTTTTAAAAAATAATTTCAAGATAAGAAAGTGTATAATATAGCACAATATGCAAACAATCAATGTTGAATAGTTAAAAATACTTTTGGTAATTAGCTAGACAAATAATTAAATATATTTTATATAAAGTAATAGATCGTGTGAAGAATTTTCAACAATTCTAAAATTCAACATTCACATTTAAACTTCTGATTTTTTATTAGTAGCATATAAAAATTCAATTTAACTATTACTGCCAGAAAACATAGTCTGAAAGATTTCAATTTAAAAAAATGTAAGGTTACTAAGTAAAGATAAGAATGTTCTGTACATATGTACAAATAATCTAGTGCAGTCATACAGTATAAGAGTCTGTAACAACTGGATGGATATTTGTGGTTCCGTTCAGATCTTCTGTATGTTAGCTTATTTTTAGTCTGTTTCATCACTTCTGAGAAGGGTTTTATAATGGTTAGTATTAATTGTCAAGAAATTAAAAAAAAATCTAAAATCATCCAGAAGACAGCCTTCTGGGCATGACTGTGAAGGGCAGTCTTGATCACATGAGTTGAGACCTGCCCACTGTGGGTGGCACCATCCCCCTGGCTGAGGTCCTGGAGAAAGGGAGCTGAGCAACATCATGCATTCATCACTTTTGCATCCTGACCTCAAATGCCATGTGAGCAGCTGCCCCAAACCCTCTTGTCTTGGTTTCCCTGTTGTGATGCACCTTGAACTGTGGGTCAAAGTTAACCTTTCTTCTTTAGGTTGCTTTTATCAGGGCATTTTAGCACAACAACAGAAAAGAAACAAAGAAATATAACATCATTGTAGATTTTGTCAGTTTCTCATTTTAGTTTTTTTAGGTTTATTTTCACATACATTAAAGCTGCAGGGAGAAATGCATGTGCATAAGTGCTGTGCTTTTTGGTAGATTGGTCTTCACGGCATGCTCATCATTGGCAGCTACTCCCTGATGTAAAATGATTGAACTGATACTGACATCACCACTTCAGCTTCCTAACGATGGTGTGGGATGTCTTTGTCCTGCCTTTTGTTTTCAGCCTGTTGTTATATTGAAGAGTGCTCCTGCTACACCATCTGATAAACTCTGCCCTTTAAATGGAGTTTTTAATCTGTTTATATTTAATGTAACTGCTGACGTAGTTAAGTCTATGTCTACCAGTTTTCCTGTCTGCGTTCTGTATATCGTATGCATCTTTTGTTCCACTGTTACTCCTTCCCTGTCTTCTTGTGAGTTAAACTTTATTTTTTTAAAGATTTATTTATTTATTATGTATACAGTATTCTGTCTGCTTGTATGCCTACAGTCAAGGAAAGGGCACCAGATCTGATTAATATGGTTGTGAGCCACCGTGTAGTTGCTGGGAATTGAACTCAGGACCTCTGGAAGAGCAGCCAGTGCTCTTAACCTCTGAGCCATCTCTCCAGCCTGTGAGTTAAACTTTAAAAATCAGTTTTCTCTTTTGACACTTTTGGTCAGCCTCTGTGCATTATTTTATAGTATTTTCTGTAGGAATATTTATTTATACCCTTATCATTCTGTCTTTTTATATCAAACTTTATAATCTCTCCACTCTTTTTATTAAGTATAAAGCTTTAATCATATGCTTTATAAATTTCATAATATCAGGCTATAATTTCTGCTTCTAACAATTATATATCTGTTAAATAAAGAGAATGAAAATTGAGTTTTCTGTAATAACTATTTACACATTTACTATTTTTAGTTTTCTTCAATCCTTCCTGTAAGTTGGAATTTCTTTCTGACCTAAATTTCCCTTCAAACTTGACATTTTTCTTTTTAATCTTTTATTTTTTCTTTAAAACTTTTTGTCTTTTTAAAGTTTTTAAAAATTTATTTTTTAGCCAGGTGTAGTGCGAGACCCCTTTTATCCCAGCACTCAGAAGGCAGAGGCAAGTGGATCTCTGCGAGTTTAAAGCCAGCCTGGCCTACAGAGAGAGTTCCAGCAGAGCCAGAGCTACACAGTGAGATCCTGACTCAAAA
Organism: Microtus pennsylvanicus; assembly: GCF_037038515.1. Taxonomy (NCBI): domain Eukaryota; kingdom Metazoa; phylum Chordata; class Mammalia; order Rodentia; family Cricetidae; genus Microtus; species Microtus pennsylvanicus. The sequence continues at coordinate 70,334,165 of NC_134580.1, forward strand.
AGAAAAAAAAATGTGTACATATGGGTGTTTAATGCAGCAGTGCATTCTGGTGCCTGTGGCCAGAGGAATAAGGCAGCATATACTCAGGAAGTTGGCTGGGAAATAACTCGGGTCCTCTGGGGTTCATCCAGTGCTTACAACTGCTATGACTGTTGAGTCGTCTGTCTAGGCCTTTGGGAGGGGGGACAACAGGTCTACTTGAAATGAACCACCTCAGCTATCATTAACTTGATACGTCTTTGTGTCCCATGTTTGAAGTCTGTCCTTTGCCATCTCTGCTGGGAAGTCCCAGCTGTCTTTAAGGGCACTCCTCGTGTGTGACGTGTGCTGGGAAGCCATTCTTGCTGCTGTTCACCTGGAGTTTTCTCCTCATCATGGTTTGAGGTGCTCAGTGTGCCAAGACACAGCTGTTCCCTTTATAACATACGTCTTGGCACACAGGGAACATGTTGGGTGCACATATTATTTTTTAAGCACGTTTAGAATATTTAGTCAGTAGTTCTCCAAATACTCTTTTCATCTCCAGTGTCCATTTGCTCTTTCCACCCATGTTAACACATGCTGGGCCAACTAATCCTGCCCCACGGATCTTTGAACACCTGTTCCATTTATTTCCCGCCTCCCACACACGTTCCGAGCTTCAAGGCCACTAGTCCTTTCGTCGGATTCTATCCACTGCTACGCACATCCATGTGTTTTTGTCTATACAGTACGTGTCTAACATTTTCATTGTTCTCCAGAGTTCTGGGCTTTTTCCACTGTGAACACTTTCATCTGAGTCTTTGGGTGCATATGTGATGTCTTCTATTCATCTTTGGCTGATTCTAAGGTCTGCGCCATACAGTCTGGCTTCTATGGTTTTCTCTGGCCTCTTCAGATGAAGCACTGACAATTGCTGTAGCACCCTTCTGACTCCACCCTCTCCATGGACAGCCACCAAAACGGCCCTCCTTTCCCGTGTTTGTTCTTGCTGCTGGCTAGCGGCCTCGACCTCTCTGAGGTCAGCCGAGGATTTTGTAGTCAGATCTATTTTCATGGTTCCATCCTTTCTGGAATCTGCCTTGTGGTCTGTTTGCTCTCTCAGCTCCACGAGCATCCTTGAGCATCCTACCTCAGCGGTCATTCTCCCACTGCGCAGGTTAGGGACCAACGATGTGCTTCTCAAGTGACTCCCTTCCTGTACTCCTCTGCTCAATACCAATCCAATTTCTGAGTTTTTAGTTACTTTTATTTTCCCTCTGGTGTCGTCAAATAGTATAAAAATATTGTGTTCCAAGGGAGCAATTATTGTCTATAGGAAAGTTTAAGTCAATTAAATCAATTTGCTGTTATTGAACCTGGAGCCAAGTCAGAGTGTGCTGGCAGCTGTGACTCAGAACCCATCCGAATCATCATCCCGCAGGTTCCCTACACTCTTATTTGTTTACTGACTTCTGGTGAACCATTCCCCAGGCTAATGCTGCATATGGCTGTGCTTTTTAAAAACGTCCACAGGTCTAGAAACGCAGATCCCGGCTACTCAGTAAGCTTGAAGGGAGAGGATCTCATCTCCAAGTCCCACATGAGCTGCAGAGTGAGTTCAAGGCAATCCTGGGAAAGAAACTGAGAGCCTATCTCCAAACATAAAGTATCCGGCTGGCAAGACGGCTCAGTGTGACTTCGCCTGATGATCTGAGCTTGATCCCTGTATCTCTGTGGTGGACAGAACTGATTCCTGGACATTGTTCACACAAATTCACTGGCATGAATACATACACAGTCACAGAGAGATACAAACACACACCAGCATGCGCGCACACACACACACACACACACACACACACACACACACACACACACACACGAATAGTTAAGTAAGACCTGTTTGGGTGCTTTGCTGCCCCCTGCTGGGAAAATGGAGCAATATTACAACTATGAGGACAGCCTCCCCAAATCCAGGCTACCTACCTGGTGCACCCTTCAGGTGAGGAAGCTATGCCTGTGTCCAGGGCAACATGGTCCATCCTCCTGAGCACTGTGGCCAATGGATCAGGGAATACCTGGTCATATACTTGGGATCCAGATGTGTATAACTTAATGGTGTTTTACCACCTGGTCTCTCTGAGGATGGTTAGAAGAAATTCCTCAACATCCTCTCTGGACCCAGCACATGACTTTAAACCCAGGACAGGGGAGGAAAAGGCAGATGGATCTCTATGACTTCAAGGTCAGTCTGGTCCACAAAGAGAATTCCAGGCTACCCAGAACTACATAGTGAAACCCTGTGGGAAAAACAAATCCCATTTGGCTCCTTAAATCTTAATGCCGTGAGTTGCCCACTTCCTACCCTTTTCCTCATGTCCAGTTCCCAGGCAAGCCCATTCAGGTTGGCATCAGACTTTGTGAAATCCATTTTGCTAAGGCCATGGGCACAATTTTAAGTCTAATACCTGCCGCACTTCCAGCCTGACCACACAAAACCTAATCCTTCTTTAAAACCAAAGTAGAGATGCCTCTCAAAATATGGCTGCTGCTGCAAGCTTGCAATATAGATGAGGCCACTGGATGAGCCCCCACCTTCCCGGAGCACCCGCGTAGTGAGTAGTAGAAACTCAAAGTGCTATTTTAAGCCTTGGACAAAGTAGCAAGACTGGAGTAGAAGGCAGACATGGATCTATTTTTGAGACAGAATACAAGACTTCAAAGGAACCTCACACCTGTGGCAGTTGCTCCAGGCTGGTGGCCTGCGGTGAGCATGCTCAGCCTCCTTGGTGCTAGCAGGTGCCTTGGGAGAGTGAGAAAGCAGTGTAGGGAGGCACCAGGATGGTCTCCACTTGTCACGGGCACCCCATGGCCTAGGGGTCCAAAGACAGCCCCTGTGCGGACCAGGTGTGCCCAGGCCCTCCCTGCCTTCTTCAAGTACATCCTCTCATGTACGGGAATGCATGGCAAGGAGGAAACCTTCCCAGATTGCAGCCAAGGCATGGACACAGGCTGAACAAGGCAACCATGTCCCTGCAGGAGATGTGAACTGAAAAGAGCAAGAGGCACGTGCTGGCTCCTCCATCTCTTCATGGAGCAGTGGGTGTGTGCTGGGGAATGACTGTGGAAATACGGAAGTCCAGATGCTCCCGAGGGCAACAGAAGGGAAGTTGTGCCAAGTGCCCACAAACAATGCCAGTTATACACCTGAGTCAGAGTGCCCGTGAGGTGCTGGATCATGGAAGATGAGAGGTCAGGGTACCAGGGCAGTGGGGAGCACTCACAGGGCACAGCGGTGGTGGGGAGCACTCACAGGGCACAGCGGTGGTGGGGAGCACTCACAAGGCACAGCGGTGGTGGGGAGCACACAGTGGTGGTGGAGAGCACTCACAGGGCACAGCGGTGGTGGGGAGCACTCACAGGGCACAGCGGTGGTGGGGAGCACTCACAAGGCACAGTGGTGGTGGGGAGCACTCAGTGGTGGTGGAGAGCACTCACAGGGCACAGCGGTGGTGGAGAGCACTCACAGGGCACAGCGGTGGTGGAGAGCACTCACAGGGCACAGCGGTGGTGGAGAGCACTCACAGGGCACAGCGGTGGTGGAGAGCACTCACAAGGCACGGGGGATAGAGAGCACTCACAGGGCACGGGGGATAGAGAGCACTCACAAGGCACAGCGGTGGTGGAGAGCACTCACAAGGCACAGCGGTGGTGGGGAGCACTCACAAGGCACGGGGGATAGAGAGCACTCACAGGGCACGGGGGATAGAGAGCACTCACAAGGCACAGCGGTGGTGGAGAGCACTCACAAGGCACAGCGGTGGTGGAGAGCACTCACAAGGCACAGCGGTGGTGGGGAGCACTCACAAGGCACGGGGGATAGAGAGCACTCACAGGGCACGGGGGATAGAGAGCACTCACAAGGCACAGCGGTGGTGGAGAGCACTCACAGGGCACAGCGGTGGTGGGGAGCACTCACAAGGCACGGGGATAGAGAGCACTCACAAGGCACAGCGGTGGTGGAGAGCACTCACAGGGCACAGCGGTGGTGGGGAGCACTCACAAGGCACGGGGGATAGAGAGCACTCACAGGGCACGGGGGATAGAGAGCACTCACAAGGCACAGCGGTGGTGGAGAGCACTCATAAGGCACGGGGGATAGAGAGCATCATTGTGTGTGAGGACAGAGCACGGAATCATGGGGAGCACTCATAGGATATAAGGATAGGGGAGCATTGTAAGAAACACCCACAGGACACGGGAGTAACTGGGAGCACTGGCGGGAGACTGAGTCTGTAGCTGGAATTCTAATGTTAATGACCAGAAGAACCACACCCGCTGAAAACAAGCCACATATCTGAACTGATCAAGCAAGACCCAAACTCAAACTTAGCCTGTGTTTACTGAGCAGCTACTAGGAGCCTGAAACCGTGCCAAGAACTTCTACACGAGGTAATTTGCACACAATCATGCCTGCTATTACGAACATAGAGGACTGCTACCAAACAGATGTGGACAGCCGGTCGACAAGTCCCACTGATCCAACCTCCCTCTCTCCTCACCCATCAATGGCAAGTGGGTGTGTCCTAAGAGGCAGACACCTGCTGCAGCCTCCCCATGTCCTTCTCTGGAAGCGTGGGCTGGACTTCCTCTTCACAGTGCTTTGCACAAAACCTTGGGTCTTCACATTGGGGTTCCCCATTGGAGTTCCCCGTGGGGTTTTTAAGAGAAGTTTTTGTCTGCAGCAAGTTTTTCTTCACATCTGAAATAGACTCTCTCAGCTAAAACCAACCCCCCTTTGTCAGAAAGTAGCACTCGGCTAGCACCTATCCAAGGCCATGCAGGTGAGACGGTGGGAGCCAGCACCAAGTCTGGAAGCAACTGAGCCGGGGCCTGGCATCCACCGCTCTAGCATCTCCAGGGCCTGGCACCCACTGCCCTAGCATTTTCTGGGCCTGGAACCCACCGCTCTAGCGTCTCCAGGGCCTGGCACCCATCACTCCAGCGTCTCCTGGGCCTGGCACCCGTTCATCCTGTCCAAATGATCTCCTCTGTGTGCGGTGCCACCACTGTGTTACTTAGACATCACACCATCACTGGGGGCTTCAGAAACCCTGGACCCCTGGGAATCTCCAAGGGGAATGACGGCCTGAGAGTGACACGTGGAGGGAGCTGGAGTACTGCTGGTCTGTGGACACAGCCAACCTCGGCCTGAGGTCAGCAGGGCTGCAGTGGCCCTGAGGCCCATGGTTAGAAGTACCTTCTTTAATCTGTGCAGCTCCAGATGAGGGCTCCCAGTTCCAGGACGCCCTCTAGAGACCGTGGAAGGACCTGTGAAAGAAAGTGTATGGTTCCAGGTACATTTCTCTTCGAGGCCCCCAGACTTGGTGACATCCAAAGGAGGTTGTCTAAGAATGACCCTGACTCTGAAAGAGGTCTCTATGGAGTTCACCCTAGACCCTGGGGTGGGGGTGGGGCTCTGTATATCAGAATAAAGGACTTCTGGAAAGCCATGAGCTCCCCCAGCTCCACCCCAAACTTAAGGATGAAACCAGAGAAGGGTGCCTTGTCCTGACAATTGTCAACATGTCCTCTAGGTGGCGGACTAGGATCCCGGATCAGGAGCGCCAGTTTCCTCCAGCCCCGTGGCTGTCCTAAGCGAGGGAGGGAGACGGATGGTAGGCTCCAAGGCAGTCCTAGAGGCTGAGGCTGGGTACTCATTTACAGGAACAAGTGCTGAGCAACCACAGTCCCTGCCCCTGAGGGCTGGTGTCAGGATAAGTGATGCTGGTGGCCTCAAAGAACCCAGTTTCCTTCTCTGAAAAATAAGATTTGCATTAGTTGGAACTTGAAGTTGCTGTAGTAGCCTGTGGCTGTGTGGCCTCAGAAGGTCATGGGATGCTGTGGCCTGACTGATATTTTAGATCCTGATCACTGACGTGATGGGGTCAGGAGGTGGGGCCTTCGGGGGTGGGTTAGATGGTGAGAATAGAGGCCTGAAGTCAATCTTTGTTGATCGGAAACAGGCCCAGAGATCCGTCCCCATTGTAACTTGTGAAAGCACTACAAGACGGCCCCATGCAGGTACAGGGAAGTGGGGTTTGTCCAGACATCAAAACCACTGTGCCTTGATCTTGGTCTCCCAGCACCCAGAGAGATGGGAAATGGATGACCATCTGTAAGCACCTACCCCCACCTTGAGCTTCACTGTAGCAACCGAAGAGACGAAGGCATGGTGGGTGTCCCACGGTGGTGATCCTAGGTTTCTGGTCTGGCTGCAAGGTCCCTCTTTATCAAAATAAAATACTTTAATTTATGTTTTTCTGGGCTATGTTTATTCTTTCTCTGGGCTGAGGTCTTGGGCGGGAGGTAAATTGGAGCTAGCCTGTAATATCTGAGCCTCATTTCCTTTGCCTGTAATATGGAGAGGCCCCTGTTCTCTTGCAAGGTCAGAAGGCAGATGGAGGGTCCTCACTTCATACCTTACTCGTCTCCATGGAAACCTTGAGTTACAGGAGGGACAAAGATCCTCACCCTGTGTGACAGATACACACGTAAGAAGCACTGTCCCCATCACACAGAGGAACCTGGGCCTAAGCCTAATTCTGTCTACTTCTCCCCTCCCCCACACTCCCATGCTGCCGTCCATCAGAATGGCGCCTATGCTCCGCTGCCTTGGACCTGGCTCAGTCCAGTCTTGGTTCCGGGAAAGACGAGAGGGTCAAACTCTCACTGAGTCCTATCCCCCTGCTGTAAAAGACTGCCAGCTCTGGGGTTATATTGGAAAGTGCTGGACAACCTTGGGGAAATCATGGCTCTCTTTATGTTATGGCTTTGTATCAGGGTCTGAGCTAGAACTCCTGCTTACAAACCTCAAATTTCACAAAACCTGGCATAACACAAGGGAATGGGCTACTTTTTTGAGTTTTTTTTTTTAAATCTTCAGTGATAGGGTAGAGGGGTCTTTGGGAAACCCCCTGGGATACCAAAGTCTGTACATATTCAGTGTTTTCTAGAAAGTCCTTTTGTAGATTTTTAATAATCGCTGGGTTATTTATGATACATAATATGAACCGGAAGTGTGGCACTCCTGTAGTCCCAGCATTCAGGATGTGAGGTCGAGAGGACTCAAGTCCAGCCTGGGCTACATAAATTAGCTTCAAGTTAGCTACAGTGAAATTGTATCCCAAAATGCCATGCTGATTCTGTATCAAATTGTAGAGTTCCAGTACCTGGGGGGTGGAGGCAGGAAGATCAGAAGTTCAAAGCCAAGCTGGGTTACATGACAGTCTGCAATCATGAGGCCAGGGCATGAGTACTGCCTGTGAAAAGCCAGCCTGGGCCACAGAGTGAGTTCCAGGAAAGCCTGGCTGACAGACTGAGACTGTCTCAACACAGCAGGCTGGGGCATGATGGCACATGTCCGTAATCAAAGCACTCTGGAGACAAGCATGAGAAGTTCGGTGTCTTCCTCCATTGCTGAGTAAGTTCTGGGACAGCCTAGGTTACAAAAGACCATCTACACACACACACACACACACACACACACACACACACGCACGCACGCACGCACGCACGCACGCACGCACACGCGCGCATACATGAACACACTCACACACAAAACCCTAAACAAAAGAAAATAACAAAACCCCCGACATGATGTATGTGCTTTGAAGATAATTGTCCCTCTATAGTGTTCTGGGAATACTGAGGACATATTTGATATGGACATAATTGTCCCCAGCTGCTCCCAGAGTTGGCGCTTCAGAGTGGTATTGTTCACTGCTCAGTTGAGAAGTAGTGACAGCTCCATAGTTCCATGGCTGATAAGGGTTATGACCCACAAATTCTACCTCTCTCAGAACACAAAGCAACCCACAAAATCAGCAAAGGGCCTTTTCCCCTCCTCTTTCTCCCTGTGTCCCTCATTTTTGAATTACCCTTTGAATAGTTTCCCTTGTGGGTCAGTTGTCATTTTACAGAACAACCACCAGATGGAGCCAAAGGACCAAGTGCGGGATACAGGGCCTGGCTTCTGGGCAGGGAATAACAGTGGGTGCCACCCTGGGTCTGGTCCAGTAGACAAGATCTGTCGAGATAGGAGGTGAGATTAGACACTGAGGCTGTGACTCAGACATGGAATGGACTCTGAGCTGGGAAACAGACATGCGTTCGTGGTTAACTCTGCCACACTCTCTAGTTACCTTCTTACTCACCCTAGGGACACCCTGAGCTTCTGTGGACAGAGCCCACTTTGCACTTTGGGAAGCTGCCAGGGCTCCTATGGAGCTGTATGCCTACGTGTGTGGAACAGTCTGATGAGACCTAGTGAATGGAAGGAATGGACCGGGAGATTGTGGCTTGCCTCAGACATCAGAGCTTCCCAGGCAGACAGTGGGGCTCCCAAGAGTGACTGGATGGACCCCAGCTGTGGTGCTTCACGCCCACATCACCCCATGGAAAGTGTGGCGGGACTGGGCTGGGGAATTCTCATCTGTGTAGGTTGCAGCTGCCGCCACCACTCCTGGGGCAGAACTAGGATAGAAGGAGGCCCCTGGGACCACGGCTCACATCCAGCCTGGTTAGAGTGTCTCTCATCTCAGCCCATGGCTGCAGAAGGCCCACAGGAGATACAGGGCCCCAAGGATTGCAAGTCTATGCTGTGTGGCCTGCCTGTCAGGAAGTTCTCCCCAGTGTCTTCCTGTGGAGTAGGCAGGCCAAGATCTGGGCAGCTGATGCTAGTTCTTAGTGACTCTCAGACTTCACTTGCAACTTGTTGCTGCTGGTGTGGAGGTGGTCGTATGTGTGTGCGTACACCTGCGTGTGTGAGCATTGGTGTGTGTACATGGAACACAGGTAGAGAGGTCAAAAGACAGCCTGGGGTATTGGTCCTCAGGGGACAGGGGACATTGTTCATATACATATAAACAATACACCACACACACACACACACACACACACACACACGGTCTCATTGGCCTGGAGCTTTGCCATAGGCTCACAAGCTTCCAATGCTCCACCTGTCTCCTTCCATCTTGTAATCACATTGCTGTGATTACAGCCACACACGGCACTGCCATACCCAGCTTTTCGCATGGGTTCTGGTGACCCAAACTCGGGTCCTGTGCTTGTGAGGACAGCACTTTACTAAATGAGTCGCCCCACTTGCACCCCCTTCGTTTGCACTCTGAATAGGAATAGTTTTTAAACATGACCAATCCCTTACTCTATTAAGCAGGATAACTCTGTAAATTCTGTGTTGATAATTTCAAAGTCTGCCAAATGATGCCATTTTATTTTATTTTTTTAAAGAAGATCCTGGTCTCTCGATGGCAGCTCCTCTCCTTGCTGCTCCCACTAGCGAATCTGCGCCATGGTGCAGCTGCTGCCTTTACCTGTTCAGGTTTGTGGTTGAGACCATGTTTCTGTAAGCATGATATGTAAAACGGGGTCTGAGCACTCTGGGGTCTCCCCTGAGACCAGGATGGAATCCCACCCCGGGACATCAGCTTCCAGAGGACTATGGTCATCTCTTACATATCATCACACCAGTATATCCCAGCTCCTCCTTCACTGGGCCCCTGCTGGTTGCACCTCCCATGTGGTCCCTTTCCCACACAGTGGCTCCTCTCAACAGATAGCCCTAAGAACATACTTCAGCGCTCCTCTGTGGAGTGGCAGATTCAGGCTCAAAGTCCCTAGCTTCATGCAACACCACCAAGGTTTCACCTTTCAAGATCTTCTGGCCTCACCTTCGCCAACCCTGTCCCATACCTGTCATGGTGTACTAAGTCCCTTGGACTTCCGTTATTCTCTGCTCTTTCCAAATGCCTTGCTTTCCACCTCCTCAGAACCCCTTCTGAGCTGGGCCCATGGATCCCGCTCTGACCTTCTCACCCTGGTAGTGGTGACAAAATCCCAGAGTTCAGCTGCAAGACACAGCCCCCACCCCACCCCCGCTATTCCTCTTCCTGGATTCAGGACCTTGGACAGGTCAGTGACCTGTTAATTCCTATCTAAGACAATGAGACTCAAAGGAGTAGCCTTTGTCACCCCGGGCTGGGCCATGTTTCCAGTGCCCGACAACTGCTAACCAGTGAGCAACTTTTCAGCCTTTGCCTTCCAGTCTCCGACATCAACAGAGCTTTTCAAAAAGACCTTCTAGTATCTGCACCCTCCGTGGATGGTGGCTTGGGAGAGAAGACACACAGTGGTCACCTCCGTCTCACTCCAGAGTGTGAATGGGTATCAAGTTCAGCACTGGCTGAAACAACTCTTCTACCCGCGTGAGAGTCCCTGAACTGACTATTGTCCTGGTTGAACCAGAGGCTGAGTCAGGGAGTGGAGCAAGGCCATGCGTTGTGTTTGCTGAGGTGCCGGTCCCTGAGCCTGAAGCTGTGAGCACTGGGAAGGGAGGTGGGTGCTGTCCGCGGTGCTGAAGATCTCTCTCAGTGACTAATCCCTCCGCCTGTGCTGGCCGCTGGGAAGTAAAAAGATTTGCTTGGGGCAGCCAGGAATGAATTTTCATCTCCAGCCTCAGCCAGCACATTTTGTTCTGACATTTTCCTGGCCCTCTGCCGGTGATGTGACGTTGTCTGCACAGCTCTTTCCCCTGCGTGCCCAATCCCTTGAACAGCTGTCCTGCCAATCCCCTATCCTTCCACCTCTGTGGGCGCCCCCCCACCACCACACACACACTTGAATGCTTCCTCCAGAGCTGGCGATGAGAGAGACCGTATCACAGACCATGAGCCCCACTGCCTGTCACCCTCTCTGCAGTCTCCACAAGCAGCCCTGGAAGTCACCATGGCTCCATCTCAGGCCAAGCAGAATGCTGACCATGGATAGGAGGAAAGAAACTATGGCTTTCTGTATTCATAGGAGTTAACTGGCTTAAGTGCTTGCTTGAATTCAAGTCCCACCGCCCCTGTGTGAGTTTAGGTGAATTTTTTTCATCTGAACTTCCGTTTTCTCATCTGGTAAATGGAACTATAGTAAAGTCCTCATGGCATTGGTGTTGGAGAGTGCCTGTTTCTCAAGTGAAGCTCAGTGAAGATTTTCCTTTGCCAAAAATAAAAGCTGGAGAGCTTTAGATGTTGAGATAATCTGGTGTACACCCAAGTTTGTGTTCAGGAAAACTGAGGTCAGCCAGGAGAAGAGATTTGCTAACTACCACACAGCCGATGCATGGGGGTGCCTTAGAGTCCAGGAGACAGAGCTAGTCTAAGATATCTAATGTGGCTGGAGCATGGGGTTGCCCATGGCATGGGGGCCACACTCTTTTCCATCTTGCTGAAGGACACGCATTTGATTGGAACCCTGAATTCCCATCTCTTCTTCTGCTCCTCTCTCTGCAACCACACCGCCAGGCTTCTGTCATCAATATCCCACTTTCCTGAGGAGAAATCTATGCTTTGAAGACCTTAGAGTTTGGGGTATGGTCCCAAGTGTCTCCCTGTAGGCTTGGCAAGTGCCATGGGAGGGAAGATAGCTAAAAAGCTTGCTTCTCAGGGGCATGCTGGGAAATGGCAGTGTCCCCTTCTCCCTCCTGAAGAATCCAGCCCCATTCCCATGATTCCTCTGATTCTGGCAGGCTTTGAGTACCATCTTGTGAGATACGGATGATGCTGAACACTAGAACCAAAGAACTGATTGCTTGGGAGGTGAGGGGGAGAGCAGGGCCATGGAGAAGTCGGGAGGGGGGGAGAAAGGTTTAGGGGGGGCTGTGGGAGATAGCAAAACCATGGGAGGCATGGCAGTGTGGGATGTGTGGAGAAAGCAGGGTCCTGGGGTGTGAGGGTGGAGCAGGAAGAGAGGACCATTACAGAGATGTGGTAGGCAAATAAAAGGCTGAGTAGGGGTTCTTGGACATCTGAGAGCCTCTCCAGGTCTAACTGGAACACTGGGGTCCCTTGGATTCCTTTCAGGCCCCCTGAATTCAGGTCTCAGCCCCACTGCTCAGAGCTCAGGGGTGGTGTGATCAGGGCTCTGTATCTGGATTCTAGAACTGGGAGCAGCAAGGCCAGAGGGCATGAGGGTAGTGTGAGTCTTCTGCAGTGCCAGTTCTGGCTTTATCAGTTCCGGTGCTTGCCCAGTCCTTCCAGGCCACCTGGGCCTAGTCACAAACGCTACCGTGGACTCAGTGTGCACCAGATTCTTAAGGCTAGGTGGGAAATCATTGTACCCAGTCTCATTTTACTGAGAAAAGTCCAAAAAGAGAAGCAATGAACAGGTGGGAGAATTTTAGTTATCATCAAGTAGTATAAAACAGAAGCAAAGGCAACCTTCTAGGGTTAGTGATGTAGCTCAGTTGGTAGCATGGTCGCCTGACATCTGTGAAGTCCCAGGCTGGCTCTCCAGCAATGCACGACTGAGCATAGTGGTACACATCTGTAATCCCAGAACTTGGTTTGTGGACACAAGAGGATCCTCACTTAAAAGGTGAGAGGCTGTCTCAAAACAGCACCCAGCTTTATGGTGGGGAAGGGAAGAGGAGCCGAGACAACGAGAGTTGGGATGGACCTTCCTAAGGGGCTGATCATGGACCTGGGTGCTGTTAGGAAAGAACATTCTAGCTGGGGTAGCTGGGGAAGGAGGGTATAGAAGTCGTGTGCTGGTCAGGAGTCCAGGGCCCTGGGAAGGAGGGGCTGCCTGGGTGGTAGAGGGGAGCAGGCCCCTTCAGGCCGAGCCTTCTGAGCTCCTGTGAAGTGCACTTACTCTTCTTCATCTGTGAAGTCAACCTAGAACCCCATCCCCAGCCTTAAAACATCAGAACAGGCAGGGCCCTCGGAGGTTCCTAAAGAGAGTACTGCCCACTGTTTGGAGGGTCATCTGGGGTCTAGAAACAGAAAATAGCAAGCTCAAGATGCTGCCAGTTAAGTTATGAATATACCCAAAGGCAGTGTCATAAACAAACTAGCTTTTCTCTCCAGGACACAAAGAGAGGCGGGGTCTTGGGGTAGTGGGAAAGTATCACAATCACCAGGGACCCCAGTTCCTTCAATTTGCTTACCATTAACCACATGACCCATGGTGTCTGCCCCAGCTGCAACCATCAAGCCTGGCCTTTGGAAAGAGACGTGTCCCCAGAATTGTAGTTATTTTCTGTTGGCTGAATTTAGTCACATGCTTATACTTAGCTTCGAAGGAGTCTGGAAAATGTAGTTTTAAATCTGACAAGTTATGTACCTCACCCAAAATCAGGCATGACATTCATCAGGAAGGAGAGAAGAGACAATGAGGGACAAGTGGCCATGCCCACCATAGAGAGGAAATCTGGGCTGAAATCCATGTGTTTGGATCTTTTCACTGCCCAGTCCCAGTGTGGTCAGCAAATTGCAGGAAGTAGAGAGAGCCAATGTAGAGGGAACCCTGGGGAGAGGGCCTGAAAGTGTTGAGAGTTTGACAGAACAGGGGAAGGAGGTGGGCATGGAGGGTGGCAGCTGGCCTGAGAACTGGGTCAGGGCTCATCATTGCTACCTTCTCCTGGGCAGGGGCTAGTCACCTATCCCTGGATGGCTCCCCGTTGTTCCCAGTGGAAGGAAGAGCAGGCTGATGTGATCCCCCTGTGGCAGAGGGTGAGATCAGGGGATGCCAGTGCTGGAGAGGTCTGCCTGGGCTCTTCCCCAGGGCTCCCTCCAGCCCTGTACTGTCAGCTAGACAAGGGCAGTATTTCCGGTGGCTCTGTCTTGGTCACTCTGTCTCCTAGACAGCACTGAGCAGGGAGGGCCTCTTCTCATCCTCCCCCTCCCATGTCCCAGTCTCTCAGATTCTTCAAATGTCTATCTTTCCTGCTGTCGCCTCCTTCCCAGTCCTACCTCTTCCTCTCTCCTTCCTATATTCTCTCTTCTGTCCTTCCCCCCCTTTCCTGAACAGCTCACCCCTTTTCCTGCCCCCCAACCCTTCTGTTCTGCCACAGTCCAGATCTTACTCTGTCTGGGAACCCTGGTGGGTCAGAGGATAATGGGGGGGGGGTAGCCTAGGCAGGTCACCTGTTTCTTGGTCTCTTTAATTTTATGTTCAGCATTAGGGGTCAGGCGAGATCATGGCACACCTCTATGGGATCAGCACCTACCTCCTGCCAACGGACGGCTCCAGCACTCCCCAGTGAAACAAAGGGACTGAGACTTACCAAGCTCCAGCTGCGCACAGCCACCTGTCTTTATTAGGTCTGGGTCTTCTCCCAGATCCAGAGTCACCTACTGTTTATTGCCATTTTACAGTTGGGAAAGCTGAGGCCTGGAGAGGCAAGATTGTCTGAAACTGGCTGGGAGAGGTCCTGAGGATCAGCCTCTACTAGTCCTGCTCGTCTTTGTCCTGCCCTGGCTCTGAGTCCCTGGGCCCTTGGGTCTCTGGATACCCCACCTTTGGGTGGCCCAGGCTGGGAGTTCCTGCAGGACCTAGCAGACAGGTCTCACCACGCTCCCCTGTAGCCCAGCTCTGCAGCTTCTCAGCTCTTGGGCTGCTAGACCTTCACTCTTTAAATAGCCTCCTGTTGCTCCCCAACCACAGCCCTGCACCCACAGACGCTCGCCTACAGAGGAGCACCCAGAGCACGTGACCTCCCACGAGGCTGTGGGGGTGTGGGGACATGGACATGTTGATGTCTGGCAGAGGCAGCAGAGATGGTTGGGCACAGTTTGGGGAGAGGGTGGCGATACCCAGCATACTGTCCCGTAGTGTAGACACAGCTGACACAGATGTCCAGGCAAGCTGTAAGAAACAGCACCATTAACACTGAGCGAGAGGAGAGCAGCTGGCGAACAGCCTCCTGCTGAGATAGATTCAGCCATCCCGCAGCTCCCCCCCCCCCCCCCCCGTGACTGAGTGAATGCCCCGACTCCAGTCCCTTTCTCAGAAGACACACTGCGCTCCTCGCTGCCACAGCCTCAGCCTGTTAGATCAACCTGGAGCACCATACAGAGGACTGGCATCTCGGGTCCCCCAAGCCTGGAAAACCCTTCACTGGCCTCTGTTCACAACACACTGCTTGGAACTTCAGCACCTCCCGGTAGAAGCCACACACTGGTGCAGCCGGGCTGCTCTTCCCGCTGGAGTGGCATCCCTGGGTCTTCAGGCTGCTCCCATTAGTGGACACGCAACCCAGTGTCACACTGGGCAGGTCATGGGGTGTTTGGAAGGTGCTTGTCATGTTCCTCATGATGAGGGGAGTGTGCACGTCTTCGTTTGCTATTTCAGGAACCAACAGATTCTTTAAAATGTGCCTATGTCGGCACATTCTTCCTAATGTTCCCTTCCTAATAAAAAGTAAAAATAACAAAATGAGGCCCAAGAAGGAAAATAGAAGCCACATTCCTGCTGACCAGTCAAGGAGGCACTCTGGCCTTCTTCCTGGCACAGCTTGGCAGACAGCCAAGGAACAGTCAGAGGCTTGATGGGACTTGGAAGTTGGGGACACTTGCCCACCTCTGACCCTAGCTCTGTGCTCCTAGCCATGGGGACAAATACAGTGGCTTTGAGTGTTTATTTAGGGACACAATCTCCTTAAATGGAAGGCTTTAAAAAACATATTTGCCTTGAGCTACCCGCAGGCTTCCCAACATCCAGAGCCTACGGCTCCAAGAAGACAAACTGGCCAGGAGGGGTTGGGAAGGGCAGATTCCCAGAGGGGGAAAAACAATTCTTTTATTGTTTTGTTTGAGACAGGGTCTCACTGTGTAGCCCTGGCTGGTCTGGAACTTACCTTGTAGACTAGGCTGGCCTTGAACTCATGGAGATTTTCCTGATTTTACTTCCCAAGCACTGGGATTAAAAGCAGGCTCCACCACACCTGGCAGGAACACACTTCCTTGCCCCTCTAGTGACCAGCAGCCCATATTCTCCTCACCTCCCAAGCCAGGCTTTTCCTAACCTTGGGGTAAGAGATGCACCCACAGTGTGGATCCCTGCGTGCTGTCCAGCTCACCCTCAGAGTGGCAGCATGGCCAATGCCTGGGACACTCCATCTTCCTTCTCCATAGAAATTCCTTCTCTCTGTTTTCTTTTTAACTGCACCAGAAAAAGCAACTCTGACTCCTGGATGAAGCAGTTTGACACTGTCATTTATATGACATGTGAACCGCCCATCCTTCATCGAGTTCACGGCAACACCAGTGAGCACTGGAGAACCTTTCTAGAGAATGTATTCTTTACCCAGGAGACTAAGTTTTGACACTCTGCTTACTTTTCCTCAATGAAGTTTTGAAATAGTTGACAGTCGTGAGCTTTGACTTCTGACTCTGTAACTTTTGGGCTTATAAATAAAACTGGAGTCACTTTTAGACGACATGGAAATAGGGGCATCTCAGCTTGGTCACCATGAGCATACAGGGTGGGATTACTGTGCTGACAATTTCTTACTTTTGCCATCACCAAGAGCAGTGGTTCATGGGTTCCCCCTGCATGCTGTCTAATGTCTGAGATGACATATAGATTTAACATGACACTATTTACAAGGAGATGGCAAGAGAAAAACATCTTTCTGTATCCCCAGAAGAAATTTATACAGCTGTTACTTAGTTAAAAGGTCCCCAAGGTTGCAGTCAGCTCTCTCCCTATTCAAGGCTCTCAAGGGACCCTTGGCCCTCAGGCCAAACCTGGACCATGGAAGAGGCAGGAGCCCAGGTCCTCCAGTGTGAGTCTGCTGCTCCCTGCCGGCCTGTCTGCTGCTACACTCATGCTGGAGCTCCAGGCCCATCATTAACTCCTTTTGCTTCTCCTCCAGCGCTATACTAGACTCCTACTTCTCCACTGACTCGGTGGGATGTGGCCCTCCTCCTCCAGAAAGCTTTCCCCTGTGCTTCTGAAGGAGGAGCCAAGTTCTTTCTTGCCTGGGAGCTGCCCACCATTTTTGTCTGTCAGAATACTTGGGCCATGATTGGAAGTTGAAAACCTACTTCCTTTCTTCCTATCCAACTCCTGGATGAGATTGTGTGCTTGCTTGATGTGCGGCCCTTGCAGTCATCCTAGGTCAGAAGGGTAATGTGTGCTCAGCTGTGCCAGGAGAGCAAAGCAATGCACAGGCAGAATGTGGCTGAGCTCTGACGGGTCCTGCAGCAGAACATTGACAGTCTGTCACTCATGGTCTGTCACCGTCACTTCTAGGATGCATTTCTCTTAGTTATTATCTTGGCCAATCAATCCATCCATGTATCCTCTTATCTGTCCATCCATCACCTCACCCGCTCACTCATCCATTCATTTACCTATTCCTCCATTCATCTATCCATCTACTCCTTCATTCCTGCATGCATCTACTCTCCCATCTGCCCATCTGTCCACCCAGTCACCCATCTTTCTATCCAACCACTCACCCAGCCAGCCATATATTCACCAATCTACACACATGTCCACCAATATATCTGCCCATCCGTTTGTCTATCCATCCATCCATCTACCCACCTACCCGTCCACCCATCCATCCATCCATCCACCCACCCATCCATCCATTCATTCACCCATCCATCCATCCATCCATCCATCCATCCATCCATCCACCCACCTACCTGTCCACCCATCCATCCATCCATCCATCCATCCATCTACCCACCTACCCGTCCACACATCCATCCATCCACCCACCCATCCATCCATTCATTCACCCATCCATCCATCCATCCATCCATCCATCCATCCATCCACCCACCTACCTGTCCACCCATCCATCCATCCACCTACCCATCCATCCATTCATTCACCCATCCATCCATCCATCCACCCACCTACCTGTCCACCCATCCATCCATCCACCCACCCACCCATCCATCCATCCATCCATCCATCCATCCATCCACCTACCTACCCACAATTTTACCAACCCTTTCATCTTTCTAGCCACCTTCCCACTAACCTACACATCCACCCATCCAGCCATCCACCCATCCATCCATCCACCCATCCGTTCATCCACTCATCCATCCATCCATCTATCCATGCCCCATCCATCCATCCATCCATCCATTCACCCATTCATTCACTCATCCATCCATGCATCCATCTACCCCCATTCATCCACCCATCCATCCACCCACCTACCCATCCATCCACCCATCCGCCCACCCATCCACCCATCCATCCATCCACCCCCATTCATCCATCCATCCATCCATCCACCCATACATCATCCACCTACCTACCCACAATTTTACCCACCCATTCATCTTTCTAGCCACCTTCCCACTCACCTACACATCCATCCATCCATCCATTCATCCATCCATCCATCCACTCTTTCATCTGCCTCCTTCTCACATCTATCCATATCCACCAACCATCTATCTACCAGCCCATCTACCCACCCAGTCACTCTCAATCCTCACATACATATATACACTCATTCATCCACCTAGCTAGTCCATCCATCCATTCATCTTTCCACCAACTCATCTATTTCTCCACCCATCTATCTACCCACTCACCCACCCCCTCATCCATCCACTCATCCTCCAACCATCATACATGTCTGTGCCCATCCAACCATTTGTGTCCGTCCAATTCTGTGGCATAGAGGAAACGATGAGATTGAACTTGCAGTAGGAAGTTACAGTTTTAGCAAGAAAGAAGGAAAGCAGGATTTCTGGTGTGAATGTCAGATTTGATGTGAGGGGATAGATCAATCTCCAGAGTCAGAGCCACGTGTGGGCACTGAGGCAGGGAGTGGAGAGGAGGGTGGGATGAGTCATCTGCAGGAGCTGAGGCATTTTGAGCCTCCCCTTCAAGCTGCAGCCCACAGCATCTCCCTCACTCCCCCTCCCCCAACACTGTTCCTCTATGGAGTCCTCTTACTGGCCTCTCCCAGGCTCAGCCCCATCCTGAGCACTTTAGCTTCACAGACTCTACTTGCTCTGGGACTGGCATAGAGCACAGTCCAGAAAATAAACAGGCATTGCAGTAGAGAGGCTCTGGCAATGTGCTTTCGTTCCCCGAGAAAGAAGAAAGAAGAGTGCAGGGAGGAAGGGCCACCTGAATGGCCTGGTGGGATCTGGATGTGTGGAATGAGGAGATAGCATTCTAGAAGGAGGGCCTTAAAGGAGAAAAGACACAGGACAGTGTGAACCCAGGTACAGGGTAGAATGGGATGGGAGGAGGAGGTGGAGTGGGTGAGTAAGGATAGGGTGAGGGGTGCCTGAGTAAGTCAGTGCCTGGCTATAAATGGAGTGTTAGAGGAGAAAGATGGACACCTGTTGCCAGAGGGCAACAAGGCCACCATCACTCCTACACAAGGCTCACAACAGGGCTCTGAGCTGAGGAGGAGCCTGGTTACATGGGCTGGATTCCCCACCTCAGATAGTCTCCACAGCTGTCACCACCTTCCCTGGAGGTCTGTAGAGCACTCCACCTGCTCCCCCCCCCCCAGCCTCAGACTCCCTCCTCTACCAGAGGGCAATGGAAACAGCAGAGAGAAGCACACTGTGAGGCTCTTGCTCTGCACAAAACCTTCCTTGGTTCCCCAGGGCTCTGACCCTCCATTATGCATACCCCTTCCCCAAAGCCGCATGGGACATGTTTTCTAAGTCCTCAAAGGGTCCTGAGTTTTCTTTTGCCCTACTCTAATCAAGCTCACACCAAGGCTTTATATTGAGAATGGATTTTAGCTCCTGGTAACACTTTCTTGGATCCCCAGTGTCTTAGCTAGGGTTTCTATTGCTTTGAAGAGATACCACAACCATGGCAATTCTTATAAAGGAAAACATTTAATTGGGGCTGGCTTACAGTTCAGAGGTTTCATCCGTTATCATCATGTCTAGAAGCATGGCAGTGTGCGGGCGGACAGAGTGCTGGAGAAGGAGCTGGGGGTTCTACATCTTGATCGTAGGCAACAAAATGAGACTATGCGTCCCACTGGGCATAGCTTCAGCGTGTAAGACCTCAAAGCCTGCCTCCACAGTGACACACTTCCTCCAACAAGGCCATACCTCCTAACAGTATGGACCAAGCATTCAAACACAGGAGTCTATGAGTCTATGGGGCCATTCCTATTCAAACCACACCCAGTGCCTTATTGGGGTTTCTATTGCTGTGATAGAACACCACAATCAAGAGCGACTTGGGAAGGAGGGGGTTTATTTCATGTTGCAACTTGTAGTCCATCATCCAGCAAATGCACCACAATCTTGCCCACAGACCAGTCTCGTGGGGACATTTTCTCAGTTCATATTCCCTCTTATAAAATGAGTTAAGCTTGTGTCAAGTTGACAAAAAAACTGGCCAGTATACCCAAGCAACATAAGATTCCCGCCCCAGTCACTCAGGCTGTAGCCGTCTCCTGTTCTATAGATTATTCAGGGCTGTGAGCTCAGCAGGAGCTAGTGTCTGCACAGCTCACCAGCATGGTGTCTGCACAGCTCACCAGCGTGGTGTCTGAGTGCACAGCTCACCAGCGTGGTGTCTGAGTGCACAGCTCACCAGCGTGGTGTCTGAGTGCACAGCTCACCAGCGTGGTGTCTGAGTGCACAGCTCACCAGCGTGGTGTCTGAGTGCACAGTTCACCAGCGTGGTGTCTGAGTGCACAGCTCACCAGCGTGGTGTCTGAGTGCACAGTTCACCAGCGTGGTGTCTGAGTGCACAGCTCACCAGCGTGGTGTCTGAGTACACAGCTCACCAGTGTGGTGTCTGAGTGCACAGCTCACCAGCGTGGTGTCTGCACAACTCACCAGCGTGGTGTCTGCACAGCTGACCATGATGCTGCCTTTGTCTCCAGCTCATGTGAAATCAAAGGGTGAGTGACAGCCGGCTTTTGGAGAGTGGGGTGCTCTTACCCTACACTCCACAGTAGGGAGAGCCCTGTGTACTTGGCAGCTCCCACCTCCACCCTCTGGACAGCATGAGATAGGTCAGGAGACCAGGAACCCGGGACTCCCAGGACTCCTGGCAAGTCTGCTAGCATGAGGCTGGCTCCAATATGACTCTGAGGAATGGGGGATTGGCAAGCAGGCACACCCTGCCAAGTGCTTACAGGGCCCAACCAAGAGCCTGGGCCTAGCAGCGGCTTGGTCAGAAAGCCTGCAGCTTTGGCCTCTCCTCGGGGATGACTCACTCTTTCTGCCTTTTGCTTTCCCTGGGAGTCTCCCCTGCTGCTACTTTTACTTCTTTCTTGTTCAGAGGCTTGAGCAGCATTATTGCTTTAATTGGTTCATTTTCTGAAGCAACAAAGGTTTCTTCCTCAGCTGAGGCCCACCCCACCCCCAACACACACACCATGGCCAGCAGAGGCTTGAGACAGAGATTGAGTGCAGAGGAAGTGGACAGAGATCTGAGCAGAGGAAGACAGGGTGGGGGATGAGAGAGGGATGGGGAGAGAAAAAGAGAGTCAGAGAAGCAGATGACAACTCACTCCTCCTGGTGAATATGAAGAAAGCAGAGAAACTTCCATCTAAACTCAGTAAACTCAGTCTCATAAGGAGGACTTCTCTTTGTCAGTCTTACTGCTGAAAAAACTACTAGAAGTCCTAGTCCTGGTCCACAACTCCTGTGGGCAGTCTGCAAACATACACACATGCACGCTCACACACACTCATACACACACTTGCTCACACACTCACACAAGCCTCATACACACACACTCATGCATGTATACACACTCGTTCACACTCACTCTCACACAAACACTTACAGAGTGGGAAGGAGGTCTGGAGGAGCAGGGATCTCAGAACCTCTGCTTCTGCCCAAACCCTGGCCCCTCTGCTCTGTGGCTGTGGGTCCACCTCCCTCCTTCTGGGGTACCTGTCTCTGGTTTCTTCATGTTCACCAGGAGGAGTGAGTTGTCATCTGCTTCTCTGACTTTCATAATTCTTGTCTGTGTTTAGCCACATGGCTTGGTACCTTTCTCAGTGAGACATTCTCATCTTGCTTCCTCTGTGTCTGGCTGGTGACTGACTCTCTGCCTTCCCCTCGTCCCAGAATTCTTTTAGTCTGGTTGCCCCATCTATACTTTCTACTGGGGTACTGGCCAATCAGCGTTTTATTAAACCAATACGAGTGACAAATCTTTACAGTGTACAAGAACATTATCCCTCAGCAACTGAGACCCCCTCCTCCTGACTCAGCGTAAGCTGAGGGTTCAGATAGGAGAGAATGAGATTAGCACACTTGCTCGCTGTTTATTCCCACAAGAAGCCTCTCCCAGGCACCTTGAGCTGCTTCCTTTCTCGGCTCTGAGGCTGAACAATGTCGAGGTCATGGCTGCTGCCTGCAGCTCTGGCCTCTGGGTTGTCTTTGGATGCCAAAAAAAGCCCAGCCCACCAAGCTAGTGGCTTCAGAGGGTATGCTGACACACTGAATGGCAGGTTGGCCCAGCAACTGCAGAAAGGAAGCCAACTGCGAAGCAAGGCCCTAAGTGAGCCGTGTGTGTGTGTGTGTGTGTGTGTGTGTGTGTGTGTGTGTGTGTGTGCGCGCGCGTGTGTGTGTGTGTGTGTGTGTCCCT
The DNA here is from genome assembly GCF_037038515.1 of Microtus pennsylvanicus. Classification (NCBI taxonomy): domain Eukaryota; kingdom Metazoa; phylum Chordata; class Mammalia; order Rodentia; family Cricetidae; genus Microtus; species Microtus pennsylvanicus. The sequence continues at coordinate 70,356,546 of NC_134580.1, forward strand.
GCTGTCTCCCTGGCTTGTCCCATTATCCCCAGCTGGGTGACAGACTTAGTATAGCTTTGGACCAGCTAGTCCCTGCAAGCTATACATGCTTCAGACGCCATATGAGGTAGCGGGGGACAGACAGCAGGAGGCAGTATGGCCTGAGACAAACTGGGGTGTGGCTGGGGGGGAGGATACTTCAGAAAAGAGGCTGTTGGTTGGTTAAGCAGTACAGCTGAGCAGGTATGTCTCAAGGAACCACTGGAGTGAGCCCTGTGGCTCCATTGCCGAGGGATAGAAAAGGAAGTGCAGATGGGACTGGAGTGGAGGCCAGCCCACAGAGGGCTGTGGACCTATGTGCCTGAGCACATCAGGGAAACTGAGGCCAAGTTCACACAGCTGCTTCCTCCGAGGATGTTACTTTGAGGAAAATGACTCGAATGGGGAAAAGCCTGGAGACTGGGATTCAGGTCCTTCATTGCCTGAGGACAGCTAATCTGTGATAGAGGGAAGGAGAGCCTCCAGGAGAGCTGGGGTGGGACCTGGGGTACTGTAGCAAGGCCACCGTTAGGCAGGAGAAGTCTGCCAGCAGCTTCGGGGTAGGAGCAAGGCCAAGGTGGGAAGGCTCAGCCTCAAAAGCTCAAGTCCCCTTGGCTGGGCCCCAAGGCAGAAGCCCCAACGGGCTAGACTTCAAGGTACAGCCGTAGTGCCATGGCATCCTGGGAAGGTGGGAGAGCTAAGGGTGGCAAGAGAGGATGCCATGGCCCGAGAGCCTGGGAAGGGCCAACAGAGGTCACAGCCAGTGACTTCTATTTCCGAACCTCAATTTCCCCAACCACTTCGGCGACTTTCAGCTTGTCTCTACCCTTAGACAACCACCTCATCAACAGACACCATTAAAATCTGCATGTAGCCGTCTGGGAAATGGAGGTAAGCGTGGGTCGTAGGTCACACTGGACCCTCCTTGTGGACAAACTCGGCCAGCTGTTTTGTTTGACAGCACCCTGTTTTGAAAGACCACCAAGCATGGCCCAATTGGTCTCAGGCGCACTGTAAGGGGCCTGTTCTGTGGGCATTCGTAAGATCTGAAGCTTACACCTGTCTCTTTCCTCTGATGTCTGAAAGTTCACAGAGGCCAGAGCCACTAGCCCTTTCTGACCTCTGGGTCCCTAGGCCCAGCATCACGGGGCACAGCGCTGGACTCTGTTGGTCACTTTCTATGTAAAAAGGAAATGAAAATTTACAGCTGTATATAAAGGCAAAACCATCACCAGTGTAAACAAGAGAAGGGAGTAGATCCTTCTAGACAGGAGAGATAAGAGGCTCCATGCGCAGGTTCTTGGGGTGATGGGGGTGCCTGCATGTCTGTGAGCACATGTTTACACGTGATGTATGGTGGGTTGTGCATATGCGAGCACAGAGGAGGTAAATTCTGTGTTTGTATGTGCAAGCATGCTGTGTGCTGTGGAGGGGCACAGAGTTACTGTACATCAGCGTTGGCTGGAGGCTGATGTGATCTGAGCGTGTGCAGTTGTCTGGGTGTTCCTGGTACATGTGGGCGTGTGTCTGTGTGTGCGCGTATGCGGAGGTGTAGTGTTGTGCCGTGCTAGGTTGGAAGATGAAGTAGGAGGAGAAGAAAGAGAAGACACAACTTGGGATTATCAAATGCCAAGTGCAAAGAGCGGGAGCTCAAGATAATTCCCCAGGGAGACTCCGCGCACCCTGCAGCTCCCACCTTGGCTCCAGCTCCGGGCACTTGCCCCTCCCCCATCCATCTGCTCTGTAACTGTGTTAGGCTGGTGTGGCCTGTGACAAACACCTATAATCACCTCAAAGCTCCAGACAGGGCTGTCCAAATATGACTTAGACCGCCACTCAAATGCCCTTCTTTCTTGTCCCCCCCACCCCATAGCTCTAACCACAAGGCCCCTCACAGAAGAAAACCAACCTAGGGAAGGAAGAACTTACTGACCCTGGCGAGAGTCATCTGGCAGTCTGGCCAGGCCCACCTAGACCCTTCCTCCCTCCGGGGTTCCAAGCACAGTGCTGCTAGGTGATCCTGCAGGTGTGGACTCATTTTGTCCCCAGTCAGCTTATCAGCTGGAAGTCCCTGGAGGCTAAAGGGGTAGTTTTCAGTTTCACCCCACCCCACCCTTGAGGCCAGGCTGTCAAGGGCTCCAGATCCAGGGGCCTGACTGATCTGTTGGTTCCACAGCCCATGTGGAGAGGCGTGCCACCTGCTGTGACTGGCAGAGGCAGCAGGTTGGCAGAGAGGCCCTGAAGGGAGGATTCTGGGTTCCTGGTACTCAGGAGACATTAAGTCCTTGTTTGTAAGGTGGAAGCATCGGTTCTCTTTCTTTGTTTATCCTTTTCAATTAGGAGAAAAGCTTGGCGTAATAAATGAGAATGAGCCTGAAGCCTGAAGGTTTTCAGTTCCGCTGAGCGGCTCCTACTGCAAATTTGCAGTCTGCTGGAATGAATGGGAGGTGCCAGTGGGGTGCAGCTAGGGGCTTCTGCACATCTGCAGTCTGCTGGAATGAATGGTGGGGGTGTGGAGGTGCCAGTGGGGCTGCAGCTAGGGGCTTCTGCACATCTGCAGTCTGCTGAAATAGATGGTGGGGGTGTGGGGGTGCCAGTGGGGCTGCAGCTAGTGGCTCCTGCACATCTGCAGTCTGCTGGAATGAATGGTGGGGGTGTGGGGGTGCCAGTGGGGTGCAGCTAGGGGCTTCTGCACATCTGCAGTCTGCTGAAATGGATGGTGGGGGTGTGGGGGTGCCAGTGGGGTGCAGCTAGGGGCTTCTGCACATCTGCAGTCTGCTGAAATGAATGGTGGGGGTGTGGAGGTGCCAGTGGGGCTGCAGCTAGGGGCTAGGGACTGGTCTGGCAACTAGAGGGTGCACACCAATCTCAGCCTGTAGCTCAGCTCATTGGATCTTGCACACTTTACCTCGCCTCTCTGAGCTTCAGCTTCCTCCTCTTTAGACAGGACCAGCAGGCCCGCTTCTGAGAGCGCCTGCGAGGATGAAATGAGCAAATGCATGAGGAACTCTGAGCCCACAGTGGTGCTCAGCGAGCACACTGCTGCTGTGTAAGTGAAAGCCAGGCTGGCTGGAAGTCACTTTGCCTTCTGTCTCCCTGCCTGGGCCAGTCTCTCTGGAAACCGTGGGAGCAAATGATGAGGAGCCTTGGGAGTGTGCCTTCCAAACAGACATGGCTTGCCTGTGGTGGAAACGCAAGAGAGGAGGCTGCCAGGGAGAGCCTGCCTGGGAGTACTCAGCTGTGCTGGGCCCACAGGTTGTCACGGACTTGGCCACTTGCCACTGCTGGCTGAGCCATCGTCTGTGTTTGGGACTCCAGGGCTTTAGGAGCCTGGTGCAATGAGAGAGCTGGGGCTGGGCAGTGGGTCTGGGCAGTGGGTCTGGGCAGTGGGTCTGGGCAGTGGGGCTGGGCAGTGGGGAGTGGGGATGAGCAGGGAAGGCCCTGGGAAGAGGTAAGTCTCCCTTCTAGACCACTCCAGGTTGAGCTGGACACTGGCCTTCAGGAGGAGAGCAGAGGAAACATATCCGGTCCTCGAAAGGCTTAAATGTCTTCTCTGCTGTCCCCAGCCCCGGCTGCACTGGAGAAAATGCAATCTGATGCTAACACCTCTATTCCCCAGACCCAATTCCACAAGTTCTCCTTGCTCTCAACTGCCATTGCTTAAGGACTTCACAAGTTTCCCTCACACTGAAGTTAGCCTGGGATTCAAATGCCCTCCTTCCTGGACACTCCCCTGTCCCAAGTTACCTGAGATCCTTCTCCTTCTTCATCCCTCTCTTTTCTTCTTCCTCCTCATTTTGTTGTTGACTGTTGATTTTTTTTAAAGAAATGGTTTTCTTTGTAGCCCAGGCTAAACCAAAACTCTCTATGTAGCTCAGGCTAGCCACAAACTCAAGCTCCTCTCACCTCTACCTCCCAAGGGCTGGGTTTATAGATGTGTGTCACTAAACCCAACACCTGGCTACTTTGAAAACCAATGAAGAGCTGAGATGGCCACCTGTCTGGGCATCTCAAAACCTCCCTTGGAAAAGTCATATGAAAGACGGCTTGGGCCGTAGGGAGGGTGAGAAGGTAGAAGGCAGAGTCTGTGCTCCATGCGTCCTTGTTAGTAGAGCTCTCTGCTTCTCCACTGGCCTCCCAGTTCATTGACTCCATCTGGCAGCAGCAAGGGTGCCCTGTGTACTTAGAGCAGATCCTAAAAGCCTGCACGAGTTGCAAGTTCCTAAGGGTGCGGGATTCCACTCTCCCCAAAAGCCCAAAAAGGCAGCTTGTCTTATGACGAGCTGATACATGGGGAACTGAGAGAGAAAGATCAATTGAGTTCACGAGTTCCAGACCAGCCAGGACATCATTGTGAGACATGCTTTCAAAAACATTAAGAGGCATAAGGGTCGGTGGTAGAGTACTGGCCTAATGTGTATAGGTCCTGGGGGTTGACCCCAGAGACATAAAACCAAAACAAACACATGTTCCTGAGGTCAGAGTTCACAGGCCAGGGCATGCTGCATAATGGAATGAGGGTCCATGCCCTTCACCGGTAGCCAGAGACCGAGCAGCTGCTGGAAGGGAGATACTTTCCTGCGGTGCAGAGCCCAAGAGTCAGAACGGTTAGACAGGGTCTGGGGGATCCCCAGGCCACCCCTACACTCCACACTGTTCTGAGCTGCCTCAAACACAGTGCTTCATCTCACAGCACCCCTCAGACAGCTAGGCGACCCTCGTTCCCAGGTTCAGGGTTTCCCTAGCGGAGTGTGCACTTTCTCACTCCAGGAAGATTCCGAGCTCTCTGTGGCTGGGTGTGTAGGAGTTGAATTGGGAGGATCTTATTTTATCACTATGGGCTCACTGGTGATGCGGAGATGTTTTATCCTATTGCAGAGAAGACCTAATTATTCTGATTTAAAACGCAATTGAGTAATTAACTTAGATGTGTGTGTTTCCGCTGAAATCCTATGAGACTCACAGTCACTAACCAAGTAGCTGGGAGAAGCGAAGGTTTACTGCACACGGATGCTTCATTTATTAGATGGAAGGAATTTTTAGTTAAAACAATCTAAAACAGCAAAAAGACATATCAGAAGTCTTTTACATTTATACCAAGGTTGGCTACACACTCAGAAAAGTCCTGAGGTTACAAGGGATATGTCATGACCCCTCCCCCCCGCACCAACCCTAAGAAGCTTGCCAGTAATTGGAAGCATGCAAGTCTCCCTGCGTCAAAACATCTGACATGAAAAACTCCAGCTAAATTGTCAGAGTCGGGTTTAATTCATTACCTTTGCAGACAGAACTAAATCCCCTTCCAAGGCCTCCTCCAAGCGGTTGCTGGGAACCTGCTTACTATAAACAGAAAAAAAGATTTGTAAGTGAACATGGAAGCTTAAGATAGAATCAAGGTCACAGTTTGCCTTAATAACTTGAGCTCTAGAGGCCTGGAATGAGCTCAGTTGGTAGAACACCGACCCAGCATACATGAAGCTCTGGGTTCTTTATCCAGGACCACCTAAACCAGGTGTGGTAGGGGGCATGAACTCTGGAGGTCGAAGCAGGAGGATCGAAAGTTCAAGGTTATCCTGGCCTACCTGTTGAGTTGCAGACCAGCCTGGGCTGCATGAGCCCCCAGGTGGTGGTTTGACTACGAATGGTTCCCATTGGCTAATATATTTGAATATTTGCTTTCCAGTTGCTGGACTGGTTAGGAAGAATTAAGAGGTGTGACCTTGTTGTAGATCTGTCAAGGGGCGGGCATAAGGTTTCAAAAGGCCATGCCAGGCCCAATCTCTCTGTGTGTCTACCACCTGTGAACCAGATGTAAGCTCTCAGCTACTTCTCCAGCATCATGCTTCTGGACATGGACTAAACCTCTGAAACTGTATGCAAGTCACAATTAAATGCTTCCTAAGTTACCTTGGTCATAGTGTCTCTTCACAGCAGTAACTAAGACAACGTATCTAAAAAAAAAAAGAGTTATAATTGCTTAAGCTCAAAGTAAACTTCTGTATCATCTTTCAGTTCTGACAACCACTAATATAATTGCCACAAATCTAAAATGAGCATTCAAGTCTGTTTCAGAGTTAACGTCCAAAGTCCTAAAGGAGATTGGCAAATGACCTCTCATCCAGTCTCCCAACACCAAGTCATGTTGAAAACCTCAGGCTTTGCCAACCTTTTCTCTTTTTCTTTCTTTAGGATTTGTTGCTATGCTGTGGTGGTGCATGCCTTTGATCCTAGCACTTGGGAGGCAGAGGCAGGTGGATCTCTGTGAGTTCAAGGCCAGCCTAGTCTACAGAGTGAGCACAGAGAAACCCTGCTTTGAAGAACAACAACAAAACCCAAAAGGATTTGCTTGTGTGCAGTATATGAATCTGTGTATGTGTGAGTGTGTGGGCACACATGTGTGCTGCACCTAAGGAGGCCAGAAGAGGGGGTCAGGTGTCTTCTATCATCCTCTCTTGTCCTCTGTCTATTCCTTCAATGCAGGGTTTTCTCCTTAAACCTAGATCTACCATTTTCTCAGCTAGGCTGGAAGCCAACAAGCTCCCACAGTCCTTTGATCTCTGAACTCCTAAGACCTGGGATTTCAGGAATGTGTGGGATGCTGGTATATATATATATATCTCCTATAGGATGCTGAGATCTGAGCTTCAGTCCTCATGATTTCAGAGTGCTCTTAGCTTCCATGCTATCTCTCCCTTCCTTCCCTCCCTGCCTTGTTCTGTCCTGCCTTCCCTTTCCTTCCTTCTCTCCCTCCCTCCCTTCCTCCCTTCCTTTCTTTCTTTCCTTTTTTCCTTCTTTTCTATTGGAGACAAAGACCCTTCTGGCTCTACCTCTCAAATGTTGTGATTAGAGACACTCACTACCACACCCAGCCTGCTCTTTCCTTGGAACAGAGTGAAACTGCTAATGATAGCTGAGAAACCTCAGGGTAGGGCTCTGTAGCCCTCCGGTTTAATACTTTGAATCAGCATTCTAGGAGAGCCAGTTAGGGTCAAGAATCCCACACGTCAGGGATGAGTGATTGGCACTTCCAAATTAATAAACCCAGGTTGCAGGGGATAACTGTGAGGATTGTGATGGTCTCATCTCCAATCAGCTTTTGGTCATTTGCATAATGGGACCAGAATGCTCTTTCATTGGTGTATCTGGTTGTGTAAACAATGTGGCAATTGGCTGGAGAGGCTCCAAGCATTGCCTGGCTGCAGTGGTCCAGCTGCCTGAAGAAATTGCCAATTTTACGGCTCAGCTCTCTTCCACTCCCTCCCTCACGGCATAAAGGGTCCCTTCTCCCTTGTTGGTTGTGCTGAGCTGCTACTAAGGGGCTCAGGGGTCACTCCTGCCTAATCCCATAGCTTGTTGAACCTGGCAGGTTGGAATGGGGGTTTGGAATAGGGAGATGGCTTGTTATTGGAGAGTGGCAGCAGGTCTGTTCGCTCCCTCCTAACGCTAAGATGGTTTGTCTGCTGTTTCAGCAGCATCCTGCAGCCATGGGTGCCTGCAGATGTGCATCTTAGCAGCATCCAGGAACTAGTGGAGACTGTGACTCCTCTTGGGATCTTTATGAAATACCTTCTTCCAGCCAGGTATTGTAGTGAATGTCTTTAATCCCAGCACTCAGGAGGCAGAGGCAGGCAGATCTCTGAGTTCAAGTACAGCCTGGTCTACAGAGTTCCAGGACAGCCAGGGCTACACAGAGAAATCCTGTCTAAAAAGAAAAGAAAAGAAAAGAAAGAAAGAAAGAGTGCCTTTTTTTTTAAACCAGAGAGCCCCTGCTTCTGAGCCCTTCCTTCTTCCTCTTTCTCTTTAGTCCCAGGCCAGTCATGAGTGCAGTGAGTAGCTCAGTCCCCTGAATCCTTTTGCTCAGCTCCAGTGACTCTTCTGTCCCCTTCTGTTCCTTCTCTCCCTCCCAGGCCGAGCAGTCTGGCCCGGGGTCCAGCAGAAGACACCCCCTTTTGGCCCAGTTTCCACATGAGCTCCTGATTGCTCTTCTGGAACTCCTAGAATGGTCCAGGCGGTGGTGAAAGTGGCCTTTCTTTGATAACCTACCGGGGATGGTTCTGTCCAGCATCCCATGACTTCCCTCCCTCCACCCCAGTGGCCCCCAGCCGCCTGAAGAATGGACTGTCTTCATAGCTGGAGTTTCCTGCCTGAGACCCCAGACAAACCATCAGCCTGGAGCCTGGCACTGGGGAAGGAGGCAGTGGTAGGGAAGAAGGGTAGAGTGGAAACTGTCTACAGCCTGAGTGAGTCCTAAGGGTCCTGCAAGTGATGTCACAAGGCCCTTCCCACTGAACTCAGCAGTGGGGAAGGTGGGAAAGGCCTCTTAACTGAAGGAGCAGGGCCCCTTCATGCCTGCCCTGCTCCTCCTAACAGAGTCTGCCCTGCCTCTGGGAGGAAAGAGCGGAGGAGCCCCACATCTGGCCTCTTGCTCTGTCCCCATGTCAGGGGCGCTCTAACCACAGCAGGTGCACCTTTCCATATCTGGCTGAGAACTGAGTTGACCTTGTTCCCTCCAGGTCCCCAGAGAACTCCTAAGGTCCCTGAAAAGACTTTAAGTTTAGGCTCAGAAAGGCCTGGGTTTGAATCTGCTTCCACCAGGTCTCTGGCTGTGTTACTTAACCTCTCTTCCCTATCTTCTGGTCGTAAGTGAGACTGGTCAAGTTGTTCTGGCGGTCATTGTGTTCACAAACCAAATCAGTGCTCTGCTGTTTTTTCCTGCTGGAAGCAGGGTGGCCCTTCCTTCCTCCCCTTCCATGCCCAGGTGTAGGAAGAAGTCCTGGAGTTGCAGGGAGCCTGGCTGACTCTGCAGTGGATGAGCTTCCGGCTTGGGTCTCTGCCAGCCATCAGCTTCCGGTGTTTCCACAGCTGCAGAGGCTCTGGCCCCAGAGCACAGGGTGTCATACAGCCCCCTGGCTCTGCTGTAGGAGGCAGCTTGACTGGTAGGGTCCCGGGCCTGGGGCCTGAGGCCTGGGGTGTATAGAATCCCACTGGAGGCTGTCGTCCTGTGAGCCAAGCTGTTATTAGTTGTTCTGCTCATAATTGGGCTGTAATCACCCTCTGGCCCCAGATGGGGTGTCTCTGTGATTATGTGTTATTAGCTGCTCCGTGCCTCAGACTGCTGACTGCATGCTGTCCCTGGTGCCCACCCTCAAACACAGAGACAACAGCCTCCTGCACAAACCCTGGACAGCACTCTCTCACCTCTGCATTCTGTGCTGCGGAAGTCACGGCTCAGCCTAGAACCAGACACCACTGGATCACCCTGGTTCAAAGCCATAAGTTCCAGCTTGTTCCTGTCACAGCCATTGAAGTGATTTCTGTTTCCTAAACAAGACTGTTTTCAGCCAGATCAGCGAGTCTTGTCATGGAGTACACAGAAGAGATGCGTGCAGGCAGATCTCAGGCTCTGGTCTTGGGCAGGTGTGAGGGCTTTCTGAGCTTTCTTACCTGGCAGTGAGGTGCCAGCCTCGTGAGCCACGGTTAGGACTCTCGGCCCACAGGCCGGTCATGGTCTTCCAGCTGATCAGCATGCTCTGAGTTCCCCCAGTGCCTAGGCTTAGCGCCTATGCTCAAAAGTGGGAGGTGTTCCTGTCCCAAGGACACAGAAGTGGCCTCACTGTGCCAGACTGGCCAGCAGAAAAGACAGAACAGCATGACCCATAGCCACTGCTCAGCAGCTCTCAACCCTCCTTGTGAGGCAGGCCCCCAGGGAGTGATGGGCTTTGGGAACTGTGGGGTGACGCTGGGGAGAGGTGAGCAAATGCCTGCTCATTCTAGATAGGGAAATGACCGCAGAGCAAAAAATCAATCCGTTGTTTTGCTTTGCTTTGTTTTGTGAGACAGGATTTCTCTGTGTAACCCTGGGCTGTCCTGGAACTCTGTAGACCAGGCTGACCTCGAAAACAGAGATCCGCCTGCCTCTGCCTCCCAAGTGCTGGGAATAAAGGCTTGCCAGCCACCACCCTGCTCAATCCATTCTTGGCTAGTTTAGTGAAGCAGTGAGTTTACTGGGATTATTTACAGGAGTGTGGGCAAGCAACTGTGTTACAGAAAAACCTACCTCTGCATGTGACTCACCAAAACTGCATCCCCAGCCGGTGTAGGCAGCTCTTCTGAAGAGCCTCTCCTTCCCAGTCATCAAGTTACTGCACCTATAACGTCGAGGAGGGGCCTTGTGAACCTTGTTAACTTTCTGATCTTCCTGGGCCTAGTAAGTTTCCTTCACTTCCCATGTCTCAGGAGCCTTCCCATTGGACAGGGCATTTCAATTCCCATGAAACAGTTATTCAGCAGGAACAGCAAGGGGGCAGGACTCTGTCTGGGAAGTTACCTAGGACTTCTCAGCAGAGGCAGCGCTTCAACTAGAGACTTCAAAGAATAAGGATATCCAGTGCTCCTTTCCCCTCCTCCCCGTGCTGCCTCCTTCTGCATTCCTTCCCAGGGGACATCTTTGATGCTCTCTGTGTCCAGGAATGGGGCTCACTTTTCCCCAGCCCTTCCTGCCTGCTCTGGTCTTCAACTTGCTTTGAGCGCTCAGGCTATAGCAGCTGCAGGTTGCTCCCCTTCTGACCCTCCCCAAACTGTGCCTTTCCCTCCTCCAGCAAGGGCTGCCTGTCTTCAGCCCTCCTGGCATAGCGACCTGTGCCTGGGGTACCATTTGTCGATCTCCTGAATTCTGCACTGTAGACTCCGGTAGAACACTGTACTGATTTTTTCCCCTTGGGTCCTTGGGTTGCCCTCAAATTCCTCCACTCTAAGCCTCATAGAGCACAGATAAAGGTCTTTGAGCTTGCTATGTCTGGATCTAGCCTGGGATACCTGTATCCACTTGGGGCATCACAAACCCACATTTGATTTTCTGCCTCCTCATCCCTGCCTCTCCTCTATCAAGAGAGGTTCAAGCTGCACTTTTCTTTAAGTAAACACAGCAGGTCTAGCCTGCCTCTACCTTGGGCCTGATTTGTTCAAAGACTTGCTCTGAGAGTAGGGAGGGGGCTTTTCAGGGTTCAGGAAAAGCAGTGGGGCTTCCTAGTTGCTGTTCAACAGAACCAGTGATGGCCATCAGGCCATCAGACCCTGTTCCTCTTGGAAACCGGCCTTCTAGGTAGCAAGGCCCAAGACAGGAAATACTGAAGGTGGTACAGGGACACCCCAGCCTGCCTGACCTGACTTCCAGGGTTATGGAGGTGGTATATTAACTAGACCCATTGTTCCATTTATTCAGATATGTTCCTGGGATTTCCAAACACAGCCTCAGCCCATCCATAAAGAACATGGTGCTAACGCCCTATCTGGTGATGACCACTGACCTCGGGCCCACTTAAAAGAACACCTTCCCTTCTATCTACCGAGGCTCAATGTTTCCTTGAGACTCCATGTGTCTTGTTATCTGCACTAACAAACCCTTTACCTGTCTGGGGATGGAAGGGGAAGGAAAAGGAAAGAAGAGAGAGAACACAAACAAGATGGCTCATTGTGTAAAGACACTTTCTACTAGATCTGACAAGCTGAATTCGATTAGTGGGACTCACAGGATGGAAGGAGAGAACCGACTCCTGGTTCTTGTCCTCTGGCATCTACATGTGTGCTATGGCATGGACGTGTATATGCACACATGCACACACACACATAACACACACATGCACACATACACATGCAAACATACACACACTTGCACACTAAATAAATAGTAAGTAAATATAATTTTTAAGAAGTTTTTTAAAAAGTAGTTCTTTTTATGTTTTGCAGAGCTAGTTGAACCAGCCACAAACTGTGTGATAGGCATATGGAAATGACCCTGTGATGGGTAGCTAGGAGGAGCTGAAAGTGTCAACAAGGAAACTGTGGTCTCAAGCCTTGAACTACAGGGATAACTGTGCCCCATCCTTCAAGACTGCAGGCCTGGCCACCGCCTGGACTATGGGGAGTAAGAACTGCCATAGTGTGAATATGGACTATCCCCCCCACAGGGACATGGGTGGAAGGATTGGTGCTAGGTGACACTAATGGGGGGGGGGCGGTTGTGGAGACTTTGGGAGGTAGGGCTTAACTTGAAGTGGATCTCTGGGGATAGATCCTGGGGAATAGTTTGTTCCCATCCTCGAAGCAGTGAAGAGCATCCTCTAACCACAATCCAGCACTAGGGAGCTCTGCTCTGGTGCAGGAGGCAGGGAACCAAGGGTCAAACCCTTCCAAACTGTAAACCAAAGTAAGTTCCTCCTGCAAGTCAGCTCTGTCAGGCATGCTGCCACAGGTCGGAGAAAAGGACCCAAGAGAGCCACCGGCACACCCAGCCACATCAGAACCAAGAGAGAGACGGCTCTTATCCACAGCGACATCTCTGAACCTCTGGTGACTGAGTGGCAGTGAGCAAGCTAACCAATTTCCATGGGTCTCACTTGTGGAGAAGTGGGCATTGCCATGCCTGGCCTCTCTCTACTTGGTGCCTCCCACCCTGGCTCACAGGGAGACAAGGAAAGATCTGGGGAAACATTGCCAAGGGCAAAGTGGGCATACATGTTGGGTGAGGTCATCAGAGTAGCTTTCTGATCCACCCCCAGGGCAAATCTAATGATCTGGGTGGTGTGCAGGCAGCAGACAGTTTGCACATCTAGCTGATTGGTGAGTGGGGGAATGAGAAAGATCTGGTGAGGATCCACGCACAGCTCCTCCCTGGGACCGTAGACAGACACAGGCACGAAGGTAATCAACACTAATGAGGAAGGCACTGCCAGGCTTCCTCATTAATGTTTCATTCCAGCACTGACAGCTCAGATGGTGGTCTGTTTGAAGGTACGCAGCATGGGGCAGCCACTCATACTGCTGGCAGGGGAGGCCACATTTCCCTCATCATTAAGCCTAGTTCTCCCCGTCTTAGCTCAGAGCTTTGAGCTCAGTGTAGTCTAGAGGGATGGAGAGAACATAATGGCTAAGAGCTTCAGTTTGGGAATCAGATCTGGCAGACACTGACCCAGATTTACGCTCCAAAAATTTCAATGTATCAGCTAGCTTTTGCTGTATAACAAACAACCCCAAACATAGTCACTTAAAGCAAAGAATGTTAACTGGCCTGGCGGTTCAGCTTCTCTGTACTCTACCTGACTGAGCTGTACAGGGCTTGCTCAGTGATGGGCACTTACTGAACTGGCTGACTCCTCACAGACGGTGTTCTCTAACACGATGGGGCTGACTTGACTCTGATTGCCAGATGCCCCTCATAGTTTCTTGCTTTGCAGTGGGTTAGCTCAGGCTATTCACATGGGTAGCTGCAGCTACCTGCATGCTAGTTGGCAGAGCTCAAGAGAAAGGACAGAAACTGAGAACAGTAACAGCTTTCTTAAATTTGTTTGCACGTGTATGTGTTGTGTACATGCTCACATGCTCACACGTGTGTGGGTGCACTTTGGGTGTGGAGACCAGAGGTTGACATTTGGTGTTTTCCTCAATCTCTTTCTTCTTTATTTACTGAGATAGAACGTGGGGCTCTCCAATTTGGCTTGCCTAACAAGCCAGCTGGCCCTAGGATCCTCTGCCTCTGCCTTCTGAGCACTGAGATCACAGGTGGGCCACCAGGGTCACCTGGGCTTTACATGGGCGATGGGTATTCAAACTCAGATCCTTAGGTTTGCATGGCAAATACTCTACCCACAGAGCCATCTCCCCAGCCCTGGTCAAAGCCTGCCTAAAATCCAGCCTGGACTAAGGGCTACAGCAATGCTTCAGTTTAGCTACCCAGTGACCCAAGCTATACTGACCTACAGTGCTAGCGTGCAATAGGTCTGTGAGCCCTGCTCAGTCTTCAGTCTCTGAGTGCCGTTTGTTTTGTGTACATGTTTGTACAGAGACACTTTTGTGAAAGTGAACTCCTGACTGTCAGCACTGTAATGCAGGCCTAGACAGGCACTCGGTGACCGTTCAGCCTGACTTTAAACAGGAAAACCACCAGCCCAAAGCACAAACATCTGGAAAATAGGACACTAAATATTCTTCAGAAAGGATGCATGCTCATAGGGAAAGAGCAGGAAACAGGACGCGGGATGTCCCCTGGCCTACTGCAGTGTGACAGACAAATTTCTAAGAGAGCCGCCTTCCTGGCTCTTCTGCATCCTGGTGTAGGATTTCTTATGACTTACTTAGCTGCTTTACCTTTAGGAGGCGACCTTTCCAGGGTCTTCAAAGTGTCAGCTTCACTAACCTGTGGGCTCTGTGGTCCAGCTTCACTCACCTGTGGGCTCTGTGGTCTGGCTCGGCATCTGACACTACATAATTTTCATCCAGGCTGGATGACAGATCAGAGTGGAGCCCCTGTGGGAAGTGACTACTCTCACCCCTTGAAAGGAGGGGTCTGCAGGAGGAGGGTCTGCAGAAGGAGGAGGGTCTGCAGAAGGAGGAGGGTCTGCAGAAGGAGGAGGGTCTGCAGAAGGAGGAGGGTCTGCAGAAGGAGGAGGATCTGCAGGAAGAGGGTCTGCAGGAGGAGGGGTCTGCAGGAGGACAGTCTGCAGGAGGAGGGGTCTAGGCCTATGGACCTGATGAGATGACCTAAAGTTCATCTGCTCCCACAGCTGCCTGATCACCCTGAAGAGGCCACCTGCACCTGGCACCTAGCCTCTCCCTACACAGGTGCTCTGCCAGATTCCAGGGTGGTGGCCACACATTCTTTACAGTCCCTTCTGGGGGCTGTGTTTTTATCAGATGTGTGTGTGTGTGTGTGTGTGTGTGTGTGTGTGTGTGTGTGTGTGTGTTGACACTAGAGATTAAACCTAGGTCCTTGTGCATACTGGACAATTACTCTACCCCTGAACTAGAGTCCTAGTCCGTGTATCTGCAGCAGCAGGGGTCCAGCCTTGAATAAAACAAAGCTATGAATAGCAGAACAACACGTTCTCTTGTCAGAAAGCTTAGTGGTCTTAATTCTGAAACACACGCCCTGAACATTTCATAATTTCCAAACCTCAGTCCTTCAGGGGCACAGCCCAGGGCAGCTGCCCCTTCCTGGCCCTGGAGCCCTCTTTCAGATTAGCACATCCTCTTATTTGGGTGCAGCAGAGTTTCAGGGTCCACACAAGGATCTGATCGCATGGAAAATTTACTTTTGTATGAGACCCCATCCTGTGTCTCTAAAGCCTGCAAGGGGCTGTGCCTGCTGATGGTCCCTATTAGCCTGACATGCCCTGTGTGTAGCTCTGGCGTGACAGGGCTGTGTAGTGGCATGCAGAGGTATTATTATATAAAATTTGAATAAAAATAAGACATAATACCCCATTACACATGCCTTGTTTCTGTGTCAACAGGAGAATTGGTCGCCCAGTCAAATATACAGAAATACAATCAGAGCTGTAAGACTTTGTAAGAGACTCCCGATGACAGACTTGAATAAACGTTAGGTCTCCTGCAGCAGAATCAGAGCTAGTGACATGGTGGCGTACATCCCTTCTCTTCCTAAACTTTTTGTAGTTTCGCTGCCTTTATGACAGAAAAAGAAAAAAAGGCTTTGTTCTCCCACATGGCGACAGAAATTACATCAGAGTTTAACAGCGAAGTTGCCTCTCTGCCCAGGCCCTGCGGACCCTCTGGAGAGCCACCATTTATCATCGTTATCCGAATTGATGCCACGGGTCTCCCAGTGCGAGTGCGCTGGGCAGAGCTATGGAAGCTCGGGGAAGAAAGCTTGGCGACCTCAGCGGGGTGTACTGCACCGAGGCAATTATGGACCATTTGTAGCCCGGGTTGCGAGCACCCGGGGTGCAAGCGCAGCCGGTTATATAGGGAGCCTTGGAGAGTAGGGATGACTGCCTGGAGGGCTGGTGAGAGAGCGATTCTACACGCCATAGGCTCAGGAGACCCTAGAGTACTGGCTCTCAGCTGGGGGTGAGTTTGAAGTTCTGGGGGGTGGGGTGTTTGGACATGTCTGCAGACAACGCCAGTTGGGGAAGGGTCCTCCTAGCATCTAGTAGCAGGAGGTCAGGGTGCTACTTGGAATCCTGGGATGAGAAGGACAACCGCTCACAGCAGGTTACTCTGCCCAAAATCAGGACGATGAACAGGCCCAGGGGCTCTGGCAGTAGCGAAGGTCCTGATAAGGAAACAGCCCAGCTCCCCTGCCCGTGACAACTGACACTGAGCAGGGAAGCGGCTGGGGAATTCCCTGTAACTCAATTCTATTTAAGGCTTTGGAGGCCAAGGTTCATTAGAATCTCTTGGTTTGGGTGAACCCCCGCCCCACTGTCAATTCACCATATGGGGTTATAGACTGCAAGCTGATTTGTAAGCATGCTCCACACTCCTTTGCGCTTTCTGCACGCTATTCCCTGCCTTTTCATTCTTCCGGTTCTAGTCTACTAGTTATGAGGAGACCCATCCTGACAGACTTGAGTGCTGCTCCGGTTCTAGTCTACTAGTTATAAGGAGATCCATCCTGACAGACTTGAGTGCTGCTCCCTGAAGAAAACCCGCTTAGATTTAGTCCCCTTGTGTCAGTGTGGATAATCTCTTTTCCTTCATTGGCCCAGGCAGGAAATGGCCTGCTGACTGATCAGTGGGGGGTGGGTGGGGTGGAGTGGAGGAGACCAAAAGTGGTTGAGCAGACCCTGGCTCCTGCCACAGCAGCTGGCATCCTGTCACCTTGCCTCTTAGACTTCGCTAGTCCTCTTGGAGATCACAAAGTTTCTGTATCTGAAATACAACCAAAAGAGTCAATGTTTATAATGTCTTAGCTCCGCTCAGCACAGGGCAGAGGCTGAGGGCTGTCTGTCCAGGTGAAGCTGAGCTAGGAGTATTTTGTTTTTATTGTTTGTTTGTTTTTGAGATAGGATTTCTCTGTATCTTTGGAGCCTGTTCTGGAACTCTTTCTTGTAGACCAGGCCGGCCTTGAACTCACAGAGATCCACCTGCCTCTGCCTCCCAAGTTATGGGATTAAAAGTGTGCGCCAACATCGCCTGACTCATGCTAGGAGTTTATATGTCTAAGTCCAACTCCCTAAATGCTTCTTCCTGTGGGTATCAACACTAATTCCACCTTCCAGATGAAGGACTATTTAGAGGATTTGTTTCATGGAGAAACACAAGTGATGTGTACCCACCCCTCCTTAGAAGAACCCAAAGACAAACCAAACCATAGTTTCTTCAAAGTTCCACCTGGGAAACCAATGGGTTTGTTGGGCTTACAGAGTGTGGGTGATCACTTCCAGGAACATGGAGGACCAAGAAGAAGCGGCATGGAGCGTCTTCACCCAGCATGGACGATGGCTTCCCTAGGGCTGCACTGATGTTCTTTCCCCTCAAACAACCTCCCACACTCTGTGACCCCAGCACCTCCCAAAGGCCTCAAGACCACAGCTATTAGAGCAGAACCGCATGCACACGGTGGGAGGTAGAGGAGGGAGCCTGACTCAGGTGAGGCTCCAGTGACCCCGCCCACACCTTTCTCCTCCGTGGGAACATCTCTTGCAATCAGGAACACCAGCTGCTAAAAGTGTTGCCTATTTTGCTTCTATATCAGGGACTTAAGCCCAGCAAATATCAGCATTGCCCAGCCACCTGACCCAGCGCAAGGCTGCAGTCTCCCGCAGAAACATGCATTGAACCCTCCTTGGTGGGTGACTGTGGGTGCAGGATCTTGCCTGATCCATCCTCTACCTGGCTGCAGGTTTGTTTCATCCCCACCCCCACCACAAGCCTCTGTGCTCAGCCAGCTGCCACTCTCCAGTGCAGAAGGGAGACCCTGTGGGGCCACACAGCCCAGTCTGCTGCCGATGGTAACGGGGTGGCCATCACAGTGGATCACAGGAGCTGCTAGCGTATACCAAGTACAGGTGATGTGGCGCAAGCACTCGCAGGCCAGGACACTGGGGCTTTCCCAAGATGCTAGCTGCCTATTTGCTTATCATTCCCAGCCTGCTGATGTCCAGGGGCCTCTGTCCCATTCAAGAGCTCCATGCCCACCTCCAGAGCACCACACCAAAGTCTCTCACAGCACAGCTGGCTGGCTCTGGGCACGCAGGGGTGACCAGCCCTGCCCTGTCACCACAGACTCATGTCAGCCGCTCCCTAATGAGCACCCCTGGAGACAAAGACAGCAGCTCCTTGTTCAGCTGGGACCACGACATGAATAGACGCATCCCTCTCTGTCCCTTTGTAGAAAATAATTGGCTTCAATTAAGTGGGCTGGGTGGAGGAGGCATGTGGAGGCACAGGACGTGGGCCGGGTGGAAATGAAGGTGTGAGTAGCCCTGTGGGAGCTGTCCTTCACCGCCATCCAGGGCTTCATCTGTGGGGTGGGGAGATCAAGAGGGATAGCTGGATCTTCAGTTGGCAGTTGGCAAAGCCACAGGGCATAGGCTAGTGTGCTGAGGACAGCCCCTTCTAGAACCCAGTGGAACAGCTCCCTCTGACTGGTTCATGTTTGTCCAGGATCCCTGCAGCAGAGGGAAAATGTTTGGACCTCTCCATAAAGCGGCAGTGGCCCCATCCTGGCCACAGGTTTGACTGAGCTTACAGTTTGGGGTCTTGCAGTAGGGGGCGCCATCTTTCTCAGAAGAAGGCCTATCCAAGGATCTATGGTTGCCCACCAGGTCTTGGAGCCTGAGCTAAGCCTTGTTCCCCTGGAAACCCACATCCTCCCTCTGTGCACAGGAGGTGACAGAGGTGGTGGCAGCAGTCCTCAAACATGGCTTCTGGGCTGTGTGTTCTCTAACTCAGTGTCTGCCAAGAGCTCTCACGACCTGGAAATGATAGCCAACACAATTAGAGGCTCCATCCTGAGGGCTGAGGTGGGGTTAGTTACTATAGGGGCTGGAAAGATGGATCACTGGTTAAGAGCACTGGCTGCTCTTCTAGAGGACCTTAGTTCATTTCCCAACAACTCACAACTGTCTGTAACTCCAGTTACAGGGGATCCAACACCCTCACACAGATACATGCGGGCAAAACACCAAAGCACATAAAATAAATAAATCTTAAAAAATAATTACGCTGTAGAGAGGAAGACAAGTCGAGAAGGTGGAGGACTTGGGGGGTCTTGGGTGGAGGATGGGGGGACCCTGTCATCAGGAGGAGATTGGCACACAGGCCAGGAGGCCCCAGTAGAGCTCAGTAGACAGTCCCAAGGAGGCTTTATGTGGGGTGTGCCCTTGAGGGAAGCAAGGCACCCTTAAGGGGTTCAGAGTGAGTTGGGTGAGGGGCTAGAATTGTCAATATACCGAGGGATTGGTAATGAAGGGTTCTGAGCAGAGAAGCTTATGACTGCGTGGGGGCACGGTCTTTAAGGGAATAAAGATGACATTCAGGGGTGACGCTGAAAGGGGAGGAAGTGAGAGGTGTGTGGATGGGAAGGTGTGAGGGACAGGGATGGGGCGGGGCAGGTGTGCAGATGGGAGGTGTTGTGAAGGACAGGGATGGGGCGGGGCACTATAGTGAAAGAAGGGGCTGAGGCCAAGGGACCATAGACCAGAGGGCCCAGTCTGGGTACTGTGTGCCACTGGTCAGCAATGTTAAGGAGTAGAGAGAAACTAAAGGACTCTGGTGTCAGAAGCCTAAACTGACAATGGAAAGCTGGAAGGGAACCAGGAATGGGAGGCTGGAGGAGGTGGAGAAAAGGAGAAAAAGGTGGAAGATGAGGAGGGGGTGGGGAAGCTGGAGGAGAGGTAAAACCTGATGAGAATAGGCTAGGACCAACAGGGCTATTCTCAGACAGCCTGGCTCCTCTCCAAGGCCTTCACTGTAGAAGGCAGCAGAGGACACAGGTGTGCGGGAGGGGGTGAAAGTGGGGCTTTTGTGGGTTCCAGTTAAAGTAGGGAAACCAGTACCTGTTTATATGCTGTTAAAAAGGAAGGGGAGTGCGTGTGTGTGTGCATGTGCGTGTGTGTATGTGTTTGTGTCTGTGTGTGTTTGTGTGTGTGTGTGTGTGTGTGTTTAGTCATCAGTCCAAGCAGGTCACTGGGTATGGCCCCAGGTGAGTGGCTGAGCACCTGGCTGGAATTCTATCCAGGGAGGCAGTGGTGGGGAGGCAGAGACAGCCCTATCTCTTGTAGCTGGAGGCTGCTCATCTCTGCTCAGGGTGGCCTGGAAGAGCTGTGTGCTCATCTTCCCTGCCACCCATTGTTAGTATGATTGCCACCAGTCCTCAGCAACTCCTCCAGCAGGCTGGGTTCCAGGAGTTAGATTTCTTTAGAATGTTTCTGAGGAGTGCAGGTGTGTTTTGAGAGGTCCTTGGGTTTCCAGAATCTTGCAGGTGCCTGTGTTGCTGAGCTCACCTCCCCGCCCCCACCCCGCCCCACAAACAGGCCCAAGGAGATGGCTTGGTGGTGGTGAAGCTCCCTCCTCCCCTTGCCCTCCCTTCCAAGGCACCCAGTCAGATGCCTGCTCCATTCCCACACCTAGCAGAGAGTTTGGAGTTCCAGGGGCGGGACACAGAACATAGAGTCCTGGCATCTGTGAACACTGTCCTCTCCACCCCCAGCAACCTCCAGTCTTTCCATTCCCCCGGGGCTCCAGAGGCTGCTTCCGGAAACTAAACAGGTGTTTAATTTCATCCCCTATAGAAGTGGCACTGCAGTTCTCCTGGGAAGGTGCAATTTTCCTTTGTCACTCTGTCTCCACCTTGTCATTCCCCCTGTGAGCACCACCTGGGCAGTGAGGAGGGCAGCTGGGGACCTACATGTGGGCTCCCAGCTTGGCTCCTGGATCTCAGCAGGTGGTGGAGGGATTGAAGTGGAAAACTGGTGGAGGGAGACTCAGTAGTGTGGAGCCTAGGGTGCCCTTCCATTGCCCTTCTCTTTTCAGTGTGTGTGTGTGTGTGTGTCTGTGTCTGTGTGTGTACGTATGTTTCTATGTGTATGTTTTCACACACTCATGTTTCTGCATGTGTGTGGGCTCTGGGGATACAAACTCCAGTCCTCAACATAGCAATCACTTTAACCAATGAGTAGGGGCTGGAGAGATGGCTCAGTGGTTAAGAGCACTGCCTGCTCTTCCAGAGGACCTGAGTTTAGTTCCCAGCAACCACATGGTGGCTCACAACCATCAGTAATGAGATCTGGTGCCCTCTTCTGGCCTGCAAGCATATATGCAGGCAGAATACTGTATACAAAAACAAAAAAATTAAAACAAACAAACAAACAAAAAAACCAAAACAATGAGACCTTCTTCTGAGACCTTCCCTTTCTTCAGTTGTTTGGGAAGTGGACAGAATTGATGCCGGACTTAACATGGCCTTACCCTCCCTCTCACTGAAAAACACTTGGGTGCAGGGGCCTTAGACTGCACAGGACCCGGGCACTAGTGGCTCAAGCTGCTTTGGAAGTCAGCTCCAAACTTTCCTTACATTACAAAGCGGAATGTGGGCAGCGGAATATTGCTCAGTCTTGAAAAGGAAGCGATTCTGATCTATGGGCTGAGAACACTACCTCAAGTGGAATTATCCAGTCCCAGAGGAACAGCCACTGTGAGATTCCTCTTCTGTGAGGAATGAGGGCAGAGGCTGGAAGGGGAGCGATCTGGGGCTGATGAGAAGGATAGGGGACAGTCAAATGGCTAAGTCTGTGCTCTGTGAGGTGACAAGAGCTCTGTAGACGGACGGTGCTGTGGCTGCAAAGCAAAGCAAGTACACTTAGCGCCACAGACCTGGACACTTGCAGATGCTCATGGTAAGTGGCTTTATCACCGTGGAAAGAACTCAGGGGGCAATTTGCCCGAGGCTGCCAGCTGCCAAGAAGAGCGCCTGAATGGAAGCCACAAGGAGTGGCTAAGGGATGCACCTGCTTTATTCTGACACTTTTCCCACGAACCATTGAAGCAAAAGGTTAGTAAAACTGGGGCAGTCTCAGCTGCTGGAAATTCCTCTGCACGGGAAGAGCACTCATCCTGGCCCTGGCACCTGTTGGATGGAAGTGGCAATGACTCTGGCAACAGGAGAGTTCGCCCAGCCTGCCCTGGGCACAGCTCAGGAAGAGGTTAAAGGCATACAAGAACCATTGCTCTGCCCTGCAGGAGTCCATCACAAAAGCCCAGAAGCTACAGTGGGGTGCAGGAGGGAGCATCTTGGGGTGCTCCTAGGAGCAGATGTGACCACAGGGTAGAGGGAGAGATGAATGGAATGGGAAACTATGCTTGGGGGGCTTTCCTAGGTGAGGTTGACACCCTAGCAACTATCTACAGTGGGATGTGTAGCATGTGGCCGAGGTTTGTACCAGGCTTGTCTGGCCAAGCAGGACAGAAGGGAATTGGTTCTCTGGGTCTTGAGTCACTGAAACTCTGCTATGTTAACCTGGCTTTCAGCTCCAGGAGCTGTGGATCCAGACACTCAGTCCATGTCATCTGGGCCCATTCTTTTCTTTCCCATCTTTTTTGTTCTGCCTTCAACCCTTTTGTTTTTATTTGAGACAGTCTCATAGCCCATTCTGGTCTCCAACTCACTATATAGGTTGAGGCTGGACTTGAACTCATGGCCCCCGCCTGCTTCTACCTCCCGAGTGCTGGGATTACCTGGCAGGTGCACACCCAGTTCTGCTTTCTGCACTCTGTTCTGGTCTCTCCTGTTTTTTATTCTTTCTAGCTTAGCCTCTCAAGGGCCAGAATTCCAGATGTGAGCCACCACACTCAGCTCTGGCTGGGCTCTCGCCTTTCCTAAAGCAGAGTCTGTTCGACAGGACGTCTTCCCCCAGCTGGGAATACTCCCCTCGTTTCCAGAGATCCCAGCCAAAGGCTCAGGGCTCACTGGCAAACCATGCAGCACTGAGCTAGGCCAAGGCTGGGGACCTGAGAGTGGAGTCTAGTAGATGCTAGAGGGAGTCCAGGATGGTGCTCCTGGGTGGGGGGATGGAATTCTGGGGAATTGGGAGCACCAGGAGTCCTCCAGGTGGCCAGAGCAAGCTGCACCCATCCAGACTCCTCCCTCTCCAGCCTCCATTCTGCCCCACAAATGCACTAATTCTCACCTCCTGGTTCCTTTTCACTACACTGCAAACCGCCCAGGATGCTGGGTGAAATCTGGTTCCTGCTTGGGTGCCAGAGGCACAGTCTGGTGGTGCTTCACCTGCCAGCTGACACCCCCGCCCCTCCCCTGCTGCACTATAGGACTTGGCGGGCACTAGTGGCTGGGTGAGTGCCTTTGGTTGCTTACTGGCTTTCTCTTGACCTTGAGCTCCTGATCCCCCTGCCTCTATCTCTCAAGAGCACATCCAGTTTATGTAGTGCTACGGATGGAACCCAGGGTTTTTATACCCTAGGCAAGGGCTCCATCGACTCACCCTAACCCCACAAGCTCCACCGCTCACTTTAAACAAAAGCATGTTCTGGAGTCTGTACACTTTGGTTAAGAAACTATAGCCTAGCTGAAATTCATCTTCAGCTTGACATCCCGGTTTAGTATGTGCGCTGTTTGGCTGAATCAGCTGCCTCTGGGCTCTTTCTTACCTTCTCTGTTTAAAGATAATACTTCCTGCTCCCTGTCGCTGACCAGAACTGGGAGGCAGCTACAGCTCCCCACAACGTCCCAAGCTGAACTTCCTTAGATTTCAGTTTCCCAAGGCTAGCCCACAGAATACCAGGAAGCATTTGTTTAAAGCCCTAACGGCCTGCAGGCTCCTGGATTTTCTCTCTTCACTCCATTTTCTGCTACAGAGCAATTTGGGACACTCAGCCTGTGACTCAAACGCCCTGGGGATCGCAGCCTTGGAGATTAAGGCGGAGATTAAGGCGGCAACTCTGACTCTTCTCTCACCTCTGCTGCTCAAGTCACACACAGCAGGCTGGGCCCCTGCACTAGTCACCTGGAAGCAGAGAGAGCTTAATCAATGGGAACACGCTGAGAAAGAGGAAGGGGGTATGAGCATAACTGGGTGGTAATAGTTGCTCACCATGGGTCTTTTTTCAGCACCTACTGTGTGTCACTATGTAGTTTATAGTCATGGACACAGTGACATCTTTTCCCTAGCAACTCCTAGCAACCCTGGTGTCCTCTGGGGGAGAAACAAACCACAACTGTACCATCATCATGAAAACCACCAGCTATGTGCGGAGGCTCTTATCTCTAACCTAATGAAGTAAATCTCAAAACTGAGATTCTCCGTCACAGTGACTATATCTCACTGGCAGTAGGAAGATGGTGACTGTGGTCACAAAGCATGTCCAGACAGCACGCTGGAGGCTGGCGGGTAGCAACACTGAGATCAGTGGAAATAGAAAAGAACTGGGGCCTGGAGAGAGCCAGGGGTGCTGTTTGGAAGAGTCTGTGGGGTGGGGGGGGGGGCTGAGTAGTGTGAAGAATTCCTCCCTGGGAGGACGTGGGGAAGACCACTCCAGGTAGAGGGAGCAGCTGAGGTGCTAGGGAGGCTGGCCTGCTGGGGAAGGAAGCAAAATGAGAGGGTGGGTTGGCCTGGAGAGCGTGCAGTGGGGGATGAGGACATTTGGTGTCTTGAGTAGCATGAGGAACACTTAGGGTGTGACAGAAAAACCACAGTTAGGAGTCAAATTTCAAGTGGAAGGGTGAATTTTCAGGTTGGGGGATCGTCTGGATGCTGTGTTGGAGGCTGGCAAGGAAGCTGCTAAGCCAGCTGGTTTTCACAGGGTGAGCATCAGACACAGCCTGGGCTTTGCACACTCTGGCTGGTGATGGGCAGGGAGCTCATCACATGGACATTCACCAGCTCTGGAGGTGATCACAGCACTTCTAAAGTTGGGGAACCCAGGACCCCTGGCCTCCCCACTACACATCCTTCAGGCTGTGCGATTTTCATCCCATCCTGAGCTTGGGTGTCACTCAAAGCCTGTGGTAACTTCCTGGGTCAGGAGGCCTTAGCCCCACCTGAAACCCTATCACACCTCACCCTCCACCTCAGCCTCAGGGATGATGACTCTGTGTGGCCTGACTGTCTTCTCCTTTCCACAGGGATCTGGAATGTACTCACGCGGCAGCTACCTGCCTTATTGCACGCCTGCCTGGCCACCTCCGGGCACATCAGGGTGACCCAGGACAGTGTGAGGCGTTTCTGGCCTGGAGGAAAGCTCTCGGATAGGGTGGAGCCTGTGATAGATAAATGGCCCTTCTGGCTTCCCCAGGCTCTGCTCAGAAGCTGCTGGAACCTTCAGCCCCATCCCCATCACACACTGCTGGGCCTTGGTCAAGTTCAGGAAGCCCTGATTCTTTAGCAATGGGATTCCAGGTTCAGTGAGAGACCCCTCTCAAAAAGCAAGGTGGAGAGTGAGAAGACGCTGGGCATTGACCTCTGGCCCCCACACATGCCCATTCATGAACACACCAACAAATAGCATACATGAAAAAGAGACAGAGGCAGGAGAAGAGACTAAATCTGGGTGGGCTCCCTTCCTCTTTTACAGGAGAACCAATCTGGAATGTTTCCCATGTAACTCGCCCAACCCTGATGGGCAGCCTTTGTCAGCCAATGATCTTCAGGAGGTTGGACCAGGTTAGGACGTAACCTTTTGGGTACCCAGAGAAAACCGCCGCCTACAACCCCCTCCCCACCAATGCTGCTCCCTCTGTTTTTTGCGTTATATACCTGAGGTTAGACTTTCTGTTCCTGTTTTGTGAGTTTGCCCCTTATAATAAAGAAATATAATTGGAATTAGCTTGGGATTTTTTGACTAGTGTTCTCACCCCCCTTTTCCAGTAATATCTGGCACTCAATGTGGATTGTGGGAACTGGTATACCCCCTTTTCAAGACCCCCGTGGAAGCCGTGGCTCACCCACTTTTTCCAATAACACCACCCCATCGCCTCCGTAAGACCTTCACCTAGCGCCAACTCATGAGGTTCGGGGGCTTCATGGTGTGAGTCAGATCGTCGCAGACCTACCGTCCACAGCAGAATTATTTCCAGTGCTCATGGGCTGAGCTATGAATCCACATCGTCCTTCCTATTGGAGGAAGCTCCAGCCTAGCCTGGGTCTGGCTTTGGTGATTTCACAGAAGGATACCATTCATAATGGCAGATGAACCCCTGCCGTAAGCCCCGGGACCGCTCTGTAGACCTTTCTCCACTCTCTCCAGATGTTCACCGTTTGTAGTAGGATGACCATGTCCATCCAGTCTGGTAGAAGTAAACAGGGTCGCACATGACAGTCCTCAAGGTAGATCTGACTGTTCTACAGAGGACACTGTGGTTACACAAAATGCCAGAACTAAATAAAGTCTAAGACTTTTCACTCTGGGATTTTACTATCCTTCTTTAGAGTAGTAGTATTAAAGACAGGGTCTCATGTAGCCCAGGCTGGCCTCACACTCACCCTGTAGCTGAGGATGACCTTGAACAGTCTCCTGTAGGCAGGTTGAGCCTGCTCCTCTGGGCTGCAAAGTGTTCCTATCATGGGCCCTTGTAGTAAGAGCTGCGGTCCTCTTCCCACAGCCCAGCTCTTGGCCACCTGGCTAGCTTATGCCCCGAAATAACAACATGCAAATTGTATTCATTTAGACACTGCCTAGCCCATTAGCTCTAGCTTCTTACTGGCTAATTCTTACATCTTGATTACCCATTTCTATTAATGTGTGTAGCACCCCAAGGTGCGCTTACTGGGAAGATTCTCACCTACATCCATCCTGGGTCGGAGCTTCATCGCGTCTGCCCGGGAGAGGGGAGCATGGTGTCTGAGCTCACTTCCTCTTCCTCCCAGCATTCTGTTCTGTTTACTCCTCCTATGTTCTAACCTATCAGGGCCAAGCAGTTTCTTTATTAATTAACCAATGACCTTCCTCCATCAGGCCCTGCCTGGGGAATAGTGGGAAGGTGGAAGGAAAGGAGTCCCCCTTCCCATAGTCCGAATGAATCTTTTTCCAGAGGAGAGTCAAGGCCTGGAAGATACCAACAGAAAGATAGGATTCCTTTTCTTTCCTTTTTTTTTCTTTTATATTGTTGGGGTTTTTTTTTTTTGTTTGTTTGTTTGTTTTTTTGAGACTGTAACAGCCCTAGCTGTCCTGGAACTCGCTCTCTAGACCAGCTGGCCTTGAATTCACAGAGATCCGCTTGCCTCTCCCTCCCCAGTGCTAGAATTAAAGGTGTGTGCCACTGCCGCCCAACAATGAGACTCCTTTTCTATTGCATTATTTCCAACAGGAACACTCTGAGCCCTGCTTAAGGTCTGAGATTGCAGACCTTTCTCCTTTCCCAGTGGGAAACCACCAGTTTCCAAAAATCTCATCAGAAATCCCCCTTCTAGTAAAAGGACACACCTAACCTGCCTTATGCAACCTGTAGCTCCTGGTTTCATCTTAAAATCAACGTTAAAACAGATTTTCAAAACCCCTAACCCAGCCTCACACTGGCCTGGACTGTCTAGTGTGGCCTGGATGGGTGCTGATCCGAGTCGAAGTCACTAAAAGATTTAGGGAGCTCCTCAGGCTGCTGCAGGGGACAGCATGGCGCTGTGCCTTTGTCCCTGCTGCCACTGACAGGACTGCCAGTTCCTGCAGAAGGCTCAGTATGTTTTGACTGCTAACAAAGTTGAACTTATGAAGAACATGGAACAAAAACAGGGAAGAGAAGGGGCGGGGCTGGAGAGATGGCTCAGCTGTTTAGGAGTACTTGTTGCTTGTAGAGGACCCAGGTTCTGTTTCCAGCCCCCACAAGACAGCTCACAACCATCTGCAACTCCGCTTCCAGGAAACCAATGCCCTCTTCTAGACTGCACAGGGACAGCACGGCCACAGAGCATAGACACACACACAGGCAGAACACCACACACATAAAATACAAATATATAAACCAGAGAGAGAGATTGAGGGAGGGAGGGAGAGAGAGAGAGATTTGTACCTTTCACTGCTGTGGAACAGGTTGTTTGGGGGCCGGTCTGGCGACCTCACCTTAGAGAGGTGCCGGTGGGAGCATATTTGTGATGTGTTCTTTCTCAGCCTCCCTTAGCCCATCAGTTCTCTCATTTAGGGAATCGCTCCCATCTACATCCAAATCACTCCCAAGCTGTCCCTGCCCTGCTGAACCCTAGCCTGCTGCCTGCTCACTTGGATTTGGGGGCCTCCTGTCCTGCTGGGAGTCACAATCTGCCGAAGGCTCACAGGGCCTAGCTTCCACTAGTTCTCAATCATGCCGAGCCTCTGCTAACTAAAGTCATATAATAAGTTTAAGGCTAGCCTGGACTACCCGAGAAAGAAGGAAGGGAGGGGCACAGATGGAAGGAATGAACGAGTAGGGAGGGAGGAAGTAGAGGGAGAGACTGAGATATGGGGTACAGTGAGCCCGCACCCTCAGTATCATGCCCATGGGAGTTCTGGTCCTTGGGTTCTTCTCATACCCTCTGACATTCATTAAACACTTACTAAGAAAGACACTAGGTTCTAACTTGATTTCAGCAACCCTGGGCTTCAGACACTGGTACTAGATTGTTTGACAAGGTTCTTGCACCCACCACAGCGGCCCCTTTGCGCATGCCTACTTTTCCATGAAGTGGAAATACTGAACCCCTGGGTTTGCTAGCCCGTCTCCCAGGTCCCATCACTATAGTGTGTACATGCTAATGTGAGGAAGCAGAGTGAGCAGTAAAGTGGTCCTTCCAGGTGGGGTTCCAACTCCCCTCTTTGTGGTATATCTACTGTCCTTTCTTGTTCTGCTATGACCTTGGCTATGTGGAGAGAGCCCAACACCATGTCTACCCAGCCCCTGCAGACCCTCCTGCTATACACACAGGCAGACCCTTGGAGGCTCCGCTGGCCACCGATGGAATTCGCAAATAGGTCCTCGGTGTTTTAAGCTACCAAGAGTTGGGCTGTTTTGGTGTGCAGTGGACTCTGGATAGTTCTGCACTGACTCCCAGCCTCCTACAGTGGATGAACCCTGCCCTGTACAGGTTCAGACAGTGACTTGGGGGAGAGAAAATCTCTGGGGAGATACAGGAGCAGGAGGACCTGGAGCCCACAGGCCAGTCCTCCGAAATAACACAGTGGCACAGCTATGAACACCCCCTCGGGGTTTTCCCCTGGAGGAGCACACTTGTAAGTGGGGCAATTTCACAGCACTTTGCTGATGTCCAACCCACCGGCACTGCTGAGACCAGAGCTAGAAAACAGTCATTTCCCTCGCCAAATTGCCACCACTGAACTTCCTGTCGTGCTCGACTCCGGTGATGGAAATTAATTCACTCGATGAAAATCTGGCAGAGAAGAAGGAAAATGGGCATGCCGTGTAGGGGATGGCTCTGAGCAGGAGTTCATAGACATGGCATCAATAGATTATGTGTTCAGATGCAAGCAGATGTACTAGGTTTCACAGGTACCCAAGAAAATCATCTCTAAACCTCTCTCTCTCTCTCTCCCCCTCCTCCCTCTCTCTCCTCTGTTTATGTGTATATATGTCTCTCTTTCTGTCTCTGTCCCTGTTTCCATCTCTCTCTGTGTGTGTCTCTGTCTGTCTCTCTTCCTGTCTCTTCTCTTTCTGCCTCTCTCTATGTGCCTCTCTCCCTGTTTCTATTTCTCTCTATCTGTCTGTCTCTCTCTTTCTATTTCTCTTGTGTGTCTCTCCTCCTGTTTTCATTTATCTCTGTGTGTCTCTTTCTGCCTCCCTCTCCCTGTTTCTATTTCTCTAGATGTCTCTGTCTGTCTGTCTCTCTCAATCTATCTCTTCCTCTCTCTGTCTGTCTCTCTGTCTGTCTCTCTACCTGTTTTTGTTTCTCTCTCCTATCTCTTTCCCTCCCTCCCTCCCTCCCCAGTTCCTGACATTCAGACAGCTCAGAAGTGCTGAGCCTGCACAGAACCTGCTTCCCTCACAAGTTCCTCCATGGGACAGAGGCTGCAAACCAGGCTGGGACTGACACTAGGAACCACGGGCCTGAAATTTAAACTCTTTTTCATGTTACAATATGTGATAGGGTGATTATGTAGCCCTCGAAAGTGTTAGTAGCTGCATGGAGCTGCTCCTTAGATGACTTTACCTTATTGTGTTGTTCTCCTCCTCCTCCTCGTTGCTATACTTGAGGTCTCATCGTCACAGGATGGCTGCCACAGCTCCGGGCCTCATGAAGAGTCTAAGACAGCAGGGCTTCTTGGAGTCTAATCTTCAAATCCAATATGATCTCACATCAACCAGTTCTGACGTTCTGCTGAGATCAAAAGAGATGGAAAACTAGATCACTGCTGAAAGGGAGACATAGAGCCACATTGCCAGCAGATTGGGATGGGAGAAATTTGCAGACATTAAACATTCTATCAGGAAGCAGCGGTGTACTTGAGTTGTTAGCATCTGGCCTAGGCTTAATCTCTTGCGTTATATAAACAGGGTGTGATGATGCACGAGGCAGAAGTTCAAGGTCATGAAAGTGAAAAATAAAAGTGTGTTTTCAACAGCCAGAGGCTATTCACTGGGCCAGCAGGGGACTTGCTCCCTGTCTGGTCTAGGTGACACTGGCAGCTAGAGTTCATAGACGCATGCGCTCACCATGGCAATCAGCCCAGTGCAAACCATTTGGGACAGCCAGAGCCAGGTCAGGGCCTCCTGGAGTCAGACTATGCACTGGCAGGGGGCAGCTGGAGTTGCAGGGTAGCTTCCTCTTGGCGTTCATACAACCCCTGATGCAGTCAGGCCGGTGTGTGTGCAGCCATTTAGCTCAACCCCTTCCTCTGGCAGCTGGGACACAGGGCAGTGTGTCATAGCTGTCAGCGAGGAGTCAAAGTGCCCTACCAGCCCTACAGCATACTTAAAAGTAAAATAGTTAAAACGAGTGCTCCAAGTGTATGATTATGTTTTAATAACATGGCCACAGTATTTAATAGCTCTTTGTTCTCAGTCAAACCCCCATGAGGAGAGTTGGGGCACTTTATGTACTTATTAGGGATCTTACCAAGAAGTCTGAGGGACTCAGCCTGACCTCGTACCCCTCAACCTTTGCACTATGTGGGGACACAGTCACAGGTGCCGTTGTGGACGCTGAACTGCTGGCTCCGTAATTTTGCACTTTAAACTTGCAGAACTAGGAGAAACAAAACAAAACAAAAACAAAAACAACAAAAAACCTTTCTGCTGCTTATGAATTACACAGTGCAAAGCGTTTTGTTCCAGTTACTGACTTAAACAGACTGAGAAAGTCAGCCTAATGTTTTAAATTTTTGCTGTTTTATTTTGGTTTCCTTTTTGAAAGATGGTCTCACATATCCCAGGCTGGCCTCAGACTCATGGTTTACCGAAGGCTGACTTTGAACTCTTGATCTTCCCATCTCCACCTTCCCATGTGGTTATGCAGTGCTGGAATCAACCCCAGGTCTTCTGTGAATGCTGCGGATGGGCTCTATCAGCTGCGGCATCCCCAGCCTTTGTCAGCCTGTGTTTTAGTGACACAAGAGAACGAGAAACATTAAAAAGCTGAAGCAATGGCCGTCTCTGGGCTTCCCGGAGCTGGTGCCTTAGGTCTCGCTCGCACACCTGCCTGCCAGCGGTTTCCCCTGTGTTAGCTGCCAGAGGTGGTCGTCTAGCTTGTTTCTTCTGTAATCAAGCACACTGACTGTCCGGGGGGTGTTAGGTTCTCCTCACATGGTCCCTAAACAGCACAGGTTATCAGTAAACATCAGTATTGCTCTTAGACCAGCTGTGAGCCTCCTCCTCCAAAGTACCGTCCTCCTGGGTTCTGAGACTTTGGCACAAGTTCACAAGCTCTCCCTCCTTTTCCAGCACTTGTCAAAATATTTTTTCCAAACAGTGTGTCATTCCTGTGACAGAACTCTGGTGCCAACTGTGAGGTTAATGAGAGTGCCTCCACTCCACACCGTCTTGTTTTGTTTTGCCCGTGGACCCAGAGCCCAGTGTTTCTACTCCTTTGATCTCTGAGTGGAAAACAAAACCCCAGGTACTGTAGCCATTGGCCCAAGGAGAGAAGCATGTAGGGTAGGGTTCAACACACACACACACACACAGGAAGGTAGATCAGAGAGCATCAGGTGGGGACAAAGAAGCTAAGGTTGGGTGTCACATGGGGAGCCCAAAGCCACAGCATGAGCCTTTGAGAGAGTGGAATTTTCTATCTCCAGTATGATGCTAAGGGACACAGAATTCCTGCCCTGTCAGACAAAGAGGGAACTGGGAGTTAGGTGGTGACAGCACACACCTTTAATCCATCCCAGCACTCTGGAGGCAGAAGTAGAGGATCTCCGTGAGTTCAAGGCCACCCTGGTCTACAAAGCAAGTTCCCAGACAACCAGAGCTGTTACACAGAGAAAACCAAAACAGAGAGAAAGAGAAGGGAGAGAGAGAGAGAGAGAGAGAGAGAGAGAGAGAGAGAGAGCGCGCGGGAGAGCGAGAGAGCGCTAGGACATGCTTCCTCTGTTTCCCAGTCATTCACATGTGCCCAGAAGATAGCTTTAAAAATGACTTGTTTTGACTTAGACGTTCAGAAGTATCAGTTCTACTCTATGCTCTGTTGGTTCTTGACCCACAGTGAGGCAAAATGTCCCAACAGCTGCAGCCTGGGATTCAGAGCACAGTTCCCAGGAAGCAGAGCAGAGACAGGATGTGCCCTTTCCTCGCAGAGACCAGGAACTGCTTCTCCTGCAGTCAGGCTCTGATACTCGCTGCTCACATACTGAATATTCCCTGAAGGAAGAGGCATCCTCTCCTGCCACAGACATACCCTGGGCTTTAGATTGGCCTGGTGGTGTGGTGCTGTGTCTGGGAGCCCAGCATCAACAACAGAGAGGGTGGATAGATACTGAAAAACTCAAGTCAGTGGCAGGCTACCATAGCAACAGATGCCACAAGGAAGACCACCCAAAGTCTGTGAGACCATCAGAGAGGCCCTGCCTGTGTATCAGGAAGGTTCTCCAGAGAGCTGTTATTTCATCTCAGAATGGAGTGCTCCCCTGGGCTGAGTGCTCTCAGGGGTCACTGGCAGCAGAGCCCCGCAGAGGGAGAAGTAGGAGGTATCCGGGTACCCAGAGTGCAAGGAAGAGAGAAGAGACACAGGGTGGGGGGGACACAATGTGCTCTAAGCAAGGCAAGGCTGGCATGCCACAGGTGTAGCTGTGTGACTACGTTTAGGGTTATCAATCAAAATGTGCAACTGTCAGGAGTGTCGTGTGAAGTGGGAATCCCCTCCCTCGGGTGTGAACATGATGCCTGGAACTCAGCAGCTACTTTCAACCGTGAGCTGGGAGCCTTGATGGTAGAAAGCAAGGTAGACACAGCCTGCTTCTTTGATCATCATGGATTTGTTAAAATATCTTTCCTAGACTTGTTTCTAAATTTTTGTAAGTTAAAAAAGGTCAAAAATAAATTTTTCTCATATAAGCTGAAGAGTCCAAGAATAAGATTAAAGAAATATAAGTTCCAGAAATAAGAATGTAGAAATAAAGAAATACAAAGTTGTAAGCCTAGGAGAATGGGAGCAGACTGTCAGCAGCTTTCTCAGCAGCTTAAGGATTAACTATTAACAGTGGGTTACTCCACTTTACAACCCAGAGCTCTGTTTGTGAGGCTGAAGCGGCCCTTTGTGAACTTAGGGTCGCTCTGTAAACCGAGGATCAGCTTTTAGACAACCCCGCCGCCACTCATGACCACACGTTGATGTGAGCTGAGTTAACTTTTAAATAATGGGATTATGTGACTTCTGACTTGAAGGTTGCACATTTTCCCATATCCTTCCCTGCCATGCGAAACCCGGGAGGCACAGAGCTTCGGTAAACACCGTGAGCAGGTGGCAGAGAAACAGTGGAGTGAATACAAACACTAGTTTAACTGAAAAACCCTATTACTGAGAATTTCAGAGAAGGGTGATTTGTGTCTAAGTTTCACCTCAAGATTGTAAAAGTTCCTGTTATTGCCTAATGCTTGCTATAAAAGGAGGACTTGGAAAACAGGCCTTGGCCACAGCCTTAAAATCCATCTCTGGCTGTGGTCTCAGCTAGCTGATAAGCTTTTTGTGTCCCATGGAAATTGTTTTTAATTTTTTTTTCAAGGAATGAAGTTTGCTTCTGGTTTATTAGACTTTGGTGGTCTGTCCCCATCTTTGCACGACTTCTATGAACCCAACATAAGCCACTGAAACCCGAGCACACCTAAGTTGGAATCCTGATTTGGATGGTGTTGCCGGAGCCAAGGAACTGGGGGACTTTCATGAAGAACTCACTGTGGAGTGGTGGACCTCCTCATGATTCTAGGGTCTTCTAGGCCTGCGCGCTGATCTGCAAAGATCCATGGGAGCAAACAATTCCTGTCCAAGAGAGGCCAATGCAAAGATCTAAAGCCAGTGAAGCAAGAGGTACCCGAGCCTTGAGTACCCAGGATGCCAGGCGCCTGGGGTTGGTTCTCCAGCTGAGTAGGGCTCTTGACTGGCTGGCTGGCTGGATTCTCTCAGCCCAGCACTGGGGTTACAGGCCACTATGTCTGGCCTTCTTACATGGGTTCTGGGATGGAGCTCAGAACTTCATGCCTGCTAGGCATGCTCTTTATGGTTGAGCCTTCCCCTCAGCGTGGGAGCAGACTTTTCCTGTAGAGCACTGGTGAGTCTTTGGGGTAGAAGGCTGGGCATGTAGCTCAGTGTAGATCATATGCCTTGACTTGTGAGGCCCTGGGCTCTGTCCCAAACACCAACAGTTTCTTGGCTGCGCTTTCTGTGGTTGTTTTTCTGTATTCTCATTTGTTCTGAATTGGACAGCCATGAACTTGACTTACCCTGGCCACACTGCTTTCCAAACTTGAGTGTGCCTCAGAGTTCACTGCGGTACTTGTCCAAGGAAATCCCTGGGTATGGGCTGGGTCGGGGAGCATCTGCCTTGCTTAGCTGGTTCCTAATCTGAGGAGGTTTTGCTTGAGCTGATGCTGGGGGACTCTAGGAAGGAACTCATAGTTGAGTTCCTTGGAACTCAGATATATAAGATAGCTGGAAGGGTGCTGGCTAGGCTTCCTGTGGGATGACCCAGAACTGGGGGTGGGCAGGGATGCCAGGCTTCCTGTGGATGACCCAGAACTGGGGGAGCAGGCATGCCAGGCTTCCTGTGGATGACCCAGAACTGGGGGAGCAGGCATGCCAGGCTTCCCCAGAGCAACAGCATTCCAGCTGAGTGGAAAGGAGCACATGCCTGGCAAAAGAGCAGAAGTCTGGTTCAAAGTGAAGAGCAGAAGAAAGTGGAGCACCATGGTGTCCTCCCTCGCTGCTCTGTCTTCCTGCACCCCGAGACAACTTGAGAGGTTGCTGTGTAGCTCATCAGGAGCTCGAGTTACACATTTGGAGATTCTGGAAGAAATGTGCCGTGAGTTACGGAGCTGCTGCTGGGGTCGCAACAATCCTGAGAGAGACACTGGGCTCCAGATTAAAAAGGCCTTCTTCCCCTTGGCGACTGTGAGTCGTGATGACTATACACACATAGAGAGAGCATGGCAGATTCATCCAGAGCCTGTAGCCCTGCCCTGCCTTGTCTGCCCACCGGATGCCTGGGAGATTGGGCCCTGCCTTGCACATGCAGTAAGGGAACCTTATTGGCCCCCTCACTTCCTCTTAAGAATCCAGTTTCTCCCTTGAAGGCGTCATCACGCCTGATTCCCCCCTCTTCATCTCCTCCGCAGCCCTTTGCTGGACTGTTTCTTGCTTGGTGCAGATCTGACCCCAGAGAGCGTCTCAATTACCATCTAATAGCAACGATTCTGACGCGCGGCCGTCTCCAGGCATGCGAGAGCAGGCTGAACGCAGAATCCCTCTTGGTAAGTGTAGGCTGGAGGCATCCAAATGTCGCCGCCTGTGTCCATGCTGCAAATTCAGCGGGCGTAAACATACATACACATCCCGTGGGCCCTGAAGGAATGACGTCACTGCTGCGCCAGGATCCCACTCAGCTACTCCTGTGAGAAGGATCTCTTATGAGGGCTTCGCCTCCTTTCTCTTCCTTTATTGACCACCCAGGGAGGGCCGTTTGTACCCATATCAAAACTGTGGGAAATTGCTTTGGCTGTTCTGAGCCTTCTCCAACCTCACGGAAATCTTACAGATGCCCGCCCCCATCTTTGTAAATAATTCTCCCCCGTTTTACAGTCCAGAGAAGCCATCTTTGAGCTGCTGAGGGACCAGAGCCTGGGGTGTGTTGTGGGTCTGGGCTGGTAGGCTCTACAGTCAGTGACTACTTCTAGCTGGAACTGCACCAGACCCGGAGCTCAGCTACTCTGGAAGCTGAAGCAAGAGCATTGTTCAAGCCAGGCTTGCCTGGGCCCCCATGGAGTTCAAGAGTGGCCTGGAGACTTAGCAAGGTGAATAAACATTTGCTGGGTTAGCATGAGGACCAGACTTTAATCCCTAGGACCAGGATATTTTTTAAGCCAAAGTGGTGGTATGGAGGTCAGAGGATAATCTCAGGAGTTGCTCATGGCATCCATCTTGCTTGAGGCAGTTTCTGGTGTTTGCTAGCTTGCCCAAGCTCACTCAGAGGCTGCCTCACTGTGGAATGCTGAGCCCAGAGATAAACCACAGTGCTCACACTCACATTGGCTCTGGGCTTCTAAAGGCCACTTCTCAGGCTTGTGCAACAAACTTTTCACCCACTGAGACCAGCCTGACCTGAGTTTGAATTCCCTCAAGGTGACCTTGGTCAGGTTTCCTGACTGGGATCCCTAGGAACTCACCTTGAAAGTGGTGACTTTGTAGGGTTGTGATGATTACATAAAACAAGCATTTGAGAGCCAGGCTCCAAAGCCACGTAGCTTTGGTTAAAGTCCCAGGTGTGGCTGTATGGCTTTGGGTAAGTTACTTCCCCTCTCTGGGCCTCCCTTTTTTGGTCTGTAAATGTGTGCACAGAGCTAAGGGATGTCTCTCTCTGTGTGTGTAAGAGGTAAGAGATGGGGGGGGGGGAGGACTGTAACCAAGGAACAGGTTCCGCTGTAGTAGTGTTTGGTAAGCTTTGTGACTGGAGTATGTGCTGAGATACTGAAGGAAAGCATCCATGGCAGGCTGGACCTGGGATAAGAGCTTTACCACCACCACCACCACCACCACCACCACCACCACCACCACCACCACCACCAGCAGCAGCAGCAGCAGCAGCAGCAGCAGCAGCAGCAGCAGCAGCAGCAGCAGCGAGGAATAAGGACTGCAGAGTTTCATCTCTGCACTTCTGAAGACTCCAGGCCAAGAGTTCTCAGTCCTCACTGCATTTTGGTACCACATGGGGGTCTTATTCAATGCCCACATCCGGATCCCTCATTGGTCTACAGGAGACCTGGCATCCAAGGATAGTTTTTAATAATATTAAGTAGCCAGGCCCGAGAGTCACTGAATTAGATTAGTTAGAGAGGTAGCTAAGAAAGCAGGCTGTAGCTTCCTGCGGAGGTGATATTTTAAGATTCAGGTACGTGGCAGGAATTGATGACAGTGGGGTTCAGAGAGTAGAGCCGGTGCCAAGGTCCTGGGGCAGGCATGGGCTTGGTGTGTGAGGAAAGCAGCTGGTAGCCTGGGGTGGGAGAAAAGTGGTTGTGCATAAATGGCGAGGACCGAAGCCCCAGGAGGGCAAGAATAGGAAACTGCAGCTTCCTCTAGTCCCCGGCACAGGTGGAGAGCGGCCCTCCCTTGTGCCCAAATATCCTTGAGCCAGAGACTAGAAAATCCACAAGATTACTCCTGAGGCAGTGGCCAGTCTCACAGGCAGGTCACTGGGTCCTGGGGCGAGAGAGGCAGGAAATCATTACGGTGACCACTGTGAGAGGAGATTGCCCGAGATGGGCCAGTTGTGCCCTTGGGGCCCATCACAAAGACCATGAGGCGGGTGGCCGACTGGCAGGGAGAGAA
Organism: Microtus pennsylvanicus; assembly: GCF_037038515.1. Lineage (NCBI taxonomy): Eukaryota > Metazoa > Chordata > Mammalia > Rodentia > Cricetidae > Microtus > Microtus pennsylvanicus. Next base: position 70,394,270 of record NC_134580.1, read on the forward strand.
GGCAGGCTGCCAGGAGAATTGTACCTCCTGCCAGGGCTTAATTACTGCTCTAGTATGGTGTGGGCCTGGTGGGCGCAGGTGTTTCTATTTTCTGGCACAATTATCTAGGAGGCTAGAACAGGAACATCAGGGACGCAGGTTTGTGCCTGTGTCTTTGTACTTAGTGGCTCGGCCTCAGGGGACAGCATATCTGTCCTGATGACTGGTTGGTGCATACACCTCTGTGTGTTTGTGAGTGTGTGTGTGTGTGTGGTGTGTCTGAGTCCATTGTAAGCATAGAGGGTGATGTGTGTGATGTTCAGGATTTGTGTTTAGACATGTGTGTGCCTGTGTGCTCATGTGTGAAAACTACAGGCTTTCCAAGCAGGTTCCACCTTCCATGCCTGAATCATTGACTGTTAGTGAGCTGTGGGCCTTGGTTCTAAGGCCACACAGCCTTTGTCCACTGGACAGATGTCCAAGCTGCTGGCTTGGTCTCACTAAGAATGTATTTGGAACAGCTTATTTGTCCATGGCAGTCAGCCAGGTGACCCTTCCTGCTGCAGCGCCTAAGGTGGCCAGCTGCATCCTGTGGTTTGACTTGACGTGGGTCAGTACACAGTGAGGCCTGGCCCTAGGCCATCTGGCCTGCTGGGCTCCCTGTATGGAGGGAGCCTTAAGGAAGAGCTACGGGGCCACTGTTTGGATGTCTTCCCAAACAGCTGGGGCCCTAGGTGAGAGGAAGAAGAAGGGAAGGGAGGCCCACCACATGCCTGAGGGGAGTGTCCCCAAGTGTGAGTCGGAGGTATGAGAACGCAGAACGGTGGCAGGAGTAACCCTGCAGCCATCCATCGGACCCTCATGGCCGGCTCCTCCCACGCTTCTCTCTCCACTGTCCAGCAGTAGCACTAGTTCCTCTGAGTTCCTGAGCTCCACCCCGGGAACTTTGCAGTCTCACTTCTTAGATTCCTGCTCTTTCTAAGAGTGGCTGCTTCTAGTCATCCATTGCCCTCTGTGATGGCGATTCTCCGTTGTTACTTTGACTACATCTGGAACTAACTAAAACCCCCAAAAATGAAGAAACATACCTGCAAGGGATTGTTGCTTAACTGAAGAGAAAAGATCCAGTTCTAATCCAGATCCGTGGGGTGGGAAGACCCACCTCTAATCTGAGCCGCGCCATCTGCTAGAAGCTTACATAAGGATACGGAAGAAGGAAGTTCACTCTGCCTGCTTGCTCCTGCCTAGCTAGCAAGTCCATTCTTTTGCTAGCATTAGATCCTACTCCTTTGGAATACTCGTACATGATGAAGACTAGCTGAGACATCCAGCCTCATGGACTAGATTCTTGGACCTTCCATTCATAGCCAGTTATTATTGGATTAGCTGGACCACAGCCTGTAAGTCATTCTAATAAATCTCAAATATATATATGTGTGTTCTATATATAGAGTTGTCCCATATCTCTGTCAAATTATGCTCTGTGGCACAGGCTTCTCTCTGCCTTTATCTGGTTTTCCCACATTGTCTTCTCTGAAATACAAGCCCTATGCAGGTAATCCCTGTGTGTCTTGTTCAGTCCCCTTATTATATAACCAGGTTCATATGGCGTATTCACTCAACAGATCACAATGGCTTTAATACATCCACTGAGCATGAAACAATGCATCAGGAACAACTTTTTACTTCAAGCTCAGGATAAGAGCACTGTTATGCCCAAATCTGCGAAGTTCCACAAAAAGCCAACAAGGGAACCGAATCCTGTATGTAAAAGCAAGGAGCTTTTATTTTATGCAAGTTTACAAACTCGGTCTCTCTGCATGTCCAACGTATTGGAATAAACGGAGAGCCCCGAGCTCAGTTAGAGCTAGGGTTTCTGAGGTCCAGGATCCCTGATTGGCTGACATTTGCCTAGGGGTGTCCTGGTGAGTGTGCTGGCAGGTGGTCCTATCTATAATGGTTGGAATGCTAGGCATTTTCATTGGATGGTCTGTTCTTGAGTGGTGCTTGGTAATCTCAGTTTGTGGTTCTTCCTACAGCCAGGGTAAACTACTGAGACTCAGGCCTCCATTAAACTTATCAATGGCTGAGTCTTACTCTGGCAGGTGATAATGGTTGGAAGTAAAGAACTTCTTTGGGTGCTCTGTTTCTGTTTAGCTTATCATGGCTGGCTCCTACAGCACCAAGTGTTCTTGTTAGCTCTCTTACTGATGGGGGAAGATGGTGTCCAGAGAGGCTGAAAGACTGTTTGAGAGGACGGAGCAGCCGGCATAGGACTCTAGATTGTCTCAGGTGTGTCTAGCACAGCTTCATGATCTTAGTATTTCCCAGGGGTCAGGAAGCAATTAGAATAAGGAAAGTATGGCTCAGGTGCTGGCAGACAGGTGACAGTTACCTGTAATCTACCACTCTGAAACAAAGTACCAAAATTCAGTGGTTTAAAATAGCCAAGGGTCTTTACTTGCAAGTGTTCGTTGCAATGAGCCATTGGTCTAGTTTGAGACCTCTGGTTTCTGCTACTATCAATGCTGGGCCCGCACTGGGACTCCTCTTGGATATCCTGTTGTTTTCCTGTGTCATGGAGGCCTTCAGCTTTGGATCTGAAAGTCTGGCCCCTTCACATGCTCCAGGAGACCTTAGATGGGGCGGATGTTGGGATGTGCCAGTTCATAGCCCTGTTTCTGGGCCCGGTGGTTGCTGGCTTGGTCAGGCTGCCAGCTCTCTCCCCCACCCCCCACCCCGTGGGTTCTCCAGCACCACCGCTGCTGGCTCACTCTAGGCAGATAGCAGCAAGGGGGGGGGGCAGTTCTCCTGCTCCCATACCCATAGGGCCAGTGGTTGGCTTTAAATAAGACACTGGAGGAAGACCACAAGGAACCAGATTAAACCAGCCTAAACCAAACAGAGTTCCCCACTTCTAGGTGACCTAGTGTAAGCAGTCTTGGGGCATGGCGTGTATGAAGAAGTGCACTCTCGTCCTGAGCCCCACATACAGCTGTAGATTCTGTGTGACTCCAGGAGAAGTAAGAGGGCTCTTCCAGGGAGGAGCCCCTTGTCCCTCCACTCTGGGAACCACCCTTGTTTCATGCAATCAACCTTCCTTCTTCATTTTTCCCTTCGGGTTGGGCTCATTGACTTTGTCTGGGCCAAGGGCTGAGCCGACTGGGTCCTTGTAGAGGTTTGAATGAAAAATGTCCCCTACAGGCTCTTGCCTTTGAATACTTGCTCCCCAGTTTGTGGAAGTTGAGGAGGTTCAGCATTGGACTTGGAGGTTTCAAAACCTCTCCCATTCTCAGTGTGCGTGCGCTCTCTTCTCTCTCTCTCTCTCTCTCTCTCTCTCTCTCTCTCTCTCTCTCTCTCTTTCTCTCTCTCGGAGCGGTACAAGATGCAAGTTGCTGCTTGCTGCCTCTGCCCTGCCATTATGGACTTTAACTCTCTGGAACCATAAAACAAAAAAAAAAAATGCTGTCTTCTGTAAGCTGGGCTAGGGTGTTGACTGCAGCAAGAGAGGAGTAATAAATGCAGTCCTGAGTGCAGGCACAGATGATGTGACAACAATCCCAGGCCTCAGAGCCAAGCAGCTCCTTGCATTCCTTCTCTCAGAGACATCTTCCTTCCCACCGAGCGCATATTAGGGACCTCACTGCCTACTCTGAATCTCCTTCCTCTGGGGGAGAATTTCAGACCTGTTGTCAATTCCCCTTGAGACTGAACTTGGACATCCCTCTCCAGATAAGTAGGATTGATCCAGTCCGACAACAGGTCACCACTTTACAGGACACACGTATCTGGATTATAAGGGATTTGAAGCGGCAGAGAGTGCTCACTAAGGGATCACAATAGCCACTCACAAAAGCCCCTTTCTCCTGGGGTCCATCAAACATCAGGCTGAAAAGAACTGGAGAGGCTTCAAAGAAAACCACTAGGACTCGGACTAACCAGGCAGTGGGTGATGGCCTTGAAACCTTGATCCTCCCGCTGTCCCTGTCCAACCGCTGACATTAAAGAAGTGCTGCTGCAACCAGTTTGTGCTATGCTAGAGCTGGAACCCAGGGCTTCCACAGTAGGCAAGCCCTCTATGAAACGCATTGTCTCCCCAGCTGCCCACCAGGCTTCACTGGGTCAGAAAGTCAGGCCTGGGATCTCCAGCTAAGAGGCTCTGTTCTCTCCCCTTCCTTACACTGCTGGGACCTACATAAATCTGAATGCTCTTCACAGACATCCAAGCTCAGAAGCCCCTTCTAAAGCCCTTCCTGGAAGTTTTAGCTCTGAGAGAAGTTTGGTGTCCTGCCGTGAAGAAAGGCTCCCAGTGATGACTCTGTGGCTGGATGGCTTCCTGCAGCTGCAGGCTGTGTCTGCTTAGTCAAGGTGTCCTCCGAGCCAGGAGCAGGCCACCCCCTTTCTCCTCTTTCACCGCCTTCTGCAGGGCTCTGAAGGCCCTCTCCTATCATGTCTTCATGCGCTGGAGAGCCATACCACATTGGCCAAGTGGCTCACACCAAAGTATTTGCATCCCGGCTGGTCCCTATCAGCTGTGGCATCTGAGGCAATCATTCTACATAAAATGCAAAAGGGCCAGGGTTTTGTTTTTAACCAAACTTCCTTTTTTCCTTCCTTCCTTCCTTCCTTCCTTCCTTCCTTCCTTCCTTCCTTCCTTCCTTCCTTCCTTCCTTCCTTCCTCCCCACCTCTTTCTTTCTTTTTACTTCCTTTTTCTTTCTTTTTTTGTTTTTATTTTGTTTTCTGAGACAGGGTTTCTCTTTGTAGCTTTGGTTGACCTGGAACATGCTTGGTAGATCAGTTTGAATTTGGAGATCCTCGTGTTCCTACCTTCTGCATACTAGAATTAAAGGTGTAGGATACCACACCCTGCTGGGATTTGGCTTTGACCCACCACGGACTGAACTCAGATGAAGACAATGAGTCCTGGGAAATACAAGGCTCTTGCCTGCTCCAAGCCACAGTTTCAAGTCAGTCTGGGGGTCAGGTCACTTTAGGATTTAAGCTCAGATTAATGTGACTCTGAATTCACCGTTTTCTCTCTCTTCTGGCCCACATTTGCTCACCTGCTGCACTCAACCGACTGGGAAGATCTGGCAGGCTCAGCTCAGCTTGGGGACCCTAGTGTGCGTCTGCTCTTCCTCCTGATGGCAAGGCCCAAGCTGGGAGCTGACAAGCCCTGCAGCCCTCTGGGGTGGCTGCCAACAGAATGGGTTGGGCTCTGCCCAGATGTCGCTCTGCCAGGGCTTGATGAAGGCTGGCTTCCTCTGCTGGCAGTGATTGGCAGGCATTTATTTCCCTTTAAGAGGCCAGCATCTGTGGTGTGTTTATGGTTTAATTTTTATTTTCTCTGCCACAGATCTGCTAAAAGTCTGGGGAAAGACAGCTCTGCCTGGACAACTGTTCCCTTAACCCTGGAGACAGCCATCTCTGAGGGACAGCAGCCTGGGCCTTCTCAGCGGCTCACAGGGCAGGATGGCCCGGGCCAGCTTACATTTTGCTCTTGACTGAGATTCCTACTAAAGATCAGCTGAAGGCTGTATTAGCTGTCCCAGGAGGTCCCAGCTTTCCACTGGGGTCCTGGCCATTACAAGGTGTGGCTTTGGGACAGTACATTCTTTCTTTTACTATGGTTGTTTGTTGTGTTATTTACATATTTTTCGAGAGAGAGAGAGAGAGAGAGAGAGAGAGAGAGAGAGAGAGAGAGAGAGAGAGTGTGTGTGTATACAGTGTCTGCTCCCCATGCTCACATGTAGATTCCAGAGTGGGGGAGGGGTCCTCCTCTACCAAATCATATAATAATATCTATTATTCCCTGAACTTGGAACAAGGCTGGTAGCCAGTAAATCCCAGCCATCCTCCTGTCTCTGCTTCTATAGTATTGGGATTGTGGGTACCCAGCTTTTATTTTTTTGAAAGAAAAGCAATTTTATTTAAAAAAAATAATATAACAAAAGGAAACTGGGACCAGAGCGCAGGGTTAGTCCATCCGGGCCTTCAGTGTCCTGGTAGTGATCTTGTCCTTTTCAATGATGTGGACAATGACGCCCATGCCCGAGACAGCATCCCCGTCCACGGCATTCAGCATGGCTTGGGAAATGGTCTCAAACAGGTGTTCTGGATCCATGTTGGGCTCCCAGAGAGACTCGCACATCCCATACATCTGTTCGGAGCAGGTACCACTGACTACAAAGTCGTCAGTTACCATGGGGCAGCCAATCAGGTCTAGGGAGCAGGTGAAGGGCTTCGGGTCCAACCTGGCAATGACAGGCTCTGTGGAGTAGGGACCAAACCGTTTCTCATACAAGAGGTTGGCCACCATGCTCATGAGGGTGTAGGGCTTGATCTGCCGACCTTCCTTCAGCTCATACAGGTTCAGTCGGAACTTGAGGTCTGGACGTTGGTGGCCAGCCCGGCCAAGCCTATGTACAGCCTGTCACCCATAGGAAAGATCTTCTGGGAGTCTGTGGTCACCATCTGGGCCTGGATCCCGAAACGCCGGTCCGCGGCAATGGCCACACAGTTCTTTCCCTTCATGGCCATGACAGCCCCTCTGTTATAGGACATAATAGACATGATTGCGCCACTGCGATTCTTGTCTGGTACCCAGCTTTTCACACAAATGATGGAATTCGGATTTAGGTCCTCATGCTTATGCTGAGCCATCTCTCTCCCTGACCCCTGAAAGTCACGAATACATTTGAGCAATGCTGACACTCCACCCTAGCGCCTCCTGCTGGGCAAGTGCTCTACCTGTGAGCAACACAACAGGCTGGTGTGTAACACTTAGATTGGAGATGGTTTAAAACTTAAAACAGTTGCAAAAATAATCCTGAAAATTCCTACAAAAATACCCTTACTCCCCTGGCCCACACAGATACCTTAGTGACCCTTTGGGATCTGGCGATCTTCCCTCCAAAGTATCAGATGCAAGTTCCACTCTCGTTTCCTCAGGTTAGATTACACACGCTCTTGCAATACTGTTTCTTATTTTCAGTTTTTATCATCTCCCCTGAGCTGACTTGGAGTGATCCCGTCTCCAGCCCTCACCTTCTACATCTGTCTTTACCACCTTTCACCGTCTACGCAGCTCCTTGTAACTCCTGCTCTGATGGTGACACCTTTCCACTGCATAGCACATCTGCAGTTCACAGTCTGGCCCTCCCCTTCTCTGCTCTCCTGCTCTGATGGTGACACCTTTCCACTGCATAGCACATCTGCAGTTCACAGTCTGGCCCTCCCCTTCTCTGCTCTCCAGTTTCCTTTCCTGTGTCCTCTCTGAGCATTATTTCCACAGTTTGGCTGAGATGTTGGCGTTCGGTGTTATGACTGTCGTATATTTTATTTCATCTGCTTAGTTCTCTGCTTGTGAACTACTCGTTCCTAACCTCCGACTTCTCCAGTTTGCCTGACCTGTTCTTGGCGCTCTTGTACACACTGGCCTTTCTCCAGTTCATCAACTCAAGACACCTTCTTGGGCCAGCTTGGACTTGCAGGCAGATGGCCTCATTGTGTGAGGACCCTAGCAGCATGTCCTGTTTCCTTGATCCATATCTTCCTTTTTTGGTTCACTCTCTCGTTTAGGAGTGCATTCTCCAGTAGTTTTCTGGGGGGAGAGGGGTGGTGGGGGATAAAAGGTAGCTGGAGGCAAATAATATTTTGAATGTCTAGGGAAACTTTTTGCCAATCGCGTCGCTCACAGGGCTGCAGAGAAGCCAGAGCTTGCCCGAGGCTACCTTTACTTCAGGCTTCCAGTCACTTGGACCTCCACTGACACTGTGGTGGGAACTGGCTTTCTCTCCTTGCTGAACCTCCTTAGGGTCCTCTCAACCTCAAGATGCACGGTTTTCATTTGAGGAGGTTTCCTCAATTGTTTTATTGATATTTCCTTCCCAAATTCCCCATCTTTGTCCATGGAATCTTTGTCTATATGACCTTTTCTTGTAGAGTTTGGGTAATTATGACCATATTACTATCAAAAGTGTGTCCTGTCTACCTTTCTAGTTCTGTTTCTTCTAGGACTTCATATTTGAGCCCCTAGGGTCCTTCCCCATCCTCTCTTTATGAGAAGTCAGAGCCAAGAGCAGGTAAGCATGTAGAATCCTTAGCTCTGTCCTCTTGGTCCATTTGTTTCTGAAAGGATGCTTGGCCACTCTTGCATCTAGAGACCAAGGTCTCCAGCTACTGGACCTGGAGGGGAGCTGGTGCTGCACCACAGGTTCACTTTGCCCCCCACATCTCCCTTTGTGCCTGGAGACCTTTAAGATGATACCAGAGATTTACTTGGATGGAAAGTGGGCTGTATCCCATGGGCTGGGTTCCAGACTGGATAAGAAGAAGAAAGACGTGCCTCTCTCTGCTTCCTGGCCACAGAGACAATGTGACCCTGTCACTTCACATCCCAGCTACCAGGACTTCTCCAACAATGACAAACCGCATCCTTGAACTGCGAGTCAAGATAAACCCTTCCTTCTTGAAGCTGCTTTTCTCAGGCATTTTCACAACAGTAATGAGGGAGGTAGCTGATGCTGTCAGTTGCCAGAAAAGACTCCAAGAGAACAGTGCCTCTGTGTCAAAGCACTAATCTGTATTGTAAGTATAGTCTTCTGTGATTACCTTATTAATAATCATCCTCTGACAGTAGTATTTAACTCTACAGGGACTTGCATTCCTGGTGGTGACGTAGAGAAAGGCACAAGAGGTAACAACATAAACCAGAACTATTTGAAAAACCAGGCTTTCATTTTATGCCAGGTGCACACTGCAAGGCCAGAGGACACTCTGTGGGAGTTGGAGCTCTCCTTCTAAACTGTGGCTTCCAGGGATAGAACTCAAAAGGTCAGGCTTGATGGCCGGCACCCTCTCCCACTGAATCACCTAGCCTGCCCCAAACTAGGCTTTAATGTGCTAGTCAAAAACAGTAGAATCAAAATGCCCCAGGGAACTGAGTTCTAGAAAGAAGCCGAAACTGGAGCAGAGCCTGGTCCAAGGAAGGACTGCCTCTGCAAGGTCAGCCAGAACTCACTTTAGCCTTGGAGTGGAGTTCCGGCAGGTGGCAGGTGGGGCAAATTAGAGTTTGGAATACAGGAAGTCAACGAAGCCAACAGCACGGAGTCGCTCTGACGCAGGAGGAGGTGGTATTCCGACACTCAACTTCCTACCCACCCCACCTAAAGCTTCCTAGAAGGCAGGATTTGAGGAAAGGGGTGGAAATAGAGAAGGCTGGAGTAGTCACACAGATTCGCAGAGGAACTTGGGTAATAATAAAACCTTCCTGAAACCGCAGCTCAATACTGACAAGCAAAGACAGGCTGTCCTGAGGAGCTGATTACAGGTAACTCTGACTCTCAGCCCCACTGAATTCCACGTGAGGTGAGTCCACTCACCAGGCAGTGGGAGGGTCAGACTCTGGAGCAAACAAAGCACAAAATAAAGGGGAAATTGTATTATTTCCACCGCATTGTTTTTTATAAAAGCTCTCAAAAATATAATGAAAGGAGACGGGAGAGATGTTAGAAGCTAGCTGGGAACATGTGACTCATGACCGAAAGCAAATGTAGATAATGGGAGCAGACATGAAACCATTCATGCGAATGAATATTTACGAGGGGATTTATAGGACAAAAATAGGTGGACTGTGTGCAGAAGTGATATTTCAGGATTATGCAGGGCAACTTTACAAAATAACAAAATGACAATTCTAGACATAAAAATTAAAATCTTGGAACTGAGAATATGACAGGTGAATAGTAGATTCAACTTGAGGAAAAGGGGGTGCTCAGTAAGGGTGAAGAAAGATGAGGGAAACAGCTCTGACAGGGAAGAACCCGGGGAGGTGTGCAGTGGAGCACCAGCCTCCTAGTTTTGACATTAGCCGGTTTCAGTCTAGTTGGGATCCTAGAAGGGAGGAGCCTACCATATTGGCTCAGAGAAATCCATGGTGAGGCATGCTATACTAACATTGAATTTTAAAGCAATGATAAATAGCTGCATCTTTAATATATTTTAAAAGCCATACATCTGTTTGATAGTTGGAAACTGAAAATCAATAAGCAATGGAAAGTGGCTTTGAGGGGAGGAGGGAGACAGAGAATTGACCCTGTCTTGAACTTGCTAATTGAGCACTTTACTATTGAACTTGCCTGATTTTATTTGCTTTTATGTTTGTGAGACAGGATCTTTATGTAGTAAAGTCTGGCCTGGAACTTGCAATTCCCCTGCCTCAGCCTCCTGAGTGCTGGAAATACAGGGCCAGCAGGCCCAGTTGAAAAGTAGCTTTAATGCTGTCACAAACCAAACCTATTCACCTAGGATTTTATATCCAGCAAAATTATGTTTTAAAAATAAAAACAGGAACTGAGGAGATGGCTCAGTAGGTGCAATGGTTGCCACATAGGCACAAGGACCTGATTTCGAAGCATCAGCATCTGTGTTAAAAAGTGAATGTTTTGTCATGTTCTGTAGCCACAGTTCCAGAGGGACAGAGATAGGCAGAACCATGGCGCTACCTGGCCACAGCCAGTCTAGCTGATATGACCTCCTCCAGCTTCAGTGAGAGACCCTCCCTCAAAACGTAAGGTGGAGAGTGATTGAGAAAGTCACCATATATCTATATCTATCTATCTATCTATCTATCTATCTATCTATCTATCTATCTATCTATCTATCTATCTATCTATATTTAGATATAGATATAGGATAGATGGTCAGAGTTCTTTAGTGACCTAGAACTGGTCGTCTGGATATGGTATTTACTGAGTGGCTTACACTCTGGCTTGTCTAGCAGTGGCTGTCTCCCCGGGAAGTCCTACAGTTGCTCCATTCACATGGCTGCATGTCTCAGCAGGTCTTCAGTATACATCAGAATCCCGAAGAAGTGAGACCTAATACCAGTGAAGAAATGAACTTCCAGGAGGAATTAGGGAAAGCAGACAAAGAGAAAATTCTCCCCTTTCCCACGTCCTTTGTATAGGCTGCATCAGAAGGTGAGGTTCAGGTTTAAGGTGGATCTTCTAACCTTCAGTGATCTAACCAAGAAAAATCCCTCTTAGGTATGCAGAACTGTTTGAGTGTTAGTCAATTCCTGAAGTTGTCAAGCAGACAACCAAGAATAGCCACCACACCTGATGTCAGCTCTCTTAGTTAAGGGTTTCTGTTGCTGTGAAGAGACACCACAACCATGGCTGCTCTTATAAAAGAAAACTTTCAATTGGGGCTGGCTTACAGGTTCAGAGGTTCAGCCATTATGGCCATGGCAGGAAGCATGGCCGCATGCAGGCAGACATGGTGCTGGAAACGAAGCCGAGAGTTCTACATCTGGATCTGCAGGCAGCAGGAAGAGAGAAACCTGGACCTGGCTTGAGCATTTGAAACCCCAAAGCCCATCCCCAGTGACACACTTTCTTCAACAAGGCCACACCTACCCCAGCAAGAACACACCTCTTAATCCCTGTTAAATACCCGCCACACCCTAGTGACCATGTATTCAAATATATGAGCCTTTGGGGACCATTCCTACTCAAATCACCTCCTTGACCTTTCACCTCTGCACATGATTTGCATGTGCACACATGCACACTTCACTCTGTGAACAAATCAGTCTTAAATAAAGACACTTTAAGGTGATCTCAGTGGAGCAGACTCCACAGCTGAGAGACTGCAGAATGAGGTGTTCGGGGTGGGGGGAAACGATGCTGATCTACAGGGAGAAACAGAGCACCAAAGGGGGAGAACCTGTGTAAGGGGAAAAACTGTGTCCTCTGTCACTACTTAAAAGTTTGTCATCCTTTGCAAATGAGAGCACCAAGGAGCCAAGCCTCACTGGAAGCAGTTTGAAAAGCTTGTTTTGCTTGATAGTTTGTTTCAAAGTATTAAATGCAAACTCACTTAAGACCCCAGAAATTACATTTCTAAGTGTAGTTATTCAAGAGAGATACAAATAGACCTTCAAACACATGATTTTGGAAGAATTGCCCATAGCAGCAACATTCTTAACACCCAAAGCAGAAACTACTGAGAGCCATCAAGAAGCAGTGCTGAGTGGGTAATCAAGACACGCTGACCCAGCTCTGGCTTTCATTTTTGAAGATTATTTTGCTTTTCAGTATGTGTGTGCGTGCACATATATATATTTGGGTGCTTGCAAAAGCTGGAAGCATCAGGTCCCTTGGAGCCAAAATTAGAGAAGGTTGTAATCCACCTGACACAGGTTCGGAGAACCAAACTTGGGTTCTCTGCAAGAGCAGCAAACGTTCTAACCACTATGCCTTCTCTGCAGCTCCCAATTTCACTTTCTTATGTGTGGTATCTGTGAGGACTATCATGTAACTCTTACTTTCATCCTAGAGATGTCCCTAGAATTAAACAGAGAAAAACATAGCTTGAAGATGCTGAAGGTGAGTCAGGCCAGGGGCGCAGGCCTACAAGTCCAGCTACTGAACCAGTAACCAGTACTGGGTTACAGGACAAGTCTGAGGCTAGCCTGGATAACTCATCAGGACACTGTCTCCAGATAGAGAATTTTAAAACAAAGGGTGAAGATGTATTCAACCTAGCACGCATGAGGCCCTGGGTTTGATTCTCAGGATCATCAAAAGAAAGGAAGAAAAAAGAGAGAGAGAAAGTGACAGGGGAGGGGAAACCTACATGAAAGCCTGGGAGACTTCGCTGAGTAATTAAAAAGAAGCAGGGAAGGAGAAGCAAACCACAGATGATGAGAAGTGAAAAGGAAACAGTCAGATAACAGGCTCATCCCAACTTCCCAAAGGTCACCATTACATTAAATATACTGTCACAACACCACATGTTAAAGTGAGGATTATCAGGTTGTATAAAAAGCAAGGTCTACCATATGCCATCTGTGGAGAAGCTGTTATAGATAAAGACCCATAAAAGTAGAAGTTTCCTGATAAATCTTGCAAATGCTCAGTCCCTGCTGACCCTATGAAAATCAGGCCAAAAATATAAGGTGGGAAACAGTAGCTAGTATTTCTTAATTAATTGATTAAACAGTCAGTTGTCAGAAAGATGCAAGAGTCCTGAGTGTGTGTGCCCAGTAACAGCAGTGGGAAACGAGTAAGATCAAAGTTGACAGAACAGAGAGAAGTGGAAGAATCGCACTGTTGGGGAAAATGACAGTCTGCCCTCAATAAACAGAGCACAAAGAAGCAGAAACATTACAGATTTCAACAGCGCACAGTCAGTGTCGGCTGGCTCTCTGAGGCCTGTTGAGTGCCGCATTTGAGTGTGGCAGGACAACCTCGTTTCAAGTGTGTGAAGCGCTCATCAAGACTATGGGCTGGAAAAGAATGAGCTTCCCCCAGGTCAAGGGATTGCAGTCATTTCCTACAAAGTTAAACACACATTTATATCTTATATCTTAGCAAAGTTTCTCTTCCTACAAACCCAAGAGAAATGAAACACCTGTACAAAGAAAAAGACACAGGAATGTTGTAGTAGTTTTCTTTTTAATTAACCTAAAGGGTGAATGATTCACATGCGGATAGGCAAGCTGGGTGGCACACACCTTTAATCTGAGCATTTGTGAGGCAGAGACAAGCAAATCTCTGAGTTCAAGGCCAGCCTGGTCTACAGAGCAAGTTCCAGGATAGCCAGGGCCACACAGAGAAATCTTGTCTTCAAAACAAAACAAAAAAAAAGTTGACCAAACAAAAATACCTCCAAAAATCAACAAGAAGGAGGAGGAGGGAGCTGGGCAAAGGAAGTTCATGAACACCGTGAGATACTGCTGTGAACACACACTGAGCAGAATCCTTAAACATCAGGAACACCAGGCCAAACAAACTTAGACATAGAGTATGCATAGTGTGAGTCCACTGGCATGAGTTCCACACACGGAAGACACTTACCCATAGTGCTAGTGTCATGGTTTGATAGGTTGCTGAAGGCCTGGCTCCATGGGGAACTCTTCAGAGGACGAGTGAGTTTGTACAAGATGCTCTATCGAAAGGTGAGGTCGGTTGGAGGAGGAGAGCCAGCAGAGAGTGCCTTTGAAGAACAGGTCTTGTCCCCAGCCTCTTCCTCTCTCTGCCTCCTGTTTACCATGAGGAGGGCCACTTGGCTGCTGCTGCATGCTCCCCACATGACCACATGACGCACCACACAGGCCCGGAATAGCGGAGTCCGGTGGCCGTGACCTGCTGCATCTGAAAGTGCGTGCCAAATCTTCCTCCCTTAGGTTGATATCTCCTGGGTATTATGTCACAGTCACAGAAGACTTACTGACGCAGGCAGGCATCAGAGTAATTGTTGCTTCTTGGAGAAAAGACAGCAAGAGTTGATATGGGGGAGGGGGGTGTGCTCCGGGACTGCCCAGAGTGCTGACAGCCTGTTTTCATGGGGATGGGACACACAGACAGCAACTGCTTCCTGCCAGCAAGGATTCCACTTACAGGTTTCCAACATGATAACAGCATGAATGCCACATGCATTCAGTGGAAACCACACTGAATTTGTATCTCTTCCTGGGTTAGAGACACCGTTCAAGGAGCAGCAGCTGGCAGCCAGCCATGAGGTCAAGAGGGGAGACAGCTGCTGCCCTGCAGGGTGCTGACAGTGTTCAGAGAGTCATGCTAGAACCATTGTTTTACACAGTTACACACACACATCCACATGTATGATATATGCATGTGCATCATAGATAATGTGATATAGCATATATACATGCAATATAGGCAAACATAATACATGCATAAAATATATGCTGCACACATATATTTGTATTACTATGATGTACACATATACAGTATATACATATATAAATACTGTGGGTGGATATTTAGATATATGCAAACACTATATAACACTATATATAAACACTATACCTATATAAATATAATTTATTCATATATTATATACATGTAAACCATATACCTATAAAAACAATACTTGCATATATGATATATGCATATGTAAAAACATGTCTACATAAATGCATATGCATATATATGTAATGCATATAATTGCACAAGGTTGTTCTTACTGTGCTTTTAAAGCAATTATATATAGATAGTTGTGTATTTCATAGCACATAAATGCATTTTAATTTTCAGAGAGTAAATACAATGTAAAACTCTTGCAGGAGTGGCTCAGACTGTAATCTGAGAACTGGAGAGGCTGAGGCGATTTCAAATAAACCTAAGCTACACTGGAAGACCACCCTGCACCCTTGGTGGTGTAGGACCTGTCTAGCGTGTAGAAGGCCCTGGGTTGGGTCCCTCACTGTGGTGAAATAACACAGCACTTGAGCATCACTGGTGTCTTCATGGATGTTCACACTTTACATGTGTGGGTTACGGAAATATCACAATCACACAAGTGAGGAAGCGGAGGCACCAAGAGTGGCCGTGATGTTCAAGGTCACAGGGTCATGAGCCCAAGGGCAACATTTGTGTCTGGTGTGCTGACTTGCTGTGTCAGGTGTTCAGAGTTGAAGCACGATTAATAAAAACTCAGGGTCAGAAATTGGGGTCCAACCTGAAGATCTGAAAAGCAAAACAGCCAGTTACTGGCTTTTACCTCGACCTCAGTCTGAAATGGTGATCCTGCCTCCTGGAATCTCAGAAGGAAGACTACGTGACTGAGAGCTGTTTCCTCCCATTTATAATCCTCTCTAGGGCTAGGATTTAAAGGTGTGCACCACCGTGGTTAAAGCCCTGAACCTCTTGGTTTCTATGGCAACTAGTGTATCTACTGGGATTAAAGGTGTGCGTTACCATAACCTGGTCTGTAAGGCTGACCAGTGCGACTGTTTTACTCTCAGATCTTCAGGCAGTCTTTATTTATTAAAGTACAGTTGAAAAGCCACAGCACAAAGTTTAGCTTCTGTTATGAACAGTCCCACAGTTAGAACCATCAGCCCTGTCCCCTAAAGGAACTGGGACTCAGAGTCTGAAGAAAGTGGTAGAACTAGGACGTGAACTTGGTTCTGACCTCTTCTAGTGTGTCCTCTCAGAGGGCGGGTGTGACCACAGGAAGCCCCTCATGTAACCAGTCCAGCGTAGCCTTGCCCTGTTCCCTTCCTTTCCCTTGCCTGAGATGCCCACCACCCCCACTTAGGAGTCTCTATCCACTCTGAGGGAAGAGGTGACATTTTAAAGTGATGGCCCTCAGGGACTCGGTAAAGAACACAATTCAGAGGCTTCTGCTCTCGTGAGATAAGGCAAGCAATGAGCTGTAGAATGGTAACAGGTTGGCCCAAGAGCCGAGTTATCCTAACCATGAGAGGATATGGTGGCTCCTCCATGGTGTGATAACTGCCGTGTGGCTTGCAGGACGTGTGCCTGGGTGAGCTCTGCAGGGTCACAGTGCTGACTGCAGGTGCTGCCAGAGGAAAGTGTGATACAATGTGGCGGTCAGGTGACACTGTGGCCCGAGGGCTAACATCTGCTATTTCTGCAGAAATGTCCCGGGCCAAATGCACTTGAGATCTCCGAGACAATAAAGGGAAAAGGAAGACGCCAGATCTGGCCAGGCCAAAATTAGGACACAGCATGGGGAGAGCCAGGGTCAGGCTTTCTGCAAGAAGAGCGGAGAGTTGTCCTTGGCTAGTGGCCCTGAGCTTTTCTGGGTGAGGCAACAACAGGGACTTCCCATGCACTCCAAGCACAGAGTTCTAATTCTGCCCCATTGCGGAATATCTGCTTCTTTAAATCCCCACGGTGAACTGGAGCTAGAAAGCATTGGCTCTGTTTTCTAGTTAAGAAAACTGACATTAGCTCATTGCTGGGAGCTGGCGTTCCAGTCTGTGCAGAACTCAGATGCCTTCCTTTTCATGATGTTAAAGAAAGCTGAGGGTAGTCAGTATAGTTACCTAGCCTGGACGGTAAGAGAGTGGGGCAGGGCAGCCTATGGTACCTGTTGTATACATGTGTGCACACATGTATGCATTGTTAGGTATATTTCTTAAGATGAGCTTCTCCGCCTATGCGAATAATTCCAATCAGACCGAATCAGACCAAATAAAAGATGCCCACATTTAATGCAGTACTCTCAGGTGGCACCAGGAAAGCCTGGTGCTGGGAGAGGGCAGGGGAGACCACGTGTTCCTTTCCTGGAGGTGGAGTCCCGTAACAAGGTGACTCCCAGGGGAGGGGACTTAAAATGGAGCTTCCTGCTCCATTCCTGCTCCAAGGATGGGTGCCAGGGGCTGGGGTGACGCTTTCACCCAAACATCCCAGAGTCCTTGGATAAAGGGGTGTCAGGGGGTCTCACTTGAGCAAACATGTATGTATGTATGAATGGATAGGTGGGTGAATGCACAGATGTATGGCGGATGGTGGGTGGGAAATGGAAGAATGCACACATGGTGAGTACAAAGATGAGTCGTTGGTGGGTATATGATGAATGAATGAATGAGTGAATGAATGAATGAATGAATGAGTGAATGGGTAGGTGGATGGGCAGGTGGGTGGATGAGTGGGCCGATGGGTGGATTGACTGATGGATAGATGGGTGGACAAATGAATACCTAGGTGGTTGAGCAGAGGGTGTTGGGTGGAGATGCAAACATGGAGAAGTGGACGATAGGCAGATGTGTAGGTGAGTGAATGGATGTGTGGATGGGTTGGTAGATGCATGAATGGGAGGTTGAGGAGTGGATGGATCAGTTGGTAGGTGGATGGCTGGAGGGCGGAAGGGAATAGGTGAATGGGCAGATGGAAGGATTGATGGGTAAATAAATGGATGGGTGACTAGATGGACGGGTGGGCGGATGAATGAGTAGATGCACAGATGGATGGAGAGATGATCATAGACAGACACACAGTTTCTCTAATATAGGCACTTACATTTTCGTGGAGCTTCCTGGTTTTCTGAGCCTAACAGTCTCCATATAGAAAGTCTAAAGTTTGCATGTTGCTTGCTATCTCCAAACCATTGTGCAGAGTAGTAAAAGCCTCTTCAGATGCGGTGTGGACAACGGATCTTACTGAGGGAGGAGATGCTCTGAACAGCATCAGGGAAGCACACAGGCAGGGTTCTAGAAACTCCGGTCAAGCACAAGCCCTCACTCTCTTCAGCAAAACCAGACACATCTACAAAATCAAGGACAGAGGTGTGCTGGCAAGGGGTCCTGGGGGCTTTGGCCTAAGCTTCCTGACGGTGGGCAGGTGGGGAAGCTCTGCTCCATTGTTTACCCAGCCCAGTTTGCTGCAGAGAGGAGCACGTGACTCACAGGTGATAGCCAGCAAATGTGATCAATCTCGGCTCCCAGCAACAGCCTTTTTTATGTTCCCCAGGAAGGTAGGACCAAATCAAGCAGGATATCCATTTGGGGGAAGAAGAGCCTCCATCTAAGTGGGGATTTCCTGTGGCTGCTGTTTGGGAGCTATTGGAAACAGCATTCTTGGCAGGGGCCAGTCCCGGAAAAACACTGAAGGAGCCCTTGTTGCCAGACTCCCAGCTGTTCCTACACTGTGTGGTATCTTGTGACTTGTGTTCAACAGAGAAGACCTGGGTGAGTCCAGCTCTGCTGTTCACTGACCTTGTGATCAAATCACCTGTGTTCTCCACATGCTCGTCCGTCCTCCGTGGGCATCTAGCCTGGCTAGAGCCCCTTAGCCGTCCTCAGTCGCCTCTAGCCCGCCCTAGCAGTTCCCTCCCTGCCTCTTTCCTGGGGGCACAAGCTCACTGTGGTTTCCTCTGACAAAGCTCCCTCCTGTAGGGCCCATAGGTCTACCCCTGCTCCTGGGGTTCATCCTGAGGACAGTTTCTGGTCAGCCAGCTAAAACATTCTGTTTGTTCCTGTGCTCCCTCTGATTAGCTGTAGGGCGTTGTTTACTCCATCTTGGGTGTGACAATTTCCCACCTGCCTGGGGGGAATTCCTTGTGCAGCAGCTAGATATTTAAGGATTTCCCCAAGGTTGAATAAATAGCATTCAGGTGCTCCCCTTTCAAATGATCCAGGTCTCTTGTGTGTTCTTTCAATCCCCAGGCCCCTGCCCTGCTCACTTATGGTACAGTGGTGCGCAAACTGTACCGAGAGGGTAACAATTGGAGACACCGCTGGGATCATCAGGAATTACACCCTCCTCTTCTGGTGTGTTTTTAAGGAAATACCAAGAGTTGTAACAAACTGCAAACACCTTGGTTGAAGATAAGTTTATTGACTGTTCTCACAGTGGGCAGGAAGCAGGTGTTCACCCCCGCAGGTGGCCGGTCCTCTGTACTTGCTGGAGGTGGGGGGTGTAGATTCTTCCAGCCTCTGTCTGCCTCCAGATGACGAAAAGGCAGAGATGCCTGAGAAGACACACCTGCTTCTTAAAAGCCCAGTCCATGGACAGCACACAGACCTTCCGCTCATATACCCCAGCAAGATCTTGCCACTGGCCCACACTGTGAGTGGGGGGTGGGTTGCACGATGGAGCCCCACTTCTATGACAACTTCCAGCCATAGACAGGGAGCCTGAGGTCCAGGAGCAGCCACTGCTCCCAGCGCTTTTGGCTAGCTTCACTTTACCCTTCAAATGACGAGCTCACTATTGCTTCCTCCAGGAAGCCTGCCTTGAGCCTCCAGGCACCATGGTCAGATGCCCCTCTCCTGTGCCCCAGCATCCCATCCTTCTTGGTATTATACTGCCCTGTAGCTTCCTGGATACTGGAACTTTAGGTAGTGAAATAGAGCAGAAGTACCTGGAGGTTAAATTCTATGTTTACCTGAGCACCCATGACATATGAAATAATAAGTTATTGGATGGGTGTGTGAATGAGTGTGGAAGTGGCAGAGTGGTAGATGGAAGGGCAGATGGATGTGTGGGTGAATGAATGAATGAATGAATGAGGTGGACCAGTGTGTGTGTGTGTGTGTGAGAGAGAGTGTGTGAGAGTGTGTGTGTGAGTGTGTGTGAGTGAGTGTGTGTATGAGTGAGTGTGTGTGTGAGTGTGTGTGAGTGTGTGTGAGTGTGTGTGTGGTGGATGAGTGGATGGATAGGGTGGGTGGTAGTCAAGTGGATAGATAGATGCTGGGTGGATACATTGCTAGATCGATGATAGGTCAATGGGTAGATGGGTGGATGGATGGATGAATGTGTTCAATGGGTGGATGGATGTGTTCAATGGGTGGATGGATGGATGGATGGATGGATGGATGTGTTCAATGGGTGGATGGATGGGTAGATGGACGCACCATCAGACACACAGGTAAATGGAGAAAAGATGGACTTTTTCCATATAAAGCTTCATTCCCATGCCTGCAGACTGCCCAGGCTGCCTCTTGACTCTCAGAAAGCTGTAGAGAACTGGTGGACCCTGCTGGGAAACTCTAGCAGTTTCTGTGGAAACTCTGGAGGCCCTGCTGCTGTGAGTCCACCAACATGGACAGTCTGTCCATTCTCCTGCCCCCGTGTTCCTGGCAGCCTGAGATAGGTGTCTTTTAACACAAGTGCTAAGCATTCAGGGATCCCGAGGATGGCTCTGGCCCCAGCAAGCCCTAGAATATTTCTTCCTTTGCTCTTTCTAGGGAGCGAGCTCTGGTCCCCACTCAACGTCTCTCCTTTCCTTGGCCTCATGGATAACTTCTGTTTCCTTTCTTTATTTGATTGGATCAGCACAAACTTATCCCAGACTCACTCTTGGAGAGAAGCAACAACCTACAGCTCCTACCCAAAGCTCTGTCCTGCACACTATCTGCCAGGCTAACTCCCTGCAGAAG
Source organism: Microtus pennsylvanicus (assembly GCF_037038515.1). Classification (NCBI taxonomy): domain Eukaryota; kingdom Metazoa; phylum Chordata; class Mammalia; order Rodentia; family Cricetidae; genus Microtus; species Microtus pennsylvanicus. The sequence goes on from NC_134580.1 coordinate 70,414,915, forward strand.
GGAGGAGGCAGGACCTCCCCACAGGGGAGGAGGTCATTTCTGGACAGGAACCTGGACAACATGGCTCCCAGATAGGAACTGGGAGCAAAGGATGAAGTGGAAAGCAGAGAGGGCTAGGAACTTCCTTCTCTCTCCCCCAAAGAGGACATCCCCAGAAGGTCCTGGGGTGTGAGCACCTAGTAAGCATTAAAATGGCGGCCTCCATGTGGAGATGAGCCTACTGTCAGCCAGAAGATAGCAGGGGCCTAGGAACCTGGGTTAGGGCAAAGCCTGGTCTACAGATTGACCTCTGCCCTGGAGGAACTGCTGTGTTTATCTTCCTGGAGTCTCTCTGGTTTATTGAGTCTCAGCTGTGCTGGTGGAAGAATCCATGTTCACCCAGCTCTGAGTGTCCCTGCACCTGTCAGCTCTGGGAACTAAAGAGCCATCCTAAAGGCCACTGGAAGAAGCCACGGTGTATGCAGCAGGCTGGCTGTCTCTGCTGCTGCTGCTGTTCCGAGTTCCTGACGTAATTAATGCCTTTCCTTCGCACAAGCGTTCACGAAGTAAGGACTGTGGTTCTCCTCATTCCACAACTGAGGTAGACAGACTTAACAAGTCCCCCAGTGACGTCCAGCCCCACCTCTCTTTTTCCTTGCTCAAGGTCACTTTCCAGGTAATAAAATACAAAATACACAAATCCCAAAGCTTGGATTTGTGGCTTCCCACAAATGGACATGCTGGTGTAACAACCACTCCAATCAAGAAGCAGGACATTTCCCATCACCCTACTCAGCCTTGTAATCAGTACCCCACCAAGAAAGCTGCCATTGCTTCGTGCTGTCCTGTAGTCTGCCCCAAGACTGGCGTGGCTGGGCTGCACAGTGTACTTGCACCATGGCTCATTCCTTTCCCCTCCACACTGTGCTGGCAAGAACTGAGCTCAGGGGCTGAGGAGATGGCTCCGTAGGTAAGGGCACTTGCCACAGAAGCATGCAGATCTCAGTTCTGATTTCCAGAACCCATGTAAAAAGTCAGGTATTGTCTTTTGAGCAGTGCTAAGCACAGCATTGTGAAGAATAGACAGGAAGAATGCTGGGGCTTCCTGCCTGCCAGCCTAGGCCCAGGTTCAGTGACATCTTGTCTCAAAGGAGGAGGATAGAAAATTAGAATAGGACACGTTTTCTTTGGCCTCCATTCAAGTGCATTCTCTCTCTCTCTCTCTCTCTCTCTCTCTCTCTCTCTCTCTCTCTCTCTCTCTCACACACACACACACACACACACACACACACACATACACACGTTTTTGACATACAAAGTTACATCAAAGTTATATAATTATATCAAAGATATAATTATCTTCAATAAGCACACTACAACCCATGTATCCAGAGTCTGTGTTCACAGTCAGGGACTAGTGGGGAGTGCTAGGTCACCCTAAGGAAGGAAACTAGAACAGACTAGTATGATAGGTGGGAGGTGGGGGAGAAGACTGGAATGGGAGGATCAAACCAGGAAAAGGGAAGAGGGAGGTGAGGTAAGGGACAGCTAAAACTAAGGGCCACGCTAAGGGCCACGTGGAGATCATGTGGAAGCCTACTATAGTGGAAACTCCTTATAAGGTATCATATATGAAGGTGATCTAAAGGGACTGACCTACAGATGGGAGAGGCAGACTCAATGGACATCTCTCATTACCAAATGGAGGTTTCAGTTCTGGAATGGGTTACATCTTGTCGAGTTGTTTGCCAAAGGGGCCCATGGGAACCCCAAAACAACCCAGGTAAGGTCCTGTTACTGAAAACATACCTACATAACTCATTGAACATGGAGAAGTTGAGCTGGTGCCTACCTAGGGCCTTCATCCCTACTGACTGGTTCATGGTTCTGGAAGGTACTCTATGTGCTACCAGAGGAGAATGGTAAACACCATTCCAGCTGCTAACTTCAGTCTACAATGGTGGCCTGCCCGCAAGGTATGCTAATGCAATGGTGTCACAAAGCTTTGTGACAACCAGCCATTATGATTGGATTAAAGGCCCACACCATGAGATGGAACCCTTCCCCAATTCTGCTTAGGTGGCCAAGAACCTAAGAGTAGATATGCCAGGGACCTAGGGGGAAGCCAAACACTGTTGTTCTGCTAGAGGGACACAGCAATAAAATGCCTCCTAACTGCACTCTGCCACACGCATAGGTCAGTGTCTCACTCAGTCATCATCTGAGGAGCCGCCTCCTGCAGTAGCTGGGAACTAATACAGAGACCCACAGCTGGACAGTGTGCGGAGTGAGAGACCTCAGAACACTCAGAACTAATACAGAGACCCACAGCTGGACGGTGTGCGGAGTGAGACCTCAGACACTCAGAACTAATACAGAGACCCACAGCTGGACGGTGTGCGGAGTGAGACCTCAGACACTCAGAACTAATACAGAGACCCATAGCTGGACAGTGTGCAGAGTGAGAGACCTCAGAACACTCAGAACTAATACAGAGACCCACAGCTGGACGGTGTGTGGAGTGAGACCTCAGACACTCAGAACTAAATAGGACGTCTCCATCAAACCCCTCTCCTATTCTGATTTTATTTTTATTTTATCTATTATATTATTATTATTATTATCATTCCATATCCAAATGAGAGAGAGAGAAAATAAGGATGTGAGTTTGACTGAATAAGAAAGTGGAGAGAAGTTGGGACAAGTTGGTGGGGGGGGGGGGCCATAATCAGAATATACTGTACTAAACTGTACTAACAAAACATTCTATTTTTAAAAATATATATATATAAGCTTAAAGTTTATGCTTCTCAGGGTTCCTCCAAATGCCTTCCATTTTCTCTAATTTTTGTTGGAGGATGCTGACAATAGAAAATGGAAAAATAAGCTTCCTAATCTTCCCGGAATCAGTCAAGCTGGAGCCCCTGTCTGGAGTGTTGGACACTGTCCTGCCAGGGACAGCTGATCTGAGTCACTAGCAGCTGAGATGAGGAGGTTCAGATAGCGCCGGGCCCTGTGCTTGTTTGATGATGGGGGCAAGGGGCCAGAGAGAAGTAGGGTAGCTCCTGTGTGTGTGTTGTCTGGGTGGGGTGCAGTATGCGGCTCTCTATCAGTACAGGTGAGAGACATAGGAATCAGTATAGGTGACAGAAGGAAAGCCATTAGGCCACAGGGCAGCCCATGACACAGAGCCCAGATGAGATAAACCCTTGTCCCTAGCTAGTTTCTAAGCACTGGCTTTGCTGATATGCAGAAGCTTGTGCCTCCAGTGTCCAGGTAACTAGGGGTCAGTGACAGCTGTTCAGTATCTCTGAATGGTCCCTTCTCACATGGGTGTCACTCTACCCAGGTCCAAGTCTCTATGCCTATCCTCCTCTCAATGCACCTGAGGGGCTTACAGGACATCTAACAGGACTGGAGATGTGGAGAAGCAGGGCCCTTGCTGTACCCTAAGTAGGGGACACTCTGACAAGAAAGTCTGCTCATGCTGCTGCTTCTTCCAGGACGTTCCCCAGCTGCTGGACCTGACCCTGAGGCGTGTCTGTGATGAGGGCCTCGTGTGGCCTGCCTGTGCTCATAAGGTCACGCCCTGCTTTGTGCTTCTCTCCTTGTGAAGCCACCCTGAAGTTGCCCCTCAAGAGCTTTGCCTGACTCTGTACAGATTGTTTGGGGGAAAATATTATTCTCTCACATCTGGGAACGCAGCAGGTGTGAGAAGTCTGGCCTGAGCCAAGTCATCAGGAGGCCACCACAAAACCACCCAGAGGAGTGCGGAGGGGTGAGGACCTGCCAAGTTCAACACGCAAAGGCTCCACCTCCCACCGGCTCAGCTTCCACCACCACAGTTCAGCAGGGGCTGTAGCCTGAGCCCATCAGTCAGTAAGGGAAGAAGGCAAGCCGACTGCCCCCTGGCCCTAAAGTCAGTGAGCACCTTGTCTACTTAGAATCATTTTTAGGAAATAAAATAATCAACTAGTCGGTGGTGACTGCAGACACCCTGATGCAGACCATGAAACCCTCAATTCTCTTCATTCCCAAGTTTTCCCATGTTAGGGACCTCCACCGCAGAAAGAGCCAGACAGGGCAGGTGGCTCTCAGGACACAGGGGTCACATGGTGCTGAGCTGATGCCCCCCAGCACCCAGCAGAAGCACATACCATCATGCTTATGAATACTTCCTCCGGTCTCGGACACAGGGTCCCAGCAGGGCCTGTTCTGCTCCGGCTGTCCTTTCAAGCATGCCCGACCCTGTGGGCCAGGGTCCTCACTACTCGTCCATTAATTTTCTTTCCCGCATTTCCCCAGCTATTCTCCAGCAATTTCTCTTCCAAATACCCTTTACAGTCCACTGCTACCTGCCCTGGAATGACATTCTGCTTGCTAATTTATACTAAGACATTAGCATTTTTCCCTTAGGGTCTTCCTTTCTGGAAACCTGAATGTGTCTCTGTTTTATTCAGATATGTAGTCTTCACTCCTACCCTGCAGCAAAGGGTTAAAGATTCCTCCCTGCAATACTCAAGACTATTCAGCAAATTGCATAGGTGCCTCTCAGCCCTGGCCTCCATTAGGAGGACATCCTCCTTGGAATAGCAGTTTGGAATTAACGGTCGTGAGCAGCAGCACAGAGAACTCATTTTTCCTAATTCTGATTCCTGGTCCTTTCGGCAGTCCTTCTTGTAAGGCTGCTTGCAGTTGCTCCTGGACACTCGTGGTCAGGGCATTTGTTCAGGTTTTTCAAAGTGGAGAATCATCCCATCAGCAAATTCTTAGCTGTTTTCCTTTCTCTTCGGTGTTGATAATTTTGACTTGTGTTTTCTTGACCTTCTAGCCTCCTGGAGCCACTCTGTGGCACGCAGAGGCTGGACTGGACGTGGTAAGATAGAAGGCCCCAGGTTGTGGTATAGGTCATGGCATTTCCTATTCGGAGAGTGCTTTCACAACCCATACCTCAGTTGGTTCTTGCATGGTGATTCAGTTAACCAATAGCTGTGCTGAGGGTTGGGGATGTGGCTCAGTGGGCAGAGTGCTGTTTACCATGAGCAAAGCTGGTTCCATTTCCAGCACGATAAACATGCCATGGCTGCACCCTTCTGTAATCCCAGCACTGTAAACAGGCCGTGGCTGCACCCTCCTGTAATCCCAGCACTGTAAATATGCCGTGGCTGCACCCTCCTGTAATCCCAGCACTTGAGAGGTAGAGACAAGAAGATCATATATTCAAGGTCATCCTCAGATACCTAACATAATTGAGGCCAGCCTGGCACACATGAGACCCTTTCTCAAAACACAAGACAAAACAAAGAGTGCTGACCCCTCAGATGCACCAGGTGCAGTGACACCTGCCTTGTCCCCTCTGTGCCACAGCCCAGCATGAGTCTGAGAGGCAAGTGGGCTCTCATCATCCTAAAACACAGAGATCCAGAGCCCAGCAGAGTGGGAAGGGTCATCCTTACCTTACAGGTGAGGTTGGAGCACAGAAGGGGAGGGAGCTGCACAAGGTCCAAAGAGCCAGGAGGTTTTGGGGCTGAGGGGATCCTGCTCTGTGTCTCCACCTCCAAACCTGGCTTCCTGATCCCTAAGGGCCAGCTGGCCTCCAGGCAGTGCCAGAGTCCCTGCTGGCACCTGTCCTACTTGGCCGAGGGCTGAAAACAAGGCTGGCTTTCCTCGATAACAGCTAAAAAGGAGAACACGGCCATTGGTGGAGATCCCATGGAGGTCAGAGCCAGGCTGAAAACCTGGACCCTGCCAGTCACTCTTACCAAGTAGGTATCACCTGACCTTGGGGTTCACTGCTGCTGAATTCCACTTTCCCACCACTGCTCTCAGAAAGCTGACTGTAGGCTGTGACCTAATTCTGGACTACATGGCTTTAGGCCCAGCCTAGAACCAAGGCTGTTGCCAGAACTTGTAAAATGGCAATGAGCGTGGCTATTGATAATGGGTTTATATTCATCTGAGCCACTGGTTCATAGGGGCGCAGAATGTAGCAATGGAGAAGTAAAACCTTCTGTGGTTCCCACTTGTTGTAAAACCAATCCTAAACTGGGAAGTAATGGCTTAAACCTAATAATTCCAGGACTTCAACAACTGAGCTAGGAGTGCTATTAGTTTAGGGCTAGTTGGGGCTGTATATATGTATAGAGAATTCCAGACTGAGCTACAAAGTGAGAAGCTGTTTGAAACAAAACAAACAAAACCAGCTAGATGGTGGTGGCACACACCGTTAATCCCAGCACTCAGGAGGCAGAGACAGGTGGACCTCTGTGAGTGTGAGGCCAACCTGGTCCATAGAGCAAGTACCATGATAGCCATGGCTGCTCAGAAAGACCCTGTCTTTAATAAAGATAAAAAACATACAAACAAAACCAAACACATACATACACAATAGAAAAAGAGAGGAAAGAAGAAAAAAAAGAAAGAAAATAACACCGAAAGGAAATCAATTCTAAGGTTTGCCTTTCTGGCTTCACCTCAGCCTGGCCAAGCCATCTGTCTCCTCCGTGTTTCTTCTCCATTTCTTTCCCAACCATCTTTCCTCTGTGCTCATTCTGTTCCCTACTCTTGGAATGTTATTCTGTCATCTTCCCAGGCCCTACCCTAATCCTGACCACACTCAGATCTTCCCATCCTATGTTCCCAGCAAGTTTCCTATAAAAGACATCTTAACCTCCCTGTGTGCTAAGTCACACAGACAAATATTCTGGCTTGGGACACCGGTGCACCTTTCTGATCCTTGGCATCTCTACTGGCAGAATGGAGAAGGTCGAGATAAAATCATGGTGGCCATGGGTGCTTGTCCAAAATGATTTTCAAATACTGCCTCCATTGGGCCTTCCTCTGGTGTCTAGATTGAAGAGAGAACCTAGGAGAAGATTTCTGGGAGATAGTGTGGAAGTGGGCATGTGGGAGGGGCCTTGTGGGAGGGGTGCGTGAGAGGGGGGATGTAGAAGGGGGCACATGGGAGGGGGCATGTGGGAGGGGCTGTGTGGAAGGGGGCATGTGGGAGGGGGCATGTGGGAGGGGGCACGTGAGAGGGGGCATGTGGGAGGGGGCATGTGGGAGGGGCTGTGTGGGAGGAGGCATGTGGGAGGGGCTGTGTGGGAGGGGGCATGTGGCTTTGGTTGGCAGGAGACAGGTCTCACAGACTCACCCTGTTTCACTGCTGTCTCCCACCATCCTCTGGGCAGCCTTGGATGGTCCACTGGGAAGGATAGGATCCTGGGAGTCTGCTCTCCCAGCCTTACCTCACTCCTCTGCAGCATGCAGGGACCGCTCATCTGAGAGTACACTTTGTGTGGGCTGGGGAGAGCCCTAGGTGCTGATGGAGCTGCTTAGTACAGGATGCTCCAGCTCATGACCCCATTTGTTCCTCTCTGGTCAATTGACCACTGCCGTCTCTATTCTACCGGCGAGGCTCAGCAAGGCAACACAGCCATGAAACCAAGTAGCATCTAACACTCTTGCTTTGGTGGGGCCTCCTATGGCTTACAATAGGAAAGATGGCAGTCCTGACTTTGAGGTTTGGTGTAGCAGGGCAGGAAACTGGAGTTGGCATTTAAGTATCTGACTCTTTTCTTCCTTTTATGCCTTTCAGCCTTTCTTCTTTCCTAGCCAGCAAATATACACCAGGTACCCTGATAAACAGTCAGAGAATGGCAGCTGAAAGGGCTCTGGGATGCGGTTCTGTTGGTTGAGGCCTTGGCTCTGGTGCCGAAAGTTCTGAGTGTAGAAAGAGGTCAGAGAGGCTCCAGAGCTGGATCAGGGAGCCAGCAGGCTGCTCACTGATTCGGGAAATAACCAGGCCAGCTTAAAGATAATAAGGGAAACTCACGCCACAAGAATGGGAAATCCGAGTTCTTCTGTGTCCCGCGGAATCCTTCAGAGAGAGAGCACGCCCCCGGTCCGTCCCAGTTTTTCTTCCTGGGCTCCAGGTAGCCATGCCTTAACTAGGTTCCACTTTTTTTTGTTGTTGTTGTTTGTTTGTTTTTGTTTGTTTGTTTTTCAAGACAGGGTTTCTCCGTAGCTTTGGTGCCTGTCCCGGAACTAGCTCTTGTAGATAGGTTCCACTTCTTAAAGGTGATTGGTTAACAGAGCTTCCCCCATCACAAAGGCAAAGCTCAGAGTCTGTTCCCAGGCAGTGCTCAGACCCAACATGACACCTCTCAGTAAGTTGTGGACGAGGAGAAGCCATGATGAACTGAGGACCATGGAAAGCCAAGTCTCCTTAAGAACATCTCTGAAGGGCTGACCACGGCATCAGCTCAGGGGCCTTGAAGAAAGTTTCCTCAGGTCCCCGAGAGTGATTTTACCTTAGCTGCTGGTTATTCTCACCATGGTGCCCAGGGGCCCTCAGACCAATTAAGTAATCAGAGTCTTGGTCCCCTAGTGATTCCAGTGTTCAGCAGAGGCCAAGAGCAGAGTCTGAAAGACACACTGGAGCAGCTGGGGATTAGTGGCCTAAGGGTAGAGAAGACTCAATAAATGTCAAAGATGAGAAAGGCATCCTAGGCCCCAAGGAAGACATTGAGGAGAATCTTGGAGATGGAATGGAAGCAACAGGAAGTGAAATGAGCTGGACGTGAGGTGTGAAGACAGTGGTGAAGTTGGGGCGGGAGGAGATGAGGAGAGGGGATGTAGAGGGAGTGAGCAGATGTGGAGATGAAGTGGAGCAGAGATGAGGGAGAGGATGCGGTGAGGTAGAAACCAGATGTAGTAAGGTAAGGTGAGGTAGGACAAGGTGGGTAAGTGATGTAGTGGCGAGGTGTCGGCAAGGAGGTGAGGTGAGGTGTGGTGGAGGTAAGGCGTGGTGTGGTGGAGGTGAGGTGTGGTGGAGGTGAGGTGAGGTGTGGTGGAGGTGAGGTGTGGTGTGGTGGAGGTAGGTGTGGTGGAGGTGAGATGAGGTGTGGTAGAGGTGAGGTGTGGTGTGGTAGAGGTGAGGTGAGGTGTGGTGGAGGTGAGGTGAGGTGTGGTGGAGGTGAGGTATGGTGGAGGTGAGGTGTGGTGTGGTGGAAGTGAGGTGAGGTGTGGTGGAGGTGAGGTGAGGTGTGGTGGAGGTGAGGTGAGGTGTGGTGGAGGTGAGGTGAGGTGTGGTGGAGGTGAGGTGAGGTGTGGTGGAGGTGAGGTGTGGTAGAGGTGAGGTGAGGTGTGGTGGAGGTGAGGTGTGGTGGAGGTGAGGTGTGGTAGAGGTGAGGTGAGGTGTGGTGGAGGTGAGGTGTGGTGGAGGTGAGGTGAGGTGTGGTGGAGGTGAGGTGAGGTGTGGTGGAGGTGAGGTGAGGTGTGGTGGAGGTGAGGTGAGGTGTGGTGGAGGTGAGGTGTGGTGTGGTGGAGGTGAGGTGAGGTGTGGTGGAGGTGAGGTGTGGTGGAGGTGAGGTGAGGTGTGGTGGAGGTGAGGTGAGGTGTGGTGGAGGTGAGGTGAGGTGTGGTGGAGGTGAGGTGAGGTGAGGTGTGGTGGAGGTGAGGTGAGGTGTGGTGGAGGTGAGGTGTGGTGGAGGTGAGGTGTGGTGGAGGTGAGGTGTGGTGAGGTGTGGTGGAGGTGAGGTGTGGTGAGGTGTGGTGGAGGTGAGGTGTGGTGGAGGTGAGGTGTGGTGGAGGTGAGGTGTGGTGGAGGTGAGGTGTGGTGGAGGTGAGGTGAGGTGTGGTGGAGGTGAGGTGAGGTGTGGTGGAGGTGAGGTGAGGTGTGGTGGAGGTGAGGTGTGGTGGAGGTGAGGTGAGGTGTAGTGGAGGTGAGGTGTCGTGGAGGTGAGGTGAGGTGTGGTGGAGGTGAGGTGAGGTGTGGTGGAGGTGAGGTGAGGTGTGGTGGAGGTGAGGTGAGGTGTGTTGAGGTGTGGTGGAGGTCAGGTGAGGTGTGGTGGAGGTCAGGTGAGGTGTGGTGGAGGTGAGGTGAGGTGTGGTGAGGTGTGGTGGAGGTGTGGTGTGGTGGAGGTGTGGTGGAGGTGTGGTGGAGGTGTGTGGTGGAGGTGTGGTGGAGGTGTGTGGTGGAGGTGTGTGGTGGAGGTGTGTGGTGGAGGTGAGGTGTGGTGGAGGTGAGGTGTGGTAGAGGTGAGGTGAGGTGTGGTGGAGGTGAGGTGTGGTGGAGGTGAGGTGAGGTGTGGTGGAGGTGAGGTGAGGTGTGGTGGAGGTGTGGTGAGGTGTGGTGGAGGTGAGGTGTGGTGGAGGTGAGGTGTGGTGTGGTGGAGGTGAGGTGAGGTGTGGTGGAGGTGAGGTGAGGTGTGGTGGAGGTGAGGTGTGGTGGAGGTGAGGTGTGGTGGAGGTGAGGTGTGGTGGAGGTGAGGTGAGGTGTGGTGGAGGTGAGGTGTGGTGGAGGTGAGGTGAGGTGTGGTGGAGGTGAGGTGTGGTGGAGGTGAGGTGAGGTGTGGTGGAGGTGAGGTGAGGTGTGGTGGAGGTGAGGTGTGGTGGAGGTGAGGTATGGTGGAGGTGAGGTGTGGTGGAGGTGAGGTGAGGTGTGGTGGAGGTGAGGTGAGGTGTGGTGGAGGTGAGGTGAGGTGTGGTGGAGGTGAGGTGTGGTGGAGGTGAGGTGAGGTGTGGTGGAGGTGAGGTGAGGTGAGGTGTGGTGGAGGTGAGGTGTGGTGGAGGTGAGTTGAGGTGTAGTGGAGGTGAGGTGTCGTGGAGGTGAGGTGAGGTGTGGTGGAGGTGAGGTGAGGTGTGGTGGAGGTGAGGTGAGGTGTGTTGAGGTGTGGTGGAGGTGTGTTGAGGTGTGGTGGAGGTCAGGTGAGGTGTGGTGGAGGTCAGGTGAGGTGTGGTGGAGGTGAGGTGAGGTGTGGTGGAGGTGAGGTGAGGTGTGTTGAGGTGTGGTGGAGGTGTGTTGAGGTGTGGTGGAGGTCAGGTGAGGTGTGGTGGAGGTCAGGTGAGGTGTGGTGGAGGTGAGGTGAGGTGTGGTGAGGTGTGGTGGAGGTGAGGTGTGGTGGAGGTGAGGTGTGGTGGAGGTGAGGTGAGGTGTGGTGAGGTGTGGTGGAGGTGTGGTGAGGTGAGGTGAGGTGTGGTGGAGGTGAGGTGAGGTGAGGTGAGGTGTGGTGGAGGTATGGTGAGGTGTGGTGGAGGTGAGGTGTGGTGGAGGTGTGGTGGAGGTGAGGTGTGGTGGAGGTGAGGTGTGGTGGAGGTGAGGTGTGGTGGAGGTGAGGTGTGGTGGAGGTGTGTGGTGGAGGTGAGGTGAGGTGTGGTGGAGGTGAGGTGTGGTGGAGGTGAGGTGTGGTGGAGGTGAGGTGTGGTGGAGGTGTGTGGTGGAGGTGAGGTGTGGTGGAGGTGAGGTGTGGTGGAGGTGTGGTGAGGTGAGGTGAGGTGTGGTGGAGGTGTGGTGAGGTGAGGTGAGGTGTGGTAGAGGTGAGGTGAGGTGAGGTGAGGTGTGGTGGAGGTGAGGTGTGGTGGAGGTGAGGTGTGGTGGAGGTGAGGTGTGGTGAGGTGTGGTGTGGTGGAAGTGAGGTGAGGTGTGGTGGAGGTGAGGTGTGGTGAGGTGTGGTGTGGTGGAAGTGAGGTGAGGTGTGGTGGAGGTGAGGTGTGGTGGAGGTGAGGTGAGGTGAGGTGTGGTAGAGGTGAGGTGAGGTGTGGTGAGGTGAGGTGTGGTGGAGGTGAGGTGTGGTGGAGGTGAGGTGAGGTGAGGTGTGGTAGAGGTGAGGTGAGGTGAGGTGAGGTGTGGTGGAGGTGAGGTGTGGTGAGGTGAGGTGTGGTGGAGGTGAGGTGTGGTGAGGTGAGGTGAGGTGTGGTGGAGGTGAGGTGAGGTGTGGTGGAGGTGAGGTGTCGTGGAGGTGTGGTGAGGTGTGGTGGAGGTGAGGTGAGGTGTGGTGGAGGTGAGGTGTGGTGGAGGTGTGGTGAGGTGTGGTGGAGGTGTGGTGAGGTGTGGTGGAGGTGAGGTGAGGTGTGGTGAGGTGAGGTGTGGTGGAGGTGTGGTGAGGTGAGGTGAGGTGTGGTGGAGGTGTGGTGAGGTGTGGTGGAGGTGAGGTGAGGTGTGGTGGAGGTGAGGTGTGGTGGAGGTGAGGTGAGGTGTGGTGGAGGTGAGGTGAGGTGTGGTGGAGGTGAGGTGTGGTGGAGGTGTAGTGAGGTGTGGTGGAGGTGAGGTGTGGTGGAGGTGAGGTGTGGTGGAGGTGTAGTGAGGTGTGGTGGAGGTGAGGTGTGGTGGAGGTGAGGTGTGGTGGAGGTGTAGTGAGGTGTGGTGGAGGTGAGGTGTGGTGGAGGTGAGGTGTGGTGAGGTGTGGTGAGGTGTGGTGGAGGTGAGGTGTGGTGGAGGTGAGGTGTGGTGAGGTGTGGTGAGGTGTGGTGGAGGTGAGGTGTGGTGGAGGTGAGGTGAGGTGTGGTGGAGGTGTGGTGGAGGTGAGGTGTGGTGGAGGTGAGGTGAGGTGTGGTGGAGGTGAGGTGTGGTGGAGGTGTGGTGAGGTGTGGTGGAGGTGAGGTGTGGTGGAGGTGAGGTGTGGTGGAGGTGAGGTGAGGTGTGGTGGAGGTGAGGTGTGGTGGAGGTGTGGTGAGGTGTGGTGGAGGTGAGGTGTGGTGGAGGTGAGGTGTGGTGGAGGTGAGGTGTGGTGGAGGTGAGGTGTGGTGGAGGTGTGGTGAGGTGTGGTGGAGGTGAGGTGTGGTGAGGTGTGGTGAGGTGTGGTGGAGGTGAGGTGTGGTGGAGGTGAGGTGAGGTGTGGTGGAGGTGAGGTGTGGTGGAGGTGTGGTGAGGTGTGGTGGAGGTGAGGTGTGGTGGAGGTGAGGTGTGGTGGAGGTGAGGTGAGGTGAGGTGTGGTAGAGGTGAGGGTCAGATGGGGCTAAGTGTAGCGTTTAGGGAGGGCTGTGATTTGGATAGTATCATGTCTGGGGAGGAGACCTATTCCGCGTGGTGCACACATGGATGCAGGGAGCTAAGGCCAATTGCTAAGGACTGGTGTCAATGAAGAACCTGAAACCTCCTATCTTGGGCTGCCTCAGTAGAGAGAGTGTGGATGGTATGAAGGTTGACTTCAATTCCGAGATCAACTGGGAAGAGAGTGCCAATGAGGAATTATCCACATTGGGTTGGCCTGTGGGCATGTGTATGGGGGGTGTTGTCTTAACTAAGTTAATGACTATGGGAAGACCCAGTCCACTGTAGGAGGCACCATTCCCTGCGAGAGTAAAGAAACCCAGCCGAGCAGAAACCAAGCAGAAAGCATATGTACTTTCTCCTCTTGACTGTGGCTGTGATGTGACCAGTTGTCTCCAGCTCCTGCCACTGTGACTGCCCCATGACACTCTGTAACCTGGAATTGTGAGCTAAAATAAATTCTTCCTTAAGTTGCTTGTTGTCAGGGTTTTTTTTTTTTCTTTTATCATAGTAACAGAAATGGGCAGATGGCAGAGTGGTGTCTTCATCCATGCCAGTTCTTGGTGCTAAGTGGCTCTAGGGGATATGGTGCTGGGAGGAGACTAAGCGCCTTCGTGTGATTAGTAGTGAGGGCTACGGTGGCATCGCATACCCAGGCCTTTCCCATCCTGGTTGAGGAAGCGGCTGGGGTAGAAAGTTGAGATGGAACACTTGTGTCCCCTAGAATTTACATGCTCACTTCAATCCAGTGTGATGGTCGTTAGAAATGGGGCCTCTGAAAGGTGCCACAGTTTTGGTCTGATATGTCTGCCAAAGGCTCACTTTAAAAAGACTTGGTCCCCAGCCTGTGACATTACATGTGACCTTGCTGGGAGATCTTAAGGCAGTGGGAGCATGCCCTTAAAGGGAATATTTGGACACTGTCTCCTTCCTCTCTGTTTCTCTGTTGTCATGAAGCGAGCAGTTTCCCCCCAACTATGATGAGCTGTCTTATCACAGGACCCAAAACGAGGCCAGTCAGTCACAGAATGAATGGAGGTACCCAGCCCTCCCTCCCTCCCTCCCTTCCTTCTTTCCTTTCTCCCTCCCTCCCTCCCTCCCTTCCCCTATATTACTGAAATTTTATTAGATGTATTTTATGTGTGAGAGTATGCAAGTGCAGTGACCACATAGCTCAGAAGAGGGTTTGGATCCCCTCGAAATGGAATTACAGATGGTTGTGAGCCACCATGTGGATGCAGGGAACTGACCCTGGATCCTCTACAAGAGCAACAGGTGCTCTTAACCACTGCACCATCTGTTTCTTCAGCCCCAAGACTTACCTTGGTATATGTTGATTTATCTCAAGCATTTTGCTACAGAATGGAACACTAACACAGAAAATTTGTGCTAGAAATGGGGTTAGTACTGTAACATCCGTAAGAACAGCAGTAGAAGAGACCGTGAACCCGGGAGACGCTGATGCATGACCCTGGTGAGGGTTCCAAGGACTGGAATACTGGAATCTAACAGTCAAGGTTATGCTCATGATCAGAGTGGAGAGAGGACTCAACTGGGAACAGGAGCAGCGGCCTTCCACGTTACATACTTAGATGAGAATTTGCGTGTGTGATGTGTGTGCCCCGAGTAGGGAGAGCATGAGGTTAAAGGTGATATGGGAGCTGATGAGCTAGAGGGCATTGTGGGCAACTCAGAATTCAGACTGTGAAGTGAGCATTGCTGGCGGCCTCTGAATTCTACCGTGAGAACTGGGAGCAAAGGCTGGGGTGGAAAGATTTGGAAAACACGCAGTTTGTCCAGAAAAGGAGCGTGTCTCACGGCACTGCAAAGGAGGCGGTGTCATTACTAACAAGATCAGTGCTGTGGAAGAAAAGCTGTGGAGTTTATATCTGGAGAGATGATTTGAGGAATCTCAAAAATCAGCAAGACCTTCCTCATCCCAGGCTCAAGGGTTTGAAAGTGGAAGTGCTGTTCAGAGACTTTCCTGAGTGTTGGTTCTGATGTGGGATTCCCCTTTATAACAAGCAGTCTCTGCCAACATACCTCAGTGGGTAAAAGGCTTTCTCTGTAAGCTTAACAATCGCAGCACAGCCCGCAACCCTGTGGTAGAGCCCGCAGCTGTGCAGGCCGAGCAACAGCCTGTGTCTGGTACGTGCACAAGGACTGCACCAGACTCCATCGGGGCCACACAACACCTGGCCAGAGATGTAGCGACAGAGGTGGGTATTGCTTGCTGAAATGGTGTTGTGAGAAGGTTTTAAGTCACCTCTTGGAGAATCTGCCCCTAAGGCCCTAACTCCTCATTCACCCAGCAGAGAAGATACAAGATTTATCCCGGTAGCCCTTGAACTGTGTCTGGTCCACTTAGGTCACCATACTTACTATTTAGCAGGCAATTACCATATGCCAGCCATTCCTTGCAGGTTTTTTAATTTCTGCAATCCCACCCCAATTCCTTCCCACTTTACAGAGAAAGGAAACCGAGGCTTGAGAGGAACCAGTAAGTATACCACATGAGCAAGTAGAGCCCTGGCTTCAGCAGAACTTCAAAAGCTACCAGTGTCTTTGGAAATCTCAAAAGCAGGAAGTAAGCAGGGAGGCTGACTACAGGCCTGGATGCTGCCCTCCTCCACTCAAGAACCCTCATCCTTGACCCTGGTCCAAGCCCTAACATCTGTCAGCAGTAGCTCATCGGGCACAACTTGGGTTCTGGAGTCAGGGTTGACTGTCACCAGCTCCTTTGGACATCATGGTCCCTCCAGTCCATGTATCACAAGGTGTGACTAATGCAGTTGGATGCAGTTTCTGACAGCTGCCGGGGAGCTGTTAATCACATTGTGTGAGGAAACAGCCGCAGGCTTGAGGTGTGGCTGTGGAGGAGCTAATCAAGGGACATTTACTGCCTGTTGTGATGACTCTGGCCGGTCTCCTCAGCGTTCTGTAGACAGAGGCAAGAGAATTACCACACGTTTGAGGTCAGTATGATCTACATAGAGAGTTCAAGTACAGCCAGGATTAGAGTATGACATCCTGCCCCCATAAAAGGGGGAGGCAGAGTTGTCCCTTATCACTGGTAAAAATGACCACGTGCTTAGTGGCTCAAAAAGACAGCAACTTCTACCCTGAAAACCAGAAGTCCCAAAGTGCACCAGAAGAGACTGAAACCAAGTCAGTTGGGCTGGCTTCTTTGAGGCCTGAAGAGAAGACTGTGACCTTTGCTTTTCCCACTTTCTAGAGACTTCCTGGCTTCCCTAGACCTTAACCTCATCCCTTATTATGAACGCCTCCAACATCTACCACCTTAACCTTCCCGAATCGAGCAAGGATGCTGAACATCCCACCATCAGCCTTCACGGATAACCAGGAGTCTCCCCTCTTAGTGGTTTAGCTTAGGCACAGCCCCTTTCACTAAATGAAGGGGCACAGCCACAGGGCTGGTGTCTTAAAGCTCCTACTGAAGGGATTGCAGGAAGTTGGACGGAATGTGTGATTCTTCCCCGAAGCTCTCAGGGGAACCTGTGGAGGGAGGAGAGGCACCAGGGCTGGTTACCATGGAGAAAGTGCTAAGGTCTGAGTGTGTGCCCCAAATTCATGTACTGATGGTTTTTTATAGGTACAGTTTGGGAAGGTGACTAGAATTCCATGAGGGCTTGAGGGTGGATCGCTCACGGTGGCATCTGTCACTTTAGAGTAAAAGGAGGTGACTTCTGCTGGCATGCTTGCCCTGTCTCTATGTGATGACCTCGACACACCAGAATACAGTGGAAGGCCTTCACCAGCTGAGGACAGGTGTGGGCACTCTGCTTCTGGATCTCCTAGCCTCCAGAACCATCTAAACAAATGTCCGTCTTTATAAATCCTCATAAAGCTTTGAGTTTTCGGTTACAGCAACAGAAAGCAGACTGAGAAAGCGTTGTGACTCCTAAAGTCTGGAGGGTGAGGATGGGGAAGAATAGAAACACTCTCCTCCACCCTGTGGGTCCTATAGTTTGCATCCTTAACCCCTCGCCCCATGCTGCTTGTCCTCAACCAGAGAGCAAGTAGCCAACAGACTTCAGGGTGCATCTGAGCAGGGACGAGAAGGGTGAGGGAGAGACAGGGTGGGCTGCACAACACTGTCTCAGCCATGAACTCCCCCATGCTAGGGCAAAGGTCTCTGGAAAGGGTGTAAGGCAATGGTTCTCAACCTTCCTAATGCTACAGCCCTTTAATACAGTTGTTATTCATGTTGTGTGACCCGGCCCCTCAGCCATAAGGTTATTTTCGTTGCTACTTCATAACTTTAATTTTGCTACTGTTATGAGTTGTAATGTAAATACCTGTGTTTTCTGATGGTCTTAAGAGACCCCAATTAAAGGGCCATTCGATCACAAAGGGGTCAAGACCCACAGGTTGAGAACCACTGATCTTGGGTTTAACCCCCCCCTCCAAGAAGAGCAGACATCCCCCAGCCCCAGCACATGATGGAGCTATGAGGAATAACTTCTCCCCTGCTCAGCAGTCAGGATTTGAGGCACAGGGGCCACGGGGGAAATTTAAAGCAACAAGCCCGCAGGCTCTTCAGAGCACATCTCTCTAACAAAGATTGAGAAAGGCATAGACTAGCAGACAGCCTGGGCAGCAGGGCCCTCTGAGAGGGTGGGCAATTAGAGGAGCCGGGAAGCAATTAGAGCCACCCTGTCCTCTGATGCTCCCTAGAACCCTCCCAGGTGCCACGCCAGCCTTACAGAGGACTGCAGGCTAAGCAGGGAAGACAAGGACCCCAGCACTTCAGGCTGGAGACTGAGGTCCTCCTGTCCTGGCTCTGTCCCTGACAGGCCTGTGACCTTGAGCAAGGCAGCATCATTCCCTCCACACTTAATGCTATCTGTGAGCTGAGGAGAATCTGAGGATAGTTCCCTGGTGAGGGGGGGCGTCTTTTGGAAGGGATGCACTGGGCATGCTCAGAAAGGCATCTGCCCCTAGTGAGGGAGAAGTAGAGGCACCAGGCAAGGCTGTCCTGTGGTCTGATCTTAGTGGTGCTCACAGGGGACCTGGAGTGGGAACAACCCACAGAGCACACCTGGGTATCGTGGCAGGGCTTCAGGTACCAGATGTCCCATTATTCCCTACTCTGTAGACTGCCTCGGAACTCACAAAGGATTCTACACCCTCATCCCAGAATCCTCTGACTATGCTAGTTATATGGTGCCCAAAAACAAAATCAAAATTCCCATTCTTTACCTTTAAGGCTGCGAGCATTTGGAGTCTGACCCATGAAGCCATACACAGACTTGGGGAGTTTCACCCAGAGTCTTCTTAGGCAAATAGCCCATCCTAAGAAATCCACCCTCTGTTAAATTTATACTATTCAGCAAGGTAATGAGATGTCTGCCTTCCACCCAGTATGGAGCCTGCACCAATAGCCCATGAAGTAAAACCCAGCAACTTCTTTTCAGGGTTCCCTTTTTGGAAACTTACCACAGCTTTCTCAAAGTATTTTAGGTTTTAAACATGAAATGTCCCCATGGGCTTGTGTTTGAGCACTTGGTCCCTGGTGGCACTGTTTGGGGAAGTTGTGGGCCCCTTAGGAAGTGAGCCTGGGTGCTGTAGATGGTCTCCGGGAGCTGGTCTTTGAAGGCACAGCCTCTCCTGGTTCTGGTTGGGCTCTTTCTCTGCTTCCTGCCACCAACAAGCCACACCGTCTGAATACTGAGGATGAAAGAGCCACCAAGCCTTCCACTCCCTGACAAACTGAAATCCCCATAAAACCACAACCGAAAGTACACCTTCCTCTCTCAAGTTCTTTCTTTTGGGGAATTCTTCAGAGTCATGAGGAAAATGACAGCGCTAGTTGCTTTCCTGTTGCTTGGGTTTCCCGAAGCAGCTTGCAGATGAAAATGTCTGTCCTGTGTATGGTCCCAAGGACACGAGTGTTCCTCACGGCAAGGAAGCATGGCAGCGGGGGGTGGGGTGGGGGGGCAGGAGCAGAAAGCTAAGAGATAACATCTCCAACCACAGATAGGAAACCAAGGGTGGACTGGAAGCTGGTCGTCATGTGCTTTCTCAGGCAAGACTGCATCCTAGAAGTTTCAGTAACTTCCCCAAATAATGCCATCACCCCAGGACCATACACATACGCACGCTTATGGTGACATTCCTCATTCAAACCATCGCATCGACAAGATAGGGAAGCAGTAAAATAATTGTCTGGCCCCAGGAGACTTACAAGTTACCAAGGTGCCCTGTGGATGCTGCTTCTCCCGTAGAGGTGTGTCCACCCTGTGCATGTTTGTCTAGATGAAGAAGCAGCTCCCAGAATCCCTGGTGTATGCCTCCCAGCCCGGTCTAGCAAGAGATCTACCTTCTCAGTCTCATGCCCTGGCCCCTCAAGCGTGCACTGTGAGCTCATCCCCCTCTCTTCCTCAAGTTCCCATGCCAGCACAGAGAGGCCCTTTCTGGCTCCTTCATATACCCTAGACACTCAGCCAGGCATCATGACAAATTCAGTGGGCAGACCCCAAGACATCTTTTGGGAAACCCCCAAACTAGGCAGTTAAGACTTGGGTACACACCTCAATAGTATAACTTATTAAATAAAAGCAACCCAGAAAACAAGCTGAATCCAAACCTAGCTACTGGGAGTTCTGACTCCTTTCAGCCTGGCTGCAGACTGGACCCAAGTTTGGAGGTGAAGCCACGCTTTCCTCCACAAGACTGGCACCATCGGACAAGAAAGAGATCGAAGGGTCTCCAGGACGTCCAAGGTCAGCACAGAAGGCCACATTTTCCATGCGATTCCAGGGCTTCTGCTAAGAGAACCGCATTGCACGGCCTGACGCTTTGCCCTGCTGGGACCTTTGTTATTTTGGTTGGCTATTTCCTCCTGTGACATGTGAGGCCTCCTTTTCCCGTTTCCGGGAAGCAGCGAAGCAGCTGCAAGCATCATCCACTTCAGTTTCTTCTCTCCTAGATACTGTGCCCTGTTTGTGAAAACACATATAAATACACACGTGTGCAAGCACGTGTGCTCAGACACACCTCATATACACGCGCACATGCCTGTGCGCGCACACACAGTCCCCTTGATTGTTTAAAGCATTTTAGCAGCACCTTCTGTCACTGGAATTGCCAGCTCCCACTGTCACCACTGTCCCACGCGCCCCACTCAGAGAGCCGGCTTGGTGTTGACTCTGAGGGGAATTTCTATGATCACAGCCTTTTCAATCTCCCTTTAAATTAAAAGCAGCCAGGGTAAAGTGCTCGCGGATTTCAAAGCTCTGTCACCAGGCTTCAAAGGCTGTTCTCGCTAATGAAATTAAATGAGATAATGTACAGGGAACTCAGCACACTGCCTGCCAAGCTTGAGCTTATGAGCTTGCGTGCTTATTCTCTGAGGCTGAGGCTGCAGCCCGAGACTTCAGTCTTCAGCAGGGAGGTCTCGGCTGGCCTGGGCTGGCTGCCAGGCACCTTGCAGGGTGATTGAAAAGGAAGGGAGGTGGCCATGGGCACTCCAAACTTGTCAGCTCTCTCTTGGGGGCCTCATTCTGTGGCTCTTTCTTACCATCACTGTTATGGTGGCCTCAGGAAGTCACAGTAGCCACCAGTCCCTGCTGGCATGGACTGAACCAGTTCCTTTTGATTGCCCCATCTATACAGACTGGCCACCACTTCCTAAAGCCTTCTGTAGGAAGTACAGGGAAAACCCAATTGCGCTTTCTTTGACCAGATGGTCCCTAGCTAGTTCTTAGCAGAAGGCTCTGATCTTCAGCAGACATTTGCTGGCCTAAGATCTTCCACCCTAGCGCACCACAAAGACAGAATGAATATCCCTAGGTACACAAGCAAGCATCCTTCTGGGCCACTGAGCTAAGGCAGAAAGTGGGGGTGCCATATCCTAAGCATCCTGCCTGGGCTCCAAATGGGCCCAGAACCTCATTATTTATTAATGCCAATCACTCATTTATCCCAATGACAACCTTGTGACAGATTAGCCTAGGGTCAGGGTTGGAAACATAGCCCCATTTCTAGAACACACTGTGAGCCAAGTTGATTGATAAACCCCATTACAAGTGTGCAGTCAAGGGTCCTTCCTAGAACAGCAACACGGGGTCAGCTGATGTCACTGTCAGAAGAAATGGACAGTCGGGGCAGGGCTGTGATATGTCTTCATCCCACTTGTGCGGGTGGTGCTTTGAGCTCCCAGGCATGGAGTGTGGGGGAGGAGCCTCCTTCCAGCACCCACTGTCCTGTCCCTCTAAGAGACTCCCATTTCAAAGGGAAGAATCCTGGCTTCACAAGGTTTTTACAGATATGACAGTGACTTTCCCAAAAGACAAGTGTTCCCGCAACTCTGCAAAACGGGTGCCCCATAAATTGTCCAGTTGCGGGTCTGTCTTTATGAATCTGTACATTCACCGTGTAGTCTTCAAATTTTTGCATCTCTGGTTGTGAGGCTTCAGATTACAGAGCGAGGGGTCCCCTGCTCCTGCCATGTTCTCTTAATCTACCTTGTCTTTATCCTTTCCTTGGGACAACACCACAGCTCCACCTAGGAAATCCAGATCTAGAGAGGACCCCACAGAAGAAAGGTGGGGAGCCTTCTCTAGAGGTGTCCCAAAGATGCAAGGAGGTGGAGGGGGCCACGGTTTGAGAATTAGGAGGGGCCCAGTTCAAAACAGCGGTGGGCTGCAGGTGTGGCTAGAGTCCCACTCTGTCTTGGTAACTTACCCATAAAGGTAAGGAACCTACCTGGCAGATTCACACCCAGAATCTCCACTGCCACAGGCCTCAGCCATTTGAGACACAGGGTAACAGGAGACCTCTATAGAAAGGCAGGACTGAGCCCTGTGAGAACTCAGATGCTGCTGGCTGCTGGAAGCGGGGTGCAGCCTCACCCAGAGCCATGCTACTACGAGCGTGGACTCATTTTGGTTTTTTTGTTGTTTGTCTTGAGACAGTTCCTTCCCTACTTCTCTCTGCGGCAATGACAGAACCAGTGAGCGGGAAACTCACTGCTGCCCTTACCCAGGGTCTTGGAGGGAATCCTTTGCTGAGTGGCCTGACCCTGTGTTGCTATGGGGATGACTAGGAAGCTACGACCTGCTCCCAAATTCATGTCATCAATCATGGTCAAGTTTGGCAGGCTGGAGGTTTAAATGGGGTGCCACTGTGTGGATCTGTGTACTTAGGGCCTGGGGGAGAGACCTCAGGGCGCCCCATTTTCCTGTCTCCCTGAACTGAGATAGACCTTTCATCACTGTTTTCCTGATGGACATTCTAGCAACCTGGTCCCCATAGCAACCAGCTTGTTTGTCACAAGGAAACCCAAGGACCCTTAGGCGGAGTCGAGGAAGCATAAAGATACATTTAGAAGATAGAGCTCCAGCTCCCTTTCTCTGCTGGGTGAGCTAGGCACAGTGTGTGAAGGCCTTGCTCATAGATGCTTGCTTTCCTGAGACTTTCAGACGCAGTTTCTCTGAAGATTTAAGCAGAGTCTAAATAAAACCTTCCTTTCTTCCTCTCTTTTCTCCTTGAGTCTGAGAAAACGACTTTCATTTCCTCCTGTGGAGAGCAGGGATAAGGAAGCCATACTACAGAGGGCCTGTGAGTTCTAAACACCCAGCTGGCTTTGTTCACCCACTTCAGAATCACCCAGGGCACACTTCCCTCCTAAGCAGAGGAAAAGGAGGCCGAGCAGCAGGTTGGGCACCAAGCCTGCCTGGCTCCCCAGCCTGTTCTCACCACTTGGGAATGGCACAGCTTCCCCTGTGCAGCTTCCCGTGTGAACACTTCTCTATATACAGCCGGCAGTGGCACACGGTGCCAGGAGGGCCTCAATTCCCTGCTTCATAGTGTTCAGGCTCACTTTGGGAGACGGGCCTGTTTCCTGCCCTGCGGTCTGCTCAGTGAGTACTGAGGGTACTATGGACCATGACAACAAGGAGTCTATATGTCTTACTGTGTTCCCTTATCCCAGTGGAGAGTCACTTGACCATTCAGGGGAGGGTCAAGTGTGCCACCTGCCTTGTTTGTGACCTACCATGGATCTCATCCTTCTTGCCCAAGGGGTGCTTCAACTCCTATCTAAACAGCATTGCAGGAGATTCCTTTCAGACACTGTTCACCTCTTAGTGGTAACTGGCTTTCAAGGAGGTGAGGGATCGAGTGTCTTCTGTCCCCATGAGTCTCATTTCCCTCCACAAGTTAACGTTAGTGTCCCTGACCTCCTGAGTGTCTCCTGCTGTTCTGATGCAAAAGGGAGATGGTAATATTCAACTGGAACACACGTGGCAACTTGGTACTCGAACAGTGAAGAGACCCAGCTCCCTGAGACATAGCGCCATCTCTGTTCCAGGACCTTCCTGGTCTCAGCTTTGACCACTTAGGCCTGCAGGATGAAGCCTTAGGGTCCTTCTTGTCTCCATGGAGGCAGGGCATATTGGTCAGCTCCTGAGTCATGATTCAGAGAAACCCACTCAAGCTGGTTTAGCAAAGGGGGCATCTTTCATCTTTCCCAGCCTGGGCAAGAAGGTAGGGCCAGCCTGGGCAAGCAGGTAGGGCCAGTCTAGACATGACTGTGTCCCCACCTCAGTTTGTCTCTCCTCAACCAGCTTGTCACCCCTGCTCTCTGCTAAGTAGTACCTCTTATTTTTCTTACTATTGTGATTGTCCTAAGTTCTAACCCAGCCACAGGAGACCCAGGCAGGATCCTCTTCTCTCCCTTCCTAAGGAAGAAAGAAGTGACTGGACCAGATTGAGCCACGTGGCTAACCTGGGTCCAGTCACCACATATAGGGAGGGACCAGGCAGTACAACCCTGCCCCTCCCTGGAAGTGTCTCAGCCCCTTTGAGTGCCTCCCCAGGTAGGTGCTTGTGAGAACATCTTCACAGAGCTACTCTCCAAGTTCTTCTGCAAGGAATATTTTTTAAATATTCAGCTGAATCTAGGTCTCAATAAACGTGTTGATCTTTACATAAAGACTGATCCTGCCAAAGGAATCTTTAAAATCATACCCCTCCTGGTAATTATGGCTGATGGTCACTTGTGGAGGTCTCCCTGGATCCCAGGCAGAGCTGGGGCTGGAGCCCTTAGTCCACAGCTTGGCTCTGTATGCACATGGGAGGCTCCAGTCCATTCTCCAGGTCTCCCCCAAAGCAAGGAGGAGACCCCAAGGAAAGATGCCTGGAAATGTCTAAGGGAGATTTCTTAGGGCAAGCTTGAACTTCAGACAACCAGGGAGACGTAGGAGGGAAACCTGCTTTGGGAAGGTCCCAGTGTGTTGCTGGGGAGTGGCTCAGCTGGCTTCAGCTTGAGTCTCCCACAGATGTCTGCTGGACGGACAGTCATTTGTTCCTTGGACCTCATTTCTCTCTTTACCTTGGACCCCAGCACACTAGGGATACATGTTCCCAGGCTCTGTTGTCATGAATTGACTTGGAATAGCGTTATAGTAGGGTGACCCAGAGCAGGAAAAACCAAATGAGCAAGGTACCCTTCAAGCCCTCTCTAGGACCTGGAGATGTCTCCAAGGGTGAGGTTTCTCTCCAGGCAGGTTCTCCCTAGAGGATCTAGTTAAGGGGAGGCACAGACAGGAGATGTTGCTTGCCCACGTTCATACAACAAGTGGAGGTTCCAACTGTGTGTACTTCAGGGATCCCGGTAAGAACGTTTGGATCACACCTGGGGATGGGTTTCCAGAGACTAAGAAAATCCATGCAGTCCCCAAACGCTGACATTTAGAACAGAAGGAAATGTTTTGGAAGCACACAGACCTAGCTTTGAATTCTGGCTTTCCTGTGGGATCTGGAGCAGTGACTCATCTTCCAGGTAAGGTTAAAGAATGGATGGATGCAGGTTAGACTTGCCAGAGGAAGCCCTCGAGGAATGTCAGCTGCTGTGTATTGCCAACCCAGGCTGCTTTGTCTCAGGGCCGCGATTTTCTAGGCTGCCAAATGGACTGAATGACCACTCCTGAGCAGGGCTGCTGAAAACACGAACGAAACAGCGTGCCCAGGTCCTGTCCCAGTACCCGGAACCCTCCCTCTGTTGAAGTTCTGCTTGCTGTTAGAGTAAGTGACACCCGCTCTAAGAAAAGCCCTACGTGTGAACTGGAACGCTCAGGCGCCAGCCGAGGAAACAGACCACATACGTTCCATTTCCCTTTCCACCTGGCGAGAGTTTCCAAGGCTCAGGGTAAAGCAGATGAGTGTGTGGGCCCAGTGGGTGTTCCTGGGGCTGAGGAGCCCGGTTGGATCCATCTCCCAGCATGCTCTTGGGAGAGGTCTGAAGAGGCAGCTAATGTACTCGATATGCCAAGCCTGGTTAGAGATCCATCAGGCAGCTGGGAACTTCCTGTAGTATGAGGCAGGCATGGGGCAGGGCAGAATGTGCAGGGACAGCCATGGAGTGGGCCCATGAAAAAGATGACCACAAAAAATGAGTATTTATGATGCTCTGGGCGCTGAGCCAAGCGGCTGAATAGATCCCAGCCACCACCATCTGTGGGGTGGAGCATATCACTTTTTGTCCCTGAGCCTCAGTCTCCCTCTCTGTGAATGGTCCTTAGAGTGGCATCCACTCCCAGGGCTGCTCTGAGGATTGTTGGCTAGATCTGGGCTTTGGAGGGAGGCATCCGTGGTACACCCTTCATTACTCTGAAAAAGCGAAAACATTCAGGAGTTAAAAGCATGACTCTTTGGGCTCTTGGCATGCACAGGCAGAGTAGGCAATAATTTGGGTTTGTGGAGAAGCTAGTTTTGAGAGCCAAAGATGAAGTTGCTATGTTTGCAGTGCAGACAAAAGTGGAGGCCTCTGCAGTCAGTGACATGGAGATGGGAGACCTTATGAGAGACTGTGAAGTAGATTCTGTTAGGTCAGGGGACTAGGAGGTAGGGGACTGTGGGGTCAGGGGACTAGGAGGTAGGGGACTGTGGGGTCAGAGTATTAGGAGGTAGGGGACTGTGGGGTCAGGGGACTAGGAGGTAGGGGATTGTGGAGTCAGGGGCTAGGAGGTAGGGGACTGTGGGGTCAGGGGACTAGGAGGTAGGGGACTGTGGGGTCAGGGGACTAGGAGGTAGGGGACTGTGGGGTCAGAGTATTAGGAGGTAGGGGACTGTGGGGTCAGGGGACTAGGAGGTAGGGGATTGTGGAGTCAGGGGCTAGGAGGTAGGGGACTGTGGGGTCAGGGGACTAGGAGGTAGGGGACTGTGGGGTCAGGGGACTAGGAGGTAGGGGATTGTGGGGTCAGGGGACTAGGAGGTAGGGGATTGTGGGGTCAGGGGATTAGGAGGTAGGGGACTGTGGGGTCAGTGGACTAGGAGGTAGGGGACTGTGGGGTCAGAGTATTAGGAGGTAGGGGACTGTGGGGTCAGGGGATTAGGAGGTAGGGGACTGTGGGGCCAGGGGACTAGGAGGTAGGGGACTGTGGGGTCAGCGGACTAGGAGGTAGGGGATTGTGGGGTCAGGGGACTAGGAGGTAGGGGATTGTGGGGTCAGGGGACTAGGACGTAGGGGATTGTGGGGTCAGGGGACTAGGAGGTAGGGGATTGTGGGGTCAGGGGACTTAGAAGTTGAAGGGCCTAATGAGGTCAGGACTTTTGGAAATGTGTGGAGCCAAAGAGATTGATGGACTTGGGGTTGGGGACCCGTCAGGATCAGGGGACTTAGAGATGTGATCTAGCAAAGACCATACAACCAGTCAGGGGCAGAGGCAACACTGGAATGTCAGGTGACACCTCACAAGCATTGCTTAGGGCACAGGGCACCTCCCCAGCAGCTGTGCGACCTGCCTTGGCACCTTAGGCTGGGGGTTCTGTACTGGTTCTCTCTCTGGAAGACAGTTGGTTGAGACTGTCCCCCAAATGGCCATTTGAAAGCCACTTGAACCTCATTGTGGGCTCTTTTCCCATAAGCCATGGAATCAAATTATGGAGATGTGCCCTAGCTTGTGGATTCAGAGAAATGGCACCTCTCTTCGGGGACACGGCCCCTGGGGCTTTCGCAGACGTCCTCCCACCCCCACATTCTGGTGTCTCTGAATTTCAAGCTTCCCTGGCGAGCCTTGGTTCTGCCAAGGCATTTGGTTATTTTGCTCATTTTATTAATAAATGTGTCCTGATGCCAAGTGCATGGAAACTGCTGCCTGGGAACGGCATCAGAGCGTGCCCTGGGGAGTCATCTGTCTGAGCTGTGGCTACAGGAGAAACAGATAGGGACCTAAGAGGAGAGAGCCAGGCACTGGATGGCCCAGGCAAGACACCTGGGGATCTGAGGACCTCAGGGATTTGGCGGAACCAGATGGGAGGAAGTCTGTGGTCTTAACCCCACAACCAGAGAACATTGGATCCCATGGAACCTAGAAGCCTTTGGCCCAGACACTGACAGATGGACACACTTCCTCCCAGAACTGCTGTGCCCAGGTGGGCAGCAGGGGTTAGAGTTCAAGGTCGCCACAATGCCCCAGAAGAGAACTTTGACAAGCCCAGTCAGAGCAAACCTGGCCTTAAAGAAGATGTGAGTCTAGGACCTACTTTCTTGAGGAAGCTGGCAGCTTCATACATTAAGGACTTGGCCAAGGTCTGGCACACCCAGGTCCCTAGAGTTCACAGCTGCAGAATCTGCTCCTGATAAGGCTGTTGTCACAGAAAGTATCTCCAAATCAAACACCTTATAAGCACACGTGGGACAAACAAGCTTTTGTATCGAATAGCAACAAGTGCCTGATCCCCGCCAGCACCCCTCCTCTCTAGCCAGGGCGTGTCTTCTAGTCTATTACTGGTCAGTGAGTAAATAATCCCAAGGCCCTGGCAGGATCTTTACCCTTTAAGGGAATGGAGCTCAGTTCATTTGAGAGGGAGAGAGCACTGCTCCAGGTCAAAGTCAGCTAGGGGGGGTGTTGTTCGTAGGCCATCATGGCTTGAGCAAAGCAGAAAGACCAACAGGCAGGAGAACAGAAAGATGGGTACAAAGGCCAGGAGGATCCAAGGGTCCTTCAGCACTATTGGGCCAGGCAGTGACCACGTCATCATCCGGAGAGCCACCTCCTACAGAAGCCATCAGCAGTCCCATCCTGGGCTCTTCGTGTAGCCTAGCCTCTCCTCCCAGATCGATTCTGACCTTGAAACAGCACATCTGGGGACTCAGGCTGTGCTCTGATTAGTAGAGTGTTTGCCAAACATGCAGGAAGTTCTGGGTTCTCACAGGCTGGATGTGATGGCACACCCCTGTAATTCTAGCACTTGGGAGGTGGAGGCAGGAGGATCACAGGCTTATATCAGCCTGTCTATGTAGGAAGGTTGAGGCCATCCTCGACCCTATCTCATGTTGTTGTTGTTGTTGATGATGATGATGATAATAATAATAATAATGGTCTCCTGGCTATTCTTGAGCTGTCCGAGCTCCCCAGCCCTGCAGGACTCATGACAGACTATCTCTCCCTCATTCTCAATGCTCACTCCTTGGTCTCAGCTGGAATGTCAGCCTTAAAGGGCCTCCATCTGTCTTGGGACTTCTGTCACATTTGGTAACTATGCCAGTCTGGACGCAGCTCTGTTGTCTCCTCTGTAAGATGCTAAGTTTGGGGTTCATCAGAGGATCCAAGTCTGCTCCCTACATTGTCCTATGCCCCCAGCACCAGGTATAATGTAGGTGCTCAGATGGACAATGAATGGTGGAATGAATGAACTGGGCTGAATGGCCTCAATGGCAACTTGAAGCTGCTCCATATAGAGAGCCCGGTTTCTACCATCTAAGATGAAGACCTGGCCAGCCAGTCATCATATCAGGCACAGCCTGAAAGAGACAAAGGAATAAGGGAGACAGGGAGGAGGGAGGGAAAGGAGCCTTAGCACTCTGGGCTCCTTGGCTGATCCTCAGCCTCTGTAAATGACTTGGACTGGCCTGGCGTGGCTCTAAAGCCTCCCTCCCACAGGAGCTGACTTGTCTTTCACTGCTAGGCTGGGTTGCGGCTGTGCCTGGCTTCTCGCACCTCTCCCTCCTCACACTGCTCTGCTGGAATCAGCTCCTCCTTGGTTACTGTCACAGGAGACTGTAGGGGCCCTTTCTCCCAGGAAGAGGGCTGTGTGACTTAGCAGGGGGCAGGGGCTAGCCATCTGTTCTTCAGGCTACTCCCTACAGAAAGGCCATTCAGAGCTCCGTGGCCTGTGTCTGCCCCTTCCTGGCCCTGGCAGGCACAGATGGTCCAGCTGCCATCCAGGGGGTCTGAGAGCCCTAAGGTCAAGGCAGAATCAGGGGGCAGTGGGTCTGTCCTGCATCCTCCTGTACCAGGCTTCTCTCCTGGGCTAGACATGGAGCCAGCCTACCACATCCCTGGAACTCATACCCTCCAGAAGATCCTCACACACTTTAGACAAGTGCTTTGTTACTGAGCTGTATCTCCAGCCCTTTTTTGTCTTTAATCGGCACCTCACTAAGTTGCCTGACAGGCAGTCCTCAGGCCCCGAGTACTGGGACTACAGGAGTGTACCAAGCCCAGCAGAATCTGCATATTGAGTGAGTGATTGATTAAGGCAGGCTGTTTCGCCCTGATCTCAAGACCCTCTGTAGCTGATGATGACCTTGAATGTCTAATCCTCATGGTCCTAACTCCCTAATCTGGGATTACAAGGGAGACCACTATGCCCGGTTTAAGTGGTACTAAAGATCAAACCCAGACCTCCATGCATACTATGAGAGCACTCGGCCAATTGAGCCACATTCCCAGCTGTGTTTTTAATAGACCTCACAAGAGTCCATTAAGGTCTCCCAAATACTGTCCTCTGGCTGTTTCTATTTATTTCTAGACTGGGTGACAGTCAGAGGTCTGTGACTAGGGGCATGGGAATAATTGTGATCTCCACTTAACCCAAGAAGAAACTGAGACACACACACACACACCCCTCCAAAGGCAGGCTGTTTTCCAAAGTAAATTTTATGACGTCTATTCTTGAAGAGCTGGTGGCTCCTTAGTTAGTGATTTCTGGACACTCATGTCCTCAGGGGAAAGGAGGGATCCCCTGAGACACTGCCTTCTTCTGCACAGTTCATTCAAAGGTCCCAAGTCTTGAAAAGAGTATGACATCTCTCTCACCCCCAGAGAATGATTCCTAAATAAAAATAACAGAAACTCCAAATTAACTGAAAGGAAATCCCACAGTTCCAAAGCACCCTAAAAGTAGTTCTTAGAAACTAGGGGAGAAAAAGGAAATTGGTTGAAACATCTCTCCCGTTTTATCAGTGGTCTTGAGTCTAGGACACAATTTCTCATCTTGTTCTTCTTGGTGCCCCCCCCCCCACACACACACAGCATGGAGTCTGGGTGAGAGGCCGGTGGACAGCAGGAGCATCCTCTGGGCCAGGAAGGCTGCCCTCTTGTCTCCTTGACAACCCAGCTTGCCTGGAGAGACATCCCAGGTGTCCTCCATCCATCACTTCCCTACCCCTACCTCTATCTCAACCAAATTCTCTTCCCCGGAAGGTAGGAGGTCCCCCACGATTTACCAAAGAGATGCTCTCTCTTAGGACCTTAGGAAATGGGAACAAAGAGAGTCATGGAGAAGCTGGTGATCAGAAAGGCCTGCGTGTGTCTCTGAATAAGCCCCTTAACCTCTCTGTGCTTTAGAAAGTAACTCAAGGCCTACGTTGCCTGCCTGCCTTGACTCTGAGGAAGGAAGGCAGCAGAGACAACCTTTAAAGGTGTTTAGCACAGAGTCACTGGCCTCAAATGTCCATTCACGATGCTTGTGCCCCCAAGAGCTGGTGCCCATCTGGGATGCCTGGAACTGGCTAGGAGGCTCTGGCCAATCCCCACAGCCTTTCAGAACCTCAACCTCCCATCCCATGAGGGAAAAGTGGGGAATAGGACCACGTGCTAGTCTCTAAAAGAGATGATTTTCTCGTTCCTGGTCTCCTTTCTCAGCTCTCTCTGGGCACCCTCTCCAGTGTCCTCTTTGGCAGGACAGGAAGGCCCCTGGGGACACTGCTGTGTCCCACCATCACCCCTGGGTGTCAGTCACTGAGGCAGGGCTGAAAACATCCCCTCCTTTGTGCCTGTGAGGACAATGATGCCCTGGATGCAAGCACAGAAGTCAGCCGCGGGAGCCTGGGAGTCCCAGGGCCTCAGCCTGATTGACTATGGTGACTCAGGCTTCGGCAACACTGCAGCCGCAATTACTCCTTAAATCGGCGCTTTCTCACTGCCCAGGCAGCCAGGTGGGGGAGGGGCCTGGGCTTGAGGGAAGAAACAAAAGGAAGACAAAGAAAATGTCGCAGAAGAGGTCTGGACACACAGAGGCCCTGGTTGCCTGCTTTCTCACCCTCTGGGAGGCCACCTAGAGTGGGAGGGAGAAGAAACAGGCTGGACAGCAGGTGTGCGGGGGCGGGTAAGAGATTGCCATTGGCTCTGTCTAGAGTCCAGGGCTTGAGAGAGATGGGAGCTCAGCCTAGCCCACCTCCCTCTCAAGTTGCCCCCACTTCTAAGCCCCTTCCCTTTAGATGCCTCCCATGTGCCTGGCACTGGGTTAGGTGCGAAGGAATAACAAGGAACTGGGATGGGAATGTAGCTGAGCCGGTAGAATGCTTGCTCATTGTGCACGCCCGGGGTTCCACCCCAGACCCCCACCCCCGCATCTCATGAACTGGGCATGGAGATACACACATCTTATCCTGGGGAGGTAGAGGCAGGAGGACCAAAAGTTTGAGTTATTCGTTGGCTAGCCTAGATCACATGAAACTCTGAAAAAGAAAAAAAAAAGAAAAAGAAGAAAAGAGACAAAAGGGAGAAACATATGGTCCTGGGCACAGTAGCCCCGAGCCAGCCTGGAGCACTTAGAACACAGCTGTCAAATCTACCACAGTGCCTCTTGGGAATTGGCTGCCAGTTTGAGGTATCTGTGGGGGGCCTTAGGCTACAGGGTCGGGGCTTAGGAAGGCTTTTCAGAGAAAATAATATCGATGTTGGCATAAAAGGAACGTGAACGAGGAATAGGATAGTTGAAGGTGGAGACGAGCTAGGCAGAGGGACAGCAAGGATGAAGAGACACAGAGACGTCCTGGCAAGACATTTCTGTTCTCTCCCATTCACAGCCGTACAAGGGGCTTGAAGATGGGTTCCAGACTCGTGTGTGTGTGTGTGTGTGTGTGTGTGTGTGTGTGTGTGTGGTGTGTGCATTCATTCCTTCGATTGTTTTAGATGGGACCATTTAAAGTTCGCCACAGATCTTACCAAACAAACTGGCAGCTCTGTGATGGCTTGGCCCCTGTGGCCACAATGCACAGGCTGTGCACGGAACTGCCCCATCTGCTCCGAGAGTATCAGCCTGTGGCCCTGCTCCTCATTGCCATTTATTTGTAGTAATTGCCCGTTCTCTTCCTCTCTGTTTATATAACGTAAAGATAGTAAGATCTGAGAATGTGTTGGAGTGTAAGGCAGATCAGAGAACAGGAACACTTGTGGCACCCAGGGATACATGTGATAAAGTCCACGGACAGGATGAAGCAGTTGAGAGACACCATCCATGTGGTCTGCGGAGGTGTCCTGCCAGCTGAGACCAGCAGAGAAGAGGGGAGGAAAGGAAGAACATGTGCTGCTGAGGGAAGGGCCTATGCGCAGGCCTGAGGTGGACACTCATCACACGGGAAGATGAATTTCCAATGGCTACCTAGGAGGGGCTGTGTGCAGGGACCAGAGCCCACAGGACCACGGTGGCCCTAATGGCAGCCGAGAGGGGATACGTTCTGTAGGGCTGGTTGGTACAGAATGGTCCTGGGGAAGCAGGGGATGAACTAGGATTGCCAGTGGCGTGAGGGGGTGGCATGGAGGAGATGGGTATGGCCACTTAGAAAATAAGTAAGGGTGTTGAGAGGTCCCATTACTCCCAGTGAGAAGGAGGGTGAGACGCATCTACTGTCAGGAGCATAAAGCACACTTAAACCTGCTTCACCCACCAAGGAGATGGGCAGTATACCCACTGTGTTCCCATTAGCAACGGAATCAGCAGGCTCCGATGAGGACAGCACTGCTTTGGTTTTCATGACTCTGGGGAGACTTGGAAGAACTCAGCCCCTGCCTCAGCATCCCCATCATCCCCTCTGTCTCCATGAGTGTGGGTGCCCTGCTCATCACTGGACACGGGGTCCGGGCATCACCATATCCGTGCTCAGGCTGGGGCTGAAAGCATGTTAGCCATTGATGACACCAGGAAGGGCACGGTTTCCATGCCTGCTGGGCTGGTTGGCACACGGCTATGCCCTTCACATAAAGTTATAAAGCTGTAACTTATTTATACTCAGAAACCAGTTGTTGCCTTCTGTCAGCTCCCCTGCATCTTCTCCAGCCAGGCAGAGGCTCCCACAATGCCCTGGAGCTGGACCAAACAAAGGCATCAAGGCCACCAAATACCTCCTATGTGCCCTTTATGATTTTTCATTAAATTATCAAAATAATCCTGCGAAGGGGACAGAGACCAGGGTTCTGTCTCTGCCAACAGGTAGCTTGGGAGACATAGATAATGGTGTCCATCTGAGCAGTCCCTCCACTGGCTTGTGTGCAGAGTTCCAGAAGTCATCACCACAGTGGTATTTGGCACAGTAGTTAGAGCTTCAAGAATCCCAGAATCATGACACTCTGACCCCTGGCTTTTTGTTGCTGGGAGAAGATTGAGGCCAAAGCCAGCCAATGAGTTGCAGTTAGGAGCTGCAGCCTGAGGGACTGTGGGGTCTGGGAGATGAGCTCTGAGACCCTCGGCAAACTCAAAGCCTCCGAGGGTTGGATCCCAAAGTCTTGCGTTGTGAAAGGCCTGCTGTGTCTGGGGCCTGGCTGAGGCCAGGCTGTGGAGCTATGGAGATGGATCGAGACAAAGAGCCACCTCTCAGGGCCTGAGGACTTCTGGGGACAGACACATGACAATGGGTTCTGTGATTTGGTGTGGCAGTTGCTATGGCCAGGTGTGCTCAGAACTGAAGATGCCCTTCCAACTCTTGGCAGGAAGGACCTCTACGGATGAGCATGCTCTCGGAAACCCAGAGGTCAGGAGGGTTGAATCCCTGCGCTGAAGAAATGGGACAATAAGATCTGTGGAGGTTGGAGAGCTCCAGGATCTGTGGGTGGGAAGAACACCAGCCACCCCTAGATATAAGGATTCAGTGTCTTTGTATGTAATGACAACCTGGACCCCAGTTTCCCATCTGAGCCATGGGCCACCTTCCAGATGTTGCTATGTTTGATATGCACCCATAAAGATCTGCACCCTAAAGTCCTACACAACACTGGGCTTCTCTCTCCCTCCCTCCCTCCCTCCCTCCCTCCCTCCCTCCCTCCCTCCCTCCCTCCCTCCCTCCCCCTTCCCTCCCTCCCTCCCTCTCTCCCCCCCCTCTGTGATGGAGGGGGAGCCTGGGGCTCTGGAGGCTGAGTGAAGGGAGCCCCTGCTCATTCCTAAGAGTTCCCCTGGGACTGGAGATTATTCTTCCACCAGACCCCTTCCGAGGCTGGGTGCTATGCCTAGCCCTGAAGAGGAAGGAACACCGGGTGAGCAGCATCGCAGGTGCTGATGTAGATGGCCCAGCCCCGGGTGAGGCAAGCCGCCTGGGCTGCGCAGCTCCCAGCAGTTACATAAGGACGCTGGGCGCCGGGAGAGCCGCCTTTGTTGCTGCGATCCGCCTCGGCAGCGCCGAGTATTAATAAACCGATCGCCCGGAACGCAGGCGGGCGGGCGGGCGGGCGAACTGCGTGCGGGACGATTGGGGCTGCAGCACTGGGAGGGAGCGACACCCACGGTGCCCTCCCCGCAGCAGGAAGATGATGCTCCCTCCAAGCTCTTCTCCAGCCCCCTTCCCCACCCACCCACCTTAGCAGGTGGGTACTGAGAAAGCTAGTGGTAATCCAGAATCCACCCGTGTGGGCTCCAGCCACTTACCTACCATTTCCATGGTACCTGGTATCTCGCTTTGGCCTTGTAAAACAGGAGAAAAGTACCTAAGTGTTAATTAAAGTGCTTACTCCCACTAGTCCCCCTCTGCCTCCTCCTGGCCTTCCCCTCTCTTTCCCTCCTCCCCACTCCTTTCTTCCTGTACTCCTCCCCCTGCCTGGTCCCCTTTCCCCAATCCTCCTCTGTGTCCTCCTGGTCTTCCTCCCTCTCTCCATTCTCCCTACTCCTCCTCTGTCCTCCTGGTCTTCCTCCCTCTCTCCATTTTCCCCACTCTTCCTCTGTCTCCTAGCCTCCCTCCCTCTCCCCATTCCTTCCTTCTTTTCCTCTTCTTCCTTCTCTTCATCCTACCCTCCTCTCCGCTGTGGTTCTGAGAGTTGAAATCAGAATCTCATACTACTACAGCAAGCCCTGGACCATTGAGCTACACCCACAGTCTCTCTCCCCTCCGCTCCCCTCCTTTTTTCTCCTTTCCTTTCCTCTGTACTGCAGCTCAGACCCAGGGTTTGGGACATGTTAGGCAAATGCCGTACCATCCAGCTAGACTCCCAGCCCTCCAAATGTTCCGGGTGCATTGGTTTTGTTCGGTTCTTGGTATGCAGTCCAGGTGAGCCTCAAACTCACCACTTTTCTGCCTCAGCCTCCTGAGTGCTGGGTTTATCAGTGTGCATCTTGCCTGAAAAAGGATCCGTTTTAATGAGCTAATGAAGGAGCCTGATGCCTCCCCCAAGCCTGTCTAGTGCAGTCTGTGGAATCCCTTGGAGGCTTGTGGGAAGGTTACTGTCCTGGGAACTCCTGCTCAACCCAGCTTTCTACTCTGATGCCTGGGGCAGGGTGCATACATTTTCCCTCCCCAATGTGCTCTGGAAACCACAACTTGGTAAAGCCATTTGTAATCAAGAATCCAGGGCCTTGGAAAGTTAGCTCAGTTGGTAAAGTGTTTGCCCCATAAGCAGGAGGAGCTGAGTTCAATCCCCAAAGCCCATGCAAAAACTCTGGTGTGGGGGCTTGCACTTCTAATGCCAGCCCTGGGAGGAAGAGACAGTGGCTATCTGGAGCTCACTGGGCAGCCTAAATGGTCAGCTGTAGAGACCCAGTCTCAAATGTGGGTGACATTCCTGATTATGACACCTGAAGTTGTCACGTTCTAAATGCGTGTGCACACATGTGCACATGCCCAGGCACCCACACACATTTTAAAAACTCTGTTTGACAAATGTTTTTCTGGGACCACATGTGGTTTCCACTGGTGAACACCGGTGACAGTTTGAAGGAAGAGTTGGGACCCTAAGGGACATTGTCTGTGGGAAGTCTGGAAGTCTCTGCTGTGGCACCAGCAGAACCAGAGTCACTTTGGATTCTGGACTGGACTGTCAGGGTTGCATCTCGATCTGTCTAGTGTATGAACCTTAGTTTTCTTGTCCATAAAATGGGTGAATAATGAGACCAACCTCAAAAGACTTAAGATCACTCAGACCAGGAAAACACCTACTGTGGGGTCAGAATGTCCTTCTTTGAGAGAATATGAAGCTTGCTGGGTGTGGCACCCAGGAGCCCAGGACACAGCCCTTATCCCAGAGTGACTGTTGTGGGGGCCTCTGGGATCTACCAGGCTGAATCTGCTGCCCTCTCTACCCTCATATCCACAGCACTCTGAGATCTCCAGCCAGTTGGAAGCTCTTATCTGATTTGTGGGAGTGTCTGTCATCCCTCCCCTCAGGGGAACTATGCACCTCGAGCTTAGGATTCCAGGTCCCTATCCTAGTCCCCCCCCCCCCCCCCCGCAGATGGCTTCTTTGCAGGTAGCAGCATGCACCTACTGTCTCTGCCCCGTCTCTACCATCTTCTGTTCATTCATCATGAGTCGGGCTGACACATTCCAGCTCCCTCAATCCCTCAGTACCCTTGATGTCATCATGGTTTCTTTTTCCATGTGACAGGTGAATGGGCTCAGAGAGGCTGAGTAACTTGTCAAAGGCCACTATGCTATTTAGAGAGAACCAGGGCCTTGTACCTCATTTGTAGTGATTTTCCATTTGTATTTTAATAAGTAAAGCTTGCCTGAAGATCAGAATGTAAAACAGCCACACTGGTCAGTTTCACGGGCCAGGCAGTGGTGGCACACACCTTTAACCCCAGCACTAGAGAGGAATGTAAGGTTGGGTGAGACAGGAACTCTCTCTTTCAGTCTGAGGATTTCTTAGAGGTAAGAGCTCTCGAGTGGCTTGGCTACTTTGTTTTTCTGATCTTCAGGTTGAACTCCAGTATTTGTCTCTGGTTTTTTATCATTCGTGCTACAGTTCAGGAGGGATTTGCTGGGCTGGTCTTGTCAGCTCCTCAGCTTTCCTGCCATTGTTGGCATGGGTTGGTTTCCCAAGCTGCCCACCATTCTTCTGAGCAGCCGGAGTGTCTTGTGTCCACTCCCCGCCCCCTATCCCCAGCAGCTATTGGCTTCGTTTTCTCCCAGGTGAGGAGCTGTGTGATATTTCTTGCTCCCACGGTAGCTACAAGTGTGGCAGTGGAGATGAGTCAGCAAGGGAGGGCAGCTGTGGGGGCGTGAGTTAGGGATGAGACTGGGCTAGTTTACAGACTAAAGTGGGGGAGGGGGGAAGCAGGCAGTACGAGGGAGGGAGGGCCAGCCTGGGAATTCCTGATCCTCCCCTACTCCTTCAGACCCCGAAAGCTCTGCTCAGCCTAACTCTACCCCAAATGTCCTGGCTAGGTAGGGTTAAAAAGAAAGGAACTGTAGAAGTGAGGGAGCCTGGGATCTCTGAGGATGCAGTGCCTGCTTGGGTTTCAAAGGTATCCCTGCTGCAGTCTCAAATGACCCTGGCTCAACAGTTGTCACCTCGGAGTCACCCTTTACAGTTTCAGAAACACCTCTACCCTGCTCCTGGTGGCGGCAGCAGCAGCAGCAGCAGCAGCAGCAGCAGCAGCAGCAACAACAGCAGCTCCAAGCTAAAGGCTTATTGTCATGGCTGAAGTTTCTGTGACTTCTACAAAGTTCACCCAGCTCTTAACTCTGAGAGGAAAGCAGCTTCTCAGAGAAGTAGAACTGCTGGCCTGTGGTCGCCTGGCCAGGATTTAAACCATGCTTGTCAAGTCCAGTACTCCCAGGTTCAGCTACTGCTGAACTCAGACAGTCCTGTCCTCCTCCAACATGGTCAGGGAGGTAGCATTGCTGAGACCTTTCTGCCTGGACCATGCTCTAAAGATCATGTCCAGTGCTAGCTCCTATAGCCTTTCCATTCCCCGCTAACTCTGCTCTAACTGTAAGCACCTTTGTTTTTAATTATTACTGCTGTTATTATTATTATGATGATGACGATGTGTATGATGGAAGTACCATGTCATGACACTCACGCTGGCCTCAGAGAACAACTTGCAGAAGTCAGTTACTTCCTTCCGCCTTAACTTAGGGTCTAGGGATTGAACTCAAACCATCAGGCTTGTGTAGCAAGCCTTTTACCTACTAAGCCATCTCTCTAACCTGCGCCTTGGTTTTTGTTTCATTTAGAGATGGTGTCTCATATAGCCGAGGCTGGTTCTGACCTCATGGTGAGCTGAGAATGATCCTCCTGTGTCCATTTCTGGAGTGCTGGGATCACAGTTGAGCATGTATCACCATGCTCTGCTCACTAAAGGCATATCCTCTTCCTCGGGGACCACAGTCCAGAAGTGAGTTGCTTGCCCTTCCCCCCATTGCTCATGTCCACTGCACACATTCGTGGCACAGTCACCCACACCCTTGCCCAGACACCCTCCCTCTAGGGCACAGAGGCTCTGCCGTTTTTGCTGAGGAAGCCCAGGATAAGACAGATGAAGCAGCAGTTGCCGGGTCTCCGTAGGAGTGACCCTCACTGGTTGGCTGCTCCCCAACTCCAGCCACACTCCCGAGACTTTCAGTAGAACATTTTAGCACATTCAGAGGCCAGCC
Organism: Microtus pennsylvanicus; assembly: GCF_037038515.1. Taxonomy (NCBI): domain Eukaryota; kingdom Metazoa; phylum Chordata; class Mammalia; order Rodentia; family Cricetidae; genus Microtus; species Microtus pennsylvanicus. Next base: position 70,453,503 of record NC_134580.1, read on the forward strand.
TCTAAGGGAACAATAAGACTTCAAGTTTCCACTTGGCAAACCTTCTTATCCAGTCCCTTCATTGGCTTCTTCAAGCTCTAAAGAGCAGTGATGGCCGTATGTCCATTTCCCTCCAAGGAGCAATGTAGGGTCACCAGGACAGGGAGCATCGAGTAGCTTTCACCCTCAGGATCCACACAGGCTAAATATCTGTATTGTCTCATGTTATGACGTGCCCAACCAGGTAAGCTTGCCTTCAGCCAATGGGAAGATGAGGTAACTCAGAAACACGTTTGGACAAAGGGCTCAGCATGAATTTCTCTTACATTGCCAGGAACCCCTGGGAAGGACACCCCATCCTGTCTCCATTAATTGGTTGAGGACATGTCAAGGGCTGAGTGGTGGCCTTAGAGATGTTCTTAAACAAATGCACATTACTTTGGAGAAGTGTATGGACAGAGGTCGGCACTCTTGGGGAAATTGACGGCAAGATGGGTAGGTGGTCTCTTGCCACTCAGCACTGTTTTTCCAGTTAAGAAGAGGCTGCCTTAGTAGTAGTGAGCACTCTGTGTCTGGGAGCGTGCAAGCCAAAGCCAGAGAGAGCTGATGAGGACCATCAGAGGGCTCTGCACTTGGAGGTGCTGGTGTGGATGCCATCTGAGCTTCGTGTTCTCTCAGTCCCCCAGTCTATCAGCTCAGGCTGCGAGCTACTTCCCTTCTCACAATTGTCGATACAAATCTGTCCCCCCAAGGGGCTGATAATCCTCTAGGAATAGGGATGCCACTTGTTTGAAGCACGATTAATAATAATCCAGGGTCAGAAATTGGGGTTCAACCTGAAGATCTGAAAACCAAAACAGCCAGCTACTGGCTCTTACCTTGACCTCAGTCTGAAATTGTGATCCTGCCTCCTGGAATCTCATAAGGAGACTGTGTCTGAGAGCTGTCTTCCTCATCTTATATTCTCCTCTAGGGATGATATCAAAGGTGAGCACCACTGGGATTAAAGGCATGCACAGCCTGATTCCTATGGCAACTAGGGTGGTTACTGGGATTAAAGGTGTGTATCATTATGGTTACTAGGATTAAAGGTGTGTGTTACCATAACCTGGTCTGTAAGGCTGACCAGTGGGACTGTTTTACTCTCAGATCTTCAGACAGTCTTTATTTATTAAAGTACAGTTGAAATGCCACTACATTTCCCCTTTTTGTCTAATTAAAAAAAGAAGGCTATAACTAATATAAGAAAACTATATACAATAAGTGCAATGACTATAAACAATAGATACAGATAATAAATACATTAACAATGTCTAGTCCATTTGCATTTGACAAATTCATAGAAAATGTTCTATGTTTATCTTATTTTGGTGAGTTCAAAATCTTGTACCTAATTTACTTCCTATCTTAACTTGCTTTCTGAGTCAGGTAAACAAGGAAAACAACGACTATAACTATCTAGTCTTCAACTCCTTCAGAGACCCGAGTAGGAAATAATAATAACTGAGTAAGCAGGAAGTGCAAGCAAGCGACTTCCAAAAAGTGTGCAATGACAGAAACAGATAGCTGCTCGGACAGTCACCCAAAGTTCTCTGCAGTGTTGGGGCATCCATCTTCAGACTATGGGCCTAACATTCAACAGACTTTTCTGAGAAGCAGGATGTTTTGTGTCCTGCTTGTCTCATTAGGACAGCATAATGTCAGCAGTTGAGGCAGGGACATTTTCTTGCCCAGTGACTTACTTTTGCCACAAAGAAAGAAAACTCCATGGGAAGTTTCTTCAATGCCCATTATCTTCACTGAAGTAGATTGGTGCTATCAGGAGGAGACATGTCTCATTGTCATAAAAAAGATTAACCTAAGTTATTAAAACTTCTTAAATGCCATATTCTGTAGATCTCTGAAGTTTTGAAGATTACCTATGTATTTAAATTATATCTTTGTTGACCTTGAAAACATACCTGATATGACTATGAAAAAAACCCAAAAAAACAAAAAATCCCAAGAACTTTGAAACTAATTTCTTTTGTTTAGCTGTTGTCTTGACCATTATCCATAACAACTTACTCTCAGTTTTATTTCAGGCAGTCTTTATTTATTAAAATATATTTGAAATGGCACTACATCTATCAACTCCAAGGCCCCAGGACCTAGCACTTTACCTGACATACAGGGCCCATCTGAATAGCTATACCTCCTTTGCAAAGCATTGTGTGGCTCCCACCTCCTTATAGATGGACATGGAAACCCCAGAACACAGACACCCCGAGCTCAGAGGCTCTGTCTACATCAAGCACCACTGGTGATTGTCTCTGGCTCCTCCTTGGCTCTGCTTATATGCTTCTAGTGACAGTGAGCTCACTCCTTCTACAACAAGGAAGGGTAGGAGTCAGCATCAGGTCTAGCCTCTGGAATTCTGCCTTCAGGTCCTTCTTCTGATGGAACACTGGGAGCTGTCTCCAAGTGTGGGGGTGGGGTGCTCAGGGACACAGTTCAGAGCTCTGCATGATAAAGGGACAGATGGTGCGGCAATGAACTCATCACTCCATCTCTGGACAACAGACCGCGGTGAAGGCCCTGGTCAGGGACAGTAGGCTGTGCATTTTACTCCGCACACCTCGAGACAGGCCTGATCCAGAGCCACAGACAGGACTGGCTGTGTGATTCTTTCATTACTGGCCATCACTGGCCAGGTGTTCAGCAAGAGCGGGTGGCACTGTGGGAAGGGAGTTTAGTTGCCTTGGTAATCAGGAGGCTAACAGCCTCTGAGAGCAGGCTTGCTACTTACCAGGCACTGTTCTGTTTTCTTCCTTACAAAGAGCACAACCCCTCCTGTGCAGCCCCAGCTGTTGGGAGGGCCGTGGAGCCTGCCTGGGACTTCTTGGTAAGCAAGAGCTGCGACAGTAAATGGAAATTCCAACTATAGCCAGAGTACTTCCTGCTTAGGCCACACCCATTTTGTAGATAAGGAGACTTGGAGAGGTTAGGTAACTTTGCTTGCCCAGGGACGTGCTAAAAGACAGAGCCTGGGTTTGAACCCAGGGATTCTGGTTCTGCGGCCTGGAGTAGAAAAGCGAAGCAAAACTCAGCAGCCAGAGGCATACCTATTTGGAGTTTGGGGGCAGCCTCTCTCCTTTCTGCCCCACTTCTTTACCTTGCTTCTCTCGGTTTCCCCCCCACCCCCTCCAGGCCTGCTGGGGTTACTTACCTTCAGTCCCGAGGACAAAATCCCGCGGTCTCTCAGCGGGAGGGAGGCACTGGGTGATCAACAGCTATGAAGAGCCAGGCAGGGACCGGATGTTGTAGGAGCCTGTCTTCTAGGCTAATAGGCTCCTGAAGATCTCCCAGGACCCCAGGAAACACTCTCGGCATGGGCTGAGATAAAAGGCTGTTTGGTTCCCCCAACAAATATTCTGCAGTCCTAGGTAAGCCCCCCCCCCCCGCCCCCAGCCCTGACAAGTGCAGCAGACAGCACAGGGACTGAGGTCGAAGGTCTTCGTGGGGTGAGAGTCCTTGTCTTTTGAAGTTACTTCAAGCTGAGGAGCCAAGCCGGGCTGAAAGAGCACCCTTTCTCAGTCATCTTCAGGTCTAGGCTAAGCTTTAATGATTCACGGATCTAGGGGCTAGTCCTATAAACCTCTTGAGCTGTTGAGAACGCAAAAATTTCATTCTTGAAAGTGTTTTAGCAAACAGTGACCATTACTATCCAACCGTGCTGGTTCACACTGCGGGGAGAGGGGGTGCTGCCAATCAAAGCCGGCCCCTGCCTTCCTAGACACTGGCCTAGGCTTGAGAATGAGTATTTCATCGACTCATAGGGGATATTTGCAGTCCCGGGAAAGGGGCGCTGTTTTCAGAACTTCCGAGAAAGTCCTGGGTGGCGAAGCGAAAGGGTGTCCCCGACCGGGGATCCCCTGGCTAAGCGGGGTTGCGCCCCCAGCAGGTGGCTCCCGGCAAGGCCTCGGATGCAGCCCTGGGTCCCCCCCCCCCACTCTGTGCCCGCCCTGGCCACCTCGGGGGCGAGGCAGCCAGGAGCGTGGGAGGGGACGGCGTGCCATTGGCTTGTGCGCGGCACTAGAGGAGGGACCAGTGCGGGCCGCCAGACTCTGCGAGCCCAGCGGCGCAGGAGTCCTGCCTGCCCTGCCCTGCCCTGCTCGCCCGGCGCGGCACCGCGATGTGAGACTCCCCCGGCCGAAGCGTCAGCGGGGCACGCCAGCTCCGCGAGCGCAGCACCCCGTGCGCTAGGAACGTAAGTCCGCTGCCCGCAGCTGATGAGCCTCGCACTTCCCCGCCGCTGCCACCGCGCTGGCCGCTGCCTGCGCAGCGGAGCCCGGGGGCGCTGGGGGCCTTAGGGGACTCTGGGGGTCAGCGTGCACCCTGCGCACGCCAGCCGGACGCCGGGACCGCACGTCACCGGCTGGTCTGCCGGCGCCCGGGACCCCCTCTGAGCTCCTCGAGGCACCGACCTGTCCTTTTTGTTTGTCTCCTTGCACTGACTCGGTTTCCCTTTCTCCTCCAGCTCTCTTCTCTGCCACCTCCAACCCCTGGGGGTGTTTATTTCGCCCTCGGCCTCCTTCCGGACTATAGCTTTTTGCTTTGGAGCCTGAGGGAACGAAGCGTGAAGCAGTTTCTACTGTCGCCGGGTCTGTGTCTTCCGTGCTTAGTTCTCGGTCCCCTCCCCCTTTCTCGCCACCGCACCCCCTCCCGCCTTTGTTTCCTGGCCCGAGGATTGCGCGGTGCAAACTTGCGAGTTCCCGGGTCTTTGTCCGCACCGGTACTCGGGCAAAGGAGGTGGCAGGGTACCCGCTGCCCATTGGTCTGTCCGGACCTTCAGTGTGGGTGCGGGGGCTGGAGGAGTCGCCTACTCCCGCCTCACAAAGTAGAGGAGTGTTTGCAGCGCGGAGAGGAGAGATAGATCTGAGGGGGAAGGCGCAAGGCCGGTGATACTCCCGCGCCCCTGCTGGAGAGGAGCGGACAGAAGCGTGACTGGGCCAGATCCTAGTCTAGGGGAGTCATGAGGGGATTGCAGGTGGGTCAGGACGATCCTCTCTTTTCTAAGGCGCGCGGTCAGCTGCGAGGGAGCAGCGCCGGGCCATTGGCTGGCGCAGGATGTATTGGGGTCTCGTATAGTGCGCAAAAATGCTCAGCGCACCATCCATCAGGGCCAGGCGTTCACTTAGAGTCCCCTCTCGCCTCCTTCTTGCAGCCTGGGTAAAACTGGCTTCTCCCGCCTATGGGGTGAAGGTGCAGGGAGAGGTCCAGGAACTGCCACCACCTTGCCCCAAAGCCTGAAGTACACTACCAAGGCCTTCTCGAAGTCCCCCACCCCCCGCGACCGCACTTCCTGTTTCGTTTTTTTTTTGAGACAAACTTTTCTGGATGGGGCCTGGCGGGAGTGGATAAGTCCCTGGATTGTGGGGACGCCCATCTAGCTGTGCCTTTCCTCGTTGGAACGCCACCTCTGGAGGCTTCCGGAGAGGGGCCACCAACTGCACCCGCCGCGGAACTGTGGTGGATTCGTGGAAGAATCCGGAGAGACACTATCTGCCTCTTAGTGGCAGCCCGAGGCTCAGTCTGAGGCAATGACCTGTAGGGTCTTTGGGAAATGAGAGTATTCTTCAGATTTCTGTTGTTGCCTTTGTCCAGACGTTGTCCTCCCGTAAAGTACCGTCTGGTCTCAGTGTCCTAGGACACTGACTTCTCTTTTGCAGGACTTAAGTCTGTCTGCCTCCACTTGAAGTCCCCCGCTTTTATCTTTCCGGCCCCCTACCTCGCAGCTCCTACCACCCCAGCTCTCAGGCTGGACTTGTGATAGCCCCCTCTGCTGGAGAAAGGCCTAAGGCTCCTGGCTGGGGGCAGGGTCTTCAATCACTGTTCTTAGGTTTTCTGTGTGTTCATTCACTGCCTAAAGTATCTGTGAGGACAGCACAAAAAAGTGATGACACAGATGGCTGGCACAGGTCCCACAGGTCCCCGCACACCTGTGGAAGCTTCATGACGCTTCCCTTTGGTGCTGCTGTGGCTTAAGCAAAGAGAAGAAAATAAATAATAAATAAGCAGTCCGGTCATGCGTGGTGCCGTGGAGTTGTCCCAGCACCCAGAGGGCTGAGGAAGGAGGAGTTTGAGCTCCAGGTCAGACTGGACTATGTAGGAAGACCCTTGTCTCAGAAAGAGGGAGAAGCAAATTCTGTAATGTGGGGTGGAGGTCAGGGGAACACAGAGAGCGTTGGACTGTTGAGGACATTTTAAGGAGTGGCCAGCGCTGCTTTTCCAATCAACCTTGCAGAATACCTGGTGCAGAGCGCCTGGCCTTGGGCAGCACCATGCTGCTCCTGTGGGGAGGGGCAGGGGAGAGCACTGGTGAGAAAGGATGGGGCTCCCCCATCTCATGGGGAGGGGATTGATGATTGGAGAGGATCTGTAAGCTACCCCCCCCAGGAGGGGCATCCACAGATTGGCAATGGTGGTCTGAGTAGGTGGCAAAGCCTCACCCCCAGACCCCCAGCACAGCCACAGCAGCCAGGTACAGGGAGTTGCCCCCATGCCCTGTCTCCCCAATACCCTCATGCTTCTCCCCACCTGTTCCCGTCAGAATGCTGGTCCTGACCCAGAGTCACCCCTATTCTTTCTCACCCCAGTTCTTCCTGATACTACCCTCTTTGGAACACTCTGTTTGTGTGGGCATGGAATCCTGGAATGATTCTGCTTTACTAAAGAAATTGCTTTAGTAAAAGGGGGAAATGAGGCCGAGTAGTTGAATCCTCAGGTCTAAACAGCAGCATTGTTGAGCACTGGCTACAAAATATAAGCTCTTCTGGGTGTTTGCTGGCAACTTCTAATGGGAGAAAGTAAGTGTCATTATTATGCCTATTTAACAGACGAGGAAATTGAGGCCCAGAGAGGCAGGTTCCTCTCCCAAGGCAACACAAGTTGTTGAAAGCATTGGGTCGGTGGCTCTGCGGACCTTTTGAGGAGTCACTTCCCTTGTTAACCACTCTGTCAGAACCTGAGTATGGGGAGGAGAATCTCGGCCTTGAATTGGGGTCCCTACCCAGGGGGAGGCAGGGCTCTAGGCCATTTGGTCTGAGGATATGGGCTTGGCATGAAGCATGCCTTTAAGAAAGCCCCCGTTGCCCCATTCACACCGGAGCCCCAGCCCTGTGGGAACAAGAGGCAGGGCTGTCCTGATGGATGATAGGGCCAGTTGCCCTTGAGGGCACTGACTCGGTCACCAGACTCTGGGAAGGCTGTCCCGCTCTGGGTTGAAAAGGGCAGTAATTCTCCATGCTGTGTCTTGTCGTTTGCAAGTGACAGCAAGACAGGAAAGGCCCTGTCAATGACTCCTGGCGGTGAGGCTGTGTGCATAGGGCTGCTGCCTCAGACGGTGAAGTCCCTCCCCAGCCCCTGCCCCAGGGATGGGACTCCCAGGACTGGGACTCCCAGGACTGGTCCTCACCCACTTTCTCCAACTCAGCAAGGTTTTTTCCTCTGCCCCTCTGGAAGTCAGACTGGCCAGTGAGAAGATAAAATCTACTCATGGTAGTAGGAGAGGAGGAAGGGGCAGTAGGAGAGGAGGAAGGGGCAGTAGGAGAGGAGGAAGGGGTAGTAGGAGAGGAGGGAGGGGCAGTAGGAGAGGAGGAAGGGGCAGTAGGAGAGGAGGGAGGAGCAGTAGGAGAGGAGGAAGGGGCAGTAGGAGAGGAGGGAGGGGCAGTAGGAGAGGAGGAAGGGGCAGTAGGAGAGGAGGAAGGGGTAGTAGGAGAGGAGGAAGGGGTAGTAGGAGAGGAGGGAGGGGCAGTAGGAGAGGAGGGAGGGGTAGTAGGAGAGGAGGGAGGGGTAGTAGGAGAGGAGGAAGGGCTGCCGAGGTTGGGCAGGGCCAAGCTGAAACACAAACGAACGTGCTTACGTGGCTGGAGTCCTGGTTGCCTAGTCAGACCGGGGACAGCCCGCAGCACCACATTTTCCAACGTCTACACAGAAACCAGTTGTGAAGGCAAGCCCTGGGCCATCATGCCAGTGACCCCAGCTGTGCCTTGAAAACACAGTGACCCAGGGCACCCTGACCTCTCAGTGGCAGGGCAAACCCTAAGGCTCCAGATCCAAGGGTCAGGTTCCTGAAGGCTCAGGGAATCTGGCATGGACTCCGTAGCTTTGCCTTTGGGATGGGTCTGTCATGGCTGCCATGCTAAAGGATTTCATATTATGGTCTTTGTCTGCTGGCTCCCTTCTTTGTTACCCTACCTTTCTCCCCTTTCACAGCAGCTTAGTGAGCTGGCAGGAGGTGACAGGACAGCCACCATCCTTGCTCTGTCCACCTAGGGAGCATGCTAGAATAATGTTCTCTGGGGCCCGAGGCGCAGCCAGGCTGCCAGCAGGGACTGTGCACAGCATCATCCCTCCGTCTTCCCTTTGCTTGGGCCTGGAAGATGGCCAAAGAGACCGTGTCACAGGGAGCATTATGTGTGTCAGTACTGCTACCCGTATTCTGTGGCCCTTGGCTTTGTAGGCGGGGCACGGCACCCATGTGCAGGGAACACGGCTCTTCCATGGCGGCAGGCCTGCCTGAGTTCGCGTCTGGGAATGCAGGTCTAGGGTGGGAACTTGGTGCGTTCACCTCCTGCTCCCTGTGACACCTGAGATGTGGGTCACTTTGCCACAGGGTCCCAGTAGTTGGTTCCTAGAAGGGGGCTAGACCTTCATCTTGTCCCTGGGGTGCCCTAGAAGAGGCTCTGGGCCCAGAGTCTTCGCTGCAGTCTACCCTCTGACCAGGACCTCCAAACTCGGACCTCTGCCTCTGGCTGTCCTCACTTGTGAGCAGCGCTGTTCGGGCCCACTTCCAGCTATTCTGCAACAAAGCGATAACGGAACAATAGGGTCTGATCTGGGGCACTGGTTCTCAGAGCCCTGCCCCCATCGCAGCCCTGAACCCGAGAGAGGCCAGTCCTAGGGAGGAGGGCTCTTTAGGCATTGGGGACACACCACGACTTCCAGGGGAGAGTGTTCTGAAGACGGCTTGAAGCTCAGTTATGTTTAGCTGTGTGTGTTTGTGTGTGTGTGTTCCAGGAACACTCCATTACCAGGCACTCACAAAGACAAACACAGACATCCATTTCTCAACCTCCCCTCCCTAGACCCTCTCAGGAGATTCAGTGAGAGCTCAGCTCACAGCGAACTTGAATTCTAGCGCTGCCACACCCTTCGAGCCAGGGACTCCTGAGTAAATAACTTGCTTGGGCCTTAGTGCTCTCATCTGAAAAGTGGAATGGAATTGGCTGTTGTTACAGGCAATAATGTGGACTTCAGGGGGTCCTAGGTAGGATGTGTGGTGGCTGGCGGCTGTCCCTAGCTCAGGCTGGACATGTAGGCTGATCTCTCCTCACTGGCAGGAGGGCAGTTGCAGCTGCACCTCTGCCCACACTGGGGCGGAAGTGGCTCTCTGGCTCAGGGGCTGTAACTGACTCTGGGGAAATCTCCAGAGCAGCTGTGTGTTCTGGGTCCCTTCCTCCCCTCCCCCTCCCAGGGCAGCAGGTTTCCTAAGCCAGCCCTCCTGGGCACAGCCTCCCTGGGCACAGTTGGGACAGCGCTGTAGTCCATTGGTTTCTATGGTAACCAGGCTTCCTGGGAAGGATGGGGAAGTCCTCCAGGATGAGGATGGGAGGTGTGAGCCCCTGCCTCATCAGTTCTGCTGCCCAGAGCTGAATCTAGTAGCTAGGAATTCATTAATAACACAGGGGTTTGCTATCCTTTGTGGTGCACGGTTCAGGGGCCCAGCTCCAAGGCTGTCCTCTTTATGGTACACCACAGGCCTACTGAGTAGACTCAGCCGAGTTTCTTAGATGAGGATTTAGAAGCTCAGAGAGGCTAAGTAATTTTCCTGCGGTCACAGTGTAGTGAAGAGGAAGAGCTGAAGTTTGAATTCAAGTTTTAATAATCATTAAGAGTATGTTCCTTTAATCCCAGCACTTAGAAAGCAGAAGCAGGTGTGTCTCTGAGTTCAAGTTCAGGCTAGTCTACTAGGACAGCCAAGGTTACTCAGGGAAACTTCTACTCAGAAAGAAAGAAAGAAAGAAAGAAAGAAAGAAAGAAAGAAAGAAAGAAAGAAAGAAAGAAAGAGAAGAAAAGAAAAAAGGGACATTCCTCATCCTCTGGCCTTGTACCCCCAAGAATCTTCCTTATCATGTCTTGAGACACCCACTTCCCTGGCCAGGAAGGCACTATCATCCAAACCCTTATACCAGAGCTCCCAATGAAACCATTAGCCTAACCTGCATGCCTCTTAGAGAGTGGCCCCTCATCTTCCACGCCCCTCTCGTGTCCTGGACCCCCGGCTTGCGTGTAGCTTAGGTGTACAGAAGAATCAAGAGCCTGCCCCTTGCCCTCTCTGCCTCTCCCTCTCAGACTTAGGGAGGGCTGGGAATGAGAAGCAATGGGCCGTGAGTTGTAAATGGCCAGAAATGAACACAGGAGACCAGCCGAGCTCTGAGGAGGAGGGCAAGGCAGAACTTGCCTTCCCACTTGGACAAGAGCTCAGAGTGACTGTCCCTCTTAGAAGGATGGATAGTTGCTGTCTTGGTGGGGATGGCTGCCAAGGAGTTTGACAGGGGCAGCACGCAGGGCGTGGCCTCATTGATACCTATTTCCATCTCACACCTGAGCCTGAGGGTGGAGGATTCGCCACCCCTCCCCCTCCCACGGTCACAGTGGGGATGCGGAGGCCCTCGGAGTAGCATGCAGGAAGTCGGGCAGGTCTGAGTGCCAGCTGCCTTTTCCGCTCTGCTCGGCTGGGTCTGGAAAGAGGGCAGCAGGAAGGAGGACAGAGCCCTCCCAGGGCAGGGCGGTGGGTGTCTGGAGCGTACACGACTGTATTCACAGGCTCTTCTGCATCCCTATCCCCAGTTCAAAGAGGGAAACTGAGGCCCTGAGACTCATAGGTAGGTAGAGCCAAGATTCAAGGCCAGATACATTGGCTCAAAGCCAGCGCGTGGCCAGGATTCCCAGGAATGGAGTGGGGGAGGTGCCCTCACTTATGTTCAATGATATCAGGCCTGAAACCCTTGGCAAGTGGCTTTGGTAGGGAAGAGTGGGGGAGGAGAGGCCAGAAGGCCACTGGCGCGCGTGTGTGTGTGTGTGTGTGTGTGTGTGTGTGTGTGTGTGTGTGGTGTGTTGGGTGAGGCATTGGGCAGAGGAAAACAGTGCTGAGAAGCTTCCAGCCCAACAAGGAGGGATACGCTGGAGCTGGTCTTGCACAGGGCACTGAGGTCTTAGTCCCATGTGATGGTAATGAGGCCAGTCTCCTGGTCCTCTCAGTCCAGAGTCACCGCCCAGAGTGTAGGGGATGTGCTGGGGAGGATAGTGGTACCCTGTCTAGTACTCACCTTCAGTGGACAGTCTAAGACAAGACACTGCCTGCAGACTTACTATGTTGTGTGAGTAAGCCTCTTCTTTCCCCACATGAATGGGGAGACTGAGGCACAGATGCTAATCAGATGGGTTAGGCCATTTAAGCCACTGAACATTCCAAAAGTGAGTCCAGGCAGCAAGTGTGCAGCCCTCCTGCTGTGGACACTGCGGTCACTTTCTGAGTTCGGCTCTGCCCAGGGTCTTGCTTCTCCTTAGACCAGCTTGCGGTGGAGTTGGGAGCGAGGGTGGGTGGCTGTCCCCATATCCCAGATGAGAACAGTGGGATTAGTTTGCGCCAACTGCTGGTGACAAGATGCCCCATTCTCTACCAGCCGAGCTCTGGTGTCCCATGCCCACGCCTTCACAGGGCCTCACTGAACAGGCTCCCTTCCGTGCAGCTGCTTGTTGCATACTCTGACCCAATTTCTCTTATTGCCTCAAGGCCTCTAGGAAGCTGGAGCTAAAGTCCTATTTCACAAGTGAGGAAACTGAGGCTCAGATTAGTGAGGTGACTCAGCCAAGGTCATGAGACTAGTGGGGGCACAGCAGGACTGAGTCAAGCAGCCTCATACCTGGCTGGACTCCAGGGGTCTCAGAGAATGGGGCTAAGATAGAAACGGCCCACAGCAAGTGTTGACAGGAGTGGATGTGGTTTGTGGAAGCTCGGGTGGTGTCCTGGCTTCTCACTTTGTCCACACCCTTCAGCAGGCCCGCTTTGACCCCTTTACCTCAGAGGCACGGGAATGTGCGATCCTTCCAGATACACGCAAAGGAAGGCAGGAAACAACTGGATGTCCTTCATGTGGTACAAGTATCCCACAGGATACTGATGTGCACAAAAAAAGGGTGGGCATTTGGGGCACTGGGCCTAGGAGAGTCGGAAAAGACATCCTGTTGGGAGGGGGGAGAAGCTGGGCAGGCAGGTGCTCATATGCTTTATGATGCTGTTTATGCAGCATTTGAGAAAATTCAAATGAAACTAGAGGAACAGACATCAGACTGCTGGAAGTGGAGATCAGGGCTTAGCTGGGACGGCACACATCCCCTGCAGTCTGGACATCTGAACCAGTGTCCTGACCTGCAGGACATAGTGGCATGAGTTATCGGCATGGATTAAAAAGAAAGGTCAGAGGGGACGTGGGAGAATGTGGCCGGGGACTGATCTCCCCCTCCTTAGAGGAGGCGTGGTTTGGTCTGGGCTCTGCACCCTTGAATGGAGGGCTAGAGATGCTGGTGAGAGTGTTCAGTCTGTTTGGGGTCAGAAGAAAGATTTGGGGCCCTCCCTGGGACAGTGTGGCTGAAAGGGCACCCCTGCTTCCCTCAGGCCTGCTGAGGGGCACAGGCAGCCTTTGTGGTCCCGCCAGTGTCTCCAGCACCCCCAGCAGGCACAGGAAGGAAAAACACAGCCACAGATTTTACAAGGGGGCTGGGTGTCAGGGCCCATGACCCAGTGGTGACTTTTTCTGTCATTTTGAACAAAAGCCACTGAACCTCTTCTAAGGTGTGCACTCCACCCTGGCGTGCACAGTCCGTGTGTTTCTACCGCTTGTTCGTTGTGATGGCTTATTTCATTTCAAGAGTCTGACAGGTTTGAAAAGGAACCAGGGTGATCTGGGGACATTCTCTGGGGTGGAAGATGTGTGCTCAGTCAGGGACATGGCACTGGGCAGCAGGTGGCTTGGAGGAGGAAAGACAGCTTCTGAACTGTGACTTGGAATGAGTTTGCTTGAGGGTGGGGTGCAGGGGGCTGTGAGGGAAAGTTAGTTGCTGGGGCACAGAGGGCACTTGGCACTGGCTGGTGCTCAGGTTAGCTGGGATGCTTTTGTCCTTTTGTTTGGCTGGCCTCCATACATTCCAAGTGAGCTCTCCTCACCTGTGGAATCATCCTCATTTGTGCAAATCCTTCAGGGCCTTGTGATGCAGAGTTCTGGGCTACGTAGGGTCAGCCAGAGCCTCACCTTGTTACCCCCTCCCAACTCTGTCTCCTTCTAAACTATAAGGACTGAACACAGGAGAAGAACATTCGTCTTGGACTCCAGTGCCCATTTCAGCATCTGGCTCACTGCCGGTCTCACAGTACATGCCCAGGATTGGCCTGTGGTATTGCTGGCCTGCAGGGCTGGGGACTCTGGAAGATGGTGGGCAGATGTGGGATCGGACAGAGTCTGTGGATGCTGGTAGCCGGGAGTGGGTGAGGTCTGGGCTGTATGACCACTACCTGCAGCCTCATTCTCTGGGCTTAATGCCTTCATTCATCATGACAAACAGTCTCCTTCCCTAGGTCCTGGCCAGCGAAAGAGGCTGTCTAGGGTCAGGAGGACAGCAGCAGGCTTGCTGCCGTGGGGATTGTCTGGACAGGTTCATGTGGCCCACAGCCTAGGACTTAGGGCTTGGACAGAGTCCTTACATCTCTGAAGTGTTGTTTTTTTTTGTCTCTATGACCCATAAATTTTGTCAGTGAGATCCAAACTGGTCCAAATGCCTTTTTTAAAGCCCATATGCTGCTCAAGGGCTGACTGATCTAATCACCTGGGCTGTGCCATATCTGTATAGGGGCCAGGTTGGTAGCATCCTCCTTAACCCATTTTACAGGAGAAGAAACTGAGGCAGCTGCAGCTTCATCTTCTCTCAGGCCCTGAGTTGGGCCTGGCCACACCCTTCTCGCCTTGCACTGGGACCTGGGGTCTGGAAGTCCAGCAGGAACAATGGCCGAGGCCAGTGTCTCCCCACGTCCCTCAGCAAAGGACAACATGGCAGCCAAACAGCCTCCTCCGCTCATGAAGAAGCACAGCCAGACAGACCTTGTGAGCCGCCTGAAAACGAGGAAGATTCTGGGCGTGGGCGGGGAGGATGACGATGGCGAAGTGCACCGGTCAAAGGTGAGCCACGCAGTCAAAGGTGGGCCACGCGAGGAGAGGAGGCAAGGCCACAGGACTGCTGGGGCCTTTGGCTTCCCCGTGCCTCTAGGACCCTCTGCAGTGGCAGCGGAATGATTTGTATAGGGGCAGTAGTTTGTGGGAAGAACCCAGTGCTCCTTAGGGGACAGGCACAGACTTGAGTGGACCCTGCTGGCCCTGCAAGGTTTCCCTTTGTTTATTGACCCAACGAAGAGATGAGGAAGCTGAAACACTAAGTAACTTCCATGAAGTTATATCAGTGATGACAGAACCAGGCTTCCAGCCCATGGCGGGCAGATCCCGGCTTTCCTTCCCAACCTCCTCTTTTCAGCTTCCTCTTATCTGGGTGCCAAAGGAGACAGGAGAGGTCAGAGACAAGACCTCTATGTCAGTCAGAGGCGCTCTGGTTCTGGGTGTGCACAGGGTGGGTGGGTGGATGCTGAAGGCCACCTTCCCTGATGCCTCTGACTTCTGTGTCCACAGATCAGCCAGGTCTTGGGCAATGAGATCAAGTTTGCTGTTCGGGAGCCTCTGGGGCTCAGGTGAGTAGCAGGTCTTGTTTTGATACTTTTGTGTCCCGGGTATGTGTAGGGTCTTACGTTATTACTGGGCCTTGCTCTGGATCCCTCCCCAGACCTAGGTGTCTGGTCTCACAGAGTGTCCCTTGGGGTCCAGGTGGAGACTGTGACTGTAACTTTCCCCTCTGCACCTCCCCAGGGTCTGGCAGTTTCTTTCTGCTATGCTGTTCTCCAGTGTGGCCATCATGGTGAGTACTTGTGCCCCGGTCCTGGCTGCAGGCAGGTCTGGTGCTTGTCAGCTGGTGACCCCTGAGACTTAGATGGAGGGAGGAGGTGGCTGGTGTGGCCTTTGCCCTCCCCCCACTTCTGCACCCCATCACTGCTATTTCCACACTGAGACCCACCCTGTAGGGTCTTTGCTAGTTCCAGGGCTGACACTCTGGCTTTCCCCAGGGTGCTGTGCCCCAAAGCAACCTGAACCACCTGATCTGGGCTCTGGGAACCACAGGAAGGGGGCATTCAGGTCCTACCAGGGGAACCCTGGATATGTCCTTGGAGGAAGGCTGTCCCCAGCATTCATCTCAGCCTAGAGCTGACCCTACGATTCTCTGCTGCCCACAGGCCCTCGCCCTCCCTGACCAGCTCTACGATGCAGTTTTTGATGGGGCTGAGGTCACCAGCAAGACCCCCATCCGTCTGTACGGTGGTGCCCTCCTTAGTGAGTAATTGTGGGCCAATGGTGGGAGAGTAGGGAGGCCCACCTGGCTTCAGGGCAACACCTGAACCCTTGGGGATGCCTATACAGCCTCCCTTCATTCCCAGCAGGCTGCTCCCTTCATCGGTGGCTGTGCTGAGCATGGGCTGCC
The DNA here is from genome assembly GCF_037038515.1 of Microtus pennsylvanicus. Taxonomy (NCBI): domain Eukaryota; kingdom Metazoa; phylum Chordata; class Mammalia; order Rodentia; family Cricetidae; genus Microtus; species Microtus pennsylvanicus. Next base: position 70,469,160 of record NC_134580.1, read on the forward strand.
ACCTTGTGGCCGTTTGTGGAATGCGCATGGTTAGTTGGAAGTATTGAGGCTACAATTGCGTGCAGTGCGCTTTGAGGAGCAGAGCTGAAGGAAGCTCAGGTCCTGCCTACCAGAGTCTCATAGCCTAGAGGAGGGCAGACTCAATACAGTGTCTTCTTTATTCCCAGGGCATTTGGTCCTTTTGATTTTTTTATCTAATGTGAGGACACAACAGTTGACAAGAGTCCAAATTGTAGTTTTAAAGTTCAAAAGACGGGGCCATCACTTTCTTCCCTAAAATGTTCTATGGCTTACCATTGTATGCAGATCAAAGTCCTGCATTTATGCCTGACAGTCAAGGTCCTGTGTGGGGTATGGGCACATCAGTGGACCCAGCCACATGTCGTGCCTGCTTCCTGTGAGCTGTGTGTTGGGTCTCAACGGCAGGCACACTGGAAGATGCACATTCCTGTTTCAGAGGGCCACTGGGCCTTCGCACACACTTTCTCCAGTCTTGTGCCGGCTGGACCTAAACTTGCTGTGAGCAAAGCATTTGTGGAGATGGAGATGAGTCTCAGGGTGGCTGCCACCAGCTGAACACACTGTGGTAACTTCTGGTGTCCAGAGATCAGATATCAAGGCGTAAGCTACCGTAGTTGGTCTTCCACTAAAATCATGGCCTATCCTGCTCTCTCAGGAATTCCTGAGAGGAAGTCCTTCCTGACACAAGTTCTCTGTCTCCCAGGGCTCCTCTGTTAGGGGCACTAAGCTATAGGCCCAGGTAACTGAGATCCCAGATCTCTCCACACAACATCACAAGAACGGAGCTAGAATGGCGCCATTGTGTAGATGAAGACATGAAGTCCCAGGGACGAGAGCCTGCTCTGTGTCGCATGGGGCTTTAGAAGGGTGTCAGCAGCTTCAAGAGCAGACAGTTGGGTCTACAGAGACAAGGACTAGGAGAGGGGTGGCAGTTTGATCTGAGGGGTGGGTGTTGTGATAAGGAGGTTCAGACCCCTGGGCTGGGGTTCAGGCTGACCCTGTGCTGATCCAACAGGCATCTCCCTGATCATGTGGAACGCGCTCTACACAGCCGAGAAGGTCATCATCCGCTGGACGCTGCTCACTGAGGCCTGCTACTTTGGGGTGCAATTCTTGGGTGAGTAGTGTAGGGTGTACTATAGGGGCAGAGCACTGGGGACTCCCTGCGACATACACCGTATCCTGAATCCACAGCCCACCTGTGGAATCCACAATCCACGTCCCTCCCTTAGGCACGGACACTCAGGACTGTGCATTGCTTAGGCACCTGCCTCTTGGGGGAAGCAGACTAGAGGTATCTGTCAGCTGGATTGGGCAGGTGTTGAGCTCCTCCAGGTCAACCAGGCCTTCCAGCCCCAAGGATGAAGGAAGCATAGCTCCATGGTGGGAGGGGCTTGAGAACATGTCTGTTCCTGACCTCTGGCTCCCCTGATTTCCTTCACAGTGGTCACTGCGACACTTGCGGAGACAGGCCTCGTGTCCCTGGGGACCCTGCTTCTCCTGGCCAGCCGCCTCCTCTTTGTCGCTGTCAGCATCTACTACTATTACCAAGTTGGCCGGAAACCCAAGAAAGTGTAGATGGCTGGGACCTGCCTGGGCCTGGACCTGGGCCAGAGTGGCTGGGGAAGTCCCTGTCTGTGGGCCCCAGGCAGGCCTGCAGGCTGGCAGGGTGCACGAAGCTTCCTCCCCTCCCAGGCACTCTCTGGAGTCAACTTGGACTTCCTGGGCTTCTAGGAGTTATAAGTCAAGCTGGGGCACCCCACTCCTCACCCCACACAGGGGCAACCGCTTGCCCTGGTTTTCTTGACCTCTAGACTCTAATAGACAGTCTGGAGTGGAGCACTGGGGCCTGGGCAGAGTCAAGGTTAGTTCCTCTGCTGGGAAGCCCCTTTCTCTCCAGGAGATTGTGTCAGCCCCAACAGCAGGTTTTAGCTTTTCAGCTTTTCTCCATTCAGAAACCTGAAAACTGTGTGTCCCCATATGAGTTCCACACCACACACACACACACACACACACACACACACACACACATAGAGTTTTCAGAGCCCCCCACTGTGGTCAGCTAGCCAGGGGAATGCCTGCCTCCATTGGGCCTAGGTCCCCTCGTTGGCCTGCATACCTGACCCTCTATTTGGCCTGTTGTAGAGTGTTCTATACACTGGCTGCCTGCACCCCAAAGCACCAGAGTCTCTCCCCAACAGGCCAGAGTAAGCAGCGTACCACAGGCCCTGACAGGCCTTGGCACCTCAGCTAGCATAGGCTCCTAGTGCGTGAGGAATTCTGAAGGGAAGAAAAGCAGGGGCATTTTCTTGGTATGGCCTCCAAGGCCTGTATGGCTAACTACACCTGGCTCTGTACCTGCTAAATATCCCCTCCAGAGGCTATTCCAAGGCCTACAGCCCCTCAAATTCTATAGAAGTAAGGAAACAGAAGTGGATTTGCCCTTGCTCAGCACCCTGACAGTGGGCCATTAGAGCTGAAGCCACCACTAGTGACACCAGCCCATGTGGCCCCTCCCCTTGGTCCTAGCTCTCAGCACTTTCCTTCCCTCAGCAGCAAGCACACTGAGTTAAGAGAGGTGGCCTTAGGCCTGTCTCTTCCCCTTCTGCAGAGGAGTGGTCCTCTGTGCCTGGGGAGCCTTTCTCTAGGGCACCTGAGCTCACAGCTTCCCTGAGCCCATTCGGCCCCCGCAGCCAAGTGCCCCATGACAATGGCCTGTGCCCAGCAAGGGGACTGAAGGTTAGTTTTAGTGGAGACATGCCCAGCGATGGTCCGGCAGAGTGGTGAGAATCTATGCTTTCAAGATGGGACCAGTGTGTGCATCCATCTTCTGCCGCTGGCTTTGTGCCAGTCCCTCAGTCCCACCTCTTGACTCAGAGCACAGGCCCAGCCACCGCCACCTCTCAGTACAGTCCCAACTGCTGTAGAGGGTGGCATTGTTGACTCTTCTCAGCACTGATGGGATTTATCCTCTTGGATCCTCTGTGAATGGAGATAGAGTCCCAAGGGAGGTAGTCAGAGAAGCGGAAGCCGCCAGCCATGCTCAGCCTTTCGGAGACCTCTGCCAGTCTTCCCCTCAGTGACAGGAGGTGGAAGGTCCAGCCCTGGGGTGGGGGTAGGGTGGCCAGGTCACCCTGGTGTGATAACTTCACAGGGGTGGGGGCAAGGCCAGACCAAGGCTAGCAGACAGACACGCCTGTGGCCTTGGGGAGACACTAAGCTTGGAAGGAGGCTAAGAAGAAGATAGGAACCCCACTTTAAATCCAAGCCCGGGGTGCCCTGGTTGCCCCAGCTCCTCCTGTGCTTCTGCCTTTGTCATGGTCACTATTTATTCTTCAGTCCTTTTTCTTTTTGTAAGAAACAGTCACAAAAACCAGTGCAGAACGATTTGTGTGGTGTCCTGTTTATATTACAAAATTTCTCTTGATATAGAATATAAAAGGGGGGCTTGGGAGATACAATGATAAATTAACTCTGTTTCCTACTACAAGGGACATTTACAGATTCCAAAATAGACTATAACGTGTGTGTGCGTGTGCATGCGTGTGTGTCAGAGAGAGAGGGGGGGGGGAGAGAGAGAGAGAGAGAGAGAGAGAGAGAGAGAGAGAGAGAGAGAGAGAGAGAGAGAGAGAGAGATGCAGGTTCTGGGGGTGCTGGGCTCAGCCAGGACCTTGGGTCAGAGTGCTGAGGAGTGGGCCACAGATGCGGTCTTTGCTCCCAGCCTGTAGGTAGGATAGGGCTGTCTTTTCAGCAGGTGGCTCTGGGTCAGGCAGGGATTGTTCTCTACTGGATGAGGGTCACAGGCATCTCAGGGGAGGCTGTTAGTCTTGGGGTGAGAGGTGAAGGAAGGGCTCCCTTCCCCTCCCCTGGGAGTACACAGAGCAGTCCACCAAGCCCCAGTAGAGTGACCTCAGACAGCCTTGTAGGTGGCTATTAACAACCTCATAGGTGAAGACTGCCTGCCCCTCCCGGTCCTATGAGGGTGTTGGTTGAGGAGTTGTTGGATCTGAGCTGCCTCGGGCTCTTCAAAAGCTGTATGGAAAGTTCATCTGGTGAGAGTCTCTGTTCTACCCTGGAACTGCCTGGACTCGATATCTGACTTCTCAGCCCTCTTTGTCCCTGCCCATTGCTAGAGGCCTGGGCTAGCTCTGGGCAGCAGCCCCTGTGGTTGGGCTGTGTCCTGCTCGGCTGGGCCATGAGCTCCCAACAGACCCCAGCCGATCCGTTTGCCTTCCTAGGCAATCAGAGTCCAGTACATGGTGGGTTTTGAGTCAGAGCCAAGGTTCTCTTAGTCAAGGCTGGGAGGCAGCAGTGGGGTCCCCTGACCTGGTGACTCAGTCTCTAGGCTTCATTTATGGGGATGCAGAAAGACAGCTCTGAAAAGTGGTGGTCAAAGGCCCTCAGGAAGGAAAGAAAGGAGTGTCCCTTGAACTAGCACAGGCAGCAGGGGAGCTCCAGTATGGGTGTGACTCAGGTGACAGGAAGGAAGGCAGAGGGAAGCTGGGATTAGACCAGGCTCTTCCCTCTGAGAGGAGAGCAGGCCCCATGCTGTTCCACCATTGCGTCCCCCCACCCTGCTGAGCCCACAGCAGACAGAGTTAAACTTGAGATCCTGACAGACAACACTTAGGATTCAGCACGGTCCTGACAGGGTCGGGCATCTTGTAACCCAATTGGCAATGTAGTCTGTAGTTTGAGGTGTGTGTGTCTGTGTGTTTTGGTTGTGAACCTGTGAGTCTGGAAGTCTGAGACTAGAGAGAATAACAAAATGCCATACAGACAGCAAAAGGACAGGAAGGATGTCATGGTAGGGATGACTGAGAGGCTGTGGGGCTCTTGTCTGTAGACAAAAGAGTTATGACCTTAACCTCTAGGAAGGACACAGTGAAGGGACGCGGACAGAAGCACAGGAAAACGGAATCCCCTTCTGTCTTCTGAGGGGCTGGTGCCCCCAGAGGCTGCGTTGGGAGGTAGTGAGCTCCTCAGGTGGAGGTATGCAAGGGGTGAATTCTTGGCAGGGGCCTTGAAGAACACATTCAAGCTTCAGCTCTGGGTAGAAAGAGAGCAATAGACAATACTGGGGGTGTCTTCCCACTGGGGGGCAGAGTGAGGGGTACGGCCCACGAGGACAAGTGACGGATGACAGTAGGCTTAGGTAAAGGAACAGGCAGGGCAGACTGGACACAGTATGGACTTTTCTCAGCTGTAGAACGAGGTGTGGGCAGTTGCTGGCCAGTCTACATTGGGATGTTGAGGCAGATCTGATGGAGTCCTGGCTGGAGTAACAGCAACCCTGGGGTGATCTTGTCATGCATATGCTGTGTGACTGTGGGCAGGTCACTGCCCTCTTGTGGCCCTCGGAGAGGCTTTGAACCGAGAGGTGAGGAAATCAGATCCAGTGCCACACACAGCCACCCTCAGCCAGCAGGAGCAGGGACGCTTCACCGTCCAGCAGGTGGTGCTGCAGATTCTGTCCTTGTGAAAAAGAGTCTGGTTCTCCAGCGCCTGTTTCTGTCTTCTGGTTGCTCAGATCCTGGAAATGCTAAGAGAGGGGACCCAGACCAGGGGACAGTCCAGTCTGACAGGGCCCGGGGGCTCTGAGGCTGAAAATCCTTTGGTCTTAGCTGGTCCCAGGCCAGCCCTAGGTCCTTGACTAGTTCATGGCTCTTGCCTTGGAGCCAAGGCAAGGCCTCTTTAGTTCACGTCTGTCTTTGTTTTTGTTTTTTTAAAATTAGCTCTGTGTTCCTGGCCTTCCAGGCTGGCCTTGCCTCCTCCCCTGGGGCCAGAGGACAGGGAGGGGAGGGGACTGGCTACTGGGCAGTGGCAGGCTGCATATCTTCAGACCGTGGCCTACTGGATGCCTCGGAAGAGACACATGGCAAAGATCATAAGGAAAAGCTGTGGAGAAAGGAAGAAGGTGATCCAGGGTCAGGTTGCGTTACACTGAGGGGCTACCCAGCATGCTTCCTGAGAGGATTTTTGACACCGCCCAGAGCAAGCATGTGTTTGCCATCTGTCTAAGAAGTGGGCTTTGGGAAGTAAGTGATCCGGTTAAGCAGTTCACGTCTGTATTTCTCGGGTCAGCAGAGACTTTAAGCGAAGCATGACCCTTCTTGGGCCCCGAGTGTGTACCAAGTGCTTACCATGTAAAGTATGTTTTAAGTTCGGTGTCGGCAGCTTTTCTAACCAGCAGGAAGTGAGGCACAGGGAGGCTGCACAACCTGATTCAGGTCACACAGTTCTAGTGGGGTAGCCCGGCTTGAGCAAAGACACACTGTCCCCGGAGCCCTTGCTTCCAGCCCCTGCACTCTCAGCCACTTCACAGGGACTTGAGGAGGTCTGCAGAGGTCACAGCACTCTGACCTTGACCTGTGGCTACAGCCTCAGGAAGATCTGTGTGCCTGCTGTTGGCTTTAGTTCCCACAGGAGGCCTTGCTCACTCCCAGCATGGCTAGCATATAGCAAGGGCTCAGTAGATGCTTGTGGAATTAACGAATGTCGCCTCCATTTCCCCTGTGACTAGCACAGAACTATTATCCCGAGAGACAAGACACATAGGACACTGAACAGGAGATATCCAGGGTGTCGGGTGGCCAGAGCACTCTTGAGGGGGCTCCTGAAGAGCAGGAGGCAAGGGCCAAGCATCAAGCTGCCTGGCTTCATTGTCTCAAAGAGTAGCCTAGAACTGGGCAGGGCGCGGTAAGAAGGGAAGGCTGAAGCACCACCTAGTGGTAGCTCAAAGGTCAGCAGCCACTCAGATGTGTGTGGTTTGGGGCCCTGGGATGAAAAATACTAAAGCTCCACTGGCAAGTTAAAAAGACACCCCGAACACTTGCAAAGGCAGGGCCTTATCAGGAAGCCCCCAGCCTTCAAGGCAGCTCAGGTGTCCTACAAAGTGCACTTGGACTGCAGAGCTGGGGTGAGGTGGGGTGTCCTCAGGGCCTGTCTGTCTTTATTCTTCTGGGTCAGGCAGGCATGCTACTTCAGGCTACAAGAATTTCTTGAGCAGCAGACATCTGCAGCAGCCAGCAGTCATGCATTTGGGAAGTAGGTTGGCTGTCCAGGCCCCAGGGCTTCATCCCAGGGGGCCCTACTCACCTCAATAGCCAGCACCCCAATGGCAAAGGCCCCAGCCAGGTAGACGTAGGTTTCGAAGGTATTGAGAATCACAGTGTAACAGCCCTGTGAAGGAAAGACCAGGGATGAGGGAGGTGCATTCTGCAGCTGGGGCTCCAGGACTCAGTAACTACAGGCTGGCATTTTTTTCCCTCCCTCCCTCCCTCTCTCCCTCCCTCCCTCCTTCCCTCCCTCTCTCTCTCCCTCTTTCTTTCGCCCCTAGACAGGGTTTCTCTGTGCAGCCATGGCTGTTCTGGATAGACTGGTCTTGAACTCACAGAGATCCACCTGCCTCTGCCTCAAGTGCTGGGATTAAAGGTGCACACCACTACCTCCCGGCCAGGCTGACATTTTCATACTGATGTCTGAAGGAGGAAGTCTCAGGTCATTGAAAGAATTGGGACCTTCCCCCCTCAGTGACAGGCTGAAACCTCCCAAGGCTAACTCAGCCTTAGACCCAGGGTATGAGGAGATGCACAAACACTCAGGCTTCCTGGTGCTCTTTAGAAGTGGGGATTGAGCCCCAAAGGCAGAGCTGGCTGGGCTTCTTCAATCAGAATGTCCTATGGTGTCCCCCCCATCAGGTGGACAGCAGCTCGCAGAGGTTCACAGTGCCCCTGGGTCCCTCTCCTGACCGGCCGGACTGTGAACTTGTCGCAGCTCTTCTCCCTCAGGCTCCCAGAAGCAGTCACCTCTATGTGACTCCAGCCTGCTGCCGCTCCATCACCTTGGGTGACAGATAAGCAGGGGAGACAAGACCTCTCCCACTGGGCCCCAAGCACATCATGCTTTGTGTCCACTGCCTATCCCTCATGCTGGTCACAGACACCAGTCTGTAACAAGTCCTTCCTGTGAATTATATATGCAGCAGTGCTAGGGATTGAATCTAGGACCTAATGCTGACCGTGCAAATGCTCTACCACCGAGCCATACACAACCCAGCTCTGAATGAAGTACATGCATTTTTTTTTTTATGAGATAGGATCTCATGTAGTCCTGGCTACCCTAGAACTCTCTATGTAGGTGAAGATGGCCTTAAACTTCTAATCCTCCAGGCTTTATCACCTGAGTGCTAGGATTACCCAGTTTATGGGTGGTGGGATGGAACCTAGGCTTTGTGCATGCTAGACAAGCTGATTTGGCTAAGCAGACCCTCAACCATCCAAAACACATTCTGAAAGAAACAGAGTTTTCTTTGGGGCCAACTGGAAGACTTCCAAGTGGACTGGCTTGTGGTGTGGCAGGGGCGGGAATCATGCCCATCTATGTGGGGGTGATTGTTGGATTTCAGGTTCTGCCGAGTCTGGGGTCTTGGTGTTCAAGTCTCTTGCTGTTTCCTACCCAGAATCCCAGTATCTTTGGCTAGAAGTGGACCTGAGGAGGCTATGTCTGAGCAAGGAGACAGTGGGACCTGATCAGGGACAGTGGCCAGATGGGAGTCATGGTATTTTACAAGCGGAGGCTGGCTAGAAGCTAAGCAGGGGACCCGAGTGGACAGACAGACTGCCTAGACACACCCAGACCCTAGCACACGAGGCCTGAGCTGAGCAGGTTGGTTGGTGGAAACTCCCCAGGGCCAGTGAAAGCCTTGGTGTGAGTGGCAGAGGGGACGGTGCTACCTACCCTTAGTATCCCTCTGCCAGGAGCTTCCTTCATGAGCCCTACATCATTTGGTACCCCATGCAGCCCCCATCTGTGGTTTACCTCCTTGGAAACAGAGAGACCAGGTGGGTGGCTCGCTCGAGGCCACACACATAGAAAGAGGGAAGCCCAGATTCAGAAAGGGGCCTGAGATTCCTTTTTCCTCCACCCTGAGTGGACAGAGCTGTACTTCAGAAATGCCTGTCCTTGTCTGGCCAACCTCCTCTGTCAGAGCCTGGAACTGACCACACCATGGGTATCACCCCACGATGGGGCACCCCACCTGGTACGGGGACAGAACATCACTCTCTAGATACATGTTTCAACACCTGCCCCCTTTGTTGGGAGATGGAATGTTCCCCACCCTGGTTCCTGCTCATGGTCACCCCAAACCAACCACAGAGAGGCCAGCTCATCCTGGGTAGCAACACCTAGGTCTTCGTCATTCAAGTGCCCTTCCCAGGCCCAAGGATGAATACCCTATTGCCTATTCGGGATCCCTGGATATCTCAAAAGTGTGTCACATTCAACATTCCCCAAATTCACACACAATGTCCCTCAACTCAGAAAGCATAGAAATATCTTTGTCACAAGCCTGCACACACACTGAGACTTGTCACGAGGCCAACAAATGACCTCACCGCCACTCCAGTCTATCACACCATCCTTCCTCCCTGGGACCACTGTTCATGCAGAACTGTCTTGAGTTCCTAGTTCCAAGGCAGCCAGAGGGCCGATCCAGCTACCTCCACATCCCCGAGGGAACTCCTAGCAGTCTGGCTTGTGCCAGTCACAAATATGTCCTGGGATTTGTGGAAGGCAGATCTGAGAGAACCCAACTGGAGCTGGTCTCCCGGCGGAAGCTCCTAACAGAAGAGATGGCTCCAATGGGATGTGAGTGAAGGAAGCAGCCCCAACAGCTGGCCCCACTGAACCCGGAGAGACTCTGCGACGGAAAATCAATATGGTGGTTCTCAGCCCAGGAGACAGCAGGAGGGTGCTCATGGGGGAAGTGTCTAGAACTTGCAGGAGAAAGATCAGAATGGGAGGGGGCAGGAGCCTGGCCCCTGAGCCCTCAGCAGCTCCTTCAGTGAGCATCTTCTCTGGAAATTCTGCTCCTTCTTTGTAGACTTCCTGCCACTCCAGAGCTCCCTGTCCTCAGCAAGGTCCTGGGTGGCTGCATTCTGAAGGAAGTGGGGATGTCACACTTTCTCATAAGGGTGTGACTCAGTTGCTCAAATGTTCTTTGCTCATATCCCCTTAGCCTTGCCTCTCCTGCCTCACGCCAGAGCTGTGGTGGACTTTCTTCCCCCGTAGGAAAAGGGGCAAGGGGGCACTTGGGTCAGCAGGCTTGGCTTTCAGTGGATAGGTAACAGCTCAGACCTGCCAGCTGTGGACTCCCCACAGTCTTGGTGCTCCCCAAATCCCATTTGTTCTTCACACAGGTACCTGAGATCGGAACCTTCAGTGACCTGTCTCTCCATAGCATTCGTTCCCCAGTGCTCACCATCTTTATTTCTGTCTCTTCTCTGGGGTAGGAAAACAGAATGCCTGACAGAGGAGCCGAGCTCTGGCCTATCCCAGGCAAGGTACAGGGACAAGAGCTGAGTTCTTGGTGTCAACTTGAGGTGGTGGGATCAGGTCTCAGCTCATGATGCCCTTTCTTGGGACTCTGAGACCCTTAAGACCATCCCGTGAACCTTCCAGCACTTCTTCAACCCACTGTCATCTCACAACCAGCACTGTGGGCAAGGATCACGTTTGCTCATGGTTCACCAGCTCCCACCTCCCCCAGACCGGATCCCCATGGGAGTGGGGCCTTGTCTCTTGTGTTCCAAAGGTTTGTTGGCACTTGGAATAGTCCCAGCAAAGTCTGGCCAGGGGAGAAACCCAAGGGTGGTTCTCATCCTCATGCCCTCCTTCCTCCCTGCATGCTCCACCCAACTCTTTCTGTCTCTTATCTTTATGGAGGTCAGGGCCTCTGGTCAGCAGGAAGGAGGGAGCTAAGGGTGAAGTGGAGCTGTGCTCCTTGTTGAGGGGACCAAGCTGGGACCTTAGTTTCCTATGAAAAACAAGGCTGAGATGAAACCCTCAGATTACAAGAGAAGAAAGATGTCTAGACACTTCTCTGATGGTCTAGGGTCAGGCCAATGAGAGTCTGCTCCCCTGGGATCAAGGAATGCCCCAATTGGTCAGGGTAAGTTTCCTTATACGTAGAGTATATGCTTATGGAACATCCTGTTGCCCCAACTTTTGTTCTTAGAAGTTTGGAAAACTCACCTTGGAACCATATCCCAAATTCCCACCCCAGCCTGAACCCAACTCATTCCTTGTCCCTGTGATCCTCTCCCCACTTCCTTGGATCTCAGAAGCATGAGTAGGAGCCCATGCCATAACCAGAACTTTGTCTAAAAATCTATCCACCATCTTCAGACCCTCTGGGCAGACATTGCTTCACCCCAGCTTTGCCTGTTTGTGGAGTGTCTCCCCGCTGGGAACAGGGCTGTACCTGTTTGTTTATGAATGGACTTCTCCCCAGCTGGCACTCCTCCCTGCTCAGCAGTACCCCATCACGAGTCTGGGGTTCCCTCCGGCAGCAGGCCGTGGGCACCTCCTCACTGTCCAGTGTTAGCAGCCGAAATACTGAGGCCATCTTGAAATCTTCCGGCCCATTGACCCCACAGCAGCCAAACTAGAAGAGAACCGAAAGAGGGAACTAGAGCTAGACCAGAGGGGATGTCAGCCTCTGCCAGAGCCCAGCTCCTCTGCCCTCTGTGTGACAGTGATGATGCCCAGTGTCTCTGTGCACAGGGTACTCTTTGTAAGAAGAACATGGCAGTGTATCCCTTACCTCCCCAGCATCTGGTAAGCACTTCATGTACAGTTGCTATGATTTCACATCATGATATGCTAATTATTATTGTTACATTTGGCATGTGTATATTTGCTCATGTGCAGAAGTATGTGTGTGTGTGTGTGTTTGTGTAAACATGTATATATATGCATGGAGGCCAGAGGACAATCTCAGGTGCTGTCCTTTTTCTATTTTGTGTGTGACAGGGTTTCTCTGTGTAGCTTTGGCTGTCCTAGAACTCGCTCTGTAGACCAGACTGGCTTTGAACTCAGAGACCCGCCTGCCTCTGCCTCCTGAGTGTAGGGATGAAAGGCTTGTGCCCACCACCACTCAACTGCATCTTATGTTTTTTTTTGAGAGGGGAGCTTTCCCGGGACCTGGGGCTCACATTAGGCTAGACTGACTGGCCAGTAGACCCTGTCTCTCCTGTCTCCACCCATCCTCCCAGTGTTGGCACTATGAGCATACATCCTAACAGCCAGCTTTTTACATGGGTGTTGGGGATGGAACTCAGGTCCTCGTGACAGCACAGGAAGCGCTTACAGACTCAAACATCTCCAGGCTCTGTATTGATTATTAACATCAGTGACCAATGGCAATGGCTATGGCTTGAGTCAGGGGCAGTGGAGAGATTCTGTGAAGAGTCTGTACTGTGAGTGGCTAGCTGTGACAGCTTAGTGTGCTTCACACACTAAGATCAGGAGTGGGATCGGTGATTCTTGATTGATTGTTGATGTCTGGTCAGGCAGGGGAATGGGAGAGCTCTAGAGGTCGACCTCCCTGTCAACATGATGGCTTTGAATGCTCATGCATCCCAGGATGGCATGGGAAGGGACACTCACTGTGATCATGACCGAATTCCAGGTGGCAGAGAACACGTCCGTGTCATTGTTGCCCTGGTAGTGCTTGGTGAGCTCCCTGGTGAAGAACTCACGGGTGAGCTGGGGACAGAGGAGAAGGAGCTGAGTCTTCTCAGCCTGGCCTCCCAGGTCATCCTAAGTTGTTCATTTTAGGCAGGCACCCCTTCCCAAGGTTTGGGGCCTTGCTGTGTCATCACAGGCCACTGTTGTGACAAAAATGTCTGCATACGCAGGCCTCAGCTAACCCCAAGATGGAACACACTAGGACCCTTCCTCAGCTTTGCGGCTCTTCTCAGAGGATGAGCATGGGGAGGTGGGGGAGAGGAGACGATTGTCATCCCATCCTTCAGAATGAACAGGTGCCAGGTCCAACCTTCAAGAAGCCAAGGTATGGGTAAAGAGGGAGCCTTCGATTACCCATAGCTCCCAGCTATGTTTTCAATGTCTCTGTTTTCAGCAGCTTCCTCAGGCTGGCTCCTTGTCCCAGGCCATACATCTTATCCTTCCTGCCCCCCCTGTTTGGAGGTCAGGCCCTTCTACCTGTACTGCCAGGCCTTGTCCACTAGGCTCAGGATAAGGAGCTGACAGAAGTTTCTGGAATGAATGGACCATGCAGTAGGCTAATCAGAGAGGCTGGTAGCCTAGCCGGGCATACCACATGCACAGACCGAGGTTGTCTTCTCCAACCACCTGGCCATGTGCCACCCACGAACAGGCTGTCACTGGGTAGGATATAAATTCTAGAACCAGGCTGGAGAGGGGACCCACAGGCACCCCTGGGTGAGGACTTCTGGAAATATTTCTACAGGAGGAGACTTCATTGGGCTGGGGTGCTCTGGCCCTCCTCGGGGTGAAGTCCACATTTAGGCTTGTGGCACTGGACGTGAGACAGCTAGCTCTAAGAGGCTCTTTGAGGAGGCCCCCAGATCTCAGTGGGCAGTGAGGGTAGCAGGATGGAAAGCCGAGCGGTACATACGTGTTCCCTGAAGATGAAGGCCAGGATGGCTGCGGAGAGCTCTACCAGGAAGATGACCAGGATAAAGATGAAAAACTGCAGAGAGAGGGCAGTCATGAGGCCCACGTGGGCACCGTCCTCCACACCCCCTGTGATCGATGGAGCGCACTCATCTTGTAAGACAGACCATCGCCGCCATAAATCACTGTTTTCATAACAAACACACCAAGGATCTACCCTCGGAGCCGCAGAGTTGCAATAAAACGTATGAGCAATGCAGACAAATAAATCTGTCTTCCCAGTACATGGTCACCTAGAGAGGCTGCTTTGTGTCGTGTGTAACTGGGGGCCCTGGGAGGAGGAGGCTGCGGCTGCTGCTGGAATCTGCTTGGACTTCCTTTAGAGACATCTCACTTTATCAATTATCCAAGCTGTGGGATTCTAAATTCTTGGGGATCCCAGGCTGGGTTTCCCACCCTGTCAACCTCAAGGCCACTTTTTTCCTGCCCCTGTGCCTCTGGTTGCCATGGAAATAGTGAGGCCATGCTGTCTTCAGTGGAAGTAGGGAAACCATATTATCTTCAGCTGAAACAGAGGTGTGAGATTGTCAGGAAGGTAGTGGGACTCCCAGAAAGTCCAGGGTAGGGAAGTTTGATGTTCAACACAGAGACATGTCTGCTCCACTCACTAAATTCCTATGTTCCACAGATTAACCAGGATGCTCTGGTGTGGGGCCCTCCCATGCTGGGTGGTCCCTTGTGGCAAAGTTAAGCTCCAGCCTCACTCCTGAGAGGCCTTCCTGACCTCTCCCAGCAGGTCGTCTCTCATCATATCATCAACAGAGACACCCCGCCCAGCGCCCAGCAGATTCCTGCTGTAGGACTTAGCCGCTCACTGCAGGCTGCCTTCCTCCAACATCTGAGAGGCCTCACAAATGGACAGACTGTCATGACGATTCTGTGATGTGCTGTGTGTCTCAGGCCCTGGCCTCACCAACACTGTTTTGGACTTGGCTCAGAAAATATTGCAGTACAAACTCTATGCCACCAGCAGAGGATCCACAGTGAGCAGGCACACACAGGGGCTGGTCCCATCCTCCTGGCCACACTCAGCCTATACTGGTTGTACTGAACCAGGAGATGGTGTATTGGATTTAGCCCGAGGAAATCTCAACATGGGGCTGGTAATGAGGATCGATGATGTAATGGAGTGAAGATGTCCCCATGCCGTGGAAGTGTCCCCAGGTTACTTGGATGAGCTATAGAACCTGCCTCTTGCTCAGAACTCAGCCACTTAGCCATGACTTCCCGGATGCCCTGGGCCACAGTGAATGGCTCATAGGGGGTTTCTCTCATATGTTCTTCCTCATCAGAAACTCTGTCACTTTATCCTCATCCTGGGAGACCTCAGTCATGTTCCCACTGTGGCTTTTCTGCCTTAACACAGCTTCCCCACAGAGGTCCCAAACTGTTTTGCATGGGTCACTTTGGGAAGAATGAAGGACGGCTGTAAGACACAGAAAGACCCATAGACCTGTCAAATGGTCTGTCAATGACATGTCTGAAGAGAGAAGGCCTATCTTAGATGGCCTTGGGATATATGACCACTGTCTTCCCCATGACTCTTCTCTATTGCTTCCCCTTGTCCATAGAAGAGGAAGCTGAGGCTGGGGAGTTGATGACTGGCCCAAAGGTGTGAAGACTGAAAAGCCTCAGACCAACCCTCTCCCACTTGGGGCTTTTTGCTGCACAGCGAAATATCAAAGCTCAAGCTCACCAACGTCTTTGATCTGTCTCCTCCTTGTGCCTCCTTCCCAAAGCTTCCATCGAGTGCCTGTGCTGAGATAATGTTGGCATGGACAGGCCAACCAACGCACACAAGGCAGACGCAGGCTCACTCTGGGCTGGGCTGGCATGGACAGGCCAACCAACATACACAAGGCAGACATAGGCTCACCCTGGGCTGGGCTGCTCAAGCCTCAGGAAAGAGGCCAAGAATGAATGGGGCAAATCTTGGTCTGGGAAAGGGGAGGAGCAGCAGAGGCAGGGAGGCTGGGAGCTCCCACTCACAGATCTGCCCTGCACAGGGTGTGAATTTCTAGTGGAAAGTTCAGGTTGCAACACCTACACCAGAGGTGGTGCTATTTCCAGCCCCCTGGGCTCCTCCAGCCGGGTTACTCCCTCCCACTCCCGCAGCTTCTCACTGCTTGGGACTTTCCCCAGGGAGCCTAGGATGTGGGAGGTCCTTCTGTACATGTGTTGCTTTTATTGGTTAATGAATAAAGTTTCATCCAATGACTTAGCAGAGTACAGCCAAGTAGGAAAATCGAACAGAGATAAAGAGAGAGAGTAGGCCAAGTCAAAGAGACACAGTAGCTGTCAAAGAAGACAGACATGGAAACTTTACCAGTATAACAGAGAATAATAGAAATGGGTTAATTTAAGATATAAGAGCTAGCTGGAAATACACATGAGACATTGGCCAAACACTGTTATAATTAATATAGTTTCTGTATGATTATCTGGGTCAGGGCAGCCAGGAAATGACAGAGCAGTCTCTGTTTACAGGGCTAGGATACCCTCCCAGGGAACACCCGCCCTTTGATCCCCACCTCTGTTAAGCCTGGGTGCTCTTCCCCATGATGAATGTCCTGGTTCTCCTTCCTAATAAACAGTCACCAAGTTCCACACAGTACAGCTAAGGTAATTGCTAAATACACTCACTCTCCTCCCCTTCCTTCTCTTTCCCCTCCCCACCCTCGTTAAAATTAGAATCTTTAGGTAAGTTGGACATAGGGCTTCTTGTGACATTCAGAGGAGACACAGGAAATGGCCAGAAGACCCTTAATAGAGGCATGGCAAGAGCTAGTGTTGGGGACACTCACCCACATGTGTGCTGCCATTGTTAGCTAGGTTGGTCATTAGGTGACTAGTCACAGGGCCAACTGTCCTTAGACTTGGGGTTCTTAGCAGAACCAGGCAGGTTTGCTCCATATCTAGGCCTCATTGCTGCAGACCTTGGGATCAGGGTCCCGGAATGGCTAAAGCCATGTTTTTTTTTTCCTGTTCAGACAACCAGGCTAAGGATGAGTTTAAAGCCTCCAGGGAGCCCCAAGAGGCCACCAGGGTCTGAATCAGTGGCCCTCTTCTACAGCAGCAACCACACCGCCAGCTTTAGTTGGGAAAGACACTGCTTGGAACCTTCCAGAAAGCCTTGCAGTAGGGACTGTAGCTCAGGAGACAGATGCTTGCCTAGCATATTCAGTCTTGGACTGGGTCCCTAGCATTGCATGAACTGGGCCTGGGGGCACACATGTAATTCTGGCACTTGGTGGGGGGTAGGAGGTTCAGAAGCTCAACATCATTATCCTCATTCCCATAGCAGCCTGGGCTTACATAAGGCCCTGCTTAGAAGCACAGAAAAGCTTCTTAAAGTATCAATGCATGCCCCCTGTACATGTGTTTGTATACAACTCACATACTACTACATAACCCACCAAATACACAACCCAGGTACACACACCATATACACATGGTGAAACATAAATGCACACATAATATGTACACATGCACCTGTAACAAACTATACAGGGTACCACATACCATACATGTACACCCAGCACACATTCATGTGTACTCACACATACATGCACATACTTAGAACATACACACATTGATGTGGGATTCCCCTCTATATGCTATGAATATGTTTTATTGCCAGTGGTTATTAAAGAAGTTGTTTTGGCCAATGGCTTAATAGAGTAAAGCCAGGTGGGAAATCTGAACAGAAATATATGGAGAGAAGGTGGAATCAGAGAGATGCCATGTAGCTGCCAAAGGAGACAGATGCCCTGGAAACCTTACTGGTAAACCATGAGTCTCATGTTAAAATATAAAATAATAGAAATGGGTTAATTTAAGATGTAAGAGCTAGCTAGAAATACGCTTAAGCTATTGGACATACAGTATTGCAATTTATATGGTTTCTGTGTGATTATCTCGGGATTGGGCAACCAGGAAATGAATGAGCAGTCTCCACCTACACACATGCCCACAGCTCTAGTGTAGCCCTATTGTGTATGATTTTGGCCTGTAAAGGTCTATTTTGGGTTGGGACCTGAATAGCCCTGGTTTGGATGGCAGCAGTTTGAGTATTCTGCTCTGCCTCTGGTCCACACTGACTTTAGGCTTTTGTGAACTGGACCTGGGAGCGGGGTGAGCAGGAAACAGAGGTGGAGTGGTAGTGTGGGAAAGAAAATGAGCAGGAAGAGGAACTGAGCGATGGCTGAAGCTGAGAGGGGAGTGGAGGGGTCCATGTGGAGACAGGACCAGCGAGGACCTGGCTGGGACAGCTCTTAGCTGTCCTAAGAGGACTAGGCTGATTCAGCCTGTCCCAGCTCTCAACCTTCTCCACAACTTGATGGAAAACAAATGCCCCATTCTCCTCTCCAGCTGGCAGGGAGCAGGCTGGCAGGGTGCAGGGCACACTTAGCTGAGGCTGGCAAAGCAGCAGCTCCCAGACTGCTCTCAGTCAAGAGCACAGGCTGCCTTCCGGGCTTGGCTGCAGGGATGGACCCATTAACAGAGATGCGTCCCTGGGGGCCAAAGTGAGCTTTCTGCATCTTTTTTCTTTCCCCTCTCTTTCTTTTTTTGAGACAGAATCTAATACTGTAGCCCTGTCTGGCCTTGATCTCACAACAGTTCTGCACTAGCCTCCTTTATGCTGGGATTACAGGTGGATAGCACCATGCAGGGTTCACAAACCCTCTTCTTATGTGTGCCTGTTTGTATATGTATTTCAATTAGCATACAAAGTAGCGAGTTTCTTTATGGCATTTTCATACCTCGTTAGCTTTGGTTGCTCCTTCTATGCACTCCCCCATCTCCCCATCTCCTCACCCCTTCCTTCTTAGCACACCTAATTCACCTTTCTTATTATATATATTCTGGTATCTTCCCATTCCCTCTCTTAAAGCCTCTGTTTTTCCTCTCTTGGGCCCCTTGCTAGTTTTCTGGCCTCTACGAAGTACTTATTCCCACATAAATAAATACACATAAATAAAAATTAGAAGTTTGGATCTGCATGAGAAAGAACATGAGCTATTTGTCTTTCTGTGCTTGAGTTACCTTACTTTAATGCAGAATTTTCCAGCTCCACCCATTTTGCCTGCAAATTTAATAAATTTCATTTTTCTTTATGGCTGAATAAAATTCCATTGTGCCTATGCATCCCATTTTCATTATCCACTCATCCATTTCCTGGCTATTGTGAACAGAGCAGCAGTGAACATGGATGAGCAAGCCTCTCTGTGGTAGGGCTGTGGGACCCTCTGGGCACCTGCCTGGGAGCAGCACAAACGGGTCCTCACACACTGAGACCAGGTCCCCAGCTAGAGCTGCTGCACTCAGGAGCTGACTGATGCGGAAGGGACATTCCATTAGGGGGTACCTGCAGGTCTCTTTGTCTCTCCCAGTAAAGCTGGCCAGTGTTCTGCTCTGAGAACTAAAAGGAACTACAGCTCCCCTGCCGCTCATGTCACAGGCCATTGCACTTCCTCCGTGGGAGGTGGCACACACAGCTATGGTAGGAATGAGCCACGCGGGGGTGTGTAAATCTGGGAGGAGCCCCTGGCCAGATGTCTTCCTCTAGCGTGCCTGCTGCTGCTGTCTGTAGCAAAGACAGTTTCACTACTATCAAGGCAGAGCCTTTGATCTCTGCACACTGTCCATACTCAGGGAATCCCCCTGGGGGTCTAAAATGAGTGGTATGTCCTCCAGGAGAGAGGCATTGACCAGTGTTTCCGGCCCCAGCTCCTGAGCCTGCTGTTTGCCCTGGGCCTCAGTCCATAGTGTGTTAAGTACCCTCCACAGGTCCCTACAAGGAAGTCCTTCAGCCCACCAACCAAGAAGGCCCTATCACTGAATTGCCTGCCATCTATGTATACACAAAGAGTATTTGCAGGTTTGAGGTACATAATCAGCCCTAAGCAGGAGCCCTGCAGCAGGGCTGGGCTCAACATCGAAGTTCTCTTGGCCCCAGGCCCACAGAAGCTCCCGGGAGAGAAAGCCACCCATCAAGGACAGCGAGTCCACCTCTCCAGAGCCCAGGAGAATCCAGAGAAAGACCTTCTGCTGCTGCTTGGTCTAGAGAGCTTCAGTCTCCAGCAAAGCTGGGCGGTCCCTTGACAGTCAAAACCACTGTGCTGAGAGGCTGAAAAACCAGATGGAGCACAGATCAGGGTGCACACCGACAACCAGGTTTGCCTCCTGCCTAGAACATCCTCAGTGGCTAGGTCACCTCTCACAGTTTGGGCATGAGGGAGGGGACAGCTACTGCAGGTCCCTGACCCGTTTCTAACATCAAGGGAGCTGCAAGGGTACCCCAAAGCAGGAGTAGAAGACTGTGATGGTTAACATGGATTGTCAACTTGGCAGGATCTAGAGTTTCCGAGGAGACAAGCCCCTGCTTTTGCCTGGGAGGAAGTTAAGCGCAGAGGGAAGATGTGCCCTAGACTTGAGCATCACCTCTCCGTGGGCTGAGATCTCAGGATGAATTAAAAGGAGAAAGTGAGCCGAGCACCAGTGCGCCTCTCTCTGCTTCCTGACTGCAGAGACAATGTGACCCAGCTGCCTCAAGCTTCCGCCACAGTGCCTTCTCCCCTTGATAGATTGCACCTCTGAACTGAGCCAGAAGAAACCATTCCTTCCCGAAGTTGCTTTTGCCAGGCAATTTGTCATAGTTATGAGAAAAGTAACAAACACGAAGAGCTAACAAGCAGCTTCGGAGAGCTGCAGGGCACGTGATCTGTCCAACAGCCAGCGTGGCTTCGTTACTGAGGGTGCACAGATGGGGCTTTGGAGGAAGGAGACTATCACAGCCAACAGCAGTGGACTGGACCTGGAGAAGCCTGACTGTTTAAACTCGAGAAGCCAAGGCCTCTCTAAGAACTGGGAGCAGAGGCCCCATGCAGACAGCAGGCTTAGGAGTTGGAACAGCAAAGCTCAGAGTCTGCCTTGCTCCTGGAGGTCAGTCCACTAAGCTCAGAATCGGGACGACACGGCCAAGTGTGCAGTGGCCAAGGGCACTGGTTTGACTTCCTGAGGGGAGGTAGGGGAGTCAGGGCATCACTGGATCTGTGTTTTGGGATGGCAAGGAGTTAGCCTGGGGAGAGGAGAAAGGCTGGCTTAAGAAGCAGCTAAGAATCTTCAGACACTAGCGTTCCACCAAACTGCAGTCCTTAAACTGCTCTGTCACTGCTGAGCCATGAATGAACCAGAACAGCCGTGATCCTCTCAACTGGTCACAAAGTTAAAATGTAAACTGATGATAGATACAGATACCAACCCTTTCCTGGCCCCCAGCTAAGAGGTATCTGCGACAGTAGAGTTAGTTATCCCCTATCATTAACAGCCATCTTGGGTCAGGGGCTACTCGGAACAGACTTACCAGACCCAAAGTTAAACAAACAGAAAGTGGTTAGTTTTCCATGGTCTAGGGAAGTGGAGAGCAGTTTCATGTCAAAAGCTCAGGTATCATCCTGGGCAGAACTCGGTTTTCACGCCCACCTCCCTGGACCACTATTTGAGGAACCAGGTTCTTCATTCTCTCACACCGCCAAAGTGTGTCCTTCTACTTCCGCCAAATTCAAAGCTCTCTCAACCTTTCTTCTAGTCTCTGTTTCATGTTTCTGGAAAGGGACTCTGGGACGGTGTCCAGACCTTAGACCTTACCCAAGGGTGAGACGACACTCTCACACTCCAGCAACAGCCTCAGCATCAACCTTCTGCAGTGCTATGGGTAAGTAACTGGACATCTCAGGGCTTCCAGACCTCTGACCACAATC
Source organism: Microtus pennsylvanicus (assembly GCF_037038515.1). Lineage (NCBI taxonomy): Eukaryota > Metazoa > Chordata > Mammalia > Rodentia > Cricetidae > Microtus > Microtus pennsylvanicus. Next base: position 70,490,450 of record NC_134580.1, read on the forward strand.
AGTGGGCTGGGGATTGAACCCAGAGCCTCGTGGCCTCGTGGGTGGATACTGGTTCTCTAGATCCCAAATCTAGAGAACATCCCCAGATCCCAGGACCCACTGGCCTTAATGCTGACAGTCATAGAGGTGGGGAGAACTTTCTATTTTCTGAAACCCGGTTGGGCTTGGGAGTCAGCAGCCTCTGTCCCTCCCACAGTAGCCACAGGTAGAGTGTAGGTGAGGGACGGGTCACTCACAAACAGCAGCAGACACCTGTTCTCTCGGACAGCACCGCAGCAGCCCAGGAAGCCCAGAAGAAACAGCAGGCCTCCCATGGCCAGGACGATGTAGGCACCCGTCGTCAGTAGGGGGTTGGTAGCCACAATCTCCCGGAAGCCAGTCGGATCCACGAGGACCCAGATGCCTACGCCCAGCAGGCAGGCTCCTCCCAGCTGTCCACAGGCAGGCACGGAGAAAAGAGGGCAGACAGTGCAGTTAGATGTTTCTTCCACACCCTTCCCTCAGTAAGGCCTGGGTCTGAAGTGCTGCGGCCTGCAGTGTTGGGTAGGATCCCAACATGCTGAGCCCAGATCTCCACAGCCCACAGTCTCTGTGGGACTCAAAGTGGCCTGTGGCTCCTTGGCCTTCCGTGTAGCTCATATCCTCTATTTCTGACCTGTGTGGCACCTCAGGCTGTGAAGAACTGTGCCACACAAGGTTTATTTGTGACTTTCACGTGCTTCTTAAATGTCACAGCTTCAAGTTTATGATGTTTCCACACTGTGGCCCAGGGGAGGTCAATGACTTGCAAAAGGTTACCTCTCAAGTTCATGGCAGAGTCAAGACTGCAGCTTAGATCTCCCTGACACAGAACAAACCTCCACGGACAAGCTGTGAGGGTGACGCTCACAGTGAGGGTGGCTCACAGTGGCCACACTAGTTGCTCAATCAACTCCCCCCCTTTTCTTGGAGACAGGGTTTCTCTGTGTGTATGCAGCCTTTGTTGTACTGGAACTCACTCTACAGGCCAGGCTGGTCTCAAACTCATAGAGACTCACCTGCCTCTGTTTCCAAGTGCTGGGATTAAAGGCATGTGCCACCACGGCCCAGCTGCACTCCCAAAGCCTCTCACTGATGTCTTTGCATGGCCCATCTCTCTCCATGCCTTGCTCGTCTTGGGAGAGAAGCCACTTAAGCTGGAGCAGGGCTGCTGTTTATTAGCTGTGTGACTTCAAGTAAGTGGCCGACTCTTTCTGAGTCTCAGCACCCTCATGGTTAACCAGCGCTTGAATTCCCACCTCCCACAGCAGCCCCATAAGCAGACACAGCGGACTCCAGTGGGCAGGGCATTCCATTTCTCTCGAGAAAGGATAGCACAGAAGTGGGGCTGCTGTGTGTGGAACTCGTTTGCACTGATTCTGAGGTCTAGCGGGGCCCGATGTTCCTGGTGGCACAGGTAGGTAGCTGGGATCACTGCTGGCCCTGGCTGACTCAGCAGGTCTAGAAGCCGTGGGCAGAGCAGAAAAGCCGGGTGAAGGCCATTGACAGGTGCATCAGGTGGGGTGGGTGGAGAGACTGGAGGAGCAGAGGGCAGGCTGGAAGAGAGGCCAGCACTGATTGTTGCACCCTAACTTTTGCCTCAGTTTCCCCACAAATCCTCCAGTAAGTTCTGCTCCTCATCACTGTGGGTTGCTTTGGAGCTATATGGTCATCTGATGAGAGTTAATTAGGAGGGTTCAGGCACGGGAAAAATGGGCTGGGGTCCCCAGGTAGGAGAATGCCATTTGCTCTGTAGGCTGCCTAGCTCCAAAGTCCAGGAAGCGGGTTCCAGGGAAACACAAAAAGATGTGAAATTGGACAAGCATAAGTGCAGATGCCTGCCACAGCCACCAGCCATGGTGCCTGAACTAGTGGGCCAGGGCTGGTCAGGGAAGCCCATGGAGGCCCAAGAAGAGTGTGCGTGTTTGTGTGTGTGGTGTGTGTGTGTGTGTGTGTTTCTGCTATTGGAAGAAGCCGAGTAGGGAATTTGGTGGGCTGCTAGCATGGACAAGGTTTCCTGATGCCAGCACCTCTGCCCCTTCATAACCAGGCTATGGTGTGGAGGATATGGACAAACTTGCTCTGTACTAGCTATGTTCTAGTCACCTTGTTGTCTATCTTGATAAATTTTCAAAAAGCCTGTTTGGGTAAGTCATTAAGAGATGAAGACACAGACAGGCAGTGGTGGTGCATGCCTTTAATCCCAGCTCTCAGAAGGCAGAGGATCTCTGAGTTTAAACCCAGCCTGGTCCAGCACAGTCAGGGCTACACTGTCTTGATTTTTTTTTTTTTTTGTCTTTTGTTTTTCAAGACAGGGTTTATCAGTAGCCATGGGGCCAACTCTAGAACTCCATTTGTAGACCAGGCTGGACTTGAACTCACAGAGACCGGCCTGCCTCTACCTCCTGAATGCTCGGATTAAAGGCATGCACCATCACTGCTGGTTGAAACCCTGTCTTGAAAAAAAAAAAGAACAATCAAACAAAGAGAGATGAAGACGTTGAGGTTCAGAGTGATGAAGCGTGCTTCCAGTTCCAGAGCTTCGGTGTCAAGGCAGGCTCCCCTGAGAGGCTCCCACAAGGCTGGCCTGAACAGCTCTGAGGTCAGTGCTTGATTGTGTGTGTGTGGGGGGGGGGGGGTAAGCAGGTGCACATACATATGTGTGCATGTGTGTGCATGTGCAGGCCACCTGTCAATCCCAGGTGCTGTTCCCCAGGAGCCATCCACACTGCTTTGACAGTGTTAGCTTAGGCAAAGCCCCTGGCTTTTTATGTGGGTTCTAGGCCCTAAACGTGGGTTGTAAATGAGCCCTCTCCCTGGTCCCTCTAGCCTATCCTTGGCCAGAGGCTGTCCATTTCAGGGCCTGACTGAAATGTCTGCTGTGAAGGGAGTAGCGGTTGGGACTCAGGATTAGCGCAGTCAGTGCCAGGCCTCCCAGGAAGCCTACTGGTCAGACTCATCTACCTCTGGGTAATCAACTTCCTGTGGACATTTTAGGGGGGAGGTTAGGCTTGTCACCAGCAGAGACCAGAGACCTAGGGGACACCCAGTGGAGACCCAGGGTCACTTACAAATATGAAGAAATTGAAAACAAACATCAGATACTTCATGCAGCTCAGACAGTCGCCTTCCATGGTGTTCCACCTAGAAAACACAAGGCCAAGCAATTCTTCAGCTGGAGACACTCAGACAGATTCCTCCATCTGGAGCCCGGCCCAGCCTCGGCCAGGAGACCCAGTAACAATTCCGCTTTCAAGGGCAAAGATTTGCTTCTTGTTGGGTCAGCACTGGGCAAGGACAGCTGGAGCTTCAATCTGGAGCCTTAGCTCTCATTCTCTAGTACCCTGTCTCTTGTCTGTCACGGTCCTCTGAAGTGCGTGCCACACACCACACTTCACACAGACACATTGTATACTCCATATACTTCACACACACACACACACACACACACACACACACACACACACACACACACACGAGGTGACAAGGAAGAGACTGTCCATGGAGTGTAAGGCCCTCTGTGGTAGTTCTCACTCCACTGAGCCCACAGGATATGGGGAGCAGTTGTAATGAAGACTGGGAGGACAGACCAAACCTACCACCTTCAGGGTTGGCCAAATCACACAGTCTCCATGGGGTTTTGCTTTAGTGTCTTGACCTCAAATGGCCCTGAAATGCTAGGCCCTGGAGACTTGCAGAGACAGAGGATTTAAAAACTGAACCCGTGCAGGGTCTCCCCCCCCATACCTATCTGATATATCCATCCATTCATCTCCTCTCTCTTGCACAGACAACCCCCGAACACTTGGGGCCTGCCTCAGCAACCCCGGATGGGGAAAGGGGGCACTTAAAAGGATAGGGGTTTCCACAGCAGTTCTCTAACTGGGCCCCTGAGGCCAGGAAACCCTAGTTATTTTCAGTATTCTCCATCCTAGCCCCACTACCCCACCCCTGATCCCAGGACCCAGCCCTTCATCTCCAGCAGGCTTAGGGGCCAGTCTTGGATTGGGAGCAGACACGTCCCCTTGAGAGGAAACCTGTTTACAGATTGCACAGGAGAATGACGGATGTTTGATAAAGGCAGGCATTACGTAGATTAAGCCCTTCAATCCTGGCTGGGAAGCATGGAAACAGGGCCAGCGTCCAGGGCCAACCTGACCTGCTGTGAACCCGACTTCTTCACTGGGGGTGTAGGACAGGGGAAGTGCAGTGGAGAGCAGGCTGGGAGCCACCTCCTCATGCCCTTCCACAAGACTACCTAGGGATATAGGAGCAGCAGCCTGGACCTGCTGCCCAGAGACCCCTCTCCCAAGCCTCTGAGAGCCCTATGCTTACAGCTGCATGAAATGTAACTGCTTCAAGTAGAATAAAAGCTTGGAGCTTTGAGGGTACTTATGTCTGACACCAAGTGCTGACTTAGGATTGGCCTGATACCTTACGTCACTAACACATCACTGAAAGTTATCATTCTTCCCGAAGAGTTGAGAAGTATTAATGTGGCCAATGACATGTAGCCAGCCAGTGATGGACCCCGGCTGGGGCAGCCCAGCACCCTATGGGTACCACCTGCTGTAGGTGCTGTGTGGTTATTCAGGAGTACACATGGACCTCAGTAAGACATGTTTCCCCAAGAGCCATGACCAATGTGTTCACTGAGATGCTTCCAGTGACCAGGATGGACCAGCACAGTGGTGTCAGTTAACTCAACTTCATCAATGAGTGAGTGAATCGTGGTGGGAAAGTGAAATAAAAGATAAAATGGCAGAGTCAGAAGTCAGAAACAGAGACCCATATGCAAAAGGGAAATGAAGGGGACAGGTGATAGAGAATGGTCAATAAAAGGATACACAGATTGGACAGAGTCAGAGTGGGGGGCAATGTCAGGGGGCAGAAGTGTCACCAGGACAGCTCTTCAGAGGCCAGCAGGATAAACTCTCCTAGTCAGAGCGTCTTAGGTGTGCCTCGCATCAGCCCAGCTTGCCCTAGAAGACAGAGCTTACTGTCACACGATATTGGGCACTGATATTGAGTGCAGAGATCCTGATGTGAACACAGGCAATGACTTGCTAATTGGCTCATGGCACTAATGAAAAGCTGTCAGGATGTGGGGGTTTGCCAGCTGGGGAAGGTGGCACTGGGTATCTCCTGCCTACACAGCAGTCCCCCTACCCTGCTGGCTGCACGGGAGCCATGTCTTCATGTCGTTTCTTCCATGGTCTTTATTAGTGCAGCCCTGAGGTGACAGGCTTGGGTCACCATTCATCTGATGCCACATGGGCATCTGTTACACCTCTGCCGAGGGCCATGCCACCAAGTCCTTCCCAGCAACCACAAGCTACCTCAGGGAGAAGTTTGATGTAGCGAGCCTTTTTTTGGTTCTGCATGAAAATTTGCTAGAATTTTCCCCTAGAGAATCAGCTCCCAGCAGTACAAAGGAAGTTGGGCTTACTCTGTGGAAGCTTGTGCTGGTCACATGTGTGGGAAGTTCTGCAGCCTAGACCTGCTTTAGGCTGTGTTAGAGAACAGACCCAGGAGAAGGTCTACTGGCAGAGTTTGGGTTGAGGATCTTTCTCAGGGGAGATGAGAGGATTTTAAGGTCTCAAAACACTTGTTCTCATGCTCTCCCTCAAGTGAAACCCACTTGCGGACAGTGACAGATTCTCCTTCCTACTGTCCCTTCTTTTACTAATCTGCTGATTAACTGATTCATCTGTCTATCCATCTGTCCATCCATCAACCTACCTACCCACCCATCCATCCATCTATTCATACATACATACATTCACACATATATCCATCCACATACCTACCCACCCATCCACCTACCCATTCATCTATCCATCCATCTACCTATCTACCCACCCCATTCATTTACTCACCCACCCATCCATCCACTTACCCATCCATCCATCCACCTACCAATTCACTCATATTTTCATCTACTTAGCCATTCAGGTATCTATTTACCCATCCATTTGTCCATCCATTCATCCACCTACCCATCTATCTATCCAACCACTCATCTACTCAACTTCCATTCATTTATATACTCCGTCTGTCCATCCATCCATCCATCCATCCATCCACCCATCCATCCATCCATCCATCCATCCATCCATCCATCCATCCATCCATCCCTTTGTTTGCCATCCTACCTGGTCTGTCTGGTGAGGATTCCCCCAAAACTGGCCCTGGCAGGAGGGAAGGGTCCATGTATTATGCCTTAGCAGGACTCAGTAAAAAAAAAGGGAAAGAACTCTTGGAAGGGTAGAGGACAGGACATCCAGGTCTGACAAGACCAAGATCTTCATACAGGGATAGTTCACTGGTCAAGATGAATCCACCTGATTTGTCACAGCTCTAGGGTCATTCAAGAGGTGTGGTTCTGCAGCGAATCCATGCTTAGTCATGGGACTTGGGGGAGCAGGGCTGGGTCATGGTTTCCCAAGCCCTCTTCCCCCCCCCCCGATTCCAGCCCTGGTCCAGCACCATCACACTCGTCTATCATCCCAGGCCGTGGTCTTAATTCTGTCACGCATCAGTTTCCTCTGAATACAGCTGCTGGGCAGGGGGAATATGGGTTGTCTAGGAGGACTGGGTGGCCAGCACTTATCTCCTCACCAAGGAGCACGCTGTCATCTGGCACACAGGGCTTCCAATCTTTGAGGCTGAAACCCTCTGCTGCCTCACTCCCTTTCCTCTCTGTCCTTCTGGAGAGCCTGTCCCATAGTTCGGCCCCCGTCTGCCTGGAAAATATGGCTCCATTCAGTTTATCACTGCTGCATCAGAGCCTGGGACAGCCCCACCTTATCAAGTCACTTGAGACCTGGAATAGTCACTCTGAGAACTGCAATGATCCACTTTGAAACCAAAGGTGGATGAAAGACTCAACAGTGCCAGAGTAGAGGGAAGACTTCGGAGGCGGAGGTACTGTGGTTCTCAGGGTTAGCACACATCCAGAGTAAACAGATGTCTGACCAGAATCCCTGGTGTGGGGAGGACCGTGGATGGAGTACACAGTTGGCATGGGTACAAATGGCTTTGCCCTAAGTGGCCCCATATTCAAATTAATTGCTCCAATACTGTGTCAATTAATAGTAACTATAAGATAACACATTTACCAAGCATCCGGCTCTGCTCAGCCTTCTCCTGTGTTCTCTTATTAAACATTTACCTAGGTTGTGGGTCCCAGCATCCACTCTTACAGGTGAGGAAACGGAGGCTCAGAGATGATAACCAAGTTGCCTGAGTTTGCTGAACTACTTTGTGAGGTATGTCTGATCCAGACACAGATCATTGAAATGAAACCAGAGTTCCTGGCAAAATAGTGTCCATGGGACATGGAGGCAGATACAGCCCTGAGAGAGGAGGAGCCACACCTTCATCCCCAACATCCCTGGCCTGAGCTACGCAGCCAAGCATAAAGCCTGGGAAAGATGCGCAGCTCCTCCCCTGAGCCAGCTGGAAGCTGTAGGAGAAGGACCCAGCCCTGCCATCCCCTGACAGATGGGAGCCCCTAGGCCAGAGAGGGTAGAGACGGGGGCTGCGGTAATGCAATGCCCCGGGGCTTTCCTCAGCAGGCTCCCGCCTGGGCCAGACAGCTTTATTAATCTTGTCCCCTCATGACCCCAGATGGCAGCTTGGCTCGTCTGCTGGGATACGGGGCTGGGAGAGGTGCTCTGAGTAAGAATAACTGGGTTCCTAAATCACCCCCTTTGCCTTTACTGCTCTCAGAGCAAGATGCGGAGACCCCATCTGAAGAAGCACACCCAGGCCATATATCCTGCATACTCCTATGCCAGCAGAGGGTGCTGTGGTGCAGGGCGGAGCCATTGCTGGGTCCCAGTGGAACCAGTGTTTGGATTCTATTTCAACGAGCTGGGGATGGTGGCGGGGGTTCTCTCCTATCTCCTCTCCTCTGGAGGAGCCTGCACTCCTCACCTGGAGCATGAAGACACTCAGCTCCAACTCCCTATCCCCTGCCCATGGTCACTGCCAGGTTGGAAGAGACCAATGAGCTGATTTAAACACCCAGCATATTCGTTTCCCTTCCCCTCTTCTCCCAGTACTCACTAGAGCCAACCCTGCCTGGGCTTGGTCCAGAGGAGGCCAGTGACTGTGTGCTCCCTCGCTGCCACCACTGTCACTCAAGCCTAGTGAAGATCAATTACCAGTCCTCAGAGAGCGGTGTTAACAGCCACATCCTCCAAGTCCCTGGCTATGCTAGGATGGACACAGAATAAAGTGCCCCAGGCCAATGTGTCTGGAGGGGGCATGGAGGTCTCCGGGGGTGGGAGGAGGGACAGGGAAGGGACTGACTTTTTTAATGGAAGCTGATGAAGATGCCAGAGCCTGAAAGCTCATTTGATCCTCCAGAAAGCTCAGCAGAGTGCATGATCTTGTCACTCTCCCAGGCTGGATGAAGCCAAGAAGCTTGCCAAGTGGCTAGAAGGTCCCAAACCCTGGGGGGAAAATGACCCACGGCTGAGTGGGGCACTTCAGTCCACACTAACAAGCAAAGCACTTGTGAATGCAGCACCAGGTTTGGCCACCAAGTTCTGGCTCCGGGGTGGGAAGGGCTTGCTTGCTCACTGGCTGTGCCTCTGGGCCTCTTCCCAAGACAGACGGGCTGGGCTCGTAAACAAGCAATTGGCCCAAAATCCTGGGGAGTCTGCCCACAGCACAGGGCAGACACAATGTGGGGGGGTCGATGAAAGCCTAATTAGGCTCCATAGGGCGGTGCCTGAGGGGAGGGTTGCTATAGTGAAACTGAATTCAAAGGACAGCCTTTCCTGCTGGGTGCTCAATGAGCCATGAATGTCCAGGGCCGTGGAACAAGGCAACATCTGGGACACCAGGTTTGGGGCTCTGCCATGCCTCCCACCCCACCAGGCAACCCTTAAAGACAGCAACTCGGTAGGGACTGTCCCCAAGTTCTCATTTCACAAGGCACACATGTGTCCAGAACCCCAAGCTCCCACAGCCTGCTGCCCCACCCTCTACCCTGCATCCTCTTTGGGGTGTACTTTGCCTTGGGCTGACTCTCAGAAGCACTTGGCATACAGTCCTCGCTGAGTCTTCCATGCTGGGAGGTGGCATTCCTATGTTTCAGGTGAAGACATGGCTCACCAGCCCAAACACACTAGAGGTCAGAGTGGAAATACCGAGAGGCTAAGTCCTCCAGGGAGGTGACTCCAGGGACAGCCAGTCTGCTGAACTCCCTGTAGTCCTGACTGTGGGCTTTATGTCAGCTACGAAAGCCCTGGTCCCAGGCCTAGCTCAGCAGGCCCTCTCTGTCTCACGGGGGAGAGGGGTTGCGACCTCACCCTCATCTGCTCCCCCTTCCTACCTTTCACTCCTCAGAGCCTGGCTGGAACCCTTTGAAAGGCTTACTGATCCATCCCAAAATAAGTAGTGCTGTTGCTCGGGCAACCTGGCCCATCACACAGCCAAGACTGAAGTGTTGAATGGGTTCACGGGTATTAAGGGGGCCTGGGAACTGGGAGGGCAGGGGCACAGGTCTGAGTGGAAGGGAGGGGTAAGGGACCCCAGGAATTCCTAATGGAGCTGTCCCTAGCCCTCGCAGGAAAAGGCAAGAAGATTCCTGACCATCATTGCTGTGACTAAGTGTCTGACAGCTCAAACAGGTGGCATGGGAGAAGCCAGGCCGAGGGAGAGACAAGGAAAGCGCTGGGTGAGAGGAAGTAGGGAGGGCTGGGGGTATCTCAGAAGAATTTCCCACTTGTGGGTGGAAAAGGGAAACTTCATTTCCCTGTAAATGCTGGTGTTGTCTCATCTGATCTCCCCGTAACCCCACAAAGTAGGTTTATCATTATCCCTGACTGACGGCTGAGGAGCTGACCAGAGAAGTGGAATAACTTGCCCAACACCACATAGCTGCTAAGTGACAGATTGCAAGTCAGGCCTGTGTGGTTCCTAAGCCAGGGCTCTTCCCACCCAGCCTGCCTGTCAGGAGCCATGGTGCCAGCCAGCCACTCAAAGCAGCTAACAGGAGGCATGCTCACAGACCTCACAGGTCCCAGCCACTGAACAACAGTGATCCTATAAGATAGCCATTGCAGCTGCTTTTCTCAGATGGGGAAATGGAGGCCTGAATTAGCACTGTCTCTTCAGAGTGGACAGCTTCACTTTTGTGCCCTGATTCAGGTGGGGAAGTTCTTTCTGGTGGCTAACCAAAGTCATACCTGCTTTACACTAGTCACAGCCTAACTGCACCAATACTCTGCCCCTCCCGAAGGCCTTCATTCACGCTCTTGCTTGATTCTCACACCTCCCAGGGAGGCAAAGGTGAGTTAGCGTTTTATGGAAAGAAAGGTCCAGCGAGGTTAAGGAGTCGAACTGAAGAGACACAGCTATGCTTGGAACTGCTTGCTTTGGCCCAGGCACTTGGCCTTCAATTTTCCTGTCAATATGATGTCATCGTTCCTTCAGTCCCCCCTGTACCCTATGAACGGTCTTCCAGCTTCACCACCTGCCTCTCTATGCAATGAGTTTCATCTCCTCTTGCTCAAACTGCTGGGAAACTGTCAGACACCGGGTCTGCAGCTGACTCTCCCCAGAGGCAGCAGGTGCCTTTTTGGTGCAGAGATATCATTCTGGGTCCTTTCCTTCCCTCACCAGCTCCTCAGACCCACAGCTGATGCCGGCAGGGAGGGGGTGTCTCCAGGGCAGTTGGAATCCATTCTACTCATGTGACCCAAGGAGAGGTGGCTGAGACCTGTGCCAAGGAGGACAGACTGCAGGTATCTGACTCAAACGATGAAAGAGGCAAACCAGGGAAGAAGAGAGGAGCTGTGGCAGGGCCCCCCCAAGACCTGGGAGGGCCTTTGGGAAGATGAATCATGGACTCTGAGGCCAAGCTTAGTGGAAGGTTAGAGGAAGGAAAGCAGGGACCTCCTTTCTTTCTTCTCCATGATAAGCACCTCAGGGGGATGGTAAGACCGCTCAGTGGGAAAAGGTGCCTGCAACCTGATGACGTAAGCCTAATGACACAGATTTAGAAGTGACCACAGCACTGTTCTCTGCTAATGGCATACGCCTCGCTCCCCCATATAACAGTAATAATTAATAAAATAAATTTAAACCTTAAAACAGCAGCCCAGCTGTTCCCTGGAGTCATCAGAAAGATGTGTGGAGAGAATGCACTGGGGAGGGTGGGAAGGAGACAGACAGGGGCTTAGACATGAAGCCTTTCCAGGAAGCTGGTCACCATTCCCATGACACTCAGAGGTGCTAGGCACGGGATGATGCTGGTTCTCCTGATCAGCGCTCTAGCAGGGTCTCCTGCTTCATCTTCGCTTTTATCGAACATGCCTAGGACCCAGAAGTGGTTCCGAGTTCCAGCTTATCCAGAGTTTGGATTATTTGAGCACCACTAACCCTTGCTATCCGAACCCCAAACTTCTCAGGACCGCACAAGCTCTCCAAAAGCTTTGTGCTTCAGACGTTCAGACAGGCAAGTGTGGCTCTGAGACAGTGGCTGCCATCACTGTCACCATGTTCTTGCCTACCTGGTCTGTGCACTGACAGAGAGCTCCACCTGCCTCCTCCCATTGGCTGGTGCTGGCAGGTGGGAGGAGCTAAGGGGTTGGGTTGTAGAGAGGTGGGGCCAAAGCTCGAGGAGTGATGACTTCTCACACTGGCAAGCCATACTTGGGGCTCTGCTGCTATCTTTGGGCCATGGCCTATCAGCCCTGCGGGAGAATGCTATGGTATAGAGCTGGAGTGGAGGGAAGAGCGCCTGGCTCTAGGAGAGGCTAGCTTCAGAGAAAGACTGAGTGGGCATTGGTACTGTATCAGTGGTCTCCCAGTTTTAAGGAACAATGAGGGACTCAGCTTGGACCAGAGGGCTAGACATGAGTGTAGGAAAGGGGACAGAGGCAATAATGGTTATATCAAGAGTGAGAAGACGTGACACATATGCTTGGGGACAAATGCCAAAATGCATCTAGTAACTCACTTAATTCCCGTGACAACCCACGAAGTAGGTATACTTATGATGTCTATCTTATAGATCGGAGATGTGAAGTGATGTGTCTGGAGTAGCACAGTTCTTGGGTCAATATTTGAACCCAGACAGTCTGGTTCCATCAGGCACCTGGACTGGGACAGTATTTATGGTATCTCGAAGCTGACAGGGCAAAATTAGAGAGTCCACCTCAGACATGACGTGGTGGCAATCTGGAGGGTCTTGCCACGATCTATAAGGGAGGAGAGCATTAACTGGAGAACTGTCTTGATTACTGATGGACGTGGAAAGATCCAGTCTACCACGGGCAGTATCATTCTCCAGGCTGGGCTCTGAGCTGTGCAAGAGTGAAGAAAGCCAGCCGAGCAGGAAGCATGGGTGCACTGACTGTCCCTGCTTTGACTGTGGATGTGTTATGACCAGTTGTTTCAAGTTCTTTGCCTCTGTGAGGTCTCTGCAACGATAGACTGTTACCTGGAATTATAAGCTAAATAAAATCTTTTTTTCTTTAGTTGCTTTAGTGGGATGGTTTTATTATAGCAACCAAAATGAGACTAGAACAACGGTCAAGGGCAATAGACATCCCAGTGGGATCTTCTGCCTCTTCACCACCTTGTATGACCTCAGCTCTTCTGAGCTCAAGTGCTCCTGCTGTCCCACAGGTCATCTGAATGTTCACAGTGTCCTCCCAGGAGGAAAGTCCCCCAGAAGTGAGCTCTTATCACACTCCTTAGGAAGCATGTTCCTGGGTCACATCCTGAGGTCTCAGGTCCCCAAGGCCATCCATCCTACAGGACCATCCTACAGCAGGCCTTAGAATGGGCCTTCTGGAAACAGGCCTGTGGTCTGCAAATGCAGTGAACAGGCCTCAGCCCTTAAACTGCAAGGCTGGCCCAAACCCAGTCCTCAGCCACATTGTGGGTGCCCAGCAGGGCCAGGAGTTAGGAGGTAGTTTCACCAGAACAGAGAAGACAGACAAGCTGCTGTGAGTGTCGAATCTTGGCACTGCCGACACACACAGCATGTATGTACCCGTGTGCGTGCGCACACATATCTCAGCAGGGTAGGAAGGCCACACGTATGCTTACATGCTGACATGACCGCAAGGCTGTGGTCTCCAGGAATGTGTCCCTTGTAAGCCCCTGCCAGGTGCCGATGAGCGCTCCAGGAGGCCATGCCAAGCTCCAATCAGACCAAACAAGAACTTCCTCACAATTCCTAAGGATGTCAGGGACTCCACAGTTAAGTTTAGACTCCAAGGCCATCAGTTACCTCTGGGGCTTTGCCAAGCTCTGCCCTTTTGGCCTTGGGTTCCTGGTAGTAGGCTTTGTCTCTGGCCCTTCATCTGACTTTCATCTCTTAGTCCCTGTTGGTGCTCCTTCTCCCTTCTAAATAAACATGTGTGTGCATGCAGATGCACGCATGTACACACACACACACACACACACACACACACACACACACACACACACACGGACCAGTCTCTTCCTGGCCAGATGGATGGCTTCCTCTTACCAACTCAGCTGGGCCACATCTCTCACTGAAGCCTTGTGTGGGGCCTGGATATCAGCCTCCCAGCCTTGCCCTGGGGCTGTGACCCCCAGAGGGAGGCAGCTGCCTTTCATTTAGAGGCTCTCATGCCAGCATCACTGGGCAAAGCCACTGAGTGAGGTGGCCTGAGGAGTGCAGGGCCCTGCTGAGATCAGGAGGCCCAGGAGAGGAAGGATGTGAGAGATGGTTCATTTCCTCACTGGTGATTAGGGGACAGGAAGACCCGCAGGCTCTATGGAGCTCCCTGGGACCACAGGCTTACTGCTGCATGTTTGCTGAGTGCCCAGGGTGAGGAGCAGGCCATCCTGAGCCGGCCCTGCCTTGCCTGTAGGTGTTATGCGAACTTGGCCAAGTCATTTCATGTCTGAGCCCCATAAGGTGACTGCAGAGACAACTGAGGACCTTGCAAACTGCAGGAATGGTTGGTGACCTGCAGCCTGCCGGCCCAGCCCTTCTCTCCTTGACCCCTACACACCGTTCTAAGATTCTCTGTGCTGTGCAATATGCATGTGTTTCCTTGGCCTTCTCACTGAGGGCCCGAGAACCCCCCTCTTTCCCGGCTCTGTCCACACTAGGTGTCCAGTTATTTCAGAGACAGCCGATACAAAGCTCAGAGGGAACAGAGACCTGATTTGTTTGACCAATGCAGAATTCCAGCCGTGAGTGTGATGTCTGCTGCAGAGGAAGGGCCCAGGGGATTCTGGGAAAATGAAAGCAGAAGCGAGGAGGGAAGGACAGGAATCTAGGCCTGGGCCTCTCATGGGCTCTAATCCGGCTGTGGCTAAACCCTCTTGGGAGACACCAAATCAGCTGCACAAACCGTGAGGCCCAATAACAAGGAGTGGTCCCAGTTCAGATGTGGCACATCCTAATAGTCCCAGCACTCGGGAGAACAAAGGAGGAAGGCTGTGAGTTCTAGGTTAGCTACACAGTCAGAGTCCAAGCCAGCTAGGATGGATGATAAAACTCACCTGCTTTACACTATTTAGAGAGCCGAGGATCCGAGAGGTAGCTAGGCTTGTCCAACAGCACACAGCATGGAAATGGCTGACCTATGACCTTATGACACCAAGTCTCACAAACTGTCCCTCCTCAGAGCCCACAGTCACAGCAACCCACATTTCTGCAACCCTGAGGACCCAGCCCCAAGGGGAGACCGAGTGTTCAGCTGCCTCCAAATCGCCTCTTACCTCACACATTCCTGAAATTTTTTTTTTGCATTTTACCTCAAAATCCACAGCTGTTTAATGTCAAAGTTGGGCTGCTGCTTTCAGATCTGGAGAATGCCAGGGTATTGTGGGAAGTCGAGTGCTAATCCCAGAGTTTTGGGAGGAGCTCCCTGTCCTGCTGGGACCAAGCCCCTGTAAGGAAAGCACTGACCCTGCATAGTCTCCTCCGCAGCTTGCACTGCCCAGCTGAGGTCAGGTTCATGTCTCCTCCCTGCCTTTCTCCCTCAGGCTGACTACGGACCCAGAGGACGGGACACTGGACGTCAGTAGCCTGCATCCTCCTGCTGCAGTGGCCGAGGAGCACGATTGCCCTGCTTAGACAGCCAGCTCCACTGCCGTGCTCACTGCTCCTGCGGGGACCATGGCTGGGGTCTTGGGGAGGGATTGGGTCTGGGTAAGGATGTTGGTAAGGGCTAAAGCATTGCTTGGGATTGGGCATCTGCTTTGTAAAATTAGGTCTGAATACAGAACAAGCTGTAGTACTGCTGTGTGTGTGTGTGTGTGTGTGTGGTGTGTGTGTGTGTGTGTGTGAATGCATACTCATACATGCCTGTGTGTGTCAGTGCATGCCCATACATCTGTGTGTATGTATGTATGTATGTATGTATGTATGTATACAAGTTATACAAGTGGGCACCCACGGGGACACTATGGCCAGTGGATGTGGGCACCTCTGTGCCCATTCCTTGACCTTATGAAGGTCAGAAGGAACTGGGCATGGGGTGGAGTACCTGCCTGTGATGGTCCACTCAAGTACAAACAGAGCCGCCTAATCTCAAGGCCTGATGCAGTGGCTCCCATTCATCAATTAGAGAGACTGGAGTTCCTGCCCCTAACTACAGAGAACAGACTGTACAAGACCTATCTGCCCTTCTTGTTTACGGCACAGCCTCTCTAAGCAGTCGCTGTTAGAGGTCCCAAATCTTGAAGACATGTAGAGACTTGGCATGATCCCATTGTGACTCCAGTGTCACCAGGTCCTTTTCCAGATGCCACAGCCCACAGCCACAGTCTTCAGAAACCACAGTGAAGTCACTTTGACCAGGGCCTAGGGCCACTGATGAGGTTTACCCCACAAGAAATGTACTCAAAGCCCCTCCCCTAAGGACCAAGAATTCCCTCTGCTCCTCGAGGGCCAATGCTCTCCTGTGGGTCCACCCAGTGTCCCCACTGCCCTCAGGCCCCAAACCTGGAAATCTGTCTGTCCACAGGCCCAGCTCTGCTTCCAAGAGAGCTCATTGCTCTCTCTTTTCTGCCAGAAATGTAGAAGTCTTACACCAGAGGCCTTTCTTATCTACATTCAAAACGAAGTCCAATATTAGCTGACTCCGGAGGATTTCAATTCTAGTCTTTACATTTATTTCTATTTTTTAAACAAGGACCAGGGCTGGAGAGATGACTCAGCCATTAGAGGCTGGGCTCACAACCAAAAATGTTAAAACAGAGACCATATATATACTTCATGAAATGAAATCACTGTCCGTTAACCCCCATGCTCCGAGCCTGTGGTTCAGCCTAGAATACCTGTGCTCCTTTGTCAGCCCAGAGAACTCCTGCTGGCACCACAAGGCCCACTATGATATTTCTTCTGCCCTGAAACCTTCCCCACTTTCTCCCGTGCAGACAGAGCTCTCTTTTTGCTCAGTTCTTATCCACATTTTAGAGACAGAGAAAATCTAAAGAGTGGGTATCGGAGATCCCCAGCTGCACAACAAGATCATGGTGGCAAAGGTGGCTCCTGCAGCTTACTCTCACAGCACAGAGCCTGGAACTTTGCTACCTGATTTGTTCCAATCTTCCCACCCTCCATCTTGTCAGAGTGCGTTTCTGAAAACAAATGCGGACACTTTTTGTTTTCCCTCCCAGGAATGGGTCAGGGTGGTCTCCCAGCCTCCAGGGATGTAGGTCACTGTGACACCTGCAGAGAGCAGAATGACCATTGCCTCACCAGGAGGGGGCAGGAAGCAAGGGCCCTGCCCTTCCTCTTGGAGATTCCAGACTGGGTGTGAATATCAGGCAGTCCTTCTGGGCCCGGGCCTGGATCTCGACTTCCCTCCCAGGGGCTGACTCTGAAGGATCCTCTCAGTCTGGGCTTCATTCTCCTGGGTGAGAGCATCACTTGGTGTAGTCCTGCCTTGAAGCAGCACAGAAGTACTGCGTTCCTCACAGGTGTGTGGGAGGCAGATGTCACAGTGCCCACTTCACAGCAGCAAAGTGGAGACTCAGGCTCAAAAGCAAGTGGCACCTGAGCCTGTGAGGGACATGAATCTGGTTCTTGACCATCCCACGGCCTGGATATAATTCATATTTAGGCCCAGGACTTAGTAGTCCTGAGTACAGTGACTGAGTTCTATGTTAGGTACTAGGGAGCAGGGAGCATCCTGGGAGCCCTTGGCAACCCCCACCCAAAGCCCCAGACCCAGACTAGCTCCTGACAAGAGGAGGTTGTTTAAAGACCAGACAGTCCAAGCCAGGAGCTGTTGTAAAGACTGCAGAGCCTAGCACTGGGAAGACTGGGAGTACTGCTTGGGGATACTAGCACGTGGTGGGCAGGTAGAGTCCGGGCACTTGGTAGAGGCACGTGTGAGGCTGGCTCTGGGTGGAGCTGGGTAAGCCCAGGAGCAGACTGTGGGATGAACATAAAAGTGGTCCACAGGGCTCTGCTTGTGTTTGTCTACTTCCTAAGGGATAGGGCAGTGGAGGTGGGCTGGACCCCAACGTCTGATCTGCTCCTATAGCTTCCAGGGATGGTGGGAGACAGCAGCAACAATCTTACTGAGCCCAGAGGACCCTGCCCTTCTGAAGTTTCCAGAGAAAAGCCACTAGAAGGGGAGACCAGCAGTTCCCCTATGGCTGAGGGCTGGGCACCTTTCCAGGAGTCCTGGAGTTGGCCTGGGTGGCGTGAACAGTGACCCTGCTCTCACTAGAACTAAGGCAGCAATGCACCCATGCCAAAACACCAAGCAGACATTATTCTCCAGCTAGTCCCACTTCTCCAGCTTCTGTTCTGCCTCGGGTGCTTTTAGAAGGAGGCCTGGAAAGACATGGGGCCTACGTTAAACCTTGTCATCTAGATAGACTTGGCATAAGTCAGTGCTGTGTGACTTGATGCCACTTGCTGTCTTCCATGTGCTTGTTTGCCCTGGGGTCAGTACACACTATCACATATGGAGGGGAACGCCATGCAGCCAAGCACGCAGAACAGCTCCTGGCCAGAGGCCCTGACAGACAGGAGGAATGTGTGGCTGAGCGGCAAAGGAGTAAAGACCAGGGGCTGCTAGGTTAGAGCGGTCAGAGCGGCCTGTGTCCTTGGAACCACTCTTTGCCTCACATCCTGAGATAAACTTACGACAATACTGTGGGACTCACATTGCGCTAACTTACCTCTACCCTAGCTGAGGAAGCCGAGGCTGTGGTGTGAAGGAGTTAGCCGGGGGACAGGATCAGGCCAATGAGTAACACAATCCCCATACTGCAGGTGGAGCTAGGGCTAGCATAAGACATGACTTAGCAGGCCTCTGCACAGCCAGCTCTCTTCCTTGGAGCTCACGCCTCCAGATCCATCCCTCTCACTAGCCTTTGAACCTCCAGCCAAGGGCTTATCCCCTGTAGTGGTCTGAATGGGAATGGTCCCCAAAGGCCCATATGTCTGACTACTTAGTCCCCAGTTGGTGGAACTGTTTGAGACGGACTGGGAGGTGTGGCCTCATTGGAGACAGGCTTTCAGGCTTCCCGAGTCTCCTGTTGCCACCCCAGAGCAGTCTCTGCTACCTGATCGCAAGTCTGAACTCTCAATGGTTCCCGTTGTCACGCCTTTCTCTACTATCATGGATTCTGATCCTCTGAAACCAGGAACCCAATTAAACTCTTCCTTTTATAAATTACCTTGGCTGTGATGTCTATCACATCAATAGGAAAGTAATGAGGTCAACCACCCTGTGTTTACATACTCCCCTTCCCCCCGACCTGGCACACCAACAGGGACACAGGACCGACCCTGGAGCTGCCTTAACTTCCTGTCCTTGTCACGTGTCCCTGATGATAGTGCCCAGACCTCAGAAACTAGCAGACATCTCTGGGCCATCAAAGTGTGATAAAGGCTCCTAGGTTCTTTTGGTACTGGAAAGACTCCTGCCAAAAATCCTAGAGCCTACCTGAATCCTCCGTGCTGCTGCACATGGGGCTCTGGGGCCTCTAGGCTGTGTGGAGCCTCACACTGCCACTGGACCACAGAGCTGTCTGCTCATCATCCTTCAAAAACACCCGCCACAGGCTCTTCTACCTCAGCGCACATCCATGCCCGCCTCCCATTCGGTTTCCAATTCCAAGTGAAACAATTCCCCCAGGAAGCTTCCCCGGAGCTCTGTCTCTTCTACAAGGTTGACTCTCTGGGGGGCGGGGCCAGGTGGCTTGAATAATTAGCTGGGTCTATTAACTCACTGAGCAGGTGATGGCTGTGTGACCTCAGGCAGGTCACTTCACGTCCCTGTGCTTCAGATTTTTAAAACCTGTGCTTCTCAGCAGGCTGCTGTGTGGCCCAAGGCACATAGCATGACACGCGACATGTCTGCTGTGCTTACGTAATGTACGTGTTTATCAGGATGTCGTGGAGTCCATTGCAGCCAGGGTCGGGAAGGACTCGCCACTCAGTGCTCCTCTAACAGTGTCCGTTAGCACAGCAGGGACCTGATTATAGGTGAGGGTAACATTTATCAAGCCCACCTCAGATACGAGGATGCTGAGTGCCAGGAGGAGAGTTCCTGCCTGAGGCACACAGCACGTGAAAGGTACAGAATTAAAACCCAGGGTCCGTGAACAGCAGAAAGTAACTTTCAGAATCGTTTGAACTTGGTGTTCTTGGTTGGAAGTGAGCTGCCCATTGCCAGAGGTGTGCAAGCAGAGACTCAGTGACCACCTCTCAGAGAGTTGGAAGAGATGACCTGGAATCCTCCCAGCCACGTGCGTGGCCTTCAAAGGGATAAATTCTCTCAGAACTTCCCTCCAGAAATTTACTTCTTCTGGGTCAAGTGAGGAAAAGGCTTGAAGTCACCCAAGGGAGAGGCCTGGTGGGTGGGACCTGACTGGCACCATCTAGCTGGAATCACAGCACAGTACAAGGCTGGGTGGGTGTTGGGACATCTGAACACAGTGGGCTCTGAGCCAAATCACTTTAGCCTAAATTACTCTGAGCAGCGGCTGTATGTAGAAGAGACTGTGCAACCTGCTTGCTGCCATCCCCACCAAGCAGGGCCCTTTCTGGCACTCCACATGGCTGCCACTTTTATCCCTGCCTACTCCTGACTTTTGGGGGCTCTGACCCCTCTCTTCTGCTAAGGACCAGGCTCAGACCACCCTTTATGATGTCCCTTCTCCCTGTTGTGACTGGACTCCCTACTGAATCAGCTCTGAGGTCTTGTCTTAATAGAAGTATGGTCTTGCAGGGTCCCTTCACCCTATCCTAGTCCCTTCACAGAGCTAAACTCAGGAGCCCCGAGAAGGAGGATGAAGTCATGGGGAAGGGTCTGGACTGGGGGCTTCCTCTGGCAGCTCCTCTTCACCTGTGTTACTATTTAGTGTAGAATGTTTCCACAGCTAATGTGTTTGAATACTTGGTCCCCAGCTAGAGGAGCCATTTGGGGATGGGCAGGCCTTGAGATTTCTAAGCCCAGATGCATCTAACTTGTGGCCCAAGGTTTTCGCGCATGAACTTTGTGGATGGCAGGTTGTATCAACTTCAAAGGCTGGACAGTCTGTATCCCTTCCAGCTTTAGCCTTGTCCTTCCTGATCCATCAAAATGGAACGAGCTGAGCTGCAAACTCTGCTATCACGAAGCCCTAGCTGTCATACCTTCCCACAGTGGACCACATCCCCCAAACCGAGAGTCCAAACACATCCGTTCTACCCTAGGAGGCTTCTGCTGGGGACTCTGTCACAGCCAAGAGAAGAAAGAGTAGCTGACATTGAACACTGACCACAGGCCCCGGCCCAAAGAGTCCCTTCTGGGGAAGCTGGGCTCTGCTCTGTTGTTTACAATGCCTTCATTGCAAGCCGTGGACCCCAAGTGCAGCCAGAGTGTTGTCTCCTCTGCCCCAAGTAGGTAAAAGGCACCTGGGGACAACGCAGGCCAAGATTTACTAACTTACTAATGGTTACTAATGGTAACCTAATGGCTACCGACAGCTTCAAAGTCCTGACAAGGGGGCACAGCAGAAAGCATGGCTCCATTAATGACAGATCCTTTAGCCCTAGGGCACGGCTCCTCCTTGACACAGGGCATCTGGTGTCTGTCCTGTCTTCTTCCCCATCTACCTGCAGGCTCCTCATGTTCCAAAGAAGCTGTCATCAGCTTGGGACCTTGCAGTGACAGCTTCTGAATGACAGAAATACCTTTGCCCCTGATGAGCCCTCGATAGTTCACTCTTGACCACTATCCCTGGCTTCCCACCACGTTTCCAAGGGCACAGGGCAGTTTTCCTCCTCTGTATAAACTTTGTCATGGCTCCTAGTGCCCCTAGGGAAAAGCCTGAACCCCACATAGAGACCTAGCTGCTCTCCATTCCCCAACTCCCTCCTTCAGTCCAACACTTAGGAAATGGCAGATAGCATCACTCGCATGGCAGTGCCAGAGTCAAGTTCAAGTGCTCTGTGTGTCCCTTCAGCGCCAAGATGGGGGCCTCAAACCGTGTTCTCTCAACCTGAGTGGCTTCCCCAGGACAGCAGTGGAGGACACTGAGTGACAGCACAGACTCCTACAGGTGGAGAGCAGCTGCCTTGCCAGGTTGCAGGAAGCTGGGCCATGTCAAGCCCTGGGACATGTGACAGGAGAGAGGGCCGCAGCATGTGGCCACATCTGCCTACTTGGCTCTCCCAGCCCGGGATGCACGTGGCTGGGCTTAAACTCTGGTCTCCCTGGGTCTCTAAGACCTCAGAGGACCTCGAGTACAGAGAAGTTGGGCTGCCCCGCTCCCATGGGACCACTCTGCACTGACCGCTCTTAAGGCTTATGGTCTGGACAGCAAGTCCAGCCGCTGGCTGGCTGTCTGCTCTTGACTGTGCTCCTGTTCCTGTTCTTAACAAGAGAAACCACGGAGACATGTTGTAGTCTGGGGAAGTTCCATACTGAAAGAGAACATGACTGTGAGGTGGGAATGGAGAAGCCCAGAGGTGACACAAAGACACTTGTTTTTAAGTCAAACTATCTGAGTTGTTTGTATTTGTTTTGTTTTATTTTATTTAATGTGTGTGTGCACATGTGTGAGCCAGAATGCAGGCACATGTGTGCATACATGTGGAGGTCAAAGGTCAACCTCATATGCCATTCCTCAGGCACAACCTACTTTTATTGGACACAGGTCTCTCATTGGCCTGGAGCTTGCCGGGTGGGCTATCCTGGCTGGCCACAGAACCCCAGGGGTCCTCTTGTCTCAGCTTCTCTAAGTGCTGGGATTATAAACATGTCACTGTGCCTGGCTTTTTTACATGGGCTCTGGGAGTAGAACTTAGGTCCTCATGCATACACACGGTGAGCACTTTACCAACTAAGCTACCGCTCCAACCATCTATGGATTTCTTTCTATTATTTTGCATGTTTTGAGAGAGGGTCTCTCTGTTATAGTTGGCCTTAAACTCACAGAAATCTGCCTGCCTCAGACTTCTGGGTTCTGGGATTACAGGTGTGAGCCACCAGGCTTGGCTCTTCTGAGGAATTCTTAAATAACATGTATTATCCTCTTTATGACTTTTAAAAGAGGCACATCCATTTATATGTATGTGGGTACGCATGAGTACGTGCTCCACATTTGTGGAGTGCCTGTGGAGGCCAGAAGAAGGTATCGGATTCCCTAGAACTGGAGTCACAGATGGCTGTGGTACCTAACCTGGTCCTCTCAAGAGCAGCAAGTGCTCTTAACCACTGAGCCATCTCTTCAGCTTCTCCTGATAGCTTTCACAAAGTATTGTGTCTTAAAATACAAAGCACTGAGCTGAACTCCTTGGAAAAAGAGAGTTTTATGCAATGGGCAGTTTAAGTAGGGCCATAAACAACAGCTGCCAAGCATCCTTCCCAAGCCTTTATCCCACATCCCGAGTGCGGTGAGGTGGCTTGCGCACAGGGTTTAATTTAAAGCTTACCACAGGCCTCTGTAGTTGGATGCTATGAGAACTGGTTCAAGGCCTTCCGTTTGGAAGCGAGGTCTAAATTCTCAGTTTTGACAGCCAACACCACAGGCTGCCTCCTGCCACTGATGCAGAAACCGATAAACTCAAAGCCATTTGTTCTTTGTCCACTGCACTACTGGAAAACCAATGACATTCTCCAGGAGCAAAATCGAAGTGTCACGGGGACAAAAAGCCAGAGAAGAGCGTCTCTACACACAATCTGACACTGGAAGAATAGATTGCTGAGAGCCACTTCGATCTGTCCATTGGTCCCACCCACTCACCGACCTCAGATACTGCATACACCAGGCTCTGCACACTGCTGGAGACAGGGAGGGGAGATGCCCATGGCCCGTAAGAAGAGGCAAGGAGGATTCTGGCCAGGAAGGACCCTCTACAACTTCTAACATTTGTGCTGTCTACAAATATCCCAACTGCTTGCAAATCAGGATCCAAGTAGTGAGAACCAAGTGCCATTCCACCATTTCTTCCTATGAGCAGACCCTGCTGCCTCCCTGGGACCTTCCACCTGCAGAGAGCAGAGCTGGGATTTGATAGTCCAGCCCACACTTTGGTCTAAGGATAACGGTTTTTCACTCAGACTTCAGCCTAGGAAGGCAAGAAGGTGTTAATGAAAGTTGCAGGAGCCACTCGGACAAGAGTGGGATCATGCCCAAGGTTTTAGTCTGCAGATCCAGAGTCCTGTATGTATGTATGCAGGGTGTATGTATGTTGTCCTCTATAAGGGGACAGTATGGGACTCTCAGGACTCAGGCATATGCTAAGGACTCATGAATAAAGAAATGAATGTGATGGGAGAAGAAAGCTGTACCCCACCTAGAATCAGGGGTATCACTCCCAGCTCATCACCAGGATTTGGGTGCCTGGATGAATAATCTGTGCTCCAAACCCCGCCTCAGATGCTTGGGAGTTAGACTCCAAGGGCTGGCAAGATGTCTGACCAGATAAAGGTGATTGCTACTTTTCTTGGTTACTTTTCTATTGCTATGTTAAAACACAACTGGCAATTTATAGAAGAGAAGGTTTCCATGAATTTATGGTTCCAGAGGGACAACAGTCCACACCCATTACAGTGGGGAGGTGCGGCTGCAGGCAGCTGAGAACTCACATCTTAAACTGCAAGCAGAGAGCAAACTGGGAATGGTGGAAGGCTTTAAAACGTCAAATACCACCTCCAGTGACACACTTCCTCCATGAAGACCACGTTTCCTACACCTCCCCAACAGCTCCACCAGGGAACCAAGACGCTATGGGGGACATTCTCTTTCAGCCCACCCCACCACATAACAAACCTAAACAACCCACCACACCATGAAACCTGAGGACCCCCTGCAATTCCCAGTACCTACATGGTGGAGGAAGAGAACTGACTCACGAAGGCTGTCCTCTGACCTCCACATATGCACCAGTGAACACGCATGCATACATACATGCATGTGCGAGCTCACATACATGCGCAACACACACAACTGAAATGTAAGTTGAAATCTAAATACTAATGGCACCGGCATGTCTCACCATGGCACTCTGGAGGCATGTCTGATCTGCACCTGAGCTCTGGAAGAAGTGAGTTATTGTGTGTGCTTCTTGACATGGAAGGAGACCCTTGGAGGAACACTGGGAAAAGTGTGTGACTGGGAGGTGATTGGGGACAACATGGTTAAAACTGAGAGGGGTCTTGTTCTCACTTCACAGATGACAAACTGGAGGACAGGGAGGCTATAAAAACTGGGAAGAATGCAGCGGCTAGACATGGCAGTGTACCCTGCAATCCCAGCACTTGGGAGCTACAGGTAAGAGGACAGCGTACATCGTAGGCTCTTACCTCAACAAAGTAAACTTAGTCAACATCTAACGCAAGGTCTGCCGTGACACTTGCAGTAGCGCATTTCTGAAGTCCAAGCGCTAGGAACGCGGAGGCAGGGGGATGGTGATTTTGAGGCTGACCTAGACTAGACAGTGAGAACTTGCTTTAGAAGATAAGAAACAGCCCACCAGAACAAGCCACAGAAATCCTGCAAGCAGCTAGGGAGTAAAGTCAGAAAGCCTCCCACATATTTTCCCGGGAGCAAGGGAGGGACTGAGACAGGGACCAGTTGACCCCAGCCCAGGAAGCTTTACAGGACTCCATCCCAGGGCTCCAGCCAGCCCCAAGATACACCAGGCTGCCCTCTGAGGGCTCACACTCTCTAGCTTCTACTCTTGCCTTCTGCATGCCATCCCCATATCTTCTCCTGTCCAGTGACGCAGCCAGTTTTCAAACCCAGTGTCTAGACACTGAGGCCCTGATTTACTATACAGCCAAGAAGCATCTTCTCCCTTTGGCTTGGAGCCCCAGAGTCTCCTGTAGAGTGGGCTGGGAGTCCCTGAGCTTGGAGTATTGGTACCAGAGGCTCCTGCTGTTGTGTTGCAGAATGACTTGGACTTTGAGAGGTCTGCACAGAGATCTCTAGTAGGGTCCTTCTCCTTGAGGGAGTACGGAACTTTGAGACTTGGAGAGCAAGGACCAAGTCATTGTATGATTGTCAGACCCATGTGAAGGGGCTTTTGAAAAATGGTTGGAACGAATAAAGCCTGCAAACAGCCCCATGTCTGAGCAGGGTTGAGCATGGAGGGAGACCCTTGGGAGTGGTGGAGAATAAAACCGCAGAAGAGGATCATGCCCTCAGATCCTGGAACTCCTGGAGAACAGGACAGGGAGCCTGAGGGCTGAGGTTCTTGTGTCCTGCTTGGTTCCTAGTGTCTAACAACAGACCACACAGCAGCTACTCCAGACCAGGAGACTGGATCAGGGCGAGCAGGCTTTGACCATGAGGAGCTAGGCACACCATATAAGGGCAGGTCTGTGTGGCGAGTCAGAGCTGAGGAGGAGGAAGAACTTTCCAAGCTGGTGGAGAGCCTACAGGTTTGTAGGTTTACGGTTACCAGCACTAGGGACAGGGCGGACCTTTAACCTTTAACCCTTGGCTGCAGCTGCTTGGCAGCAGTGTGCTAAACTGTGCATTTCAACCTTTTATTTCCACATGAAATCTTACATCACACCCTAAAGATGGGTATAGCTCTTGTTTTCAGGTTCTCAGGTGGGTACTCCCAGGCTGGCCCGTTCCTCCCAATCTCCTTGAGGAGCCTTACGGAAGCCAGGTTTGTTTGGTCCTCCAGAGAGGGCCTGGGTCTTCCTAGACCTGGGTTTTCTGAGGCTAAAGTAAGTTCCTCCTTCAAGAAGGGATGGGGGAGCCCTTCCCATGGAATGGAGTTCTATCCAAGCCCTGGGGGCTCAAACAGCAGGGTGACCATTAGGGAAGCAGAAGGAGGAAGCTGCTGCCACCTGTTCAGCGAGAAGTCTGCTCTTTTAGATGTTTTTTCATCATTGAGTCCTCATGGTAACCAATGGGATCATGAGGGCTATGGCAGAGGACAAGGTACCCTGCTGATGGCCTCTGTGACAAAAAGGGCAAGCCAGAACTCCCTTACCTGGTCAGCCGAGCTGGAAAGCCTGTGTCTGTGTTTAGATTGCACACCAAGGACTTCACCTGCAGTATCAGGAGGGCCGGCTTCTGCAGAATGCAGGCTGTCCAGCAGCTTGTCTACCTGTCTGGGAAGCAGAAGAGTCTTGACTATCTGGCCAGGTTGATGTCATCACCTTCCAGCCCTCCAGGCCTCCCCTTCCAGTGTGGTTTGCAATGCCCTTGGTTCCCAGGAGGCAGTACAAACAGCCTGCTGAAGCCAGGGCTCTGCACTGGGGGACCTGCCACCAGGACCCAGCTGAAGTTCTGAGGGAACAGTTCAGAAGCACAAAGGTATGTGCCCATGGCACACAGGTGTATGCATCCCACAGTGCCAGAGTAATACACATAGGCCTGCCGCTAAGCTGCACAGAGCAAAGGGCCCTTTCGAAGGGAGGCTAATGAATGTGCCCAGTTCACTTAGATGCAAAACTTAAGTCCAGAGGTTGAATGATTGGAAATGTTAGGTGTCTGAGTCCCTCGGAGAAAAGGTCCTTGTTCATGTGAAAACACATCTGTGGTATGCAGGCAAGATAGAGCCATGGTCTCCTGTAACCAATGAGGAGACTGATACCCAGGGAGGGGCAGTCACCCGACTAGAGCCACACAGCAAATTGGCAGAGCAAAGCTGAGTCTATCCAAACGCATGGCTCCAGGGATGCCTATTCTTTCGGACTTGTCAGATTTGAAGCCTTTCGAGCAGTCCCCAGCCTTAGCAGTAGCCTCCCTGATATGTTGTCAGGAGTGTGGGTCACCATTTTTGCCCAGTCACAGATCACAACAAAGAATTGCTTCCTGGCTGTGTTTGAGTCCAGGTAAAGTGTGGAAAATTGTGCCCAAAAGCCAGAAGCACTGGAGACGGTAGACCTTGGCCACATGCTT
This sequence comes from Microtus pennsylvanicus, assembly GCF_037038515.1. Classification (NCBI taxonomy): domain Eukaryota; kingdom Metazoa; phylum Chordata; class Mammalia; order Rodentia; family Cricetidae; genus Microtus; species Microtus pennsylvanicus. The sequence goes on from NC_134580.1 coordinate 70,517,801, forward strand.
GGACAATAACTTTCCCCCCCCAGTAGTGGGGCTCTGGACAAGTCAGGCGGCCTCTCAGAGCATTCATTTCCTCATTTGCGAACAAGGCGGATAATGGGATTGCTCCCCAAAGCTTGCTGGGAGTTAAAATGCTTCATCGGTCTGGATGAAGAAGACCATAGAAGAGCATTTGACATAGGGCAATTGCTCAGTAAGTGTAGGCAGGTGACAGAGCGAGTGTGTTTGTGTGTCTGAGTGAGAGGAAGAGAGAGAGAGGAGAGAGGAGAGAGGAGAGAGAGAGAGAGAGAGAGAGAGAGAGAGAGGAGAGAGAGAGAGAGAGAGAGAGGGAGGGAGGGAGGGAGGGAGGGAGGGAGGGAGAGAGAGAGAGAGAGAGAGAGAGAGAGAGAGAGAGGGAGAGAGAGAGACATATATGAGGAAGGTGGAGCACACACTTGCCTGGTGTCCTGGCAAATGTTTAGACGTACAGCAACTCTAAACTCCTCCAGTGGCTCCGCCCCCTCACAGTCCATCCGGCCTCCACCTGGCCTGCCTGGCCCTCTCTCTGGGCTATCAATCCCCATCAGCCAGTGATGTCCTCTACTGTAGTTATCAAGCACCACCTTTTGCCAGCCAGAAAAATGCAAATGTTATTAGCACTCCACAAGTTCGTGAGTGCCAATGCTGGACCAGAGGCAACCAGAGCTGAGAACAGGGAGGGCTTAGCAGGTCCGTGAGCAGTCCCAGGTTGTTCAAAAGGACATTATAAAGGGGCAGACAGCTGCAAGAGAGAGGGACCGGGAAGACTGTCTCTGGAACAGGGTAAGCCATGGCTCCTGATGGCGCTCCACTCTCTGTCCCCATTTCAGCCACTGAGTCTGTCTCTCAGCATCTATGACATCTCTTCCCAGCATTCCTCTGTCCAGCACACTCGAAGAGGCTTATTTTGGGGGCCCGTGCCTACCTCTCCCTTACCCCTCAAGTCATCTGAGGTATAAATTATGGACAAGGAAGTTACCTGGGTTGGGGTGGGGTCTTCCTCTCAGAGAGAGGTGGTGGTGGTAAGTCCTCCAGGGATGGGCAGTGAGGAATCAAGGTTCTGGTCCCAAGGTCCCTGCCTTGCCTGCAGGTGCCTTGATTTTCCCACCCATGAAAGGCAACTTGCACCTTCTATCTGCTTCTGCAGGCTCTTGGGGCGGGGCAGAGGCCCATGCTACACAGACGGGAAAGTCCAATGTTGCGCCTGCCACAGGACTATCATTTAATCCTCATGGCATTGTCATCCCCACCTTGGGGATAAGAAACTGAGGCTCAGAGAGATCAAATCAGCAGGCACGTGTGTGGTCTCATGATCTGGTCACTGTGTGATGGCGCTATCAAGTGTGCTGAGAACAGACCGCGACTAGAGTAGCATACGTGTCGCACACATGTGTGCACCAGGACACGGGGCGGTGGGGATGGGCAGTTCCAGGTCTGAGCAGGACCTGTGGAACAGATGTCATCTGTGTCACAGAGTGAAGTTCCTGATCCTAGGAGGGCCAGCTGGACAGGACATGGCCCAGTGAACGAGGCACCCATGTGTGATAGTCACAGCCTCAGGCCACTCCACAGCCACTCAGCCTGTGTGATCCAGGTCCATCCCCACAGGTCCTCATGGGCCCCCACAGGTCCTGGCCTGTGTTGCTGCTCAGTCTCACAATGCCCTTGGTCAGCATTTCCACTCATAGGTGGCCTGTCCAGCCGAGGGAAACTGGTTCTGCAGATGGGGGCTGGTTTATGCCGGAGCTGCTGCCACATGTAGGGAACTTCATGGTGTGGGGGGGAAAAGAGGGGTCCAGCCCCAAATCTGCATTCTCATCCTTGCCTCTGTTGCCTGTGTGATCATGGCAGGCAAGACCTGTCCGAGCCTGTGAAAACTCCGTGTTACACATATGTCTGAGGCAGAGTGGAGGCACACTATGAAAGTCTGTGGTCCCCATCAGAGTACAACATAGGTCAAGGAAACAGTCTAGAGTTCCCAGTGAGCCTTGACCAAAAGTCTAACCATGCTTATGGAAACCCCTCTCTCACTCCTGAGCGCCAGTTTCCCTTTCCATAGAACGCAGGATTGGCACGGAGACACACATCACTGGTAAAGACCTGCGTGCAAGGCCAGTGTGTGTGCAAGGTCCATGCGTGTGCAAGGCCCGTGAGTGTGAAGGGCCCTGTTCAGCCCAGCCACAATGGAAACGAAAGGGACATAACTACAGCGAGGCACACGGCCCCACTCCATGTTGTGTGTAACTACAGGGAGGCACACGCCCCCACTCCACGTCGTGTGTAACTACAGCGAGGCACACGGCCCCACTCCATGTTGTGTGTAACTACAGCGAGGCACACGGCCCCCCCACTCCACGTCTTGTGTAACTACAGGGAGGCACACGCCCCCCACTCCACGTCGTGTGTAACTACAGCGAGGCACACCCCCCCCACTCCACGTCGTGTGTAACTACAGCAAGGCACACGCCCCCACTCCACGTCGTGTGTAACTACAGGGAGGCACACGCCCCCACTCCACGTCGTGTGTAACTACACGGAGTCACACCCCCCCACACTCCACGTCATGTGTAACTACAGCGAGGCACACGCCCCACTCCACGTCGTGTGTAACTACAGGGAGTCACACGCCCCCCACTCCACGTCGTGTGTAACTACAGGGAGGCACACGCCCCCACTCCACGTCGTGTGTAACTACAGGGAAGCACACGCCCCCACTCCACGTCGTGTGTAACTACAGCGAGGCACACGCCCCCACTCCACGTCGTGTGTAACTACAGCGAGGCACACGCCCCCCGCTCCACGTCGTGTGTAACTACAGCGAGGCACACGCCCCCCACTCCACGTCGTGTGTAACTACAGCGAGGCACACAGCCCCCACTCGACGTCGTGTGTAACTACAGTGAGGCACACGCCCCCCCACTCCACGTTGTGTGTAACTACAGGGAGGCACACAGCCCCCACTCCACGTCGTGTGTAACTACACGGAGTCACATGCCCCCCCACTCCACGTCATGTGTAACTACAGGGAGTCACACGCCCCCACTCCACGTCATGTGTAACTACAGGGAGGCACACGCCCCCCACTCCACGTCGTGTGTAACTACAGGGAGGCACACCCCCCCCCACTCCACGTCATGTGTAACTACAGCGAGGCACACGCCCCCCCCACTCCACGTTGTGTGTAACTACAGCGAGGCACACGCCCCCACTCCACGTCGTGTGTAACTACAGGGAAGCACACGCCCCCACTCCACGTCGTGTGTAACTACAGGGAGGCACACGCCCCCACTCCACGTCGTGTGTAACTACAGGGAGGCACACAGCCCCCACTCCACGTCGTGTGTAACTACAGGGAGGCACACACCCCCACTCCACGTCGTGTGTAACTACAGGGAGGCACACGCCCCCACTCCACGTCGTGTGTAACTACAGGGAGGCACACAGCCCCCCCCCACTCCACGTCGTGTGTAACTACAGGGAGGCACACGCCCCCCACTCCACGTCGTGTGTAACTACAGCAAGGCACACGCCCCCACTCCACGTCGTGTGTAACTACAGTGAGGCACACGCCCCCCACTCCACGTCGTGTGTAACTATAGCGAGGCACACCCCCCCCCCACTCCACGTCATGTGTAACTACAGCGAGGCACACGCCCCCCCCACTCCACGTCGTGTGTAACTACAGCGAGGCACACGCCCCCCCCACTCCACGTCGTGTGTAACTACAGGGAGGCACACGCCCCCCACTCCACGTCATGTGTAACTACAGGGAGGCACACGCTCCCCCCCACTCCACGTCGTGTGTAACTACAGGGAGGCACACGGCCCCACTCCACGTCGTGTGTAACTACAGCGAGGCACACGCCCCCCACTCCACGTCGTGTGTAACTACAGCGAGGCACACGCCCCCCCCACTCCACGTCATGTGTAACTACAGGAAGGCACACGCCCCCCACTCCACGTCATGTGTAACTACAGCGAGGCACACGCCCCCCCCACTCCACGTCATGTGTAACTACAGCGAGGCACACGCCCCCCACTCCACGTCGTGTGTAACTACAGCGAGGCACACGCCCCCCCCCCACTCCACGTTGTGTGTAACTACAGCGAGGCACATGCCCCCCCCACTCCACGTCGTGTGTAACTACAGCGAGGCACACGCTCCCCCCACTCCACGTCGTGTGTAACTACAGGGAGTCACACGCCCCCACTCCACGTCATGTGTAACTACAGCGAGGCACACGCCCCCACTCCACGTCATGTGTAACTACAGCGAGGCACACCCCCCCCACTCCACGTCGTGTGTAACTACAGGGAGGCACACGCCCCCCACTCCACGTCATGTGTAACTACAGGGAGGCACACGCCCCCACTCCACGTCATGTGTAACTACAGCGAGGCCAACGCCCCCCACTCCACGTCATGTGTAACTACAGCGAGGCACACGCCCCCCACTCCACGTCATGTGTAACTACAGGGAGGCACACGCCCCCCACTCCACGTCGTGTGTAACTACAGGGAGGCACACGCCCCCACTCCACGTCATGTGTAACTACAGCGAGGCACATGCCCCCCCCACTCCACGTCGTGTGTAACTACAGCGAGGCACACGCCCCCCCCCACTCCACGTCGTGTGTAACTACAGGGAGTCACACGCCCCCACTCCACGTCATGTGTAACTACAGCGAGGCACACGCCCCCACTCCACGTCATGTGTAACTACAGCGAGGCACACCCCCCCCACTCCACGTCATGTGTAACTACAGGGAGGCACACGGCCCCCACTCCACGTCGTGTGTAACTACAGCGAGACACACGCCCCCACTCCACGTCGTGTGTAACTACAGCGAGGCACACGCCCCCACTCCACGTCGTGTGTAACTACACGGAGTCACACCCCCCCCACACTCCACGTCATGTGTAACTACAGGGAGGCACACGCCCCCACTCCACGTCATGTGTAACTACACGGAGTCACACCCCCCCACACTCCACGTCATGTGTAACTACAGGGAGGCACACGCCCCCCACTCCACGTCGTGTGTAACTACAGGGAGGCACACGGCCCCCACTCCACGTCGTGTTTTCATTCCTGCAGGCTGCTCAAGTCCTCACTGGAACTGAGACCAGCCCAGTGGCCTTTCCAGCAGCAGGAGATGTGAGCAGATGTGGCAGCAAGGTTTGGGCAAGAGGAGAAAAGAAAGTACCTCATGTCTGAGCTGCTGATCAGAAAGGGAGGCGCAACTTTGGGAGGGGAGAGAAGCACATGGGTGAGTGTGTGGAACCAACAAAGGGATGGTGGAAGGGACAGATAGATGAGGTGGGGGAAGGAGGGAAGGAGGTAGGGAGAGAGGCTGACCACACTGCTGGGAGCAGAGGGAATCTGGACTGAGCCTATTCCTAAGTGTTCCATACTTCCGGGGAGCATGGGGGAACAAGAACACCTACTGGATGGGGGACTCCAGAGCTTATATTCACTTTCCAAGGAGCCCAGAACCCAAGGGGAAAGACAGTCCCAGTGTGGGAAGGAGGGGAGAGGTAAGAAGAGAGGAGAGGGGCACCAGGAGGGTTTCTCAGAGAAAGGGGCAGATCTGAATGTCTGAGTCTTAGAGGAGGGTGCTGGCAGAGACAAGGGTGAGAAAGGCATGCCAGTGCCCAGATGTGGGACAGGCAGTCAAGGCTGTGTGCCATGGTGGGCAGCTGGGATGACACGGGTGAGGGAGGAAGGCAGAGGCCAGTGACTTGGGTCCTTGGATGTTGGGCTGAGGATGCTGAACTGTAGCCACAGGCCGTGTGGGGAACCACTGAAGAGGTGTGCATGGGGGCAGGCTGAGACCGCAGAGAGCCAGGTAAGTGGAAATAGAGGACGAAAGGGGGGACAGAAGATGAAGGTGGGGCTAGTAAGCTCGGAACAGAGAGGAGCCATGGAAGGACCCTAAGGCAAGTCAAGATGGGACAGAGACCCTGCAGGAAGGAAGACAGTGAACTGTGGTGCTCATAGCCCAGTGTGTCACTGCCACCAACTGTGTAGCCTTGAGGAAGTTCTTTCACTTCTCTGGGCCTCAGTTTCCCACCCCGCCCCTCAAATTAAAAACTAAGCCACCTCATAGGACTATAGAGTTCAACAGAGCTCTCTGAATACGGCCAGCGAGGGCTGGGTGCCCAGTGACAGATGCTGAGTGCTGGCCGGTGTGGTCTTAATTTTATTCCCAGCATGCTTTCCCAAGTTGCAAGGAAGGACACTGATGCTCAAGGTCAAAAAAGGCAGCGAGAGCTGGCCTCTCTGGGGCTCAGCAGGCCTCACATCCCAGGAGAAGCAAGTTACAAGCAAATAAACCACGATGACTCAGAGAAGCCTGATCTTAAAATATTATTAAAGAGAAAGACTGTGGTATGACTGTGCACGGCCTGTTTATTAAACTCCAGCTAATAAGTAAAATGAGTTAAGTTAATGAAAAACCAACCTTCGGGAGGGATCGCATCACCTAATGGTAGCCCATAAACATCAACATGAAAATTTAAAACACGAGAATGAATATGGGCGCCGGCAGCAGGGGAGGCCGCAGGAGAGCAGCCATTGATTCTAGCGCTTCCCCTCGTTCATGGGGTCTTCGGGAAGTCATAAGGAGTTATTTCCCATTGTTCACACACCAAGGATGCTAGGTGCCGAATCTAAATGGTCTCTCATTCCTAATTAGTAAGAATGAAATTAGAATCCATGTATGGCAGAGCTGGAGAGGGCCTGGGGGTTTCTGTACACAGCGTTCTTTGTTTTACAGACCAGCAGTGGCAGGGGGTGGAGAGGAAAGAGAGGCCAGAGGGGAAGAGAGCGACAAGGGAGAGAGAGGGAAGAGAGAGAGAAGAGAGGGAGAGAAATGAGACAGAGAGGGAGGGAGGGAAGGAGAGAGAGAGGGAGAGAGAGAAGGAGAGAGAGAGGGGGAGAGAGAGCCATTTAAGTGAAACAGTTAAAGGGCATTGATTGATGGCAAAATTGGCAGACTTTTTTTTTTAACTGAACCCAGGTACCCACCAAGATTAACAGGAAGGAGACGCACTCTGGGGACCTTCTGCTCTGTCTTAAGGGGCAATATGTGGTTCACTCTCCAGTCCAGGTCAGTAGCTCCGTGGGTTCCAGAAGAGGCTCATTTTCTGTAGTTGTGTTTGAGGTGAGTAATTGTCTCTAAACTCAGCTGGCTCTCTCCTCTCTCTCTCTCTCCCTCCTCCTCTTCCTCCCCTCCCTTCCCCTCTCCCCCCTCCCACTCTCTCCTCTCTCTCTCTCTCTCTCTCTCTCACACACACACACACACACACACACACACACACACACACACACGAGCGTGGGGACCTTTGCTGGCGCACATACACGTGTGCACGTGTTATTGTGTGCTTGTGTGTGTCACACTTCAAGCTGTGTGAGATTATGAAGCAGATGTTTAATCACCACCTGAGTGTAATTTATCAACACGACTAATACACAACCACACTGCATAATTACCTTGCAATTATATGGAAAAGAAATATTTTATTACTGAGAGTTTGCTAATAACATGGCACCCGATGGGCAGTGAGCTTTCCCCCTGCCCCCTTCCCTACCAGGGTTCTTCTGGGCTCATGTCCTAACCTTTCAGAGCTCAGGTGGGCTGCAGCCTCCTCCCCATGGCCTGGCATCCTGTCAGTTTAAAATCTTTGTTTTCATTTGTTTGAGTCCTGTCTCAAACAATCTCACTCTACAGCCAGGCTGGCCTTGAGTTCACAAATGATCTTATTGCCTCACTACTGTGATTACTGGCAAGCACAGCCATGCCCAGCCCCTTTGGAGAGGCAACTTGGGAGGGAGAAAGGCAAGAGTCACCAGGGTACTGCTTTCCCTCAGCAAGTTTAAGAATCCCCTTTGGGTGACCTCAGTGTCACTGTCTTCTCCCTCTCTCCCAGTCCTTAACTCTGTTCTAAGAGAGCAGGTAACAGGAGAAGCTGGGGGACACATGGAGAGACTGGGGATACAGAAAAAGGTTAGGAATACAAGGTGAGGCTAGGGGACACAGGGAGAGACTAAGAGACACAGGGAGAATTTGGGGACACAGAGAGAGTTTGGAGACACAGGGAAAGACAGAAGATACAGGGAGAGTCTAGGAGACACAGGGAGAATCTGGGAACACAGGAAGAGGTTGAGGGCACCAAGAGAGACTGGGGACAAAGAGAAAGGCTGGGGATACAGGAAGAGGTTAGGGATACAGGAAGAGGCTAGGGGACACAGAGAAACTAAATACAGGGAGAGGTTGGGGACATAGGGAGAGGCTGGGAGACACAGGGAGAGGTTGGGGACACAGGGAGAGGTTGGGGACATAGGAAGAGGCTGGGGAACACAGGGAGAGGTTGGGGACACAGGGAGAGGTTGGGGACACAGGGAGAGGTTGAGGGCACAAAGAGAGACTGGGGACACAGAAAGAAGCTGAGGATACAGAGAGAGGCTGGGAACACAGGAAGAGGTTGAGATGTTTGCCAAGCCTGAACAGCTCCAAAGGTGAGTGAGAGGTATTTGGTAGACGAGGGAACCCACCCAGGCAGTGGGTTGGGATTCTCTTGCATGGAAATCGTTAGAGCCGGTTTCCAAGGAGAGGATGTTCTGAGGGGGCATCCTCGGGGCTGCTCACAAGGTACCAGTCACCTGCTTCTGCTTTCCTATCCTCTGAAGAGCAGGAATCCTCAGTAAGCTCACTGGCTCACGGGCAGAGGCAGCCAACTAGGCAGAAGACCTCTGTTGTTCACTTCCCTTCCAACCCTTAGTCTCATTCAGTGTAGCCTGTGCAACACCCGGAGCCCTTGTTGCCTGTGTGTTTTAACTGCTCACTGTGTCTTTCATTTGATGGTATCATCATCCACTCTAGTACTCAGAAGGGGCCATAGTATCAAGAATTTTAACACAGAACCACCATGTGTTCACAAGTCCAATCCTGGGTCTGTATCATAAGGAACTGAATTCCAGATTCCAAAGAATGCTACACTTGGGGGTGTAAATCATATTTTCATAGCATCCAAGGGGAAGCCACTCTGGTGCTGGCCCTGTCTCCATGTGGTAAAATATCACCGTCAGAGTAAGGGACTGATACCAGCTCAATGTGGAGGAAGCTCCAGTGTCTGTGAAGGAAGAGCAGCCTCGCCAAGGCCACAGATTACAAAACTCCAATATTCATTCTGTGAAGATCTCATACTAGGCAGAGCCTTAGGGGAAGACAGAACTTGGGTGTCTGGGGGTGGAGGGGAATGATGGTGGCTTCTTTTTCCAGGCAAGGAAAAGTTCTGGAAACAGAGGTGATGAACATACAATGTGTGGATGTGTCAGATGCTGCAGAATTGTGCAGTGGTGAGGGACAGTGCAATGGAGTTTGGATTTCACCTCAGAGGGAGGGAGGAAAGGAAAACAGAAGAAAAAATGGAAGCACAGGGGAAAGAGGGGGCAGGCAGAAAGGGAGATGACAAAGGGGGAGGAGAGACAACAGGAAGGTTGGAAAGGAAAAAGAGAGGAAAGAAAGCAGAGAGAAGAAGGGAGAAAAGTACACACACATAGAGAAAGAGAGGGAGAGGGAGAGGGAGAGGGAGAGGGAGAGGGAGAGAGAGAGAGAGAGAGAGAGAGAGAGAGAGAGAGAGAGAGAGAGAGAGAGAGAGAGAGAATTCTTAGGATCCCTCAAGGCCTTTGCAAGAACTCACTTTCCTGATGCCCTTCCAGGCTCTTGGTAGTTACAGCTGGAGTCCCACAGTCCTGTGTCCTGTAGTCTAGTGCCAGCGTTCCCAGCTCCTGCTGGAGCTGGAGTGGAGTATTACATAGCATCAATTCCCACGGACTCTCAGCTCAGTGCCTACATCTGTGCTGGGGCAGAAAACCACCTATTTCCTAGTCCCAGAGCCATGATTTTGCCTAGACAGTTCTGCTGGTCTCTGATGAACTCCAACTCCTCTTTCAGGACCCAATCCACATGCTCCCTCCCATGTGAGAGTCCCTGAGAGTGCCTGGCTTCTGGCACACACTCTGAGTGACTAATGTGTCTCTGACATCGTCATGGTACATTATCCTGTATGCTACTCACCAGACTCCAGTTCACTCAGCTGCGTCTCCTGCCTCAGGCAGGTCCTCAGGAGAATGTCTACTGCTCGAGATCTTTCTAATAACTGCTGCCACACCTCCCTTGCTAACTTAAAAATAATGGCTGTACAATCACAGAAGTACAGAAGCATGCCACATACCAAAGCGATCATACATTGAAGGGTTGGCATGGAGAATAATCCCAAACACCAAGAAGCACTCTTTCCAATACCCTGTTGGAAACGTTATAATCTGTACCAGAATGTAAACTAGGTGGAGAGATGCCAAAAACTTCTCTTCACTCCAGAGAGCAGAGACAGTTTCCCTGGTTACAGCCCTCTGCAATGCTGTGGATGGTGGGGCATGCTAAGGGTAAGGAGCATCATTTCTGACACGCAAAGCAGAGCGGTGGCCCAGGTCCTTGACAACTGTGGAACATACAGCTGGTCTCCGTATCATCAATGCTAGGAAAATAGAAATGAAAACCCACAGTGCGACATTACTACAGCTCCAACGGAGGGCTGAAACTGTGCAGAGGGGTGATTCCAAGTGTAGGTGAAAGAGACCAGGGCTCGCACACTGCTGGCAGACACCACGCCTATTCCACTTGACAGCTGTGAAAGCTAAGCCACAGCCATCCATGCACCCAACAGAATGTCTGCCCCTGACAACAAAAAGACACGGACCAGAATGTTCACTGCAGCTTGAATCACAAGCATCCAAAACGGAAAGCAACCCAAAGGCATGCCATTGCACACATGGAGGTCAAAGGACAATCTGTGGCAGTTGGCCATCTCCCTCCACCATGTGTTCTGGAACACGGAACTCAGGTTTTCAGGCTCAGCAGAAGGTGGCTTTCCCACCGAGCCACCTCACTTTTCCTTCCTCCCCTTTGTGCATACAGTATCTGGTAGCCCAGGCTGGGCTCACAGTCACTACAGTCAGGGAATGACTTTGAACTTCTGATCATCCTGCCTCTATTTCCCGAGTGATAGGATTACAGGAACGTGCCAACACATCCAGTTCATGTAGTGAATACTAGGTACACACTCTACCAACTTGATGACATCTCTAGCCTCCAATTGCTTTATTTCTGAAGTTTAAATCACACCCTATCCCTTCCTGTTCAAGCTTTACCTGCAGCTTTATATAAAACTTTGAATTTAATATTAAGATTTGAATTTTAAGTTTAAGATTTTGTGTTGGGTCGCCTTCAAGGCTATCCCGGGGTTACATGTGTTCTGTAAGCTACAGGTTGTTGGACACACCCACAGGTGAGGTGTCTATCTTTTGAGTCCCTACTGCCCTCCGAGGCTGGTGTAGAGGAGTTTCTCCGAGAGAGGAATAGGTCATGTGTGGAGGCCCACCAGGTAAGGGTTCTGGCTTCAGCCTTGGCAGCCTCTGGCACGTGATTCTCATGGCAACACCGGAGGGGATGTTAATGGGAAAGATAAAACTAAGAATTAAAGGGCAAGCCCAGGCCATCCTTTGATAACCAGAGGTTACTACCATTGTGCCTCCTGCTGACTGGGAAAGGCAGATGTGAGAGGCAGTCTCTCCCCACCAAGCCTTTCTGTCTGCGAAGTGGGATAGCCAGGCAGCAGGCTGGGGCATGAGCAAGCAGGGTAATTAACACGTGTGCCAAGCAGCAGGCATCTGGGCCAGGGTTGAAAGCAAATCTGGAGGCCTGCTTTGCCCTGCCCACCAGAGTCTATTTCAGGTCCCTCCTGGCAACAGCTCCGGAGTGGCCAAGAGCGCCTGCTGGAGCCAGCACTAGCCTGCCCTACTAAAGAGTAGGGCTCCTGCCCAGCCCAGAGTGCCGGCCCCTGGAGCACACACCTCTGAAGTCCTTTGAACTTCACTTCTCTCATTTGCAAAATAAGAGGAATAATTCCCCACCCCAGGGCTGCTGAGCATATTAGCAGATCACCTACAGAAAAAGCACTTTGCATTTTTTCTGAAGTGCAATGCAAATGCTGTTGTTTGATGTCTTACACGTCTAGTTATAATTACAAAGGCTCTTCTGTTAACAAGGCAGGGCCAGTGAGATGGATGGCGGGGAACGCTGGAGACTGCATCTCTACCACAGCATTGCAGAGTCTCCTGTCAGATGGTAGCCCCACCAGCCCATTCTATAGATGGGGAAAGAGGGTACTTTGTTCCTGCTTTAGTAATGAGGCTTCTGGCAATTCTCCCTGGAGGATTTGGTGGAGTTACTGTGTTTGCTTCCTACAGAGGCAAGCCTGGGTCAGCCAAGGACGCTTGTCCCTCATGGGGCTTCAATTCTTGGCTGTGGATTTTTGTCATGATTCTGCAGGGATCGTGGATGCCACCAAGACTGAGTGTGGCACCTGGGGTGCACACAGAACAGGCAATATTCTTGGGAGGGTGGGATCTAGCCACCTAGACTGACAGTCAAGTATGTCCTTGACGTTTGGTTGCTCAAGGATACCCTTCCCTTCAGCACCACCATTCCTGGAGGTCCTTGCTTTGGGTCACAGCTGACTCAAACACTGGCCCCCCAGCCTTCTCCAGCATGGATGGGAGCGCTCAAGGACCATGCGAACAAGCCCGGGGTCTTGGGATCTGGGTCTCTGGATGCACATACTCAAGGCCAAGTTCTGGGCTTCTCTGGCATTGGAAACAGGAGGCAAGGGGACTTAGCAGCAGCTCCATCTGCGTGCTCCTGACATCTCTGAGACACACCCTTTGTCTGAATGCCAAGATTTGAGGACACAGGGGCTTTTCATAAGTTCTGAGGCAGGAGAATGCCTTTCAACAGGTCTGATGAGGTGAGGCAGGTGGAGAGTCCTAGGAGCTCCTCCCAGATCTCTGCTCCTCTGCACAGCACCTACTGGACCCCAGCTCCCTCAGCAGAGCGGAGCAGTTGCACGGGGGCACTTAGAGCCTTGTGGATTAGATCAGCGGTATTCTGGAAAATCCAAGAACCAAGCTACTGGTCTTACGCCTTTAGCTACTGGTTGTCTTGTTTGTTTGATTTCTACTTAAGCTTCTTACTTTCTCATAGCTTCTTGGGCTTTTGGGGAATCTGAAGGACTCCTGGCCTCTTGCGCGATCTCCTTTTGTATAGAGTTATACACGGGCTTTTTGGTGTCTAGTTGATTCTCCATTGTGGTTTTCCTGCCGTTCCTGTTCAGCTATTCATTCCCTAAATAGCGGATAACACGGAGCAACATCGTGGTAAAGGGCCAGCCAAGATACGGGGAGAGAAGATGAGTCACCCAGCAAGATCCCTGTCCTCAAAAATCTTACAAAATATCATCATCATCATCATCATCATCATCATCATCATCATCATCACCACGTTTTAAGGGAAAAAGGAGGGTGTCTAGCCCAGGCTGGCTTTGAACTCACTATGGAGCAGAGGATGACCTTAAACTTCTGCCTCTTGAGATCTGAGATGACAAGTGTGTGCTGGCTTATGTATGGAATACAGAGTTTATGCATCCTAGGAAACACCACCTGTTCCCCAGCCACACAAACAAGGATGACAGCAAATAAATCCGTGACTGCAGCGATGTTGGGAGAAGAACGAGAGCCTAGGTGGTGCCCTCTGAGAAGGGTGGTCTGTTTAGCACAGAGGAAGGGAGGAGAGGCCTTGACAAGAGCCAGGGCCAGGGAACAGCTTGTGTGAGCTTGCAGGTAAGAACAGACCTGCAGTGTTCTGGGACCTGAGCAGAGAAGGCTGGTACAGATGGCACGGCTGGATCTCACAGTTCCTGTGTTCATCTCAGCGTAGAGGGAACCATAGAATGCTCAGACACATAACCGATTCAAATTGATGCTCCAACTGGGATTATCTGGGGTTATACAAAAGGGTACACCACTGCCCAGCCACAGCTCACCTACTAAAATGACTAATGTTTTTTTTTAAAGGATGATACCAAATACCAGCAAGTCCATGGAACAACCAGAACTTGCACTGATAGATGGCAGAAAAACAAACTAGCACATATATTTTAGAAGACAGCTTTAGTGTCTTGTTTTTTTTCTTTCCCGAAACTAAAAGTACCTTGCCACACCATTGGGCAATTGCCCTCCTTCATACTGACTCAAGCAGTGCAAATCTCATGTCCCCACAAGATGCTGCCCACAGCTTTATTCACAACTGCCCAAACTCTCCACACCACTTTGGTAGGTGAGTGGACAGCTAGGCTGTGCTGTGCTCAACCAGGGATGAGCGGATGAGCTGCCATGCCCAGAAAGGAGGAGTCAGTCTGAAAAGCCTGTGCAATGTATGGTTACAGCTGCATGATAGTCCTAAAGGGACTAGGGAGATGCAGAAAAGACTGGTGGGGGCGTGGTCGATGAGAGCCAGAGAAATGAAAGACGAGGCGGGATATAATTTCAGGCACACACAGTCCTCTGTGATACGGCTCTGAGGCCACCCAGTTAAGCATTCAGGAGGCATCAAGGACAGAGCCTCAGTCTGTGACCACACTGCCCACAAGAGCGACTGGCATCCATTCTAGGGAAACAGACAGGGAACAGGGTTGGTTGCTAATTTTTTTTTATTGCAAGCACATCAAAGCCTTGCTGTCCCACTGGTGCCAATAGAGATGATAAATGACAAGGTCCTGAGAAGCTATAGGTATACAGCCTGCCCCGGCTCAGCCCTCTCTCGGGACAGGACCATACCTTAACAACAACAGAGTAAACTAAACTGCTGCTGGTCAGTGAGGGTGGAAGCCTGGCCCTGTGTCTGTCTGGGCTCTCCCCCCCGCCCCCGTAGGGCTAAGCTGAGAGACATTCCAGGCACAGGCCAGAGGGTCTTGGGTTTTACCACCAACCTTTCTCCTTCCTCCCATTGTACAGACCAAGGGCACTGTGTATATAGGTCACAGCGGGCCCTGAATGCACAGGAAGGAAGGAGCAGAGGGGCTGGTTCCTTTCCTCCAGGTTCCCTCTGACCTTGCCCAGCTTGCTCCTGTTACAGCTTGATTTCTTTTGTCTCTGACCCCATGGCTGGTGGTCAGAGGTCTGCAAAGAGGCCCACTGATTAACCAAGGAGGGAGAGGTGGCCTACAAATCACCCTGCCTAAAAAATAACCAGGGCCAATAAATTAGGACCTTAAACAACGACAGCAGGTGGGGGCAGTGCCAACCCTTCCTCCTCTGACAGAAGAATATGCAGGACGTCTGAAAGCCTAGGGTCGCCTGCTGGAAAACCGAGCCCTTGCTGGTGTTAGCCAGGCTGGGTATAGGCAGAGGATGGGAGTATAGGAAGAAGGGGGTGGGGGATGGGGGACTAGAGGGTTGGGGGAGTGGGTTGTCAAGAATAAGGACTCCATCTAAACTGCTTCCCAAGGGAAGGCTGAGAGAAAATTCCAGCACAGGTCCTAAGACACAAGATTCAAGTTGAGGGGCACAGGCCCTCAACTTCCAGAAGCAATGGGACCTAGGCAGGCAGCCCACCCTCTCTCCTCTCGCTCCACTCCTCCAGCGACTTAGATGGCATGAGTTTGTGGCCATCCAACGTTGAAGGCACTCTACCAATTCTGACCTTGGTCCTTGGTGAAGCCCTTTGTGGTGTGGGGTGAGGCAGAGGCCCCAGTGACCAACAGCAGAGGTAAGCAGAGAGGCAGTGTGAGGTGGGTACAAAGTACCCCAATTTGGCTCTGCCTCTGATAAGAACCATAGCTTCTTTAATCCTCTCAGCTTGGTCCAGTGGGCCAAGAAATAAGGCAAATAGAGAAGCCAGGGCCAGATCCACAATTTGCCACTCCTTTGTCCTGGTCTCGGGCTGTCTTCAGTTGGGAAGCACTGTCAAAAGGGGCTCAAGGCTGGCTGCCACACCCCCAAGGCAACAGGAACAGCTGTGGTTGGGAAGGGGTTGCCCAGCCAGGGACTGCATCTTCTAGCTTTGCGCCTGCGGTCCCGTGACTTGCTTTCATTAATGGGAGTGTCTTTAAGTGTCTATGTTTTATTAGGGAGCAGAAGTATCCTCTCTAGGGCTCAAGCTACTATGGTGAGTCACACGAGGGTGCGGGGTGGGGGCAGGGATTGGTCTCTAGATGATAGGAAGAATGCCCGCAGCCTTCTATAGACCTGTTGTGAACTAAGAGACAGCATGGGCTAAGGAAGCCGCCGACACTCTTGAGACCTGAGCCATTAGCAGTTGTCTCATCCACATTTTCCAGAAAACGAGGGGAAGCCCTGGCAGCGGGGGAGCCCTAGCAATCCAGAGACCTCAGAGGAGATTGTTTTAAAAATCAGGCATTGAACACCTGTTTCCTGTCCCTCTCTCCTCAGCCCGAACAAGCTTTGAAACATCTGTCACCTACCCTCCACATGCATGTAAAGTCATGACGCCGTTTCCTGCCTGTCTTACACAGGCTTCCCAGGGGAACCGTGCAGTGCAGTGCACTCGCTTCTCCACCTCTGCCTGTTTCCCTCCCTTCCCAGCCCTGCGGAGGCGTCCTAGGTCATGGTCTTCAGATGGAGCTCTCTCTCTCATCCGTGGAGGGATGGCCTCAAGAAGCCCAGGGGATGCCTGAGCCACAGATGCATCAGACCTTGTGTTTATTATATTTTCCTATATATATCTAACTTATATACTAGATACAGAAATTAGCAAGGAAAACTGGAAATGAAACAGAGCAATAAAAGAAATATGCTACATTCGAAGTTCCATGAACATGGTCTCTCTCAACATCTCATTTTGCCTGGATGGTTTGTTCTTCCCGTGATAACCTGTTTCTTACGGGAAGTACTTTGATGTTTCTCTTTTGTGTGTCTGAGTTGGAAGCACGGTTAGAGCTTGGGGGGCATAACTAAGAAGTAAGAACTACTTAAAAATAAGCACTGTGATAACAGCACGTAACCTGAAAACCAGGATAGCTACTGAGTGTCTACTGGGAGGGTGGTGCATCCATGGTGGATACACTGAACAAAGATGGTTCTTGTTCTCTGGAGAGGACCAGGGATGTGCACGATTTCATCTCAATGTTCAGATGGCTCACAATATAAAGTTTGTGAAATGTTCATCTCTAGAATTTTGTATTTGATATCTTTGACCACAGGAAACTGAGATCAACCAGGAGAGAAAGAGGAGTATCGTTTGAGTGTGTGGGAGGGCTGACCACAGTTCTGCCATGTTCACGCTTTCCTCATGCTAACACATGGCTGTCTCACATGACTGTGTGTGGGGGGGGATGGCCACAGTTCTGCCATCTTCACGCTTTCTTCATGCTAACACATGGCTGTCTCGTATGACTGTGTAGAAGGGGGATGGCCACAGTTCTACCATCTTCACGCTTTCCTCATGCTAACACATGCCTTCAGACTCAGTGTTTATAAAGAACTTTACTTCTCACCTGGTGAGAACCTTCATGCTGCACCATCCTGTGGAGGAAGGCAGAAAGGCAGAGAGCTCCCAAGGCAGAGGAGCTGCTGACCCGGGGCTGGGTAGAGACTTACTCCCTCCAGAACAGCATTGGCTCATCTGTGGGGGCAGAATCCTCACCAACTAACCACCTCTTTCTCTTCATTTTCTCTCGCTCTTCTTCGTTTCTGTTTGTTTGGTTTCTTGTTGTTTTGACAAGGACATAAGTAGTTCTGACTGGCTTCCAGCTCCCTATGTAGCCCAAGGATGCAGGATGATCCTCCTGCACATGCTAGGCAATGTTTTTGTTAGGGGTGAGGATGAGAAAAACATTTCTAGGCTGGAGAGGCTATGAGTCCAGCTGGGCAAAGGGGGTAGCTCCATCTCTCAGATAGGGAAACTGAGGCTCAGAGAAGTCAAATGTCTAAAATTGCACAGGTAAGCACAGTAAGCATTCTGTTGCTTGCAGCCCCAACATCTGTGTAAAAAAGACGAAGACTGTGCACTTGTATGTGTGGGGTGTGTGTGAAGCAGCTGTGCACTTGTGTGGGAGGGTTTGAAGCAGCTGTGCACTTGTGTGGGGGGGTTTGAAGCAGCTGTGCACTTGTGTGGGGGTGTGTGTGTGTGAAGTGGCTGTGCACTTGTGTGGGGGGGTTGAAGCGACTGTGCACTTGTGTGTGGGGGTGTGAAGCGGCTGTGCATTTGTTTGTGGGGGGTGTGAAGCGGCTGTACACTTGTGTGTGGGGGTGTGAAGCGGCCGTGCACTTGTTTGTGGGGGGCTGTGGAACGGCTGTGCACTTTTGTGTGTGGTGTGTGTGTGAAACGGCTGTGCACTTGTGTGTGGAGAGGCTGTGCACTTTGTGTGTGGGGGTGTGAAGTGGCTGTGCACTTGTGTGTGTGTGGGGGGGGAGGTGGAGTGGCATTTATGTAAGCCTGGTTCAATTCCCAAGCAGGGACAAAGAGAGAGCAGTTTCTATTCAGTTTCTCTTCTGCTGAATTTATTATCTATAACGTTCTAATTAAAAGTCAAGCACTCTCAATAATCCCTAGTGAGACCCAAGAAAATGTCTGGCTCCCAGTTTTAGCTCCATGAGAAATAGTCCAGTGTCGTATCAGCCAACATTATCTGACCTTCCAAAGGTCACCTACTATCGCCTGCATTTTAGATTCCTGCGTGGGACCAAGACGGCAGAGGCAGACCTCTCTGGCTTCTGTGTCTATGGTTCCACAATATTCTCATTTACTCTATTCCAAGACGGCAGAGGCAGACCTCTCTGGCTTCATCATCTATGGTTCCACAATATTCTCGTTTACTCTATTAGACACCAGAAAAAACTTACTTGTCCCACTATACCTTAAAAACTGAACACTTCCTTCATGTGTGTGTGCCCCAGGATCTAACCCATTTGTCCTTCATATTAGAAAGCAGGTGGCGTTATTGAATAAATGAGAATTCTAGGGCCCAGAAATTTTAAGTCACTTGTCCAGTAATGAACAGCAAGTAGGTGACCAGGCCAGGATTTGAACCCAAGCAGTCTAGATGGTGTGCTATGCTGGCCTCACATCTATGGCTTCTGAGAAGCTGATAGTGGACCAAGAAATGTCACCCAAACACCATGCCTGGTACCAAGAGAGTCACCCGTGGTATTAGAGGCACCAGCTGCCCCTGGAGGAAGATCCAGCACTGTGAGCACCCAGGGCCCCATCACCAGGTGGGGCAGTGCCAAGCTAAAGAGGAGCCAAGCCATTCCAAGCCAAGAAGGCAACAGGCCACAGTACAGGAGGCTGGCCATAGACGGGTCTTTCTGTCGGTCCCAGGGGCTCAGAGATGCCATGTTTTTATCTCTTAGGATTCCCAGAACCCCTGTGCTACCATGAAAGCTACCTCCCTTGGCTGGTGGAAGGGCAGCTGACCCTTGTGTCCCTTGCAGTCCCTAGGGACCAAACTCCTGAATCACACTTCTGCTGGGTCACAACACGTCTCTAAAAAAGCAGTGTTTGCAGACAGGAGCTACTGATCAGGCTTCATGCTACAGACTTCTCTGTAACATAAAGATTTGTGCTGTCACGGTGCTCATTTTAATAAGGCTTGACAGGCAGAAGCTGTATGTGATGGAAAAAAGAGAGGAAGAGGAAAATAAAACCTTTCCAGTTCAGGAAAGTGGGGAAAGCAGAGTGCATAACAGAGGGGAGAAAAGTCAATTAAATCATGATAATTACTTCCGCTGCCATGCCCAAGAGCTGCGGGAACAGCTATTAATTAGGACTTCCATGTTGGCTGCAGCCGTTTGACTTCCACCAGGCTGCCAGTGTGCTCCTTAATAACTTCTCTCTAAGAGCTCATGTGTGAAAATATTTGCACCCTGGCAATTAACAGTTTTAAAAAACCTAACACACACACACACACACACACACACACACACACACACACACAAACACACACTACACTCACACAGGGTACATGTGGGACCAGGCCCCTGTAACTGGCATCAAGTGTAGCAATTTTTTCTGTTCCTCAGTCCCCAGAGTCCCTGTAATCACCAGTCCCTCCTTGTTCTGTAATTAGCACCTTAAGAACTTTGTTCGTGTGTAAACTCCTGTATCGAAGTTCAGACTTAGGCAGAGACTTACACCTGCTCTGCCTCAGGTAAAATGGTTCAGATCAGCCCAGAGAGGAAGTTTCTGTGGACCCAGGACCTCTGAGGAAGGGGCTTCATAGGAAGAGAATACCCCTCACAATCAAGAAGCACATCTAGATACCACTGTACACCCGCGGCTTAAGGATGAGGAAAGGTTCCAGACGACTCCCACCTCTGAGGCCTGTCTAGCTTCATTCTGCAACAGCATGGTCAGGAAGGATGGGAGAGGTCACCTGGGCCACACAGAGGTTCCTGAAAATCAGCCCCAGTGCCTTCCAGGGCCTGCGGCTCTTCCAAAAATGCCATAGGCTAATCTTGGATACCTTGTATCAGCTGGTATTATTTCAATGGCATAACTTGCTACACAGTATCTGGCCCCCAAAAGGGAGGTTGAGCAGTGGTCTACAGTCTCCTCTTTTCTGTGCAAGGATAAGAAGCAGACATTGGTGGCCCTGAGGGCTGCTAGGGAGAGAGAATAGGGGATAAGGGGGTGCTTCAGTTCTGTCCAGGGTGACCCATGTGCTGCTTTGCAATCTTGCTTCTAAGAAGAGAGCACCAGGGACTCAGGTCTCAGGCAGACACAGGACACGGGAGCACCGCCCACGCTGGCCACTGGGAAACAGAAACCCCGTGGAGAATGTGGTGGGGCTCTGCCAATGCTTAGCAGCTAGTGGGCAGAGCCAGGAAATCCTGCAGCCCCTGGCCGTGGGCTCTTTCTGGCTGGAGAGGAGAGGAGATGGGAAAACAAGGGCCAGAGGCCTGGGAGGGCCTCATCCTGAAGGATGTATAGAAATAGCACGGCCTGACCCAGGAGGGTTGTGGGGACAGCGCTCCGTCAGGGAAATGCCTTTCCTGTCATTCAGACACTTCTGCACTGGTCAAGCTAAACAACAGGACTCACCCACATCACACTCTGGCTGCTTGCAGAATGGGATATCCTGACTTGCAGGCAGGTGCACCCTGTTCTCCTAACCTAAAGAGATATTCAGGCTAAAGGGGACAGTGTCAGCACACAGCCTGGAAAAAAAATCTGGCATCTGCCTGCTCATATCAATTCTCACTCCCCCTTCTCTGGTCAGCTGATCTCATATTGGTTTTGGCCTCTTCTGGGGTCCTCATTGTTGCCAGGTTCAGCAGCAGTAGCCATGGTGACCCCTGAGGACTACGTTGGGCTGAAGTTCAGAAAAACCAAGCTGGACCATGGTGACTGAAGGTTTAGAGCTAGGGTCAGTAACTGGATAGGACTTCAGCTCCAGGGACTTGATGCCCTCTTGGATCCGGAAAGAGGCCTTGCACTGATCATGGAATACAGTATGAACTCAGAAGCATGAGCCTGGTCAGTATTCAAAGCCCTTTTGCACTAAAACTGCAGTTCCGAGCCTTCCTTTCCCACCTTCTTGCTTTAGCCTCATAGTGTTACTGCTGAGGGGTCTTGTTTGGGTGTGATTTCTCTGCCACTTAACAAATTAAAATACAAGGAAAATCTCACCGACTAGGCCTTTGTTTGCTTTTAAAGATTTATTTATTTATTATGTAGACAGTGTTCTGCCTGCATGTGTGCTTGCACACCAGAAGAGGGCACCAGATCTCATTATAGAGGGTTGTGAGCCACCATGTGGTTGCTGGGAATTGAACTCAGAGTCAAGAGCAGACGATACTCTTAACGGCTGAACTATCTCTCCAGTATTAAACCTTTGTTTTAAGCTGCTATCTCCAGGTCAGGAAGATGAGGAGGAAGCCACTATCTTGGAAGTTTGCCATCTTAATTACTCAGTGAAGGCACCGTTCTCTGTCTGCTTACCCATCCCGGGTCTGCTAACTCCTAGTTCCTCCGTAAGGCGTGGCCCCCCTCCTAACCTTGACTTGACTACTCACTTTGGCTGATGACAGGACTTCCAAGGCCTCTTGCCTACTGGTCAACAGTCCCAGGAACAGGTCTCAGCAGCGAAAGCCACCCAGCCTCTTTCATCCCATGCCACAGGTCTCAGAGAGCTCAGGTTCAAGCCAAAGGTGAACAAGAGATAGGAGCCTGACGCCCGGAATCCAAGCCAGCCCTGCCAGGTGGCCACTAGTCTGCAACCTTTGACGGTGAGAATCCAATCTGTGTGGAGCTGCCGGGCTTTGGAGGCTTTCGTTAAGTGGAATGATTTTGTTGGTGACTAATACAGCTCCCATTTCAATCTGAGAAAGACAGACCAAGTGACTCATTCAAACTCACAGGGCTGGCAGACAGCAAAGTCAAGCTGGGGCCCAGTGTGGCCCTTGGGCACATCCAGGTAGCTTCTCCAGCAAACTAATCTGGAGATACCAGAAGCCAAGCCAGACTTGGGACATCCACTCCAGGTTCAAGCTTCCTTGAAGGATGCTTCACCCCAGAAGCCCTCCTAGGGGGCTCATACAGGCCTGGCACCAGAGTCTGCCTGGCCATAAGCTACTTGTCCTGAAGTTCACCTGTAATCCAACCTAGACCCTCCTCCGGCCCAGCACCCGTTTACTCTTTCAAGGCAAGAATGAGCTGAAAAGGTACAAAGAGGTCTAGGCGCTTGGGTGGCCATATTGCTCAGCCCCTGCCTGTATCTCATATCTAGGCGCTTGGGTGGCCACATTGCTCAGCCCCTGCCTGTCCCTCATATCTAGGTGGGCAGCTACTGGGACCACTCAGTTCTATCTGCTGGCAGAATCCACCACCAAAGGCAGAGAAGCTGGCAAGGATAGGAGGGGACAGAGGTGTTGTGGCAGTGGTGGTGTGTTACAGACTCACCCTCCCCTGGACCCTCCCTCCCAACTAGACAGATCTGTAATCTGTTCATGGCTCGTCCTTGCAGCTGGCATATCTGCTACAGCACGTCAGTGAGTTACTGATGGATGGATGAATGCGCACACGGATGAATGAGTAACTGCACAGATGAGTGGGCACATGCGTGAGTGAATGAACTCACAGATGAGGGAACGCATGAATGAGCAGGCACATGAATGAATTAATGAATGACTATCATAAATGAATGAGTGAACATGTGAATGAGTGACCGGGCTCACAACTGAACGAATGGGCATATGAATGAAAGGATGAATAACTGACACCCATGAATGAATGGGCACATGGATGAATTAATGAATGCACAAATGAGAAAAAATGGACGGATGCACAGATGCAAAACTGGACACAGAGATGAATGAACAATTCTGCCACCGGCTCCTACGGGATTGGTTCTCCTGACTAGCCCTTCTCTGAAGCCGCAGCTCTAACCCAGGCACAGAGCTGCACTAAGCTGCCCTGCTGTGTGCTGATGGCGGTCTTGCTTTGAGAAATTTCTGCTCCCTGGTGCAGACAGAAGTTGGCAGTGGCTGCAGAGGTGCCTCCCAACTTCGGAACAATTTTACTGGTAAAGGAAATGAGTCCTGGGGGCTCCGCCCCGGGCACTCAGAGAGATGGCCCAACAACGCTGTATTCTCCACCAAACAATGAAGAATTAAACCACCGCAGAGGCCCGTCTGACTCTTGTCTGTTTTCTATTTTGGGTTTCCTTTGAAAAAAAAGACTTCTGCTGTTGTGTGAAGTTTGATGCTTCTAAAGGCCGTCTCCAAGGCCCTGTTCCCAGGGTCTCCAGGCCCTTGATTTTTATTTTCATGTCTCGACATCTCGTTCTTTTTCTCATTTTTAGATGTGACTGGATCCCGTGAATACAGAGGGCCAACGGGGTGGAGGGGTATGTGCCCCACTCAACCTGGTACTCATGGTGGCCAGATGGTGCCACAGAGCTCCAGCTCAAGCTTCCGAGCAGCCCTGCCTGTGCCAGGGTTTGGACACCTGGCAATATTTTTGAGCTACATTTACCTCATGCATGCAGCTGGGAGCTGGTAGCTAGAGCTGCTGTACAAAGCCCCGTCAGACTCATTCAGAGACACCAAGCATTTTGATCAAGGTCACACAGCAAGGGAAGGCGAAGGGTTAGTGCTTAGAAGTCTCCCCCAGTACTGCTAGCTAACAGAATATCAAAAGCCCTTCAAGAGCTGCTCTGTGATATGAGAAACCATAAGCCGGTGGACAACTCACACATCCTGTTCTCACACTCATGGACTATGCCAGGTACCTTATACATACCGTCCCAATCATACAAAGGCAAGCTTGTTTTATGATTTTCCCACCTCCCCCCCGTGGAAACTAAGGCTCAGAGAGGTTCTGTGACTTGTCTGAGAACACACAGTAAGCAACAAACAGGACTCATGGCCACTCAAAGCACACGCTGTTCTTTGGTTTGTTTCTGCATCACCGCCTGTGAGTCCCTGTCCGAAGTTGTCCAATTGACTGTTTCTGTTCCAGGTCACCTCTGCAAGCAATTTGGCTAGACACCTTTCTTGGAGAAGGGTGATCTGGTATAGATCATCATAGTTACATACAGAGTATCAGGTCTACCTACCTGTCCCCTGGAGGGTCCTGGAGCACAGCATGGAAATGTGCAGTGACTGCTGGGAGGTGAGGAGCAAGGGCACTTAGAGAGGAGCCAGAGCCACGCTGGCAAACTGGGCTGCTCTCTGTGTTCAGCTCCTCTATCTGTCTTTGTCTCTGTGTCTGTCTGTGTCTCTGTGTCTTGCTCTCTCTCTCTCTCTCTCTCTGCCTCTTTTTTTCTCTATCTGCTCTCTGTCTGTCTCTGTCTGTGTCTCTGTGTCTCATCTCTCTCTGTTTCTGTCTCTGTCTCTGCCTCTCTTTCTCTGTCTGCCTTTGTCTGTGTCTCTGTGTCTTGGTCTCTCTCTGTGTGTCTCTGCCTCCTCTGTCTGTCTCTGTCTGTGTCTCTGTGCGTGTCTCTCTCTCTCTCTGTGTCTGTCTGTGCCTCTCTTTCTCTATCTGCCTCCTCTGTCTGTCTCTGTGTCTCTGTCTGTCTGTCTGTTTCTCATACACTGGCATAGCAATACTTCCAGGAACCCTAAGGTTCTCCTCACACCCACCACCAGTAGCACAGGACAGGGATGCCTGTGTAGCTTTCCTGCCCTCAGTGATCTTGTGACTCTGGAAATCCAGCACCCTCACCATGTCCCAGTTAAGTTGGCTCATGACCTTAACCAGTGTGGTAGCTCTGTGAGGGCTGGAGGTTGACCAGATATCCATCTTAGTGCCTCTTCTCTGCCTTTAAGATTAGCTCAAATTAATGCTCCATCTCCCCTGAAGGTAGACCCTACTTTCCAGACCCCGATTTTGCTCTCCCCCTGGCCTGAGGAAGGAGCTATCATTGAAGATACCCAAAAGGTGGCGCTCAATGAAGATGGGCCCTGCTATCACCGGAGCTCTGCTGCCCCACCCTGCATTCCAGATGCCCGTGGACCCCCTCTGAGACAGTTTACGCGTTGCTGACTAGAGAACAGTGAAGCCCTTTAGCTAGTTAACCTCAGAGGCTATAGTGAATCAGACATGGGAAATGTCCATACTACAAAGGAGGGATGCAGAGAGTCCTGTTATATGTCTGGGACCCCACTAAACACAGTAGAAGTTGGGGCTCATGTAGCCATCACTGTAAGCCTAACAGGAAACCAAGGCCCAGAAGTTAACTTACTCATCTAAGGTCATACAGTCAGGAAGTAGCCAGGCTGGGATTTGAACCTAGGTCAACAATATGAAAAGTATATTTTTTATCCTAGCTTTCTGACCCACCTGACTTTGGGGTACAGCAGATGTTCCAGCTTGGAGGCTCCACTGGTGAGATCCTTGAGACCTGCTTTAATGACATCACCTACCCCAACCCAGAACAAACCAAGGCAGGATCTAAGCCTGTTTCTGCTGGGGACAGAGGAGGACAAGGCCACTAAGACCAGGGCAGGTGGCACCCCGGCTATCTTCGATTCTCTTACAGAGACTCTGGTCTTCATTAGGGAAGCATCTTCAGCGATCCTGATAGCTGGGTCCCAAGCAAACAATCCTGCGACTATCCACTGCACAGGCAGATCTGCCCTTCTGAAAGGGCGCAGACACCACACAGGCTGTGGAGTTCATTGCCAGGAAGGTCACTGTGCGAGAGCCTCAAGGTTCAGTACAGAACAATCTTTCCCTCCTCCTTCTCAGACTTTGGATGGCTTCGGGGGCCTCAGAGAGGCAGAGGAAAAACCACCAGATCATGGCTGGGGATGGGGCAGGGGAGGTATATGCACACAGTTAAAATTCTAATTATGGGAGACCATGAAAGAGCTTCAGCTCCATTTGTACAACAGGAAGCCTATTATTATTTGGGATGAGACAGATATTAGTCAAATTCTTTAATTATAAATGCCTGCTGGGTAATATTAAGAAATGACAATGGGGCACACATCCGCCAGTTCGTTTAAAATGAAGGAGGCTGGGCTAGCGAAATGGCTCAGCCAGTAGAGGCATTTACCACATAAGCCTGCCAGCCTCTGCTCCATCCCCAGAACTCACACAAGGCAGAGAGAATCAGCTGCACAAAGCTGCCCTCTGACCTCCACATTCATTCATGCCCTGGTACAGGTGTGTACATGTACACAAACTACACACACAATAATAAAAAAATCAATAAAGTAAAATGATAGGGGGCTAGTTAAAGTCCCAGTACCCACCATCTGTAAGCCCAGTTCCAGGGCATGCTCTCTTCTGACCTCCATGGGCACTATGCACACGTGGTACATAGATATACAAGAAGACAAATATTCATCCACATAAAATGATTTCTTAAACTGAAGGGAGATACCTGGACAATACAGTATGTCTAGTATGTGTAAGACCCTGAGTCCTGTCCCTAGCACCCCTAAAGAGAAGGTTACCCGGATAAGAGATTGAAAGTGCCCAACCAGAAAGTCTGTTTCCTAAGTCTGTGTGGAATCACAAGTCTCTTATAAACAGGGCGATTGGCAGTTAACACACACCGTGCTGAGGGGATGGAACCAGAGGCTGCCTACAAATCATAGAGCCACCGGGGAGCCAGGATATCAATTCTAAGAAATGTCAAATCCCACCCCCTCCCCACAGAGAGCAGACCCCAGGGAGTAATTTCATGTTCAAATTGCCTTCTAATCCTACAAGATTGCAGATAGCATCCCCCCTCCCCGCCCCGGGCCTTTGGGAGGGTGCATTTGAATACCAACACTCACCCTGTGTGTTAAATGAAAGCAAATGCTGAGATTCAGTGGTACCCCAGCTCCGTCTCACAAGAATAGGGGGTATGGTGATGGGAAGCCCAGGGTACCCTTCCCTTCTGCAGGAAGAGCTTTCTTTATGCAGGACTAGAAGCTTCCTGTCAGTTTTCTGACTCTTGCCCAATATCATCTGTCTGTGAAAATTCTGAACCGCCCACCAGGGCAGCTGTTCAAGGAAGATGTTGCAGGCTTCCTATCTGTCTCCTGCTTCTCCTTCTAGCTGTGTTACCCTACTCCACTTACTTCACCTCTCTGAGCCCCAGTGCCTTTGTTTCCAACTAGCAGTAATCTCAATTCCCTTGGAGGGATGTACACGAGAAAGTTCCACTCATGAAGTACCTGGTGCATAACTGGAGCCTAAAATTCAGGAGAATCAGTGGCTCTGAAGATGCCTGGGATGTGGGAAAGTGCTTTGCCACGTGATCAAGAGGACCTGAGATGGTGCCAAGCTAGGTGGCAGTGTGAATATATAATCTCTGTACCCATGGTGAAGAGAGCTGGAGACAGAATCCCCAGGAGCTCACAGGTCAGCCAGCCTGGCACTCAGATAAGACAGAAGGCAAAACCAACACCGGAAGCTGTCTTCTGACTTTTACACCATGCCACGGTACCTTCACAGATGTACACAAAACACACATACATATGTGCTCATGGGAGACTTCAAACTATAGCTCCCTGGATGACTAAGACGGCGTTTTCTCCAGGGCCTGATCCCATCTTGGGCTCATGGATGGCCTCTTCAGACCATACTGTAACATATAGCATTCAAGGGGACCTCTTCAGGTCCTGGAACGGGGGCAGTCCCACATGGCCCCTCCCTCAAGTACTGGAGATTGTGTCTGCTCTCCTGTCTCACAAGAGCCACCTGGATTTAAGGTCAATATCCAACTACGTCAGAACTCTCCCATGGGGAGCTTCCCACCCCACTTGCAGAGGAGAAATGGGTGCTTGATAAGTAATAGGTATATGGTCACCAGGCCCATAAGGACACCACTGATAGTCAAACTCAGGAGTGAATTGTAAGTCTGTAACCACCCTGCAGGAATGAGAAGATTCTGAGGAGATACTTGGCCCCTCCCTTGGCAGTCAGACATTGAAGCAATGGACCCAGGAATACCATGCTGGGAGGAGGAAGAGGCAGAAGCTGGGTGCCAGCTAAGGGAGGAGCCTCCCTCCCAGGAAGATTTCACACAGTTCACCAACCTGTTAGACTGTTCTGCAGTAGAGAGTGGAGCTGAGACAATGATGGGCCAGCGCCTGAGGTGAGAGGGACCACACCTCAGCAGACAAGCTGTAAACACCTCTTGCCCTCTCTTAAAGAATAAACTTCATGCCAGGACCCTGAGAATGGTCTTAGGAGGGTCGCTGGTCCTCTTCCCAATGCGGCCCCATTAAATAGATCTTTCTCTGCCTTTGATTATTACTCGAGTGTTTAATTGCTTAGTTGGAGAAGACTGTCTGAGCTCAACTGTTAGGGCTGACAGGACCCAAGCTCTGACCCTGAAAGCTGCTCCCTGTTGCCAGTGTGGGGGGCCCAGGGCCTGGCCTTCCCTGCCCCGCATCTTCCTGTTTGCAGTAGCCACACCCCTGCATCCCACCTGCGTTCAGCTCACTCTTCTCCAGCATCCGGCCTGCACTAGTCTTTACTGAATGTTTTTCTTTCAAATAACTTCAGAACAAACTCATATTTTAAACACATGTTTGTTTCAGCACACTACCCAGGAAGCCACGGGCTAAGTATACTCTACCAACAACTCATTCAGACAACTCTAGACCCATCTGAGCGAACAGGGCTCAAGTTCTTGTTGGAGAGGGTCACCGGAATTAGAGACATTCAGCCCCACAGTGAGTCAGACAGATTTCTATATAGGGATGCGTGACGTTAGAAGTAGAGCTGGGGTGTTGGCGATGGGGTTCAGTCAGCAAAGTGTTTTACAAGCTCAAAGACCTGAGTTTGAGCCCCAGAACCCATATAAAACTATCAGGTGTGGTGGCGTGTGCTTGTGATCCCAGCAGAGAGAGGGGGTCCTTGTGGTTACCTGACCAGTCGGTTAGCTGCTGCCAATGAGAGAGAGACCTTGCTTCAGAGATGATGGACAGCATTCATGAGAATGATACCTGACGCTTTGCAGTGTCCTTTATCATGAGTACATGCATGTGTATCAGTGTGTGTGTGTGTGTGCGCGCGCGCGCGCGCGCGCGCTCGTACGGGGGGGGGGAGGGAGGAAAGGGGGGAGGAGAGAGAACAAGAGAACAATTTCCTTCAGACATTTGAGCAAGTTTGAAGTTGTCAAGGCAAAGGCCACAGGTGTTGATGCAAAGCAGAGAGGAGTGTTGGGGAGTGTCTCCGAGAACCCCGCTTCCCTCTGCAGGCTGCACACCAACAGAGCTAAGAGTGGCTAATTATGAACGAAGCTGGAAAACTTCTCCCTGAACTACGTTTCCAACAAGCACTTACTAATTGTCAGCCGTGTGTAGAAGGAAGGTGTGCTGGACTGAGCAGCATCCCCCACAACCTCTGAACATGGCCTTATTTGGAAAATCTCTGCTGATGCAGCTAGAATGATGAGGTCATCCCGGGTCCCACAACTGTGTCCTTAAAGAGACAAGGAAGAGTTTGCACAGGGGAAGGGCCATCAGAGTAGAAGACGTGGCTACAGCCTGAGGAACAAATGCCAAGGGTGGCCAGCGAGGCCTCAGCAGATGCGACAGGCAGGAGGACTTTCCCCTGGGCTTTCAGAGGACTGTGTCTCTACTGCAGTTTTATTTTAGGGCGCTTTGGGCTTCATGATTTTGAGATTGTATTCATGCTGCTTTAAGTTTCCCAGTTAGGGTCCAATGGTTGGAGTAGACAACAGATTTAAGAGGAAGATATGAAAGTCCAGAGAGACCAAGAGGCTGAGTGGAGGCCCCAATACTTGTTCTTTCATAACTGGGGCTAGGAATCAGCTTCCTGGCCTACAGGAGGGGTCATCTGGAAAGAGCCTGTGCTTCCTGAACTCATACAGCCAGGCCATGGGGCACAGGGAGGCCTGGAGACCCTTCCTCGGGCTCCCTGCCTAATAGACCTCAGAAGATGCCCGGCTCAAAGCCTTCAGTAGGAGCCGCTTTTTCTAAATGTCCACTTCACAGAAAACTATGCGAGCAGCCAGAGATGAATATGGCTCCCATCAGAAAGGCAGGGCCCATCCCATGTGGAGTCACAGGGTGTCTCTGCCAGTCTCCTTCCCCAGGGCAGCTTGGTTCCCACTGCTAAAAGCAGCCCACAAAGAAAGGTCTATTATTTCTCCATAAACTGATTCTTCTCCTCTTCCCAGGCCCTCTGGGGGCTGGGCCTTACAGATCACCCCACTTAAACACCCCGTTGTGTTTTTATTGCTCAAACTCCATCCCAGATCATTAGCGGGTTGGGGGGAGGGCGGGGGAGTGTGAAGGTTCTCTCTGTTTCTGCTCTGCCCTCTCCCCCACCCTTCCCTCCTCAGAAATACAATCCAGTTGTTGCTTTAGGCTGGGATTTGTAAAAAGCCTTTGGACTTAAAAGAAAAATGTCAGTCCAGACCTTAAGGATAAACATAGCCCACTGTAAGGCAAGCACAGGGCTACCGCAGGAGCCAAGGAGCCCCAGACCCGGGCCCACGATCAATCACTCCCCCCACCCACTGCCCCTCACTATCAGTGAAGGGGTTTATGGGAGGCAGCTCTACTGAACACGGGAGAAGAAAGCATCTCTCTTTCGGTCTCCCTTCCATCATGAAATGTTGTTGACCTCCCCTGAGGCCAGGCACACACCATTCTGTATCCAAGCTATGGAGAACACCATGCCGTACCCCGGCTATGGAGAACCCAGACTGACCTGCAGCTGGCCCTACAGGAAATCATCACCTAGAAGCAGAGAGACACAAAGAAAAGTAGCTTGGAACATTCTGGCCTTCCTGTCATGGCTTCATAAACGCTTGTCAGATTGCCATCTGGGCACTGGAGATGTTGCAGAGGGATTCAGTTGTCGGGAGGGCAGGAGGAAGAATCTTACTTTTCTGTTCAAAGCTTGACTCACCATCATTCAGAACACTCACCCCCCAGATCTTTTGGGAGTTTTTTTTTTGATAGGGTCTCTGCATAACCCTGGCTATCCTGTAACTCGCTATGTAGACCAGGCTGGCCTCTAACTATAGTGATCCATCTGCTTCTGCCTCCCGAGTGCTGAGATCAAAGGCTTGCACTACCATGCTTGGCTGTCCTCCAACTTTCTAAGATTCCTAACAGTTCTAAGGGACTTAAGATGGGACATTTCTGAGCCCTGTCCTACTCCAGGGACTTTGTTCTACTGGAGGGATGGGCCTTCTTGTCTCCAGTAGACACCTCTCTCCATCTCTTCAGCCTGTGGTCTGCTCCCACCAGAGCCAGACCCTCGGACTATCGGCTCCGTTCTGGACTCCTAAGGACTGCTGCAGCCTGGCCCTGGCCTGAACTTCTGATGCTACTGTCCCCACTTCTCCCATGGTAGAACTATCGTGGGAAGGGAGTGTCCCACGTCCAAGCAGGCACAGGCTGTCCCATGACCAGGGAACACCACCTCGTCAGCCTCAGTCCCTCACGGGCACTTCAGTAAAGACTTTCTTGACCAATCTTTCCATTTCTGTCCTCTGGAAAGCCCAAACTGTCCCTGTGGTGCCATCGTGACCCACCTGTGCCATGGTCTGCAATTCTTTCTATTTTCTTACTAAGCTGGAATCCTCTGTGGTAGAAACTTGGTCTTAGAAACCACACAAACGTCCACACCTAGCAAACATTGGTGCTAACTAGGGAGTGGGCTAGGAAAACATATGGTGCTCAAGTTATAAATGGGATATGCAAGCCTCGTTTGCATAACTGTGTTTGTCTACCGTGTCTCCTCCAGCCCGTCAGCCCTCCAGTCCTGTTCACCAAAGGCTGCTCTTCCATTGTGGTCATGGCTCACAACAACAATCTTCTGAACAACACAGTAGTAACAAATAGGTTTTGAGCAGGCTGGGGGTGGAGGTCGAGCTGGACAATTCTTCATCTTTCCCCCTTTTCTCCAGCTGGGGGGTCAGGCTGGACATATTGGGGTTTCTTTCCACCTGATTCCGTGTTCTGAGGCCCTCACCCCATAACCTTTACCCCTTGATACCCAGTCACCTCTCCCCAAGGTCCACAAGCAAGGCACATGTGTGTGTGTGTTTGTGTGTGTGTGTGTGTGTGTGCTTGTGTGCTTGTATGTACCGAATACATCCTGCCTGCTCCCAGTGGGCACTTAGGCTGCTAAAGACTCTGTCCCCTTCTAAGTTCTCAGCCCCCATCAGTTTCATCAGTTTCTTGAATTCATTCTCTGTGCTGCAGCCAGAGGGATTTATTTAAAATGCAAATTAGTCCCTGGAGTGCCTCTTTCTCAGACCCAGGAAAGGCTTCTCTATGCCTTAAAATAAGATGTAAACCCCAGCCTCAGCCAGCCACCTCCCCTCGCAGACAAGAAGTTCATTTCCCCCTTGGATATTGACTGGGACCTTCTACATGGTCAGCTCTGCCCAGAGACCCAGATGCACCTGACCTAGTCAACTACCCTGGTGGCTGTGAAGTCTGTTAGGTGTTAATGGGATTCAAGGGCATTTGGGCTGAAGCTCAGCCAACAGTTAAGATAAGTCAGGTCACTAATTCTCTTAAAGTACTAGTCAGGTGGGGCTAAGGAATGGCCCTGGGGCTAAAGTGTTTGTCATGCCTGAGTTTGAGTTGCAGAGCCCACATAAAAAGCCTCAAGCAATGGTGCTCCAGGATGGGAGGAGAACAGGAGCGCTGTCTGTCAGCCTGCAGTGCAGTGCAAGAGCCGAAACCAGAGACCCCACTTCAAAACACGGTGAAGGAAGAGAACTGGCATTGATAAGTTAACTTTTGACCTCCATCCTTGCATATGGCACACGTGTATCTGTGACCACGTGCACACGCGTACACACACACACTCTCTCACACACACAAACACACTAAAATCCTTAATTTCTCATCAGAATTAAAGATTTGAGTGACTTGAGCCCTATCTCTGGTTGGGAGGAGACACAGTTTTGTGTTTTTGTTTATGTTGAAAGACCAACATAAACAAATATGTAAACAAACCAACAAATAAGTAAGTGTAGTATAATTTTTTGTGCAAAAGATACTGCCTAGCAAGAGGCTTTCTGATAAAGAACAAAAGCATATCATTGCCCTTTGTGATACGAGTCTATTTACATTGTCTTGTCAATCACTTGAGGAAGATAGGGCCCCTCGGGTAAGCTGCCTGTTCTGGAGGCTTTCAAAACATTACAAAGCCTGTGGAAGATGCAGGATCTACAAACAGTCCCTGTGGTCACCATCTCTTTCCTGAGTGCTCTGCTCTGGAGACGTCCTGTGGTCACCATCTCCCCTCCCCCACCTGAGTGCTCTGCTCTGGAGAGGTCCTGTGGTCACTGTCTCCCCCTGAGTATGAGCTCCTCTATCCTGCGGGAAACCCTGCCTGTCCTCTGTACTACTCTTTTGGTGGAGATCACAAGGACTGGGAACCTGAGGTGAATCTGGAACAAGATCTCAGTGATGACGATGGACAGGACAAGGCAGATGGTAAGTGCTCGGCAGCAATGCAGCCCATGATGGAAGGAAAGCTGGGGCTGCAGACAGGGCTAGGAGAACGGCATTTTGCACAGGTCCTTCTGGAAAGAGCACTGGCCCTTCATTCATCAGAGTAACTGATCACTTGAGTAGTGTCCAAGTATTCACAAGTACACACTCACAGTACTGCCAAGACCCACGACCAAACTGCTCAGCCCTGGTGATACTTATCATGTGTTCATACATCTGTCATTAAACCCGGTGTGACTGGGAGGCAGGAGGTGTGACATCCAGGTCTGGCTTCATTAGACATATAGCCTTGGGCTGTCATCAGGGCCACAGCCCCTCAGCCCAGCTGGGACCGGCATAGAAGTTGTTGAGCCCCTTGGTTTTTCCCAGGAGACAGGCACGGAGCTGCTGAGGAGAGACCTGGCAATGGCTCCGATCTTCATGCACCCAATGTTCAGCAGCTCCCTCAGGAAGGTGCCACATGCACCTAGGAGAAACCTGACCCAGAATCTCCTGCAGGCACTCGCTACCTAGTTCACCAATCTAAATGGTGCACAGCACCCTCTGTCAGCTACAAGAGCGATCTGAGAGCACACTGCGGTCTCAGAGCTTCGGCAAGAGCTGAGCCTGACCATGCCTGATCAGCAGGACCCAGAAATGCTCAAACAAGGGCTGTGTGCTGTTGAGGGCAGCTCCGAATCCTAGCCCTGCCTCTTACTTATAACCCCAGCAAGGAACACTGATCTCCATGTCTCACTCTGCAGCAAGGGAGCATAGTGGCACCTACATCCTATAGGACCCTCCCACCTCCGTCAGGGGTGGCACCTACATCCCATAGGACCCTCCCACCCACCTCGGTCAGGGTTGGCATGCAGGAAGTTCTCAAGAATGACCCTGCACTGCACTCCGGGAGTGGGCACCCCACAAGGGGGCTTTATTCAGCCCCATCCAGGCCTGACTGACATTTTTTTTCATCTCCCACATTCCTGCTTATTGAATTGAGCAGGATGAGGGCTGCCTCCCCCTGAGTCTGTCTGACTCCATCAAGCCCACCCCTGCAGGGGCAGATGGATGTCTGTGGAACTGAAATCACTTGGGCGGGGGAGGGGGAGGAAGGGACCCTTGGGAAGAATGGACTGGCCAGTGCACGAAGAATAAAGAAAGAATCTGAGGCTAGTGCTGTTTGGGGGTTGCGAACTTGGCTCACTGGTTTAGGGTGCCCCAGGCGAATAAGAGGTTCTGAAGGTGGAGAGGGATGGAACAGGGCTCTGGAGGAGGGAAAATCCCGTCCTCAGCAGGCCAGTCTAATCTGGTTTTCCAAATAGACAAGGGTTCAGGAAGGTCTTGGGCAAGGGTGAGGAATGTTCACAGGACCCAGGGGAGGGGGCAGAGGGGCTGCAGCTTCACAAGCCTCCCTTTGTATCCTGCCCAACCGAAGGCCCCACAGCAGCCTCACTCTTGGGAGCTCCCAGAAGAACAAGGGAGGGCAGGGGTGATGGAAAGGGAGGCCCCTCAGGGACAGAGTCTGAGGGAGGGGTGGGGGCGGGGAAGGGGCTGTACAAGTGAGAGGGGTGCTGGAGGGGGCAGGGTGAGTCCAAGCAGATAAAGCTAGTCAGTGACCGGGTTCCCTTGCAGGCTCCAGTCCTACTCAATTCAGTAAGCAGGAACGTGAGAGACGGAAAAGCAGATGCCGGTCAGGCCTGGAAAGTGCTGAATAAAACTGCCTTCCTGGTTTTATGTCCCTTAAATGGACAACCTGAAACATTAAATCCTCTCTATTTCTTTTGGATGTGGCCCTGTCTGGCAGAGCCTCCTCAACTCTTCTCCAGCTCCTAACCAAAATTATACCAGTTTCCTGCTGAGAAGCTTCCAGTTCCTGGGCTTCTGGCATGTTCTGCCTCAGCTCCAGGAGGGCCAGGGGAGGGGAGGGTGGGGTGGAGTATTCCTGGGCAGAGTCCAGACCTGAGCTAGCGGCAGACTGCAAATGTGGGCTCTGTGGCTTGGGATGGATGGGACAGTGGACAGAGTGGCTGGCCGTGCAGGGCCGGGGAAGGGTCGCTTGCAGACTTCCTAGCCCACATGCCAGGTCTGTTGTTGCCAGAGTGTGACTGCGCGTGGCTCCATCCTCGCAAGCGGTGCTTCCCTCCTTACGATAAGGTTGGTGACGTCACAGGAGCTCTCAGTGAAGGGCTGGATTGAATGTTAGCTCCCGCCACAAGGGTGATGGTGGTACATACTCAGGGTGACTCTCAACAGCAGGGAGGGTCTTCCAAAGAGCTTTTCTGGGGGGTCACTGTGCCCTTCGTCTCTCTTCAGGGACAGCTAACCACTGAGCAGTGAAGGGGCCTCTGGTATCAGTAGCCATGCTGAAATAGCACGCAGCAGTGTGTCAGGGTCTGGGCACTGCAGGGACCCCTGAGTTAAACAGGCTTTCTGGTGCGGGACTTCTCAGAGACTTCTCAGAGCCTTTATCCTCCTTCAAGTGTGCTCTGAACTTCCAGGCAAGGAGGAAAGATATGTATCAGTTCCCAGACTGCTTTGCTACAAATCCTTTCAGTCTGGAGGTCAGTCTTAGGGCCAACACCCCTTTAGTGATATCTCCCTGTGGAGACCACAAGCTCAAAGCCTGACAGGAATGCATATGAGAAGTGGGGGACATGGGATGAAGTGTGACTCACAGGTGTTGTGTCTGAGCATCCGAGATGAGACCCCACTGTGGTGAACACGGAGGCCATATCTCCTAGCGAGCTCCACCCCAGATCCTTTCCAGCTGCCAAAGTGAGTGGTCTCACCAGTTGTCTTGTCTCCCCAGTCTTGCTCCCCACCACACACCCCATCAGGCTGCTCTAAGTCTGGTCCACTCCCCATCGACCTGCAAAGGTGTAGACTTCCTTAGGTCTCTGTGAAATGGGCTCAGAACGTCTTGCCTTGCTCACCTCTTGGGCTGTTGTGGAAAGTCAGATGAGTGGCCAGCACAACAGGCTCACAGGAGAAGCGTTCATAGGGACTTCCTTATGGTCTTCAAGAGTCCCTCCTCTTGGGACATCCATAATAAGAGGGCAATGTTCAGCCCAAGGGAGATGCTCCAAGGGCACACTCTGTCGTGGAGGTGTCCCCCGAGGAAGGGGCACATTCTTAACACCCACAAAGCCAGCATCCTGAAAACTTCTTAGCCATCATACAACACACTTTGGAAGGCAGACTGGCCTCAGAGGGACCAGCCAGCTGCCCGAGAAAGCCCTGCAGACTCAGGTAGGAAACAAGCCCACACATAGCGCTTCCAGACAGGGGAGAAGTGAAGGGGAGCCCCCAGGGAGGTGGGCTCAGCTCGGGCAGACCTGGGTTGTTGCTGTGTGATAGACGATATTCCTTCCTTGCTGGTCAGAGCCTCTCCAGTGGTCAGAATAAAGGAGTGTGACCAGGAATGAGTACCTTTCTCCTGTCCTCTGGGCTCTGTCCTGATGCCACAACCTACAGGGAACCTGACTATAAAATCCTAGGAGATCAGCTGGAAAAAGCCCACACGTTCCAGGGCACTGGGTTCTCCTCTTGTATCTCCAGGACATGTAATTAGAACAAGTCTCGTGGGCTGGTGGAGGAACCCCCAAAAGTAGGGGTAGCCTGGGACAGAGGACCCTCACACCACTGTCCTCCAAGTCAGCTGAATGTTGAAACCCTGGAAGCTGCAATTCCTCATGGCTACATCCTGTCCACCACAGAGAACGCATGCCTTAGGTCACTGCCACTGAACTCTGTAGCCAACCATAAATAATTAAAATGAAATTACGGTTGTCAAAATAAATTAGCAGAGAACCTTGCCATGCTGAGAGTTTTGCCCTTCTCTGGAAGCTGATTGTGGGCACGGGGTCTCCTGAACACAGGGCGACTGATTGTAATGAAGTCTTGACACAGGAAGAGCCAGGGACACCTTCAAAGGGCTGTGCAGCACAGAAGGAAGACCAGGCTGAGCACGAGCAGCTGGGGTGCACCCTGAAGACGTAGGCAAGCAGTGTATGGCTGTATGTGCGGGCAAGAGCCCTGGCTTGTAGCCTCACATCACTCGAAAGCCCGAAGGCCCTTAGAGGAAGTTCACAGGACTTGGGGTGCAGAACACCCCACACCTAAGATTCCAAACTACCTAGGGGAACACATGCAGTTACTTGGATCATTATCCTTTGGATCTAAGTCCAGGAGGACAAGCTCTAGGGTGTGCACTGCAAGCATGGTCAAATGCAGAATCTGGACTGAGGGCTAGTTGATGGCAGCAGCTTCCCTGAGGGGATGTCAAAAGTCTTTCCCATCAGCGAGTGCCAGTGAGGAGACCTTCAGCCTGGAAGCTGGTGCGAGGAGCTGAGGAGGCCAGTTGCTGAAGTAAATGAGTGAAGGTAAGAGCCAGTTCAGAGGTCTGATCCTGAGAGCCAAGAGAAGACCTGGACAGCGTGGACAAAGGGAGAAAGGTAGGCAGTTCTGGGGGCAGGCTGCGATGTCAGACTCCCCAGAGCCAGGTAGCATACCAAACCACATGGCACAAATGGTACCACTGTCCTCGTGGGACCAGTCCATCCCAATAGACATTAGTCATGAGCCCTATTGAGTATTCATGAATCAGCTGATTTTTCTTTAGTCTCAGCTTCCCTACCTATGGGCAGCCTGGGTGGCTCATCTAATTCCCAGCCAGTAGCAGAACCTGAGTCCTTAATGTCTACCACTAAAAAAACACCACACACACACACACACACACACACACACACACACACACCAGATAGCCCCGTATACTGGGGAGTGCCTGGTGGGAGGGGTGAAGTCTAGAGCCTGTGATTTCTGAACCTAAATGCAAGTGTGGCTTTCTCTTTGTTCCTCTAGTCCTATATTCAGAGCCAGCCCCAGATCAGGCCCACAAGATGGGGTGCCTGAAAGCAGCCCCCGTTTCTCCCATCTCAAATGTCTTGTGTTCATTCTGGAATGGAGCAATCAGAGCTTGTGGATTAATGGGCATGGCTCTTGTCTTTAAGTCCCACCCGCTGACAGTCTGCCTGATTCCTTCATCTCCCTGCTCCTCAACCTTTCAAAAAAAAAAAAATACAGGCGGCCTGCTTATCTTAGTGTGCGGTTGCCATGGAAACAGCATCCCTTGTGAGATGCTGTCATAACACTTCAGTGTGGTTTGGAACACTTAAAGACACAGTCTCCTTCCTGGGCTCAGCCACGGGGCAGCAGTCAAGTGACTGGAGAGAGGCAGGGCAGGAGGGAAGAAGCAGGCAGGCCTCCGCTTTAGACAAGTCTGCCTTCATCATTTGAGGGTTTGGATTCGCCAGCTGCCTGTGTCTCCATGAAGCTGGCTCGATGATGCACATTTTACAAAAGAGGAAACAGAGGGTAGATGGATTAATTCATCATAGCAGATACAACTAGATACAGGTTCCTGGTCTGCTAGCTGGATATCTGAAGCCTAAAAGGTTCCTGGAACAAGTCCATGAAATTCTGGGTTCAAAGCACTCCACATCCAAGATCAAAAACTACCTGGGAATTAATCAGATTCCAAGAGGTAAACAGTTTCTCCATGGGAGAAGATCTCCGTTGCAGGGAGATAGAGTTGAACCAGTAGGTGGGGACTCAGAGAGCTAGGAGTGGCCAGAGTAGGTCTAGGTAGTAGTTTTAGCTGTGAACTCTTTGCTGGAAGCTTATTGCATGCCTAGTCTCACCTGTGTGAGCAGGCTGGCACTACTGCAGTAAACCACTGTCTGGGTCTCTTGTTGTCCCATCTGCCCCACTGTTTGGATGCATGGAGATGGGAAGACTGCTATGGATGCTCACCTGGGCCAAAGGTGTGCTTTCTGGTGCCTTATGCATGTCTGAGTGCTTCCCCATTGTCATTGTTCAACAGGAGCACCCTGGACCTGGGCTGTTCACTCAGAGCAGGAATGAGAAGGGCTTTGGGGGAGCTCACTTCCAGTAGGATAGCGATGCTCAAAGATCTTTTTCATAAGGCCTGCCTCAAGCGTCCTTTTTTTATTGATACAGGGTTTCTCTGTAGCTTTGGAGCCGGTCCTGGAACTAGCTCTTGTAGACCAGGCTGACTTCAAACTCACAGAGATCCGCTTGCCTCTGCCTCCAAGGGCTGGGATTAAAGGCGTGCACCACCACTGCCTGGCTTCAGGCTTCACTTTTAAGATTCATCCCTAGTCAGAAGCCTGGCCCAGCCATATAGCTCCTGTGTCTCCACAGACCATAAGCTCTGTGATTCCTGTTGCCTTGAGAGCTATCCTTTCCTTCAGCTCCACTTTCACTCAGCTGAGCCTTGCCATGGACTGTCTGTCCGCTCTGCTGGTGTTCTTCCCTAGGATGAGGTCATTGACCTTCCATATAAACCAAGGCATCTTCTCGTAAGGCTTTCTGACCCTTGTCCCACCATGGCCAGGCAGCTATGACATCACCCGCACCCAGCTCACTGAAGTCCCATGGTGGACCACTGCCAGCTCTCTTCCTGCTGCTTGAGGCTGCCATGAACCCCAAGGGTTGTCTTCATCACCAAGTTCATACTGTCCACATGTGCCTGCCACTGAGAAAGTACGAAGGATACAGAATGAGTGTGTAAGACTACATGCATGAAGCATGAAGCATGAAGCATCTGCTGTATGCCAAAAAGCAAGACCGACTCCATAGTCCCATGAGCCCAAGGCCCTGCAAGGCTGCCACTGGTTTCTTCTTCCTTCCCTGTTTCTACCTGACCCTCACTCTCTGCTCCACAACCAGTCCCTGTCCTCGGACCTCAGGGCTCAGGGTCCACATCCATGCCACAGGCCATGGTCAGGTTGTCTCTGCTCAAATGTCAGCCCACAGAGAAGACAACCAGCCTTATCCTCATCCTTTGTTACAGTCCCCAGGGCTGTATACACACACACACACACACACACACACACACACACACACATACATACACATAATTAAGATGAGCTAAGAATAGATCTTTAATTGTGTACATAGATTTATAAATACATGATATTACATAACATGGGAAAGCATTTGTTGTCTGTGAATTCGTTCACATCGAATCCATGATGAGCTGTTGGCGTTCCAAGGAGAGTGGACGCTACGCTCCCTGAAGGGAAGTGTTCTGCTCACCACTGTAGCTCCAGGATTCAGAAAATGATCAGCAGCATACTGTGAATACTCAATAAATGCTTTTAAATGAATACATCTAAGACTGGCCCAGACTTCCCACGGAGACAGTGCTTTGCTTGTCAGAGCTGGACTGAAGATGGCTGGGTTAAACTGCTGAAGCCCAGGACCCAAGGCAGGAGCACTGTCCCACCTGCGGGGTTCTGGACTGAATCAGGAGAATGCCAAGCTGAGCACCAACATTCACCTCCCTCTGCTTTCTGAGTATGGGTGTAATGGCCACACGCCTTAGGCTTCTTCTTTGACAGGACGGACTGCACCCTCAAGCCACAGCCAACCCCCCCCCCATGCTGCTTTCGCCAGGTCTTTCTGTCACAGCAATGGGAAAGGTAGCAAATATGACACCCATTTGTGTAACAAGACACTGAGCTGTTCTTCAGCCTAGTTCTACCAGCCACCGAAGCCATCAACTGCCAAAGCCCCTCTCCAGGTCTCAGTGAGTTCATCGAAGGTGAGAAGGGTGTGTCCCAGACAGGGAGGTACACTTGGAAGCCTCACAGTGTCTTACTGGCTTGTCTTACTGTTTGACTCAGTGTCAGAGCCCCCTCTCTCTTTCTCTCTCTCTCTCTCTCTCTCTCTCTCTCTCTCTCTCCCCCTTTCTCTCTCCTTTCCTGCGGGTCAGAGCAAGGGAGTCTGTGCAATGCTAAACACACCACACTTGCATCTGCTCCAATCTTCTTGGGCCCTTACAGTTCAGTTACGAAGTTACTGCTTCCATAACCAGCCGAGGTTCCTGACTCAGGGACAGGGTGAAGCCACATGCAGGATGGTGTCCACCTGACTGCTCAGAAAACCCAGAGAGGCTAACATCCCTGAGCATGAGCTGTGTCCCCTCCATCCCCACCCCTAGGTCCGCAAACAAGCAACCAAGAACTCTGGCACGGATGAGGACTTGAGGGAATGTCTCGGTCCTTGACACCATGCACGGTCCTGGCAGATAAGGCGTGCAGAAGAGGGTGCTTGTCTCCAGAGCACCTAGACCTACATCTTAAACATGAATCACTGTTTTTCCCGTTTCCAGTGTGCCCTGCTGACAGACTATGAAAATAAATATGTTTTCTGCTGCTTCTGGGGATATTTTTCTTCTCATTCTCCAAATACCATAATTCCTGGTATTCAGTATGCACCCCACCCCTGAATGACTTCCAGATCAGTGTCACCAATAGTAATGCCTCCTCCAGAGCAGGCCTTCCATGCATGATAAAAAGGCAGCCAGCTTTCTAAGCACCACAGGCTAGCCTCAGTCTTTCATGCTTCCTCTGGGTTTATCTCCTATGACTCCCTAAAGGAAAAGCCTCAGATCTGAGCTTGGGTGGCTGGCTCATCCCACACTCATGATGAGTATCTGTTGGGAACTGAGAATCTAAGAGCCTAGGGTGGCCCAGGCTCAGCTCCCGAAGGCACCAGAACCAGACAAATCAAGGACCGCTGATGAAGCCACAACACACATGAATGGAAGACGGGCTGACGAGGGTATCCTGCTCAGAGTGCAGGGTTTGCCATGCTTCACGCGTGTTTCAGAAAAGCCAAACAACACACACACACACAGTGTTTGGCCACTTGGTCCTAACTTTTATTAACAGTTGGGCAGAGATGAATGTAACATTACCACAGGTCGGGGACCTCCTGACGCCTGTAGAGCTCTTCCAGGAATAGCAGAAACAAAGTCACTAGTTTCGTGCCACCAGAGTCTGGAGTCATGTCCATACGCAGGACAGCCCTCCTCCAAGCTGCCCGTCCATTACTGTAGTGACTGGCTATGTATAGCTATTTGCATTAAATGAGAATTGAAGCCGAAGGGCCAGTTTCTCTGTCTTACTGGGCAGGAGTGCTGTGTGTGGTAAGTGGCTCCATGTTGGGAAGCACAGATCTGGAGCATTCCATTGTCACAGTTACCAGGGACAGCACTCAGTGAGGGTGGCAGAGGTGCCACTTCTGATAACCACAGAGGCTCTTCCTGGAGGCCCCTGCTCTCTCAAGTTCCAACCTGCCAGTTGTTTACTGAGCCCTGGCCTCTGAACCCTCATGTGACCCTTGAAAGGAAGAGGACAAAGTTTACTCAACCAGACTCTATTTCCAGCCTCTAAATTTTAGACCTCTTTATCAAAAATAATGGGGAGGTTATGGCTCACTAAGTCCTGCGTCCATCTCCCACGGGCTCACAGTGAGTGACCAGGGCTGTGACTTGGTGGTAGAGGGCTTGACTATCATGCTCAAAGGGTTTGAGTCCCAGCACTTAATTAACTGGGCATGGTGACACACACCTGCAACCCCAGCACTGGGGAAACAGTGGCAGGAGAGTCGTAAGTTCAAGGTTATCTTCAGGTACATAGTGAGTTCAAGGCTAGCCTTAGCTAACATAAGATCCTGCTCCAAAATGAAGGATGTTAAGTCTAGCCCTGCTAAAAACAGTCACTATCCCAATGTCTACATCATACAAGAGAAAGGGGGAAACCTCCAAACAAAGGGGACATTATCAACACTATAAGCCCACTGTGCCAAAGCTGCACGTGTAAAATGGAAAGTTGAAAACACCCCCGGGGTGCAGAGGGCTGAAAGACAAAGGAGGGGTTTGAGGAGAATACGACAGTGTGAATGGGTGGTGGGGCCTATAAAGAAAGGGAAAATTTATCACAGAGTTAAAGTCCTCACCCTCAAGACTGGCGTCTCAAAAGCTCTGCAGCTCTATTTAGACGGGAGTACTCAGCCAGACCTGCTGTTAAAACACAAACGGAGAGGCTGCGGAAGCAGTGAGGCGCTTGCTGAGTGAACTCTGCCTAGGGAGAGCAAGCTGGCCCTTCCGAATTCCTGGCTGTGGGGCCTGGAGACGGGTGTGTATCCCCTGCTTTCCTTCACAAATATTCTTTGTGTATTGTGGATGGCTAGCAAAAGCCTTCACAGTGATGGGATCTCTCAAACCCTGTGGAGCACCTGATTTGAGCATCTGCACTGTTCAGACTGATCGCTAGCTACACTTTGTCTTGGTACCATGTTTGGGGCAGTTAAAATCACCACCGAGATTTTTAATGATACATTTTATTTATACAGCACTCCGCATTTTTACAGCATCCGCCGCTGGCAGGAGCGGTGAATAATTTAGAATAAGGAGTGCAGCCAGCCTTCCATAGAATTCTCCAAACCAAATCTGCTGCCCACCTCCTAACCTCCCTG
The DNA here is from genome assembly GCF_037038515.1 of Microtus pennsylvanicus. Lineage (NCBI taxonomy): Eukaryota > Metazoa > Chordata > Mammalia > Rodentia > Cricetidae > Microtus > Microtus pennsylvanicus. Next base: position 70,561,968 of record NC_134580.1, read on the forward strand.
CACCTGCTGTGAGATGCCCCCCGCCCAAGTCTCAGTTTCCCAATAGGAAGAAGGTTCTCACTCTGTACAGTTTTCAGATGGTTCTGGGCTGGTCCTGGATCAGGCGGGGATTTTGCTATGCTCCGGGCATAGCTCAGAGCTCTGAGACACAAGCAGGGAGCAAGGCTAAGGCACTGGCTACCTCTGGAGTCCACTGTCCAGAGACAAAGGATATCACAAGGCATTTCCTTATGCTGAGATAAATGTAAGAGGCCAGAGCATGGGTCCCTGGGTCTCTGGGTCCCTGTGATGGTTAGACTTGTGAGCTTGGCTGGCTCACAAGGACACTTGGGTAGTCCCGTAAGGGTGTTTCTAGTGGGGACTAACGGAGGAGGAAAGACCTGTCCTAAATTTGGGTAGCATCATTCCATGGGCTGGTGCACTGAATAAAAAGGAGAAAGCGAGCTGAGCACCAGCGTGCGTCTCTTGCCACTTTCGGACTGCAGGTGCAACGTGATCAGCTCTCTCAAACGCTGCCATGGGGCTCCCTCCCAACCCCAACAGACTGCCATGTGCCCCCTGCCCCCAACAACTATCATGTGGCCCCCTTCTGCCCCTGACAACTGCCATGTGCCCCTCGCCCCCCACAGACTGCCATGTGCCCCTGTCCCCAGACTGCCATGTACCCCCCGCTCCCCACAGACTGCCATGTACCCCCCGTACCCCCACAGACAGCCATGTGCCCCTGCCCCCACAGACTGCCATGTGCCCCCCGCCCCCCACAGACTGCCATGTGCCCCCTGCCCCCCACAGACTGCCATGTACCCCCCGCTCCCCACAGACTGCCATGTACCCCCCGCACCCCCACAGACAGCCATGTGCCCCTGCCCCCACAGACTGCAATGTGCCCCTGCCCCCAGACTGCCATGTACCCCCCGCCCCCCACAGACTGCCATGTGCCCCTGCCCCCCACAGACTGCCATGTACCCCCCGCACCCCCACAGACTGCCATGTGTCCCCTACCCCCACAGACTGCCATGTGTCCCTGCCCCCCACAGACTGCCATGTGCCCCCTGCCCCCCACAGACTGCCATGTGCCCCCTGCCCCCCACAGACTGCCATGTGCCCCCTGCCCCCCACAGACTGCCATGTGCCCCTGCCCCCACAGACTGCAATGTGCCCCCTGCCTCCATAGACTGCCATGTGCCCCCCGCCCCCCACAGACTGCCATGTACCCCCTGCCCCCACAGACTGCCATGTGCCCCCCGCACCCCCACAGACTGCCATGTGCCCCCCGCCCCCCACAGACTGCCATGTGCCCCCTGCCCCCCCACAGACTGCCATGTGCCCCTGCCCCCCACAGACTGCCATGTGCCCCTGCCCCCCACAGACTGCCATGTGCCCCTGCCTCCCACAGACTGCCATGTGCCCCCCGCACCCCCACAGACTGCCATGTGCCCCCTGCCCCCACAGACTGCCATGTGCCCCTGCCCCCCACAGACTGCCATGTGCCCCCTGCCCCCACAGACTGCCATGTGCCCCCTGCCCCCACAGACTGCCATGTGCCCCCCGCCCCCACAGACTGCCATGCGTCCCCTGACCCCAACAACTACCATGTGGCCCTCTTTTGCCCCTGACTGCCATGTGCTCCTGCCCCCTGCCAGACTGCCATGTGGCCTTCCTACCCCCAGACTGCCATGTGGCCCTCCTACCCCCAGACTGCCATGTGGCCCAATCCTGCCCCCCGACAGACTGCACCCTTGAACTTTGAGTCAGAACGTTCCCTTCTTCACGCTGTTTTCACCAGGTATTTTTACACAGCGACAGTGTTGGGAGAGTTTAGCACAGTTTGAGGGCAGAGCTGGAAACTCAGTGGGCTTTGGGGGAGGCCATGGTTTGGCTCAGCTACTGTAAAGATGGGAAATACGTGGCTGTTGGTGATCAACTGTGGTTCAGTCCCTTCCCAGGCCTTGGTGGCAGGGGTGTCCCAGGAGGAACCTCGAACAGCAGCAAAACGACCACTGTGCACTGAACCCATCAGCACCCGTATCCACTCTACTGTGACTGTGTGTGTACCGCCTGTATTAAATGACCAGCTTTTAAGACGTGCCTCAGTTTCTCAGTCAACCACAGTGGCTGAGCCTTTTTCCTCTCATGCCACTAAGCTCCTGGTGCTCCTGGACTTCCCTGATGAAGCTGTCAAAAAGAAAGCCTTGTAGGTGAATTGAGGAAGTTGCACAAACAGTTGTGTTCCAGAGAACAACTTATGTGAGGCCGGCTCCTGGGGTGACGATGCAGTGGAACCTGGGAGGCAGCACACAGGGTACCAAGTGGATGGTACAGAGGATAGGGACAGAGCCTATGGCCATGACAAAGGTGTTGGGATCAATCCAGAGAGCTGGGGAGTTAGATGGAGTTATCCATGATGGAGAGGTGTTCTGCAGAGCTCTCTAGTGTGTGCAGGGAGCACAAAGGATCAGGCAAATATCCATGTGAGCAAGTGCAGAAACGGGGCTGGGGCATCCAGATGCACACGCTGTGGTTGCTGTTTTCCAGTCTGCGGCTTTTCTATGCATTTCCTTATATTGTGCTGAAGTTTTTCATTTTAATGAAGGCCAATTTATTGAATCTTCCTTTTATGGTTACTATTTTTAATGGCCCAAGAAATCTTTGTGTACTTACAAGGTCTTGAAGAGTGTTCCCTTTATTTTCCTTAAGAAATGAAGAATTTCTTTAACTTAATAATAAAACAGCAGCCCAAGTAAAAACTACATAGAAGACAAGCAGATAAGTATTTCAGGCAGGAAAATATATAAGTGACAGGAAATTTGTAGGAAAAAAAATCTCATTATCACTAGCTAAGCAGGGTGCAACGGAAGACAAGGGAAGTAGAGAGGGCTCTGTTCCAAAAGCGCTTATGGAGTGAGCATGAGGGCCTGGCTTCAGATTTGCAGCACCCACTTAAAAAAAACTGTGTGTAGTAGCAGGTGCTTCAATCCTGGTGCTGGTGAAGCAGAGACAGGAAGATCTCTGAAGCTTGCTGGCCAGCCTGTCAATCCAACCAGTGGGTTCTAGACTCAGGGTGAGTCCCTGCCTCAAAAATAACATAAAGACTTAGAGAGAAAGGCACTCCAACGTTGACCTCTGGCTTCACACATATCGTATGCACTTGAACCCATGTGAACACACACACAGACACACACACACACACAGACATACAGACACACACAGAGACACATACACAGAGACACATACACAGACACACAGACACACACACAAACACACACAGACACACACACACAGACACAGACACACACAAACACACAGCTATGCATGGTAGGACAGTCCGACAATTCTAGTACTCAGACAACTGAGGCAGGAAGATCCCATTCCCGAATACATAACAAGATTATGTCTAAAAAACTAACAACATTAAAACAGAAAGAGCTACACAGTGCAGCAGCGGACAGAAGGAAGTGAAAGAGACAGCAACAAGTGCTGTGCACTGGAAGAGCTGCCAGTCCCCGACACCACAGAGAGAAGTCTAAAACACTGCCTGCATTTTAGAACACACCTCAGGAGTGCCTTTTGATACCTTAAGCCTACATTTTATCTTTGATACAGTTATGATTCTAAGGCATTTAACAAGGGGAAAAAGTTTGTCTCCAACCACAGACTTGGACTCATTTTTTTTATTGAGGTGTAATTACATCATAGCCCAAAACGGAGGCAGTATAAAGGTCATCAAGACTAGTGGACAAACAAGTTGTTACAGACACAGAGCTGGAGACTCTGCTCAGCAACCATAAGGAAGCAGCTACTAATGCCTGCAACAACCAGGTGTAGTCTTCAAACATTAAGCTGAGTCATGGAAGCTGGAGATAATAGTACCTGCTGTAGGGTTCCGTGTGTAGAATGTTCTAGAACAGACAGAACTAGGAATGGAAAGCACTGTTGTCCCTAAGGAAGGTGTCATGGAGATATTCGGAAGGGATAGAAAACTTCTTTAATTTAAAAACTCACATTTATTTATTTATGAGTGTGCATATGTGTGAGCATGCACTCCTATGTTCCTGTCTCAACACACATGAGGAGAGGCCACTTTGCAGGAGTGAGCTCTCTCCTTCTAACTCTGTGGGTTCTGGGAATTGAAATCAGGTCACCAGACTTGGCAGCAAGTGCCTTTACCCACTGAGTCATCTTGCCAGCTGGACAACAGAGATTTCTGGACAGACAGAAACCCTGGTATCAAATGGGCCGTGTTGTACAAAGGCAAAAGGATTGTGCTGTCACTGTTTGGGTCTGCATCGTGAAGGGTTGTAGTTCATGGGGCAAGAGAACTAAAGGTTGTGTTATGGATGGTGTGGGAGTTCTGGGCCAGTTTTAGAACTTTAGAGCCCCGTATTGTTATAGAACATTGCAGATACGTGACGCTTGGCTGAAAGATTCCATCATTATCCAACAAAGATCTGTTGACCTACTGTGTACTGTCACAACCCCTGGACATTGGCACCTCAATGTCCGTCACCCATCAAGCAGCTGAGCAGACGGCGACATGCTTGTGTGCACACTGGTGTGTACCAAAGCGTCCCAAGAAAGCCATTCGGTGTTGTAATGTCCAGTTAAAGACATTAAAACATTCTGTTTAAGCCACTCAGAGCTGTAGCTGTACCTCAACTTGGACAGAGCTTGCCTAGCATGCACAAAGTCTTCGGTTAGAACCTCAACACCCTAACAAGTAGGCATAGAGACACACATCTGTAACCTCAGCCTTTGGGTGGTAAAAACAGGGAGATACTAATGTCACAGTCATCTTCAACTATATAGAGAGTTCAAGGCCAGTTTGAGCTTTAGGAGACAGCCCCCCTCCTCAAAAAATAAGACCCTACTCAGCTCCTTCTTTCCTTCTCTAGGGCCTACATTATCTAAACTTACATGGAGCAAAGTCCAAGCAGGTGAGGATCAAAGGGCCTCGGTCTGGTACCTGTGCTCGGCACACAGGTAACGGTGGCCTCCAGCAAGGTAGCAATCACAAAGTGGCGAGGCCACCAGTTTCTGGACACCCCATATCCTGTGCAGAGACCTCTAGAGTGCTGAACATACGTATGTGTTTCTTGACTGTATGTCTGCATACAGTAGACACTTGATAAGCGCAGGGCACATCAAGTCAGCACATCTACCCAGCCGTCCCTCTGTGGCTGGCATAAAGACTACAAGGAATTGCAAGAAGGAAAAGGGAGGACGTGAGAGGCAGGAACCAGCTTGATCTATTAACATTGGGAGAGAGGAGTGAATTCATTTCCTCCCTGTAATTTGCCTGTAAATATTCACGCGATTTCTCTCAGCCTTCCCATTAAAGATAAATGCACAAATCAACAAGCCAGTGGAGGTGTTCTGCACTCAGGCAGTGTTCCTCCCTTCAAACACCACAGTGACTTTGTGTTTGTTTTGAGACAGTCTCTAGTAGCCTAGGCTGACTGTGAACTCATTTTGTAGCCAAGGCTGGCCTTGAATTCCTGGTCCTCCAGTCTCGACCACCTGAGGGCTGGGACCTAGGTCTGTGTACCACCATACCTAGGACCCAATACTGGAGATGGAAGCCAGGGCTTTGTACATGCTAGGCAAGTACTCTAACTGAGCTATACCCTTAGGGTGACTAGCTAGTTTGGTGCCATTACTACCACCCTCAAGTAGTCCTGGGGATAAGCTGGGGGATGGGTGACAAAGCCAATCAGGAGTAGGTACTGTTTCCCAGGGACCTTAAGCAGACTGACTCACAGGACCCACAAATGGCTGATCCATCACCCCTTGGATCCATGCCAAGGGGACTCACTTAGTTGAGTTTGTCTCAGTAGAAAATCCCTTCCCTTTGACAGGGTCAGAGGTTACTCACAGATAGACCTCTGCATTCCTTGGGTCCCTTGATAAGAAGGAGGGGGGAGCCTGTTAAATCTTACAACTGCATGGCCTAAGGAGAGGGACACGGGTAGCAAAGAGGCCACCAGAGGGCCAGTTTGGTCCTGGCGGGGGGCTTATGGTTGAACCTTGTTAGGATGAAGTTTTCCAGGCAGACTCAGGGCCCCTCATAAGTAACTCACAGTCCCTCCTCAGAGAGGCCTTTCCTTGGAACCAGATTAGGGGGACAGGGATCTGGTAGGAAGCTTAGAGTCTCTCTCCTCTCTAGACTGGGGGAGTAGAACCAAACCCCATCCTATGTATGACATCTGCACATCACGAACCAAACCCACGGATGCTTAGGGAATTAAACTTGCTTCACCAAGCCCTGGGGTGATGGTGCCAAAGCTATGGCAGTAGCTGGGAGTCAAATACTTTTCTCTGAGTCCCAATGGTGGCCATTGGAGATAGGTCAGGCCACACTGGGATCCCATTTCACAGAAGGAAGCGAGGCCCAGAACTGCAATCACACAGGCGGGAGAGAGGGTAGAATTTGGATTTAAACTGGCCACCCAGGCTACAGGATCTTTCCCCACCAGGCCACAGAAAAGGAAGGAAGTGGGAGGATGCACAGTCCCAGGACATGTGTGCTTCTGATAAACTGGACGCAGAGCTTTGTCCCTTTAAATACACAGTCTCTGGTGGCCAGCCCACTCACAGGTCATCTAACATAGCACCCTCTGCAAGGAGGGGCCTGACTCACAAAGGAAGAAGCTGGGGCCAGGAGCTCATTGCTCTCCTGGCATTCAAGGCATCAGGGTTTCTGTCTGTGCCAACATCATAGTCACTGTTGCTGGCTATAGACCAGCTCTTTTCACCAGCCAGATGTGACCAGTGAGCCATCCACCAGGTAGACCTGACGCTCTGTATCCACTCTGCCTGAGCCCCGGGTTGCAGGGTATCAGTGGGGAGACAGAATGCAATGGCACAGAGCCCATGCCTGCAGGCTCCGCCAGTCAGGACTGGGCCACTCCATGAAGACTGACATTTCCCGTGGTGCTCCCACCACCCCCAAAGGATCCTCTGCCAGCACGGAGATTCAATTATGGTCATTATGGTGCACTTAGGAAAACCAGGGAGCAGGCTAATACATTTTCAAAAGATTGGCAACAACAGAGGTTGAATCAAAACGAGTTTCCTACTTAACCCTCAGTTAAACAGAAAATCCATTTAGCCACAGCGCAGCACCCTCCTTCCAGCCTCCGCTATTGTTCTTCCTTTAAACTGCCTGCCACTTAGCTTAACATCTTTAACACCCAAAAGCCGTCTTAGAATTAAAACTAAACCACTGACGGACAGCAGGATGACATCAACCTCTAGGGCAGTGGTTGTCAACTTTCCTAACGCTGCGACCCTGTTTATACAGTTCCCCATGCTGTAGTGATCCCCAACCAGAAACTTCTTCCATGGCTACTTTGTAACTAAAATTCTGTTATTGTTATGAATCACAATGTAAATATCTGATATGCAGGATATCTGATGTGTGACCTTCCCCAACATACACAACAGGGTTGAGACCCACCCCCTACACACACACACACACACACACACACACACACACACACACACACAAACGGGGTCGAGAGCCACAGGTTGAGAACCTCTGCTCCAGGAGTTTGCAGTCCAGGACTCAGCTTCCTCAAACCAACAGGGCAAGAAAAAAAACCACCCTTGGTGGGCACCAGAGGAGCAGCCCAGAGTCCCAAGAGAGAGGATTAATTGACACCACCGCGTCACAAACCAAACACCACAGTCACTGGGTGACTCTCATAAGAAGGATGAGGCTAGTTTGCACTTAGACCCAGTGATCTCCAAGTGTGCTAAGCTGCAGTGGACTGAGGTTAGCTCCCCCATTAACCAGGAAAGACCCTCATCTATTTGGTCACAGGGTTTCTGTATTAACTACGGTGTCACTGTTTAGATATTGGTACCTTTTGAAACTCTTACAGTGTGTGAGGTGCACAGTCCCCACCAATGTGGCCACCGGAGGGCTAGCCTCCCCCAAGCAGGGGCTTGCAGTGGGACTGTGTTGAGAAGTCTTCCAGACAGCCTCAGAAACCCTAACACCACAGGTCCCTCCTAGCGTCTTTCTTTGAGACTAGTGGAAAGGGATATGGAATGACACCACAGACCCACATACTACAGGCTTGGTCCTTGGTACTCCTGGGAGCAGGGAAAACTTTAAGGGTTTGCTTCCTTTTGCTGCAATAAAGACACCATGACCAGAAACAACTTGGGGAGGAAAAGTGTATTTCATATTACATGTCTCGATCACTGAAGAAGCCAAGGCAGGAACTCAGGCCGAGACCATGGGGGATGCTGCTTACTGACTAGCTCTTTAAGGCTTGCTCGGCTTGCATTCTGATACACTCAGGATCATCCCTCTAGGGATCGCACCGCCCACAGTGAGCTGAGCCCTCCCACATCAATAATTAAATAAGAAAAGACTTTAAAGACTTGCCTATAGGCCAGTATGAAAATGCTAGCTTGTGTCAGGTTGGCAAAAATAAAACAAACAACAACAACAAAATAACAAGAGCAGGAACTCAGAAGGAGTCTTCAGGTCACTGAGGTGTGTCCTTGAAAGGGTTAGGAGAATCCTTCCCCTCTTTCTTTTCCCTTCATCACTCGCGACATGAACTGTTTGCTTGGTCACACATTCTCACCAGAATGCTCCGTCATAGCAAAAAGCAACAGGGCAACAAATGACTGAGATATCCCAGACTGTGAGCCTAAATAAACCATATCTATTTATAAGTGGTTTATCTTAGGCATTTGTTACAGTAGTACCTGGCTAATACACTGGCAAAAAGATACTCCAAGGATAGAGTTGAGAGATAAACCACACAATGTTGGGCTAAGTTTAAATTTCAGAAAACAACAGATAAGTTTTCCATTGATGTCTTAAATAGTACATGAAACAAATACTTCCCGGGGCTGACTATACTAGAAATATATTTCATGGGGCTCAGTCTGTTCAGAGCTTGCCATATGACCCAGTTAGGGTTACTATTGCTGTGATGAAACATCATGACCAAAAGCTAGCTGGGGAGGAAAGGGTTAATTTGGCTTATACTTCCACATTGTGGTGCATCATTGAAGGAAGTCAGGACAGGAACGCAGAGGCAGGAGATGATGCAGAGACCATGGAGGGGTGTTGCCTACTGGGTTGCTTATCATGGCTTGCTCAGGCTGCTTTCTTATAGCGCCCAGCACCACCAGGTCAGAGATGGCTCACAGGCTTGCCTACATTCAGAGCTTATGGAGTCATTTCCTCAGTTGAGGCCCTCTTCCCTTCAATAACTCTAGCTTGCGCCAAGTTGATGTAAAGTTAGCCAGCATGTCATGTAAGGAATACCTAAGTTCCATTCCCAAACTCTATGTAAAAGCCAGCCAAGGTACCGTGATTGTTATCTCAGCACTGGGGAGGTGGAAACAGGAAAATCTCTGGAAGCTAATTGCTGAGCTCCAGGTCCCAGGAACAGAGTCTGCCTCAAAAGCCAGAGTGGAGGGTGCCCGAGGGAGACTAGCACCTAAGTGTGTCCTCTGGTCTTTACACACACACACACGAACATGCACATGGTCACACATATCCCCTGTCCGATGGAGCTCACATTTAATGGAGCATCCTGTGACCGTGCTTGTGAGCTCTAGAAAGGTTCTCAAGAGGCAAGCAAACAATGGTGGCTGTTGGAAGACAGCAGCCCCATGCAGCAGCAGGGGTCCTTGCACTCTGGCATGCTGCAAAGCAGCCGCACACACTGCCCTGAAGTGAGAGATGGGAGTGAAGAAAAGCAGGAAGCCGACAGAGAGGCCCTTCAGAGCCAGAATTCCGTGGAAGCCACGCCTGGGCAGGCATGAACAAAGACAGGAAAGGAAGGGGCCTCTCATCCTGAGGGGAGCAACAGAGCTCGCCGGCCTTTTCCAAGCTCCCGACTGTTGTTTTACGGCCTGAACAATAACAGACACACTCACGCAACCCTTGTTATCTTTGGAGAACATCCTGGTGGTCTAACCTATTGCAAGCAGTTTGAGGCCGGAGATTGGGGTTTTCAGTGTTTACACTGAGCGATGCTAGGAGTGCCTGTAGGGGAGAAGGAGGAAAGGAGGGTGAATTACAGAGCTCCTTGGGCACAAGTGCCAGGGCTGGCCAGTCCAATGTGTTAAGGACTTCCTAAGGGCCATGGGGATTTCTCCAGCAGGAGTGGCCAGCACTGTTCTGGTTCTCCTTGCTGCCTCCAGGAGGCTTCAAGGTCATGGATGGATGCTATTTGGACAGTGGACAATCCCAGCTCCAGCGTCTGGACTGAACCCACCCCCCCGTCACTGATCCTCTGCCTTTCTAAAGAGCCACCATCCAGCCCGACAGTGTAAAACGCAGACAAAGCCAGAGAGCTTGGACAGCAAGACAGCAAAGGGGCTCCGCACCTCATCCACCAGACCCAGGGCCTCCTGCAGAACATGCCACCCTCGTGGCTCAACAGTGCCTCAGAAGTCTCTTCTTTGAAGTTGATCTCAGTTCCTGAGGGACCTTTCCTACTGAAAAGACTGTCTGGGGAGTCCTGGCAGAAATCCAAGACAAAAACCCCCAGATCCCAATCTCTTGGTGTTTATGCAATTTTTAATTAGAAGAGCTGCTTCCACGCAGGGCTAAGCAGAAAGGGAAAGGCTGTGGAGGTGGAGGGATGGGTAAGGGCAAAAACAGGGGTCCCACCGAGCTAAGCAGGTGGGACTGACTTCTCAGAGGCCACCAGGGTAAACTGCCACTCTGGGGACGAAGCTTTGCAGTCAGTTCCTCGAATTCCAGGCCAGATACAAAGACGGCACTGAGACTCAATGCCCGTAGGAAACTACAGCCGGACAGGTACCAATTTAGGACCCATCTCCAGGACAGGGCACCAGGAACTCCACAGTCACATGGCAGGACCCAGTCACAGGTCCCTTCCCTGTCCTCACCGAGTTTCACCATCCCCACCCTCCTGCAAGAACCCATGGGAGGGGGATGGAGAGATGGCTCAGTGGTTAAGAGCATTGCCTGCTCTTCCAAAGGTCCTGAGTTCAATTCCCAGCAACCACATGCTGGCTCACAACCATCTGTAATGAGGTCTGGTGCCCTCTTCTGGCCTGCAGACATACACACAGACAGAATATTGTAAACATAATAAATAAATAAATAAATAAATAAATAAATAACCCATGGGAGTCATTTACCCATTACTAGTGAGGGAAGGAGGCGGTGGGCTTTCCTCCCAGGGAGCCGGTAACAAGGGTAAGACTTGCATGTATGGGATGTTAAACCTTAAACCTGGGGCTGGAAAGATGGATCAGCCATCAAGAGCACTTACTGACTTTGCAGAGGACACGGGGCCAGTTCCCAGCACCTACGGGATGCCTCATAACTGTCAGTAACTCCAACTCCAGAGGACACAATGCCTCCTCTGACCTCCATGAGCCTCTGCATGCAGCTGGTGCACATACATACACCCAGGCACACATCAAACTGAAAACCAAATCAAACCTGAAACCAACTAAAAACAAACAATTTGGAGCAGGTCAGAGATAAAACACTGATTTGAGAATGACCTTGTGGTGACCTAGGGTCTAAGCGATCCCTGCAATCTCTAGCAGGTTTTAATGGTATGTACAGAAACTTCCAAAGAATATCCTGTCTGCCTGCCTTTATTCATTTCTTCTTTCCTTGAGGGTCTGGTGGGCCAGGGAGATGGCTCGCCTTGGGAAAAGTTTGGAACTCAATCCCTGGTGCCCAGAGTAGAAGCTGAGACTCCCTTCTAAAAGTTGCCTTCTGAGCCCTCCTCCACAAGCCCTGGCATACTTATGCACACACACTTTGTGTATTCATAACACATATATAAACATACGCATGTCTGTAGCTGGGCATGGTGGTGCAGCCTTTAATCCCAGCATTTGGGTGGCAGAGGTGGATCTCTAAGTTTGAAGATAGCCTGCTCTACAGAGCAAGTTACAGGACAGTCAGGATTACATAGAGAAACTTTGTCTTGAGAAGATGGAGGGGGGTGTATGTATGTATGTATGTATACATGCACACTCGAACAGTAAATTAAAAACATATAAAAGAAGGTCTTGCCATGCAGCATAGACTGGACTAGCACTTGCTTCATCCTCCTGCCTTAGCCTCCCAGGTGCTGGCACGGCAGGTGTGTTTACCACTCCCTTTCAGCCTTTGGCCTGTTCGCCTTTGAAGAGCATCGTGCTTGTGTGAGGGATGACGCAGAGGGCACCCGTTCATTTCAGCAGAGCCAACAGCTGTGGATTGAGAGACGTGTTCATTTCCAGAGCAATGGGCCAGAGGCGTCCAAGCTCCCCATGGTGCCGGCTATCCTAAGGTTAAACGGCAGCTTTCAAACAAGCAGTAGAGCTTTGACAGCAGGGAGGAGGATATACACAAGGATATATATATATATATATATATATATATATATATATATATATATACAGTGATGGCGGGGATGAGGATATACACACAGATATATATACACAGTGATAGCGGGGATGAGGATATACACACAGATATATATACACAGTGATAGAGGGGAGGAAGATATATACACAGATATATACACACAGTGATACACACAGTGATAGTGGGGATGAGGATATACACACAGATATATACACACAGTGATAGCGGGGAGGAAGATATATACACATGGATATATACACACAGTGATAGTGGGGATGAGGATATACACACAGATATATACACACAGTGATAGCGGGGAGGAGGATATATACACATGGATATATACACACAGTGATAGTGTGGAGGAGGATATACACACAGATATATACACACAGTGATAGCGGGGAGGAGGATATATACACATGGATATATGCACACAGTGATAGTGTGGAGGAGGATATACACACAGATATATACACACAGTGATAGCGGGGAGGAAGATATATACACATGGATATATACACATGGATATATACACACAGTGATAGCGGGGATGAGGATATATACACACGGATATATATACATGGATATATATACACATGGATATACACACATGGATATATACACACAGTGATAGCGGGGATGAGGATATATACACACGGATATATACACATGGATATATACACACAGTATACACACGGATATATATACATGGATATATATACAATGGATATACACACATGGATATATACACACAGTGATAGCGGGGATGAGGATATACACACAGATATATATATACACAGTGATAGCGGGGAGGAGGATATATACACACGGATATATACACATGGATATATACACACAGTATACACACGGATATATATACATGGATATATATACAATGGATATACACACATGGATATATACACACAGTGATAGCGGGGATGAGGATATACACACAGATATATATATACACAGTGATAGCGGGGATGAGGATATACACACAGATATATATATACACAGTGATAGCGGGGAGGAGGATACACACATACACTGGATTGCTGCCAACTCTAATGCCAATGCCATGTGTGCCATTCACTGAAACTTGTGAGCGTCACTTGTAAGAATTTCTTCAAATACATTTTCTTTGATGTGAAAATATTCTTAAGTGCATTGAAAACATGTGAATTCAGGAACGAGAGCTGGTTCCGTGGTTATGAACGCTGTCTGGTCTTCCAGACAACCTAGATTCAGATCTTAGTACCCACATGAAGGTCATGTCTGTAGCTCCAGTTCCAGCGGACCCAACACCCTTTTATGGCTTCCATGAGCATTGCATGCATGTGGAACATAAACATATATGCAGGTAAAACATCCATACACATAAAAGTAAATATTTTAAAGTATTAATCCTCAGGAGGTTGAAGAAGTAAGGTTGTGAGTTCAAGACCAGCCTGAGCTACATAAAGAGGTCCTATCTCACAAAAAAAAAGCAGTTTCAATTGACTGGTTCTTGTAGCTTTGTTCTTTCTTTATTTCTTTATTTTTTGTTTGCATGTGTGTGTGTGTGTGTGTGTGTGTGTGTGTGTGTGTGTGTGAGCATAGGACCATGAACACCACAGCACACATGAACACCACAGCACACATGTGGAAGTCAGTTCTTCCCTTCCACCATGTGGTTCTGAGGGATCAAACTCAGGTCACCAAGCTTGGTGGCAAACTTGAGCCTTCTTGTTGACCCTCATCTTGCATTTGTATGGGTTGTAGTGGTCACCTCCAGGGTCCCGCATACAAAGATCATCACAGATCTGACTATCTGAGCCCTCTTCTGTACTCCACTATAAGTGGTCTCATTCCACTCCTGTGGCTGAAGACAATCTCATGCAGAGAGGTGGGTATTAAACCCTCTGCCCAGGGTGAACTATGCCGGAGTAATAGCTGCATGTGTGCGCTGGATATGGGGCTCCCAGAATCTTTCTGGATGATCAGTGGATGAGATAACGCTGGACTGGAAGAGAGGAGAACTCGGGGAAGCATGCAGTCTCTTCAATATGTGCAGACCTTGACCAACCCACTCAAGACCCAAACGGAACAGAAGGCCTAAGTGCCTCCTCGTGAGAAGCGGATGAGGAGCAGCACACGGGGACCCTTCCTTCCAGCAGCGCTGCTCCTCCTCTCCACCTTCCACCGTGGGAGGACACAGAATGCCCTCTGAAGGAATTGTGGAGACACAGTCTTCACTAGATAATTTAACCCAAATCTGACACCTCAGTCCTAGTCCCCAGCCTCTACTCAGGAGGGGGCAGGGGCATTTTTTTTAAAAAAGTATCCAGCCTTGAGTATCTTGTGATAGCAAAAAATGGACTAAGCCACTAAGTGAAAAAAGACTTCACCAGCTTGACTTCCTGACCCAGAACACTGGCTCTCCTTCCTTCCTCTCCGGCCCGCAGACAGAACCCTGTACCATTGATTCTACTGGATCTCCAGCTTGCCAAGTGCTGGTCCTGGTATCTCTCAGCCCCCATCATTGCAGAAGCCCATTCCTTGCAACACACACACATACATACACACATACATACATACAAATACACACACATGCACACACACACATATACATACACAAACATACACATACGTACATACATATAAATACACACACATACACATACATACACACATACATACAAATACACACACATACACACATACATACACACATACAAATACACACATACACACACATAAATACACACATACATAAAACACACACACATACACATACACTGTTGGTTCTTATTTCCATTCCTATGTGAAACCCTGCCTACGCCTAGGTATAACTATAGAACCAATTGCTTTCTCACTTGAGAGAGCAATAAGCACATGAAATTTGAAATAAAAAACAGGACAAGACTGGAGAGATGGCTCAGCATAGAAGAGCACACACTGCTTTTGCAGAAGAACTGAGTTTGGTTTTCAGCACCCATGTGAGGCAGCTCATAACTGTAACTTCAGGAGATCCAAAGCCTCTGGCCCCCACAGGCAACATCATTCATGTGCACACACCTACACACATTTATATAAGTAAAGACAAATCCTTTTTTAAAAGCATTTCTACGAAGACACAAACAAAAGAAATACTTTAGTTTAGTACAAGACCCGTTTGGAAAAATATAAAACTCTGATGAGAAGAATCAAAGAAAAATAAAGCATAAAAGGACGGTCCACGTCCGTGGGTACGAGGACTCACTAATGCCCACTTATCAAGGATTCCCAACTAGAACTCCAGGCTTCAACAGAATCTGGCCAAAGTCCCTCAAGACATTTTGTGGATAATAACAAACGGATTTTAGGGTTTACATATATAGGAAAGGCAAACAAACACGCTAGTTAACCGGGAAAATCAACGGTGTTAAATAACCAAGGCTGGGAACAGGAACTGCTGGTGGTAAGACACACTGTACTGCCAGAGTAATCACGACCGTGTGGAACCGGCCAAAGAGCAAACTGGTTAATGGAACAGACATGAGTGCAGACATGGACCTCATAAATCCTGTCAGCTGGTATCTGACAAAGAAGCAAGGGTGACATAATAAAGAAAAGAGTCTATCCAACCAGTAGTACTGAGAAAGCTAGATGCTGCACAAAAACCATCCCCACCATTGTTACCATTACCATCATAGTCATTACCACAATCATCACCATCATAATCACCATCATCACAACCATCAATATCATCATACTGCTATCACCATAATCACCATCACCACCATCGCATTTGTTAACATCACAGTCTCATACCACCACCATCATCACAACCATCACCGTCACCATGATCATTACCACCACCATCACCGTCACTACCACCGTTGTCATTGCTACCACTACCGTCACCATCAAAATATTCATCAGCATCATTTAAACAAAGGCCTTTAACAATTTACAGAATTTAACTCAAAATGGAGCACATACTTAAATGTACAATGTAAAACTATAGAGAAAAACATTTAAAAAAATAAAAAAGCTAGATAGCCCTGCTCAGCGTTGTAATCACACCTGTAAGTCCAGCACTAGGGAGGCTAAGGCAGAGAATTGCAGGGTGGAAGCCAGCGGGGACCATGTGTCTTATGAAGAAAGAGAAGAAAGAGAGAGGGAAGAGATGAGGGAAAGAATTGAGTTCTTAGTCCTGAGAAGACGCGGATTTGATGGCCATGCTCGGGACTCAGTGATCAGCCCAGACTGTGATTGGGTCGGAGACACCCTGGAATCGGCAGCGCTGTGAAGACAAGAAAAGATGTGTAGGTGCCGGTGGAGGGAGGGGAATGGCTGGGTGGGCCTTAGACACCTCTAGAGGGGTGACGTTGTCCTGTGGACGTGCCGTGTTTGTTCTCATTTGTCAGACCCTTCACGTGAGCTTCCGACTCGGCAGTGACAGGTCAGCGAGTACTCACTGACCATGTCACCGTCTCGATGAGGTGTGCCCTCCGTGGGGAGCTGTGTCCGTGGAGATGGCAGGCATGTTAGCAAACTCCCCATCTTCCCTCCAGTTTGCTATGAACCTGAAAGTTCTCTGGGGAGTAAGGTCCATTTAGAAAGAAAATGAATGATCTCTTTCCTCGAGCCTACAGTGTCCTTCCTTCATGACGTGAGAGGGTTGCTCCTTTCCCTGCCTTCAGTGACTCTTGGGACAGGTGACAAATGGTAACGGCCCACACAGTTGCACCACCAGCTGGGCCAGGCTTCTCCCTTTGTTGGCAGGATATTTGATACAATATTCTATTCTATTTTTTTCACAAGGAAAAGAGGTAGCTGGGTGCAGAGCAGGTCGGGAGACTTAGAAGAGGTCCGTTTCTACTGCTGCTTGCTGTGTGACCTTAGGCTGGTCACTCGCCCTCTCTGATGCTGACAGGGCCCTTCCTCCCCGACTCGGTCTGCCGTTGAAGCCTTTCTCGAGCTGTGATTCTCAGCTCCGATTTGCATCATTATTAAATGGTAGCGGCCGCGTCTGCTCGTCGCTGCTGTTGCACGACAGAGAAAATCAATTTGCTCGCTGGGGAAATGAAGACATTATTATCTCTCCAAGATGTCCAGAAATAGGGATGCTACTGAGCAAGCAGGCCTGTCTGCCTGGCTCCGTGACAACTGAGCCAGGGATCTGGAGGCTCCCAGGTAAAGGGTCCGCTTGGCCTTGCCTCCTGTAGGGGCCACTGGTGTGTCACCCCCAGGGAACCTTAACTTGTGTAGACTTAAAACTGAACTTGAGGGGCTAGAGAAATTGCTCAGGGCTTAGAGCACCTGTCGTTTACGGAGGATAAGGACTTGGTTTCAGCACCCACATGGTGGTTCACAACCAGGGAACCTGGTGACTTCTCCCCACCTCCACAGGCACCAGGCACACAAGTGGCGCACACACTCAGGCAAGACACGAATACACACAAAACCAATCTAAAAATATATAAAACAAAATAGCAACTCGGGAATTTGTAAAGAGAAGAGGGCACAGATCTGGGCTGAAAGCCTTCCAAAGGGGCAGAAATGGTAGGGCTGTTGTGAGTTACAGGTACGCACAGGAACAGCCTAAGCTGGAAAGCTCTGGAAGGTACTGGTGAGTGAGAAGCAGACCTGGGTGCTGAGACTCTGTCCCCAGGCACAGAGCCAGGAGGACACTAAAAGAGAGACTTGTCTGGAGGATGCTTCTGTAGCTATGCTCCGGCTGGAGGCCCTGAGTCAGGCTGTGTGGGGCTGGCAGCAAGACGATGACATCACCTTTGGGAACACTGGTGCTCCATCATCCTCACTGCCCTAAGGGCACAGCTGTCCCTGAGCATCTTCCCAGGCTCAGGGATGGGCTGAGACCATCACCCGGGCTGGAGTTCTCCTTCAAGCCCTGTGCCATCATGCCTAGGGATGGACCACTGGAAAAGGTGGTGTCCCCAGCCACAGCGAATCCTGATTGCAGCTTGAAAATGTGCAGTGGGGAAGCGGGAACCCCATCAGGATGTGGGACTCACTGTACCTCAATATCACACCCAACACCAAGGACATAAGTTTTCTCTAGAGGAAGGCTGGGCTCTGAGGCTGAGGAGCGGAGTGACCCAGGCTGAGTCTGCCCAGAGGAGGGGTACAGGAAGTCATCCCAGAAGGAGGCCAAGGTAGCTGGGGCCCCTCAACCAGCAGATGAGCAGGACCAGGGCTGGTGTGTGAAGAACAATAGCCACGGTTGTTCTCTGCAACCCCAGAAAGCAGATCCAAGCCAGGCAGAAGCATACAGGCTCCTGCTCAGCCCATTAGAGCCACTCCCCGCAGCAGCACGAATCCCTGAGGGTGAATAAGAACCCCAGGGACAGATCCAATCAGTTGAGTCACCATTAAGCTACTCCAACTCTTTGCAAGGCTGACCCATTGGGCCTTTCTCAACCCTTTGTATGAGAAGAAATGGAGTTTTGATCCCCCTTTTAGAGCCAGGGAAAGAGCTCAGAGAAGTTTAGTGACTTGGCCAAGGTAACACAGGAAGGCAGAGCTGTCACAACACTCCCTATAGGAGCAGAGAGGAAGTTGATCAAGGCCACCTGTCACCTCTGAGGTCTTACAGAATGTGTGGGATTCTTGGTCTATCTGCCCTGCAGTCTCTCAGCTCCAACACAGCCCCCACCCACGACTTCTCTTCTCCATCTTGTCAGCAGCCTCTCAGATGCCCCATCTCACTCTGGAGTCTTTTGGGGTACAGCAGTGAGCCTCAGAATCACACACAGAGCTAGTCACCAAAACAAAGAGGAACTGGTCTGGGACAGATAGATGGCCAGTGGAATGGAGTTCAAAGCCAAAAAATGAACCCACATGATTGGCTCATTCTCTCAGCAGAGTAAGAGACAAACGGGGCAGGGAAGGACAGCGCTTGATGGAGCTGTGACAGCTCCATCCTCTACCTCACTCCACAGAAAAGTCAGGGCTCCCAAAGCAGCCAATGTTCTAAAAATAACGCTAGAAGTGCAAACTCCTGGAAGAAACCAGAGGTGGCTCTTCAAGACCTTGTATTTGGTAATGGATTCTTGGACAGGACATCAAAGAAGGCACGGACAACATCAACCAAACAAAACAGAGCTCTGAGATTCCTCTGCTGGGGCAGAGGGGTCTCCATCACCTGCTCCCCTCCTGCCATCATCTGCTTCTTGTGGGCAGACTCTGCAGACTTCATAGAGGGCTGGCTGGCAAGATATTCTCTCTCTCTCTCTCTCTCTCTCTCTCTCTCTCTCTCTCTCTCTCTTCCTCTCTCTCCCTCTCTCTTCCTCTCTCTACCCCTTTCTCTCCTTCTCTCCCCCTCTCTCCTCTCTCTCAGTCCCTCCCTCTGTCCCTCCCTTCCTCTCTCTCCCTCCATCTCTCTCCCACTCTCTTTCTTCCTCCCCCCCCCCCATGTACAAGGTCTTATTGTGTAGTCAAGTCTGACCCCTCTTGATCTTCTTGCCTCCCTCTCCCTGAGTGCTGGGACGACAGGTGATTGACTGGGAGCTTCTTTTGTCCTGTCCTGTGCACAGTATGCAAAGCTGGGTAGAGAATTAGTGAAGAGTGTCACCATGCATGGAAGATGTGCCCTTTGGGTGTTCAACAAACAGTTTCAGGAGCAGGAGACCTGTACTGAGTTCTTCCCTAACCTCGTGGTAGACATGAGTCCTGGAGCAGGTCACTAACTTCTTGGACACCCAAATGGCTCCACCCATAGGAAGCCTAGGAAGCTGACTTTTGTGTATAGGCGCAACCTGCTGAAGGGTGATTGGGCGTGATAGCTCCCAGCTTGGAGTAGAAGCTGGGAAAAGCAGCTCACACTCCTGGTGGCTTCAAGCCCTAGTACAACAGAGCTGAGTGCTCGCTGACACAAGCCAGACCCCTTTCCCAGCCATTTTTAGAGCAGGCACAGGAAAAGGTACGTGTCTCCTGGGAAACGTCACTGTTCGTTGATAAACATCCACTCCTATGTCTGGAAGCCTGAGTATTTTTAGGAAGGCCCGCTGAGAGGCCACAGGACCCCCAGGAGGGCTGCCGTTGTGAACACAGCAGGTAATTCCCAGTGCTCGTCACCCTCCCTCACCATACCTGATAATAGTGCTGAGGACGCAGGGCGGATGAGAGGGCAGAACGAGATAGCCTGGGGAGTTCGTGTGACCTGGCCCAAAGAGGTACACTGTTCTCCTTTCTCATAGAGGAGACATCATTTGCTCTGTAGGTATAGGTAGGCCCCAGCACGAGGTAGCACCCTGTAGCTCCAGGCCTCCACCTGTTGCTCTGAGGCCATTTTATGTTGTTTCCTGAGACTAGCATTTGTCTGTGTCAGGTTTCCTGAGTCCCTCCTGAGGGTGACCCAGTAACATCTCCTGCTGTTTGCTGTGTTTGAAGAGACTGCAGGTGGGAAGCCTTCTCTGAAGGAAAGTCCTGGGAGGCAAGCTCTCTCCAATAGCTGAAGCCTCTGATAAAGGAAACTGGGCAGCTCCAGGCTCTGTATATATCTGTGGGGATCCAGGCTGAGGCTACTGCTGGAATCTGATGAGCTGGAGAACTGAAGGTGCCAAAAAGGCCACTGTCCACAAGAACCTCAGCCAATCCCAGCTTTTGCTAGCACCCAGCCTTAGATGGAAACCAAAATCACCCCAGGCAGCCAGCTGCATAGAGCAAAAACGGCTGAGGAATTGAAGCAGTGATTAGAAAGGAGGTTGAGTGTTGGCCAGCCATGGATAGCAGGGCCACGGAGAGCAGGGCCACGGACAGTGTGGCCACAGACAGTGGGGCCACAGACATCGGGGCCATGGACATCGGGGCCATGGATAGCAGGGCCACAGAGAGTGGGGCCACGGAGAGCGGGGCCATGAACATGGGGGCCACGGACAGCGGGGTCAGTGGGGCCACAGACATCGGGGCCATGGACATCGGGGCCACGGAGAGCGGGGCCACAGACAGTGGGGCCACAGACAGTGGGGCCAGGGACAGCAGGGCCACAGACATCGGGGCCATGGACATCGGGGCCACGGACAGTGGGGTCAGGGACAGCGGGGCCACAGACAGCGGGGCCACGGACAGTGGGGCTATGGACAGCGGGGCCACAGACAGCGGGGCCACGGACAGTGGGGCCGCGGACAGTGGGGCCACAGACAGCAGGGGCATGGACAATGGGGTCAGGGAGAGCGGGGCCACAAACATCGGGGCCATGGACATCAGGGCCACGGTCAGCAGCAGCTAGATAGGACATGCCATCAGCCTACTGGACAGCAAGTCTGTCTGCTTTTCCTTTCCCCTGCTGACAGCAACCTTAGACATGGGGAAAACAAGAGAGGGCTCACACGAGAAACTGTGTGGGATGCCTCTAGAATCTTCCTCATTTCATCTCTCCTCAGGATAATGCAAGGAGATGTTATTCTAATAGTTTTAAGGACAGAAAAATCAAGATCCTCGGGTATTTTACAAAAAGTTCAGTATAAAAACATAGAACCCCCCAGGACAAAAGAACAAACCACTTTCATGCTTCTAAGTAAAGGACCCAGATCGGTGGTGCCATTCAGTCAGGGACTCAAACCCTGCCTCTCACTCAGTGCTACGTGACCTTGAAAAAGCCTCTTGGCTTCTCTGACACCAAGTTTTGTCTTCTCTTTTAAAATAAAGGTAGAGATAGCCACAAATAACATAAAATATCCTGGGGTAACTCTGACCAAGGAAGTGAAAGATCTATTTGACAAGAACTATAAGTCTTTGAAGAAAGAAATTGAAGAAGACACCAGAAAATGGAAGGACCTCCCTTGCTCTTGGATTGGGAGGATCAACATAGTAAAAATGGCAATTCTACCAAAAGCAATCTATAGATTCAATGCAATCCCCATCAAAATCCCATCAAAATTCTTCACAGATCTGGAGAAGACAATAATCAACTTTATATGGAAAAACAAAAAACCCAGGATAGCCAAAACAATCTTATACAATAAAGGATTGTCTGGAGGCATTACCATCCCTGACTTCAAACTCTATTACAAAGCTACAGTATTGAAAACAGCTTGGTATTGGCATAAAAACAGAGAAGTCGACCAATGGAATCGAATAGAAGACCCTGACTTTAACCCACAAACCTATGAACACCTGATTTTCGATAAAGGAGCTAAAAGTATACAATGGAAAAAAGAGAGCATCTTCAACAAATTGTGCTGGCAAAACTGGATGTCAATCTGTAGAAGAATGAAAATAGATCCATATCTATCACCATGCACAAAACTCAAGTCCAAATGGATTAAAGACCTCAATATCAGTCCGAACACACTGAACCTGATAGAAGAGAAAGTGGGAAGTACTCTACAGCACATGGGCACAGGAGACCACTTCCTACGTATAACCCCAGCAGCACAGACACTAAGGGCATCATTGAATAAATGGGACCTCCTGAGGCTGAGAAGCTTCTGTAAAGCAAAGGACACTGTGGCTAAGACACAAAGGCAACCCACTAACTGGGAGAAGATCTTCACCAACCCCGCAACTGACAAAGGTCTGATCTCCAAAATATATAAAGAACTCAAGAAACTAAACCGCAAAAGGCTAATCAACCCAATTATAAAATGGGGCACTGAGCTGAACAGAGAATTCTCAACAGAAGAACTTCAAATGGCCAAAAGACACTTAAGGTCATGCTCAACTTCCTTAGCGATCAGGGAAATACAAATCGAGACAACTTTAAGATATTATCTTACACCTGTCAGAATGGCTAAAATAAAAAACACCAATGATAGCCTTTGCTGGAGAGGTTGTGGAGAAAGGGGTACACTCACCCATTGCTGGTGGGAATGCAAACTTGTGCAACCACTCTGGAAAGCAGTGTTTCGGTTTCTCAGGAAATTCGGGATCAACCTACCCCTGGATCCAGCAATACCACTCTTGGGAATATACCCAAGAGAGGCCCTATCATACAACAAAAGTATATGCTCAACTATGTCCATGGCAGCATTGTTTGTAATAGCCAGAACCTGGAAACAACCTAGATGCCCTTCAAAGGAAGAATGGATGAAGAAAGTATGGAATATATACATATTAGCGTATTACTCAGCAGTAAAAAACAAGGACTTCCTGAATTTTGCATACAAATGGATGGAAATAGAAAACACTATCCTGAGTGAGGTAAGCCAGACCCAAAAAGAGGAACATGGGATGTACTCACTCATATTTGGTTTCTAGCCATAAATAAAGGGCATTGAGCTTATAATTCATGTTCCTAGAGAAGCTGAATAAGAAGGTGAATCCAAAGACAAACACATAGGCATCCTCATGAATATTAACCTTCATCAGGCGATGAAAGGAGACAGAGACAGAGACCCACATGGGAGCACCGGACAGAAATCTCAAGGTCCAAATCAGGAGCAGAATGAGACGGAGCACGAGCAAGGAACTCAGGACCACGAGGGGTGCACCCACACACTGAGACAATGGGGATGTTCTATCGGGAACTCACCAAGGCCAGCTGGCCTAGATCTGAAAAAGCATGGGATAAACCCGGACTAGCTGAACATATCGGACAATGAGGAATACTGAGATCTCAAGAACAATCGCAGTGGGTTTTTTGATCCTACTGCACGAACTGGCTTTGTGGGAGCCTAGGCAGTTTGGATGCTCACCTTACGAGACCTGGATAGAGGTGGGCAGTCCTTGGGCTTCCCACAGGTCAGGGAACCCTGATTGCTCTTCGAGCAGATGAGGGAGGGGACTTGATCGGGGAAGGGGGGGAAATGGGAAGCGGTTGCGGGGAGGGGGCAGAAATCCTTAATAAATAAATAAATTAAAAAAAAATAATAAATAAAAAAAGCCAACATGTAAAAAAATAAAAATAAAAAAATAAAATGGAGGTAGAAATAGTGCCAAGATCGTACCCCAAAGTTCACTGGTGGTTGCTGATGGCCAGGAGACAGTAGGCCCGAATGCCTAATTCAGGAAGCTTCCATGAAGCCACTCAGCATTGCTGGGGTCTTGTAATCCCAGAGGCAGAACTCTGTCTTGTTATCATGGACAAGGGGACAGATACCTGTCCTATGATGCAAAATGTCACCCTCAGGGTGGTGAGAGCTCTAGAGAGCTCGAGACTGGGTGGATGCTAAGAGTGACTAGAAAGGGCTCATGGGAAATGCGTTCTCCTTAGAGAGCTACTTCCCACTTCCTGGATGGATCTCCTGCTGCTTCCGCCATCTCTGAATTAACATAAGGGACTGGAGATCTTGCCCTGCACCTCTAGGACTCAGCCCAAAGGCTCCCCCAGAAAGGTGGTCTTGGAGAGCAGGAAAGAGATGAGAACTTTGCTGCCACTATGTCATGAAATCCTACCTCTTCCAGCTGTCCTCTTCCTCTCTGGGGAGAAACGGAGATCCCCTTGGAGTCTCCTGATGCTGGCTAGAGGAAAAAGAGGGAAAGAAAGGGTTAGCGAGGCATGTGCATGTGACTTCTGGGGTTACTTCTGTCCCCCAGGATTCCCTTCCCCTCATGTCTGTACCAACAGAGACTGTCAGACCTGGGCACGGAGCCCAAGTTTCCCAGGATGGCATCCTCCATCATTCCAGCTTTCATCCCCATCTTCCATCCTACATGCCAGCCCCAGACAACATGGATTCATGCACCCTTGGCCCTGAATGGAGCGGAAACCCAGACTCTGTGTGTTTGCTCTGAGCTGGAAAGGGGCTTTCTGAGTCACTGTGAGCAGAGGAACATTCATCACCACCCGAGGAATGCGGGCTCTTTGGGAAGACCTCGAATTTCAGGTACTATACAACCAGAGGAGACAGCGTGGAGGGGATGGCGCAGTTCCACAGTGTGACCCAGAAGCCCAGCCCCTCCCTCTCTGGCTTTCCTGTCACTTTACAGGACGGGGATAAAATTCACCACATCCTAGTGACATCCTGGCTAGCCAAGACTTAGGCTAGTACCAGGAACTGGCTTGTCACAGTAGAGCTGAATAAAATATGGCTTACAGCCACCGTAGCAGAGAGGCGGTGGCAGCAAGGTCACAGCTCTGACCCTCTCGCCACAAGAACTGAGCCAAGCTGAGCAGTGGAGGAGGCCCTGTCACTGCACGCCACCTAAGACAGGGACCAGGACACCACCATGAGAAAGCCTGCCCGCTCCAGGTTGAAGACCCTGAATACAAAAGTTCTCAAAATCTAAACAGAAAGTTTTGGCAGGGCAGGGACTAGATCTCAGATCTGGGGAGCTCAAACTGTCGAAAGTACTGGTTCCACATGGGAGATGCCCCAGTAGATCAGGGATGA
Source organism: Microtus pennsylvanicus (assembly GCF_037038515.1). Lineage (NCBI taxonomy): Eukaryota > Metazoa > Chordata > Mammalia > Rodentia > Cricetidae > Microtus > Microtus pennsylvanicus. The sequence continues at coordinate 70,587,609 of NC_134580.1, forward strand.
GTTTAAGGTCCTCCTATATGAGAGAAACTCTCAGCATGTTAACTGGAGTGGAGTGGTATGGCTAGAGACTTGGTTTTAGTTGGCTATCTGTGTAGTACCATCAGGCAGTGTGAACCCTGGGAACCTCATGGATCATGAGCCAGAAGAGGGTCGCAGACGAAGGAATCTAAGGCTCACACATGTTCTCATGTGTCAACATATACACACCATATATGCATATGTGCAGCCTTGGACATATGCAAACACATGCATGCACACGCATTTATGATGTGTGTGCATGCACACAAAAGTGTGTTATCTCTCACATACAGACACGTGCATACACATGAACATACAGAATTTTCATTTTGGAGGGATTTTTGCTTGTTTGTTTGCATTTTTGAGGCAGAATCTCACCCAGCCCAGGCAGATCTCAACTCACTACGTATCTAAGGCTTGATTCTGAACTCCTGATCCTCCTGCCTCCACCTCCTCAGTGCTGTAAATTACCATATCTGCCTAGAGTGTTCATTTTTAGACACAGAAGTGACCATTCCTTACTTATTCATTGAAAATACTCAGAACATTGTCACAGCCTGAGGACTGTGACCCACACCTGCTGCTGTGTGACTGTGCCACACACAGCTCTGTGACACACAGAAACAAATGGAGTCTTGACACTTCAGTTGTCTGTGGTACTGCATCCCTTTGAGTGGAAGGATGCACACACTCTTGACTCTGAACGTATCGCATGGTACTTCTGGACCAAACTTCTTTATCATCTGCTTATCAGATACCACAGCCATGTCCACCCCAGGCCACGAGAACCTTGCTACCACCATGTCCTGGTGTGCTCGTCAGCACGTCTGTATCGGATAGACTCACAGTGAAGTACAATCAGAAGGGGCCTCTTGTCTTGCTTGTAGACTTAAAGCAAAGGTCTGCTTCGGGGATGTCTGTTTTGGTCCTCTCCCAGGGGATGAGACACAGTGTCTCAGGACAAAGGGAGGAGTCTGACGGCTGGTGAAGACAGATGTCCAGGGTTCCACTGCCTGGGGCACCTCTGAGGAGCAGGAACTGCATTTACTGGCTCAGAACTGATAATGAGTTTTTATGAGCTCAGGGGAACACTCTGAACACGTATTAATGTCAAGCATGCCCGTCAGCCATGCAGCTTGAGCGAATGTCACACATTAACGAAATTAAAGGCTCCAGCCAGAAGCAGCTGCAGGCTTCATGTCAGGAGGTTGAACAAGGCCCGGCTCTGACAAAATCACTTTCCACATCAGCTGCTCCCACTGGAGCATCTCTAGGGCAGACAGATCCCACCTCCCTGCACCTTAAAGGAGATAAACTGTTGCCACACAGCCAGGAAAGACAACCCCCGCCAAGCCCTATCCCATGGTGGCCACTCTGCTGGGGGCCCATTCCCACCCCTTCTGCCGCTGGGGAGAGTGGTTGTCACCCATGTTCCATTTAGAGAACCCTTGGGAGACAAGAAAAAGGATTCCAGGAAACAAGTGTGGAAAGATGGTAGCCAGACGATATGGGCAGTGACCCCTGACCCGATGAAAGGAAAGGCCTGGAGTCGGGCGGGAGGGGCTCACTCCCACTCAGCTTCCACACTTATAGGTCAGATTTATCTCCCCCTGAGGTCTGAGGCTTCCCTGGCTGAAACCAAAAAACAGCTCAGCAAGGGGCTTGAGCACAAGGGATCTACATACACACAAAGCCTCACCTGGGAGAAAGAGCCAGGTTTGGTGACGTGGAAGTTGACGGGGGACTCCCTGAGAAAAACAAAGATGGAGGCAGCAAAGAGCCTGACACCAGGCTCCAAGATCATAATCACCGTAATTTTAAGTCCATCTAATAGTGCCAGTTAATTTAATTAATTATGACCTCACTTTTTATATGATACAGTCTGGTTTCTGAGATACTAAAGAGTAATTTTGAAAAAAGTTGTACTTTAAAATCTTCCACAGTGAGAGTTTGGGTTGGAGGAACTTGTGGCGATCTCTCCCCCACCCCATACCTTTTGATTTAAATACAGGAAGTTGGGGATGGAGAGATGGCTCAGCAATTAAAAGCATTGGCTGCCCTAGAGGATCTGGGTTCGATTCCCAGCACCTACCTGGCATCTCATAACTATAACATTGGCTCTAGAGGATCTGATGACCTCTTCTGGGCTCCTTGGGGACCAGACACACATTTGAAGCATACACATGCATGCAAACAAAACATCTCACCACACACATATTAGACAAATAAGTAAATACATCAAGCTGGCGTAACAAGCTGTACCCCTTTGATAATGACCCCTGCCTTTGGAATGTTGACTCCTGCGTCCTCGCAACACAGAACCATTATGAAACCAACATGACATCCACTGCTCTGTGGTTTCCCAGGAAGCCTTCCTCCTCTAGCTCCTTCTTCTAAATCTTCCATCCCCATGGCTTCTACCCATGTCCACCCAGGCTCAAGTTCACGATTGCCTGTCCACTGGCTGCAGAGGGCATCAAGGCTTTGCTGCCAGTGTCCAGCTTCTGTTCTCTCCAGCCTGCTGTCTCGGCTGTCACAGCGATCATGGTATCTCTCTGCAGTGGTCTCCTTCTGTCAGTGTACAGATCTTGATCCCCAGGCCTGTCTTCAGGTCCTCACAGTAGGAACACACGCTTGTCAAACTGAACTCACCTAAACCCTGCCGTTATACTCCGCTCTGCCTTACTCATGTTCTCTCTTCCTGGAATTCTTTGTCCTTTTCCAACTCCAAGCTTTACCTCCCCCAATGCTTGCCAAACTCCCAAACCCCTCCAAAACCTTCCTTCAACTATCTTTTCTGGTGAATCTTCCCAGTATCACCACAGATATAATAAAACATGGTTCTATTATGTTCTCCTAGCAATTTGAGTCTGGGTATAGGAGCAATGTAATATATATTTTCTGTTTTTGTGATTTTTTTCCGCACCTACTACACTATAGTCTCTGCCATACTAGGAATAGTATCTTTCCCCATTTATTGCCCTTCTCCTTGTGAGCCTCAGGCCCAGGCTCAGTAAATAACAGTTGATAGATGGATGGATAGCTGCAAGGAGAGATAGATGGAAGGCAGGAAGAGAATGAACCATGGCTGCAAAGAGTAGTTAAGTTGGAGTTGGTGGCAGGAATGCAGAGATATAGGGCGGGTGGATGTGAGTGGGTGGGTAGGTAGACAGTTGAGGGGTAAATGAATGAAAGAGGGGTCGGTGCATGGGTGGGCGAATATAGTGGGCGTAGGTCGGAGATATGGGTAAATGGGTAGGCACAGAGGTGCTTGGGTGGACGTGTGGGTGAGTGGGTAGGTGAACGGCTGGATGATACAAGGACAGATGGAGGACAGATAGGATCATCAGTTAAGGGGTCAAGAACAAGGACCTGAGATCCAGAGCACCCATCAGCACTGTGGAGGCTAAGGAAGAAGGATCCCTGGGCTAGTTGACTGGACAGTCTAGACAAATCAGGAAGCTCCATGTGCAGTGAGAGACCCTGTTTCAAAGGATGACACCCGGTGATGACCTCTGGCCTTCACATCACACACACACATGTAAACACACACACACATACTTTCTCTCTCTCACCCCCCCCCCAATGGTGAACATGCTATGTGTATTTATTTACCTCAGTAAAAAAATTAGGAGGGAAGGGGAGTGGCCAAAATGAGCAGTCCCTAGCCACGACTCTAGGAGTCCACCCCCTCTTACTCGGAGACTTCTGCCTAGAGAGCAGATGTGTCTCCTCCTCATTCACAAGCCAACATTTAATTAGCAACAGCTGGACTCTGGAATATTCCATACATTGTTCCATGATAGTGTTGAAGAACATGGGTTTAGTCTCCCTGTGTGGCAGGACCCAGTTTGGCAGGCTGTTCCAAGAGGAAAACAGCCAACCTTTGCCCAGGCAGTTCCTGCCTGAAGCCTTTCCACTCCATCTCTTTCTTTCCCTGTCTGCACCTCCCTGCTTCACACTGGCTTCCCAAATCACCTCCAAGCTCCTGGTGAGTCCTGAGACCAGGACTTTGGGTCTTGGGTCCCTGGAAAAGGCGCAGCTTTCCCTGAACACCTCACGGGGCATCCATGCCAAGTCCCAGAAACCAGGCTGGCCCTTTGCCACCTAAAGGCATTGTTGCTGACAGATAAAAGCTCCATATTTCATGGCTCCAAACCAAGCCATGGCTTTGTTTTCCTTTGTTTTATATTAGCTACATGGGGGGGGGGGTTAGTTTGGGAGCAGAGGGCGAGCAGAACCCAGGCATTCTGGGATGCATTCCTGCTTTGTCCTGTATCTCATGGTTCCAGATGACTCTTAACGAAGCTGCTGGGGTGCTGAGGACACCCGAGGCTCAGCAAGGCTCTCCACCTGCACTTGCCAGGTGGGGGGCAGAGGCGGGGTGCTTCCACACCACTCCTGTCACTCAGCCTCATCAGGCCTAGTAACAAAGCCTCGAGTCAGCCCACTAATTGTGTCCCAGGATCTCAGTAGGATGGTACTGGGACCATAGTGTGCTCAGTGGAGGGCCATGGCAACGGCACAGGGGCTCCAGGCACTGCAGCAAGAGTGCTCCAAGGGTCTTAGAGGAGGTCAGGATCCCCGCCCTTTCTCTACAGGGCCTCACCAGGATTCAATTGCACATGTGTGCTGTGGCTCCTGTCACCTCTGCCTGTAAAACGGGCATGTTGTTCATGTTTCCCTGGTGTGGGGTAGGTGGGAGTTGGGTTCAATTCAAATGTGAAGTGAGGTCCTGGGGTGTTCTTGGCCATACTCTTCTCCAGACCAGGGTCAGGTGATTCCAGATAGGATGAAATGGGGCGCAAAGGAAGCTTGATGCCAGCTGATAGCAGGAGGGTTCCAGGGCCATGCAAGATTCCCCGTCTGAGCCAGTTAGCAGCTGGGGGCCTGGGGAGGCGGAGAAGACAAATGCCAGTGTACCAACCCCATGGATTAGCATAAAAGCTGTAGAGTCCTGCTGCCCACTGTTAATAACTCTCCTATCCTGCCTGCCATCTGTTCAGGGGCTTGGGGACTGTCGGTGACAATGGCACTTGCTAGACATGAGTCTCACTGTGACTTCCTGTGCAGATCTGCCTTAGACAGGGGGAAGGAGAGGGCATGACCCAGGAGCCCTCCTGCCATCAGCTGGAATCAAGCCACTTTTGAGCCCCATTTCACCTGATTCTGGCCTGGAGAGGAATACAACCAAGAACACCCCAGGACCAGGCCTCACTTCACATTTGAACCCTACTCTTACTCCCCACCACCACCAGCTGCCAAGAAAACATGAACAACATAACCATTTTACAGGCAGAGGTGATGGGAGCCACAGGGCATATGTCCAGCTGAATCCTGGTGAGGGCCCATAGAGAAACAGCAGGGATCCTGACATCCTAACTCCATTGGCTGCTGCTCACCCATGCTTGCAAACTTGCAGGCATTTGACAACAGAGGAACCAGCAAGCCTTGGTGGCTTCAGGGACTTGTCTGTAGAGGTGGAGCCTAGACTGGCTTATCTCTGGTCTTAAGACCCATACCCTTTCTATAAAGCCATCTTCAAGAGAAAACTGTGGAAAATGTGGACTTTGCAGGACTTCCAGCAAGAGACGCATGTGCCTAGATAAGAATGTGAAGATCAACAGGGTCCGAGACACTGTCCAAAGTCACAGAGCTAAGCCTGGAAGAGGGAGAATCAGAGCCCAGGCCTGCAGCCAAAGTCACCCAAGCTATGACACCATGCACCTGGTAACCAATGCCATTGTGTGTGGCCATCCATGGAGACACTCAAAGGGCAGTGCTCTCGTGCCACTGGGCTGCCTGAGTTTCAAAGGCTTCTGGAACCTCCCATGCTCTGGCCCAGGTGTCTAGAACGAAACTAGTCTCTGTGCTAGTGTTGGCTTTGGTGCGATTTGTCACCACACATTCTAGACCTTCAATGCCACATGCCTGCAACATGCAGCCTTAAACCTGTGAACTACATGTCACCAGCACCTTTAATGCCACCTGCCTGCAACGTGCAGCCTTAAACCTGCAAACTACATGTCATCAGCACCTTTAATGCCACATGCCTGCAACGTGCAGCCTTAAACCTGCGAACTACATGTCTTCAGCACCTTTAATGCCACATGCCTGCAACGTGCAGCCTTAAACCTGCGAACTACATGTCTTCAGCACCTTTAATGCCACATGCCTGCAACGTGCAGCCTTAAACCTGCGAACTACATGTCATCAGCACCTTTAATGCCACCTGCCTGCAACGTGCAGCCTTAAACCTGCGAACTACATGTCTTCAGCACCTTTAATGCCACATGCCTGCAACGTGCAGCCTTAAACCTGCGAACTACATGTCATCAGCACCTTTAATGCCACCTGCCTGCAACGTGCAGCCTTAAACCTGCAAACTACATGTCATCAGCACCTTTAATGCCACAGGCCTGCAACGTGCAGCCTGAAACCTGCGAACTACATGTCTTCAGCACCTTTAATGCCACCTGCCTGCAACGTGCAGCCTTAAACCTGCGAACTACATGTCTTCAGCACCTTTAATGCCACATGCCTGCAACGTGCAGCCTTAAACCTGTGAACTACATGTCTTCAGCTACTTTGCCTCCCGGAGAAGCAGTATTTAAAAAGCCACATGGTGGTAATAGAGATATTTTAAAGTGGCCACCCTGCCGCTAGAAAGGAAGCCAAAAGCTGAGAACTTGAACCTGCCGCTGAGGGGAAGAGCCCAGCCTGTGGCAAACCACAGCTTTCCTTCGCAGCTGGGGCTATTAATTCAGACTTTATAACCCGCAGGGCTGTGGTGGAGTCCAGGCAAACTGCACCTCAACTCTTTGTAATTCTTCCCCGGTCCCACATAAATATGCGCGAATGCAGGAGGGGCTGCAGGAGGTAGGAGCACGGGGCTATTAGCATTTTGATAGGGTCTCCCAGCACATGAAACTACAGGGCTTTAAAATTCATAGTGCAGAGATTAATACAGCCCTCTGCAACTCCCTTCGCAGCTGGAGGTGGCCAGCAACTTCTACCCCTTTTAGGGCCTTGATTGAGAAACAAAATCCAGAGAGCCTAGTTCATCCTAAAAAAGAAGAGCCAAGGCCATTTTCTATGTGGAATGTGTCCAGCCCTCTGAACTCTAAACGGCATAATCAGGAATGAGCACTGGGAATGTCTGTACTCGTAGACAACAAGGCCGAGTTCCTGAGAGGAACCCTTGCCTATCCCCAGCAGCTTGGCTCATCTGTTTGCCATGGACAAAGGCTGGCCTCTTCACCCCAGAGTCTCTGCTGTAATCATTGTGTGCAGGAATAATTGTCGCCTGGGACGAGAGGCTCAGGGAGGAACTTCAGCTCCACAAACCCCCTGAACCCCAGCAACTCTGTCCAGCTGAGGAAGGAGAGACAATGAAAAGCAGTGAAACGCAGTGGGTGACTGCAGCAAGTCTGGTGGGTGACACAGGAGGACAGCACCTTCTGAGAGGAGGCCTCCTCCATCTGACTGTGCTTATCAGCTGCTCACGTCTCTGGAGTCTTCCTGGCTCTTCCTCAAAGCAGGCTGATGAAAAGGCACATGCCTCTCACTCTCCAGTACCCCAAAAACTAAAACCCAAGACGGCAATACATACATCACTGTGTGTGGAAGGCGTGACTGTCTCGTTTCTCCGTGACCAGGATACTCGGATGCTGTTAAGACTTGCATCATAGGGAAAGGCAGAGAGAAGCCTGGCCTCCCATCACAGATCAGCCCACCCAGAGAGTGCAGGACTCTCTCAGGTTCCAGAAGAGTGAACTTTGCGGGGCTGCATAGGAACTTGCAGACTTCTTTTCCTCCCTTGTAAAAAGTATCACTCCCAAGGTTCTAGTTTGATCACCCTGCACAGGATACTAACCAGTTTCACATCCTCCCCCAGTGCCTGTACCATCGCCGCCTCTGGTCCTCAGAACTGCCGCCAACTTCCTGCTGGCTCCTTCAGACTGAGCCTGATCGGCCTTGGACCGCGTTCACACTAGATTTGTATGTGGGTCTGGTTTTCATTTTTTCTCGTTTATACTGACAGTACATGCTCAGTTATGTGTGTGCTGTGTCTGTATATGGATACACATGTCTATACACACATGAACAGAAATTATCAACAAAATCTCTGCAGAAATCGAATTGGCGCATGATGGTCCATCTTCATTGCCCACTGGATTTGGAATCCTCTAGAAGACACATCTCTGGGAACGCCTGTGAGGGTGTTTCCAGACTGCTCCACACAGAGAGGATTATTGGTGGCACTGTTGTGTGGGTAGGGTCTAGAGCTGAAGAGGAAAGGACAGGGGAGCTGAGCCACTGCATCCATCTCTCCCTGCGTCCTGCTGAATGGGTCGTGACCTCAAGCTCCTGCTGCTGCAATGTCACAGCCATGACGACTCTTAGGTCACAGCTAAAAATAACCCTTTCCTCCCTGAGTGGCTTCTGTCAGGTGTCTCATCACACAATGAGAGCGGACCTAGTACGTGGTTTCATCAGCGCGTAGTTCATGAATGGGGCTGAGCTGGCTTGGGTCCTCCCTGACCTGAGCACTGTCAGGGGTTTCCTGGGCAGGAAAGACTGGAGGAGCAGGTGCCAGAGAGGTGATTTGGGGGTTGGAGCCAAGTTTGGGTCCCGGCACCAGGATCAGTCGGCTCAAAGCTCCTGGAACTCTAGCTCCAGAGGTTCTGCTGCCTCTTCTGGCCCCCACGGACACCATACTCACAAGCACCCCCCTCCACAGGAACAGGTACCCACACAATCTAAAATAATACTTGAAATTAAAAAAAAATAATTGGAAAAGAAAAAATAAGGTCCAAAAGGCAGGTGGGACATTTCAAACTCTTTCTCCATATGAGTGAAGGCAGAGACTTTCTACCACTTTTTCTATCATTTTTTCTCGATTATACTGGTAGGCAGTGGTGACCTTCTTGTAAGGTGACTGTCATTTCTTGCCTGATCCCTCAAGGTTAGCGCTTACCAATAAACTGGTAATATTCCTTTTTTTTTTAACATTCATTAATAGTGTGTGTGTGTGTGTGTGTGTGTGTGTGTTCATGTGTGCACCATGGCATTTATTATCTTCAACTTCGGAGACTCAATTCTCTTCTTCCAACATGTGGATTCTGAGGTTCATGCTGGGTCGTAGGGATTAATGGCAAGTACCTTTCCCACTGAGCCAATTCTCCAGCCCTCAGGTTTTAATTTAGTTATTTGGAACATTCTAGCTGGCCTGCCTCCATTTTGGGTGGCCTGTTGGGGCCTAGTAGAGCTCAGTCCAAAACAATGGCCTCTCATAAACTGTAATTAACAACACACACACACACACACACACACACACACACACGTACACACTACACAGGGAGAATACGGGAAGGAACACAGGCAAAGTGTTACGTCTCGGTAGTTGGCACATGCATGAGTGTGACTCTGATAAACAGAAAGGAAACGGGCAAACATGATTTTCTCATTACAGACTCATGCATGCTCCTTACTGAGAGTCCTCAAGCTAAGAGCTAAGGCAAGCTCCTTGCTTCCCATAGGCAATTCCCTAAGCCCTCACGGATGGACTAAGACACTGAGGCCTGCACCCTTGATAAGAGAGGGTGGCCCCAGTCCTCACAGTGTGGACGGGCACAGTAAGTAGCCTGAGATTCCAGGTCCAGACACTGAGTCACATCTAAAGCCCAGGCGTCAGTCTCAGAGCCTGCCTCTCCCTGTCCTCACAGACGCTTGCTGCCTGCCTCCCAAGTGGAGAAGGAAGAAACAAACACATCTGTCGGGCTGCCAGGGTCAGGCTTGCAGAAGATGGTGTCCCCACCCACTCCCAGAACACAGAGCATGCTGAGAGCCAAGCTCAAGTCATGCCAGCCTGAATTGAACTCACATGTGTCTCCTCATCATAGGCAAGCAGGCTCTGGTTTCTATTCTGCACTTCCCATCACACGGGGACAGGGACTTACAGAGGGATCCCCTACCTCCTCTGACTGTATCATCACCCCAACCACAATGAAGGACTGGTTGGCGACGGCATCAGAAAGGGACAGCTTGCCTCCAGCCAGCAAATGTCTCAGTCTACAAACTCCGAGGGACATGGCTTGTCTCTAACTCACTGGCCTTGGCCAAGTCACCACACCTCTCTAAAACACATCTCCTTGTCTTTAAAATAAAGGGGACCTGACCCCCCAGATCTTTTCTGTCGTCAGCTTTTCTTCACTGGCTCTTTATCTTCACAGGGGGTTTTACAGTCATTGGAGACTCTCGTGATTAATTCTCACAGAAGGGCCTCATGTAGGGGGTCACTGCAGGTTAAATCCATGTGGAAGTTAGGTTTTGAGGGAAGAAAGTTATAAGATGTATTAAACCAAACTGGGTGGGGACTGCAAAAAAAAGGAGTAGGGGGAGGGGCAGGAAACGATGCCTCACTAAAAGCGAGCTTTCTTGAGAATCAGCTCCTATGTGACATTGCACTGACCACAATAATTAGTTGGTTAGTTAGTTAGTTGGTTGGTTAGTTAGTTTGGCAAATATATTTCCCTGGTTTCCAAACACCTGTAGGCTTAGGCTCAGGCAAGATCATTTGGGTAAATGCTATGTCTCAAAAGCACCCCAAGAAAAGGCTCCATTTTCTTCACTTCTCAGTGGACACCCACGCAGTCTTCCTCTCTAACCATAAGGATAAAAGGAGAAAGATCAGTTCAGAATGTCAGCTGCTAAGTAAGGGTGTCTCTGGGTGATAATCAAAGAGACACAGGAGAGAGACCTCTCTTAGAAAGAAGACAGGGCTGAGGAGAATGACCTGAGGAGATGCACCTGCTTGGTTCCTGGCTGAGTTGCTGAGTTCACTAAGCTGAGCAACAAGCCATTTTCACGGCTGTCCATCAAAGAGCATATGTGTGTGCTCCAAGCATCTAGAACTGAGTTTTAGTTCACAGCCCCTTATCTTAGTTACTTTTTTTTCTATTCTGTGTTAAAACACCACAACTAAAGCAACTTACGGAAGGAAGAGTTTCTTTGGGGCTTACGGCTCTAGAGGAATAGGAGTCCATGACCAGCATGGCCGGGAGCATGGCAGCGGCAAGCAGGCAGGCAATGTGCTGGAGCAGCTCAGAGCTCACATCCTGATCCACACACAGGAAGCAGAGCAAGGTGGGAGAGGCAAAAGTCTTTAGCAACCTCAAGCCTGCTCCCAGCGACAAATCTACAAGACCGCACCTCCTAATCCGTCCCAGACAGTTCCATCCACTGGGGCCCAACTATTCAAACTGGAGCTAATGTTGCTCTTCTCATACAAACCACCATCCCTACCGCATAATATTGAGTCAGCTTCCTATTCTAAACATCCGGGCATCTTGACTGCAGGCCATCGTTCCCCATCCTTGGCCAGAATGCTGTATTTAGTTTTCTACTGGCCCATTAGCCCCTTTGTGAGCTCACAGGTGCCTCGCAGAGCCATGAGTATTGTGAAGCAATGTCTAACACAGCACTCCATCTGATGAGAGAAGGGAAGCCTGAAGAGGCCGCTGGCTCTGCTCAGGTGAATTGCATCCAGATCACCCAAGCAGATGCTTCAATTCCAGCAAGGCACCAGTCCAAACCCAGAGCCCCACCCAGATCTCTGGGCAAGAAAACATCATGGATGATTTGGGCAGCCTAGTCGAAGTCAGACCTTAGGCTACATGGTCACACAACTAGCGACAGATTCCTCAGGCCCTAGGCTGTACCCAGAACCTCCATGGTTCTGTCAATTTGTTTTCTTTTAATATTGCCAGACATCAATAATTGATCTTGGCACTGCTTCCTGTTGTGCCTGGATAAAACAGCCCCATCCACTCATCAAATGTCTCAAGGCAGACCCTACTAATCGATCAGCACTGGCATTTGAGATCCAATACATACACATGTTTGCCAGGGAAGATTACAGCATGCTGCTCCTGCTTGTCAGCATTGCTCCCTCAAACCCCGGCTTCTTTCTCAGTAGATCAGCCTTCCTGAGCCCAGAGGGATTGGCAGAGCAGCAGCAAAGAACAGAACTAAGCCTGACCCCACCATTCTTCTCTGGTTTGGTATGGTTTTGCTGTTGTTGGTATTTGGTTGGTTCTGGTTCGTCCTCCTACCCCCAGGTTTTCATAGATGACAAACAGGTCCAGAGGGGTCTAGCCTTGTCTAAGGCCACCCAGCGAGGCTGCATAGAGCCAGAGCTTGACTTCTAATCCCCGCTGTGTCTCCACACTCTATGGAGTTTCTCCTGGCCAATTAGAAGCCCCTGGTAAAGTCACAGCCAGGGCTTTTCAGTCCACCTAATCACACAGCTCACTTATTCCCCGCTAAGCAGTAAATAGCAAGTGTCAGCCCAGGTTGGCTGGTGACCGGGCTCTCTGAGCAGACAGCACCAGGCCCAGAGTGGACCCGCCTCCTCCTCCTGCTGATCCTGGGCTTTAAGAAAGAGATTTGCACTAATGCGAGCAAGATTGGAAATCCAGCATTGCTGAAAATTGCCCTTTTGCGAGGCGCTAATACACACAAGCCCGAGGAGGAGGCTGTGCAGAGGTGTTTCCGTGCAGCTCAGGAGACCTCTGTTGTCGGGCTTCCTGTCTTTATTAAGCTGTGCAGACAGGCTCACAGTGCGTCTGGCTGCAAATGAAACCCAAGCTATCTCATTTTCTTCCCTCAGCCAGGCCAGACGGGCCTTCTCACATCCCCCTCCCCCATTCATGGTAGAGATCAAACAAGGAAAACAAACAAAAAAACAATCCAAACCTCCCCAGCATCAGCAAGTCTGCCTTTCTGAAACTGATCTGGGCCTTTGGAATTGAGTTGTGATGGAGTATCCTCCCTTCAGAGCCAGTGGGTGCTCCCACCCAAAGTCTTCTCCTGAGTGGTAGGGTAGAAGGAAGTGCTGACCTACATGACTACCAGCAAGAGAGACAAGACCCCTAGCCATGCTATTCCACTAGCATGCCCCAACCCTTAGAGGCCCCACAGTGTGCAAACAATAGTCACTGGCAGGTAACAGTCTCAACAGCTGTGGGAGACACTTCAGATCAACTGTGACACCTTACTGTACAGGCCCGAGATTATAGGGCTTCAGACAAATGTCATCTCTCACTCCCCTTTCTGGGCCATCTAGCAAACACCTTAGGTCTCCATTCTGCAAAGCAGGTTTAGAACCCCATTGTAAGGAGACCGCTGGGCACCACAGGACACAGTGTGCAGGCCCAGTGGGTCCCTGGCAAGAGTGCTGTTTCTGTACGAGTGAGTGGGGAAGGACCCGGTGCACTTGACTTTGTCTTACTGCCTCCCCACCCCCACTTAAAATGAGGCTGTGATAACTCACCCACAGTCACACAGCTAACCAAGATTAGAGTTTGATCCCGACCTGTGTGACTGCTGGAATCTGCCTCAGTTTCTCACAGTCCCATTGGAACACAGGGGACATTCCAGCAGCTCTCAGGACATTTCTTTCTAGAAGAGCTTCGTAGGAATCCCTTTGTTGCTCCACAGAGATGTATGTGAACACACATACAACTTTGTTTGATGATATTGTTACCACTGTTACTATTTTCCAGAGAGAACCTTTCATCAAGTCCTACACACACATACACACACACACACACACACACACACACACACACGCACGCACGCACACAGACACACACACCCTGCAAATAAGTTTGAATAGATCTTTACATATGGTTGGGCTACTGGAAACAAAAATTGTCCATTATTTAAATTCTATTACATGGTAACTACTTTCTTAAAAGAATATTTTTATTTGAACTTATTGTGTGGCAATCATCAGTTACTTACATTCTTTATACCACTTTAAAAAGAAAAGATTATCGAATGAAAGGGAGGGTGTGTGTATATATATATGTATGTTTATATATATATTCGCTATATATATACACATATATATCATTTCAGTTATTAAAAAGACACTTGCCCTCTTATTTTCTTTAGACAACACCCACGAGATCCACAGCTTCTGGCTTTTCTTCTCCTTCTCAGACTCTGAGGTGAACCTGGTGACTCTGGGGTTGGAAGAAACCCCTAGACTCACTAGGACTCGTTTCTCTATGAGAACGAGATATCAGAATATCACAGTGGGGCTGGGAGATTGTGCAGTTGGTAATGTGCCTGCTATGCCAGCCTGAGGCCCCGAGTTCAGATCCCCAGTATCCACAAAAGAGCTGAATTGTAGCATGCATTTCTACCCCAGGAAAGAGGTGGTTGGATCCACTGAGGCCCACTGGCCTCAGATCGACGAGCACCAAGTCCAGCCTCTTTTTAGACCCCTTGTCAAAAAAATAAGAAGGAGATTAACAAAGGAAGACACCCAACACTGACCTCTGGCTTCATTGCACATGTGTCCACACAAGCACCTAGATATGTATTGCATACACCCACATACAAGCAGATACATACAGGCTCACACAGAGAGACCCAAGTCTTGGAGGCTTTGGACCTCCAGTCCAGTGTTCTCCATAACGATAGGTGGGGGCAGCCATTTGCAGACCAAGTGTGAGCTCCAGTCTAACTTCATTCACTTTGTGATGATGCTGTATTCCCAGGCCCACTAGGGCCACCAGGCTTGGAGCTTGGTCTCCTTGATGTAACAAGGCACAAAAGAGAGAAGGACCCCAAGCCCCCAGGAAGCTCAGCCTATGCTGCCACTCTGGCCCATCAGCAACACCAAGCACCCTTCACCTGGCTGGGTGTGCTCTCTCACTGGGTAAGTTGGCAGAGCCTCAGAGACCACTGTTCGCCTTGGCTCGGCACCTGGCTCTCAGCAGAAAAAACAAAAAACAAACCCTCTGGAAAGAAGCATCAAACAACAGCCAAAAGCCCTTGAAGAGAAACAACACAGTCTGGAACAGAGTGGAAATGGTAATGGCCCCCACCTTTACCTGCTGCTGTTGCAGTCACAAAGACCTCAGGAGGGCCTGGATACTCTTCCTGACTATACCAAGCCCAGGCTTTTGGACCCCATGAGATAGAAAAGCCAAGATGATGCTTGTGGGGACCACAGTGGATTGGGCAGATAGCATGGAAAGGCTAGGGAAGGCCAGGAAATCATGAGGGGCAGAAGTCCCACAGGCTGGCTATCTACTGAGGTCTATGTAGCACTTCAGTCCCTTGTCAGGCAGAGAATGACTGTGGCCATGCATGCTGCTGACCGAATCCATCACAAATCTATGCCTCTACCTCAGGCAAGTGAGCTGTGCTTCCAACGCACTCCCGCGCCCACCCCGCCTGTGGTACAGCAAGAGTTCCAGGGTTTTGCTGGAAAGTGCTGCTTCCCTCGAGGGCTCACCAGTCGGCAGGCTGGACGTGCACAGAAGCCAGAGTCTCTGGGAGCATCATTTTGTGTGACAATGAAATTGGTGACCAACCAGCGAGCTTCCCCTGCCAGGTGGAATGACTGGTGTGGCTCAGAGTCCCCAAAGGTCTGGGCCCCAAAAGTCCACAGGAGGAACTCCCTTTTTCATGCATAAAGGATTGGCCCTCAAATCCTTGATCACAGGATCTGCTGTTGGAATCGCCCTACTAAAGCAAGGCAGGCTGATACAGGGTGCGTGAGTGATTGCCAAGTGCAGAACAGTGTGGAGGAAGGCACTACAAGTTAGGGGATTGGGTAAAGGACAAATATCAGTCATGGCTGCCAGGCTGGCTAGGGACTTGAACACAACCAAGTGGTTGTGTTTAGACATGCCTGTCCCTAAGCCCTGTGACAAGTTGCCTCCTCTGATTCTGGTATCTGGGAGGGATCTGGGTGTTTGAGCCCTCCAGACCCCCGAGAGACGTTCCTTCTTCTGCTCTTTGCATCAAGCCCTCAGGCATTGCATGTGGGGTCCACAGAGCCGTTCTGTGTGAGTGGAGCCAAAAAGTCAGCCTCGGCCCCATCATTCCAACGGGTGCCTGTTAAACCTGCTGGGCTTAGCCACAGGCAGTGCCTGCTCCACTGGCAGGGCCCCTGAATGTCAGGAAGCAGGTGGCCCGGCCTGCTCCCCAGGAGGCTGCACACACTTGGCCAGCCTGAAAGCAATCTGTCCTAGCAGTAGACATGGCCATGTGGGGGCAGGGTGATTGGCAGGGAGCCATTCCCAGCAGTGTCTCTGGGCTCAGAACCCATGAAAGTGGTAGTTAACTCCAATTTATCTCCCCGCTCCAAACTGAAGTTCTGTTAGTTCATCAAGAGAGCCCAATCCTGAGGTCATATGGGTGGGCAGGATCTGGAACCTTTACCATTTAGTCAGTGTCTGTCCCTGTGCCGGGTGCCTGTCTCTGTGCTGGGTGCCTGTCTCTGTGCTGGGTGCCTGTCTCTGTGCTGGGTGCCTGTCCCTGTGCCGGGTGCCTGTCTTAGCAGTTCTGCTAGAGCTGCCCGCTTCTCTCTTACTCACACTCTAGTGCACACTGTGTACCTAAAACAAGATCCTTGGCCTTCTCCTCAATTTCCAGATGAGTTCAGCATCCTTGCCTCCCTAACTTCCCACTCCCACCAACCAAAACACAAAAGAGTCACTCTATGAGGGAATGGGAAGACATAAGAACAGAAGTACCTACTAGAAGAACTTGGAGAAGGTTCTGGAAAGTTCTCAAAGTAATAAGTTTCAGCAAGCCAAAGGAGGCCATAGAGTACTAGGTAGAAAGTCAAGAGATGGCTGAGTGTGCTTGTCAAGTGCCCCTTGTCAGCTCCTTCGGCCCCATCACCCTGCAGTGTGTCCCAGGCCCAATATGAACACCTGGAAATAAGGTCCCCATGTGCAGACTGTGTGCAATCAGGGCCAGTTAAAAATAAGTCTGTCTGAAGGGCTGGTGACCCAGTCATCCCAAGGAGCCTTAAACGTTCATCTCGGCACTCTGCTGCTAATGCCAATGCCAAGCTGGAGTTTCTTTGTGGTCTCAGCTTCCCTTGCAGCTGATTAGGACTGGGTTACAGATCTGGCCAATGTACCAACTCCTGCTAAAGCGTGGAGTGCCTGCTGGCATTCCCACCATCCTCTTCTCCTTCAACAGTGACATCAGTGCCACTTACATGGTTCACATGGTTCAGAGCAGCCATATACATACCGGGGTCACCATCCCAAGCACCCCAAAAAGAAGGGACAGAGGACAAGAAGGAGAGCAAGCAGGGAGAGCAAAGAGCTCAGGCATGGAGGTTTGGTATCATATGCTGCAGCAGTTAGTGTCCGCTTAACAGAACACAAGTACCATCATTCTCAGAGATAAGGAATTAGAGGCCACAGCACAGCAAGACAATTGCAGATCCAGGCCAGCAACACACCTCTTCCTTACAGCCCTTTCTTGCTTCCTAAGATTGTTCCCCTCTGTGAGCAACCATGTCCCCAAACCTTTTTAACCCACCTGTCTCCAAGGTGCCTAAGTGATACGTGTAAGATGAAAGGAGGGGCTCTCAGAGGTGCACAAAGCAAGAATGGTCCAAAGCATATGTGTGGGGGGGTGTGGGGGGTGTGGTGTGTGTGTGAGGTGTGTTGGGGGTGGCCCAACTTCAAAGGTACCCACTGGGGCTCTGGGGGTCACAGGAAGGAGAACCACACAATGGCTGAACACACAAGATGAAGAGCCAAAATGAGCTAATCTCAAACCCCAGCCCCACCGCCGACTCCATGTTTTTCAGAGCCTCGTTCTCCTGCCTATGAAAGGGAAACAATAGTTAAAAACCCTGCGAGAAGCGATGAGGCCGGAGCGTGGTCTAGCCCGGACTCATAGGAACAGTCTCAGTGTCTGTACCATGCAGATGTCACTGTCAAGATCACTCAGAGCAATAGCCTTCCCGGGGAAGAGACATAGGTGCAGCCTGGACTTTCCCCTCCCAAGCAGCCCGAGGAAGCTTCCCCAGACAAGACAGGAGACATAGCCCCACTCTGCAGACCTCAGACCTGGCCCAGCCCAAATCCAGAGAGGGAACCCACAGAGTCCAAGAGAATTTATCTGAAGGCCCAAAGGGTTTTAGAAGAAGAGCCGGTGACTGGGGTATTGTTGGAAGCTGTTGGTCAGTTTCTCATCAGCTCAGGTGGTCACGGTACCCAGTTAGGAGAGGAAGCAGAGTGGAGCAGGGAAGACTGGTGGATAATGACTGAGGGACTAGACATCACACTGGCTGTCCTGCAACAGGGACAGGACCTACTGTGAAAATAACTACCAGGAAATGCATTGCCCCGGTAAGGTAAGAAAGGAAGAAAACACCTGACAACCAACCTGCTCCCATTGTCTCCTGTCCCTAAAGTACAATGGGAAGATAAGAGTGTTTGCTGTGCGCTAGCTACAGAGCTAAATATTTTACTAGGACCATCTCACTGAGGGTCCACTACAGTCTGATGGTGTGAGATACTGCTAATTCCATTTTATAGAAAATGGAAGACACCAGAAGTTGAGTGACCTAAAGTCACATAATTGACAGGCAGGGTGGACAGCATTTAAACCCAGGTACTCTGATCATCACACGGTGATTTTTCTAAGCAAATGGAGAACCTGAGGCTCAGACAGGGCAGTGACTTAGCTGAGGCCACACAGTCTTGTCTATGATCGATCAATTCCTGGTTCTCTGGGTTGTCTACTCTACTATGACTAATCTCCCAGTGTACACACACACACACACACACACACACACACACACACACACACGCGCGCGCGCGCCTACCATTCATGAGCCTATTTCTGCTTATGTCTGACCCAGAAGTCTAGGCTAGAGAGAGCAGGATAATCAGGGCCCCAGTGAAAGCCTGGTGGTGTCGGCTGCAGACCTGGGCTCACCATCTATAGTCTGCCTTTCTTTGTATGAAACACTTGTGATCGGCCCCACTCCATCAGATGGAACACTTGCCAGCCTGTGGGGCAAGAGAAGCCCAAGCTGGTGTGTTTGCCTCAGAGTATTGGTTCTGAGCTCTCTCTGTGAGGTCCCAGCTGAGCGCAGACAAATGTTCCTGATTTCCCCTCTCAGTGGCTGATGAAATGGACCAGAAGAGCAGCCCTCTGGAAAGGGAGGGGTGGGGGCTGCTAAAACGTGTTGTCTAGTCTCAAGCCCCGGCTTTCCCCAAGGAGACAGGAACTGGACAGGCACCTAGAGAAAGACACCGGCACTGGCTACTGTGACCCTCTTAACAGGGATGGGTCAGAACATTATTACCCTCTTCCTGCCCCCAAACACCAATGTGTGGTATTGGTCCACACAAGCTGAATGACTACCCCTGGGTTCTAGTACCAGACGCCAACTAGAGGAAGCCAAACAACCTGGAGAACCCCCGAAGAACTAAGGGCAGCATCCAGCATAGCTGTCCAGATCACCAAGAGACTTCCCTGGATTTAAGTCACAAGGCCCCTCCATCTCTGCAGCTGTTTGCAGACAGGGAAGAAGGATCACAGGGAAAGGGGTTCATCCAAGGCCTCATTGATAAACTGACTGGCTGGATTTCAAATCTGCTCTTTCCCCTCTACCAGCCCTTCCCACAAATCCCCCTAATCCCTTGACTCCAAACCCAAACAACCCCAAGCCCAGGGCACTGAGGCATCATTTAGTAAGCGGGGAGCTATTCTCAGGTTGGTGTGGCAGTTATTAAAAGGTGGGGAGTCCTTTCTGGATTCATACCAAGATGTCCTATGTGTAACCCAGAGGTCCACTCCTACAACGCTTCCTGGAGCTTCAGTGCCTGACTGGCATTTTGTTCTTGAGGACAGAGAAGACAAAGAAATAGGCCCAGGCTTGGATTACTGTTAAGTCACAGATTGGGAATCTACCTGGAGTCCACAACACAGAAGCAGAGACATGAGTAGCCCTAGAGGGTGGAGAGTCTGTGCTCTCTTCAGTGTGGACGTTGGGGTGAGAAACAAGCAGAGAGACAGCACTCAGAATCTCCGGCCCTTACGGTGGGGGACAGGCTAATCCCCAGGTTCCAAGGGTGAGACTGTCCTACCAGGCTACCAGCACACACACACACGCACACCACACACACACACACACACACACACACACACACACACACACACACACACACAGACACACACACACCAAACCAAACACTTGTTTTCTGACCCTGGAATGCCTTAAAGAGGAACCCAGAGACAAGGGCTTCCCCACCTTCCCTTTGCCTCCTTGCCTCAGTTCTGGTATCCCACACAGAATCCAGTTGAGGTCTGCTCCCTCTAACAGAAACTAGCATCTGATAAACACACGTGGTTTCTACCCACGCTGCAGCCAGGACCCCATCTGTCTCCTGGGGACTCAGGATCCACCCCATTTTTCCCTCACCTTCGCAGGAGTGTGGGGGGCAGTTGGGATGGTGAGCACAGATTCCTAGCCAGGACACATGGAAAGTTCCAGTCACTCTGAAGTCACCGTCTCTAGTGAGATCATTTATACTCTCTTGGGTCGCAGAGAGGAGAGACAAGTTTAGAGATGAAGACGAGGCACTAGTCACCCACAGAGTCCCCTCAATATGAACAGCTCTTCGCACAACAAAGATGACACTTCCTACGACTCTGGCTGGATGTCAGCATGTCCCTTCCCACAGGCATCCCGTCTGAGAGTAAGGGATGGAAGGTGAGTTTTCACAGGTGCTTGGGAAGTGATCAGATAGATGTGTGTGGGACCCAGGTGATGGGGTGCTCTTTGGATGGCTGGGGAGTGTAACCCTTCTAATGGAACTACAAAAATTCCTAAGGGACCCCACCACTCACCCAATGTACCTGTGCCCAGAAAGAGGAGGAGTCCTGCCCACCACGCCCAGAGATCTGCCAGGACCAGGACAAAGGAAGCCACTTTTACAAAAAGTGTTGGGTTTCAGTAACTTCAAGTATATCTCAACCAAGGTTCTATCCCATTGTCTCCAAGCCAGCTCACTGTCCACTTAAAGTTTCTTTTGTTTTTGTTTTTCTAGATGTAAATCATTCACTCATCCTTGCCTACAGTCCATGAAAAATCACCTCATGACACCATCCGGTTATCGCCGAGGCACCCCAGTCTCATAGTGGGGCTGTCAGCCCGATTCGCTGGGGCAAGGTGGGGCGCTCCTCTAGACAGACCCCGCGCAGCACAGTGGTGTATCTGCGGAGCTGCGGTCTGTGAAGATCCTGGTCTGGTCTGGGAAGCACCGGGCCAAGCAAGTGCGCCCCCTGGCGAGGCAACTCTTCCAGCGCAAGCAGGACCCCGATCCCGCGCGCGCCCACCGCGGCCAGCCACGCTGGGAACCCGCGGCCACCACACCCCACATCCGGCAGCGGGACCCGCCCGGTAGCCTCCACATCCACGGAGCTGCACACCTTTCCGCGCAGGGAATGACAGCCCGAGTGTGGAAACAAATTCAAGAGCACTCTCCTGGCCGGCCACCAGGGTCCCACGAAGGCGACGCGCCCTCAGTACCCCACCACGGCCAGCGATTCGCCGCACCCAAGCCCTTCTCCGGGTCTCCCGTCGTGACCTGTGGGCGCTCAGGGTCACCTGGATGCATCCCTTTCCTCCTAGTACATCCCCGACCAACACTCCGGACTTGAGAGTCCCACCTGCCGCCTTGTTGTCGCTGGAGCCCCCGGAATCCATGGGCGCTGCACCTGACCTGGGCAAAGTCCGCGACCAGGGGCGTGCTCGGGGTCACACGAGGAGGCACTATCCCCTCCCCCAGGGGAGTCGCAGTAGAACTTGGTGACCGCTTCCCCGAGCGTCCTGGGACCCACACTGGTTCTAGATCTCCCCTGGGGCGCGCAATGTTCCTGAGCCAGTATGCACAGAGAAGCGCAGGGGTCGAGTCCTACCTGGCAGAGGCCCGGACGCGAGGGAAAGTTTCCCCGGGCGCACAGTGCGCTAGCAACTTGCGGGGCGCAGTCAATTCTGCACGGTGGCGTTGGGCTAGGCGTCAAGGCGACGAGAAGCGGCGACGCCCGTTGGGGGCCGGGGCCAGGAGGCCTGGCGCAGCTGGGCTTCAGGATAGCCTGGCGCGGCGTCCGCCTGCAGTCAGCAGCCCCTGAGACGCCAGCGGCAGCTGCAGCCTCTCGCCCGCCACCGCCGCCGGCCACACCTCCCGCCACCCTCCAGCCCGCCCTCCCTCTTCCTCCGCCCTAGCCTCCGCCCCTCGGTCTCCCGTCGCCACTACAGCCGCCACAGTGCTGGCACGCCTCTAGGCTAACCTGGCTCTTGCCTCCCCATGGCCGCTCTGCCCTCTCACCCGGTGCTAGCGTATGATCTCTGGAGTCGTGCTTTTCTGATGGACCCTGCGCCCCTAGCCTCCTTCCCATGCTTGTGTGGTGTTTGAATTTAGGAGATTGCTCGAGGAGGGCAAGGGTGGCTGGCACGAACTGGGGCATTTATTCCTGTGGAGCTTTCCTGATGTCACCACCACCCTTGGGTGTGACTGCAGGGTTGAAGTGTGGAATTCTCCTTTGCGACATAATCCCTTGGTTTCCCACTCACTGCCAGGGAAATACCTAGTAGGATCCGGTGCAGCAAGCACTGTTAAGTCTCATCGCTGGTGACTGCCTCTGGCCTGGTGAGCCTTCCTAACTACATCAGTTGTAAACCAAGTCATTGCTAAGACCAGACCCGAGGCTCTCTTTCCCGCCCTACACAGGGTTTCACTGAGACAGCTAATCTATGCCACACCGGGGTCCATACAAAATTCACAAGAATGTATATATGAATCACAACCTAACAGAAACTGTCATGAGAAGACTCAGATTACAATGCTTGTTCCCTCCCTGGCATTATCAATGCCCCAGCTTTGACAAATATCCACACTGAAAGTACTGTCACACACACACACACACACACACAAAGACAGAGAGAGACACACACAGAGAGACAGAGACACAGAGAGAGCAGAGAGAGAGAGAGAGAGAGAGAGAGAGAGAGAGAGAGAGAGAGAGAAGAGTTAAACTGCAGTCTGAAGGAGATCTCTTGGCCCACTGATGTCAGGACAGATGCTCTTGCCTTGGATGTTAAAGTCGGTAAGGTTAGGATGCAAGACTGAGTTTTGAAGGGAAGACAGAAAGACTTGGCCTTTCTGGGCCAGCAGTCCAAAAAGTAAGATGTCTCAGGTTTCAGGGTTAGCCCTTTGAACCATTTCACAGAGTCGAGAGAGAGGCCAAGGACGGATTGCTAGAGAGGCACACAGCTTCTTGACCAGGTCTGGACTCTGCTCTTCAGTGGGCCCACATGGTTATGAAATTCTGTCAATATATAGACACCTCCCCAGTTTCCTGAACAGGGTCAAGGGGAGGCTGGCCCCTCTAGCTGAGAACCCCCACAGGTCCTTAACTCAAGGTTGTTGCTGTAAAGGACAACTGGCCTGGGCCTCCTAGGACCACAGAAACTCAGTGAGAATCAAACTCCGGATGAGGGCCCGGGCTTGAAAAGATGGGGAGGCTTTTGAAGATTTAGCTCTGGTAAAAGCAGGCAGAGTGGTGTAGGGAAAGAGAGCACAGGCTGGGCACCGATAAGATGGTTCATCACTGGTTAAAGGCACCACTAGGCCTGACAACCTGACTTTCACCCCCAGAAGCAGCAGCTCACACCCAGCTGGGACAAGGATTCTAGCTCCAGGCCTCAGTCTCCTGCCTCCTTCAGAACATGGGCCTGGCTGGGCCCCAGCCTGAGGGCTGCCTGCTTAACGGCTTTCTTTACATCAGCACTTCTTTTATATTTTGTTTTACTTAAACAAGTTTGTTTTTATAAACAGTGATATGTCCTACCACAGCCATAAATGGAAAAGCAGTGCCAGGTTGCTATAAATAGAAGGATATCATAAAAACAAACACAGTGTGAATAAAACGGTGTCATTAAACTACAACAATGGATCTTCAGCCACAATAAAAGAAAGCGTAACCAGATCCCACTGGCTCTTTCGCCTAAGAAAGGCTGACCACTCCTAGGCTTATTCCCTCTTGAAGATCATTGAAGATCGGAAAGGATCTATAAACGTGTTAGCAATCATCTTGGGACACCCCCACATCAGGAAATGTGATACCTAAATACCTATAAGAAGTAAAAACACTTCTTTCTCCCACAAAATAGGGACCCCTGAAAGTTTAGTTCCCGGAGACATAGGCCATACTCTGTCCCTGTGAGACTAGTTTCCTGTGCACACAACCATTTCCGTCTTAATGCTTCCACAGGTAAAGTTGAGCAAACTACCCGTGGGATCCCTTTAACTGTTCTATCAAAAGAGCAAGAAAATTCCCCAAATTGTAGCTTCTCTGGGGTTTCTAGGAAGGCAAAGGAATTTTCCAAGGAAATAGAGTGGGAAGAGAAGAAAGGCAGCCCAGGGAAAGGACAGCCAGCCTTGACCAAGCAGAGTGCAGGTTAGAATCAGAAGGTTCTAGATTCTTCATTGCCCGTTCCAAAAAAACAAAACAAAAACCATGTGGAGAATTCATTGTAATATGGCGATGCTGAGAAAGCAGGGCAGGTTGGACAGATGGGGAGTCCTGGTAATGACATGGGCCTTTTGACTCCCAGGCAGGGATCTCTTGACTCCCTGATTTAGGGAGGGATGTGGTATTTAATATTTTCAATTTGACAGAAACTATAATCATCTAGGTCTTAGGTTCTAGGAGGTGAATCTCTGATTTTGTCTATGAGGGCATTACTAACTTATGTTAATTGAAGTGGGAAGGTCTGTCTTAAGTGTGGGCAGCCCCATTCCACAGGCTGGGGTCCCAGACTGGAGAGTAAGAAAAAGGGAGCTGAGCACCAGAATGCATCTCTACTTCCTGACAGTGGATGAACATGGCCAGACGCCACACCTTCCTCACTGTGTATTCCTCGAGACTGTCCGCCTTTCAAACTGTGAGCCAAAATGAAACTGCTTCCTTCAGCTGTGGCTGTCATGGCAACAGGAGAGTGATATAGGAAGTGTGGGGGAAATGGATTTTGAAAACACTCACCTCTCTCCCAAGAAGTTCTTCAAGGTTCTTTTCTCTAACACTCACTAGAAGAAAAAGCCCCAAATGTCTCATTGGCTTTAAAGTCTCAGGTCTGTCAGAATCAGCTTGGGCTAGACAACTCAGGTGCTGAGGCTGAGGTGTCCTCTGGACACGGGACACCTGGAGCAAACTTCTGCAGTGACATCCTGTACAGAGAGCCCTGAATCAGAAGTCAGCATCCTGCAGCCTGGAACTCTGCCCACACCAGTCCTCAGTGTTTCCAACTGGAGCACGGGGCCCTAGACATGAGCATGGGCTCTGATTGGGCTGTCAGGTCCCGCTCCAATACCCCGAGAATCATGAAAAATGGCAGGAACACCACCTCCTTGTTCCAGTTCAATTAGGTCCCTTCGTCATTGGCTCTGTGCCATGGAAATCCACTTGAGATTTAAAAGAGCATGTGTCCTTTACAAAGAAATAGTTCGAAAGCCAGTGCCTCCAGCTTTGTTACATTATGGCCAGGAGACAGTGAACTTCTTACTGCGGAATGCTGCCTTGGGTCTCCAGCACCCTCAGTGGAGGTTGCCTCAGACATAAAGAACCCCAACTGTACTGCCTGGAACTAGCAGCTTAAAGGCTCTGATCTCTCTCTCTCTCTCTCTCTCTCTCTCTCTCTCTCTCTCTCTCTCTCTCTCTCTCTCTCTCCTTTCGTGTGTGTGTGTGTGTGTGTGTGTGTGTGTGTGTGTGTGGTGACGGGGCACACATATGGCTGTCACAGGACTACCTTGTGGAGTCAATTCTCTCCTAACTTTATATGGTTCCAGGGACTGAACTCCAGCGGGCAGACTTCCTTCACTAGCATTTTATTCTTGCCAGCCCAAGCCACCCGATCTTCCCAAAGACACTGAGGTGACCACCCTTCTGTCATTGACGGTGGTGAGATTCTCAGGGAAATCTCCGGCAAGGCACGTGGTCCACACCACGTAAAGCGGAGCCTGGGGGATGCCTCACCCCCACCCTCAGGGGGCTGACCTTCCGGTCTAATCCAGCCTTCCCAAGGCAGTCTACACTTGAAATTTTTAATCATTGTCGCCTTTGTTTTTTTTTCTGAATTGTCTCCTTTTATGTGCAATTAGCAATCATTTCCCCAAACATTGACAGTTCATTAAATGTACACCCAGGAGTGATTGCATTTGTTTATCTTTCCAAAGTCTTTCACAGAAATAAATCCCTGGGTCCCAAGCGTTTCCTCCAAGCTTGGAGAGCTGTGCTCTTGCATTTTGAGGTCCTGGAGCAGCTGTCAACCTCGGTTTTCTGCCCTTCTCCCAATGCAGCACTCCAGACAGCCCAGTCATGTGTCTGAGATTTTAGTACAAGGCCCCCAGGGCGCACTACCTCCTCCACCCCAGAGAAGGAATATTTGGATGCATGTGTGTACTCACACATACACAAACACACACACAAATGTTGCAGGAAAGGGCAGGGGTCTGGAGCCTCTGGCTGCATCAGGTTCTTCTTGCACTTTGTGGCTTGACTTTCTAGAAAGCAAGTATGAGAATGGCATGGAGAATGCGCACCTGGCGATGCCTACTGCACTTCTGCCCGCCCTCACTGTCTCTTTAAACTCTGAACAAATGGGATGATATCAACAACTGCCATTCAGGAAACGCTTCCTTTTGCCCATGCCTGGGTGGAAAAGTTGGACATGCTCAGATTTAAAACCTTCATTCATCAACTGTGTGTCTTTAGTCATGCTATTTTGCCTCTGTTATTTTCATTCATTGTCTTTTAACATGTGGAGTGCCAGTGATCTTCTAGACATGGGTAAGATATTTAACTGTCTTCCTGCTCACTTAAACCTCCTCACAGTCCATGGGCAGGGGCAATCAGGAAGCCCATTTGTTCAAAGGGGAACAACGGGGAGCTACCTAGAGTACAATGAGGGCTGCCTGTGGGGAAGCTGAAGGACCCCATCACATGGGGTTCAGAGGATGAGGGATTGGGTGCTCGGTGGTAAGAAAAGAGTCATCACTGGCTGTGGTCTGGAAGCCTGCTCAGGCACCGGCAGCAGTTGGGATCAGAGTAGGCCACCTGGCTTCTGGTAGATCTTCCTCAGTGGTCACAACAACACAGTTAAGTTCCACACAGGTCCTTCCAGCAAGAGGGATTATTGCTACCTTGGTCCTCCAGGCAGCTCAGGCTGGATTCTCTCCTCACTAAAGCCATGGTGGAGTTCTTAATCCTGGTCCTGGTGCCTCAGCCTTATTTAAAAATAAGGTCTCTATAGGTGGTGAAGTTTAGATAAAGCACTAATTATTCCAGTGTCCCTGTCAAAGTGGAGTGATGGACATAGAAATAGACATATGATAGCAAACCAAGGGGCACCTAGGACAGTTGTCTACCAGATGGGCCAGAAGGAAGCCACCCAAGGGAGGCGAAACCTGACGTGACAGCTGTCTGTCCTTCTGTGTCACTTGAGTGGTAGCTCTTTGCTAGGACAGTTTAAGCAAGCAAGCATCATACCCTTTCCCCACGTCCACTGAAGGTCTACACCCTCCACATGCCCACTGAGGGTCTACACCCTCCTCACACCCACTGAGACTCTACATCCTCTTCACACCCACTGAGACTCTACACCCTCCTCACACCCACTGAGACTCTACACCCTCCTCACACCCACTGAGACTCTACACCCTCCTCACACCCACTGAGACTCTACATCCTCCTCACACCCACTGAGACTCTACATCCTCCTCACACCCACTGAGACTCTACACCCTCCACACGCCCACTGAGGGTCTACACCCTCCACACACCCACTGAGGGTCTACACCCTCCACACGCCCACTGAGGGTCTACACCCTCCACACGCCCACTGAGGGTCTACACCCTCCACACGCCCACTGAGGGTCTACACCCTCCACACGCCCACTGAGGGTCTACACCCTCCACACGCCCACTGAGGGTCTACATCCTCCACACGCCCACTGAGGGTCTACATCCTCCACACGCCCACTGAGGGTCTACACCCTCCACACGCCCACTGAGGGTCTACACCCTCCACACTTCCGAATCACAAGACTCAGAAGAAACATTCACTTGGGACCCCATTGAGTCTGTGTCAGGGTCTCTGAAACAGATGTACAAAACAAGGGGAACCCGGAGCCACCCCCAGCCCTGGAAATGGTTATTCCCATAAGATTCCAGTGCTGTGGGCTTGGCCAAGACAGTGCTGGAAGAACCCTGGTTATCATCCCCATTCTGTCAGAGGGCGGAGTCACGAGACAAATACTCCTAGCTAAGTAGCAGAGCTGGGATTTACCCTGCACCCTGGTGCACCTGGTGATGTCTCCTTGCTGCCTGTAACTGCTTGGTCTTGTTGTCTCAGCCCCCTCTCCGTTCCATAGTAGCTTACAAATGTGAGCAGAAACCCAGGCCCTTCTGGTGGGTACCAGGGACTGAGTCCCACTGTGGTGTTTACAGAGTCCTTGAATGGGGCAGCCAGGGTGACAGACTGCCCTGGTGCATGTGTGTGCTTGCATGTGTACAGGTCCATGTCTAGGCACAAGTGCATCCCCATGTAATGGTTCAGGTCTGTGTTGTGTTTCGGTATCCTCTGTCCCCAGGTGTTGGTGCAGCTCTGTGGGTGTCTGTACATGTCTAGACACATGTGTCCTGGTGTGATGGTGCTAGTCTGTGTATGCATCCATCCTGCCTAACGACATCCTTGTTTTCCAGAGAGAGGCGGATTTTCTTACTAAGGGAATGTTCTGATCTTGCCTGACTCACTTAATGGGAACAGTAGGTTCACACGCCAACTGTGGACCCCCCCAAAGCCTTTCACCTCAAACCCCCGCATCTTATTCTTGGCCAGCAGCCAGCTTTGCCTTGACAGTGCATGTTTGTCACAGCGCAGCCTGCTGACCTCCCCACTGTGGTCTGCCAAATAGGATGGAAGATCATGTGGGAAGAAAAGCAAGGGATGAGGCTTCAGGCAGAGGGGAACAGGTAGAGCTTGTTTGTAACAGACCAGCCACGGTTTTGACCAGAAGAGGAGCGTCTCAAGTCAGAGGTCGGTAAATGGCTTGGCCAAGTTTGCCTCTTGTGGACAGCAGGACGTAGTTGCAAACGCCTGCTTCAGCCCTAGTTTTTCTTTCTTCCTGGTTTTTCTCCACCTCTGTAACTGTCCACTGATCCCCTCCTTTTCATCTCAATCATGTAAAGCTCTAATAAACTGGAGACAAGCTTCTGTCTGACCACTCCCCGGTGACAGAGGAGCAAGATCCAATTACAAGGTAGATAAGCGTCTCTACGAGTGTTCCTTGCAGGTACCCGCCCAGTGCAAACAGCTGAGCTCCATAAAGCTTCACAGAATGTTTGCTTAGTGCCTTGGTTTTAAAGAATCCAGCCTTTGTTTTGAGACCCTGAGACCCTCAGTTACAGCACAGCGCACCGCAGCTCAAGTCTGCGCATGCGTGAACCAACTGCTTGGCAACAGCCTCATTCTAAGGTCCGTTCACAGTGCTGGCTCCTAGAAGGAACTCAAAAATCATGTGATGAATAAAAACATAAAACAAGAGATACTGAAGATGTCACTCAGTTGGAAGAGCGCTTGCCTCGCATGAATGAAACCTCGGAATCAATCCCAGCATAAACCAGGCATGGAGGTGCAAGTCTGTAATTCTAACACTCAGGAAGCAGAGGCAGGGAGATCAAAAGTTACAGGTCTTGACTACATAGGGATTTGGGGGCCAGCTTGTGCTACATAAGACCCTGCCTCAAGAAGTAAAATAATGAACAAAACAAATGATAGATAAATATTAGCTTTAGCAAAATGGAATTAAAACGTTACAAAATTTAAAATTGGTGGGGACCAAATAGCATATGCTCTCCACAAACAATATTCTACAAGCACCTGATATCAAAGTCATCAGGCAACATTCTAAGACTCAAACTCAAGAGTTAAATCCATTGTAGTGGCCTTAAAGGTTTGGTTCCATGGTAGAGCTCTCATCTAACATGCATAAGGCCCTCCTGGGTTTGCTTTATTTTGCTGAATTAAAGAAATAACTGAGTGAGTAGAAGAGTGGATGGATGGGTAAATGAGTGAATGGGTAGATGGGTGGATAGATGGATGAGTAGATAGATGGAGGATGGATAGATGAATAGATGGGTGAGTAGATGGATGAATGGATGGATGGATAGATGACTGGATGGGTGAATGGATGGATGGATGAATGGATAGGTGAATGGATGGGTGAATGGGTGGATGGGTAGATGGATGGATGGATGGATGGATGGATGCATGGATGCATGGATGGATGGATGGATGGGTGGATGGATGGATGGATGGATGGGTGGGTGGATGGATAAATGGATGGATGAATGGATGGGTGAATGGATGGGTGAATGAATGGATGGGTAGATGGATGGATGGGTGGGTGGGTAGATGGATGGATGGGTGGGTATGTGGATTATTAGGTAGGGGACAGATTAGTGAATAGATTGAGAGGTGAGTGGTGGGTAGGTAGGTAGATGGGTGGATGGATGTGTGCATGAATATCTTGGTTTTAGATTGAATGAAGAATGGGTGGATGAATGGGTAGATGAACTGAACAGATGGACAAATAATAAATAGATGGTTTGGAAAGTCTATGTATGGACTGAAAGATGATGGATAGATGAATGGGTAGGTGGGGGTGGAAGATAGATAAATGGTTGAATGTGGGTAGGTGGAGAGACGGTTGGGGGATGGATTTCTTTGTCTGTTCCTTTGCCTCTTTCTAGTCTGTCTTCCTGTGTCTGTCTATCTTTGTGTTTCTGTCTCTGTCTTCCTGACTCTGCATCTCCCTGTCTCTTCTTGTGTCTCTGTCTCTCAGTCTTTCAGTGTGTCTGTCTCTGTCTACCTCCACTCTTTCTCTGATGCTCTGTCTCTGTCTCGCTGTGTCTGTTTCTGTTTGTCTGCCTCTACCTCTCTTCCCGTTTTCCATTTCTTGTTCCATTTCTTCTGTCTCTTTCTTCCAATTTCACTTTTGTTTCTTTTCTGGCTTTCAGAAAAGGGCTGGGACCTGGAGACCCATAAGGTATAGATTATGACACAAGGTGACACACAGCCATTGTGTCCCTTCTGAGACAGAGTTTGCCACATGGCTGATCTCCTTTTCCAATGCACAGTGACTGTGGGCCTGGTTCTTTTCTACATATGCAACAGACTGGAGGTAGGATGATTGCTATAGTTGTGATGGTTCTCAGAGACCACAAGGGAAGTCCAGTGTTGATGATATAAACCAGTCCCAGTCAGGATGCAAAACATCTCTGGGGACCCTAGGACTTGGATCTAACCAGGCCTGCCGTCTCTCCACCTGCCATAACCTGGAGAGGGTCACTCAATTTCCCAAGGGACTTGGCTGATTATTTCTTTGAAAAGATGTTAGGACATCGGATGACAAGCTCATCCTATTGGGCCCGTAGCCAGGATGAAATTAGCCAAGTGTAGGAGGTGCTTGGGGCAAAGTACTAGCCCTTCACTAATATACATTCAATTCAACATTACCTGGTTTGAGAAGCTCAGATAACAGTGCAGAGGATGCTGAACAACCCAATCTCCTGTGTCATGAACATCAGGATGGCTTCCAGAGCAGAGAATAGCAGGGGACTTTAGGGATTCATAGGGACAGGGAGAGATGGCTGGCATTTAAGGCAATGAGACAGTTTGTGGAAAGGTCCTGGTTGGAGAAGGGTCTGATACAGTGACCATAAATGCTTTGGAAGCCCTAGTGTCTACTTCATCTTCTTACAAAATGGATATTAAGCAAATGCTTTGTGGATGAATGAACGCATGAATGAGGTTCTGAAGGCTCCATAGAGGCCAAAGACTCAAGGGCAATGAATGACTGTACACAGAAAGCTGGAAGAGGAGGATAACTTATAATTACACAGCGAATGCATGAGAATATGTTAGGGTCACTGTTCTGGAGCCTATAAAGTTCAAGAATCTGGTGCTAGTGTTTGGCCTTCTATACTGGAGAAGGGAGAAGCAAGAGGATTCGGGTGGTAAACAGGAGGCCAGCTCTGTTTCAGGTCTTTAGATAACAACCTTAAAATGCCTAGCTACACCTTTGATTGACATACAACCAACTGTGCACATTTCTGGGGTGCTGTTTGATCATCTGAAACCAGACACAATCCATCCTAATCTGATCATATGATTGGCATTTCTTAGTCTAGGATAGAGTCTTTTTATAATAATATCCATCCACCACTTATGGGGATGGGCCTTCATGACCTAACATGTCTCATGGGCCCCCATTCTAGAGCTGCTGCCTCTGGGATTGACGTTCTTTACTGGAAGAGTGTGTAAATACACACCTGTGATCCCAGCATCTGGGAAGTAGAAACAGGAGGATGGAGAATTGGTGG
Source organism: Microtus pennsylvanicus (assembly GCF_037038515.1). Taxonomy (NCBI): domain Eukaryota; kingdom Metazoa; phylum Chordata; class Mammalia; order Rodentia; family Cricetidae; genus Microtus; species Microtus pennsylvanicus. The sequence goes on from NC_134580.1 coordinate 70,619,919, forward strand.
CCAGCCTGGGTTACAGAAAGAGACCATTTAAAAGAAAAGAGCTTCTATCACAGAAACTTTGAGGTAATCCAAGCCCCAGCAGACAGGTTTCCTGAAGACTCTCCTCTCCAGAGAAAGACTCTGTGGAGCATTGTGGCTTGACCACTCAGGGTTCTGTGAACTCACTGATTCATTGGCTTGTTCTTTGAAGAACACACTGGCAGGCTGGGGAGGCCTCAGTTGGTAGAGCGCTTGTGTTAAGTCTCCAGTTGGGGTCTGGAGGAGAGTCACTGCAGTTCACAGGTATGTGTCTCTCTGTACAAGTCATGACTGACAGGAAAGGAGATGTGTTATCTCAGGAGAAATGCAAAGGGACTTGGAGGTATGTCAGACCTCATCGGTGGCCCTCATCAGACTTGCTTTGGTTGATCCCTCGAGCCTGGAAGTGGGCCTTCTCCAGTCTGCCTCCATCTCTAAGTGCTGTGCCAAGAAAGTCCTGATTCCAAGAGGTCCAAACAGACAAGATGCTTCATTTTCTTTTGGAGGGGGTTAGGGTGGGGTGGGAAAGATGCCTTTACCATTGAACTATCCTTGACCCCTAGTGAAATTTTTAAATGAGGTTTTGTAGTAAGCTGTCTTGTTGGATCATCTTTGGACTACTAGCCTGCAAATCATAACCCAGAGACTTATTATTAATTATAAAATAATTAGCTTAGGCTTTTTCCCAATTAGCTCTTACAACTTAATTAACCTACTCTTTCTTTTTAAAAAACTACATTCTGTCACATGGCTCAGTTGCATCTTCATAGTACAGCTCATCCGACTTGCTCCAGGTCTGGCTGGCAACTCCTTTCTTTTTCCCCTGAGTTCTCTCTCTGCACAGAAGTCCTGCCTATACTTCCTGTCTAACTATTAGCTGTTCAGCTTTCTAGCACAGCAATCATGGCCATACATGTTCACACAGTGCATGAATATCCCACAACATTTCCCCCCTTTTGTCTAAATAAAAAAGAGAGGTTTTAACTCTAATATTATGGAATTTATACAATAAGAACAATTATGAAGTAAAAATTACATTCACAAAGTCCAGTTCAGGAATCCTCAGAGGTTTTCCGCCGGTGGACCGCAATCGCTGAACGAGTGACCAGTCATGTCACTTTCCCACCTGTACCGGGATGGGGAAGGCCACCTGGACGATGATGATGACGAGCGTGAGAACTTTGAGATCACAGATTGGGATCTCCAGAATGAGTTCAATCCCAACCGGCAGCGTCACTGGCAGACCAAGGAGGAGGCCACCTATGGGGTGTGGGCTGAACGTGACTCGGACGAGGAGAGGCCTAGCTTTGGAGGAAAACGGGCCCGAGACTATTCTGCACCCGTCAACTTCATCAGTGCGGGGCTCAAGAAAGGGGCAGCTGAGGAAGGGGACTCTGACGACTCTGATGATGACGAGAAGCCTGCGAAGCAGGAGGATTTTCCAAAGGATTTAGGACCAAAGAAGTTAAAAACGGGTGGCAATTTTAAGCCCAGCCAGAAAGGCTTTGCTGGAGGAACCAAGTCCTTCATGGACTTTGGCAGCTGGGAGAGACACACGAAGGGGATCAGGCAGAAGCTGCTGCAGAAGATGGGCTATGTCCCTGGACGGGGCCTGGGAAAGAACGCACAAGGTATCATCAATCCCATTGAAGCCAAACAGAGAAAAGGCAAAGGAGCCGTGGGGGCCTACGGCTCGGAGAGGACCACTCAGTTTCTGCAGGACTTCCCTGTGGCCGACTCAGAAGAGGAGGCTGAAGAGGAGTTTCAGAAGGAGCTGAGTCAGTGGAGGAAAGACCCCAGCGGGAGCAAGAAGAAGCCGAAGTACTCTTACAAGACTGTGGAGGAGCTGAAGGCCAAGGGCAGGATCAGTAAGAAGCTCACAGCGCCTCAGAAAGAGCTGTCTCAGGTCAAGGTTATCGACATGACAGGCCTGGAGCAGAAGGTATACTACAGTTACAGCCAGATCAGCCACAAGCACAGCGTCCCCGATGAAGGGCTGCCGTTGCTGGCACAGCTGCCTCCCACAGCTGGCAAGGAAGCCAAGGTGCCGGGCTTTGCACTTCCTGAACTGGAGCACAACCTGCAGCTGCTCATTGAGCGTACAGAGCAGGAGATCATCCAGAGTGACCGTCAGCTGCAGTATGAGCGGGACATGGTGGTCAGCCTGTCGCATGAGCTTGAGAAGACCGCGGAGGTCCTAGCACATGAGGAGCGTGTCATCTCCAACCTCAGCAAAGTGCTGGCCCTGGTAGAGGAGTGTGAGCGCCGCATGCAGCCTCATGGCACCGACCCCCTCACGCTAGATGAGTGTGCCCGCATCTTTGAGATGCTGCAGGACAAGTACTATGAGGAGTATCGCCTGGCAGACCGTGCAGACCTTGCTGTGGCCATCGTCTACCCGCTTGTGAAGGAATACTTCAAGGACTGGCACCCCCTCGAGGATGGCAGCTATGGAACCCAGATCATCTCTAAGTGGAAGAGCCTCCTGGAGAATGATCAGCTTCTGTCTCACAGCAGCCAGGACCTGTCTTCAGACGCCTTCCACAGGCTCATGTGGGAGGTTTGGATGCCTTTTGTTCGGAATGTTGTTGCCCAGTGGCAGCCTAGGAACTGTGACCCAATGGTGGACTTCCTGGACAGCTGGGCACCCATCATCCCTGTGTGGATACTGGACAATATCCTGGACCAGCTCATCTTCCCCAAGCTGCAGAAGGAGGTGGACAACTGGAACCCTTTGACAGACACTGTTCCCATCCATTCGTGGATCCACCCGTGGCTGCCCCTCATGCAGGCCCGCCTGGAGCCTCTCTACTCCCCTGTCCGCAGCAAGCTGTCCAGCGCGCTGCAGAAGTGGCACCCCAGCGATGCCTCAGCCAAGCTCATCCTGCAGCCCTGGAAAGAGGTCCTCACTCCTGGGTCCTGGGAGGTCTTCATGCTCAGGAACATCGTGCCCAAGTTGGGCATGTGCCTGGGTGAGCTCGTCATCAATCCCCACCAGCAGCATATGGACGCCTTCTACTGGGTGATGGACTGGGAAGGGATGATTTCAGTCTCCAGCCTGGTGGGGCTGCTGGAGAAGCATTTCTTCCCCAAGTGGCTTCAGGTGCTGTGCTCCTGGCTCAGTAACAGCCCCAATTATGAGGAGATCACCAAGTGGTACCTGGGCTGGAAATCCATGTTCTCAGACCAGGTGCTGGCACACCCCTCTGTCAAGGACAAGTTCAACGAAGCACTTGACATCATGAACAGGGCCGTGTCCTCCAATGTGGGTGCCTACATGCAGCCAGGTGCACGAGAGAACATCGCCTACCTCACCCACACAGAGCGCAGGAAGGACTTCCAGTACGAGGCCATGCAGGAGCGCCGTGAGGCTGAGAACATGGCTCAGAGGGGCATTGGTGTGGCTGCCAGCTCTGTGCCCATGAACTTTAAGGACCTCATTGAGACCAAGGCGGAGGAGCACAACATCGTGTTCATGCCTGTCATCGGCAAGCGGCACGAGGGCAAGCAGCTCTACACCTTTGGCCGCATCGTCATCTACATTGACCGCGGTGTGGTGTTTGTGCAGGGCGAGAAGACTTGGGTGCCCACCTCCCTGCAGAGCCTCATAGACATGGCCAAGTAGACACCAGGGCCCACACCTGGCAGGCGCGGATAAACAGCACTTTAAACCGGCTTTACAAATGATGTCTCTATTTGGGAAACCAGCACCAGGGCAGGATGTGATGTGATGCCGCCAGCCCGGGCTGTATTCCTGGCTCGGCAGAGAAGGATGGTCTGCACCATGGCTCCTGGCGCAGGTGGCAGGAGAGAGCTGCCCTGCTACACTGGCTGAGTTGAGTCTGTCTGTTTTCTGATGATCTCTAGGTCCTCGCAGTCCTGGTAATCAGGCTCTTCCCGAGATGCCCAAAGGTCCCTGGGCAGTCCCTCCAGCTTCAGCAGAGGGAACCAGTGAACAGAGGTGTCGTTAAAGGTGTCCATGTACCGTGGAGTCTGTGGCAGTGGGATTTCTTCCAGGCTTTTCAGAATCTGAGTGGAAGGTCCAGACACAGGCATTAGGCATGACCCTGCCCTCCTGGCATACTTTTCCTTCACCTAGCCACCCCATTGTCTTTTGGAAAACTAAGAAATGGGGATTTATATTTCAATGCTTTTTAATCCCAAAGGCCTTGGAAATGCTGGACCCACTCTAAGAATGAAAGGGGTTGGGTTCTGACTTGTTCTAGGGGAGAGCCCCTGCCAGTACATCATGCTTTGTGTGCTCAGAAGCATCAATGGTAGTGTGGTTTTGCACTCCCACCCCCTACCCAACTACTCTTTCAGACACCTTTGCGATGTAGGGATAATTTTTCTGCAGAATCCTTGTCAACAACCTAGAAATAAAAAAATATATATACACAAAAAAAAAACAAAGTCCAGTTCATTTGTATTTAGCAAATCTAGAGAAATTACGCTATTCTTTATCTTATCTTGATAAGTCCAAAGTTTTTTACCAAAACCATTTTCTATCATAACTTCTATTAACATCCTAAAAATATCTTTTTAGACCTTAAAACATCTTCCTGGATAAACAACTCAAGCTCTTATGTTCCTCAATGTTATAAACTTTACATCTCTTATGTAAGTTTCTTTTCTGAATTTAGTAACAAGGAGAACTGTAAATACTACAACTGTCTCATCTTCAGCTTCATCAGAGACCCAAGAAGGATATAATACCTGAGTAAATAGGAAGAGCAGAGCAAGCAACTTCCAAAACTATAGAAATGACAGAAACAATTGGCTGCCCAGACAGTCACCCAAGGCTCCTCTACAACATTGGGGCACTTATCTTTGGCCTACAGGCCCAGAATATCTGACAAACTTTTCTGTGAAGTAGGAATTTTGAGGACTGTCTTACCTTGTCTTGGCCAAGTTTGGCAGTCACCTTCTTTTGTGTTCTGCTCATCCACTGGACAGCATACTGTTAGTAGTCCAGGCAAGGGCAATTTATTGCTCAGATAACTAGCTTTGCCACACTGAAAGCCAACTATATGGAGGTTGTCTAATGCCCATCATCCTTTTTGAAGTAAATTGGTGCTGCCAGGAGCAGATGTGTCTCATTGTCATGAAAAGCCTTATGTTATTAAAAAAAACTTAAATGCTATATTCTGTAGTTCTCTGAAATGTTTGAAGACCACCTATCTATCTAAAATATATCCGTTTAATCTTGAAAACTTATCTAACATAAGTACAGGTTTGATTATTATATATGACTAGTTACTAACCTGTATTTCTTAATTATACATTAAATTTTTAAATGAGTTGCATAGGTACAATGCCTTAAACTAGAGTGGAAACATATATATGTATATATCAACACATAAAAATCCATACCAATGCAACATATTTGAGATTAATGGTTGTTTTTTAGCCTACAAGTAGATTCAATAATCTACCTTTTTATCCCATCATTTCTGTACTATATCCCCCCTTTTTCTCCTTCAAAAAGAGATCCCTGAATTTAATCTTTGTTTAGCTTTCTCCCTGACCATGACCACCAACAACTTGCAAACAACCTCCCTAAATGTTCATAAGCATCCATAATCCATTGACTGACAAAAACCACTCACCTCACCTCTGGTAGACATGGTAGCAAAGTGATTACAGCAGCTCTAAGCAGAGTACATCCAGATGTTTCCCACAGGGAGTGATCCCCTTTCTCCTAGGGCCCCTTTTAGAAGAGGGGGTCAACCTTTCAGGAGCATTGTGCCAGACTTCCTCTTGCAACCCACTGGCCAGATCTGTGCACATAAAGAGCATCATGACTGCGACATCAGTTTGCTAATCTTGCTGTGACGAGGTCCACGGGCTGGATAACTTAAGCTGGAGATGTTTACTTCTCACAATTCTGGAGGGAAGGTAGAGTTTGGATTCACTGCTCTCCTCAGTTCATAGTCAATGTCTTCTCCCTGCAGCATTCCTGGCTCTCCCTCTGGGTGTGTGCCTGCGTCTTGACTGCACTTCTCTTTGCTCTTTCTTCTCTTCTCTTTTCCTTCTTTTGAAACATGGTCTTGAGTTTCAAGCATGACCTTAAACTTAATGCATAGCAAAAGATAGCCTCGACTTTCTGGTCCTTCTGCCTACACCTTCTGCACAGGATGACAGACCTGCACTGCTGTGCCCAGCATCTGACCTCTCTCTTCTCTGATGGTGTAAGTTCCCAACCAAATAGCATCTTTTTATCTTATCCCCCTCTTTAAAGGCCCAGATCCCCGAGGTCAGGCATACACAGTCACATTCTGAGGAAGGGGAGGTTGAGGCTTCAGTGTGAGTTTTGGGATGCCTTGGGTCAGCTGGGACACCTGGTAGAAGTTCACCAAACACCATTGCTCTGTGTTTCCCTTCTAGACCCTTCTCCAGCTATGAATGGAGCACATAGTCTCAGCTCTATCCAAAACTGTTCCAGGTGAAAGGGGGTGGAAATATGAGATGTTCCCACAGGCCTGGGACAGCAGCATCCTGAGGACAGGGAAGGTGTTCTCAGCAGCTACCTGCCTTGCTAAAGACCAAGACAGTTGGGCTTCCTGTGGCCTGCCAGTTGACATCTCAACTAGAATCATCACAGCTGAACCTAAGGGGGATTACTTGGTGGCAATGACACCAGAAGTGGTAAGATGGGCCAGCCTCAGGACACAAAATAAGACACAGTGGCTAGTGGCAGCCAGGGTTACTGGGAGAAGGTTCTAGAGATATGCTGTCTCTCCAGCCATTTCCATCCCTGTTCTGGGTCACAACAGAGGAGCATTTTTACAGTTGTTTCCAGAAAATTCCTTCTTACCCTTGTTCGTTTAGAAATAGAAGACAAAGAATGGAGGAGGTGAGTCAGGCATTCAGGAAGTATCAGAGACACTGCCTAGGGCCTGGCCCTTCAGTGGCCCTACACATTCATTCATTCTTCATTCATTCATTCATTCATTCATTCATTGGGCAAGCGTTTAAGGAGTGCTTTAGACAGGGATGTTGTAAGCTCCAGTGACATACTGGTGAAGAAGCCAGGGCATGAGTCTTAGGATGGGCAGTGAGCGTCCATCCAGTCAGATAAGGAAGGAAGCCCATAGTGACACAAATGTCAGTGTGATGACAAAGGGGCAGAGTGGAAAGCCAGAAGAGAATCTCATTTCAACTGGGATTCCAAGTTAGGACCCCTGAGCAAGGCTACATGAGGAAGGTCACCCATCTTGGGAGAGATCCAGGCTGCTGAAAAGCCTGTGCATGTGCAGACCCCCAAAGACATCCAGGAGCCAGTGACTCTAGAGATTCACACAAATCTTTGATATTCTTTCTAAATAAGAAAGAAAACTGGACAGTACCAGAAAGGAAGACAGTCTGATTCAGGGTGCTGGGCGCACTGGTGCTCAGAAGAACAGAAGGAACTCATTCAGGGACGCCTGTGGGACATCTTGGGGACATCACATGTGCCACAAGGTTTTCCCATCATCATGGCTGTTATCACTCCTTCACAGGAAGTGGGGTTTAAGGTAGGAGCCGATTGATCCATTGCCAACCATAAGTAGATATAGAATTATTATGTACTCATTGGTCCACAGTAGATAGGAATACATATGTCCTAAGTCCAACCCATGCCCTTCCCCTCCACCCTGACTTCAGCAGACAATCCTCCATGAACCCACTTTGCACCTATGAAAAGACAACACCTGATGTCCACCACAGAGGATGAAAGGGCAGGGGTCCTGCTTCTCAGTCTTCCAGTTCCAATCCACAGAGTGTAGCATTCAAACCGAGGCAGGCCATTACTATCTAGCTAGGCTGCTTCCCTTTGGCTGGCAGACTGGGGAATCTGACAGATATGTGGGAGAAGCCTGGGGGCTGGGTAAGAACTGGGAAGAGCACTGGACATGGCCTTGAACACAGATGCAGGCGACTGTGCTCTGCTTTAGCTCCAGAATGATCTGAGTAACAGGCCCTTTTCCAGTCAAGCCTTCAGCTGAGGTCAGCCGCAGCCTTGGCATGGGGATTCTTGGAAGCAGAGAGCCTCGGGAAGGGGGACTGGCCCTGACCCACAGAAGCTATTAGCCAATGGTGTAGAGAGTGTCTCAAGCCACTGGGCTTTACAGCCATTTGTCACCCAGTACTAACAGCTTGTACAGGGTGGTACGTTTAGTACTGATAATCTTTCAGACCGTGAGATACATGTCTGGCACAAAGCGAGCCCCCTCCCTGTCTCTTTGGATTGGGCCCAAGTCTTCATGTATGCTAAGCAAAAAATCTCTACCACAGAACCACACACCCAGCCCACAAAGTGATTTCTCAATAGAGTGTTTCCACATAAATCATTTCTCCTCTGAGGTGGAGGAGAAGTGAGCTTCCTGAACTTGGCCTGAGAGAGGCAGGGGTTTGTTAATACCCCAAGTTTAGGAAGACTAGGATTGGACACTTGGCTTTGAGGGCAGGAGTATCCCTTCCCCAGGGCCTTCCACTCATTCCATGTCTCACTGTGGAATGTTCTGGACCATTTTGTGTTGCTATAATGAAATTCCTGAAGCTGGGTAAACTCATGAGATCAGATATTGATTTCTTAGTCTGGGAGGTCCAAAGTCAAGGGGCCCTTGTGTGATGAGGAGTTCCGTGCTGGGGAAAAGGCGAAGGCAGAGGAAGAGAGAGAGTGGAGAGAAGGGAGAGAGGGAGGAAAGGAGGAGTTTGCACAAGTGTACAGGCTGATCTCTTTTTTTTCAGGACTCCATGCCTCTGATCTTGAACCCACTCCCACAGCACTTGTATTAATACAAGCCCCAGGGCAGACTCATTATATCTGATCACCCCGCTTGAACATTTGGTCCCCAGCTGGTGGCATTAGTTTCGGAGGCGATGAAGACTTGGGCAGACAAGACTGCTATCAAACTTGAAGGTCACAACTTGTGTCTCGAGTCAGATCTGGTCATCTGTCCTCAACAAGCCATGAAAAAGAGCCAAATTAAAAGAGGAGAGTAGACCAAGGACATTCTTGAGTGTGTACACACAGGGAAGAGGACATTCTTGAGTGTATACACACGGGGAAGAGGACACACTGGGAACAAGGACATTCTTGAGTGTGTACACACTGGGAAGAGGACACACTGGAACAAGGACATTCTTGAGTATGTACACACTGGGAAGAGGACACACTGGGAACAAGGACATTCTTGAGTGTGTACACACGGGGAAGAGGATACACTGGGAACAAGGACATTCTTGAGTGTGTACACACTGGGAAGAGGACACACTGGGAACAAGGACATCCTTGAGTGTGTACACACTGGGAAGAGGATACACTGGGAACAAGGACATTCTTGAGTGTGTACACACTAGGAACAAGGACATTCTTGAGTGTGTACACACAGGGAAGAGGACACACAGGGAAGAGGACATTCTTGAGTGTGTACACACGGGGAAGAGGACACACTGGGAACAAGGACATTCTTGAGTATGTACACACTGGGAAGAGGACACACTGGGAACAAGGGCATTCTTGAGTGTGTACACACGGGGAAGAGGACACACTGGGAACAAGGACATTCTTGAGTGTGTACACACTGGGAACAAGGACATTCTTGAGTGTGTACACACGGGAAAGAGGACACACTGGGAAGAGGACATTCTTGAGTGTGTACACACTAGGAACAAGGACATTCTTGAGTGTGTACACACAGGGAAGAGGACACACAGGGAAGAGGACATTCTTGAGTGTGTAGACACTAGGAACAAGGACATTCTTGAGTGTGTACACACAGGGAACAAGGACATTCTTGAGTGTGTACACACGGGAAAGAGGACACACTGGGAAGAGGACATTCTTGAGTGTGTACACACGGGGAAGAGGACACACTGGGAACAAGGGCATTCTTGAATGTGTACACACGGGGAAGAGGACACACTGGGAACAAGGACATTCTTGAGTGTGTACACACTGGGAACAAGGACATTCTTGAGTGTGTACACACAGGGAACAAGGACATTCTTGAGTGTGTACACACGGGAAAGAGGACACACTGGGAAGAGGACATTCTTGAGTGTGTACACACGGGGAAGAGGACACACTGGGAACAAGGGCATTCTTGAGTGTGTACACACGGGGAAGAGGACACACTGGGAACAAGGACATTCTTGAGTGTGTACACACTAGGAACAAGGACATTCTTGAGTGTGTACACACAGGGAAGAGGACACACTGGGAAGAGGACATTCTTGAGTGTGTACACACTAGGAACAAGGACATTCTTGAGTGTGTACACACGGGAAAGAGGACACACTGGGAAGAGGACATTCTTGAGTGTGTACACACTAGGAACAAGGATATTCTTGAGTGTGTACACACAGGGAAGAGGACACACAGGGAAGAGGACATTCTTGAGTGTGTACACACGGGGAAGAGGACACACTGGGAACAAGGACATTCTTGAGTATGTACACACTGGGAAGAGGACACACTGGGAACAAGGGCATTCTTGAATGTGTACACACGGGGAAGAGGACACACTGGGAACAAGGACATTCTTGAGTGTGTACACACTGGGAACAAGGACATTCTTGAGTGTGTACACACTGGGAACAAGGACATTCTTGAGTGTGTACACACAGGGAAGAGGACACACTGGGAAGAGGACATTCTTGAGTGTGTACACACGGGGAAGAGGACACACTGGGAAGAGGACATTCTTGAGTGTGTACACACGGGGAAGAGGACACACTGGGAACAAGGACATTCTTGAGTGTGTACACACTGGGAAGAGGACACACTGGGAACAAGGGCATTCTTGAGTGTGTACACACAGGGAAGAGGACACACTGGGAAGAGGACATTCTTGAGTGTGTACACACGGGGAAGAGGACACACTGGGAACAAGGACATTCTTGAGTGTGTACACACAGGGAAGAGGACACACTGGGAAGAGGACATTCTTGAGTGTGTACACACGGGGAAGAGGACACACTGGGAACAAGGATATTCTTGAGTGTGTACACACGGGGAAGAGGACACACTGGGAACAAGGATATTCTTGAGTGTGTACACACGGGGAAGAGGACACACAGGGAAGAGGACATTCTTGAGTGTGTACACACGGGGAAGAGGACACACTGGGAAGAGGACATTCTTGAGTGTGTACACACGGGGAAGAGGACACACTGGGAACAAGGGCATTCTTGAGTGTGTACACACGGGGAAGAGGACACACAGGGAAGAGGACATTCTTGAGTGTGTACACACTGGGAAGAGGACACACTGGGAACAAGGACATTCTTGAGTATGTACACACTGGGAAGAGGACACACTGGGAACAAGGGCATTCTTGAGTGTGTACACACGGGGAAGAGGACACACTGGGAACAAGGACATTCTTGAGTGTGTACACACTGGGAAGAGGACACACTGGGAACAAGGGCATTCTTGAGTGTGTACACATGGGGAAGAGGACACACTGGGAACAAGGACATTCTTGAGTATGTACACACTGGGAAGAGGACACACTGGGAACAAGGGCATTCTTGAGTGTGTACACACGGGGAAGAGGACACACTGGGAACAAGGACATTCTTGAGTGTGTACACACTGGGAACAAGGACATTCTTGAGTGTGTACACACAGGGAAGAGGACACACTGGGAAGAGGACATTCTTGAGTGTGTACACACTGGGAACAAGGACATTCTTGAGTGTGTACACACGGGGAAGAGGACATTCTTGAGTGTGTACACACTGAGAAGAGGGACAAAGAGAGACCCCCCTCACGTCTGTCTTCAGGGTTCTGAAGTGAAATCAGTGGTTAAATAGAGGGCTCAGGATACGTGGGTCTGAGTAGTCCTAGCTAAGGTGTGGTCTCGCCCACTATGGCCCATCTTTATCTGGGCTACAGTCTTTGTAAGATGGGCTGTCTCTCCATCAGGTACATAAGTTCCCCTTTAGAAGACCTCACTCACAAGACCTTGCAGGAGGAAGTGGGCCACTGCAGCTTGCCTTTGAAGGTGAGAAGATCCCCAGTACCTTCCTCACTCTCTGATTCCTGTCCACCATGTGAAGAGACTCTTCAGCCACAGCCATCTGTTACTGTGATGCTCTGCCAAGTCACAGGGCTGGAAGACAACAGCCTGGACTATGAAACCACAATCCTCCGTCAGTCTGGAGCTGCTTTCTCAGGCATTTTGTCCCTCCCAGATCCACAAAAGCCTGCACTCCTCTCTCAGAGAACTGAGTTTGCAGACTGCCATGGCCCCACAAACCAAGGTGAACTTCCAAGGGTCATGTGGGAATAACACATATACAATAGGAAAGGGGCTCTGAGGCCCTGGAGGTAACAGGGTATGACAGTCATTCTAATGCCATAGTCCCATGTGCTCCAGGCTTCAGGGAACAGTGTAGACCACAGCAAGTGCTACAGTCCCTTGCAGAACAAGTCTGCAGAAAGCCATTACCATTGAGCATGATGGGGAGCCGCTGACCCCCTGGGTCTGGCAGGTCTCTAAGCCTGGAGTCTCTAAGTCCCTCATACTTCTGCTCCCACCCCAGACCTAGCCCGCACAGCTGGTCTCCAAGACCAAGGCAGCAAGGGTGGATCTCAGAAATGGAGCAACAACTCTCAAGCAGGAGCGGTGGGGCTGAGACAGAGAGTCTCTGGTCTTTCCTCTAAAGGGCAGAGCTAACTGAGAGCTGGACCCTTGCCAGAATCAGGACTGACCGAAATGATGTGTGTTCCCACGTTACTTAGAGCTTTGATTGGCTGGGTGTGTGTGCATGCAAATGAGATGTAGGGTGGGACTAATCAAGTGAGAGATGTCAAAACTGGGCAAGAGGCTCTCAAAACCTGAGCCTCTTTTCTTCTTAAAAACATTTTAAGCATATAATTATCTTTTAAATTATGTGTAGATGTGTGTGTGTGTCCCCTAGAAGAGCAGCACACACTCTTCTCCACCGAGTCATCTCATCAGCTCCCCCAAACCTCTGTTTCAGTTAGGGCCACTGCTACCGCCCTCTCTCATGTTGCAGCAGAAGAAAGGAAAGTGGGAGGAGACAGGTAGGAGAAACCCCACATCCCCCTGGTTTCCAGCTCTGACGGACACTCAGCAAAGCAATCTGTTGTGCTGGGGAGTTTGGGCTGCAGGGACCAACATTGTGGCTACCCCGTCCCACTGAGGCAGTCCAGTTATTGCAGTAGACTAAGTGCAGACACCCACCGTTTCCTAGCTCCTGCCCTGAGGAGTCCCGTTGCCTGATCTGGCTGTTCAGGTTGCTTCTATGAGCCCCCCTGCTGCTGCCATCAGCCAGGGTCACCATTGGGGCCACCTCCTACCCTTTCCACCACCTCCTAAGACTGCTGTATTGGGGAATAAATTTTGAATTTACGAATTTTAGAGCATCCAGTTAAGTGCAAGAGTGACCCTGGGCCAGTTGCTCACTGACTTCACACACAAGGGACCCTGGGGTTTATTATTTGCCTCCCATCCCCTGGTGTTTTCAGAAGCCCAGCCTCCAGAAACCCTCTAGGTCCCTTTCCTGCTCCTGGAGACTGGAAATGCTTAGTCAGTCAGAGGGCCTTGGTGGCTGGCTGGACTACTCCTGTGCACAGCCTGTCTGTGCTGAGGTGCCCATGCTTGCTATAGCGCCTGGTCCGTGGAGCCAGAGCTATGTCCAGCACTTTGTCTTCTTGCCCACCCCCAAGTTGTGAGCCATCCATCACAGCCTTGTGACCATGGCTACCGCTCCATAGGAGGCTAGGAGTCAGTTGCTTCCCTTTGACCTGTCTACCATCTCAGAGGCAGGATGTGACACACAGAGTTACTCTTTATCCTCCCCCAAAACACATCCTGGGTATATATGGGGACCAGTGTGACACCTGGTCTCTCCCGCTGCTCTCTGACCTTGCTCTCTCCTGACCCTCTTCCCCCTGCCTGCATATGGCTATGGCTTCATTTCTCTCTGTACCTGCTGTCCTGGGTTTAAGGACACTGGCTTCTACCACTTCTCAGCCTCCGGTGGGGATACAGAGGGGAGGAGATATGAAGCAGACCAGAGTAGACAACCTTTTCCAGATGAGTTCATTGAGCACACACGGTGAGCCAGGCCTATAGCTAGAGCATCAGCTCCCTAGGGCAAGGAAGGCCAGCATTATAGACAGGCAGGGGCCATGGCCTCTGAATTTGAGAATGCTGGCTCTGCTCAAAGTCCTGAGAGGAGGCAATGAGAAGAGAGGGAAAAGAGTGATGGGAGAAGCAGCATCAAAATCATTAGAAGGAGCAGTCACTGTGAGTGGCAGGAACAGATGTCACAGTGGGCAGGATGGTCACTATGGACAAGAGTGGTCACTGTGAGCAGAAACAGTCATTGTGATCAGGAACACTCATCAGGGGCAAGAACAGTCACTGTGGGCAGGAACACTCGCCACCGTCAGGAACAGTTGTTCTGGGTAGGAATCGTCACTGTGAACAATAACAGTCTCTGTGATCAGGAACGTCTTTCACGGCCAGGAAGAGTCATTATGGAAAAGAACAGTCAGTGTGGGCAGGAACAGTCACTGTAGGCAGGAACAGTCACTGAGGTAGGAACAGTCACTGTATGCAGGAACAGTCACTGTAGGCAGGAACAGTCACTGTAGGCAGGAACAGTCACTGTAGGTAGGAACAGTCACTGTAGACAGGAACAGTCATTGCAGGTAGGAACAGTCATTGCAGGTAGGAACAGTCACTGAGGTAGGAACAGTCACTGTAGGCAGGAACAGTCACTATAGGCAGGAACAGTCACTGAGGTAGGAACAGTCATTGTATGCAGGAACAGTCACTGAGGTAGGAACAGTCACTGAGGTAGGAACAGTCACTGTAGGCAGGAACAGTCACTGTAGGTAGGAACAGTCACTGAGGTAGGAACAGTCACTGTAGGCAGGAACAGTCATTGCAGGTAGGAACAGTCATTGCAGGTAGGAACAGTCACTGTAGGCAGGAACAGTCACTGAGGTAGGAACAGTCACTGTATGCAGGAACAGTCACTGTAGGCGGGAACAGTGACTGTAGGCAGGAGCAATCACTGTAGGCAGGAACAGTCATTGTAGGTAGGAACAGTCATTGTAGGCAGGAACAGTCATTGCAGGTAGGAACAGTCATTGCAGGTAGGAACAGTCACTGTAGGCAGGAACAGTCAGTGTAGGTAGGAACAGTCATTGTAGGCAGGAACAGTCATTGCAGGTAGGAATAGTCACTGTAGGTAGGAACAGTCACTGAGGTAGGAACCATCACAATAGGCAAGAATTTTTGCTGGGAGTGGCAGGAACAGGTACCTGTGTAGAAATAGCTCAGCGACTGTAGGGAATATCCCTGCTAGAACAATCATGGGCTGAACAATCACAGTGGACAGAAGGAACAGGCCTGGTGGAGGCAGACTACAACCACTGTGAGCAAGAGCAGCTGTTACAGGCAACAACAGTTGCTCTTTGTGGCCGAAACTATCCATGTGGGTGGCAGAAACTGCCTTTTGGTGAAGCAGCTATATCACCAGACGCAGAGAGGTGGGGAGGTGGGTTTGAGAAACAGTGAATAAAGATGACCATGGCTGTGGTATTCAAGGGACTATGGATGGAGGAACACAGCCTGCTTTGTCAACTACAATGTGACCAAGTGTGACTACTGCCCCCCCTCCAAGCCTTAGGAAGAGCCTCTGGATTCAGGCCTCCCCGTCTCCAGGGGAGGTAGGCCTGGAGACTGTTATTTAGCGCCCACAGCCTCCTACTCACAGGCTCTGACTCTGGCCTCTTCCTGCTTCCTTCTATTCTTCTGGGCAAGCCACACTGCAGCTGCTGCAGGGCTGGAGGCTCAGGGAGGCTGCCCTGGCTCTCTTATCTCTTTCCTGCTGTTTCCTGTCTAGGGAGATAGGGAGAGGAGGTGTCCTCTACATATGGGGGTGAGGTAGAGAGAGGAGGTGTCCTCTACATATGGGGGTGAGGATTGAGGCACTGTGGACCAGCTCCCTCTGCCATAGGGCTGAGCAGATATGGTGATATGATGATGAGCCTGGCCCTATAGCCCTTATCCTGTCCCCACACAGAAGAGTGGGAAAATCACAGAGAGAAACAGAAAAAGAGGAAGGAAGGAAGGAAGGAAGGAAGGAAGGAAGGAAGGAAGGAAGGAAGGAAGGAAGGAAGGAAAGAGGATTTATTAGAATGGCATCTTATAGGCCGTGGTCCAGCTAGTCTAACAATAGAAGGTCCAAGAATCCAGTTGTTGTTTAGCCCATGAGGCAGGCTGTTTCAGCTAATCTTCAGTATACACAGAATCCCAAAGAGGTAGGTTCTAATGCCTGTGGAAGAATGAACTTGCCAGGGAGAGCAAGGGCAAGCAGGCAAAGAAAACAAGCTTCCTTCTTCCATGTTTTTCATATAGGCTGCCAACAAAAGATGTGGCCCACCTTAAAATCTTCCTATCTCAAAAAATCTGGATTAGCCCAGCAGCGGTGACAAATGCCTTTAATCCCAGTACTTGGGAGGCAGAGGCAGGTGGATCTCTGAGTTTGAGGCCAGCCTGTTTTAGAGAGTGAGTTCCAGGACAACCAAGGCTACACAGAAAAACACTCTCAAAAAAAAAACCCAAAAATTTAAAAAAGAAAAGTCTGTCTTAGAGGTATATATTATCATCTCAAAGGAGCCATATTAAAAGTGGGTCTTCCCTCTTCAAACGATTTATCTAAGAAAAAAAAACCTCAAGGTGTGCCCAGCTGCTTGGGCTTTAGTTTAATTCCAGATGTAGTTAAGTTGACAACCAAGAATGGCCCTCACAGTGACCACGCTCATCTCCAAGGACAATGGCTGTGTCGTCATCCAGGACTTGATGGAGACAGTGGAAGTCATAGCCTAACCAAGGGTGATGGGATAGGGGTGGGCAGGGTCTCTGCAGAGGAAAGCACGGAGTGGCCACTCTCCTATTGAGCTCACATCAGCCACTCCACCAGGATTTCTTGGGAAATTTGTTTTTAGCAGCCTGTGCCCGAGACTTCCAGGAAGGGTCTGGGCTCTGGATTCCGGCTCCCTCCTTCCTCTTAGCTCCAGCAGCTACCCGAATACACAGGCACAAAGGAACCTCCACGAAGAAAGCCACAGAAACCTCCCCATCTCCTCCCTATGCTTTTAGCAGCCTGCTATGTCCCTTCCTAATCAGGTGTCTCAGTGGGATTTGCTGGTCCTCCTACGTAACTTTAAAGTGCACAGCAAAAATGACATCAAAGGGGACAGACACAGATGGTGGCAGAGGGGACTTTCTCAGTACCCAATGGGACTTTCACCCTCGATGCGTCCAGTATCTCACTTATTTATTCATGCAGTGAGCAGTTTTCAACCTAATATGCACCTACCACAGTTTGAGAGGGTCTGAAGACAACAGGACCGAGAGGGGGCTGAAGACAGCAGGATCGACTACTGGAGATACCAGCAAGCCAGCTGAACAAGATTAACTGTGATTAGAGATTTGTGATGCAGGCCACAGAGTTCTGGGATGGGAAGGATGGAGGGCCGGCTCCTCAGGGCAGGGGACCAGGCTAGCTCTGGACAGAGGAACAACTGCATGGGAGCACTGTTCTTGCATTTGCATAAAAGATTTATTTTTTGTAATCTAAATTGTGTGTATGCATGTGCCCACACAGGTGAGTATAGGTGTCCTCAGAGGACAGAAGAGGGCACAGATCCCCTGGAACTGTAGTTAGAGGCGGTGCGACCTGCTCAACCTGAGTGCAGAGAGCGGAATGCAGAGCCTCTACAAGAGCAGTAAGCACTCTTGACTGCTCAGTCCCCTCTCCAAGCATCTGTCCTTGGGTTTTCTGATAACTGAGGTGACTGGCCTGGGGCTAGAGCATTGGGTGGGTGAATGGAGTTGGGAGAGCACAGCTTTAAAATCCCTCAAAGGAGATGTCACTGTTCCGCACAGGTCCACCTCTCCGTTCAGCAACCACTTGTCCTGGGTCATTTATGGCTCTCAAGCTCTTGGCCAATAGCCATCTGTCAGGAGGTCACTGATTTCCAACAGGCTCCACCCTCTTGCTCCCACCCCTTCTTGTCCACCCCTCAACTCGCCCTCCTCATCCATTCTCCTTTCCCAGAGCTTGGTTCAAAAATCCTCCATGGCTTCCCATTACCCAGCCAGGACAAATCACAAAGCTTTGCCAGACCTTGGGAACACAACACAACCAGATCACAGATGATTGCCCAGGCCTGTATCTCCTTGTTTTGCTGAGGTCTCTGGTGGCTCTAAGCCAATCATGCTGCTAGTCCTCTACAAGCTCCGTCTCATAATCGCCCTGACGGGAGTCCTGTTCCCTGCTCTTCCCATAATATACTTTGTAACTTGCAGTTGCCCTGTCCCCTTGCAGCTGCCCCTCCACCACATCTCCAGCACTCTGTCTGCTTCTCCACGCAGGTCCTTGGTGTATGCCCTGATGACCTCAGTGCCTACCAGGCAGGAGGAGAGGCAGAGTGCTGCACTGAGTAGCCCAGAGACCACACCCCCAGGTCTGTGTTCTCGTCTGTGAAATACGACTCTATTATAAGTATTCCTTACATTGAGCGATTGAGCTGGTGTGCTGACAGACAGGTGGGAAGCCCTCTAAGGGCCTTTATAAAACAGATGCATTTGGTTGGGGGACAGGCAATGAATGGAGTGGGACAGTCTCACAACCCCCTTGACACCCCCAGAACCTCCTGGGGATTCAGGGAGGCTGCCTGACTCTAGAAGCTGGCCCCTTCCCATGTCAACATGAAGATAGCACACTCATTGAACACACACTAGTGCTTGTGTGGCGTGACTCTGGACCCAAACAAACAAAGGCTGAAGTCTACGGTAGGTGCTTCAGAGTGGTGAGAATGGCTCATGAGCTTTCTATCCCAGAGATGGGGTCTCCTCTCAGCACTCCTCTGTCCTCTGCAGCCCCAGCGGGCCCCCTCACAGTGGCTTCACAAAGGCTGCAAGCACCTGCTTTCCTTCCAGACCTCCAGGGCAGAGGATGTTCACATTCAAGGGCAGATCATTTCACAGGAGCCACGCATTTCCCCCTGCTGCTGCAGGTGAGGCATTACCTACCAAACTTACAAAATGATGGGAGGGCAGGGTAAGGCGCAGTTGGCAGAGTTCTTGTCTTGCATGTAGAAATCCTCAGGGTTCTGCCCTACATGATGGTGCATACCCGTAGTCTCAGCAGTTAGGAGGCAGAGGCAGGAGGGTCAGAAGTTCAAGTAATCCTTGGCTACATAGCAGGTTCAAGACCAGCCTGGGCTCCATGAGGCCCTGCACAGAAAAACAAGACTAGAATTTAAAATGACACATACAGAAAAGCTTCATTGTTTCAAGTTCTATTGAAATATGGAAGAGCATTAATGCTAGTAATAAGGGTATTGAGATCTGAGCTCTGGGGTACTTAGGGCTTACACCCTAGCTTCCAGGGCTTTGACATATTTAAGGGTGAACAAATGAAGGAGTAACTGCATGCACTCTTAGGGGAATCTCTTTGAATCCCCAATATCTCCCCTCCAAGTGACCTGTTACTTGGGCAGTTATAGACTTTGCTTCTCCCTGTCCTAGAACATTTAAGGGAGCAAGCTAAGCACCAGGCTTCCTTGGTCCCAGTGGCTGCTTAGTTTCTTGCTGGGTGTGGGAGAAAGATGGCCTGATCTTTGGGAACTTCAACAGGGCCACCTAGGTGTGAAGGCGCAGGCAGGTCAAGAGACCAGGTGAGGACTACCTTTCCTTCCCACTGGGAGGACAACCATGGGGTTTGCTTCAGATCCATGCCTTGTTTTGCAGCTCTGATCTGAAAGTAACTCACGGTTGTTGTCAAAGGAGCTGTGTATGCACAGAAGCAGGGAATGTTCCATTCCCCTGTCATCAGAACCAGAGGCAGGATGGCATTGTTAATGACTTTGCCTGTAGCTGGCTCCATGCTTTTGCTTAACACTGAGCCCACTCACTTGAAATCTCTTTTTCTTTTTCCTCCTGTTTTACAAAATCCAGATCACACCGCGTCTATTATTGCAAGATCTGTTTTGACGGTGCGTGGGGCTCGGAGGCCACCTGCCAGCATGTAGATTCTCTTAACTGTGCTTTCTCTGTGCACGCACCTTTGTTAATTTGTCTTTAAATGGTTTCATTAAACTGTTTTTTCTCATAGAATGAACACATGCATACAGCAAAGACTTAATAAGATGCTAATTTCTCTCTAGCCTCTCAGAAGGTCCGTGTTTGTTTCTCACTTTTCCAAATGAAAGTCAGAAGAAAAAACCCTTCCTGTGTTGCTGTCTGTGCACTTGAGTCAGTGCCTACTGGGGCGTCTGAGAAAGGGGGGTCTTTGACCAGTCCCCTGTGTTTATTGTACAGATGATTTTATGTTACAGAGCAAAAAGTAATAGCGACTACGTTCCGTTGTATTGCTATACCTATAACTGGCTAAAGAGGGAAAGTGGCTGACCTGGACCACTAGGTGAAGCCTAGACCACAGTTCAGCGAGGCCCCAAGTTCTGCACACAGAGTGACGTAGACAATGACCTGCTCAGTCCTCAGGACCTCTCAGTGAGTCTGCAGAGCACACACACTTAGACACACAACCGATCTCCCACAGCAACTCTGGAGAGCACATGCACAGGCTTTGCCCCAGATGGGCTTGGGGGTCCTCTGTCTAGACCAGAGGCAGGAGAATGGCCAGGCTGACCACAGAGGCCTAGGGAGTCGCTGGTAGTACACCAGCCCTGGGTCAGTCACTGAGTCATGGCTAACACACTCAAAGTTCTTACTTTTGCTGGGCATTCCAGGCATTTTATGAGTGAGGGTCTTTGATTTTAGATTTCATGTTTGTGTGTGGTGTGTTTATATGTGGGTGCTTTGTACATGTGTTCACCAGCAGGTGTGGAGACCACTGGTCAATGTTGTCGTGTGTCTTTCTCAATATCTCTCCATCTTTCTTTTCATTTTAGACGTACTTATTGTGTCTATGTGTATGAGGCATGTGGTTGGTGAGCCACAGTGAGCATGTGGGATCAGAGGACAGCTTGGCTCTCTCTTGTTGGCATGAGGGTCTGGCATCAGAACTCAGGTCCCATGCCTGCACAGCAAGTGTTTTACCTTCGGCCCTCTCCCCAGACGGCTTTGCTTCTGTCACCATGTTTGTTTGGTCAGCTGTCAGAAAGAATTCTAGGGAAGAAGAATGAGTGCCCACAGCCAGTTCACCTAGCCTGGCAATACACTCTTTCAGGACCCTAGAATATGTCTTTTGCAAGGTCTCATTTTACAGATAGGGACGCCGGGGTCCAGTGAGGTAGAGTGTACTCCAGCAGCAAGGCAGGATGTGTTCTGCCCCTAGCTCAACTGTCGTGATGTACGGATATTTTGAGAGCAGGGGTGTGTGAGGCAGCTTGCTGGCAGCCTCAGTGCACGAGGAAGTCTGTTGTCTGAATCTGGCAACCCCAGACCCTTGGCTGCAGAGAGAGGGAGGCAACCAGTGGGGTAAAGCTTGTCTGTTCTCCTACACTTGGGCCACCTTGTCAAGGTGTGGCTAGCCAGCCCAGCACAGACATTCCCTGAGCTGACGGCCAGCCAGCAGGAACCTCACTCACCACCCTGGGCTCCTGTACTCCCACAACCCCTTTCCAGCCTCTCGTCACCTGAGAAGAGCTGACTGCTTTTCCCTTGTGCAAAGGCAGCATGAGAGGTGGTCTTGATGGAAGAAGCAGACTCTACTGATCAGACTCTGGAGGAGGGTGTTGAGTGTGGGGTGTGACCAGCAGCACTGATGGCTTTAGCAGGCCCTGAGGTAGACAGGGTACGCTCTCACGCTAGGGCCTAAGGAGGCAGCATGTGGAGCTAGATGTTGGCCCATGAGACCCATAGGCCTCTATTCCTGTTACTCAAGCTACCAGGCATCCAGGGACATCAGGGACGCCTGAGATATTGCTAGTCCCAAGAGGAATAGTGTTCGTTGCTATCTACTGATGTCACAGTGGCACTCTGAGGAAGACAATATGCTGTCTCCATTGTGCCTCCTTGGGACCAGAAAGGTCATTTGCCTAAAATCACAGCATCCACAAGAGTCTTGGGATCCCCAGCTCATTCCTTTAATCCCAATGGCTATGTAACCTCAAGTTCAGAGTCCATAACGTTATCTGAGGTCCTGAGAAAATACCTGTTCTTGGCTTGCTCTTGTGCCTCAGAGCCAGACTGCGGAGGGGATGTGTGGCTTTGACAAGCACCCTGGTCATCCCCATAAACAGACCCTGCGTTGTCAGAAGGATCCATTCAGATCTCTGGAAAGTTCTCTGCTGTGGCTTGTGAACAGTGGGAAAAGGGGCTCTCTGTGATGTGTGATGGGGGAAGGGAAACAGCCATTCCCGCTCCTTTCCCTGAACACTGTCCCTGGGCAAAACAGACAGGTTTTCAGAGTCTAATGGATAAATGTCTATCAGCCCCTGGGTAAGGGCTGTTAGGAGGCAGCATATAGACCCTGTGCCTAAGGCTGGGCCAGCACCTTCCTAGCTCATCTTTACTGCTCCCGTTTGGCCCTTCCACTCCCAGCGGCCTGTCTCTCCTCACCAGGAGACAGACGCCAGGAGCTGAGCAGCCTCTGCCAGTCAGGAGGGCAGAAGAGCTGCTCTGCCTGGAGGCCTCCAGCCCTGTGGAATCTAGCCACGCCTTGACACGGACTGTCCTAAGGGAGACCTTCCTCCAGCTGCACCCTGGTGGCGGGTGGGAGAAACTGGTTCAGCTTCTAGGAGACAAGATGTAGCCAGGGTCACATGGTAGTCATGCCATGTCAGGCTGACAAGTTCTCAAAACCAGTCTATTGTTTGACCACTGAAGCCTTGTTTCAATTAGTATCATATAAAAATCAACATCAATAAGAGGGAATAGATGAGATGCGAGGACAGTTTGACTGTGACACCTGTCACCCCTTTGACCATCAGGGTTGACTCCGTTGCAAAGGTTGCTTAGTTGGGAGTCTCCCTCCTCCCTCACTGCTTTGTGTGCTTCCCTCGCAAAGCTGAGCACTCAGTGGGTCGAAGAGGATGACCTTCCCTGAATAGAGGAGGATCGATCTTTGGTCAAAAGGTTCCAAGTAGCTGTGCTCCCCTGACAGAATCTACAAACAAGCCCTCAAGTGTTGAGAGGAGCAGAGGGCTGCATCCCCGGCACCCGGCCGCCCGCATGGCTAGCTTATGCCCCAAAATAATTACACAGAAACTGTATCTTTTTAAACACTGCTTGGCCCATTAGTTCTAGCCTCTTATTGGCGAGCTCTTACATATTGATCTAACCCATTTCTAATAATCTGTTTAGCCCACGAGGTGGCTTACCAGAGAAGATCTTAACCTGAGTCTGTCTGGAGTGGGAGAATCATGGCAACCGCCTGACTCGGCTTCTTTCTCCCATCATTCTGTTCTGTCTACTCTGCCTACCTAATTTTCTGTCCTATCAAGCCAAGCAGTTTTCTTTATTAGTTGGCCAATGAGAACAACAGATAAGATACAAGACCGACCTCCATCACTCAAGAAATAAACAACATCTGAGCACTTCCTAGCAGACAGACCCCTCACCTAGGTCACTCAATCTAAGGCCCCCAAATCCCGTGAATATCCGTATTACACATCATCATTATTTTATAGATGCTAAAGTACGGCACGATGAAATGACAGGCATGCTGCTGCCTGGCTCTGCCTCCAGGGCTCATGTAAGCACAGTTTGAAGACTAGGGTACAGACCACTAATAAAATGCCATATTTATACCTGAATCAGGAAACATCAGGTCTCTGGGTCACACTGTTTAGCCAGGGATAGTTCTGCCTGGGTCTGAAGCTTTCTAGAAGTAACCATGTCCTCTCACCCCAAAGTTGCTTCCCTAGCCCACCGTGTGGTCATACTGAAGAACTGAGTCCATCTGGACTTGACTGACCTCTGTACCCGGGGTTTTCTGGTAGTCATACCCTCTCCCAAGCTATCTCTTCCTGGTGGCTTCCAGGACCCTATTGACTCTACCCTGAGGCCACTGTTAATTTGTTTGGAGGGTCAGTTATTGATTCCAGATGACCAATCAGTTTCTTTCTGGAGTTCCCCAATTTGGAAAGAAGGAAAGGTCCCTGCCCAGTGGTGGTGAGATAGGACAGAGTACAGGCAGTCAAGTCTCTCACTGTGTCTAAGAACAGAAGTGAAGATGGCCTGCAGGGAGGGCAGAGAGACCTGTGGTCATATCCCTGTCATTCCCACGCTCAGTTGTTTACTCGTGGTGTCTGCCCGACTAAGGGATGCTCATTTAGGTTGCTCATTTCCCAGAAGAGAAGGAAAATCAATCAATCAATCAATCAATCAATCAATCAATCGATCAATCTGTCAGAGAAGAATGGAGCTACTTGCTAGACTGTCTCCTGTATTTTCATTTTTTTGTTGTTTGTTTGTTTTTTGAAACAGGGTTTCTCTACATAACAGCCCTAGCTGTCCTGGAATTAGCTCTGTAGACCAGGCTAGCTTTGAACTCATGGAGATCCGCCTGACTCTGACTTCTAAGTGCTGGGATTAAAGGCATGCGCTACCACTACCCTGGGCTCCTGTACATTCTTGGACCACCCACCAGCCAGGCTGCACTGCTTCTGCATGACATGAACTTTAGCTAGAGGAATAACATGTTCTGTGGGACTTTGCAGGGCTCATGGGAAGGAATTCTCATGTTCAAAGGGCATGTGAGTCAGGACCTATGAGGAGTAGCACATTGAGTCCCACACTCCCCTGCCTTACATATATATTTAACTGTGTGTTTTTTTCCCTCACTGGAGGGAGAAAGGAATGCTGAATTGCCCCCATATACCTGTTTTTCTCTTTTGTACAACAAGGGAGCTTGTACCTGGGCACATGGTTGCTTGGATGGTATCTCCTGGCATCCCTTGCAGCTAGGTGTAGCCAAATTCTACCCTATAATGTAGGTGATCCATGCATCCTCTGTGGCTGTATTCACAAACGGATGAGTGTGTCTTCCCATTCCACTCCCCTTTTGATGACTGGCACACTAGCAGTGATCAGTCACCTTGTTCCTCATGAATGAGGACAAAATTGAGAGACCTTGTCCCAACAGCACTGGGACCCTGTTAACACTGAACTGGCCTTGGAGTAGAAAGAGAGAAGAAAATAAATGTCGGTATTTATCAATCCCATTACTGTTTTGGTTTCTGTAACAATAACTGTGTCTGTGTCTGATACAGCCACTTTGTCTTTTGACTTTAGACTTATGATGGTGTCTGGAGCTGTGGCAGCCATATTGTGATCATGAAAGGGAAGCCAAGAAGCTAGCTGAAAAGCCAACTAAGAGTTCTCCTTCTCTGGGTTCCTGAATTTGCCAACTCTGGACCAGTTATTAGATTATCAGTTACTTTTAGATGCTGTGAAAAAACACCATGACTAAAAACAGCTTACGGAGGAATTTATTTTGGCTTATAGTTCTGGGAGAAGGGGGTCCATGATGGTGGAGGAGGCATAGCAGCAGGAGGCTGAAGCAAGAAACTGAACGATCACATCTGCAATTGCGAAAATGAAGCAGAGAATGGACTGGAGGTGCTGGAAGAGGGACATGGCTACAAGTTCTCAAAGCCTGCTCTGAGTGACACACTTTCAGCAACTTCACACTCCCAAAGTTCCTTAACTCCCCAACCAGGATTACCAATCAGGTACCAGATGTTCAGAGACTTGAGCCTCTCGGGGCGTCCCACATTCAAACCATGTTTGGCAAGATGATGCATTTCTTCTTCATCAGAGTTTTTCTTTGGCTTTCTAGCACTAGCAAAGCTGCCAACTGAAGTTTGCTATCAGTCCTGTGGACAAGTTGCCCGAAGTCACCAGCAGGTAGGGACAGTGGAAAGCTACGGTTCTATGGGGAGCTAGCTGTGTGGCTGGGGCCCATGAACCCTTGTGGGGTTCCTTCCATTCACACTTCAAGTCCAGGTTCAGCTCTGTCCAAGGAGGAGGAGGGTAGTATATCTCTGGGACTCTGACCTCCCTAATGTGGGCTTCTGTTCCTGCCTATGCTTGCAATTATGCACATCCTGGAGGCCATGGCTTTCCTCGGTCAGTTTGGGGTATGGTGAGGAAGCAGAAGCCCATCAGCTCAGATCATGAGCACAGCTCACTGAAAGGGCACTGCAGAGGCACGGACAGGAGATGCTGAGGCATATTATACAGGCACCAGGACAACAGTGGAAAGTCATGACTCTCCCAGAGCTGCAGGTAGCAGGAGCAGTCAGCTAAACTGTAAAGACCTGACATCTCTGGGGTCCTGCAGGCATCTCCCAGCCCCTAACTCTAATCTTAGTCAAGAGCATATGTGGCGCAGGGATGTGGTCCTTACAGTCAACCTCCTGGAGCAAGTGAGATAAAGGCAGGTCCCTGGGTCTGTACCACAGCCAGGTCTGAAAAGAGGACCCAAGCGCAGAAGGCCACAAAGCAGCATCTGGCAATGGGCTGCCCTCCAGGAAAAGTAGGCATCCCTGGGAGAAGGGAGCTTGGAGCTGCTCCCTGCCAGACGGGCTCCAGAGGGGTTCACAAGAGGAGTCCATGTGAATCAATGGCAAAAGATGCAAATGCAGAAAGATAAATAACTTGAAAGACCAGACTTGCTGGGAAGGGCTTCTGATCTCAGTCTGGCTGCTGGGCAGTGGGACACACAAGCTCCATTTTTAATCAGGGCCAGTTGGGTGAAGACAACTAAGTCCTTCAGTGGCTTTGAAAGGGGATTCTGCCTCCTGCTCCCTAGCTGGGTTGCTTTACCTTATCCTGGGGGCCTCTCTCTAGCCCCAGCATGAGAAAGGTCACCATGAGCCCCCACTAGGAGCTAGTGCAGATGAGACCTAGGGCTCGAATTCCAGCTGTCTTAGGCATATGGGGAGCAGTTGCAGAATGTCTACAAACCTGATTGATACCTTACCTTTGAGATGGGGACGCGGCAAGGCCTCCTGACATGTACTGTCGGTCCACAGTTCTTAGCTCAGGCTCTTTGCCGGAGAGTGAAGAGGCCAAGATGAGGTTCCAGGGCAGGAAGCCAGACATGGATCTGTTCTATCCCTCCAAAAGCCAGTTGCTCTGTGGGCAAAATGTATCGAGTATGCCCACCACCACAGCAAACGTGCAGAGAAATGCCACTCAGGTGGCACTGGCTACAGAGAGCAGCAGGCAGGGGGCAACCATGTGGTTGCTATTCATTCTTTTTCCGCACAAGAAGATTGGAAGGAAAGAACCAATAACCCAAGGCTACCACAGGGCAGCCTTGAGTTAGACCCCCACCATCCTGAGCTCTCATCTGTAGTGGAGATGGAATAGCAAGATGTTGCTTGAGTCACACAATACACTGACAGTGGACATCATGCCACGGACCCTGGCCTCGCCTGTCCACACTTCAGAGTGGTCAACTCACCTCTCTGACCTTGGTATCTTATTCTGCGAGGCTCTCCCCACGCAGCTGCAGCAGAGAATGAGAAGCATTTTGCTATTAATAAAGGGTGGTTGAAAGCATTGACTGCTCCGCTAGGGGTCCCAGATTCAATTCCCAGCACCTCACAACTGTCCAGATGGAAACAGGTCCAGGGATTCATCACACAGACATGCATGTGGTGCACATATCTGCAGTGCAGGCAAAATACCAACATACACATAAAACCAAATAAATAAGTCTTTAAAAATGGTGATTATGTAAAACGTATTCTTTAGGCAAGATCGAGGTCTCTGGAGGAGAGGAACTGAGCAGTTCTGCTTGGATGAAAGGGAAGACACAGACATGTGATGTTTCCCCACCAGTGAAAGAGAAGCTCTGGATGCAGGCATGGTCAGAGTGAGACCAGAACTACCCCCCGTTCCGCTTCCTCAGGCAGCACTTCCTGGTAGACACCACTCCCAAGCTTGACACCTCTCCCTTTGGACACTTCTGGAGGACTGAGTCATACCCTTCTCCCCTGCCTTAGCCCAGGCTATGAACTGCACACATGCACGTTATTCTTCTGCTTTTGAAACATGGCCGCTCCTGTGAACAACACTCAGACCAGGACTGCTCCCACCGCCCTACATCATACTCACGGACACATTCACAAACAGACTTCCACAACCGCAAAGCTAGAGCAAGTTCAGCCACTCCACCATGTCTTGGCTCCCAGCTGCCCCCACTCTGTGACAGTGAAAAGGGTGTATGACATTTGTTTTGATGGATTTGGGGGGGGGCGAACCTGTGCCATGTATGTGGCCCTTGCCACCAAAATTTTATTCAATCTTCAAGGCAGATATCCCTGGCTGGCCTGGAACTCACTCTGTAGCCCAGGCTCAGACTCACAAGTGCTGGGAGTAAAGGTGTGCGCCACCATGTCAGAGCTTCCCGGGGGCATCTTTTGAGGGTGAGTCCACTGGATGGGTATAGCACAGAGCTGTGATGTGGAGACTCTTTCCTGGCCATAGGGCCACTAGAACAGAGCAGGGACTTGCCGCGCCCTCCCCCACCACAGAGCTTACTGCCCCAGAGCACATTTCTCTCTGCAACACGTTGGGGACCATGAAACCTGTCCTCCTCCAAGATACCAACATCACCTTCCCTGCCATCTCCTCCCATCCCTTCCTCCTTCCCTGGGATGAGATCAGGCAGAAGCAGGAAAGGATGGACACAGGGAGGTGACATCACATGACAAGGACAATGGAACTGGGATTGTTCATTCATTTTGGTTGAGGATGCAAAGGGGCCACATGCGGCTAGGACCCAGTGTACAGGCCCTGTAGAGCAAGGCTCTGAGGACTCTTGGGCTTCTGGAAAGCCGGCGTTTGGAGGCATCACTGCAATAGTAGCACCTAGCACAGTGCCCACTGGGTTGTTACTTGGAGTTAGAGTGATGGAAGAGATTGATGAATGGGAGAGCCGAGGCTCTGCCTACATTTGCGGATTACCCTTTTGGTTTCCAGTATTTTCCTCTGTACTGTGGTCTCAAAGAACACTGGCAGATAGAACAGGAGTGCAGATACCAAAAGCATGCATAGTCAAGGGGCAAACTGTATCAGGCAAATTGGTCAAGCAATAGCCTCAGGACCCATCTGGCCTGGTAGAAATTCAAAGTCCTCCACAGATTTGTGACAGGACACCCAGCCACTTCCTAGCCACTGTCAACAGCATGATGGAGAACCACAGTCAGCGCTATGCTGACAGCAAGTCTCCTCTGCCAGAGCAAAGCCTTCTCCATCTTAGACTCTGGCAATGGGCAAGGCAATTGGTGGCCAGCGCTTTAGAGCCTCTCTTCCCCAGACTCTTCCTCGAGGCCAGCTTTGTACTCTTGCCTGGCCAAATGCAGAAGGGCTTGTTAATAATGAATAGGGTCCTGTCTGCCTTACTTAACACTGAAGCTCTGAGCAGATGCGCAACCCTTCAGAAACGATCCGGTCAAGCTGATGAGGCCCCTCGGGGCGCGTTCCTGCAGCCCGCCTCTTGTTCCTCCTAATGGAATCATAATGTTAATGTGATTTCAATTACGGCTGCGTTACAGAACACAGGTGCTGGAGTGAGCCTGCCTGCGGCAGGAGGCTCCTTGGAGACTCATTTGCCTGCGAAAGGTGCGTGTGTTTCCAAAGGCACCTTGGGTCCCAAGAAAGAGCCAGTCACTGGGCTGAATGGGGACTGTAGGGCATTTCTGCCCCTTCATGGGCCCTGAACTTTTGTTTTCCACTCAAACCTAAACAACAGCCCTCACTCTGCTTACACCTGATGTGTGTCTTGGGGACTACTGAGGTTTACAAGCTCCAGTATGAGAAATACTAGACCAAGAACAGAACGAAAATCTTACTCTAGACAACTGTGTTTTCAAAGTAGCAAAGAGTCATTGTTTTGTTAAATGGTCACCGCCTCTCTCTCTCTTTTTAAATTTTATTTTTATTTTATTTTATAAACATGGGCATTTTGCCTGGATTTATACCTGTGTACCACTGTGTGCCTGGTGCCCACAGAGGTCAGAAGAGGGCCTCTTCTGACTGGAGTTACAGGTGGTTGTGAGCCATCGTGTACATATTGGGAATTGAATCTGGGTCCTCTGGAAGAACAGTCAGTGCCTTTAACTGCTAAGCCATTTATCAGTCCCTAGCTTTTTTTTTCTTAAAAGGGAAAAGGCACACATATATGTATACATAGAGATGTAGCTGCCAGATGTGATCTGAATGCTACATGAATACACTCATTGCTCAGATTTTATCAAAATGGATGCATGCAAACAGCTGGGGGCAATTTTCATAGAACGCAATAGCTCTCAAAAACATATTGTCAGACACTCCACCCACCTTGAGAAACCAAAGCCTAGAGCTGCAGGGCCAGCTGGGACTCTGGGGAGCACTGGCCATCTGCCGTCCTGCAGATGAGGAAGCCGGAACCAGAGACTGCTAGCAAGTCAGGGCCCCATAGAGATTAGAACCCAGTTCCTGCCTTCCAACCCTGCTCCCTTCTCTCCTAAGATCATTGTAGAGAAATTAACAGGATGAAGAAAGTGTCACTTCAAATCCCACCATCCAGAAAGCTCCATGGCTAACCTTCTAGAATATTCTTCCAATTTCCTATCTATAAGCATATATAATGGTGAATATCTTGGTAATCTAGTACCTTTTTCATTCAAGTATAGCACAACAGGGACACAGTCCTGGCTATGTATTTGTGAGACTTGTGACCTCCCAGTAGCCCCACTGGCTGAAGGGTGTTTTCCTCAAAGCATTGTCTCATTCAGATACTCCCATAATGCCTCTATTTGAGCACCACAAACAATTTGGCCTCTAGGTCCACATCTTCATGCCATTATCTTTGCTGTGACTCCTGCCTCCCAAGCCCTTCTCTGCCTAGCAACTGATGCTCAGCCCCAGAGGCAGCCCTGCAGCCAAATCTTCCCTCACAGCTGTCCCAGCACCACATTGTGCCCTGCCCTTCCCTCTTGAAGGACTTCTGATAAATTTTGTAGATGATGGTGGGGTGGGTCTTGTAACCTTGTAGAAACAGGGTATCTGTTGCTGGTGGGAGTGCAAACCTGGAGACAACCTAGATGCCGCTCAATGAAAAAATGGAAAAAGAAAATGTGGTACATTTACACAATGGAGTACTACTCAGTGGTAAAAAAAAATAATGACATTTTGAAATTTGTAGGTAAATGGATAAATCTAGAAAAAAACCAAAACCATGGTGAGTGAGGTAACCCAGACCCAGAAAGACAAATATAGTGCTACTCACGCATAAGTGGCTTTTAGACATAAAGAAACATCATTCTAAAGTCCACAACCGCAGACAACAGAGAGGACCCTGAGAGAGACATACATGGATTGAAATAAGAAGGAGAAAAAGACAAGAGCTCCTGAGTAAATTGGGAGTGTGGAGGCTTACAAGAGCAGAGAAAAATGTATAGCACAATAAAACAATAAAAAAGAAAGCCTAGAAATGCAAAGGATACCTATAATGTTGCTAAGGATGAACTCAATGTGTTTATTAGCTTTATGCTGCTGTCTGCCCTTCTACATGTGATGAATACTGTGCACTTTCACAGATCAGTGAACACCAAAAGTACACGTTCTTCCACTCCATAATGAGCCATGAAAGCCAGAGAAATTATTTCAGCTGTGTACTGGCATTCCTAGGGAAGAGTTTTGTTGATGCTTTATCTCAGTGTCGTTCTGTTCTGTGATACAGGATGCTTTGGATGGACACACCCCAATGAGACTATGCAAACAATCTTCACAATCTTTCCATAAACACTAGATGCTAGAGCCTGTACTCACAGGACTGCTATAATTGTTATTAAGTCTATGGGTTTTGAAGATAGGATGTAGAGAGTGGGGGAAGGTTGACTGAATGAATGCATGAATGAATGGGTGATGAATGGGTAGATGGATGGAGGACTGAAGATATGAAGGGTGATAAGAGTAAAGGATAATGGATAAGCTCAGGGTAAGCAGGTGACTGCATGAGTAGATGAGTGGGTACATGGTGGATGGATGACCGTAAAACAGATAAGGAGATAAGTGAGTGGGTGAACATATGTGTACATACATACATGTGTGCATGTATGTATGTATGATGGATGAATTAGAGATGAGTGGGTAAGTAGATGGATGTGTAATTGTATGGATAATGGATGGATAAATGAGTAGATGGGAAAGCAGATGAATGAGAGGATGGTGGGTGGACATGGAAGTACTTAGAGATGGATGGAAGGATGGATGAAGAGTTGATGAGTCCATGGGTACATGAATAGATGGTAGATGATAGGTGAGCTGCACCTTTGCATGGCTCTAGGAGTTGAACTGACTGGGTCAGTGAGGGAATAAAGAAAAGGTGGACATACACAGAGAACACACACAGAGATGATGGAATCAGGTGAACTGGACTCCCTGATGCCGCAACACTCCAGAAACTCAGAATGTTTTATTATATATATATATAATTGATGGGGTTATTTCATAGTACTAAGTCAAGGAGGAGGGGTTTATGATCTATAGAGGAACAAGGAAGCAGGTATAGTTAATTTCACTAATCTCTGTAGATGGATGAATGGACGATCAGGTTAGTAGGTAGGTGTGTGTGTGTGTGTGTGTGTGTGTGTGTGTGTTTGTATGGATATTAGATATACAGGGCTTTGGAGAGATGGATGTGAGTTATTGTGTGGGTAAGTGGATGGATGCTTAGGTAGATGGATGAAGTATAAACAGGTTGGAAGATAATGGTAGACCCATGACTCAATGGCTAGACAGATGGATCAGTGGCTTGCTGAGTGAAAGTCTCATCTCTCCATTTATAGTGTGAGAGAAAAGAGACAAGAGGATAGCAGGGAAACCAACATCTTGGATTGAGGAGTTGAAGGCTGCTTGTTACAGTCTGTGAGCGTAGACCACAGCTCACCCGGTTATAGAACTTAGCCTGGTTGTGATGCTGCCTTGAAGTTATGTTCCTGGTGTGGACAGATGTGTGGTACCTTAGATGGGACAAATGCAGGGCTAGCATTTGCTCTGGTCAGAAAGGCTCCTCTGAGTTTAAGACCATGGCCATCACTCAACTGAAACTGACTTCTCAGAGAAGAAACCTGAGCCTCTTCCACTGAAAAGGAACAGTGGTTGTCATGGTGCCCATCTCAGAAAGATACCATTGCTGCCCCTCCGACCTCACCCTGTGAGCTCCTGACCCTCAGGCATGTGCTGGAGAGGTCTCAGAACATTCCCCCAGCCTCTGCTGGGTTACCCTAAGAGAGCCTGGAAGGACACACATCCTTAAAGCACCCGCTCTGGCAGGGACATGGGAATCCCCTGGTGAGGTGAGGACACAGTGGAGCAGGTAGTCAGCCAACCGAAAGCTTTGTAAGTCAGCTGGTGGTAGAACTGACACCTGAACACGTTCAGGCCTTGGGTTTTTCTGGTGACCCTTATTGCTCAGGTCCTGTTCTCTCTTCTGTGGCCTCTGGGTGGAGTCGCAAAGGCACTTTAGGAACCTGGGGAAAGTGATGTATCACTCATGACACCCATGCATTAACCCAGAGAAGCCACCCTCCAGCACTCCGGGACATTGAGAGTCAGCCCCAATCTCCATCTCTGGTCTCAGGCCCTGTGTCTGATAGAAGGGGCTCTGGTAAAGTCTCCCTCTGTCTTGAGGCCCTGGTTATCATTTCAGTCTCTGGCCTGTGAAGGGAACAAGACAGCTATGTGGTCCTTCAAGGCTGCAGTCACAAAATGTCTAATGGAGATTCATGTCAAAGCTGAGGATGCCCCATTCCTTAGGTGTTCCCAGCATCAAACCATTCCTTCCTGCCATCTCTTGGATGGATAGACAGGGACAGAGGCAGGGATGTTGCAGGAGGGAGACCGAGTGGACGGGGATCACTAGAAATGTATTTTGAGTCCCAGAAGGACAGGAGAGGATTCTCAGGGTATGTAGCATATACCCGAGGTTGTGTGCTTTATTCTGAAGGTGTCTCAGCACCAGGACCAGCCTGGAGGGAAGGGAGAAGTCAGTAAGCTCTTCAGGTTCCATAAAGCTCTGCTGGGCCTCTTGTGTGGAGGAGAGTGTCTGCTTGGGTTCAGGCCACACAGATATCTGAGGCTGTGCAGAGACAGTCCCACACCCAAGAGAGGAGCCTGGCTGATGTCATAGCTCCCTCGCTGGCTCCAGAGCTTAGAGAAAGTGAAACAGAAGAAGTAGGCAGCAAGTGCATCCAGGGGCTCAGTCACTTGAGTGAGCATCCTCATCATCCAGACAGTGATCTTTAGATCAGCTCTCCAGCTAGCTTGTGGTCCTGAAGCTGGGGCTCTAAGGGAAAGAAGGAAGAGATTTAGAATCACCCCTCTCTGATTTCCCATACCATTTCTGTCATGGTCACCCCATAGCAATGGCTGGCCCTGTTCCAAGATGAGTAATCTTCTCCCTCCCCTCCCCCACTCTCTCTCTCTCACACACACACATACATCAGGAGACTTTTTAAAAGCAGGCTGATAGAAGCTGGAGTAAGAAACAAGGTGGCCCATGGATAGGACTCAAAAAGATGATAATTGGTCTGACCTCTTTGGTGACCCAACAGATGCTGTGGTCCCTAAGAAGACAAGAAAAGCCTGTCACCAGCACTCTAGAAAGAAATAGAAGTAGAAAGTGAAGATGTTTTGTAAATAGTAAAGTGCAAGGCTGGAAAGAGGGCTCAATAAGTAAGCATGCTTGCCACCAAGCCTGAGAACCTGAGTTATCTTTGCAATCCACATGGTGGAAAAAGAGACCCAACTACCTCAAACTGTCCTATGACTGCCACTGCCACATGCATACCATGACATGCATGCACACATACACACAAAGAAACACATACACACAAAGAAACACACATACACCCTCTAAGCAAATTAATGCAATAAAGATAAAAAATTGTAATGAATACAAAGAGAGGCTGTAGACCGGCTGACAGGCAATCCCAGAGATCTTCGTGGTTTGTTCAGTGCTGGGATTGTAAGTGCACCCTACCCCATCCGGCATCTTCACTTGGGCTCTAGTTGCTGAACTCAGGTCCTCAGACTTCTGCATCAAGGGCTTTACTGACTGAGCCATCTCTTAGCTTCTCCTGAAATAGGGACGTGAGTGTAGTAAACAGGGGTTCGACTGTCAATATTAAGCAACACATTCTACTGAATGTGAGTTTGAGGCTAAAGGAGGAGTTAGCGAACACCACATTGAAACTCAAGTCTCAAGAGTGGGGACTCTGGTGTTGTGGGCAACACTAGATCCTAAAGAATGGAAAGTGTGACCCAAGAAAATGTGTTCCAGCTCCGTTTCTCTTGTTCGGATGAAACACCTTGCCAACATACAATGCAGAGGAGAATTCCAGGTTACAGTCTGTCATTGAGGGGACGTCAAGGCAGGAATTTCAAACAGCTAGTAACATCATATCTACAGTCAAGAGCCAAGAGAAATGAATGCATACATGCTTACTTGTTTGCTCATGGTCAGCCCAATTTCTCCACTCATCCCCTTGACTAAGAATAGCACCTCTTACAGTGAGCTGGGGGTTTCCACATCAATTAACTTAATTAAGACAATGCCCCATAGACAAGTCCACAGGCCAATTTAATGTAGACAATGGCCCATCTATACTCTCAATCCCAAGTGATCTTAGTTGTTGTCAAAATGACAAAGCCAGCTATTGCAGGCAGACGTTCTCAAGAATCCACATTGTGGGGAAGAAGTGGTGCTTCGTCTTTCCACAAGCAAACATACTATTGGGCAATAAAATGCAGTTGGCAATGGGATTTGTCAGAACAATAGTAGAGGATGGAGGAGCTTGGGTAAACATACCAATCATAACCCCCAACTCCATCAAATACAGAAGTGAAACTGTGAATTTGGTGTATACAACACACCATCAATGTCATAAACATCAACACTAAGTCATAGCAATATGGTGACTAAGGCCGGAAGACAGATGAGACATGGTGAGAGGCAGTGTGAACCTGCTTATTTCCTTGTTCCTCACAGTGACAGCAAATCAGGAGGAGGTGAAGTTGGAGAAATGTCATGTTAAAAATAACGTAATTATTATAATCTCCTAATTCCCATTTTAAGTATTACTTTTCTTAGGTTTAAAGGGCCTGGTAGAAGGAGCTCATGTTGCTTGTGGTGAAAGGGTTTCTTTCTTTTTGAGTATTTATGTGAAATATAGCAATTTCTTCAATTTATTTTTTCTTAATCTTTTTATTATGAAACAATTTTTTTATTATGAAAAAATTTTATGGTTGAATGCTTGGGGAGATGTCGCAGTGTTAAGTCACTTGCCACCAAGCCTGATGACATACGTTCAATCCCGGGGACCTGCGTGGTAGAAATGGAAACCCGACTCCCTCGAACTGGTCCTCTGCCCTCCAGATGCAGCTGCGGCACACAGTACTAAGATGCAATAACTAAAACACAACATTGAAAATCCGTCCTTCCCCTGGCATCCTTAGCCAATCTCCTGTCTAATTAAAGACTCTGGCTTTATGTGATACTATTGATGAAATTACTGGCTTAATTCTTCAGATCGCCCCAGTTCTTGCCTAATCTGCTTTGGTGTGTGTCCAGTCGAGGATGCCATGGTGCCTTTGAAGTTATGTCTCCTGGATCTCTTCCAGTCTAAGACAGCCTTACGGGGTTTCCTTGCCTTTTGATGATCTTGGCCATCTTGAAGACTCCTGGGCAGATGTTCTGTAGATACCCTGTTGTAGATTATCCTAGGCTAAGGCGGATTAGGAGAAAAATACCACAAAGGCAGCAGGGCCCTTCTTGCTGTATCGGATCAGGATAGGAGCAATGTCTATGGGACCTGCTGCAGATGCCATTAGCCCATCTCACTTGGTCAAGAGCATCTCTGCCCTTCTCCTCAGCACAAACCACATTCCTTCTTCAGCTGCCTGTCTCTTGGGTCAGTCCTGCAGAGTTGTGGGTTCCACACTCGTGGACTTAACAAAACTTGCACTAAAGAAAGAAAAAATTTGTCTGCATAAATCTTTTTCTCTCTTTTAAAAAATGTAGGCCTTTGTTTCCCGATCAGAAGAGAAGCAGGGCCAGGCTCTTCTGCCTGTTGAGACCTAGGCTTGGCAGACATCACACTGGAGTCGGGGGTGGAAAGGGGAGACACAGGAGACAGCTCCCAGCTGTGTGCATTTGGTCCTGGTTCCTTTTTTTTTTGTTGTTGTTTTTGGTTTTTCGAGATAGGGTTTCTCTGTGGTTTTGGAACCTGTCCCGGAACCAGCTCTTGTAGACCAGGCTGGTCTCGAACTCACAGAGATCCGCCTGCCTCTGCCTCCCAAGTGCTGGGATTAAAGGCGTGCACCACCACCGCCCAGCGCGCACTTGGTCCTGGTTCTAAGAAGAGCTTACTCAGAGATGGTGGCACCAGGAGCAAAGCCATCAGAACAACCAGCCCAAAGGAGGCAAAAAACCCTGACAGACCACAGAGCCTGTGAGATAAACAGGATCAGTCACGGGCTATCTCTCTCTCAGAAGCTCTCTATGGGGATGGGAGCTCTGAGGGCCACCTTCACAGACAGAGAGAGCAGAGGATCAAGTCCCTTGTCCTGTCTCCTACATGTGAGCACTGAGTTTTGGCAGTTTGACCCTTCCCTAGCTACTGGAGCCATTCCCAGGCCTGGCCACAAAGAGTAGAGGGATTGCGCAGCCTGCAGGAACCACGGAAGCACAGCTCCGGCTTTCCGGGGGTGGGGGGGTGGGGGGTAGGGGGGTGGGGGGGTGGGGGGTAGGGGGGTGGGGGGGTGGGGGGTAGGGGGGTGGGGGGGTGGGGGGTAGGGGGGTGGGGGGGTGGGGGGTAGGGGGGTGGGGGTTGGGGGGTAGGGGGGTGGGGGGGTGTTACCTGGAGAGGGACTGCAGACAAGACAAAGAGGAGAGCTAAGAGTTAGTGAAGGTCAGAGTGAAGGAGTCTAGTCAGATTCCTCCTTCTATCACGTGGTCCTGGGGATTGAACTCAGGCCGTTAGGCTTGGCAGCAGGTGACCTGCTGAGCCATCTCACTGGCTGCTGCATAAACACAGTAGTCTAACCACAATTTAGGAAACGTTTGCATTGCTTTAGGCACTAGAAGCGTCCTAGGGATAATCCCTGCAGGGAGGCGTGGCCGGCCGGGATGTCAGTAACGCGCAAATATCAGGCAATCTCTCTATGGAACGTGAGCTGAGCATCCGAGGATCGTGGAACTTTAAGGTTTTGGTGTCTACGGCGGGTCTTTGGACTGCTCTCCCAAGGGACAAGAGCGCATTAAAACGACATGACTTCATCGAGCGTTCATCTAGCATTCCAGCGCTCTCAGCAGCTCTGCGCTTGCTCGCCGCTAGTTTCTTGCCGAGTGAAGCCTGGCTCTCGTTACCTACCATATGGGGACTTATTTGTTCAAGCTAGCAGACAAATAAAGTCATTTTAAGATTCCTAACCTGGGCCGGCTGAGAGACAAATGAATGGGCTCAGTGTTTGTGCCTAGCTCGTTTCTTCTTCAGCTTCTGTGGTATCCAAGCAACATGGTCCACTGGTTTTCAAAGTTGCTTCAGCTCCTTTCGTTCTCCAAACTCGGTTTTAATGCAAGGACTGGTAAGGTGGCACAGTGGGTAAAGCTGCTTGCCCCCAAGCTTGGCAACCTGAGCTTGAACTCAGAGACCCACAGGGTAGGAGAGAAGTGACTCGCACAAACTGACTTCTGACATCCAATCATGTATACTGTGGCACAAATGAGCCTGCTTACACTTGGAGACACAAGGTAAAAAATTAAAAATCAATGGAGTTCAATGTAATTGTTGTCACTTACCACAGGATATTATTATCAGCTCACATTACTATAATGCAATGCTCTATATTTCCTGATGTCTGTCTGTACGTCTTCGTAAAGCCATGTTTATAAATGTGTCAATCAAACATTAACAGTAATTCCCCTAGATGATGGATGCTGGACATTTATATTGGATAAATCCATAGTTTATCATTCATTTTTATAACAAAGGCATATTTGTACAGAAAACAATGTGGTGTTTTTTTTTTCTACAGAAAGGAAGGAAGCGGCCAGCAGGTGGGAGGCTGCAGGGGCGGAAG
Organism: Microtus pennsylvanicus; assembly: GCF_037038515.1. NCBI lineage: Eukaryota > Metazoa > Chordata > Mammalia > Rodentia > Cricetidae > Microtus > Microtus pennsylvanicus. The sequence continues at coordinate 70,659,032 of NC_134580.1, forward strand.
CTCCTGTTGGGCTTGAGTGACAGGGGGGTTGTCTTTGGAAACTGATGGGACCAGCACTTTCAGAAGACACCAGCCTGGACAGCATGAGGATGAAGGGAGAGTGAAGGGAAGGACACGGCTGTGGTGGGCGCCTCCCTGAGCAGTGACTCCTAGGGCCTCGTACATGCTAGGCAGGCTCTCCCCCACAGAGCTTCACCCTTGGCCCTCTTGTCACTTATGTGGGTGTGTGGTAAGGGGAGGGGTGGGTGCACAGATATGTATCAGTAGAGGGCAGAAATCAGCACTGGGTATCTTCATCCGTAGAAAGGGACTCTCTGAACCCCTAACTTGCTGATGCCCTAGGATCTTTCTGTCTCTGCTCCTAGTGTGCTGGATTACAGATGGATCATGCCACCATACCCTGCTTTCTGTGTGGGTTCTGGGGACTCGAACTTGGGTCTTAATGTTTGCAGGGCAAGCACTTTACTCAAGTCATTTCCCTAGCTTTTTTTTTCTTTTATTAGATTTTGAGACAAGGTCTCACCCAAACAGGCCTTGAACTTGCTTCAGCCTGCCGATGAGCTAGAATCACACGCAGCCTGGCTGCATCTTATTCCATCCTGTCTCACCTCATCTGTCATACCCAGAAGCCTGGGAATCACTCAGAGCCTGTTCGAAAGGTTGCATTTGACTGATTTCCTACCAGGCCCCCAGGCTGCGAGTCCTCAAGATGGCACTGAACACACCTGAGCTGACTGGGTTGGTGGTTGGCGGCGTAGGAAGCAGACAAGGACAGCGGCTAAAATGGTTATGGGGTTAAGTAGAGTTGCTGGGTTTTGATTACTTTTTTAATCATTGTTTCTCGTTTTAATGTAATATATATATGTGCAGAAAGAGAGGGGGAGGGAGAGAGGGAGAGAGGGAGAGAGAGAGAGACAAAAAGAAATAGATAAATTCATGCTTGGGTGAGGAATTTTAAGAGATGTTTTTAATCATGTCGGACTCCCACAAGCCCTCCCGTCTGATGATCCCTGAAAGGTGCTTACTTCTGCGTCCTGATACAGGTAAAAAGGAAGCAGAGAACCCACACCTTAGGATTGGAATCTCAAAGGTGAGTGCAAAAGAGGAGAGAGACTCAGGAAAGGGGGTGATACGGGAGAGGGAGTACCAATGAAGAAAGGAGACCCACCCAGCCTTGCCCTCACAAAGAGCCAGCAGCCAGATGGTGGCCGAGAGGTGACACCAGTCTCAGGCAGGGCTCCTTAGGGCATGAGAGGGCCTTCCCCCTGTAAGGAAAGAGCTTACTGTCTCAAGTTTCAGCCTTCCCTGGCCTTTCACCCCACCCGGCATGCCAAGAGCCTTGTGGCTCAATTCTCTTGTCTTTTCCCTATCTGCATTCTTGTCCGCTTATCTCCACTCATGTTTTGACCATCTGGCTATGTCCCCAACACCTGGTCTGGCTATTCTGAAACTAAATGAACCAACCTGTGGATACTGGGAAGGCGAGAGGAAGAGACCAAGGGACCAATAGATGGGTGGATGGATGGATGGGTCTCAGAGTATAAAGTGAAGTTCAACATCCATCCAGCCTGGTCATTTCTGCCTAGCCCACCAAAAGGGAAACTATCAGTCCAGAGAGATCAGAAGAGCTGCCCAGGGCCAAGCAGCAGATCAGCCCTGGGGACTGCAGCTTCAGGAAAATCAAGGCAGAGAGAAAGAAACAGCTGGGAGGAAGCCCCCCACCCACTCTCTGCCCTGGGAAGGGGAGGGGAGAGCTGGGCTGTCAGCACCCCCTCCTTCTCCTGCTCCCAGACTGTGGGAAGCAAGCTGGGCCCAGGGGCAGGGGAATGCCCCGAACATTTGGCAGCCTGTAAATTTAATCCTCCCTGGATGGGGGCTAGGCCTGCACCTAGTTTTCCATTTCCCTTTCCCGACCAACAGCTCCAGGGGTGTGGGGAAACAGCTGGACCTGCCCAGCTGTGTTTTCCTCCGGTCTCTCTGCCCTGCCCCCACCCCAGCAAGGAAAAGGAAAAGGACAATTAAGAGGAAATCCAGGGATGGCGGGTTTTTACAAGCCAGGGCTGGGGCTGCCCTGGGAACTGGAGGCGCCTGAGAGGAGGTCCTAAAAATGGATGTTTATTTTAATGAGAGGTGAGGGGAGAGGAGTGAGGCCTGGGAGCAGGCGGGCGGGTATGGGGGGACTATGAGGACATAGGGCCTGTCCTCACCTGTCACAGGGTTAGGGTTACAGTTGCCGGTGAGAAAGTACCGGAGACCAGGATGTAGAAGGCACAGGCTTGGTGCTAAGGCCCCTCAGCCAGAGAACCAGGGCCCGCATCCCACCACACACATACACAATGGCTGCATCTACTTGCTCATGAATGTATCCACTGACTCATTCACTCATTCGTTCATTCATTTATTCATTTATTCACTCACCCACATTGTCTTCCTAACTCTTAAATAACTGTTCTGGTAGAAGCGTCACCCCACTCCCTGACATCCATATACCCAAAGAGTCTGGAATGTTTGGGTGGAAGTTCCACCCCAAGCCCCCTCCCCCATCTCTCTCCAAACCCTGCTTCATCTCAGAAAGGCCACCAAATGATGACCCCTCTCCCAGAGTTGCTCAAGACCACTCCCGCGGTGTATTGAAATTGCTCCCCAGAAAACAGACTTGTGGTTTTCTGATCTTCCTTTCCAGTCTCTGTCTGGGGGGCTAGAAAATCATCTGGAAGTGTTTTTGTCCATTTAACCTGGGCTTTTCCTAATTCAGTTTGATTTGATCTGATTTGGATTGTTGCAATGGAGGAGAGGCTTTTCGGGATGCAGAAACTTTTTACTAACCCTGTACCCTTTAATCATGACAACATGGCCCCCGCCCGGTTCTAGATACCCATCCAGCTGGGTAAGCAATGATCCAGCAGCATGGCCCCTTCCCAGGAACAATGCATGGCTCGGTGAAGTGGACACATGGAACTCTGCTCCCAGATACTCTGTCCTTTCATGAGTCTGCTTCAGGGCTCACTGTTGCCCTGGGTAGAACTGGGGACCTTCTACATAAACAGCCAGAGCCAGACACACTTTCTCCATCTCTCATCCAGCCCACAGCCCCTCAGGAGCCCTATTATAGTCTGCTCCAAGGTTGAGGATGAGCTGCTGCAATCGCTCTCTCCCTCGTTCCTTCCTTCACTCAACAAACTCTCACAGCCTCTAGGTCTGGACACCATGCGAGCCACTGCACCGGGTCCTGGGGATCTGTAGTGAAAAAAGCATGAGAAACCTTCTTCTCTGGAATGAGCACAGAAAGACAAGTAAAAGACCAGGGGGGCGATGTGTCTTGGCAGGAAGTCGCCTGCCTAGCATGCACAAGGCGGTGGGTTTGGTCTGCAACACCATATAAAGGGCACACAATCTCAGCACCCAGGAAGTGGAGGCAGGAGGATCAATCAAACCTTGAATATATGAGAGCCTGTCTTAATTATTAATCAATTGAGTTGTAAAATTCACAGTGTCCTAGACTACCAGTGACCGTGGAAAAGTGGGAGACTGGGGGAAGCTGAGGGGACAGTCACAGCAATCTCACTTGTGCACCACCTTATCAAGAGGTGCATCTGACGCCAGCATCCCACAGGCTGGCCCATACTTCAGTCTGCCGTCGGCCTGAAGCTGGTTCTATGGTCCATCCTGCTTGGTGAATGACAACAGAAGGGCTACCTAGAAAGGGTGCCATAGTTGCCAACAATGGCAAGCTGGTTGTGGTACAGCCAAAGTTCAGTCTGCACCTACCAAGGAAAGAGGGCTCAACCTGCCACAAAGAACTTCTTATTTAGGAGCTAACCAGCAGGCTCCTGCCTTTGTTAAGATCCCTCCTGGCTGAGGCTCTGTCTTTGAGGAGAGCCCCAAGATTGCCTGTGTCCCAGGCTTCTTGCTGTGGCTCAGGAGAGAAGACATTGCATGGTGGCCAGAAGGTGTGACCCTGGGCTCCACCCTGCCCACGTGGATAAGAGAGAATGCTGTTGGTCACCTCTTTGCCTCTTCCTTCCTGAACTGTGGGTTATCCAAGGCAATCCCCATGGCCCTGAGGATGGTGATGTGGGAGTGTCATATATCAATCTGTTGATTTAATTGGTTAAGCAATAAAGAAGCTGCTTGGCCCTCATAGGTTAAAACATAGGTGGGAGGCGTAAACAGAACAGAATGCTGGGAGGAAGAGGAAGTGAGCTCAGACTTGACAGCTCTGCTCTCTGGAGCAGAGGCTTGCTCCCCTCTCCAGACTCGACAGCTCTGCTCTCTGGAGCAGAGACTCAATACTCCCCTCTCCCGGACACACGATGAGGCTCTGACCCAGGATGGATGTAGGCTAGAATCTTCCCGGTAAGACCGGTGCTCACAGATTATTAGAGATGGGTTGATCGGGATATCAGAATTAGCCAGTAAGGGCTAGAGCTAAAGGGCCAAACAGTGTTTAAATGAATACAATTTGTGTGTTGTTATTTCGGGGCATAAGCTAGCAGGCAGCCCGGGTGCTGGGGACGCAGCCCCGATGCTCCTATTACAACAGGATGGGGTATAGTGTCCCAGTCAACATGAGGTATCTTGGGGGACTGCATATGTCGGCTTCTTCTGTGAAGACAGAACAGTGAAGGGGAGGCTGTCCTCTGACTTCCACATACACCTGCACATACATTGCAGGAATTTACACACACACACACACACACACACACACATACACACACACACACACACACACACACACACATTAGTTAAAGAAAGTTTTAAATCTAGGTCCTTTGACACTGCCTTTCCCTCCATGAACAGAAAGAGCCTGCTTTGTAAGTCTGAGGTGCCTCACTTGGTCTAGGCAGAGACTCAGGGCATGCTGTACATTCTTGTGAATGCTCCCCCAACCTGTGTCCAGCGGAGCCCCTGGAGCATAGAGGCCTCAGAGAGATCTCGCCCAACCACTGAGACACAAACAGGCATATGCACACACTCACGTACACACAGAGAGATACACACACAGAAATCCCAGTCAAACTCATCTCCCCCTCGTTCTCTGGGGCACTTAATGAATCCCTTAGCCAGTGATTAAGACATATTTGCTAAATAATAAATGAACATAAACTCTCATATCCAGGAACCCAGAGAACAGGGCTGGACCTTGCCTGTCTGTAGCAACCCTGCTGCCCAGGCTGCCTGCAGTCAGCTCTGAGGGGGAGGGCAGCTGAGGCCAGCTGGAACATGGGAAACTGCTGAGCTGGCCCGTCTCCTGCTGGATGTGGGTGTTTCTCTGCAAGTTGATGGTCTTACAGAAGAGAGACTAGGTGGGAGGAGGACACCAAGAGAAGCTCCTGGGGTAATGATCTGTCATGGCCTGGAAGCCTCTGACCTGCATACTGCAACCAAGGGCTTCCTACATCTGTCTTTGGGGTCTTCAGGGACTCAATAGGGGGAATAGGGAACATTCTCAGCCTTTAGTCTGGTCTTCTGTGGCCTGAACCCACCCAGCCCAGCGGTGATTGCACTTGAACTTGAGTCTCTCCAGATGTAGAGCACCCACAGAGATCCACTGACCGCCCATGGTGTCTTGTCTTGACCTGCCCTCGGGTGTCCTGTGTGGCTAGGGCAAGGGTCTGTGCTGGCCCTGAGAGAACTCTGCCTGAATCCACACCCACGGTACAGATATCTCCGTTGACAGTGAGAACTCAGGAAGGACAGAGAAGGATCAGGCTTCCATCATTGATGTGGTGGGGGAAGGAAGTCAGTCTGGACATCTGCCTAAGACATGGACTCCGTCCTCTCTCTGCAGGGCCTTTTAGAATTGGCTTGTATAGGACTTCGTAATCTTGCATTTTTTGTACCGGTCAAAATTTGCAAAAAGAGCTGGGAGCAATCTCTGTGGGCAGTGTGCTTGCCACACAAACATACGGACCTGAGTACAGATCTACAGCATCCACATGAAAAGCCAGGCACGGCAGTGTACATCTGTGCTCCCTAGGGCTTGCTGGCCAGCAGGGACAGCCAAAGCAGTGAGCTCCAGACTCAGCGAGAGACTTAGTCTCAAATACGTAAGGTGAGGAGTCAACATGATGGTCAGCAGGAAAAGAAACTTGTCACTGACTTGACAAGCTGAGTTCAATTCCTGGAACCAAAGTGATAGAGAGAGAGAATCAATTGCCCAAAGTTGACCCCTGACCTTGCATTATGGTACAGTATGAACACCACCATAATCAATAAATGAATATTAAAAAAAATAAGATGGAGAACAATTAATGAAGATGTCTGGACTTGAACTCTGACCTCAATGTGCATGTGTACATGTGTGCACACTCACACATTAAAATTTACTAACATGCACACACACACGTGCATGTGTGCACACACACAGAGGCAGAATCATCTCCCAGTTGATGCTTTTTAGCAGAAGCACTGTACACTAGCCAGTGTTTGAATAACAGCCTTGCAAGAGGAAGGTGGGCTTGGCTCCCACTTGGGTTTCTGTGGTGTCTAAGCCATGCTTTGTGCCATACTGATAAGAACCTCACTGCCCATCAGCTCCCCGGGCAGCATAGTATTGGAACAATTTGGAAACTAGGGAAGGCCTAAGGAGAAGAAGGCATGAGAGGCTGCAGAGTTTAAGAGTGGTAGACGGGACTGCAGGTCAGATCTCTGCACCCCAAATCCAGCACGTTTCCCCCCCCCCCCGTGCTTTTTGAAGGAGTTAAAGAGAAGAAGACCCTAGAAGTGATAGGAGCCTGTTCTCACTAGTCACCCCAGGAAGCCTGGACGGCAGCTGTGTCTGAGGCATCCTCATAATGTTCAGCCTAGCCCAGAGCCATGTAGGCAGAGCAATCTCGACCTCATTTCTCCTCAGCTCAACAACCCCAGTCCCTGCAGGACCCAACCCAGAGCCGGGCTCCAGGCTGTCACTTCAATACTGCCTCCTGCCTGCCTGCCAGTTTCCTCTGGGAATGCTCTGTGCCCTTAGCTGCCAGCATCTCCAGCATGATGATTCTCTCATGCCAGGAGGGAGAGGGCCACATGTTCCCCATATGCCACTGGGATGGAAAGTTTGGACCCAATAGCTGAGCGGGTCTCTGCTTCTCCTCTTTGCATGGAGACTCCCCAGCTCTTCTCTTTGTCCTTTCCAAGGAACCTTCCACTCTGACCAAGAAGGAGACACAATGTGGGGTCAGGTCATGGCTCATTCCATGCCTGCCAACACGGTTCCAACTCATAACTCTGCTCAGGAACCAAGCTAGCTACGCGGGCAGCTCCTGCAGTGAAGACTAGCAGGCCAGGGGAAGTGAGATCCTCTGTGGGGTGGGCATAAGCAGCCTTTATCTCTTCCAACTATCCCCACTTGCCCCCTTTCACTGTTAGCCTCACTTCACAGATTTCTCCCTCCATCTTCCCCTCTAGAGTCTACTCTCTGCCTCTCTTTCCCCAGGTACTTCATTGGCTGTATTAGATTGTGCCCATCCATATCAGGTTCCTTTGTTGTGGACTCTGTCCCCAAAGCAGTTAGTACTGAGAGCCGGTTAGGCTGGAGAGCTCTGAGAGCTGTTGTGGATGGGCTGATGTCATCCAGGGAGTGAACACACTGCAAAGGGTGGTTAGCATCTCTTGCTCTTTCCTGCCTTGTGAAACCTTGTGAAACTCCTTCCCTGTTAGGACATGGCAGGAAGCCCCTGCCTGGACACCTTTTTCATACTGAGGCAAATACATATCTGCTCATTACAAATGACCAGCAGGAAACAGATTTTATTCTTCACCCTTTCTCTGTCTCTTGATGTCTTAATCTGTCGACCTCTCTCTCTCTCTCTTCCTCCATCTGTCTTTCTGTCCTTCCAACCATTGCTTTCTGGAGTCTCTGTCAATCACTTCCACTTATCCAGTCAGCAAGCTTTCCTTCCCCCATCCCATATTCCACCCATTCAGTCACCCATCCACCTACCCATCAACACTTCATATCTTTCCCTCTCTCCGGATCTCCCTATCCCTCTACTGGCCCATCATCTCTTCATTCATCTCCCTCCTTCCACCCAGCCCTTCCTCCATTTCTTCCTCTTTCCTTGTTTTCTGTGTTTTCTTCCACATCTCCGTCCATCCCTAACAAACTCTGTCTTCATCACCTCCATTTCTTATGCCCCCTCGTCTGTCATCCTGACAGAAGCAGCCTAAGAGAGGAAAGCTCTACTGGGGCTCACGGTTTCAGGTGATTTCAGTCCAACATGGCAGGTAAGGTGTGGCAGACCAGCTCCATCTGTGCTTCAGGAGCGCGTGGTTGGGCTCCTCCCATGGTGGCTGGGCTAGGAAGCAGAGAGTCAGACCAGAACCAGAGGCAGGATCAACCTTCTGTCTAGCATCTTGTTTCTCACCCATCTACTTCCCCACTCTGTCCAGGCCTGGCAGCCTCACTATCTCCTCGGGCCATCAGGCTTCATGCTGTTATGTCTCTGATTGGACCTCAGGGTGCTGCCTGCAGCACATAATGCAGTAAGGACCCGTCAGCCTACTGCTGAGCCCAGTGCCACAAGGGCTGCAGTTAGGGTGCGGCCTGTTCTAGGGGAGCAGCTGGATAGTAGAGGAACCCTGGACGTAGGGCAGGGCCTGTTCTAGGGGAGCAGCTGGGTAGTAGGGGAACCCTGGAGGGGCCCAGATGCTGTGAGCCTGTACAAGGAGCACGCAGTCTTACCCTGCCCCTGTATCCTTCCCTGTAAGAAGTTTTGTCTTGTTATATTTGGTCACTGAAGGACTAGAACAGAGGCCCTGGCATGGTGGGGAGTTTGAGTGCACCTCTGCCCTCCCACAGCCCCACTGGGCAGATTTTGTCAGTTACTTTTCTAGTCTCTCTGACAACAAACCTGAGGGAAGCAACCTTCCAAGGGGACTTATTTGGGCCCACAGTTTCTGAGGACTTTGTACATCGTTGTGGGGAACAAATGTCAGGATGGCTCTCCATCTTTGCTATGGAAGCCCTCAGGGCTTTCCACATTGTGAACAGACCAGGAAGCAGTGAGCCACACTGAGACCTTCTGAGTTGCACCCTAGTGGACTAGAGCTAAATAAGGCATCACATCCCAAAGGTTCCATAGGTTCCCAGCATAGCACCCAGGCGGGTCGAGTGTTTGCACATGTGAATATGTCAGCTCAGCCCGCAGAGGGGTTCTAGAGCATGGTGTCGCCTGGTTCATCTTTCATCTCCCCCAGCACACCCTGCATGGCTTCCTCCCACCACCGTGCCCAGGATGAAGGACCCCCAGCAAGTATCCTCACTTTGTGTTCACATACAGCTTGTTCACCCTCCCTTCTACATGGCTCCTTCTCTGTCTTGCCTGAAAAAGAGTTGAGTGAGGTCATAGTTTTCTCTCTGAGCTCCACCGACAGGGTGTGGCTCCTCTGTCAGTCACAGTCTGGAGCCAGAATGTGCTTAGTGGACAAGACAACAGTAAGCACAGTGAGCTAGATTTAGAGTTGAGATGGTACTAAAAAATGTCTGCCAGCTAGCAGAACCCAGGAACCACATACTAAGAACGAGCGTCTAACAGGTGTCAAATGTGCCCTCAACGTGGAACCAACCTGACCTGTACCATCTTGCTCCACCCTGTTCTCTGGGTGCCTGCATGGTTTGTCCCATTCTGTAGAGAAGGAAAGTGAGGTCTAAAAGGACGAGACGATTTTCCAAGACTTCCTAGTGAGCACAGGGCCAGAACTGGAATTCTCCGGAGAGATTCTCAGACAGGCACGAACAGCCACACCCCCTACACTTTCTTCTTAAAGTCCCTAACAGTACATGGTCTGCTGGAGCTGGGCACCAGGCCCAGGATGGTCACTCCTGGCTGTGAGGCTTTGTGGGAGCTGAGACTGTGAACGCTGTTTGGAAAAGAAGTCCATTGGGTGTGCAGACCTGACTTTGCCAGCAACATGGCACGGTCGGCATGGCTTCCCTCCCTGTCTGTGTTTCTCACTGTAGAGTGGGTGCAATGGTATATATACTCGTTGAGAGGACAGTATGTCGTCAGGCTCTTGCTGGGACATAGCAGGGCCACAATAACCCCAACCCTTGGCCTCTTGCCTCCTAAGCAGACAGGCTGGGTGGACAAATTAAGCTTTAAACCCATCTTCAACCCAGTGTGCTCAGCAAAGTAGTATCCTGTGAGGTTCCTGGTTGGCTGGAAGGAAGAGACAGCAACTGTCCACCCTGTCCTCCCAGGCTGTGCAGCGGACAATGGGTTGCTCTTGGCGTCTGTAAGGTAGCTCCCCTCGGGGGCCTGGTATATGGTGTACCTTGGATCTGCCCTGTAATGCCGCTCCCCTTGGGGGCCTGGTATATGGCGTACCCTGGGTCTGCCAGAGCGCTTATTGCCTGAGGAGGGGAAGAAAATTTGAGAACCATGTGAGGGGCAGAAGGCCACAGAGAAGAAGAATTGAGCCAGCCCCCTTCCCACTGAGCTTCAGAGTGAGCTTTGGCCCCACCTCTCTTAGTTTGAGGCCCCATGGATCTCTCAGGATGAAGAAGAGAGGGGAAACAATTCTGCCTGAGACTGAAGGGGGCCCCCGCATCCTTCAGTTTGCTTCAGTGAGGAGCAAAAAGGGCACAGTAAGCAAAACCCTGCCCCTCAGGCCCTGTAACACTTCGTCTCTACACTTCCTATCCTAAAGCTGCGGACACCTTTCTGGATGGGATACAGGGTTCAGCATGGAGATTTCTCTTGGAAGTCCACACTTGGAAGATTGCTCCAGTTTGGTGTGGGGACACAAAAGAGCTGGCCTTCAGAAAGCCCTTCTTGTGACAAGTGCTGAGTGTCTTCTTAGATCTATATGGTAGCATGCAGGTGGGAAACCGCCACGCCTTTTACGGATAAAAAGACATTGGTAAGGGTACCCAGCTGAGGGTGGTGGGTTGGCACTTGTACTTAGACACATGTCCCTAATAGCCTATATGCACAAAGCAGTGCACGTGTGCATGTGTGTGCATGTGTGTGCATGTGCTCTTGTGCATGTGTGTATGCATGGGAGTGTGCACACATGTACATATTCATGCTGCCTTTTTTTATTTCCAGTGCTGCCTGTCACGCTAATAGATGTCACCAGCATCTGCTCTGGTCCTCTTCAGAGCAAAGCTGCATGTGGACAACACAGTTGACCTCAGCAGATCCTCCTGACCTTTGCAACCACCTGGCCTTGCACTACAGTTTAGAACCCAAGGCTCAGACTGGCCACCAATAGGTGTGTTTTCCCTGTTACATGCCCTGCCATGAGCAGATGAACAAGAAGATACCAGTGTGTCAGGGTCAGGACAGTGTTTCTGTGTCAGGGAATTCCTTCTGGTGTTTCCTGGAGATGTGACTGATTTGGGCCTAGGGACTCTAATTCAGGTCCCTCACAACCTTCAGCCCCCTTTCTCTTCTCCACAGCTTGAAATGACACATGGCCTAATTCCCTGAGCACCGTCCAGTCTGGCGGTGCCTGCATCCCTTGCTCAGGAGGGCTCCTTGGTGCCCTCCACATTAGCCATGACTTCTGTGTGTTGGGGCTGGACTGGGTCATCAGTCTCAACTCTCGGCACTCCACACGGCAGGTCTGCCTGCAGTGCAGTTCTGCTTACTCCTCTATTCTGCCAGTGTGCACGAGAGACCCTGGCCCATGAGTGCGCTCAGGAGCAAACACACAATGCGCTTTTCATCCCTGCTCTGATAAATACCCACTAACGGACTTCCAGGCAGGCAGGGCCCCAGAGCAGGACAGGGCAGGTTGGTCATCTAAACCTTGAAGCTGGGAAGGAAGAGGGGAATGGAATCCACCCCAGCTGTTCAAACATCCAGTCCCCTTTCTCTCTTCCTTCCCAAATCCTCAGTCAGCACTCCAGCCTGGCTCAGGGCCACTCTGGCTCCCTTGGTCTCTGCAGTAAACACCTCGGAGAGATTTCCTCCCAGGCCAGAAAACCACCTCCACACTGGGAGGAGGTACCAGGTTGGCAGAAAAAAAACCAGAAAGGATGTGTCTGCTGAGCTCAGAGGCCAGCATATAAAGGAGTGGGTGAACTGTAAGAGAGAAGAGAGCCGGTTCCTGCTGCTCCTAGCCTTGCTCTTCTGCCTGTGCGGCACGTCCCACCATCAGTGACTGGCCCCTGGGTGTATTGTTCCTCTCCATTACACCCAGCTGCCATGGATACCAGCCCCTTCCTTCCCATAGCATCCTCCTACAGTCCCAGCTACAGACCCACCACACTGCTGAATAGAAAGTCTCCAACCTCACCAGCTCTCAAGGACACAGGCGAGGATGTCAAGGGACTCACCACCTATGACCCATTCTTCTGCCATTGGGTCATTCATTTCCTGCCTTCTGTGGTCATGTCTAAATGAGACTTCTCCCCCATGGTCCTGGAATTCCTGGGACCCAGGGTCTGACCAGGTGGTCCCTAAGGGGGTTGAAGCCAGAACCTATGAGAGCAGCAGGGACTGACTTCTATCAGCCTGGTCACTCTGCTTTTTGAACAGTTTGCATTCTTGTTTTGTTGGCTGGTCACATGGCCTGGTGAGGTGTGCACTGCCATTTAGTCTGTGGAAGAGGCCACAGCCATCTGTGCTCTCTGAGTTTCTCACCACTGGTAGGGAGCCATACAAATACGGTTGTGTTAGTTCCATTATACCCTTCCAGTCTTTAAAGAGAATTGGGGGAGCCGAGATGATTCCCCTCTATATGCTGTGAATACCATTGGCTAATAAAGAAACTGTCTTGGGCCTGCGCAGAGCAGATTAGTGGTAGGCAAGGAAAACTAAACTGAATGCTGGGAAAGGAGGCAGAGTGAGAGAGAAGCCATGTAACCCCTCCAGAGACAGACACCAGAACTTTACCTGGTAAGCCACAGCCACATGGCGATACACAGATTAATGGAGATGGGCTAGTTTAGGTTATAAGAGTTAGCCAGAAATACACTTAAGCTATTGGCCAAATAGAATTGCAAATAATATGGTTTCTTTGTGACTATTTTGGGAGCCTAGGCGACCGGGAAATGAACAAGTGAACAAGCAGTCTCCTACGACACGGAGAGATGGTTCCGCAGGTAAGAGCACTTGCTCTTTCAGTAGACCCACTTTCTGTTCTCAGCATCCATGTGGTGGCTTACAACCGCCTATGACCCCAGTTCCAGAGGGTTCCGAGATACTCTTCTGGCTCAGCACCCATGTGGTGGCTTACAACTGCCTATGACCCCAGTTCCAGAGGGTTCCGAGATACTCTTCTGGCTCAGCACCCATGTGGTGGCTTACAACTGCCTATGACCCCAGTTCCAGAGGGTTCCGAGATACTCTTCTGGCTCAGCACCCATGTGGTGGCTTACAACTGCCTATGACCCCAGTTCCAGAGGGTTCCGAGATACTCTTCTGGCTCAGCACCCATGTGGTGGCTTACAACTGCCTATGACCCCAGTTCCAGAGGGTTCCGAGATACTCTTCTGGCTCAGCACCCATGTGGTGGCTTACAACTGCCTATGACCCCAGTTCCAGAGGGTTCCGAGATACTCTTCTGGCTTCTGAAAGCACCAAACACATGTGGTGTGCATATATATATATATATATCCACATTCAGGTAAAACATTCATGCACATAAAATTGAAATAAAAAATAAGTGGTGTGTTGGGGGCTCTTCTCTTCTCTTCTCTTCTCCTCCCCTCCCCTCCCCTCCCCTCCTCTTTTCTCCTCTTAAACACACTGAAGGTGCCAAACATGCTGTCTAGCACCGGATCATTTGGAGCTGTAGTACTTGGCAGAACTTGTCTGTGAAGTTGTCCGGGTGGGTTCCCCAACTGTGGAAACTTTGAAACTTCTGATAAAACCCTGAGATTACTGGGTCAATGTTCCAGGCACCTGCTTAGGAGGCACTCTTGTATATCATATTTAATTTTTACTTTTTAACATTTTAATTGATTAGTTGATTAATTTTATGTATATAAATGTTTACATGCATGTAGATCTGTGTACCTCATATGTGTTTGGTGCCCAGAAAGAGGTGTTGGGTTCCCTGGAACTAGAGTTATTGACACTCATGAAGGAAGGGCTATACCATGTGCTGTATCTATTTAGGAACAGACTCTGGATCTCATATCCCACTATGTGTATCATGGATCTCACATCCCACTGGCTGTTATCACATCCCACCAGCTGTGTACCCCAGATCTCACATCCTACCAGCTGTTATCATGGATCTCATATCCCACTGGCTGTGTATCATGGATCTCATAACTCTTCTCCAGCATTTCATAGATTCAGTCTCTAAAATTCAGTTGTTCTAATGATATACTTTTTAACAATACCTCCTTGTGGTCTAATTGGCATTTCTCTATTTTAATGGCACTATGTATATTTTATATCCTCATTATTATTGGCATAGTATGCTTTCTTTAGCAAAGTATCTGTACAAATATTTTACCCATTTCTAATTTTTAAATGAACTTTTAAAATATGTTTTTGACAGTTTAATGCATGTATATGATGCATCTTGATCATTTAGACCCCTAACTTCCCACTCTACCAGGTACCCCAACATATCCCCCTCACATCTTCACATCCTTTCCACAGAGTCTCCCGTAACTCAGGATGGCCATGAACTCAGTAAGTAGCCACACTGTGCATGTGGGAGTCAAAAGACAGACTTTGGAAGTCAGTTCTTTGGGAATCAAACTCAGTGTCAAGTTCTATAGCAAACCTTTTCACCCACTGAGTCATCTTGCTGGTCCAGTTTTTGTTTTTCAAGGCAGGGTTTCTCTGTGTTGCCCTGGCTGCCCTGGAACTCACTCTGTAGACCAGGCTGGCCTTGAACTCACAGAGATCCGCCTGCCTTTGCCTCCTGAGTCCAGGGATTAAAGATGTGTGCCACCACTGCCTGGCCACAGCTCATTTTTATATGTTAAACTTGTGTCTTGTCTTACTTAATACCTCTGTAGTGGTTTAAATGAGAACGTCCCCCATAGTGTTCAGATGTTTGAATACTTAGTCTCCAGTTAATGGCACTGCTTGGGGAGGCTTAGGAGATCGTGGTCTTGTTGGAGGAAGTGCATCACTAGGGCCAGGTTTGAGAGTTCAACAATTTTTGCCATTCTGAGTTTGTTTGTTCTGCTTTCTGTTTGTGGTTTGAGATGTGGGCCCTTAGATCTCAGCTCCCAACTCCAGTCACCATGCCTATTGCTAAGCTTTCCCATCTGGACAGTAGTAGACTTCATCCCTCTGAAACCATAAGCCCAAATAACCCTTTCTTCTATAAGCTGCCTGGTCATGGTGTTTCAGCACAGCAATAGAAAAGTAACTAACACATCATCTTAGTTAAGGTAGTATTTGTAGAGATTCCATAGGACTTGCTGTATAAGTCATCACGTCACCTGCAGACTAAAGACAGTTTTTACTTCTTGTTTCATAATAAGAATAACCGTTGGGGCTGGAGAGATGGCTCAGCAATCAAGAGTACTCACAGGTCTTGAAGAGAACTTAAGTTCAGCTTCCAGTACCCACATGGTGACTTATAACCCTCTGTAACTCCAATCTGATATCCAAGTCTAGCCCCCACAGTACTACACACTCCAGTGTAAAAAATAAAGTGAAATTGGAGAAGTGTAAAATTAAAAAGAGGTATTTTGCCCTTTCCCCTTTTTTGTTCTCTTACACATAAAATAAAAATAAAGAACCCAGAGGTGCTGGTGCATGCTTTTGATCCCTGCACTTGGAAAGCAGAGGGAGGCAGATCTCTGAGTTCGAGGCCAGCCTGGTCTACAAAGCAAGTTCCAGGACAACCAGGGCTACACACAGAGCCGTGTCTCAAAAAGCAAACAAACAAGCAAAACAAAAAAATCAAAACCAATAAATAAATAAATAAATAAATGAATAAATAACCTTTAAAATGGTATCTCACTGCTTAAAAGAAAGATAAGAAAAGAATAGAAGAGAAAAGAAAGGAAGAGAAAAGAAAAAAAGCAAAAATGATTTCCGATCCTGGTCAGCACCTCCGTCCGGAAGTCCCATCACCAGCATCCTTGCCTGGCTCCCCTCCCAGGGTACAAACTCTCAGTTGTACCTCCTTGGAGATTCAGTTTCAGGACCTACAGTTCTCTTTATCAAGTCGAAGGACTTTCATGCCAATCGAGTTTATTCCTTCTGTTCTGTCCTATTCTTCCCCTGGGGGCTTCTCTACAGAACGAATGCTAGATTTGACAAACGCTTTTCCTGCGCTCATTCAGATGATCCGACGGCGTCTATTTTTAATCTGTTGGTACAGTAGGTTCTTTTGACTGATTCTGTGTGGTGAGCCAACTCTACATTCTGTAACAGAACCCACTCGGTCGTGAGGCACCTGCTGTACTGTCACATTTGATTTGGTGAAACTTTAGTTGAGAAGCTTTGTACCTCTGTTCATGAGGATATCTCTCTGTATCCAAGCTTTTGTCTTTGTCTCTCCATAGCATCAGAGTAATAATGACCAAAATGAGGTGAGACACTCATTCCTTACGTGTGTGTGTTTGTGTGCATGTGTGTGTGCTCACATGTGTGTGCATGTTAGTGTGCACATGCACATGTGTGTGAAAGAGTATGTATATTATTCATATTTTTTTACTTTATACTTTTAGTAGAATCCCGTGAAGTTATCTGAACTTGGCGTCTTCCTTGTAAAACATTTTAAATATATATTCATTTCTTTGGCTAGAATTGTAGTTCAAGTCATTTTCTTCTTGGGTAAGCTTTGATAGTTTGTGTCTTTGAAGAAATATCCATTTAATTAAAGTTGCCAAACTTATTGGCATAAGGTTTATAATATTCTCATGTTATTTTCGTAGCCGGGAGCTTAAAGTGATGCATTTTCTCTTATCCTGACACTGGCAATGTGTTTCCTCTCTGGACAGAGGTCTATTGACTCTCTTATCCTGACACGCAGTGTTCCGTCTCTGGACAGAGGTCCACTGATCCGGGTCATCATCTCGCTGACTCGGCCTTTGGCCTCACTCTTCCCCATATGGTTTTCTATTTTTAATGGTAGCACCTTTCACTCCGATCTCCATTATTGCATTTCTTTTATTTTAAATTTAATTTCCTTTCTGTTTCTCCTTCCTTAGGGAGAATACAGAAATATTTATGTCAGACTCCTACCTCAGACGTGTACTTACAGTATAAACAATTGCTGTGAGTTCTGGCTCACATGCATCATAAACTATTTGATATCTTATTTGAATATTTATTTGATACTAAGTAATTTCTAATCCTCTTTTAAAAATAAAACATTTTTTTAATTCTGTGGAAGTGTGCATGTCTGTGAAGGGTTATCCACATGAGTGCTGGCTCCTACAGAGGTCAGCAGAGGTGAAATTGCAGGTACTCTTGAGCCAACTGTTATGGACGTTGAGAATCAAGTCCTTTGGAAAAAGCAGTAAGTGTTCTTAACCACTGATGTATCTCTCTAGCCACTAACCTCCCTTTTTGAGACAGAGTCGAACACAGCCCAAGCTGGCCTTGACATTGCTTTGTAGCTGAAGGTGACATTGAGCTTTGGATCCTCCTGCTTCCAGTTCCTGAGTGCTGGTATTTCAGGCACGTGCTGCCACACTTGGTTTAGGCAGAGCTGGGGATTGAACTCGGGACTTCATTCATGCTAGGTGAACACTCCACCAACTGAGCTACACCAGCCTACCCTCACACATTTTGAAATTCTGTTATTAAACATTTTGGGTTATTATTTTTTTATTAATTGACTTCTTTACCATTATAAAATTACAGTGTTATATAAGACTCATGTATGGTATTTGCTCTGAAATATACTTTACATTCATTATTATTATTAATACTAATTAATAATATTTAATATTAATACATTTATTATGGTTTTATTTTAATTAATATTAGCTAGTTTTCCAGTACTTCTTATCTATTTGTGTATTTATATTTATAGGCAATGTATTATTGGATCTTGATTGCCTCTCCAATCTGTTAATGTCCTCATTCCTTTTAACTTGGATATTTAATTCATTTAAATATAATGTAATCATTGATGTGTATATTAGAATTCTACAGAAAAGCAAAGCCAGTAGATCGATCTATCTATCTATCTATCTATCTATCTATCTATCTATCTATCTATCTACATATCTATCTACATACCTGTCTATCTATCTATCTATCTATCTATCTATCTATCTATCTATCTATCTATCTATCATCTCCATCTACTTACTAAAAGATTTATAAAATTAGCTTCTAAGATTAGAGGCTGAATAGCCTACAGTAGCATCTGTGAGCAGTTATTCAGGCCAGGAAGCTGTAAGCCTCAGAATCCAAGAGAGGTGTGGAATGCACCCAATCCTAGTTGAGATCCTTCTGCAGAGCCACCAGTGCACACAGGTGTTCAAAGGCTGAAGGACCTGATGCTCATGGGCCACACAGCAGAAACTGTAACCACCCAATCAGAGACTGTGTGCTCCTAAAAGTGCTTCCCCTCTGCCTCTTTGCTTCCACCCCACTCAGAGACTCACAGTAAGGGTGGGTGTTTTCCACTTAGTTTACAGACCCACCCGTCTTTTCTGAAAAGACCCTCATAGACAGCTCAGAAGTAAAGCAAAGCAGCCACCCAAGAAGGCTTAAACAGCATCATCGTTACTTCCAGTGCATCTTCTGTGCTTTGTTTCCATTCTCTTGGTTTCTTTGATCTTTTTGTCCTTTTTGGAATATGTTTAACTTATTTGTTGAACTTATTCAATATAACCTTTTGTCATATTAGTCAGTATTTCTATATTTATTTGTGTGTGGGGGTGGGTGCATACACATATGGACTTGTACCATAACACGTGTGTAAAAGTCAACACCCTTGAGAATCTGCTTTTTCCTTCTTCTGTGTAGATTCTGAGGCTCAAACTCAGGTGGCCAGGTTTGGTGAAAGGAGACACAGGTGCATGCTAGCTAATAAGAAAATAAACTGTAGGCTTAAAATCTGATATTTAAAAAAAAAGGAATAAGTAGACAAGACAAGCTAGTGAGCTCAAAGATCAAATCAGACTAACTGACCAGACACAGCACTGCGTTCTTCTAAACCCTGCACGGGAGAGGCAAATCAAGTGGAGCTCTGGGATTGTGACAAGCTCAGCCTTGTCTGTATAACAGGTTCCAGGCCAATCACAGATACATGGTGAGACCCTGTTTTTGTTTTTGTTTTTTTAAAAAAAACTTTAATGAAATAAAAAACATATATATAAATTATCTTGAGACTGGGTATTTTTATAAATGGATTCGATCCTCTTTGCAAACCTCACTAAAGGAAACGCACAGACAGCAGGATCAAAGAGCCATGTAAACCCGTGCTCAGTGATCTGGCAGCAGTCATGGCCATCTGGACTGAGATGTGCCTGCCCCATGGGACTCTTCGTAGGCCTGCATGGCCCATTATAAGACAAGGTCCTCGTTTGCACATGCTCAATTTCTTCCACTATCTAATGACTAACACTTTTATTTTTTTGCGCAGCCTTTTCATTGATGTCTTTAATATCTCAACATCATTTTACTCCTCCACTATATGAAGAACTCCTGCACTTCCATTCCACCCACTCTGCTTCTAGCATGTCTATCTCCTCAGCACATCCTCTCCTTTATTGCACAGCCCTCAGCAGCTGCTATGGCTGTTGTGAAGACAGTCATATTTTGGATTTTAACTACATGTGAACTGTGGCTAGCCACCATCCCCTACATCTCAGGCCTTCCAAATGAAATGCTCCCCTTCCTCTGTGAAGCACAAAATAAATGCCCTAAGAAGTCAACAATTTTATTTCTCTATCATTTCATAGTCATAAAATCCACGTATTTGAATGATGCGGTTCAATGGCTTTTTCTATTCACAGAGTCACTTGAGTTGGACATAACCAACCTTAGGATGTTCTCATCATCTGACAAATAACCACAGAGACATTAGCTGTTTCACACTGATTCCTAAATCCCTCAGCCCGGGGCAACCATCAAGTACTCTGTTTTGTATTTTCATAGGTTTTCCTGTTTTAATCATACACTCTATGGTGTAATAGTACAGTGTATAGTTTCTAAATTCATCATAGTAGAGACAGGAATAGTGGTCCATTCCTGTAATTGTATCACTCTGGAGGCAGAGGCAGGAGGATTGGACGTTTAAGACCACCATCAGCTATATCATGAGTTCAAGGTCAGTCTGGGTTACATGAGATTCTATCTAGAACAAAATAAAATAAAACAAAACAAGGCTCATGTCATCCCATGTAACCAACACTATATTCTTTGTTATTACCAAATAGTATTCCATTGTATGAATATGCCACTTATTATTATTACTTAATCATTCTTCAATCAAAGTTTAGATGTCTGTTAAGAATAAAGTTGCTGTGAACATTCATGTACCAAATGTGTCTTAGTTGCGGTTACTAACACTGTGTTGAAACACTGTGACCAAAGCAACCTGGAAAGGGTTTGTTTGGCTTACATTTCCACATCACAGTCCATCATCAAAGGAAGTTGGTATAGAAACTCAAGCATGGTAGGAACTTGGAGGCAGGAGCTGATGCAGAGACCATGGAGGAGAGCTGCTTACTGGCTTGTTCATCATGGATTGCTCATCCTGCTTTCTTTCTTTTCTTTTCTTTTTTTAAAGATTTATTTATTTATTACATATACAGTGTATCCCTGCCAACCAGAAGAGGGCACCAGATCTCATTACAGATGGTTGCGAGCTACCATGTGGTTGCTGGGATTGAACACAGGACCTCCAAAAGAGCAGCCAATGCTCTTAACCTCTGAGTCATTTTCTTTCTTAAAGAACACAGGATCACCTGTTCAGAAGTGGCATCACTCACAATGAACTGGGCCCTCTCCCATCTATCACTAATTAAGAAAATGCCCACCTGGTAGTGCTGGTACAGTACTTGGAAGGCAGAGCCAGGCAGATCTCTTGAGTTCAAGATCATCCTGTCTCAAAAAAAGGAAAGAAAGAAAGAAAGAAAGAAAGAAAGAAAGAAAGAAAGAAAGAAAGAAGGAAGAAACTGCCGCACAGTTGAATCTTATGGATGGATTTTCTCAATTGAGTTTCCTCCTTTCAGATGACTCTAACTTGTGTCAAATTGACATAAAACTAGCCAGGACACAATGTCTGTGTGGTTGTGCTTTAATTTCCCTGAAACTTACATCCAGGAATCCAGTTACTGTATTATATATGTCATATGATAAATGTTTGTTTAATGCTTTGAGGAACTGCCAAGTTGCTTTCCAAAGTGGCTGCATTATTTTATATTACCTACCAGTGTGAGCACTTCTGTTTGTCCTTATCTCTGCTAATGCTTCATCTCCAGCTCCTTCTTCCCTCCTCTTCTGTCCCAGTCCCTTTTCTATTGCTGTAACAAAACACTATGACCAAGGCAACTTACAAAAGAAAGCATTTAATATGAGGGCTCATGGTTCCACAGGGCTGGAGTCCATGACCAGCATAGCAGGAAGCATGTCAGCAGGCAGGCATGGTGTTGAGCAATAGCTGAGAACTTTACATCTAACACACAGGCAGGAAGCAGAAAGAGAGCCAATTGAATATGGCATGGGTTTTTGAAACCTCAAAGCTCACCCCCAGTGACACACCTCCTCCAACAGGGCCACACCTCTTAATCCTTCCCAAGCAGTTCCACCAACTAGGAAACAAATATTCAAATATATGAGCCCATGAGGGACATTCCCATTCAAGCCACCGCTCCCTCCTACCTCTCTTCTTTCCCTCTCTCCATCCTCCTCCTTCCCTTTCTCCCTCCTCCCTTTTTATAGCCATCCTACAAGGTGTAAGGTAGTAATGTCTCATATTAGTGTTGATTTGAGCTTCCCTGATGACCACTGATGCTTGGCTCTCCCCACCCCTATGGCCCAATGACCAATCATATAGCTTAGTCAAAGAAAATCATTTTCAAATCCTTTGCCTGGTCTTCAGCATTTCATTCTGAACACATGGAATCCGTCAGGCCCTTTGCCTGTTTTTTAGCTTAATGGTACTTGCTCAGTCTGATGCTAGCTTTTGTGTGTGTGCAGATACAGTCTCATGATCTGCAGTTCTTTGAACTTTCTTAGTAGTGTTTTTCATGGCGCATACATTTTTGTCTACTTTTCCTTTCAATGTGTTTTTATGTCTAAACTCAGAAGTGTAACCACACCTAAGATCACCTTAAAATTTCATCTATACTCTTACACATTCTTAGAAGTGTTTGGATTTTCAGATCTTTGGATTTAGGCTTGTGATAGAACTTTGGATAATTTTAATATGCAATGTAAGAGCCCGACTCCATTCTTCCGTGTGTTGGTGTTCAGTAGCTTGAGAACCATTTGTCAAAAAGAATATTCTTTGCCCACCAAATTGTGTTGGCACCTTTTTAATTCCTGTTGGGCTTATTTCTATGTTCTCAGTGCTGTTCCATTGATCCAGCCATTGCCAAAGTCACATTGTCTTCATTACTTCAGCATAGTGGTTGGTTTAAACCCAGGGAATGTGAAGCCTCCAACTTTGTTCTTTTTCAAGTATGTTTTAGTTCTTCTCCTTCCCCTAAATTTCCATATGCATTTTAGGATCAGCCTGTCAGTTTTTGTAAAAACAGCCTGCTGGAATTTTGATAGGAGTTGCACTGAGTGTGTAAATCAAATGTGAAATCTCCCAGTGTATAGAGAATGAGATATTTCCATCTATTTATGCTTCCCTTAATTTATTTCAGCAATGGTTGATGGTTTTTAGGGAGAAATCTTTGCTTCTCTTTTGTTAACAATATTCCAGAGTATTTTACTCATTTTGATGCCATTGTAAATGGTTTTGTTAAGTCCATCAGGGTTAGTGCTGGGGAAACAGAAGGGTTTTTGTACATTGATTATAGATCTTGCATCCTTGATCAAACTGTTTATTGACTCTCAAAAAAATTAAGAATTATAAAAACATCACACACTACAGTTAACTAGACTAATGTCTATTTATCTCAATGAATTTCTGTAAAGTTAGAGTAGTCTTTTGGGATGGAAGCTAAAAAGCTTCACATTGTATTTTACACTCTCACTATCAAATATTATTTTTATGCACTTATCCACCACCACAAAAAACCCACAATACACACACACACACACACACACACACACACACACACACACACACACACATACTACTCTTCAACTCTAAAGAAAAATCACAAAATTTTCAGGAATTAAGTGATTAAGTGAGGTCACATAGTCTCAGAAACAAACCACATGTTCTCCCTCATGCAGAATTTAGTCAATAATAAAAAAGCATTTAATTGGAGCTGGCTTATAGTTTCAGAGATTTAGTACACTTCCATCTTAATGAGAAGATGGTGGCATGCAAGCAGATGTGGTGCAGGAGAAACAGCTGGGGTTCCTACATCTGGATCTTCAGGCAGCAGGAAGAGACTCTGAGCCTAGATAAGCTTTTGAAACTTCAAAGTTCAAACCATTGACACACTTCCTACAACAAAGTCACACCTACTCCAACAAGACCACGCCTATTCCAACAAGGCTATGCCCACAAGGCCACACCTACTCCAACAAGGTCATGCCTACTCCATCAAGGCCACACCTACTCCAACAAGGTCACACCTACTCCAACAAGGCCACACTTACTCCCTCAAGGTCATACCTACTGCAACAAGGCTATACCTACTCTAATAAGGTCATACCTTCTAATCTTTGGCAAGTAGTAGCTCTTCCTAATGACCACGCCTTCAAATCTATGAGCCTATGGGGGTCCATTCTTATTCCAACCACCATAGGTGTTTTGTCTGAAAGTATGTTTATGTGAGGGCGCTAGGTCCTCTGGAACTGGAGTTATGGACAATTGTGAGCTGCCCTGAAGATGGTGAGACTGGACCCTGGGTCCTTTGGAAGAGAACTCTGTTCTTTTAATGCTCAACCTTTTCTCCAACCCCCATTGTTTGTTTTTAAATTGTTGTTTGGTTGGTTCTTGTTTGTTCATTTATTTGTTTGTCTCAAGATGGTCTCACTGTGTAGGTCTGGCTGGCCTGAAACTCACTGTAGATCAGGTTAGCCTCAAACTCACAGGAATTCCTCTGCCTCTGCCTCCTGAGTGTTGGGATTAAAGGCGTGTGCCACCACAACTGGCTGGGAGATTTGGTTGGTTTTTAGGAAGCATTGGGTTTTCTGGGTCTAAGGTCTGATGTTTTCACCTGTTTTTAAAAACTGTCATTTCTTCAGATACCTCTTCCTCCCCAGGCCCTCCTTGCTGTCTTCTCAGGGCAATCCCTACTGCACCCCATCCTTTGATTTGAACTATGTTCAAGACAGTTTTGTCTTCAACTTTATCTATTTCTTCCCCTATACTTTGAATTCTGAAATTTTAAAGATTATGTTTATTTCTAGAAGCTTCATTACCCAAGTCATCCATTTGTGTAGGCCCTTGTTACTTCCTCATGTTTTCAAGTCTTTCTTATTATTTCAAAAATACCCTGACCTGGGCAGGGGAGTGCATATTTGTAATC
Organism: Microtus pennsylvanicus; assembly: GCF_037038515.1. Lineage (NCBI taxonomy): Eukaryota > Metazoa > Chordata > Mammalia > Rodentia > Cricetidae > Microtus > Microtus pennsylvanicus. The sequence continues at coordinate 70,683,528 of NC_134580.1, forward strand.
ACTGCGTGTTGGAGGTAAAAGGAAGACGGAGGATCAGGGTCTTAAGGGAGTTCTAGGCCAGCTTACACTATGTAAGACTGTGCCTCAAAATCAAAGGAACAAAACCCCAGATTCTGTCTTTGAATCTAGTCACAGTACTGTTTATTGGCCCTGCTCGGATTCTGCTACCCAACGTTTCTTCTGGCTTTTGTTTAGACTGCTTTCTTAGTGTGTTTTATGATTATTTTTTAGTAGGATATCATATTTCTTAGCATGTTCTCTGTGAGAGTCTTCAGTGTTCTATTCCTCCAGATAAACTGTTCCTAGTTTCTTTGTTTTTTCTTGTTTGTTTTCAGTACTGGGGATTGACCCCAGGGCCTTTAGCATGCTAGTCAAGCACCCTATCCCAAAGTATAGCCCTAACCCTCTCTATTTTGTTTTTTCTATTTTTAAAACAATTTTTTTTATCCTGAAAGTCACATTTGGGCATTACCAACAAAGGACCACATGAAACCGGCATCTCTGCTGATGTGGGATTCCCCTCTGTATGCTGTGAATATCTGTGTGATTATTTTAGGGCTAATTGGCCGGGAACTAACTAGTGGCTTCCTTACTACAATTGGCTTGCCAGTGTGGTGGACTAAATCCATGTAAAACCTGAGAGGGCTTGGAAAGGAAATTTAGACACTAAAAAATACCACAAAGTTTAGCTGCATTTTTGCCCCTGAATGGGCTTTGCTTGCTGGTGGCATGCTGCGGCTTCTTTAAGAGGGGTTTTCCTGATTCAGCGGTAGCAGGTAAAAAGCTGCACTGTTTTTGAAGTCCCAGCTTTCTGGGCTGTGCTGCCAGCACGATCTCTGGCTCTTTCAGGAGACTTAACATGTAAATGGGTTTTGTTAGCAGAGTGCTACAAATGCATCATGGCTCAACATAGACACACTTCATGCTTGAAACTGGGAAAATGTACAGGTCTTGCAGAGGTGGTAAACAGACTTGGACTGTGTGGAGCAAGCAGGCAGGGCCATACATACTCTAGTGATGCCCCAATTTAAGTTTTTAAGACTCAGTTAGCATTTTAAGAAGTACTCCTGGACAGTAAAGAATTAGAGATACACAATAGGACAGATTCAGAAATGAAAAACCTCTAAATGAGTCACAGTGTTGGATAAATGTACAGAGGCATGGGAGAGAGAGGAAAAATAATATAGACAGTTATAAAAAGAAGTAAATGGTTCAAAAAATGAAACAAAGTCTTTAAGAGACAGAGTTCAGACAGTCATAGATTAAAGGAGTAAAGAAAAATGAGCTACGTAAAGATGACACGCAAAGACACAGAGAGTCTGGATTATGTATATTATTGTTTTTTCTTTGAATTTTTTGACTGCAGAGAGACATTTGATTCTGGGGACCGTTAAACTAAACCAACATACATGTTTTAAAGGTGTCTTTACTTCAAAATATGGGTCTAAGGATATGTTGCTTTGGAAAAGAGGTTCTTCTTTGTTTCCACAGAGGGTGAGAACCTGTGGATTCATTCCAGGCTAATGTGGTTTGATGGACCAATATCCTCTGAAAGGTTGCTTTGAACACCCCCCCCCAAATTACTTTGCCCAACTGCTGACTGAGATGAACCTAGCTCACAGGATACACCATAAAAGACCTGATTAATAGCACCCCCAATCAGCAGAAAGTAGTCTAGAGAAATATGCCCAGAATCCAAAATATTGTTTATAAATGTTTCCTTACATTTAAAGGGGGATATGCTATAGAGATTTGCATAAGTATGGATCTTAGTTTATTGATACAAATTTAAGGTCAATTTTGTTATACTGTGTATATATACTTCTGCTCTTTATTAAGATATTGTGTTTGTACAGCTCATTTAAAACTGTAATGTGTAATTATGAAATATAGGTAAATAGAGAGTCATCTATAATAGTAAAATTTGTAGTCATGTTAGATTTTCTAAATATACAAAGGTGTATTTCAGATGTATATGTATTCTTCAAAACTTTCAAAGACTACAGAATATGGCATTTAAAATATTTTAAGAACTTAAGACTTTTCAACAACTAAAAAAAATTAAAAAAAAGAACTTAAGACTTTTCATGACAGTGAGACACATCAGCTTCTGGCAGCACCAATTACTTCAAAAGGATGATTGGCATCAAAAAGGTTCCTTATGGAGTTGGTTAGCCATTTGTGCAAGAAACTGCTCTTGCCTGGACTGATTGATGAACTGGAGACATTCTGCAGGACACAAAAGAAAGTGAGTAACAAACTGTCAATATAGGTAGAACTGTCTTTGAAATTTCCTGCTTCATGAAAAAGTCTGCTCTAAACTTTAGGCCTGTGGGCTGAAGATGGATGCCCCAATGTTACAGAAGAACTTTGAGTGACTGTCCTGGCAGAAAGATGTCTCTGTCAATTCTAGAGTTTTGGAAGTTGCTTATAATGTACTTCCTGTTTACTTAGGTAATATATCCTTCTGGAGTCTATGATGGAGTTGAAGAATTGATAGATATAGTTTTACTTAGTTATGATAAAAGATAAAGTAGATATAAATATTGTAACTGTAATTTTTGCTTGATACCTGTTTTGTGATATGTAATTTTATTATGTTAAAATTAAAACCTTCTTTTTCATTTAAACAGAAAAGGGGAGGTGGTGTGGGATTCTCCTCAGTATACTATGAATATCATTGGTTAATAAAGGAACTGCTTTGGGCTTATAGTAGAGATCTATGGGAACAGAGATAGGTAGGGAAAACTAAACTGAACGCTGTGAGAAAGGAGGCAGAGTCAGGGAGAAGCCATGGAGCCACTGCCAGAGATAGACATGCTGAAAGTTTGCTGATAGGCCATGACCTTGTGGGAATACACAGATTAAGAGAAATGGGTTAAATTAATATGTAAGAGTTAGCCAATAAGGAGCTAGAGCTCATGGGCCAAGCAGTAATTTAATAAATACAGTTTCTGTGTGATTATTTGGTACTAAGTGGCAGGGAACTAACTAGTGGCTTCCTTACTATACTCTGCCAAAGCACATGGCCCAGTGGCCACATCCATGGAAAAGGGACTCGTCACAGGGCTGGCTTGTGCTTCCTTCTGTGTGCTCATCCTCCCTTTCCCATGATGCTGTGCTTAAGGTGAGTGTGAGTCCTCATTTCCCTTTAGTGTGGTTTGTCAACTGCCCTTACAAGAAAGGTAGAGCCCTGTGAGACACCCCCAAGCCTTCATGTGTATGTGCCCCACAGACCCCCACCTTGGGGAGCTGGAGCCCTCATCTTCTATTTTTGGTCCTCTCACTGAGGATAGAGGGTGTCTATGTCATGCCTTGCTGTGTAGAGCTCTGGATAGCACACCTGAGAGAAGCAGCAGCTGCTAGGGCAGCCTAATGACTGTCCACAGACAGTGGGCAGAGTACAGCAGCAGGGCTCACTCTTGTTCTGGCCTCCTGCTGGAATGGGGCTGACTTCCCTGGGCAGCCAGCCCTCTATGTTCTGAATTCTGTCCTCAGACTACAGGTGCCAGGGGTTACATTTCCAGACTGATCCTGCATACCCCCCCACCCAGCAATTGTCTTGGTTGAGAGGAAGGAGAAGAGACTATGATGGGAGTTGGGGTGGTAGTTGTTGGCCATACTAAGGGCACAGGGATGATGTTGGGAGTTTTCATGTGATGTCCTGGGACTCCCTCTCAGGATGCACCTCACAACAGGTGATTGCCTTGATGGTCTCCGGAAGCCAATGCTAACTCAACATAGTAAGCACATTGCTAAATGGTCCCTTCCCTCAGATAAACGCGAGAGCAGTGAGAAGGCAGGAGTGAGCATCTCATGGGCAATTGAGGTTAACAGAGGGTCACTGTGCCAGTGGGAGCAGAAGCTTGGCACCCAGACCAAGTTTGGGCCTAGTACTGCTGCCTGTTCTATGAGTTAAGGAGGTAAAATCACCCATCACCGGATACCCAACTGGCATCCTGCTTTGTATTTGGACTGGATGTGATGGTTGGAGCCTAGCATCTCCCCTGAAGGACATACCACAGGAGGCAGCCAGTGGTCTGCACATACTGAGCTGGGAGTGGGGACCTTCTGTGAATGTCCTAGGGGAGCTTTGCTCCCTCCCCCACATAGGATGTGTCATCCTCACAGGGTCAGCCAAGGGTGAAGGGTAAGCTGTGAGGACGGGTGGGAACGGAGAAGGTGACGTCACCATAGCTCTTAGTAATGCTTTGGCAGAGACTGGGTTCCCACCTTGGGAGGGGGAGGGAGGGGGAAGGACAGTTAGTAAGCTGCAGCTGGAAGGCTGCCAAGTCCAAGTCCTCGGACACAGCTGGGCTTTCAGCCAGGACTACCTCAGACCCTAGGGGCTTCCTGAGTGGAGGAGGGCAGGGGGCTCCAGAGAGGACAGTTCCCCTTGGTGTCCTGGGAGGAGATGCTGGAGAAAGGTGACCAGATCAGACTACATGCAGAGTGATCTCAGACTGCCTGGCTGACAAGGCTGGTGGCCAGCCATCTCTCAATTAATACCCGACCTACCGTCTGTTGGTTCATTCCCTCAAGGCCTCAAAGACTGTTTAACTGATTTACGTGATTGACACTTGGAGATGCCAGGAAGGATGGGCTGAAATCTTGTTCTGTCTGAGATCTTGGGCTACACCTGACCCTCAAGCCACCTCCTCAGAAAATCCAGGGTCAGGTGGAAGGCAGGAAGATCATATATCTGGCCCTGGTCCAGGTGCCAAAGCCAGTGGCCTAAGGAGTGCACATTCTAGCTGGAAAGACAGACTCACACACCATCACGGAGTTGGTTTGTGATAGGGAAACTGGGCCCATGAGCAGCCGGGGAAAGCAAACTGCCTCCCAGTGCCATGACTTTATCCCAGGAGTTTTTGCCCACACTCAGCAGTCCCCGACGTTTTCTGAGCACTGCAGGGTAACAGAATGTGGCAGTTCTCCATTGTGAGCACAGGCTAGTGACAGAAAGTCCCAGGGAATGGGCATGACACCACTTTTTGCTGCCCCGGGCTCTTTGGGCATCTACCTGGAAATGAAATGACCTATCTGTCCTTTACATGTCTTGGCCTTAGGTTACCATTTGCAGTTTTGGATGCTTCTGGAATAGCAGGGAAGGTGGAAGCCAGAAGGAAGGTGTCTTCATTAGGGTTTCTAATACTGTGAAGAGACATCTTGACTATGGACACTCTTATAACATAAAACATTTAATTGGGGGCTGGCTTACAGTTTCAGAGGTTCAGCCCATTATCATGGTGGTGGGAAGCATGCAGGAGGCAGGCAGACATGGTGCTGAAGAAGGAGCTGAGAGTTCTACAACTGGATCCACAGGCAGCAGGAAGAGAGAGTGAGCCACTGGGCCTGGCTTGAGCTTCTGAAACCTCAAAGTACACCCCAGTTACACTTCTTCCAACAATGTCACACCTACTGATTGTGCTACTCCCCATGGGCCTATGGGGGCTGTCTTTATTCATGACACCACAGCAGGCCTTTCCTTGCTGCCCTCCTGGAAGGTGTAGGGGAAGGCTAACTTGGGTCTGCAGATCCTGGAAATACTGAGCCCTTCTGAGGGCCATGTGAGACTCCGGGGGCTTCTCCCAAACCCTTGGACATTCCACTGCCACCTTGCACACACTCTGTTAGAGCACCACCAATATACTCCCGGGGTTACAGGAGGAGGGAGGGGAGACTGAAGGAGGAAGAGGAGAGGAGGAAGAAGAAAAGGAAGAGAGAAATCTGTGATTGGGGAAACAACCTGGCAGACCATCTTTGGGCCACAGGGAAAAAAAAAACCTGTGTCTTGTACTCCAACAAGTCCCTGGGGTCCCAGTTCATTCTTCCCTTCAGAGCCACTTCCTGTTCCTGACAGGCGCTAGATCTGTTTATTCTACCATGTCCCCAACCTGCTGGCAACACATGCCGTCATCTCCTACGCTCCATGGGGAACACTGATCAAACCCAACAGAGGACCGGGCACTCATATGACTTCCTCTTCTTGAGTCTAGACACTAGCCACTTCCTGGAGCACCCCAGTTTTGCCCACATAGACATCTTTCTGACCATCCTCCCTGTCCTCTTCATATGCTCCCACAGCTCACTACCCAACCTCTTCATCCAGACTTCGCTGGGGCTCCCGTTCCGTGATTGTCTCTCATCTGCCAGCAGCTATGCTACTCCTTCAAGGTCACCAAGGAGTCCTAACGACGTTCTCTCACCCACGACCTTGCTTTCTTTGGTGGAGTCCTTCATTTAGGGTCACCATCCATATCCTTTGTGCGACTGCTCATGTTTGGTGGTGAGACATCCGTATGTCCCAGGCACAGCTTGCCGCCCTACTCCATCTTTCTACTTCCACAGCAACTGGGACGTGTGTCCCAAGTCAGCACGTTCTGGACTTGGAAACAAGCTCCTGGCCCTGACTCACGCCCCTCCAGCCATCACGGTCACCCTACAAAAAGATACTAACTATGTTCTCACCATGCCCACCCCACCTCAGTGCTCTCTTCCTTTAGCCTCTAGCTTCTATTCCTCCTGCTTTTGGCTCACTTCTAGGACTGGTTCCCAAAATTCTCTTCACCTTCAGAGTCTCCTGATATTGTTCCTTACTTTGGGACCCTTGTCGTCCAGAACCGCTGCGGATTCCTTCCTGACTGTTCACTGGTTAGGAGTAATGTGGTCCAGCCCAGAGCCCTGAGGCTCTCAGTGAGTCCTCCAGATCTGGAGTGGGGGGCTGGCTGTGTGAGGACACACTGGAGTGGGGGGCTGTGCAGATACACTGGAGTGGGGGCTGTGTGCAGACACACTGGAGTGGGGGCTGTGTGCAGACACACTGGAGTGGGGGCTGTGCAGATACACTTTAGTGGGGGCCTGTGTGCAGACACACTGGAGTGGGGGGCTGGCTGTGTGCAGACACACTGGAGTGGGGGCTGTGCAGACACACTGGAGTGGGGGCTGTGCGGACACACTGGAGTGGGGAACTGTGTGCAGACACACTGGAGTGGGGGGCTGTGAAGATACACTGGAGTGGGGGGCTATGCAGATACACTGGAGTGGGGAACTGTGTGCAGACACACTGGAGTGGGGGGCTGTGCAGATACACTGGAGTGGGGGGCTGTGCAGATACACTGGAGTGGAGGGCTGTGCAGATACACTGGAGTGGGGGGCTGTGCAGATACACTGGAGTGGGGGGCTGTGCAGATACACTGGAGTGGGGGGCTGTGAAGATACACTGGAGTGGGGGGCTGTGCAGATACACTGAAGTGGGGGGCTATGCAGATACACTGGAGTGAGGGGCTGGGCAGACACACTGGAGTGGGGGGCTGTGCAGACACCGGAGTGAGGGGCTGTGCAGATACACTGGAGTGGGGGCTGGCTGTGTGCAGATACACTGGAGTGGGGGCTGTGCAGATACACTGAAGTGGGGGGCTGTGCAGATACACTGAAGTGGGGGGCTGTGCAGATACACTGGAGTGGGGGGCTGTGCAGACACACTGGAGTGAGGGGCTGTGCAGATACACTGGAGTGGGGGCTGTGCAGATACACTGGAGTGGGGGGCTGTGCAGACACACTGGAGTGGGGGCTGTGCAGATACACTGGAGTGGGGGGCTGTGCAGACACACTGGAGTGGGGGGCTGTGCAGACACACTGGAGTGGGGGGCTGTGCAGATACACTGGAGTGGGGGCTGTGCAGATACACTGGAGTGGGGGCTGTGCAGATACACTGGAGTGGGGGGCTGTGCAGACACACTGGAGTGGGGGGCTGTGCAGATACACTGGAGTGGGGGGCTGTGCAGATACACTGGAGTGGGGGGCTGTGCAGATACACCGGAGTGAGGGGCTGTGCAGATACACTGGAGTGGGGGTCTGTGCAGACACACCGGAGTGGGGGGCTGTGCAGACACACTGGAGTGGGGGGCTGTGCAGATACACTGGAGTGGGGGTCTGTGCAGATACACTGGAGTGGGGGTCTGTGCAGACACACCGGAGTGGGGGGCTGTGCAGACACACAGGAGTGGGGGGCTGGCTGTGTGCAGGCACACTGGAGTGGGGGCTGTGCAGATACACTGGAGTGAGGGGCTGTGCAGATACACTGGAGTGGGGGCTGTGCAGATACACTGGAGTGAGGGGCTGTGCAGACACACTGGAGTGGGGGCTGGCTGTGTGCAGATACACTGGAGTGGGGGCTGGCTGTGTGCAGATACACTGGAGTGGGGGGCTGTGCCAAGTACTCTTCACACAAAAGAAGAATTGGCATTCCTGCACAGATTCAAGAGCCATGTGACACACATGTAAGCCCAGGCTCATGAGCGCACGCACACACACACACATGTACACACACATGCACACACACACACACACACACACACGAGACTATAGTGTGAATGAAGACTCTACTTTGGAGAAGTTTTCCTAGATGCTGCCCTTCCTGAGTGCCAGGTTTACATGGGTATCTAACTCTCCAACACTCCCCCCAATTTCACACTTCCACACAGGTGGGCCGTCTTCCTTTTTAGGGTCTCAGAGGACCTTCATTGAATTCTATCCCCAAGGCCTGGTCTGTAACTCCATTATGTGACTTAGTCAGGCACTGTCTTGCTAGAGCTCATGGGCTGGTAACAGGTGGCCATGGCTCTGCTTTTGTTTTTGTTTTGTTTGTTTATTTTGTTTCTGAGACAGGGTTTCTCTGTAGCTTTGGAGCCTGTCCTGGAACTAACTCTTGTAGACCAAGCTGGCCTCAAACTCACAGAGATCTGCATGGCTCTGTTCTAAGCTGGGGTATTTTGGAAACTCACAGAGATCTGCATGGCTCTGTTCTAAGCTGGGGTATTTTGGAAACACACAGAGATCTGCATGGCTCTGTTCTAAGCTGGGGTCGAACTCACAGAGATCTGCATGGCTCTGTTCTAAGCTGGGGTATTTTGGAAACTCACAGAGATCTGCATGGCTCTGTTCTAAGCTGGGGTATTTTGGAAACTCACAGAGATCTGCATGGCTCTGTTCTAAGCTGGGGTAATTTTGGAAAGTGTTGCCCATGCTCTCCACAAACAGAACAGACTCAGAGCTCAGTTCAGGGGTGTCCCTTCCCCTGGGGACACTCCAGTACATAGGGCCCTGAACCTCCCTCCCCTCTACCTCTTCATTCCCTGGCAGACTGGTACCTCCCCTCAAGGTTCACCCCATGACACCTGCTTAGGAAGTCCTCTATATTTCCTAGCCCCCCATTCAGGCAGGAGGGTATGCTGGCACCAAGTCTCAGCAGTAGACAGAATCCAGGGCCTTCTGTGTGCCGGCCACTTGTCCTACCACTGAGCTGCACTTTAGCCTTTTAAACATGTAAAGAGTACAAATACTTTTCTTTTTGTTTTTTTTTTATTTTTCATCCCAACCAAGGTTTCTTCTTCCTCCCCTCTTCCCAGTCCTCCCACACTTCCTTATCCCCACTGTGTCCATTCTTTCTCCCCTCTTTCCAGACACACACACACACACACACACACACACACACACACACACACACACACACTTCCTTACCCCCACTGCGTCCATTCTTCAGAGTCTTACCAAGTTTTTCAGGTGAATCTTGAATTGATAATCCCCCTGCCTTATTCTCTGAGTAGAGTAGCTAAGATTACAGGTCAGACCCACCACATCCCATGTCTTTAATCATTTGTGTGTCTATACTGACAGAAGCTTGTGAAAGTCTGAATTCCATGACCCCCTCAGCCAAGGACCCGGCTTGAAGGGTGGCTAGGCCAGGAAACACAGGACTGCTTCAAAGGAATGCCCTGCTGTCTCGGCTCTTTCTGAAGCACCCCGTTTCACTCCGGAAATGAGAATGGTGCATTTCTTCTTTCCGTCTGTCTGTCTGTCCGTCCGTCCCTCCCTCCCTCCCTCCCTCCTTCCCTCCCCTCCTCTCTCAATGTGTATTAAATGTTTCAGTACATGGCAGTCCCTGTGCTGCAAGCTGGAAGCAGGGCATGACACAAACCAGAAAGCCCTTTTAGCCTCCAGGGAATCTAGATTCCAGCAGAGGGTACAACTTCCAGGGAAAGACTGTAGGCAGGCATGGCTGGCTGGCTCTGCCCTGAGCAGCCTGTCTGGGTCTTTCTCAGCCAGCAAGTAGCCCTGCAGGGCAGGGCTAGGATTAGGCCCAGTTTTGAGAGGTGAATCCAACAATAAGAGCAGGCCTTGGATTTGAACCCGCAGTCCACTTGGCAGACAGACTGGAGGCCAGGCCAGGCTACTTGTTTATGGGTAGACAGGGAGCTCCTGAAGGCTGATTCTTAGGGAGAGAACCAGGGGAGATTATTGTGGAGTGAGGGCCTGATGCCTTAACCCAGGACAGCGGTAAAAAGGCAGAAGTAAATAAGGAGATCTGACAAGCAGGTACTGGCTGGCTGGGTGGTGTCTGTCTGTCCATTTGCAAAGGTGGCCTGTTGGGGAAGGGAGGCTGGCAGGCATAGGCTTAGATCCTGAAGTGGCTGAGTCCAAAGTCTGCAGCTACTTACTGAGCAGCCAGGGGGCATACGATAGTGTGTGCAGGATCCTAGGCACATGGTGCTGGCTCAGGTTCAGGAGTTTAAAGATGAGATAGCCAGCTCACATCTCTAACCCCAGCACTTGGAAGGCAGAAGGAAGGTTGCTACAAATATGGGACCAGCTTAGATGGATAACAAAGTACCGCGCCCACCTGGGCCACTGTCTCAGAAATGAAATGAAAGGGGAACTGAAGGTCCGGAGGACAGTGGCTTAGCCAAGGGCTCCCCACGACTTCAGGGCCCAGTGTCCCAGGGAAACGCAACAGCATGTGACTGGGACTTCTCTCGAGTTTCCAGCCTCCTCTCTGGACCTCTTCTGCTCTGGTATAATGCCCCAGGGTCACAGGGCTAGGCTCTTATTGGCAAGGCACCTTGGGCAGTGGCTCTGATTGGCCAGCATTTGGGTTAGGGACTCTGGATCCTACAGGTTAGGGGCTAAGTACCCACCCCACACACATACTCTCCCTCCCTCCCTCCAGGGATGTGGCCACCTGGAAGAGAAGGTAGCCTGGGCACTCCCTCCACCTCCCGGTAAACCGGGATTGCTTTTACATTTCCCAGACACCCAGACCCAAATAATCACACAGAAACTATATTAATTACAAGACTGTTTGGCCAATGGCCCAGGTATATTTCTTGCTAGCTCTTATATCTTAAATTAACCCATTTCTATTAATCTATGTATCACCATGAGGCTGTGGCCTACCTGTAAGGTTCTGGCATCTTTCTCCTTCGGCAGTTACATGGCATCTGCCTGACTTCACCTTCTTTCTCCCTGAATTTGCTTGAGTTTTCCCACTTACCTCTATTGTGCCCTGCCATAGATCAAAGCAGGTTCTTTATTTACCAATGGTAATAAAAACATACCCATAGCATACAGAGCGGACTCCCACATCATCTCTCTGCACTGGCAAACAGTTCAGGCCAGAGGGAAGGGTGTGGTGCCTGGAGCTTGGTGGTGGAAGGTGGCAGTGCACGCAGGTAAGCAGAAAGGCTGGATGGGGAGCATCAGTCAGCGAGCAAGCTGCAGCAGTGGCTACTTCTCACTCCTTCAGCAAGTGCACCTATTCCTAAGCCATGGAGCTCTCTGGGTCTCTGCAAGCCAGCCTGCACTTGAGATCAGGAGATACCATCCAGCAGTGTCTTTCTCTTCAGCTTCCCAGGTCCCTGCCCACAGTACATAGAGCCTGTGAATGCTTCCTTGTCTGTCTTCTGTCTGTTCATCCATCCATGGGTCTGTCTATCTATCTATCTATCTATCTATCTATCTATCTATCTATCTATCTATCTATCTATCTATGTATAAGTCAGTCTATCTATCTATTTATCTATCTATCTATCTATATCTATCTACCTATCCATCCACACAGGGTCTCGTGTAGCACAGGCTGGTCCTGAACTTGCTCTGTAGCCAAACTTGACTTAAACCATCTGATCTTCCTGTCTTTGTCTCCTGCAGGCATAAGCCACCACACCCAGGTTATGCAGGACTAAGGACTAAACCCAGGGTTAGGCAAACCCTCTGCTAGATGAGCTGCATCCCTAGTCATACAATGTCTTTTCTAAAAGCCACAACTCTGATGACCAGGAAAGACACCTGCCTGAACTCAGTCAAGTTGGAGGCAGAGCCTAGGCTACTCACCTTTGTTAGAAGGGTTCTTACCTCCCTGGAGCTCCCCTTTTCTCACCTGTAAAGTGGGGTGATCCTAACCTGCCCAGCCTGGCTGGGGGACCTCAGGACTTGACTTGGTCTCAACTGGGTCTGCTGTTGCATCCTGCGGCTCTGTAACTTGAGGTGGAAGCAGGAGGATCACCACCAATGGGAGACCAGCCTGGGTTACAAGGCAAGCTTTAGGACAGCCAGGCTACATAGTGAGACCCTGACTCAACTCTCCTCCTCTACCCAATAAACAAACAAACAAACAAACAAAAGATAAAGACCATTCTAGCAATGAGCTTTTAGCAACTAAGAAGTGGGAAGGAAGCAAAGGGCCCCAACATCTGGGATGGATGCAACCCAAGCTTTTCACAGTCAGAAGCACATGGCATTAGAGGCCCTGGCTGGTCACAGGAGTGCTGGGAGGGGCGGCTCAGAGTCACTGGGGAGCGGGAGATTGAGAGCATCCAAATGACATCAGCTTCCGTGTCCAGAATGCATCCACTTCCACACCGCTGCTTCACTCTGACATTAAGGCTTGTCCAGAAGGAGACAGACAATGAGTCTGTAAGGAGGACGCCTTGGCTCCACTCTGCCTCCGACTGTCCCCTAGTCTTGCCCTGGACCACTGCCCCCTGCCTCAAGCCTGCTTTCCTGACATTAACTGAGAGTATCTGCCTGGAAGGATGGGATGAGATCCTATCGGTCAAGGACTCAGAAGCAAGTTGTCATTGTTATCTGAAGTTGCCATCAGATTGGTTACTAACCAAGGTAGAATAACTGACCTTCAAGTTCCAGGCACTAAAGAACCACTGTCTATGTATTCAGCTATAGGTTCTGCTGACTTTCTCTCATACCTGTGGCTGGCTACAGGTGGTTGTGGGTGAGCGAGCAGATAACTCTGCTGAGGATAGGATGCTGCTGCCTGGACCAGCTCATGGGTACCCCTGCCTCTCGCTTCCCTCATGATGACCTGGGCTTCATATGGCAGTGTCGTGGGGGAAGAGGGGTTCTCTCTCTCTCTCTCTCTCTCTCTTTCTCTCTCTCTCTCTCTCTCTCTCTCTCTCTCTCTCTCTCTCTCTCTCTCTCTGTGTGTGTGTGTGTGTGCGCACGCACGTGTGAGCTCACAACCACTTGAAACTCTGGCTAAGAGTTGGTACACTGTCTCTTCCCCATATCCTGCTGGCCAAATCAAGTTACAAGTCCAGCCAAGTCCCAGAGGAGCTGACCACAGTCATCATGCTGACCGAAAACGCAGAACTGGATAAAGTTAACTACTTTTGCCAACAGTAGAACATAGTACAGAGACATGGAGTGAGACCAGGTCTCTGGCCCCCAGGGCAGTAGCCCTCAGCTACCCCCTCGGTCCCTGCTCTCCATCCCCAGCAGAGCCCTTTTAGTGTCTTACTCAATAGGAAATGAAAAGCAGAAAGTATCACAGGACAGACATGAGCATCCCCCAGTGCAATAGTGGGGACTCCATCCCTCATTAGTTAACCTTGAGCTCAAATCCTCAAAAGCAGGATGTCTACACACCTGGATGACCCTCGACCCTAGCTTCTGGCTAAGCCAACCATTAACCCATCCTGGACTAAGCAGTTCCGCCCATCTGAGCTGCAGACAGTTCCCTTGGCCTCTTGAGAAAGGTCTTCCTGCCAGGTGCACAGATGGGAAGCCCAAATCAGGAGCCAGCTGGGAAATGGGAGCAGTGCTCTGGGGGAAGGAGGGGGAAGTGTCTCATTTGCATCCACATTTTGATTGGTTCCTGTGCCCATCTTGATAGAGTGATAGCCTGAGATGTCCCAGGTCATTGGCTGCCAGGTAGCAGCAGCTAGTCTTCCATGTGTCCTGTGCACTAACTGTGATGGAAAGACGGAGGTTTAATTCCCAATGCTGCCTTCTCTGTCCCTGACACGGGGCATTTCCTAGTTTGTGTTTGCATTCATTCTTGGTGTCCCTGGTCCCACGGGACTGTCAGTTCCACAGCTGCATGGACCCTGCTCTTCCGGGTGAGCCCTGGTTCCTTCCAGGCTGGACACAAGTAGGCACCCGGCAACAGTTACTGCCTGTCCACGGATGGAGAGCAGACTCCTTGAGGGTGCCTCCTCAGAAAATGCCTTTTCTAAATGAGACTTTGAATTCCTGCTGACCTTGAGGCCTAATGAAAAGGACATTGGCCCTGAGTCACAAGCCCCAGAAGTGAGTTTAGCTGTGGCAGTGGCCACACTGCTATCGAATACTGAATTATGGCTTCTCCAGCCCCCACCTTCCATCCACCTTGCCCACAGGTCTCAGACTTTAGCTTTTCCCAGTGTCTTGCAGAAAGGTCTACCCTGCTCCCAGACAGAGGCTGTAAGGCATCTGAAGTAGCATGGGGAGGACGGCTCTGTTCCATCAGGCTCCCCCGCCTCTTGGACCAGTGGTTACTCTCCTGACGGTTCTTGGCCCCGTCTTTTCCTCACAGACCTTGTTCAGTCACCAGTCACGGGGAGACCACTCACAGGAGATGATGTGTGCTGACTGGGGTTCTTGGGGAGCTGCACTAGGGCGGCCTGGGAAGCATGTGTGAGACCTCCTATGTCCCCAGGCATGCTCGGTTACACTGATTTTATAAGACCAAAGCAAAATGAAGCTGCTTATCCTGCCAGCCCTGGGAATGAGACTCTTTTGACCCAATTAGCTTGCTTTTGGCAGGGGTTTGGGAGGATAGTGTGACGAGTGCTCCCCTCTTCCCTGCATTCTTCTGTTTCCTTCCCTAGGATGGCCTGGAGGGTCCCATGGTGCACTTAGCTTGGCCTGTGCTCACAGTAGTTAGCAGTTGCATGCTGAGGTGTATCTTTTGTTCCTGTGTGTGGGTGTGACTGTCACAGGCTTGTACATGTGCATATGTTCATGTCCAGGTATGCATGTAAGGATCTTTATGTGGGTCAGTCCAGAGCCATGCAGGCTGGGGACGGGGCTCTGAGCTTCTGTGTTCTTGCATTTTGTGGACTGTTGGGGGTAGCCCAGCGCCCCACACTTGCTAGACAGTTCTGCCACTTTACAGTCTCAACCTCATTTACAGAGTTGTTGCTTTAATATTTTAATCTTCTGTGTGTTCAAGTGTCTTGCCTGCATGTATGTCTCTGCATCCTATCTGTGCAATGCCACAGAGGTTCCAAGAAGACACTGGATCCCTGGAGACTAGAATTACAGACAGTTGTGTGGTATCATGTGGGTGCTGGAGACAAAACCTGGGCCCTCTAGAAGAGCAGCCGGTGCTTTTTTAACATAATATCTTTATCGATTATTTAGGAATTTTGCATCATGCACCCCAATCGCACTCACTCCTCAGTCCTCCCAGGTCTTCACCCCAACCCTGTGACCAAAAAGGAAGAAAAACAAAAACAAACAAACAAACAAAACACAAGTCCAATTTGTGCTGCCCATATATTCACTGGAAAATGGTCAGACTCCCTTAAAGAAAACTGAGTTCCTCGCCCCCCGGCCCCTCCCCCACCAGAAGTCAGTTGTGGAGGGCTCCATTTCAGTATCCTCATCACAATTTTTTAAGAGCTCTCTTCAATGGCTTTCTGTCTAGACTGTTGCTTTCTGGGGGTGGGGTAGGGGTTGTCACAGAAGCCTTCTAAGTCCCTCTTTCTCAACTGTGAGTCTGCAGTCATCAATGTCACTGCTTCCTTGCCTTTTATAGTCATCAGGAGCATGGGTTACAGATGTCCACATGGTCCCTGCAGTCATCACATGACCTGGACCTCAGCATGGTCTTCTGCGGCAGTACAGACCATGAACATCAGCCTAGCCCTCTGCCGCAGTGCAGGCCATGGACACCATCATAGCCCCCTCCCCCCCCCGGTGGCAGCACAGGCCGAGGACATCAGCATGGCCTTTGGTGGTGACACAGGTCACAGATATTAACACATGCCCAGTTGTAGTAGGACCACGGACCGCAGTACGGACCACAGACACCATCATGGTCACAGGACATAAATATCAACATGGTTTCTGCCAGCAGCATATATCATGGACGTCCAAGTGAGCACCCAGTGTTCTTAACCATTGAACTATCTCTCCAGTTACTTCAGTCTTTTGTTTAATTTTTCAACATAAAGTTTATTATTAGTGCGTGGGGCCAGGCCTACATACAAGGCGGCATAAGTGAGGACAGAGTACAGCTATATGGACCTGATTCTTTCTACTTTTGTGTGAGTTCCCAGGGGTCAAACAATAGATTACATCTTTGTTTAGCGATAGCATTTACATGCTGAGCCATCTTGCTAGTTGTGCGGCTATGTTCTTGAGAGACTGTAAATGCCATTAGTGTCCAGCAAGCACTCATGGAATGAATGGATTTACCTGAGTCCGCAGGTTTGGAAAACACCAAAGAAGAGGCAGACGCTCCTCCTACCCGGGGTCTGTCCCCCACATACCTTCTGTCATCACGCTGTGGAAGTGACTGAAGGGCCTCCAAACTGGGGTCAGTCTGGGCACTGATGGGGATCTGGGGTGCTCCATTTTGGCAGCCCACAGCTTGGTCTGCAGGAGAGGGGGCTGGGACTCCCCCTAGCTGGGAAGAGACTGAGCCCTTGGGGGTCTCGAGGGTCTGGCACACAGGCGGGGCGTGTGTGCATGCACACACCCTGTGCACATTTAGAACAACTCCTCCCCAGCGGTCATGGCAGATGAACTAAAATAGCTCTACACTGGTCATTGAAATGCCCCCGCCCTCCTGCTTCCCTCAGCCTCTGCATCTCCCTCCGACCCATACACAAGAGCCAGTCCTAGACTAGGACTCCCCTGCCCACTAGCCAGCATCTCTCCTGCCATC
Organism: Microtus pennsylvanicus; assembly: GCF_037038515.1. Lineage (NCBI taxonomy): Eukaryota > Metazoa > Chordata > Mammalia > Rodentia > Cricetidae > Microtus > Microtus pennsylvanicus. The sequence continues at coordinate 70,700,539 of NC_134580.1, forward strand.
TCCCCAGTACTCTGCCACTTCCTTCCCCAGGGGCTGGAAGGCACAGTCGTGCCTGATCCAGGTGCTGTTGGGCACTGTCAAGGGACCCTTCCTCCTGTCCAGCATGCCCATGTGCCAGTCTTCTGCCCACCATGTCCCTAGCCTGGACCATGGCAGGAGAGACGGCAGCCTGGAGGTGGTGCCGTTGTCCATGGGAGGCCTTAAAGGATTTCAGGAGCTCAGCAGCCCAGGGAGAGGGTTTGGAGGGCCAGCACCCTAGGATCTGAGATAGGGCACATCAGGGTTTAGGGGGCCAAGACCAGGTCCCCCCTGACAGAGCTTAGTAGGCCTGGAAGAAGGAGAAGGAAGACCTGGGGCGGGTAGCCCTGCAGTGAGAGGCCACAGTGACCAGATGGCACACAGGAGAGCTTGTGAGCCTGACAACATGGCACAGCCTGGGGTTCTCCCAGGCTCAGTGGAAACCCAGATTTCCTCCCAGTAGGCAGAGCTGTGGGGCTGGGGAGGATGGGCAAACCTGGTATCTGCCTGGGGACTGCTCAGTCATTGATTCGCAGCCTCTTCCTGGTTCCAGGCTCCCCTATGGAGTCATTCCCCGGAGTTTAGACAGCAGAATGTATGGACGACATATCATCCTGGGGCATCGGGTCACCAGGTCATCTCCTCGACTTCCTCCTCCTTCCCTGGACAGGGGTAGAGGCCCAGGTGGCCTTTAAAAAAGTGTGGGTTCCAGTTCTGACTTTGAAGCCCCTAAGCATGAGGCTTTAGGCAGAGTGGACAGATCAGAGCTGTTAAACTCAGATGTACCCCACACTGTGATCGTGTCATGTTCCTGAGTGTTTTCTATGTGGAACCTACCATAATCTATGCCTGCTCTCAATACACTGACAGCTGCTACTCCTGTGTGTGTTTGGGGAGGGGGTTTCAGCTCCTTAGACAGTCTCAGTACCTCACTTAGCTTCCTCTAGTCTCAAGGCCGAGAGGCTGGAAACAAGAGACCCACCCTTTGTACTGTCTCCAACCCCAGGGGACTAAAGGATCCCTCGCAAAGACCTTGCCTGGAACTCTCTGCTCCCCACAGGCAGACCACAGAGCAGGAACTCTGCCCACCTGGCAGCCACCCTCCAGCCACTCCCACAACCCTAGCATTCCTGCATTCCACCTTCAGACTGGACAGGTCTGCTTAGCCTGGATACTGGGGTTGCTGGGTGCCAGGCACCTTGCTGAGGGTCTCACACCACTCTGCTAAATCTAACACTTCAGGAGTCAAAAAGAAAATGCTGAGAACCCTGCCCAGGGTCCTGTAGCCTCCCCCGAGTTCAGTTAGCCACTCTCGTCACAGCAACAGCGGCTCTTCCTCACAGGGAAGGTGGGCTACCCCAATCTCTCTGTGGTCTAATGATGAGGCCAGCTAGGGCAGGACACTGACCATCTTCACCTCAGGCTCTTTAGTCTCTGAGAAACAGGGTTCAGGCACCTGCCATTTCAACACTAACTGCCGGGTAAACTCGGGGACCCCATTGCATCAGCCACTGGCCTTTCCAGGACATTGCCGGCAACAAGCTCAGCTTCTGTGTCTGCTGCTTGTAGGGAGCACACAGCTGGGCACACAGCAGGCTCCTTTTAGATTTTTGGCCCAATGACAGGAAAGCTGTCAAGGGTTTAGGAAAGGCACGGAGCAGCCTTGAGTTCTAGAGTGCAGGCAGTCACACCGTCCCCAGTGCTAAGAACAGGGCCAGGCAGCAGTATCTGTGGTGCTGACAGAGCTTCCCCTTTTTGCTTTCCACCAGGAAGCTCAGAAGTAGAACAATCCATGATTTGTCATAACCCCGAGAACTCAACAGATTGACTGAGCGTGCTGAGCTGAGGAATCTAAGGCCCCAGTGAGTGGTGTAGTCCATTAATTATGTCCAGAGAGCACCTAGGCTGAGGAAATGGATCTGATTGATTGGTGATGTCTGCTGAGGATGTAGAGTGGTCTAGGTATGTTGTATGCATTTGCTACCTATGGGCCACTAGGTTTTTATTTCTCCCCAGTCCACACGTCCTAGATTTAAAAAAAAAAAAAAAACATGTATTTTACTTGTAACTTTTTATGGCCTATTATTGTTGTTTTGTTGTGTTTATTTGTTTGCTTTTGAGACAGGGTCTCCTTACCCTGTCTTGGAACTAGAGATTCTCCTGCCTCTGCCTCCTTAGTGCCACTGTGCTCAGCTTTATGTTTTAATTTGTCACTTTGTGGTGCATGAAGGGTATCAATGGGAAAAGCTGAGCCAGCATTATTTAGAAACCCTAGCCCTGGAACATGGTAAGTGTTCACCCAGGTCTCAGAGAAGGCCCCACACTGCCCTGCTAAACCCTGCCTTCAAAAACAACAACAACAGCAACAACTGTGGACTTGCTGTGTGCCTGGAACTGTGCTCAGCTCAGGGGCACCAAATGGATCTGAGGCAGGAGCAGCTGCTCCATGCTGAACTGTGCTGACCTCAGGCAGGAACTACCGTAATTACTGTAATAACAGCGCAGTTAAGGTTTGGACTGGGCAGGACACAGGCAGTACCGTATTACTTGTACATGGTGCAACTTAAGTTTTTAAGAACTGCTTAACATTTTAAGAAATGATCCTGGATAGTAAAAAAAATTACAGATTCACAATAGAAGAGATTCAGACACTGTTGGATGAATGTACGTAGGCTTGGGAGAGAGAAGAAAAAGAATATAAATAATAAAGTTAATTTCTTAAAAAGAAGAGTAAAGTCTTTAAAGAGATAGAGTACAGATAGTTAAGAGATTAAAAGAAATAAAGAAAAATAAGTCACGTAAAAATGGAAAATTCACAGCGAGTCTGGATTATGTACATTATGTTTTCTTTAAAACTTTTGACTGTGAAGGAGCTAAGTACAGAGAGACATTTCATTACATCAGCTGCCAAGCTAAACCAGAATGGATATAAGGGTATTACGATTTCAAAATTTGGGTCTAAGGATATGATGGTTTGGAGCAGGTCTTCTTTTGTTTTCACAGAGGACCAGACCCTGTGGATTGATTCTATCCAGATATGGTATGATAGACCACGACCTCCCGAAAAGTTACTGTGAACACCCTCAAAAAAATTACTTCATTCAACTGCCAACTGAGATAAACCTGGCACACAGGTTACACCCTAAATGATCTGATTAACAGTGCCCCCATTCAGCAGGAAGCAGTTTGGAGAGAAATAACATAACTGTGCCCATGTTCCCAAATATTGCTTATAAATGTTCTTTTATATTTAAAGGGGGATATGATATAGATATGAATAATTTACATTGGTATGGATTTTAAGGTCAATTTTGTTATATGTATATGTATTTCTGATATTGATTAAGGTATTGTGATTGTGTAGTTCATTTAAAATGTAATGTATAATTAGGAAATATGGGTTGCTAATGGATAATCATCGATGATAGTAAAGCTTGTAGTCATGTTAGTTAGATTTTCTAGATATATAGAGATATATTTCAGTTAAATAGGCATTCTTCATATCTTTCAAAGACTGCAGAATATGGCATTTTAAATGTTTTAATAACTTAGGGCTTTTCATGACAATGAGACATGTCTGCTCCTGGTAGCATCAATCTACTTCAAGAGGAAGATGGGCATCGAAGAGGATCCTTATGGAGTTTGATAGTCATTTGGGCAAGAAACTGCTCTTTCCTGGACTGATGCATGAACTGGACACAGAGAACCTGCAGAGAGAGGACTGCTGAACTTGCCTAAAGGTGAGATGGTCTTTTGGGGTTCCTGATTCATGAAAGAGTCTGCGAGACAGTCTGCAGGACACAGCAGAAAGTGACTGAACTGTCTTTGAAATTTCTTGCTTCATGAAAATGTCTGCTGGATACTATGGGCCTATAGGCTGAAGATGGATGCCCCAATGATACAGAGGAACTTTGGGTGACTGTACAGGCAGGGAGATGTCTCTGTCGTTTCTAGAGTTTAAATTTCTTATTTGCTGAGGTAATAGTATATCCTTCTGGAGTCTTTGATGGAGTTGAAGAATGGATAGATAATTATAGTTTTCCTTTGTTATGATAAAAGATAAAATAGATATAAATATTGTAACTGTAATTCTTGCTTGATAACTGTTTTGCCTTATGTAATTTTACTATGTTAAAATGAAAGCCTTCTTTTTTGTTTAAACAGAAAAAGGGGAAATGATGGAGGTGGGTATTGTATCTTATCTGTTGCTTTCATTGGTTAAGTAATAAAGAAAACTGCTTGGCCCTCTGATAGGGTAGAATTTAGATAGGCGGAGTAAACAGAACAGAATGCTGGGAGAAAGAAGCTGAGTCAGTGAGTCGCCATGATTCTCCCACTCCAGACAGACACAGGTTAAGATCTTCTCTGGTAAGCCACCTTGTGGGCTACATAGATTATTAGAAATGGGTTAGATCAATATGTAAGAGCTAGCCAATAAGAGTCTGGAACTAATGGGCCAGGCAGTGTTTAAAAGAATACAGTTTCCGTGTAATTATTTTGGGGCATAAGCTAGCCATGTGGGCAGACGGGCGCCAGGAACGCAGCCTGGCCGCTCTTTCTTACAACAAATAACAACAACGAGTCCTAGAGGTTGAAGTCCCCAGGGAACTCAGCATCCTGAGACCCTAGCCTGGTATAGAGGGAAACTGTGGGTCTGACCGTGAGGTTACACAGACTCTGAGCACAGAAAGTCTCTGACCAGGCTTTCCAGCCGAGCCCTGCCCACTCCTTCCTCTTTGGCTAACCAGTGGCTCAGTCTCCCAGTCCCAGTTAATCTAAACCAAGTCAACTCAACTCAGGAGTCACTTCCTGGATTGCAAGCATGCAGATTCCTTGTCCCCTCCAGCTCTGCAGCTCACAGGATCTTGAGCCCTGGAGTCTGCATTGTCTTAAGTGTTCCCACTGGCTGAGAGAATACCAGATTTGGGGCAGGCCAGGTGCCAGCAGTTAACAAGAGTCTTTGGGTCCCTGGGCTCTTAAAATGGGACAGCAGCGCCCCCTGGTGGGTCCTGCTGTAGCATCACCCTGCATAGCCCCTCTCTAGTAGGACAGGGTGCCTCCCCTGGAGCCTGACCTTCCGGGTCCTCCCAGGCCCACAGCTGAGTGGAAGAAGTGCCCACTGACCATCCTTCCCACCTCCCATCTGCTTCTCTGTGTGTGTGCTTCCTCGTCACGCCATCTGGCTCAGAGTTTTTCCAGGCTGAATATGCCAAGGCTGTGAGGGACAGTTCACTCAAAAGGCCCTGGGTCGCACATCCTACTTGCTTTATTGTTATGAAAAGTTTTTATCTGTGAGTCTTAATAGAAACCTGATGCTCCAGAAAGAGGTCAGCTGTACTGTGGCTTCCTGGCTCTATACAAACCCACTGCCAAGCACGTGGACCCAGGTCTCTGAGGAGGAAGACCAGTGAAGGTGAACACAGGAACCCCATATCATGCTTTTGGGCTCATCCCCATGTCTCCCTCCAGCCACCACCATGTCCTCTCCATCCCCTAATTTCGGACGCCACCACTTTAGGCTGTATTGTTACAAATCCTCATTTAATAGTTGATTTCAGAGCTGAGCACACGGAGGCCCCTTCCCAACCCTGCAAGGCACAGCCTCAACCACCCTCAGCCCAGGGGACAGGGAACAGCTGCCAAGAAACACCAGTCCAGCTCCTCTTTTTATGGTCCACAGACAACTCAGGTCCTGAGCCAGACCTGAGGTTCCCATGTCCCTTATCAATGAAGAGCTCACTAGAGGCTGCCTGGGGTAGTCCCCCAACCCCTGCTGAGCTGAGCTGCTGGGGATGGGACTGTAAGTTGTGGGAGAAGAATTGCCTACTCTCTGTCTCCCACAGAAACATGAAAAACCCATAAAGAAATTATCAAGGTAGTGGGGGGAGTCACTAACCTTTCCTGTGGCCTGACCCTTGGACATCCATGGGGGCTACAACCACCCTCCCTGGTATTTAATCTAATATGACTTAAGGGTAGGGACCCAGCCATCCTGTACAGTAACACTGGGAGTCATTTCAAGCTGTTAAGAGACCCCAGACAGTAAGAGGAAGAGCCACAGAAGATCCGGGACCCCATACTGGAAGCAGAGAGGCAGGGAGTACGGTCCAGGCCCAGAAAGTCCCTGACATGGCCCTTGCTCAGGAGGGGCCAGAGGCCTTAGTGCTGGATGGAGCATAGGCCATGGGAGAAAGAGCCAGTGAGGGCCCATGGGAGGCTGAGGGTGGAGAGACACAGGACAGAGAGAATTCCAACAGTCTCAGTACTTGGGAACCTTGCTGTAGTCTTCAGAATGAATGTGCCGGCACAAACAGACGGACAACAGCAGCCCCAGAAGCTGAAAAGGACAAACGGAAGTCAGCATGGCCAGCCCAGGTCCCAGGACCCCAGCCCCCAGTTCAACACTCCAGTAACAAGCACCTGAGACAGGCAGGCTGCTGAAGGGGACCCAGAGACGGGCAGTGCCCGATGGGCTGAGGTCACCGCACCTCTAGAAGTCCAGGCACCACTCACCCCCACAGGATATCAGTGCAAGTGGGGGGGGGGCAGAGAATGTAAAACAAAGCCCAGGGGAAGGCTTGGGGAGGGACAGACCTCAATGACAGCAACACCGACACACACGCCCAGGAGGATGGCGAGGTTCTCCTGCAGCCATGTCTGCACCTTCTCCATGCACCCCTGTGGGAAGATTGCATGTCAGGCTACATGCCCCGCAGCAGGAGGCCTTCCCAGGGCTCCCTGACTTATGAGCAGACCCCTCACATGCACGTAGATGATGGTGTGAGCAAAGAGGGAGGCGACTGCGGAGGGAAAGAAGCCCGAGTGCCGGCCTGGGCACAGCTAATGTCTGGAGCACCCACCGTCTCCGGGTGACCACCAGCCCCACACCGACGCACCTCCTCGTGCACAGGCCAGTCTTGCGGGTTGTTTCTGTTCAGGGTGCTGTTGCTGCAGAACCCCTTTTTCACAATGTGCTGGTTGTCCTCTTCCTGCACTTTCTCACAGGAGCAGGGGTACAGAAGCTCTGTCGAGTTCTGGATTTCCCAGTTTTCTGTCCAGTTGTAGAAGCTGGCCCAGCCACAGCACTCCACCTGTGCAGAATGGGGACAGGCTGCTCGATCCACTACTCAGCCCATCTCAAGCAGCCCCCCTCTGGGGAGACACAGACTGGCCACCTCTACATCCCCCGATCCCTGGGGAAGTGTAGCCTGTGGGCTGAACTTAGGTGCTATGCATCAGGGGGGGACTTCGGGAGGCTTTTGAGAAGTAGCACAAACTACAAATACAGCAGCGAGCCCAACAGGGAGCAGTCAGTAAATGCATATGGGGTTGAGGGGGTGAGTTCAAGGGCAAGACCAGTCTGCACAAGCTTATGGGGGTGTAGACCTGGCAGGTGGCAAAGGTTGAGCATGGAGTCTCGGGTCAGGTGCTGGGTTCAAACCCCAGTTCCTTCACTTCAAGCTGAGCCGAGGTTTCCACAAAGGAAGAAGAGGAACTAAGGTCTGTATGGGGTGAGGCAGGTTATACACAGATGGGCCCAGAGACAGTCAGGGCCAGGGCTGCCTCTCAGTGCTCACTCAGCACCAGCAGCTGAGATCTGGCGCTGACTCCCTGACTGTCAGAGAAGAAGGAGACAGGACCGATTCTTCTGTCCTGTCACAAAATGCTCTCGTTCAGAGGGCAGAAAGCCTTTCTGGGATGTAAGCTCAAGCTGCTATCTGCGGGTCCCTTTGGGGATCAAATGGGAGTGACTAGTATCTATTCTGACATCCTTTGGGCCATCTCGTGCACCCAAGCTCAGATCTGTGGTAGCCAGAAGGGGGCGCTCCAAGCATGCACAGAGGAGCTGAATTCTAGGTTGTCTCCCCAGCTGTCAGTTCTGAGAGAAAGGCTGGAGCTTCAGGGGTGGGCCTCACAGGCTCTTTCCCACTGAGCAGACAAAGGGAGGCCTCGCTTATTCTGTGACACCTGGAAGGGACCACCTTTCCAGGGCCAACAAACAAGAGTCAGCCCGTGAGCCCAGGAGCTGTCTCCGAGGCTGTGCTTGGGGGCCAGGGGCACTTGTGTTCCGTCCCCACACATCCTTGCTGTGCAGACATCACACTGCAGGTGTGCACCACCCACATGTCACCACCAGCCCTCTTTACCTGAGCCTGCACATAGTCCCAAGCCTCCTGCAGGCTCTCCTCGCGGCTGCTGCTGGCATTGACCTTGTAGTTCCGAATAATGTCCATCACCATGTTGCCCACCTCCTGTTTCAGCTGCAGAGGGATGTAAGGATCAGGGATGGCCTTGAACCTGAGCCTCGCAGCTGCTAACACACACCACCTGCTTCCCCATAGCAATCCCAGGTCACACTCAAGGCTCCAGATCATGTCGACCACCTTCCTGCTAATTCCTGGTGCCTGTTTGGTCAGTGCTGACCTTATCTACATGAGGTCTGTCCCTTAACCGTTCATCTTTCCTGTCCACACTGAAAAGCCTCCTGTGGCATCGCACACCTTTCAGGACACATGTCAATGTCCTCTTAGTGACTTGCAGGGTCCCACACCATTTGTCCAGGTCTTCCCAATCCCGGTTTCCTCTCTTTCCTGCTGTGCTCCATTATATAAGGCCTCTTGCTCTTTGTGTGTGCTGTTCCCTCTGCCCAGAATGCTGCTCCCCTGTATATGAACATGGCTAGCTTCCCCGTCAAACTCCATCTCCTCAGAAGATCTTGGGCCTGCTCTTCGGAATGCAGTGTTTCCTCTGCCCTCTGTCACCCTTCCCTGCCCTCCTTGTCCTGTAGGGTTATGTGTTGGCACCACAGGTTCGTCTATTCTTTCCTCAACTGTGGGGGCGTGGGCTGGCTCTGGGTGCTGGCTAGAGCCCCCAACAGCTGGAGCGAAGTTAGATGTCTTCACAGAGACTGAGCATGAGGCCTATTGGCTGAGCATGTCCTATTTCTTGCTTTTGTGGAGTGGGCTGCAGTTTCTCCAGAAAGTACTGGGAGTGCCGGGAAGGCAGCTGAGGGACCCCAACCAGAAGCCCGCTTCAGCCTCAGCCACTCAACCTCCTCTAGAGTCAGCAGCACTACATGAGGCTGAGGGCCTCACATCGGTGAGAAGGGGGGGGGGGCTGCAGAGCTGCCTGGCCCTTCGTAGTGGCCCTCCCTTCCCTAGCACTTCACAGCCCATATTCTGACTAGTCCTCGCCCAGCCGAGGAATGCCCTGGTATCTGGTGTGGGGAAGCCCAGGGGTGTGAGGCAGAAGAGGGCTTCAGGAGACGCTGGCCATGGACTCCCAGCTCCTCACCAACAGCCAGCAGTGCATGGGCGACCTTTCGGGTCTCACTTCACTCTGGGGCTAGCTGCAGTGCAAAAGTTCTGCCCCAGAACCGCAAAGGTGGAGACATGGCCTCAAGAAGCACTTGAGCAGTTCCTGTTGGCTTCCCTTACACAGCATGAACAAGCTGGCCACCATTACCTACTTACCTATGCAAGGCCAAGAAAAATCACACTTGGAAGTGAGGAAGGTCACACATGCCCCTCTTCCTGATGTCAGCATTTAATATATTCTTCCCCAAAGGGAGCCTTTGGTGCTGTACCCAGGATGCCCACCTCCTTCAGCTGTGCCAGCAATCTGGGCTGCTCACTACTTCCCTCCTCAACCCAGGGGACAAGTGCAGTGCATCCCTCCCTCGTAGCAAGCTCCTAGCATAAGCTTCAAAGAGCCTCATGGACTGGGGATGAGGCTCAGCTGGTACAGAACTTGCCTAGGTCAACCTGGGGTCAGTCTTTACCATTGCATAAACTGGACATGCTGGCACACATCCGTAACCCCAGCTCTCCAGACTTCAGCAGGCAGGTCAAGGTCAAGGTCATCATGGCTAGGCCACTCTGAGATCAGCCTAGACCACATGAGACCCTGACTCAAAAGACAAACAAGCAAACAAACCACAGAAAGAGAAAGAGAAAGCAGAGGAACAGCACCATAGAATTCTACAGTTTGCAAATCTTTTCAACTCACAGTTCATCAGCGGCTGACTTACAGAACACAATTACTGAGCTATTCCCTGACCCTTCCACCAGGCCCACGGCCCAGGAACCATCCCTGTTCCCTCACCACAGGCCCAGAGAGGTATGTGAACTTAGCCAAGTCACATGATCACAGGCAAGAACTGAAGTTTGGACGTGGGCTTGTTCTCACCCTGGACCCAGATTTCCAGCCACCCACAGAGCTTCCACAGCATTCAACCACATGCTGGTCAGAAAAACTTTAGCTGCATCCAGAGACTCGCCTGTGGTTTGGGTGCCCCACAGTTGGGCTGTCTGCCTGAAGGTCTTGAGTCTGACTGGCCTGACCACCTGGACCTCACTTCTAGCCTCTGGTTAGGAGATAATCCCCAGGCCTTGAAAGCCCGCCTCCCAACCACGTCCGCATCCTCCGCTTGCAGTAGGTCTCCCTTTTATGGCCACAGGGCTCTGTACTTTCCCAGAATGATTGCGTTGACGGCTGGACTTCCCTATCTCCTCCACCACTGTTACAGATAGCCGAAGGTGAGAGAGGCCCTGGGGGACTCCCACTACGTCGGTGATTTCCGTGGAAGTCGCCCAGCATCCTGTAGTCCAGGATGTGGCTGACACGGCTGGGTCTGGAGACCTAGGGTGTCACCTGGGGCTGTACAGACATGTGTGTGCACCTCTTGTGCCAGTGGAGAGGCTTCCTCAGGGACAAGCCACCTCCGAGGGAGGACCAACAGAGGAACGAGCCAGCAATAGTGAGGGACTGAGTGCTGTCACAGCTCTGGAACGGAGATTCATGTCCTCTTGGTCAGTCCCTGGGATGCTGTCAACCCCCCCCCCCCCGGTGTCATCATCCTCTCCCACTTCAAATTGTTCTTCCTAATGAGATCCCAAGACTCCTGGGTCACACCGCCAGCCTGCAGCAGACTCTGTGCCCCAGATCTAGGCAGCTCCCATGATCATAGAGGCTTCCACCTGGACACCCCACCCATCTCACCCCCCCCACTCCCCACACACCAAGGCTGTGCTGTTATCTTTCCAGGTAGAGTGCTGTCACCATCTGAATGGCGGAGGACCTTGAAGCACAGCACACCGCCCCACTTAAGATTCCTTCCCGTGCCTTCCTGTCCCCTGCTTAAATGTTTTCTGTCACGGAGAATGCAGTGCCCTACAAAAGCATGCCACAGGTTGGGATTTTCTCAGCAAGCAGCTCGCCATACTTTATCAGTCTCTTACTGTCTCACTGGCATCGGTCCCCTCAAGTCCTAGTTTTAACTACACAGGATCAAGTAAGTCCTTTCCTGGGCCAATCATCACTGGTGCCCTCTGTCCTTCTCTCCAGGTTCTGTGGGACACTGTATAGTTTTCTAATGTGTCGAAGCAGCCCAGCTTCCCAGGGTCTTACTGAAGAAGTTGCCTGGTGTCCCTCTAGGAATAAGACCCTTCACTGGGGCCATGAGACAGGATATGTCACCTCTAATGACCACTCAAGTGCAATCCGCAGTCTCTAGGAGTGTGTTATGCCCCCCCCCATCACCATAAGCTGACAGAGAACCTGAGTTCCTGTGCAGAGTGAGACTCCAGGGATCAGGGCTCACTGGAGAGACTCCACCCATGTCTCTGTGACCCTGGGCAACCAGCAGCCAGCTGCCTTCTTCCTTCACAGCTGGGAATAAAAGGTCACCTGTCCTGTGACTGAACACAGAGAAGGTTTTGTCTCTGTAGACCTGGCCTAACACCTCTGCCACACAGGTGTGAGTACACTCGTGATTTTAGGCTTCTTGGAGCTGGGAGGAGTTCAGCTCACCTAACACCCTCTCTGGAACATTCTGGCCTCACCCTACCCCCACATGAACCTTTTCTCCTACAGTTCTAGCTCCAGGTTCTGTACTCCAACCCAGCCTGAATCCTTGACACCTCTGTATATGTTAATGGGAGCTATGGTGTGGCTGTCATTCTGCAGCCAAACCAGCCTGTAGCAGGGAAACAGGAAGTCTTCCTTTCTTTCCTGGTCTTCTCACTTTCTACTGCCCTAGGGAGGATCAGCAGAATCCCATGCTTAGACATCTCCCAAGGCACACAGCAACCAGCATCAGAACTTTCCAAGAAGCAAGCCCCCTGAATGCCAGCCCTGGGCCCTTTCTTCTAACACACCAGCTGGATGATTACATAGCAGCCAACAGCCGATGGATGATGACCACACCCTAAGTTCCTGTGACTGCACCCTAAGTCTTGCTCAGCCAGCCTGGCCTATCCTAACGTTGCCCACAGTGGGTGTAGCTGCTATCTTGAGCCCTTACCAGGCCCAGCAGTCTCCAGGTCAGTGATGCCATGACATTTGGCCAGCCAAGAGCCCTAGGCTGCACACCATCTACCTTGCCGCTGTCCACACAGCACTGGGAGATCTTGAAGCATCCAAATCTTACAGATGTGCTGGGGAGGCTGGAGGTGTGACTTGGTGGCTAAGTGCTTTGTGAGCATGCACAAAGCCCTGGGTCTCATCCCCATACTGATTAACACTGGGGGGGGGGGCGGTGAGAGGTGGGAGGGAGTGGGGAGGAGCATGTGACTGTACTCCTAGCACTTGGAAGGGCAGAGAGAAGTATCGCAAGTTCAACGTTATCCTTGGGGACAAAGTAGCTCCGAAGCTAGCTTGGAGGATATGAAACCCAGTCTCAGAACAACCAGACAGGGTTGGTGACATGTCACAGCCCAGAAGGATCTGGGACGTTAGCACAATTGGACCCACTTACTTCCCCAGGGACACCAGCTATAGTGCACAGGGGCCTGGTGTCCTGCTCATGAACCACACTGCCACTGAGTGTCTGCAGCTGCTGTCTCAGAGGACATTCCTGACAGAGACACACCCAAGGGAGAGTGGTCTGAAGCATCGCTCCACAGAAGAGGAAGCTGAGGAAGAACGAGGCTGGGGGACTTCCCACCCAGAGTCTCGGAACCAGGTTCTGATGCACCCTTGAGGAGAGGCCAGTCCATCTTCTAGAAGGCTTCTTCCTCTGCTCTGAGAATCGCTGCCCCACCTCCCCAGCCGTGCCATCTTCAGGAATAAACACCACCAAGGGATGTTTAGTCTCCTTCTGAGATTTACAATGTGCCAAGAGTGGAAATTAAATTCCTTCCAACTCAGGGGTGCAGGGGCAGAACCTCATCCAGCTCAGGGGATCCCCACTGTGTGCATGAAGGAGTGGGGTGTGGAGCCTGAGGTGGCATAGGAAGAGTTGTGGGGCACACAGCATTGGAAAGAGCCAAGGCCCAACTCTTCAGCCAGCCCTGGGCCAGGACTGGAGGCACCTGGAGGTGGGTTCCTGGACTTCTACCACAGAAGTGGGTCAGCAGGCAGAAGGACCCTAGGGAAGTCACTGTGAGGCTGCTAAGTGGGTGACTATGGCCATATTCACCTTGGCTCCTGTGAACCTCGGTTTCTTGGATGGGAAATGTTTGTAAATCTGAAGCTTGGCCCCTGACATAGGATTGATGTCCCCTCAGAGGGTGCTGCTGGCATCACCATGAGATGGTGGCTCCCCTAGGGGTGAGGATGGAGGAGGCTCAGGCTCCCTGCAGAGGCCACCAGCTTCCTACTTAATTGCATTGCAATGTACCCTGGCTGGGCCCCCAAAAAGCCACAAAAGGCAGGAATGAGTACCTGACCCTACATGGAGTTTCCCTTCTCTAACCACGGGCTTCCTGTCTGACATCCAAGCGAGCTACCTTTCATCTAGTAACCCTACCATTTCCTCTTTTGCCTTGGCCACCTGGAGGCCCAGGGCTCAGGTTAGCCCTCCGCTGTCCAGATTCAGAAACAGCAGCTCTGTTCTTGGCACATGCTCTCTTCTCTCTCATTTTGTTGTTTTGTTTTGTTTTGTTTTTTTGAGACAGGGTTTCTCTGTGTAACAGCCCTAGCTGTCCTGGAACTAGCTCTTGTAGACCAGGCTGGCCTCGAACTCACAGAGATCCACCTGCTTCTGCCTCCTGTGTGCTGGGATTAAAGATATGTGCCACCACTGCCCGGTTTCTCTCTCATTTTAATTGTCCATGCTGGGAACCCTCTGTGCAGCTCACCTGGTGAACAGGCTGGGGACGGATTATAAACCAAAGCTGAGATAAGGAACCACTGTGGTGACTATTGTATCAGCATGATCACTGAACCCAGAATGCCTGGATTTCTACCCTGCCTCTGCTGCTCAGTAGTTGTGTGAACATGGGTAAGTTGCTAAACCTCTCTGTGCTTCAGTTCCTGTATCTGAAAATGATCACCTCTCTGATCTTCCGCACACTTTTAAGAAATGACCAAATGACAAACTCGTGTGTGTGTGTGTGTGTGTGTGTGTGTGTGTGTGTGTGTGTGTACAGCTCCAGGCTCCTTCTCAGTTCTGCAAAGCTGAACGCTGGACCAATGTTCTCAGCTTCCAAGAGGGACCTACAGCCACACAGGAAACCCTCACTCGGACTGCACGGCAGGGTGAGAGGGAGGTCTCGGGGCTCAGCTGGGCCCCAGTGGGGCCTCCGGAGGGAGTCAGAGAGCCTGGGCCTCCCTGATTTCCCCACTGGTAGGACCCTGCATCTCACATGACCTGGCTGGTGACTGGTCATGGGTGTGTAAGAAGGTCAGCACTGAGCTTGGGTTGTGGCCTGTGTGGACCCAGCCACAGAGGTGCTGGGGTCCTGGTGACTGGCCAGTGTTTTCCTCTGCATCCACTTCTCTAGACACAGTGGTGCATGTGTTTAATACCAGCATTCGGGAGGCAGAGGCAGATGAATCTCTGAGTTCTGGGTCAGGCTGGTTTGCACAGTAAGGCCCTGTCTCAATAAAAAACATTCGTTTCTCCACCTGTCAACATGGAAACTTCTGGATTGTTCCAGCAGGTGCCCAGACCTGAGCACTGGGCAGTCATGATTCCCAACAGCCAGGCTGAAGGCTTCATGCTAAGTTTCCCAGGTGCCTTTGCGATCCAGTGCAGGGAGGCTATCTGAGAAAAGCCATGGCCTTGCCTGGCATTGCCCTCTCTTTTTCCTGTCATAGCAGGGAAAATGCTGTGCCTGATGCTGTGGCAGCCACCTTGTGACCAGGAGGTTTCATGCTTGAGAACAGCCATCCCAACCAGTCAGTCTCTGAGCTTCTAAATGAGAGTTCTGGAGACATCAGTAGCAAATATCCTTTGGGCTTAAGCTATAGTAAGTCTGATTTTCCATCCTGAGAGCCAAACATTTCTCTGCTTACGAAGCACTAACATTAACAGACTCCTCCCTGGCCTCATCTGCAGCAGACAGACGAAAGTGCTTTAGTGACAAAAAGCTTGCATTTGCCAGCAGCTCCCCCAGCCCCGCCCACTCTGGTGGGTTCCCAGGATCAGCACATCACCAGTCCTTGCTGACTGAGGGTAAGGCAGGCACAGAGAGGGAAGTGGTTAGTCTAAGGCAACACAGCAATCTGAGATTCCATCCCAGGCTCTGATTCCCCCCCACACTGTCCCACATTCAATTACAAGTGCCACCAAGAGGTCTCCTAGGGGCAGAGGCCTGCCAAGGCCAACCCTAGCGTTCTGCCTGGCTGCTCTCACAG
This sequence comes from Microtus pennsylvanicus, assembly GCF_037038515.1. Classification (NCBI taxonomy): domain Eukaryota; kingdom Metazoa; phylum Chordata; class Mammalia; order Rodentia; family Cricetidae; genus Microtus; species Microtus pennsylvanicus. The sequence continues at coordinate 70,716,139 of NC_134580.1, forward strand.
CCTTGGTTCCCTAGAGGGGGAGAGTGTCCTTGTGCAGAGGGCTGTCTATGACCTCCTGGGCTGTGACAATGAGTGGCTTCCTATCCACCCATACCCAAGGTCCCTGCTTCAGTGGACCTCACCCACTGGCAGTGGAATGGCTGCTCACCTTGTCAGAATTGAAGTAGAAGAGGACCCCTACAGTCACCTGTGCGATGAGGATCAGCAGAAGGAAAACGAAGTACTGGGGACAAAGAGGTACAGAGTTAACTATGGACCCAGGGGTGTTGTCCCATCCCAGGAAGAACTCCCGACCTGGGGATCTGGGCCCCACAGGCTCAGGGGCCTACTCACCAGCCCCAGCAGGCAGCGGACCTCATTGACAGCACCAATACAGCCCAGGAGCCCCATGAGCATGGTAACGGCGCCCACACCGATGGAGACATAGGCCCCGACCTGCAGCGAGCTGGAAGAAGTTTCTGAAGGAGAAGGGCATCCGCCCAGTGAGCCATGAGCCGCAGGGCAAAGGCAGCCTGAGCCCAGGGCTACTGCCTGATTCTCAGGAGCTGGGGTGGGGGCAGCCATGTTCCCACCCTCTCTTAGTCCTGTGCACTCCGCTCTCATCCAGCCCAAGGTTACTTTTCCTCCTATTGCTGTCTACACCTCACGCCTGATTTTCCCTGAACCCGGAGACTCAGAAAGCAGAAAGGGAGAGTTTGGGTTGCATTTCCTGGGAGGCCTCGCATGGCAAGCTGACATTTGGAGGAGCATATGAGTCAGGGGGCAGACAACACAGGGTCCTGTTGAAGGTGTCCCTAACTGTCCGGACCATGGTGCAGGGAGAGGCTGGAGGGTTGGAAGATGTCAGCTACTACGGGGTCCAGTATGCTTTGTAGGTAGAAAGCCTAAGGAGGTGCAGAGGTAAGGGCAGGAAGTTCGGCATGTATAGGAAATGGGGATCCACCAGGGAATGGCACTGGGGAGCTGGGCAGACTTCATGAGGGAAAGTGGGGCCTGTGGTCAGAGAATAGAGGGGAACTCTGCATTTTGTTTGTTTATTGTTATTGTTTGGATTTTTTTGTTTTGTTTTTGAGATAGAATCTCTGCAGCCCTGTCTGTCCTGGAACTCACAATGTAGATCAGGCTGGCCTCCAACTCACAAAGATCAGCCTGCCTCTGCTGAGATTAAAGGGGTGCCACCATGACTAGCATTCTTTTTTGTTTTGTTTTTCTGTTTGAAACAAGGTCTTGCTACGGTCTAGGCTTAAACCCTTGATTATTGTGCCTCTGAGCACTGGCATGCCTCTGAGACCCAGATTCATACAGGGCCTCGGGACGGAGATTTGCTGGAGAGAAGGAATCCTTCACATGGTGCTCCAGGGGTGAGGCACAGTCAGGGCCAGTTCAGGCGCTCCAGCAGGGGACATAGAACTACTTTGTCATTCTTACTATTTGCTCATCAAGGTGCTGCCTGCAGAGTGGGATGGAGTGGGCACTGTCCTCAGAAACAGACGCAGCTTGGGGTGGTAGCAGAAGGCCCCATGAACCTAGGTAATGTTCCAGGACACAGGAAAGCCCAGGCCCGCTCTCACTGCTGCCATGGTTCTGGGGCCGGCTTCTTTGCAGTTCCACTTAGAGCCTCCAAGAAGCTTGGGGACGTCTTCTGGGATGCGTGGCAGCTCCTGGAGTGGAGCTCCTCACATTGGCCTCACATTCTTGGGTCACAGAGATGGGGAGAGGCCATCAGCTCCCCAGTCTGGCTTCCAGAAGACAGATTGGTTGAGACAAAAAGGGTGCCAGGCACCAGACCATGCAGAGCAAGGTCCTTGGACTAAAGCCCTGTGCACACGCCAGCACTGTCTGGGGAGGTAGAAGTCACACCCTGGTCTCCCTAAGAGCTTCCCTGAGACTCAGGGAAGCTGAGGTACAGGGAACCAGCCCTGTGACACCCTAAGACCTGTTGTCTCCACTCAATCTGTCTGACTGAATCTGAGCAGCCTGAGTTGGCAACTGACAAATGCCCTTGCCCTGTGTACAGTGAAAGAATGTGTCTGACTCAGCCATCAGGGACTAGGGAGACAGAGAGCAGGCTATACAAACTGAAGGGGCTGGGCAGCCATTCAGGTGACCAGTCTCTGCCAGCATGCCACAATTGGTGGCAAACCACTTCCTCCTTCCTCCTCTGGGAAATGGGACTTTGGGCAGTGTCTTGTGGTCATAAGGATTAAACTGCTTACACAACCACTCAAAGCCATCCTAAAGGCTCCACATGGAAAGGAGGGAGCCTTTCTGCTATGCTTGTTTGAGACAGGGTCTTACATAGCTCAGGCTGGCCTTGAACTTTCCCTGTAGCAGAGGATAGTCTTCAGCATCTGCTCTTCCTGCCTCCAACCCCCAGGTGTTGAGATAACAGGCGTGTTATCTCCACACCCCACTTTAGAAATGAGATTCTGAGGTCTATGACCTCACGAGATCCATTGCTGCCATTCCTGTTTTGTAGGTGAAGCAGTGCAGAGAGGCAAAGTAACCTGCCAAGGACCACACAGCAGACCTGTGACGACTGAACCCCACCCACTGGCCCAGATCCAGGGTTTCCTATTAACCATGGCCACCTGCTTTCTCTCCTGAAGATGCCACCTTGAGGGACATGGCAATCACATGATGCAAGGGCTGGGGCATGGGTGCCATCCCTTACCCCTATCTGTGTGCCCTCAGGCAGTTACCTCTTCTCCTGTTCTTAGGATTTTTTTTCTCTGTAAAAGGGGATGGTGTGTGTGTGTGGGGGGGGAATGGAGCCCAGCAGTAGGGACTCACAGCAGGGGGGGGGCTAGGTGAAGGACAGCTATGTCATACAGCAAGTCAGGAGCCCAACATCCCTTTTTGATTCTCCCTCGTAAGCAGGGCCTCTATGAGCCTCTGTTTGCCCAAGTGCCTGGGCTCCTAGATCAGGGTTTCTTTTCTTTGTATTTTGACCTTGATTTTTGTTTTGGTTTTTTTGATATAAGGCTTTCCCCTATAGCCCACACTGATCTAGAGAGCACAACAGTCGCCTGCCCCAGCCTCACAGATCAGCGTGTCTGAGCCTGGCTGCCTTTGAGCCCCTAGAGATTGTAACACAGAACAGCAGTAGGTGGGTGTGTGATGGGTACAACCTGGGCCTGGAATTTATAGAGCTGTGGAGAGTCAGAAGCTTGATCACAAATGGCAGAATGCAGGCAGAAATGAGATGGCCTGCTGACTTTGCACCCTGGCACAATGCCTACCGGGTGTGGGCTGGACCCATTAAGCCAGACTGATTCTAAGGAGAGCTTATCCCTGTGGGTGGGCATTGGGGGTGAGGGTGGGCACAGGAACCACTCCCAACCCTAACCTCACGACAGGATCACTCCTGCTTTCCTCCTGGAGGAAGGCCTGGCCCTGGGAGCCTGGAAACAGGTGTAGACCCTCCTGTCTGTCCCAGCCAGGTTCTGTCTTGTTTAAATCAAACAGCTGTCAGATTGGCCAAAGTTCAATCCAGCTGCTTGGGACAGCTGCTGGAAGTGAAGAGAGCCAGGGCCTGCCACTCACTGGGAAATGGCTGGCACAGAGAGCTCCTGGCAGACTCCACCCCTCCCCACCCGGAACTGAGACAGACCAACACAGCCAGTCATGAGGGCCTCCTAAGGGAGGAGGCAAGGAGGTCAGGCATTATAGCCTCTGAAGAACAGGAGGGACCTTGCATGGAGGCTCACCCCACCCTGGGCTGCATTGAGGACCAGAACTCGGGGTTGGGTCTTACAAATCACCACCAGGAGTTGTGTGAACTTCAGTGTCCTAACGGCTCTTTTCCTTCATTCATTCAGTGGGAACAGAACAGGACTATTGGGATTCAGACCCTGTGTGCACCCGGCTGCCTGCCACTCCTGGCTCTCCCTGTGGTCCTCTGAGGAGAGGACCAACTGAAGCCCACATTTCACTGTGCAGTCAAACACAGGGACAGAGGATGTGGGAGGCTTTCCTGAGGGTGACGAGAATGAGTCCCTCCACCCCCAGCCCAGTCACCCAGGCATCTGCAGACAATGGGGCTCTGTCTGTGAGCGGGAATTTGTCCTGGAACCCTGGCAAGGGTCCCCCGTGCAGTAGTCAGTAACAGGAGCTGGCCATGTCCCTAAGGGCAGCTGTGCATGTATGTCCCTCCCTTCAAGGGCAGGCTGTCTGTGCAGCAGGGGGTGTCTTACGCAGGACAGAAATGAAGCTGTTCTTGTCTGCGAGGATCCATACCCCAAAGCCCAGGATCACGGCACCCAGGAGCTGCAAGGAGAGGGGCAGTCAATGGAAGCCTGGAAAGGTAGGTCAGAAAGCTGCCCCTGAGACCCCAGCAAGGGAGGGAAGGGTAGGAGGATGCACAGGTGTTTCCTCCATCCTGAGAATGTCCAGGGTATCCCTTCTGCCATACACAAACATACACACACACACACACACTGCTCCCACTGATGCCCTTCTTCCCAAGAACTGAAGTTTCCAGAAGAAAATGCCACATGCAGTGAAAGTGCCTCCAAGGGAGAAGAACTGCAGCTGTGACCGCTGGAATGTGACAGGCTGTCTTTGGTCCTCTGAACAGCCATGTATGGCATGCCTTGTGTGTGATCTAACATCATTGTGACTTTTACGGGAATCTCTTCGGAACACGTAAACATCTACCAACCCGAGCACTAAGAAAGGCATCAGGTAGCATCAGAAGCCACAACAGAGATCCTCCCACACCGGTTTGCTGTCACCCACCTACCAGCTGTTTCTACCAATGTCTTTGAAAAGTTCTTGGAGCTCACTTCCGGTCAGTTGGCCCTGCCTACTCCCCAGGCTACCAATCAGCACCCTCGACGTTCTATTACGGGAGCCCTGATACCAAACCTGACTGGATGAAAGGCAGGCTGAGCTGGGGCACCATGACCTTCCTGTGAGTCTGCCCCAGATAACTAAAAGAAGCTGTTTCAGAGCGTAAAGGAAGAAACGGGCTGGAACAAAGCTTGGCCATCTGCCGTAGTCAGCAACTTGACAGCCCAGAGTCAACTGAAAGGAAAGCTCCATTGGAGGACTTGCTAGGTCAACGGGCTTGTGGGTGTGTGTGGAGCTCGGTCATTAACTGATGCGGAGAGCTCTGCCCACTGTGGGCAGCACCATCCTCCAGCCAGTGTACGAGAAAAGCTCGCTGATGATCTTGTGAGTGAGCGAGCAGGCAGCAAGCGGCACTCTTCTATGGTTTCTATTTTAGGGTTTTTTAGGGGGACAGGGGGTTCAAGACAGTGTTTCTCCTTGTAGTATTGCTATCTTGGAACTCCCTCTGTAGACCAGGCTGGTCTTGCACTCAGAGATCCGCTTGCCTCTGCCTCCCAAGTGCTGGGATTAAAGGTGTGCGCCACCACTGTCTGGCCTGTTTCAGATTCTTGTCTTGAGTGTGTGCCCTGAATTACCTCAATGATGGTCTGTGGCCTAGAAGTGTAAGGTGGAATAACCCTCTCCATCGACAATGCTTTTGCTCCTACTGTTTATCATAAAGCAAACAAGCACCCCATCCTAATATAGTATGCTCCACACAGTGACCACAGCTGCTAGTCTAGACCGCCAGTCCGTAGGGTTGTAAACATTCTAGAAAACTATGAACATATATCAAGCCAGACTTTGGTTTTTTGTATCATTAAATAAAAGAAATAAAAATTCTTGAATTTTTTTAATGAGCTTTAGTTTATGACTTCCTTTGATCTCTTACTAGAAAAGCCTCCTGAGGGGTTGGGAAGATAATTCAGTGAGCTTGCTCTGCAAGGACCTGCGAGGACCTGCGAGGACCTGAGTTCAAATCCCCATAAGCACCCACATAAGTATCTGTGCATGCTGAACATGCTGTGCATGCATGCTGCAACCCAGCACGAGGAGGCAGTGGTAGTGCATGAACTGGACACAGAGAACCCGCAGAGAGAGGACTGCTGAACTTGCCTAAAGGTGAGATGGTCTTTTGGGGTTTCTGATTCATGAAAGAGTCTGCGAGACATTCTGCAGGACACAGCAGATAGTGACTGAACTGCCTTTGAAATTTCCTGCTTCATTGAAATGTCTGCTGGAAACTATGGGCCTGTAGGGCAAAGATGGATGCCCCAATGGTTCAGAGGAACTTTGGGTGACTGTCCAGGCAGCGAGATGTCTCTGTGATTTCTAGAGTTTTGTAAGTTGCTTACTTCTCATTTACTTAGGTAATATTATATCCTTCTGGAGTCTTTGATGGAGTTGAAGAATAGATAGATAGTTATAGTTGTTTTCCTTTGTTATGATAAAAGATAAAGTAGATGTAAATATTGTAACTGTAATTCTTACTTTATAACTGTTTTGTTATATGTAATTTTGCTATGTTAAAGTTAAATCCTTCCTTTTTGTTTAAACAGAAAAAGGGGAAATGATGGAGGAATGTCATTGGTTAAATAAAGAAACTGCCTTGGCCCTAATAGGACAGAAAATTAGATAGGCGGAGTATACAGAACAGAATGCTGGGAAGAAGGAAAGTGAGCTCAGACGCCATTTCCTCTCCTCTCTGGAGCAGACGTGATGAAGCAAGCTGCCAGGTCAGTCATGCTGAATCTTTTCCGGTAAGACTGGTGCTACACAGATTATTAGAGATGGGTTGATTGGGATATGAGAATTAGCCTGTAAGGGCTAGAGCTAATGGGCCACGCAGTGTTTAAAAGAATACAGTCTGTGTGTTGTTATTTCGGGGTATAAGCTAGCCAGGCGGCTGGGATCTGGGTGGCAGGAATGCAGCCCGCAGCTCCCTTCAACAGATCATGCTAGCAAGGCAGCCAGAAACTAAGCTTTTGATTCAGTTAGGGACCCTCTGTCCCCAGCCACATGTGACCACAGCATGGCTCGCCTTTTTTGCCTTTGGGCCTGGTCCTTTGTGGTTAGTACCTAGTACTCTACCAACCAAGCAGCAACCCCAACTTCATCCCCATACTTTAAATCAGCTCTATATGACCTATGACACTTGACAATTGTGGGAAATGCTATACACACAGTGGCAATATTGCAATGTCCGGGGCCAGTGAGCGGGAGTGGTCTGCACATGCTCAGTAAGGATATAGCATTTTGGAGATATTTTTGAACTGTCCTGGGTAGAAGTCACAAATTCATAATCTGTGGCCCTGCGCTGGAGGAGTGACGGGGAAGGAATGGATAGGCGCTGTCCCCACCTCCCTCCCTTGTCCGGATAGATGAGCACCTAGGCCCATACACAGCCAGTTAGCACCTACCAAGCCAGCTCTCTGGCCTCTGGTCCCATGTGTCAGCCTAGAGCAGCTCAGAGGAGAGACCCAGCCAAGCCATCCAGCCTTCTCTCCTTCTCTACTAGCTCATCGACCTTTCCCATTGTATCTCCCAAACTGCATAGAAGACAGAAAGAGAAAAAAATGTGTGCCCTTCATCCCAGGTCCTGCGCCTCATCAAACACGACCCTGACTCCTTTCTCCAGTTTCCAAGGCCTGAGATACAGCACTATCATGTTGGCCTTACCCTGTAGTCCCTCTCACCCGGGTCTTGGCCAGTGTCTGTAATGCCACCTGCTCTGTCTGCCCGTGCAGTTGTCCCCTAGATCTGCCAGGCTGGGAAGGGCAGTTCCCATGCTCTGTGTGCCCAGCATAGGTGGTTTCTGTGACTGATGCCCCAAATGCAGGACCTGAGGCCTAGGAGGACCAGCTGGCCTGTTCATCCTGACCTAGTGGAACCTATGGTGGAGCATGCCAGAACGTCCCACCTGTGTGTGCATACGTGTGTGCATACATGCATGAATGTGTACCAGGGGCACTGCTGTAAGTACCATGTACTGGGATAAAGTTTTGAAGAATGATTCTTTGTGAATATTCCAAAGTTCCCATAATCCTTGTGCTTATAATATGAAATTTCCCCTATAAGTAACTCATTCATACTTCAGAGAAACTCCAACACAAGTGGGGTTCTAGACACTATAGAACATAAGACCCAGTTGTGGCAAGTACCTGCTTTATGTAATCTGTGTCTCACAACTATGTAGGGTGAACCAGTGTGGAAAAGCCGCAACTGCAGTGACACTCCAGATCTGTGGAAGCCCCTTCAGGATGCTCACACTCCCACCACCACACACACACACACAAGCCAACACCCATGTGCACCCACTCACACACATGTGCACACCACGGGTCTGGCAACACCAAGGCAGGACTGGTGGTGCCAGGACAGAGGGGAAAAGAAACCCAGCTGCAGATGTCCCACAGAGCTCACATCTGGGAGGGCCTGTCGTGGGGATTTCATAGGTTAATAGAGGGGTGTGTGGAAAGGATGTCCCTGTGGCCTCTGAGAGTTCAAGGTAGCTGTTGGGAGCCTGTTCAGCTGGAGCTGTAACAGGCAACCGGCGAGGGGTGGGTAAAGGGAAGAACAGCCCAGAGATCCCGAGGGGCTTTCTTCTGCCACCCTGCCTTAGAGGAGCGGATGTGTCCACCCCCAGCTGGGCAGAGGGCGCTGGACGGAAATCTTTGCTTGGTCAGGGACTCTATCCCACCATCACCAGTTCTCTTAGGAACAGTGTCCTGGGACCCATAAGCTAATCCCACCTAATACCTGGCCAGAGTCCGGGGCCTTGAGAGGGTTGGGTATCCTGGCAGACACATACTTACAAAGAACAGCAAGTTGAAGAGGAAGAGGAAGTACTTGGTGACTTTGATGCAGGCTGTCCCCATCCTGCAGGCTGTGGAACTCCCTGGAGAGAGAGGGAAAGGGAACAGGTGATGGAGGCAGTCTAGGGACGGGGGTGGGGGGCAGCAGGGAAGAGATCCACTGTCATCATCCCTAGGCCCAGTCACCTCAGTCCAAGCACAAGGTTGCAGCTAGAAGTGTGCCTGCTTTTCATGGTGCTGAGAGACAGAGAGGTCAGATGCCTAGCCCAAGTCACACAGCTGGGAAGTCTTTGGTCCAGGCTCTAGAACTCACCTGGGGAGACACTAGCAGAAGTGACAAGGCCAAGAAATTAGTAAGTGACTGCCAGACCCGAGTGAGACCTAGGGCTAGCTCCCCAGCTTGGTGAGCCTTTCCAGGACCAAGGCTGGGGATTCTCGGATGCTGAGGCTGGAAGGGCCTTCGCTTCTATATATCACAAAACATCCAACAAACGCAGAGAAACACAAATGTCAGCCATGGACTCTCACTCCCATAGCCCCATAGCAACTGCCACATCTTAAACAGCTGCTTCTTGTGTGTGTTTTGTAGCTAAACTGTTCATGCTGGGACGAGGGTTTGCATAATCTCTGCAAAACAGCATTTCCCCAAAACACAAAATCACACAATCTTGCATGTCTCATAGGAATATATACTATTGGTCAGTGCCTATTCATATTTGGGGTTATATGTTCCTTCTGAAAATTCATGTGTAAGTAGCATTTCAGACTCTGGGGGAAGGGGGAAGGGTTATAGGCCCAGCTCCAGGAAAACCATTAAAAAATCCCCATGATGCTGCATTGAAACCCCTAGTCCATGAAGCACATGGCTGGTAGTCTACCCTGGGATGCCCAGGTTGTTTCCTAGTGTTCATGATGGTCCCCTTGAATAACACAAGCCACACTTCCAGTGTGAGGAACCATGACCCCCCACGGCAAAACCCCCAACTCCCTGGGAGCTAGAGAATTCAAAAAGGCCGGAAGTTGGCCTCCCTCTCCTCCCCAAGGCCTGGCGGGTCCCATGGGATGCAAGGACCATCACCAGGCAGCTGGGCAAGGACAGCTGCAGGGGCAGCCTGCCTGTGTCCTACAGTCCTGGGAAGGGGAACCCAGGGCAGAAGCGAGTGGAGACTGTTCATGTCACCCTTCTCTGAGTCTACCCACACAGGGTTCCCCCACTCTTTTCTGATCACGTTCACACCCTACCCTCCATGCTGAGTAGAGCCCCACTTCTACCCTGCACACTTCCAGACTGGAGATGGGGCTGGGCTAAGGGAGAGCATGCAGCCTCCCCTGAGGACCCCGTCAGCCTGTGATAGCTCTGTCATGGGAAGGGTTAAATGCTCCTTTAAAAGGGCAGCTTTAGGTGTGGCTTGAGGCAACACCATCCAGAGAATGGGAAAACCAGCCAAGGGAGGTGATGTCCCCATCTCAGGTGGCATGCAAATAGCGGAAATTCCTGCTCACAGGGGCTCAAGGACTACATGGGGAGATGAGAGGAAATGGGGGTTCACTCTACCAAGATGCCAGGCCTAGGTGTGAGAACTGCAGAGGGGCAGGGACTTTCTATTTTGAGGAGCTTCTGAGAAGCTCCCACACAGTCTCCCGAAGAGGGAAAACAAACCTTGCATCAAGCAGAGTTGGAGTGGGAGATGCCTCCGCCCAGGCCTGGGGAAGGGCAGTTATTGTTTCTCCTCCCCCGCCCCGGCCTCCCAGAACAGCTTGGACCCCCACAGACATGCCAGAAACTCTGGGATAAGCAGTTCCAGAGGAAAGCTACCTCCCGGAGGGAGGACCTGTCCCCACCTATCAGGTGACAGCTCTGCTTAGGCCTGTCTGTTTCCTTCCAGCACAGTCGTAGGAGCAGCTGGACCCAGGCAAGCCAGAGACACTCCTCCCTCCGCATGAGAACTTAATCTAATAGTGTCAGGAAGGCTGAGTGAGTATCGGGAGCTGGTGCCCACTCGCCTGCTTAGGAAGGGGTTGCAACTCTCCCAGCAGGAACCCCTGATGCAGGCCTGTAGTGCGTGCGATTTCAGAGTTTAGATTATGTCCTGTATTGCTTGGCTCCCACATTCTGCAGGTAGTTGGGGTCTCCAGAACAGGCGTCCAGGGAGTAAGAGTGAGATCCAAACAGTTGGGCCTGCTAGGGCACAAGGAGTGGCCTCATAAACAACACCTGCTCTGGACAGCCATCCTTGTTTCTTATTCCCTTCAATCCGCCCAACAAGCCCCAGGGGACCTGGGTTGGACAGGCTGTGACTGGCCCAATCAATGCCCAGTACTGAGTGGACAGTCAAGCTCCTCCCACAGGCAAGTGCTCCCAAACCACTAAAGAATTAGTTCTTGCACTCACAGCGATTCACCTGCTTCTACTTCCGGGCATTAAAAGTATGACTCCATATAGCAATTTTCAAGCTAACCAGGACTATATTCTTTCCCAAAACAAGCAAAATAAAAACAAGAACACTACAGAACAAAAAAGTCACAGTTCTATCTGTAACAGACATTAAGCCAAGACTGGAACTTGTGGGCAGACAGGGCAGGAGGCAGGCAGAGCAGCGACTGCCATGTCAGGGGTTAGCCTGGCTGAGAACTGCACCCTTAGTCCTCACTGAACCTTTCAGCATAGTAAGATCTGCAGGGTCCAGGCAGAGCTGGGTCAAAAACACTGGGATTTTTGAGCTCCATGCAGACTAGGAAGCTGTGAGGCACTGAGAGTCTCCTCCCTCTCTAAACACTCAACCCTCCCCAGTACACCCAGATGAGGTGGCTGGCCCCTCCCCTCAGGCACCGCAGCTGCCACCCACCACCTGGGGCATATTCGCAGGGCCCCTGTTCCAATGACAGAGCCTGGCTCTTCAGAACTGGTCCAGGTCTGACTGGTACCCTACCGGAGATAAATGACCACTCAACTGGCAACAGGTGGTGAGGACACAGGGTTGCTGCTCAAAGGAGCCCTGGCTGGGAGGCCAGGAGGGAGCCTCACTCAGCCTTGGACACATTGGCCACACCCCAGGCCGGAGCCTGTCTGGTATTCCCCTAGTATCCCAGGCCCTGGACATTTGCCTGGCTTCTTGGTTACTCGTCAGATCCGATCACACATTGGTCTAAGTGCATCAGCTCCCTGAAAATAAACTGAGACCCGAAGGAGTAAAGGACCATGGTCAAGGTCTCCAATAGCGGACAGGCAGGGACAGAGCCACTTTGGAGGCAATGAGTTCCTGTCCTGAAACAAGAGCTAGGCAGTGCCTGGCAGGCAGCTCAACTAACTGGGACTTGGGAGCCACCCCTGTCAGTGTAAAAGCCAAGAAGCAGCTTTGGGGGAGAGGGCGTTGGGTGGCCCCACATAACTGTTACAGGTCCAGGCCACAGGTGATGGAGGAAGGTCATTGGTTAAAAAAATAAAGAAACTGCTTGGCTGGCCCTCATAGGTTAGAACATAGGTGGGTGGAGTAAACAGAACAGAATGCTGGGAGGAAGAGGAAGTGAGCTCAGACTCAACAGCTCTGCTCTCTGGAGCAGAGAAGCCATGCTCCCCTCTCCCGGGCAGACGCTATAGCTCTGCTCTCTGAGGCACACGCGATGAAGCTCCGACCCAGGATGGACGTAGGCTAGAATCTTACCGGTAAGACCGGTGCTACACAGTTTATTAGAGATGGGTTGATTGGGATATCAGAATTAGCCAGTAAGGGCTAGAGCTAATGGGCCAAGCAGTGTTTAAAAGAATACAGCGTCCGTGTAATTATTTCGAGGCATAAGCTAGCAGGCAGCCGGGGTGCTGGGGATGCAGCCCCGCCGCTCCTTATTACAACACACAGGTCTTTGTGTTATCGGCAACCAGCAGGCAGTAGAGCAAGATCATTCTCCACACTGGGCACAAGACAGACAAGAGTCTCCCTAGAACAGACAGGCAGTTCAGTTCTGGCTGGGGGCATGCTCAGGTTACCCTGTGATGGGAAGTGATACCAGCTTCAGAGAGCCCACAATCACTATCATACATGAAGGAGACCCCAAAGTCTTATTATGGGGGCACAGGGCTCACCATGCCATCTGAAGGGACACGCTGCAATTCTTGCCCAGTAGGCAGAAATAAGCTCTGGTGAAGGGCAGGGTCTGGCCAACCCCTGCCTAGGCCCCTACCAGCTAGGGTATAAGAACAGACTGAATATTTTAAAATAGTTAAAAAAACAAAAGCTGGGGATTGAGCTCAGCTGGTAGAGTGCTTGCTCAAACTCCAGCAACCTAACAAGTCTGAGAGCATCTAGGGCTATAGGAGACCAGGTCTCAACAATCAAAAAGAAAACCAAAACAAACAAACACAAAAAAACAAAACATACATTTTGCAGTGCACAGAAAGGACATGAAATTCAAATTCCTGTGTCCATAATTAAAGCTGTTTCGGCAAGCAGCCATACCCACCAGCCCATGACATTTAATCCCTGGCCCAGTCTTGCCAGGAGATCAAACGATATTCACACAAGGGTCTGTGCCCACAGACGGGCCTGTAGGAGGTAGCAAGGGTCATGACTGGCCTCAGCTGAGATCTTAGATAAAGAGAACAACAGATGAGGCCAGGGGCTGACTGCTTCTGGGATAGAAGCAAAGTCCCAGGTCAAAAGTTCAGATCCTGGCTCTGCTAGCAAAGTCATCAGGAAGAATGTCCTGGGGCGAGGCTCCCCTCTGTGTAGCAGGCTGTCCTCTGTGCAGTGGGCTCCTCTCTGTACAGTGGGCTCCTCTCTGTGCAGTGGGCTCCTCTCTGTGCAGTGGGCTCCCCTCTGTGTAGCAGGCTGTCCTCTGTGCAGTGGGCTCCTCTCTGTGCAGTGGGCTCCTCTCTGTGTAGCGGGCTCCTCTCTGTGTAGCAGGCTGTCCTCTGTGCAGTGGGCTCCTCTCTGTGCAGTGGGTCCCGTCTATCCAGTGGGGTCTCCACTATGCAGTGGGCTCCTCTCTGTGCAGTGAGCTCCCCTCTATGCATAGGGCTCCATTCTGTGCAGTGGGCTCCACTGCATCCAGTGGGGTCCCCTCAGTTCAGGGGCTCTCCATGGTTCTGACTATCAGGAAAAGAGGAAGTTGGGGCCTGGCAGTCCTGAGGTTGGTGCTCAGAATACCAGGGCTGCGCCTTGTGGCACCAAGGGACACAACACTTGCAGAAGTCAGGGATGAATGTTCCTTTGCAAATGGTGCTGAGCTAACAGAGCCCGCCCTGAGCTAGATGCTCTGAACACTTTTTATAGATGCCTTCCTGCCAGGGTAAACACAATGGCAAGCACATCTTTTTTAAAAAAAATATTTTAACTTTATTATATGTGCATTGGTGTGAAGGTGTCAGATCCTAGGGAACTGAAGTTATAGATGTGAGCGGCCATGTGGGTGCTGGAACTTGAACCTGGGTCCTCTGGAAGAGCAACCAGTATTCTTAATCATTGAGCCATCTCTCCAGCCCCATGGCAAGCACATCTTATGGGAAGCTCTGGAGTGGTTGTGGGGAGCCATGGCAGCCACCCTGTGGCAGGCCAGTCATCCATTTCTAAGCAAGAATAATTTAAACTGGTGGAGTGCTCAATTTTGCGCCAAATCAGTTTATACAGGAAAATGAACACAACAGTGTTCCCTTCTGTCATCTGTGGTATCCACTTTAGGCCTGACCTCCTTTGCGACACTCCCATAAACAGCCCCCTCAGTCCACCATCACCCCTTGGCCCGAAGACACATATTAGTTGGGGGCTTCATTCCTGAGCACTGAATACTAGAGAATCTTCCAGAAGAGGGGTGCAATATCTGACCATCCAGGTTTGAATTCAGTTTTATTACCTCCTAGCTGTGTGACCCTGGACAAATAATTTAACCTCTCTGGACTGCATTCTAGTCCTGTGCAACGAGTAAGCTTCAAACCTATTTTTGTTTGTTTGTTTGTCTTTAATTAGTTTCCCAGGAGCTGATGTAGGTTAAATGTTTGGCATGTGGTGGGCAGTTGCTATAAGTTACTGTCTGTGAACTGGGAGGTCTTGAGAGGAAGACCCAGTGTTCTTTGTAAGATACCCCATAGAGGTGAGGTGAGACTGGATGTAAAGATGACCGGTGGAGTGGCTGTGGTGGATGGTGGATGGTGGACTGTGGAGAAGGAGGGTCTGCCCCAAAGCGCGCATGGCTCTGTGCTCAGCCGCCTGAAAAGTGTCTGAGATCTACCATACCTGAGTTACCCAATGTGCCGCTCATGGGGTACAGTGAAGCCATGCCTGGGCAATGTCAGCCAGTTTTGAGAATGTGCCATGTTGACAGACCCTCCCACCTTCCCAGGAGCCCCCGCGTGTATTAGCGAGGCCCAGGGAGGCCGGTGTCTCTTTGTACTATGTATGGGAGTGGGGGAGTTGTCACACTCTGGGGCACAGGAATGCTGCTCCAGCCTAACCTGAGGGTCTGCCCCTGTGTTCCTAGCCATTCCGAGGTGTAGGGACCACAGTGCTTTCTGGTCCTGTGTTGGGATATGCGGGTTCCAGGGTTCCACTGGAGAGGCCATGCATGACCTGCAGAGGTGGCTGCCCGCCCCCCCGCTTCCTCCTCACCTGTTCAGGGATCCGCTTGGAGCAGAGCAGTAATTTCTGTGGTGGTTTCTCAGATAAGTTCCGGACAATGGACACCCTGTGAAGAGCAAACACCTCTGCTGTTACCAGGCCGGAGATCAGGAGTCGCTGAGTGTTGCCCATTCTAATTCCTAGCATACCCATAGGCAAACACCCCCTCATCTAATGGCTCTAAACACTGTGTGTGCCGCTCCTCAGCATGCATCCAATGGGAATCCCAGCTTTCCAAGGTCCCTTTGGGATCCCATTCCCGGCTCTATGTGCTGTGGGATTGAGAGAGGAGGAAATGGTCCATCATCAGAACACCTAAAAGCTACACAGGTCTCCTTCCACCCTGCAGTTTACCACTCCCCCGCCCTCCTGCCTCGGCCAGCCCAAAGCTGAGCTGGGACCAGTTCCTCCCCTGCTCACCAGCTGCTCCTCCACACTGCAGGCATACCACTGCAAGATCCAGATGCTGGGCACGGCCCTCTGGGCCCCGTCTGGTTTTCCCTTCCTTATCCTTGCCACCCTCGCTCTCCTATGCATGCTTGTTGCCACAGTACTCACAGCCCTGTCTACATCAGGCCCCTTTTTTCACAATTCCTAAAGCAAACTTCTGAGATGCTCCCGCCACAAGTCTCACTTCTAGTGCACAGCATAGCCAGCTTTACCAATGCCCAGTCACACACTGCCCAGCTCCTACATCAGAGGCTGTAGAGATGAGATTGTGTCCCCAGGTGACTCTATCCCATGCTTTCCTCACTGAGGCTTCCTTCCTCGCCAGATCTCCCTAGAATTCAGGGTCTTTCTGCACTTATCTCCTGCCCATGACTCTACAAATGCCCAGGATGCAGTGAGCTCCGTGCACATGGGCGTGAGAACAAGGTAAGAGCTGGGGATCTGGAGAGCTCCGGACGGTCCCTTAGAAACACAGACCAACGTTGATCCTGCAGAAGCCACTGAGCACCGAAAATGACATCACTGACCCCAGCATGGGGCACAAGCTTGAAACCCCAAAAGGATCAGAAATTCAAGGCTAGCCTTAAGTTACATAGCAAATTTGAGGTTAGTGCAGACTAAATGAAATGCTGTCCAAAAGAAGAAGAGAGAAGGAAGAGGAGGAAATGCTGGGTTATTGCAATGGGAGTTAGTTGACTCCTACCAGGATTGGTTTTGAATCTCCTTTGAGCCTGAAAGCTGGGGAAAGCACAGATTCTCTTCCTAGGAAGATGCATGAAGGAGGCAGAGGCAGGAAGATCTACAAGACTGAGGCAAGCCTGCCCTACACAGTAAATTCTAGACCAGCCAGGAATACATAGTGAAATCCTGTCTCTAAAGGAAGTGCTTAGGGTCTACACTCAGTGGTTAAAGGTGTGCACTGCTGCTGCAGAGGGCCAGTTTGATCCCTAGCACTTACGAGGCGTGGCTCACAAACAGCCCAGCCCGGAACTCCAGCTCCAGGGGTCTGGCATCTTCTTCTGTTCTCTTCGGACCCTGGCACTCACATGCAAATACCCACATGCAGACATATAATGAAATATAAATCTTCACAAGTAAGTAAATAATATTGATGAGACGACTCAGCAGGGTACAGACACTTGCTGTCAAGTGTGGTAGCCTGAGTTAAACTCCAGGACCCACATGCTAGAAGGAAAAAGCAAACTCTTAGAGCTGTCCTCTGAGCTCCACGTGCATGCAGGGGTGCATGCACACGTAATACAAATAAACAATTGCAAAGACAAACTTTTTTTTATTAATTCAACTCTTTTATCATTTATTCTTTTGGCAAACATCAGATAACATGAGCAAAGCTACCTTGCTCATAATACTGACATTCCTGGTTTCACTTTTTATAGGCTGTAAACATATGTAAGTGGACAAAACTCTTGGTTGAAGATACATTCCAGAATTTTGACATACACGTTTCCAATGCAGACTACAGAAAGCTCGTGACATTCCCACTAGACTAGCAGCAGCAGCAAATTTAATTCACACACACTGTTTTTACATTAGCATCTGCCAGTCTTAAAAGACTTTAATTTTCATTTAAAGCTAAAATGGCCATACACTTATATCATAAATATACTGGCCATTTTAAAATAAAACATATACACAAAGCCCAGAAATACATAATTAAGTATATTTCAATTCTCATCAAAACAACAAAACATTAATGAGTTATTTTAGACTATCTTTATTGAAACTGGAAGTTGCAGTAACTAAGTTTCACAATATTTTGCTTTAATTCTCAATGCTGATATTTTAACATGAAGATAACATTGCTTCAAAATAAACTCAAAGCATTCAATTCTCAACTTCATTCTTTTGTAAATTTCAGAGGAAAACCAGCAGATCAGAAGTAACAAAGCAGGCACCTTTTAGAAGGCCCTGTGCAGGAGGCAGAGGATGTCTTGTCTGCTGGAGTGCCCTGCGGACCAGCCTGCCACAATGGTCCTGCTCTAACACCACACGCCCTTATTCACTCTCAGACAGTATTCACAATCAAAAGCCCAAATACAAACGTGATGCTCAATCTTACTATATTTCTAACTTGGAAAAACAGATGAAACCAAAAAGCTTCATTTTCATAAATTTGTTTTGTTGGTGCAAGAAATTGCACCTCGAGCCTCTCGCATGATAAGCGTGAGCTACACCCCATGCCATGGCGCTGTGCTGCAGAACAGCAGACTCGCTTATGCAGGAGGGTCACAGCCACATTCTCGTTCCATTGTTGCTGCCCCAGTTTGTCCTAACAAGAGCTCTGCTGTGCTCGCTTTCTAGGACTCAGAGAAAGCCTTGGCTGTAGGTTTGCTTGCTCCATGTTGTATCACTTTTCTTCACTCAAATGTTTAACTATTATATTGTGTGTGTAGGTAAAGCTGAGGCCACTGTTGAGGAGCCGAGCTGAAAGTCAGTCCAGAACAGTTCTCTGTGGACTAACTTAGGCAACTAGGACTCCAACTCTCTTCTAACAGTGTTCTTTGTAGAAGAGTCGTAAAGACAAACTTTAAGATAAATAAATCAATAATAGATTTCTAAAGTGCTCAATGGCATGCTTCCACCCAGTTTCTAAGGATTGCCAGCCCTGGAAAGCCCGTGTGGGACCTGAGTGTCTGTCTTCCGCATCACCGAACCCCTCCAGAGCTGTGTGTGCTCCATCTTGGCTGCACACTGGAACTGTCCTGAAGCACTAAAGCTTGTGGCACTTGATCCCCAAGGCCAGAGATCCTGGTGAACTGTGCAGTCAGGGTCAGGTTTTTAAGCTCTCGGGATGGAACAAGTTGAGGAGCACTCAAGGGTCCAGGCAGGGCATCTTGCTCCTATGTGGGTCAGGCCTGAGTTTCCTGGTGCCACGGTGGCTGGGCAGGAGCAAGTGGCCAGTGTCACGCCATTCATTCTCCCACGCCTCTGCTTTTCCTCACCCTTCCAGCAGTTCAGTTCCCTCCAGTCTCTTAGCCCAGAGCAATGTCATGAGGGCCATCCTGGACATCACTGTCTCTTCTCTGGAGGGCCCAGACAGAGTGAGAGGCACAGGCCACACAGCGAGGCCAGTGCACAACAGAGTCCCATCAATACACAAGTTTATGCCTGAAGAGGCCACACGGGCCACTTCCTGCACCCTGTGTAGCGGGAACCACCTCCTTGCCTATGCTGTGGCGTTCCCACCACTGACATGAGCTGAATAGTGAGCCCCACGAAGCCTGTGGGAGCTGGGGAGGCGGCCGGCACTCACTGTCAGAGTCAATGGCAATGATAATTGAAGTTGGACAACAGTCAGAAACCACTGGAAGCCTGCCGTAGCCTCTGATGGGCACCCACCCTGTAAACATCTACCCAGTGGCCATGGCCTGCTTGGAAGCAAGGTGGGGGTGGATCCCCCAAGAAGGGAGACCTCTATTATCCCCATGGGAGAGCAGGTCTGGCTGAGGCCCCTGCAGGCTGGGAAGTCTGGCAATCATGCCCAATGAGAACGGCCTGCTTACACATAGTAGAACATGGAGGGAGAAAAACTGCCTCGCTTCAGGGCCCTGGAGACCACCTGGTCCAGCCTGGTCCCACAGGCTGGTGTCTGGCACAGGTCCCCAGCCTCTGGACTTTGTCCTGATTGTTCGTGGGTGGAGGCTGGAGATGGTGGTTGTGTCTGTAGGCACCAGTGTGTTCTAATTATCTGTGCAGCCGACTTTGGATTACTGGCTTTTGACCTTTCGTTATCTTAGTTTGCAATCTCTGGTTGTACTTTCGGTTGTTGTTGCTGTGTTAAAATAAAAAAAGGAAAAACAAACAAACACTTGTTGCTCTGGCAACAGAGAAGCATGGGGCCATAAGGCAGTCTGGGAGTTCAGGTTCCCTGGAAGACCTCTTGGGAACCTGCTCTGCTTCCTAGCTGTGGTGTGACCTGGAGAGGAGAGTTCCCAGACCTCACAGGGCCCTGATGGGTCTCCCCTCCAGCAGAGCAGCGCTTGTGGGAGCCTGTCCCACTGAATGCTGGGGGATAAGAAGAAGCAGCAGACACAAGTGCTGTCTCCCCTAGCACCCCACATGTTTACTCACAGGATTCCAAAGTCCAGTCCGTCACCTGACTCCATTAGCCAGACCAACAGGTTCCCACTCTCCGACACTGAAACACTGTGGCTCCGAGATGACAAGCTTTAGCCTGTCATCTGCCACCACAACTTCTCACTGAAGCTCCATAACAAGCTTATAGTTAAAGCACTTCCCTGAAACTGAGGCTCAGAGGTGCAGTGACTTGCCTAAGGCCACCCAGTGACAAGGCAGCATTCCTTTCTTACCTGATGCTATGTTACAAGTTGGTGGAGGCCCCACCCAACCCTTCCTCACCCCTGTCTACCCCCAGACCCCTTTCATTCTGACCCAGCTCCCAAACGGTGACGTTGGCTTCCAGTCAGGGAAGGAGACCAGATCTTCTATTCTTGGTCAGGATGTCCCTTTAATTTGACCACTGAGGCCTATAGAGGTGGCTCTTCTTGCATTTTGCTCTAAAACCTGAGCCATGTGACTGAAGAGGCCTTGATGGAAGGAGAGGCTACCTTAGAAGGACGTTCCAGAACGGGAAAGCAAGACCCTTGAGCCAGCCTACCCACCCAGCCCCGTGCACCACAGGCGTGCACTGAACCACGGCCCCAACCGCCCCAGTGTGCTGGACTCTGTGGCTCCCACACTCAGATGCTCTATGCTAGGAATGACTCCAGACACCCCAGTCCAGTCTTCACTTCCCAGTGAAGAAACTGAGGCCCAGAGACAGCACTTCTGGGGAAATGCATGCTGTGGTGTGTGTCAGAGCTGAGGGACTGGTGAAAGTGGCCAGTGCTCTGGGAAGCTTGATATTTTGATGTATGGGGAGATGTGTCCACATTCATCACATTGGGATGTACAAATCGAGCTGGGCTTGGCCTGAAGCATCCAACCCAGGACTCTGTCCTTGGAGGCAAAAACAAATGACGTCTCAATCTAACTGGCGCTAATTTGGAAGGCCAGAGAGAAAGCTCTAAGTCCCAGGAACACTCAGACTCTGGGACAGAAGTCTCAGATCTCAGATTCTAGGGTCTTTAGGTTCTCACAGACTTCTCAGAAAGCAGTTATCTTTTAATAATCTCACCTCTCTGAGGTAGGGAGGGGAGCAAAGAAAAATGTAGAGCTCAATAAAAAAATTTTTTTTAAAAAAAAAGCAGGAAATTGGGGGGAAAAATCTCCTCTCCCCAATAAACCAGGTCATAGTGTGGATTTTGAATTGCGAGAGACTAACTATAATCTCATTACTCAGAGCTGTGTGACCTTTGACAAGGACCTTGCCCACTCTGGACTTACTGTCTGTAAAGAGGACTATCAAAATGTCCAGAAAGAAGCCAGTCCTGACTTGCTGACACTCTAGGATGTCTTTGGCCAAGTAGCGAAATATCTTCTCCTCATATGAAGAGGGTATTCATGAAGATGTCCCTTGGGATGTGGGACAGGCCTGGGGTTCCTGCAGATGGGCCCAGAAAGGTCAAGGCCACTAAGTCCTTGGAATGGAGTAAGGCAGAAGGCAGTGTGGGGGACAAAGGGAATATGCTCACTGCCCAATCCACCATATCCAACCCCCAAACCTAAGCAGGCCCACTGACGCTCAGGAGGGAGGGGGCAGCACTTGCCCTGATCACACAGGGTTAGTGGTCTAGCTCAGGTGGGCCCTCAGGATTCTAACTCTGCAACACAAGGCCCTGCATATTTTTGATGGGAAGACACTGTCCCGAAAGTCAGGGACAACGTGAGTAACTAGCTCAGGAGACCCTAGAGTCTAAGCAGACAGAAGTGGTGTCCAGCATCTTCAAGGTCAAGGGCGTGGCACTTCACAGTTCTGCCCGCCCTGCCCCAGCCAGCTGGCCAGAGCTGACATACCTAGCTTGATGAAACCCCATTATAAGGCTCAGAGGTAAAGGGCTCAGGGGTCCAAAGGCCACTGAAGGGAACCCCAAGTGACTTCCATCATGAGCTACTGCAGCTCACCAAGATCCCACCACGGGCTAGCCCCAATCAGGACACAGAGCATAGATGTGTGGGACCCCTTCCTCCCTCAGGAGAGCACAAGACAATGAGGCATCAAATCACACACTATGGCAAAGGCACAGCTGTCCTGCTCCCTCCGAGGGACAGCTGGGTCGTGGGAACAGTCGGTCACAGTTCTAAGTGCCTGCAGTTATCCTTGACGGAGAAACCTGTTTCTCCCACCCCCACGCTTGTGACGCAGTAGGCAGACTGTTACTTCAGGAGCCGGTCCAGATGCCCTGGGCTAACCGCCATGCTCACAGCCAGCAGAAACAGTTTCCCATAATGAGGAACTGAGAGAACCTAAGCAAGCTTATCGCTTCTTAATCAGGGGGTTTATAGTCCAAGCACCAGACCTAACCTGGGGCAGACACCTACACTGGACATTGTGAGGTCTGGGGAAGAGACTTGCTCACTCACTCATATGATGGGCACGCTCTAAACCAGGGCCAGGGTTCCTAAAACAGAGCCTGGGTGTGGGCCCCGAGTGGGTGATTAGGGACAAGGAGGGAACTGTAATCAGGACTCCCACATGGCAGCAGGCAGCAGGTTCTGCCAGCTCCATTGTACCCTCCCCAGGCTGAGCTCAGGACAGAGGAGAGGTATGGCTTCAAGGCTGTTTTCTGTAGGCAGCCCTTCCAGAGCCCACCCCACAGCCCTGGCATCTCCACAAGTGTCCAGACAGGTTCACACTCTGCTCACACTCTGCTCCTTCTGCCCCCTGCCAGGCACTTCCTCCTTCCCTCCCTCCCTCCCTTTGTAGATAGGTTATGATCTGAGCCCTACTGTCTTCAAACTCACTCAGCAGCCAGGGATTACCTTGAACTTCTGATCCTCCAGCCTTCGTTTCCTGAGTGCTGGGATTTCAGGCATGTGCTACCACACCTGATGTATGTGATGCTCGGAACCGGACCAAAGCTCCATGCACACTAAGCAGATGCCACCAACTGGGCCACATCCCAAGCCCCTGTGACTTACTTTCCTGGACCTCTGCTTTCGTCCCTGAAAAATGACCAACTTCCTGCTGCCCGTGACTGCAGGTTTAAGAGGTATTTGGCCTCTTTGGTGGGAACATAGGGTGAGACTGCGTCACACACCGAGGAACACACACTCCTCCCAGGTGAACACAGAAAGCTGGGGTGGAGGCAGATGTACTCCTAGGACAGGGTCTTGCTGATCTCCTGCTCCAAGCAGTGGCCCAGGCTGGGAGAGAGGAGAGGATAGGGCCCTCTCACCTGTCTCCCCCTCTGTGGCTCCTGTGCCTCTCCCAGAGTCCTCTGGGCCACTCTGCCCTCTCACCTCTGGGCCACCTCTCTAACAACTGCAGGGCCTGTAACACACAGGGTCAACAGCCACTTCCCTAGGAATATAGCTCAGACGCTGGCCTCATCACCCTCTGTAGGGTAGGCACCAGGCTCTAAGGAGGGGGTGGCTCAAGACATCTAGTTCCACAAGGAGCAGCGGGTTGCACTCTCAGGAGGCCAGGATGAAGGCTGAGCTGCCCCTGACTCCCCAGCAGGCAGGGCCTAAGCACAGCACAGGCAGGAGAGCAAGCACTGAGGAAGCCACTGCATTCTGAGCTTCCCACTGGGACCCCCTGGGGCTCTTGGGTTTTGTGGGGCTGCTCAGGAGCCATGACCAGGAGCCGTGTCTAGGGTGGCTGTATGATTAGCCAGGATGGCTGGGACATTGATGCTTTGCTCAGAGAATAATAGAGGATCTTAGGGGGAGCCATGATAGGAAATGAGAAAGGTGAGGGGTAAAAAGAGGCAAAGGTGTGTGAGGAGGGGAGAGGAGGGGGAGGGAGAATAAGAGGAAAGAAGACAGACAGATATCCAGGTGACAGGACCTCAGGTACGCTGGTCCCTACAGGTATGCTTGGGAGAGGCTCTCAGAGGGTAAGTATGCAAACCTCGGGTCCTACTGGCACACCAGAAGTCTGACCCCCAGGTCCCTAGCAACTCCAGATGCTGAGTTTCCGCTCACCATGTCTTGCAGCCAGGGCCCTGGACTCCAGTGGGGTGTCTACGGGCCTTGTATCAGCTCCTCTGCTCTCCCCCAGGAGCTACCAGCAGCTACCTGCCTCCCCAGTCTGTTTTCCTCAATCCAGGCCATATACCCTCCAGACTCGTGAGTAGTCCTCAGGGCTAGTCTTTATCGCCAGACGGAGACAAGGGAGCTTGGAACCTAGCCTCTGCTACACCCAAAATCAGGAGAAAAATGGGGAGCAGGAACATTTTGGGGGTAGGGAAAGTTAAGACAGTCTTTTCGCACAGCTAGGCTGGCCTCAGACTTAGGGCGGTCCTCATGCCTCCGCCTTCCAGGTGCTGCAATTAGAAGCCCCAGCCACTGTGCCTGTCCCCCCCGAAGGAACTCGGTGTCAGCCAGCAGCAGGGACGCTACAGCAACAGAGAGCCCATAGCCTCTTTCCTCAGACTCCAGAGAGAAGGACAGGAACCAGCTGGACCGGCTCTTTCCTTCATTCCTTATGGTCGCAAGCCTCGCTATACCAATATGTGACACCCCTACCACAGTCCCTAAAGTTGATGGGAATCCTGGCCCTTATCTCCTCTCTTATGTCTTGACACTCCTCTCTCCTTGCATGACTGCCGCTTCCTTTCCTTCTCTTGGCAGGTGGTAGGCCAGGCCTCTGGGATGGTAGGTCCTGCTGCGGGCCCCTTCGAGGGTGGCTGTGTTCCTTCCTGCTGCAGGAGGTAGGAAGTCTAGGTGGTAAAGGGATCAGGGACCAGTATGCTGATGACTAGGACAAACAACAAGCCTTCCTGAGAACCCCGGCTCCCTGTCTAAAAACTGAGGCCTGGTGTGTGTGTGTGTGGGGGGAGGTGGTCAGGACTGAGCCTAGCCAACTCTGGGGCTGGAATTGGCAGTGCCCACATCCAGCTGCAGTGCCAGCACTCACGTTGCCCTGGACCTGCCCTCGCCCTGGTACCAGGGAAGAACATCCTGCCCTAGAGTAGATGCAGGCTGTGGAGTCACTGGCATTTGAAGAGAGCCTGGACAACCCAGGGGGGATTAGTACTTTCCGAGAATGCCTCCAAGTCCCTCGTGGGAAAAGCACCCTTTCCTTAAATGATCAGCAATGACTCAAGGTCAAGACATGAGAGTCACAGAACTGAAGCTGGCAGTCCCTGGAGCACACAGACCTGAGAGCCACAGGCCTGAAGCCAGCAGTCCCGGAGCACACAGACCCAGATATTCTGAGCCCCAGGCGTCTGCCAGGGCCCAGTCCCACATCTGCTCTAACCCTGTGCTCAGGCCTAGCTAGGGGAGGCCACTCAGCGAATCAAGCTGGCCAGGCAATTCATGTCACCAGCCACATAAAGCTTGAGGTTGGACATTTATGCCCCCATGCCTAACTGGGAGAAGAAACTCAGGGAAATCACAGCTACACCAGGTCCCAAGCCTGCAGACTTTCCTCTGCTCAGTCTTCAGGGCACTAGGGAGGAGGAACAGGAACCAGTTGGACCAGTTGCTTGGTCCAAGGACCAAGGTTTCCTCCAGAGAGGATGGTGGCATAAAAGAAGGAGGACAAGAGATGGCAGACATTCAGGCAGAGTAGTAGGCCCCAAACCCTGATATGTGCAAGTCTGCAAAATACTGTTCCGAAGACATATGTGCTCTAGGAAAAGGAAGGGGCAGAGTGTGTCTAGGATCCCAGCCCCATCTCCACACCCACCTGGGCTCTTACACGCCAGGACTGCAGGCTGCCTGGACCATAACCTTTCCTCCACATGGGCTCCAGACCTGGTCCTTCATGGGGTCTTGGGTCCTCATACCAGGGCCCACCAGCTCCCTGGGGCTGAGGAGAGAGGGGCCCAGAACCCTCTCTTCTTCAGGAGGCAGTGTGGTGGGGGAAAGTCAGGTACCTAACGGGGCTGACAGCAAAGTTCTCCTGAGCTGTGGGATCTGGGCAGCAGCACCCTGCCGCTGTAAGAACAGACTAAGAAACATCCCCTCCCTGGCTGTGAGAAACTCTCCATGGCCAACAGCTGTAAAGCCCAAGGCATCATTATGAGAAAAGAGGAGCGGTCGCCCCAGGAGGGAGTGTGGGATCTGAACGCCAGCCCCATGCCTTTCAGATGGCAATGTGAACAGGCACTTCTGCTCTCAGCCCTCAGTTTCCTCAGACGTGGGCACTGGTGACCTCCACCGGGGAGGCTGACCTGGTAAAGAGTTCTCTGCAAACAGCCCCAGGTGGGCCTGGCTCACACCAGATTCACAGGAGCCACAAAGCACCCTCCCTCTGTTGCAGAGCCCAGGCTGAGGGAAAGTTTCTGGCTTCCTGGAGCACATACTGGCTGGGGAACTTAGATCGCCTGTTCCTGAGGAATCGGGGAAGCAGAACAAGGCTCTGTCTTAGGAGGCCCTCAGTTCTCTGTGGATCTCCCTGGGTAGGCGCAGTGCTGGAGAAGGTATAGAAGGCCTGGCAGCTTCCCTACCCACACACAGGAAGAAGCCGAGGAAGGTGAAGGGTCAAACGTTAGTGTAAGCCAGCTTGCCTGAGTCTTGCGCCCTCACACCCAGGCCTCAGGAGCTCAATGCAGAGCCTTGGGTTCTCTGGGGCTGAGGGGACAGGGCATGTGCCAGGGCCCCGGTTCTCCTGCAGTAAATGGGGGCTCTGATATGTGTGGAATTCCCCATTCATACAGTATCCCCATGGGAGAAGGGATGGAGGGTGGTCATCAGCCTCACTGGGTGCCTCACTGGGTGAACCTTTATGGAACAGGACACAAGCCCCACAAGTTGGATTCACTAAGGGTTGCCCTTAGTCCTGGGATGGAGGGTGTGTTAGAAACGTGTTGGTCAGATGGTAGAGCAATTGCCTAGCATGTGCAAGCCCCTGGGTTCAATCTTCAGTGTGGAAAGGAAAAGAGAGAAATGCACATACTTGGCCCAGCGAGAAGCTTCAGCGGGTGAAGGCCTTTGTGGCCAGGCCTGACGACCTGAGTTCAGTTCCCAGGAACTCCCAGGTTCCATGTGGTGGGATGGGAGGACGAATTCCCACAATGCATCCTCTCGCCTCCATGCCTGCTTCCTCCCCTAGCCCTCATCCACATACTAAAACGGATGATGCACACTCCCAGGCCATGTCCACCCCAGTGGGACAAAGCTTTCTTAAGCTTCCTACAGACTGGCGCGCACACCAGAGTGTGAGAAGCACAGCACCTGTCACACCCACCTCCCACTCCTGAAATGCCCCACCAGTGGCTCATCTCCCAGAGCTCTGGTTCCAGAAGGCTACTAGAAAGAACAAGTCATGGCAGGGACAGGCCATTAAATAGTAAAGCGATCCATGACTAGTTAATGATACTGCAGACTCCAAGGGAGGAGGGTCCAGAGTCATACGGAAGAGAGACCCACCTGCCTCCCAAACACAGCACGCTCCTGTGCCCACACTGCCTTTCCCGTGACCACCTGGCCCAAAAGCTGCCTTGAGGAATTTACTACTCACTCTGGGGGCCAGAAGGCCTGATCACAAAATACAGCAGGGGCAAGGTGACCACTTCAGCCACATGGGTCATTATGAAATATTAAAATGGGGCAGGCAGATGCTCAGCACAGGGGATGCACCTCCTCTTCCTGGAGCTAGGAGCGGGGTTGTGGGGAGTCATGTGGCAAACTCCTCCCTATGCCACAGTAAACCCAGGCTCAGGCTCACAGGAAGCCACTCTGATGGCACAACCCCAGTCTGGGGGTGTGAACACTGCTTTTAAGGTTTTTTTTTAAAAGCCCAAACATCAAACTGTTCACAGTGGTTATCTCTGAGTAATTGTTTCCTTTAAGCATATGGTTCTGTGCACTGTAAGTTTTTCCACAAAATCTCTCTTCAATGATTAGAAAGTTTTTCATTTTTGTTTTTTATTTGGTTCATATGGAAAGAAAGATTCTTTGGTCACTGTTGCTTTGGGACATATATGTGTGCATGTTGTTCCTGTATGTATGTGTGTTCACATGTATATAGGCACACACATGGAAGGCTGAAGTTAAAGTCTATTGTCTTCCTGGGATTCCTCTCCACTTTATTTGCTGAGATGGTTTCTCACTGAACCTGGAGCTTCCCAGTTCCAGCTAGTCTACCCAGACAGCTTACCCCAGAAATTCCCTGTCTCTGTTTCTAGGGCTGAGGGGAGAGGCAGCTGCCTCATCTGCTGAGATTTTATACGGGTTCTTAGAGTCCTCACATGTACAGGGACCACGTTTACCCATTGAGCCACCGCCTTAGCCCATGAGGTTGCTTTGCTTTGATTTCTAAGTCTATGTAAAACCACCACTCCTTTTTAATGCTAGAACCATTGTTTGGGTCTACTCAACTCTAAAGCAGCAACACCCAAGTCTAGGCTGGGCTTCTTCAATCTGAACACTAGCAAAAACATAGAGGTCCAAGTCCCTAGCTGATCCTTGGCACTCCAAGCAGCCATAGCAAGCTCCCTAACCCCAGTGCAGGGCTGCCTGGCTCAGCTCTCGTTTGCCATTGCCATCACACTTGATCTTCCTGCCAGTAGGCATTTTGTTTAACCTACCTGCAAAGAAAGGTGAGGAAGTGCTACAGGCAGTCTGGGTGTGACGGCGCACGCCTTTAACCCCAGAACTTGGGAGGCAGAGGCAGGCAGGTCTCTGTTGATTTGAGGCCAATCTGATTTACATAGTTCCATGACAGCCGGAGCTATGTAAAGAGACCCTGTCTCAACCAACCAACCAACCAATCAATCAATCTGGGTAACCCTGGAGTGCCAGTGTCTGAAGAATGCAATGAAGGTGTATGGCCCTCCCAGCAGCTCTCTGCTTACAATGTATATGTGTGCCTTGAGAACACGGCACCACGCTATACTGTCTCCTGGCAAAGGACAGGCCTGCTGCTCTACCCTACAGATGATGGGGTAACAGTTAAACTAGGCCAGGGGATCTTTTGGACAGACTAGATAGAACACACATCCTCTTGCCCTAGCCCCCTCCACAGGCCAGAGGTCAGAGAGGCAGATGTCCTAAATGACAGAACATGAACTGAGGCCTAGACACACACACACACACACACACACACACACACACACACACGCGCACACACACAGGCCAGAGGTCAGAGAGGCAGATGTTCTACATGACAGAACATGAACTGAGGCCTAGACACACACACACACACACACACAAACACACACACACACACACACAAACACACACACACACACAAACACACGCGCACACACAGGCCAGAGGTCAGAGAGGCAGATGTCCTAAATGACAGAACATGAACTGAGGCCTAGACACACACACACACACACACACGCGCACACACACAGGCCAGAGGTCAGAGAGGCAGATGTCCTAAATGACAGAACATGAACTGAGGCCTAGACACACACACACACACACACACAAACACACGCGCACACACAGGCCAGAGGTCAGAGAGGCAGATGTCCTAAATGACAGAACATGAACTGAGGCTTAGACACACACACACACACACACACACACGCACACGCACACGCACACACACAGGCCAGAGGTCAGAGAGGCAGATGTCCTAAATGACAGAACATGAACTGAGGCCTAGACACACACACACACACACACACACACACACGCACACACACAGGCCAGAGGTCAGAGAGGCAGATGTCCTACATGACAGAACATGAACTGAGGCCTAGACACCCACACGCTCGTTATATAACTTCAAAGACATCAATCCTCTCCAGTGAGTCCACCGAGCTTCTATGTCCTCTATAAATGGTGATGCCGTGTCCAGCCCCCTGCAGCAGCACACTAATAATCCAGCTCCTGAGACAGAGTCGGAGATTGTTTTCTCCCTATAGATGTGCAACTAACTACTAACTGCTGTTATTAGCAACAAGTGGTGAACCTGTACCGAGTGCTGGCCACATTTGAAGTGTATGTGTGTGTGTGGGAACACACATTCCTCTCTCTGCTTGTTCCACCATGGAGGAGCCTCTATCGAGTATACACTTCCAGCCTTGTGCCCAGCCCTGCCCTTCTTCAGTCCCTGCCCCAGATCCAAGGGTAGCTTATCTGATGGACTCTCTGGGAGACACACTAGGCTTGCTAGGCCAGGCTCCCCTGGTGCAGAGCCAGGTTGTCTGTAGAAAGCCGCCATCCTGGTGTTATCTGCTCTTGCCACCTGGTCCTACAGCGGGGCAGGCTCCCGACAAACGCCATCTGCATCCAAACAAGTGACTCTCCTGGTTCCAGAATAGACAGTGTGCAAGCCCCAGGTCCAGATCTAAAGCCATTTCCTACCATAGACTTCCACATATGTTAAACTCACTTAGCCCTCATTCGACGCCCTGGCTCAGAGAGGCAATTAAGCAAGCTGTCCTTGTCGACTGCTGGTGACAGGCTCTGTGAAAAGCACCTAGCTTTCGGTTGGGTCACACCTCTGCTACCTGTGATATTCTCACCCATATCTGGTGTTGGTTACCCAATCAGGCTGTGGCCCAGGCACTCCCTGGGAGTCGCCTGAGTCTTAACAAGCTGATATGTTCTTCAAACCCACACTCCACCCCTCCTCTAAAATACAGGATTGATTAACAACCAAAAACTCAATGTGACTTCAAGTTTACACAATCCATTTTCTTAATTTTGTTGTGTGTGTGTTCATTTTTTAAAATTGAATATCAAAATAAGTTGAGCTTCTGACATAAGGTTTAGAAAATAGGAAAATTTTAAAAAGCAATAAATGTTTCCAATATGCATATTTGGATATAGTAATGGGCATATATATTTACTTGGGGTGTTTAGTTATTTATTGCATGTATGAGTGTTTTGCCTATATGTACATAAATACACTGTGTGTTTATGAGGCATCCACGGAGGCCACAAGAGGAAGCCAGATCTCCTTGGAACTGGAGCTGCAGACAGGTGAAAGCCACCATATGGGTGTTAGGAACTGAACCCAGGTCCTTTGCAAGAGCAGTAAAGTGCTCTTACCTCCTGAGGCAGCTCTCCAGCCCTATTTGGTGGTTTTTCTTTTGTTGTTGTTACATTTATTTATTTGTTCATTCATTCATTCATTCAGTGTCTGTGTGTGTATGTGTGTGTGCATGTGTATGTGTGTGTAGGCACAAAAGTGGAGGTCAAAGGACAACTTTTGGGAGCAGTTCTCTCCTTCCACCATATGTGGCTTGAACTCAGCTCATCAAACTTGGGAGCAAGCTTGCAGGCTGAGCTACCTCTCCATCCAGCTGTGCACATTTAAACAGGTGTTTATCTGCACTGGGGCCTTGGTGAGGAGTCATGAGGGAGCAGCCCCTACCACTGTGTGCCTACAGAGCCTCCTAGCAGCGACTGAGCTTTGACAGTCTCCACCTTCCTCCTGGGCTGGCTCAATGCAGGCATCAGGCCAGCATCCAGATGCCCTCTCCCTGGGAAAAGCTCTGCTCTGCCTACAGTGGCCTCACATGTGCCTGGATGACAACAGCCCCACAAAGCAGCTGCAGGATGACAGCTAACAGTCTGGGAATGGCTGCAGCTTGTCTGAGGTTTCACAACAGGTCTTAAGGACAAGCTGGAGTATGAAGCCAACTGCCTGGTCTTTAGATTCAAGGCTGCCTTGAGGCTCTGGTCTGCCAGAGACTGGAGCAATGGCCATAGCAGCAGGTATGGAGACAGTACCTAGCAGGAGCCAGCACTGTTAGAATTCTTTCACGAGCATTAGCTCTTATGTCTTTGTCAAACACACAGTGAAGTGAGCATCGCTGTCCCTTGGTGCCTGCAAAGGGCACCAAATCTGGGCATGGCCAGAGTCCCTTGTGAACAGTAGTGCAATGTGGATAGCTGGAGCCCATCCAGTGCGCCTTGAGCTATCACTACTGTCACCCTGCATCACTAGGAACTAATGACAACTCCGCAAAGCCTGCCCACAGGACAGTTTCCCCCAAACACACCAGGTCTACAGCTAGGCAGAAGTGAAAGCCCTACCTTAGGAATGGTTAATTCTAGCTGCCAAAGTAACAAGATCATCTAGGAGACCAGACTCTGGGCTTGCCTGTGAGGGATTATCTAAATTGGGTTAATTGAGGTGGGAAGAAACACCCTGAGTAGGCAGCACCAACCCACAGCCTGGTGTTTCAAACTGCAGGAAAAGGAGGAAGCTAGCTACTTTCTGACGGCAGATATAATGTGACCAATCGCATAAGCCGCTGCTCCCATAGTATCTCTACCATAGCAGATTGTATCCCTTCAAACTGTGAGCCAAAATACACCCCACCCCACCCCGCTTTAAGTTGCTGTTTATCCAGAATTCTTTCATAGCAACAAGAAAACAAGACAGCACAATGGGCAAGCTGTGGCCGTCACCTGCACATGTACTGACACTGACTGGTACTAGGGGTGCAGATGCATGCCCAACGTTACACCCAACTAGTAAACAACCCCGAGCACTCTGTTCAGTGTTGTGTCAGCCCTAAGCACAGGCCCAGACACTGAGCTAGCACACAGGGGACTCCTACCTTATCAAGAAGAGCTGGGTTGTGGCCCAAAAGGCACAGACACTGTAGCACAGGTCATGAAAGCCAAGCACTTCCCAAACTGCCCAGGTGGTCTGTGGATGATGCCTGGCCTGGGCATCCTGGAGCTTCCTCAGCCCAAGTCCACATGCAGTAGCTCTGTCCACTGTCAGCTGCTGCCGGGGAAGTGCCTTTGGCCGAGTAAGGGTTCACTAAGGGCTGCAGAGGTCCCTCACTAGGCTAAAACTGAGGAAGCTGGCTTTTTCTCCTCCGTAAAGGCCCAGGCTTCACAGGGAAGCGGAAGCCCTGTTGGCAGCCCACCCCCCCCTTCCTGGTGCAGTTTCAAGGTCCTGCTTCCTGAAAGTGTGACCCCAAAGAAGTCACCAAGGATCTCACACTGAGCTAAGCCCTACTGAAGTTTTCCAAAGACAACCCTCTTATCAGCCATTTCCTGAGTGTTCACTGTGGGCCAAGGTACATAAATGGGCGGGGTAGTCCCTGCCCAGGAGGCTGTCTATATGAGTCTCTGTCTGTACGCCTCAAACCAGTCGGAAGAACCTAGGAGCACCCAACACTTAGAAATGACTAGTGTCTTGGGACACCCTATTATGAGTGCATATTGGAGAGGCATAGAAGGCCGAGGAGGAAGGCATATTGAGAAATGTCCCTGGTGGAGCTGGAATGAGCTAACCAGATGCAGACCCTACCTACACTCAGCCATTCAGCATCTGCCCTACGCTTTTTCCCATACAAGTGTTTGTGGGGTCCTCACACCACCCCACGAAGCCATAACCACCACTATCATCACTTTCCTGGTTCAGAAATTGAGGCTCAGAAAAAGTTTCAGAGCTGGGATGTGGAGCCCGAGGGTGCAGTGCTGAGCCACATGACATGATATGTGCTCGGCTCGATCAGGCAGAGTGGGGGGTACAGACCAGGAGGCGGGACAAGCCTGGCAGAGGGCACTGCTCAGCCCACTGTACTGAGCTTGGGCCTTGTATGTGTGTGCTGCCTGAAAATGAAGTAATGGCTGGCTGACAGCAGGGCCCGGAAGAGATGCCCAGAGAGGACTCCTCTCCGTTCCCATGTGGACAAGCACGAGAGCTAGCCCCCATTTGTCTCCGCTCTTCTCAGCTGCTTCTGCGCATCAGCCTACGTGTGTCAGCTGCTAACAGGAAGCTCACTGTGGTGCTGGGGGAGTCCCAGGAGTGAGTCAGGAGTAAGTCAACTGGACAGACCCCAGCTGGACCCTGAGGGCTCTGGCTTCAGGGAGGTTCCTCTCAGCAGGACAGCGTCAGCAGCTGAGGGGAGGGGAAGGACATATCTAGACCACTGGGCCCTGTTTACCTCTGGGCTTCCCTTTCAGGCTTCTCAGACTCATGCTGGCCCTTTCCTGTGATTAAACAGGTCACCTCCCCAACCCCATCCTGTTCTACAGAGGGGTCCAGGCAAGCAGCCTGGGTTCGCCACATCTACACCCCTTCCGCCAGCTGCCTCTTGCAGAGCCAAATCTCGGCTGTTTGTTGCTAGTGATTATATCATGGCTACAACCCAGCTTCCCACAGGGCAAAGGAAGTGGGCATAATGGCTTAGAGAAGAGGCTAAGGCTAAGGTCTCAATGCAGGAGAGCCTGCAGGCTCCAGACATTTTAAATCAGGACCTAGGCCGCTGGGTAAGGCGGCAGTGTCTTGGGACACCCCCTTCCCCAGTGAATGAAGATCAGACCCTACTTGGCCCTCAGATGAAAGAATTGGGTCCCCAAGGTGGAGGGAGTTGCCAGTCAGTGGGAACTTCCTCTTCTAAACTAAGGGGATGCCCCTGCAAGTCAGACTTTAACCCCAGGGAACCAAAAGCCATTCCTTGTGGGAAATTTGTGCCCAAATGGCTGACCTCTCACCCTACCTTCTTGGGGCTGAACAGGGAATCCTGGGTACTCTTCCTATCCACTCTGATCAGATGTCCACTGCTGGTTGACACAGGCTCCCCAACTCAGCCCAGACCTCACTTCTTCATTCAATAGCCTTCATCTTCCTGTGACTGCCACTCACTCAGTGTAACCACCTTCATGAGCCCCAGTTGGGCCCCACAGCAGGGCAGGGCAGGGCTATACCCCCTCGCCCTGCTGCATCACCCTTGACCCGCTGTCTTTTCTAGCCTGTAGCCTCCTTCCACCGCAAGTCCCTAGCCTTGTTAGGTCATCTGCCCCTGTATGTCTGGCACACGCGGTGTCAAGTTTTACATCCCTCCCCTGCTCTCTCTAACCTTCGGTAGCTCTACTCACTCTGTGATACAAGCCCAAGCTTTCCTTATTCAGAGCCTTCTGGGGTTCATCCCCCCACTATCTCTGCATTGCCCACCCTAAAAGCCCAGCTGTAGCTAGAGCAGTGTTTTTTTGCACAGTGTTTCATTTGGGGGGTCAAATGACCCTTTCACAGGAGTCACCTAAGGCCACTGGAAAACACAAGGTATTTACACTACAACTCATAACAGTAGCAAAATTACAGATATGAAGTGGCAATGAAAGCCATGTCATGGTTGGGGCTCACCACAACATTAGGAGCTGTATTAAAGGGTCGCAGTGTTAAGAAGGGTGAGAATCACTGAGCTGGACCAGCAACTCAGCCATTTCCCCAGAGCTCGCTCAACAGGCTGGCCTTGTCTTTGAGCATCTTCCTCTGCCAGAACACTCTGCCCGAACTTCCCAGTCCTGAAGGCCCCAAAGGCCCTTCTCATCCTTTCTTTGACTATCTTGTGTCTCATTCCCTGATCCAAGTTCCTTCCCAGATGCTGAGAAACCCAAGGTGAGGGCCCGGTGTCGTGCTATTGCTTGGCATTCAAGGCACAGAATGGGAGTGGTGGTGGGAGGGGTCTCTTTCCACCAGTGTGGCTCCCTCCTCATGGCAGAAAATGCTCATCTAGTGCCACCGAAATGCTGACTCTCAAGGAGCAGGGAGTGTCGGTCCAAGCTTAATCAGGACAGAGGAGTTCAGGCAGAAAGTCCTGCCCATGTCTCATTCCCATCCCTAACACTGGCTCTGGCTCTCCAGAGTCTCCTCACAGATTATAACACACACACACACACACACACACACACACACACACACACACACACACACACACACCAGCACCTTCCATGCCTCCTGGGCCCATTCTGCTCCCACAGACCATTTGCTCATCCTACCCCAAACTGAGCCTCCAGCCACTAGAGCTTCACAGCGCCCTGGGACTTGCCCTGGACTTATACTGGCTGTAAGAGAGGCTCTCCAGGCAGGGAATGGGTGAGAGTCTCAGAGCAGCTCAGGATGAGGGCAATGCCAGCCAGGTCCCTTCAAGAACGCACATCTACATCCTCAGCTCTGTTGGGTATGCAGTATGGACTCTTTTGGGGGTCTTTAAATTCAACACTCATCAACCCCATGCAATGAAATGAACTCAGGCACTCTTTAGTTCATGTACAACAGAACAAGGTGATGGTGGCTGGTGGCTGTTTCTGGCTCTGGTGAGGTCAAGGAGGAGACAATGGCAGCTACCCATCAGCCCTTCAAACCAAGATGAACCCCCAAAATAAGTAGGTTTATTTCCCAGAAGAAAGGCAACCTATCACCTGCCCACTGACATCACAGGAGCCTCTCAGTGAGGTTTCTGGGCCACCAGTGTCTTGTCAGGCATTGCACACACGGTTTCATTTAGTTCTTTGCTACTACTGTTAGGTCGTTTTCCCCAGAGTCACAGATGAGGAAACTAAAGTTTGAAGGGGGAGTGGAATTTAAATTGGCTGAGTCCCAAATCCTTGACAAAGCCAGGACCCAGGGACCCCCACCACTATCAGGAGTGGAGCCGCTTCAGCACAGGTACCTAATCCTGGGCACAGCAGGGAGCTCCCGGGCCTGGCTAGATTCTAAGCAGGTTTTGTAGGGTTTCTCCTTTTACTTTCCATTCACCCCAAAAGTGCTATTCCTTCACCAGCTCACCTGGAAAAGCCTGGCCGTTTCCACTGCGAGTCCGGCTCAGTGGAGCGCTCAGAAGTTAGAAGGAAGGAAAGAATGTTAATTGCTCTACTTTGGAGTCCTGTCGTGGGACTCAGTAACTCAAGGTGACATATCAAGTCATTTTTCTCAGTGGCATTTTGCAGCTGAGGTCTAGCTACGCAATCTGAATGCGGGTGGCCTCCCGCATCGCAGTGCCTGTTACCTGCTAGCCCTTACCTTCCGGGGCTTTGGTGAGAAAGGGCACTCCGGGAGCACCAGGCTCACTTCAATCAACTTCCTCCTTCTGGAACCCGAGTAGCTCAGGGTTGGGGGCAGGGACCGGCCTAGGGCCACAGGGCTGGTGTGTGGCGCAGCTAGAACTAGGGAGTTCGGGACTCGGAGACGAATGATCTTTCTCAGCCCCTAACTGCTCCGGTCTGTTACCTGTTGCCAAGCCAGCCGCGAAGGCTGCAGAAGTTTGCTTCCAGCTGTCCCGCCCCACTTCAGGCCCCTCTTACCTGCTGTCTCTGTTCTGGCTATACGCTTTAAGTCCGGCTTCTTGAACTGGCACCTCAGTCCGCGTCTGACTGCGCAGCTTGGTTCAATCCTTCCACTCTTCCCCGCCACCCCCTCCCGGAGTCCACAAACTCAACCGCCTGTCAGGCCACGCCACGCCCCCGACACCACGCCCTCGACACGCCCCCATACTGCTCCTTTGGGGCCTGCGGGAGGTAGCACCAAGCTCCGCCTACCACGGCCTCCTGGTCCAATCAAACGGTCACACCCTGGGCTGTCCTTTGCCAACCCTCAGCTCCGCCTCCAGCCCTGCAGTCTGCAAGCAGCGCTCTTTCCTGTCCACTAATAGCCTGGAGGTGAGGCTGTGCGCACGGTTTGCTCCGCCTGCTTTGGACCTCCAGAGGATGAAGCCTGCCCTGGAACCCAAGTCTCTGCATTGTTTTCTGTGCCCTTCCAGCCTCTAACAGCCCTGCCTAATAGTCCTTTCCCCTGCAGTCTTTCTCATCCTTCCCAGGTCCCTCCTAAACCGCTGGCGGCCCTCCTAAACCCTTCGCTCAATCTCTTTCTCCAGCGGTTTACCCCCGGGCCTCCAACTGGGAGGCCACGCCCCATCTCTGCTCCTCCCCAAAGATTCTCTGCTTCGCCCTGATCTTGTTCCCCCTGGCAACCCCTGCCCAGGGCTGCAAGCCTCGGGCCCCCACGCTGGCATTCTATGACCTGGCTTATCCTGGCGCAACCCCGGGAATGGCGTGGGAGCGTTCACGTTCCAAGACTAGGACTCCACGTGGAGACTGCCAGGACCCAAACACTTTTTGAAAATATTAATAGCTACCAATGTTTGAACCCTTGCTGATTAGCCAAGAGCTGTGAAAGCCGTGATCTTTGAGTTCTACTAATGGACTATTTTCCTTGAGCCCATTTTACAGATGAACAACCCAAGATTTAGAAAGATGAAGTAAGTCATGGGCTAGAGTCTAACAGCATAGTCACCCTAGCTTTCTTGGATTTGGGCCCTTGAAGAAGTGGCCCAGGCCAGCCAGCCATAGTACAGCAGGTTGATGAGGGCCTACTTAGCAGGAGAGGGTTGAAGGCCTGAGTCCTCCATGGCTGTCTTCTCCCTTTAGAAAGTGGGCTGCAAAGATCTCCAGAAGTCTGCTCACCTTACCTTGCATGTCCAGACTGTGGGCGAGCCTTAGGCATGTTATCCAGACCCCTTAACCTGTGCGCTGGCAAAGCTTGCATCAGCAGGCATTTGCGTCTCAGAGCAGCCGCTGTGGAGGGTATGAAGGAGCCTGCTTCGCAGGAACCCAACGCATAGGGAACGCTGGATGCCCGGAGGTTGGCAAAAGCTCTGTCCTCACCCCCAGAAGCGCCACCACTGCCTGGGAACTTGTTAGGAGCGTGTTTGGAGTTTGAGACATCCCAGAACAGAGTGAGAAACTACAGTGGTTTGTTTTTACAAGGTTTCCAGATGATTCTGAGTTAGCTTTGAGTTTGAGAGCCACTACTTGGAATAGATAAACACTTAGGGTCTAAGACTCACAGGACCGAGGTAGACCTGGCAGCTGTGCAACCCAGGGCAAAATAAAGTACTTAGAATTTGCCTGTAAGAACTAGAGACTAACATGCCAGGTGGTGGTGGTGCACACGTTTAATCCCAGCACTTGGGAGGCAGAGTCTGGACTAACAGCCAGGTATGATGGCTCACACCTATCCCAGTATTCAGGGTGTAGAGTCAGGAGGATCAGGAGTTTGGGGCCAGCCTTACCCACACAGCAAGTTTGAGGTACTACATGGGCTGCATGAAATCTTGTCTAGAAACAAAAAAGAAACAAAAGACAAGTAACAAAATTATTAATGTTAATTCTGAGGGTAACCCTTTGAAAATAAAAATTTATTTTCTTTTGACTTGGTTTTTTGAGACAGGGCCTTGTGCAGCCCAGGCTGTCCTCAAATTTTGCTTCTCCTCCAGCTTCCCGAGTACTGTGCTTAAGGATATGAGATACTGCTCCTGACTTGGGGATAAGGAGAGATGGCGTTCACTGAGATGTTGACTGAGGTTTCTGTCTGGTCCAATCCCGCAACTGTTTAGTCCCAAAGAAACACACAGAGGTCTACATTAATCATAAACTGGTTGGCCTTCTTATGACTCTTATAACTTATATTAGCCCATAATTCTTGTCTGTGTCAGCCATGTGTCTTGGTACAGCAAGGCATTCTCATCTTTCTTCCTCTGCATCTGGGTGACAACTGCAGACCGACTCTTCCCTCTTCCTAGAATTATCCTGTTCTCATTGTCCTGCCTCTACTTTCTGCCTGGCTACTGGCCAATCAGCATTTTATTAAACAAGTACAAGAAACAAATCTTTACAGGGTAAAACCATTGTCAGAAACCTCTGTTAACCAATGTCACCCAACGTGAGGCAACTGCATCCACATAAAACCTGAAAGGGTTTGGGAAGGAATTCTAGACACAAAAAGAACAGAGTTAAGCATGGCCTCATGGCAGCATTTTCTTGGGTGTGCTCTGTTTGCTAGAGGCAAGCACATCTCATTTAAGAGAGATTTCCTGATTCCACTTTAGCTGCA
Source organism: Microtus pennsylvanicus (assembly GCF_037038515.1). Lineage (NCBI taxonomy): Eukaryota > Metazoa > Chordata > Mammalia > Rodentia > Cricetidae > Microtus > Microtus pennsylvanicus. The sequence goes on from NC_134580.1 coordinate 70,755,486, forward strand.
AAAATCTTGCAGCTCTTTTAAGAGGTCCCACCATGAAACACTTAATTGGTGTTGATGAATAGCCAACCGCATGCTTTTTGGTGGTGGCAGGGACCTTGAAACTTCATAAAGTTGTGACAATAAACATGGTCCCAGCCAGTACCTTTGACATGAGGGTAGACTCTCAGAAAGCTAAGGAATAGGGTGTATCCAGTCATCAAAGCCACAGCTTTAATTCTAGCCATATTGCTAGCAAATTAAAAACTCATGTGGTCAGAAAAAGAGAGATATACAGTAAAGAGAGATTCAAAGATGAAGAAAGCCTCTAAATGGTTTACAGTGTGTTTTAAAATATATGTAGGCTTGGGAGAGAAAAGAAAAAAAGACAAAGTCCTTAAAATAAAAAAGAAAGAAAGAGTAGTCAGGTGTGGTGGCACACACTTTTAATCCTAACACTTGGGAGGCAGAGGCAGGAGGATCTCTGTGAGTTCAAGGTGTGGTAGCACACACCTTTAATTCCAGCACTTGGGAGGTGAGTTAAATGACAGCCTGGTCTACAAAGTGAGTTCCAGGAAGCCAAAGATACACAGATAAACCCTGTCTCAAAAAACCAAAAATTAAAAAGAAAAATAAGAGAGTTTAAAATAAAGCCACATAAAGATGGAAAATACACAGAGAGTCTGGATACTGTATGTTATTGTGTTGTATCTGAATTGTTTGAATGCTGAAGAAGAAGCAACAGCTGCTAAAAGATATTTGATTATAAATGCTGCTGGATTAATCTAAGATAGGTATTTTGAAAATGCCTTGACTTAAAAATTGGAGTCAAAAGATATGCTACTTTGGGGAAGAGGTTTTGTTTTTGTTTCCACAGGAAATGAGAGGCTGTGGATTCATTCTGGGCTAAGAAAAATCAAGTTTGATCAAGGAAACCCCAAAATCTCCGGTAGAAGATGGCCAGATGATCCAACGTTTCAGAAGACCTCTGTTGGAGTTTCCTCTGAGTTCTACATCCAGAACAGTCAAGACTGCTAGCTGAGATGATCGAGCCTCACAGGACTTTCTAGTCAGGACTTGACTGTAATTAAAAATTTTCTTTAGGTCCCTATAAGATTATCAGTGCCCCAAATCAGCAGGAAGCAGCCTGGAACACTATGCCCACATCCCCCCAAAATGCATTATGGGTGTTTTTTTGTTGTTGTTGTTTAGAGTGTTGGCTACAAGTCATGTGGATAATGGTAAGGAAGAAAGCTAAACAAGGAAGATTTGATTCAGAGTTCTTGTTTTGAAAAAAAAGGAGGGGGAAGTGCTGTCAGACAATGGTTTTACCCTGTAAAGATTTGGTTTTTGTACTTGTTTAATAAAATGATGATTGGCAACTAGTCAGGCAGGAAGTATAGGTAGGGCAACCAGGCAGGAAGTAGAGGAGGGGCAATGAGAATAGGAGAATTCTGGGAAGAGGAAAGTCAGTCTGCAGCCGTCACCCAGATGCAGAGGAAGCAAGATGAGAATACCTTGCTGAAGAAAGGTACCAAGTCACATGGCTAATACAGACAAGAATTATGGGCTAACATAAGTTATAAGAGGTTTTTTTTTAAGAAAATATTTTTTATGGTTTATTTAACTTTATTTTACGTGAAGGTGTCAGATCCCCTGCAACTGGATCTTCAGACAGTTGTGAGCTGCCATGTGGGTGCTGGGAATTGAACCTGGGTCCTCTGGAAGAGCAGTCAGTACTCTTAAGCACTGAGCCATTTCTCCAGCCCCAAGTTATAAGAGTTTTAAGAAGCCTGAGGTAATAGGCCATCCAGTTTATGATTAATGTAGACCTCTGTGTGCTTCTTTGGGGCTGAACAGTAGCAGGACCAAGTGAGAAAGAAATCTCATGCCAACACCGAGAGTTCAGCCTGGTGTGTGGACTAGCCAGGTCTGGTGGTATAAGCTGAAGTCCCAGCACTTAGGAGGCAAAGGCAGGAGCATTATGAGTTCAGAGTCATCTAGGCTGTCTCCAAAATGGGTAATGAATTAATTAAAGAATTCATATACCTGAGTTTAGGAAACAGGCTGGAGAGATGACTCAAGGGTTATGAGTGCTTGATGCTCTTCCAGAGAACCAGAGTCTGGTTTCAGCACTTCAATTGGGAAGACCACAGCAGCATGTAACTCCAACTCCTACCCACCTAAAATCTTCTTTCTGCTTCTGAGGCCACCTTTGCATGCGTAGCATGTACACACACACACACACACACACACACACACACACACACACACCATGTAAATTAATAAATAAACACACAAATAAATAAAAATAATCTCAGGGACCTTTCCCGAGACAACAGCCATTTATTCTATAAGATGCCAAGATCTTATCAAGTTCCCAGACACTGTGGATGCTACCAGTGCAGAGACACAATGAGAGACTAGGTATGTTACTGTGTCCTGGGCTGGGTGCTAAATCTTGACCCTGTCCAACCTTTGCCAAATGACCATAAAACACCATTCCCTCCCATCCTGCTTGGGGTTCTGCCTTGATCTCCATGATAGGATGTTTGTGATGGTGATTCACAGACTGCTGCTGTGTGACAAAACTTTTACTGGGGTGACCAACACACACATCAACTCACCGCAAGCAGGGAGCTCACAACAGACCAAAGTGTAAATGCCACCAAAGTCCAAATTGGTGAAGCAATGAGTTTTATTGGGGTTACTTACTGGAATATGGGTGAGGGGGTTACTTACAGGAGTAGAAATGACTCATAGACAGCTGCGTTACCACAGCCTACCCCAGCATGAGTGAATTTAATTGAGGCTGGCTTACAGTTTCAGAGAGTTAGTCCATTATCAGCACGGCCCATAATATGAAGGCACACAGGCAGACATGATGTTGGGGAATTTGCTTAGAGTTCTCACATCTGTATCCATGCCCATAAGTGTGTGAGCACCCAAGGAGGCTAGAAGAGAGCGTCTGATCTCTTCAGATGCAGTTTTAGACAGTTGTGAACCATTAGATTGTGGGAACTGAACCCAGGTCATCTGCAAGAGCAAGTACAAGCTTTTAACTCGTGAGTCATCTCTGCAGCCACTGGGAGTTTATTTGTAACAGATATTCCTGTAGTCCTTTACTAGGCATTTTGTCTGTTATGAACCATACACTAAAGTGAATTTACGAATATCTCTAAGACAGAGATTTCAAATATCCAGCCTTTATGTAGTTACTGCAAAGCAGCCTGCCATTTTTGCAGTAGATGGTGGAGACCATTATCCACAGCCCTCACGCTCCTGTGTAAGAGCTGCTGCATAGAGGAGGCCCGTGCTGTGTGCCTTTTGGTGGGGAGACAAAACGAATGTCACCTCAGTTCAGGCATCCACAATGCCAGACCAAAGGAGCAGATCCAGCAGTCTATGTTGTAGGGAGAGGGCCTGCTTGTTCTTCCTGGCCACCCGGCTAGCTAAGCCCTGAAAAAACCACAAGGAAATTATATTAATTAAATCACTGTTTGACCCATTATCTCTAACCTCTTATTGGCTAACTCTCACATCTTGATTTAACCCATTTCTATTAATCTGTATATGGCATTAATATGTGTGTGGCAGTGGCTTACCGAAAAAGATTCAGTGTGTCTGTCTCTGGCGGGTCCATGGCATCTTCCTCTTACTCCACCTCTCTTCCTCCCAGCATTCAGCTCTGTCTTCCCCACCTACCTAAGTTCTGCCCTATCAAGTAGGCCAAGGCAGTTTCTTTATTCATTAACTAATGAAAGCAACACACATACAGAAGGACCTCCTACACCATATCTGGGTGAACCAATGGGTCTCTTGAAGTTACTCCAGGGAGCACAAGTGACCTCAGGCAGCTACAGCATCACCCAAAAGTCCTTCAAAGTAGGAGTGACATCTCATGAAGGCTGTATCCCTGGACTCCTAACAGGCTGACTGCTCCACCAAAGAGTCTCTCCTCTCCCTAACAAGGTTACTGTGGGGAGGGGCCTTGAGAATTCTGGTCATTGTGAGGCCCACAAGCCTTGGACACTTCCTTAGCTTTCTGAGTCTTCTGAGCCTCCTTCTTCCCTTTGAGAGGGAATATTTCAGTTCAGAGGAAACAGCTATACAAACTCCCCTCAATGATTTCATGTCCAGATCACCATCCACCAGAGGTGGGTGGGAAAGTACTGGGGAAGGAGAAACAGGAAGAACAGCCCTCACACTAACGGGGGTGGAGTACACAATAGCAGGTCAAACAAAGCACTCTCCAGCCAGGGTTGATCATGGGTACACAATCCCAGCACTCTGGAGGAGACAGGGCATCCTGGTCTACATAGGGAGTTTCAGGCCGTCAACAAAATAAAAATCTCTAGTAGACCTCCCCCGCCCCCGAAAGCCTGTGGTGGGGACATAGACTTCTGTTGTCAGCATTAAAAACTTGGAAATTGCCAGAAGGAGGTGGTGCATGCCTTTAATCCCAGTAGTTAGGAGGCAGAAGTGGGTGGATCTCTGTAAGTTCAAGGCCAGCCTGGTCTACAGAGTGAGTTCCAGGACAGGCCCAAAGGTACATAGAGAAACCCCATCTTGAAAAACCAAAAACTAACCAACCAACCAACAAACAAAATACTCCAAACTTGAAAATTTCACATTAACATTTAACTATGTATCTTTTGGTGATGGGAAAAAAGGGCCAAGTATCTTGATGTGAGTTGGAACTGAGCAGCTGCTGGACAGACCTGGGCTGCAGTTGGTAGACCTGGTCTGCAGCTAGACAGACCTGGGCTGCAGATGGACAGACCTGGGCTGTAGTTCCTCACTCCAGTTGCAACGTGCATCCTGCAAGTGGCCACACACCAGGCCCCTGATGCACCCCATTTACTTGTCTTCTTTCTGTCCCCTGCCAGGCTCCTTTGGGGATATGCGTTCTTATGGAAATCCATGAGTATTGGTTGGCCTTCCTATTGCTTTATTCAGCCTTCTGGTGTGAGATGGCTCTAGCCCATACTGTTTTCTTATCACGTGATCTTGAGCATTGGCCTCCTGAGGCTCCCTCTGTGCTAGTTTCTCCACCTGTGGGCTGTAGCATTTTACATGAACCCTTTTTCCTTCTATAAAAATGAAGTTATATATTGCCCCCTGGTGTCCATAGTTGTCAGTGCAGCCAGTCAAATGCTCTGGAGAAAAATCAAAGATGAAAGGTGGTTCGGGAGTGGGGGAGGAGAGAAGTGAAAAGATAAGAGTTTGTGTTTCCGTGTGTGTTGACACCTCCCTGAACCAGTCAGGGTCTCAGGTTAGTCCCTATGACCAGGGGATCAGGAGAAGGCTTCAGATCCCACACAAGGACCCAACATCAGGCTTTCTTCCTGTGTCAAGCCTAGGGGCTTGTATTCACAATCCAATGTGGCTGGTGCTGGGGACCTGATGCCTGGTGCAGACTCTTCACGGAGCAGTGCTGGCCAATGAAATGCAGCTACAGACTAATTCACGGCTCTGCAAGCACACAAGCTTCTGGGGGCAAGGAGCTGGGTCAGAGAGGTACATCAAGCTCAGGATGCAGGGGAATATCCCTACCCACACAACAGTGCTGGCCTGATTTGACCCTGTCGCTGTCCCCCTCTCTGGCTGCAGCCTCAGGAGGGAAGTTTGTAAACGTGGGGGAACTGCTGTGGTGATTGCCTGGCCCAGCCAAAGGGTCTGGGAAGACCTTGGAGAGGCACTTGATTCCCAGCATTCATTTCTAGATCCCAACCTGGAGCAGAGTCTGCAGGGGGCAGCGAGGCTTGTGCGTCCAGACAGGCATCCGGGGAGCCTGCCACTGTCTTCCACATGCAGTGAAAGGATGACAGGCTTGTTTCCATGGCCATTTCTATCCGTACTTAATTAAGTACTTTGCTTTACGGAGGAGAAAACAGAAGTTAGAGGAAATAATCCAGTCTTGACAAGGTCAAGCAGCTTGGCTCTGATGGAGGTGGCATTCAAGTCCAGGCACCTTGACTCCAGGGCCTGTCTGCTATGCCTGGTCAATTGCTCACTGCCCACTGTGACTGGTGTCTGACAGCTCCTGGGTCCCCAGAGAAGAGACGTATGCAGAACCAGTTAGCCACAGACTCCCCAGGCTGTTGGTAAAATAAATCATTTTCTCTTTAGGGAGAAATTCATCTCAGGTATTTTGTCAGAGAAAGAGAGAGAGAGAGAGAGAGAGAGAGAGAGAGAGAGAGAGAGAGAGAGAGAGAAAGCTGACTAACATAGGAAGCCTGACTCCAGCCCTCAAAAAAGCCAAATCAAAACCTTTGTCTTGTACATTGATCTATGTCTGTCCTAGGTCCTCCCTCTTGGAGCCCCAGTCTTCTTGTGAAGCAGGGAGAACAAACTCAGCATCACAGAGGAATAGGCAGGTGAGTGAGGCACAGCCAAGGCTTCGGGCTTTAGAAGCAGGATGAAGTTCAAAAGGAGAGACCTAATGACAGGGATGGCAAGGGTGCTACAATGATGGCAATGACGGACATGGGCATTTCTGCGGGTGATGGTGGGGATGATGCTGCCCGTGGGAGAAGACAATGATAGTGGCTAGTGATGCCCACAGTGGTAGAGGTGATGGCAATGGTGATGATGATGGTGCACGGTGGTGATGGTGGTGACCACTGTGTTGATGGTGGTGACCACTATGTTGGTGGTGGTGACCACTGTGTTGGTGGTGGTGACCACTGTGTTGTTGGTGGTGACCACTGTGTTGATGGTGGTGACCACTGTGCTGATGGTGGTGACCACTGTGTTGATGGTGGTGACCACTGTGTTGGTGGTGGTGACCACTGTGTTGGTGGTGGTGACCACTGTGTTGGTGGTAGTGGTGACCACTGTGCTGATGGTGGTGACCACTGTGCTGATGGTGGTGACCACTGTGCTGATGGTGGTGAGCACTGTGTTGGTGGTGGTGACCACTGTGCTGATGGTGGTGACCACTGTGCTGATGGTGGTGAGCACTGTGTTGGTGGTGGTGACCACTGTGTTGGTGGTGGTGACCACTGTGTTGGTGGTGGTGACCACTGTGTTGGTGGTGGTGACCACTGTGTTGGTGGTGGTGACTACTGTGTTGGTAGTGGTGACCACTGTGTTGTTGGTGGTGACCACTGTGTTGGTGGTGGTGACCACTGTGTTGGTGGTGGTGACCACTGTGCTGATGGTGGTGACCACTGTGTTGGTGGTGGTGACCACTGTGTTGGTGGTGGTGACTACTGTGTTGGTGGTGGTGACTACTGTGTTGGTGGTGGTGACCACTGTGCTGATGGTGGTGACCACTGTGTTGATGGTGGTGACCACTGTGTTGGTGGTGGTGACCACTGTGCTGATGGTGGTGACCACTGTGTTGTTGGTGGTGACCACTGTGTTGATGGTGGTGACCACTGTGTTGATAGTGGTGACCACTGTGTTGTTGGTGGTGACCACTGTGTTGATGGTGGTGACCACTGTGCTGATGGTGGTGACCACTGTGCTGATGGTGGTGACCACTGTGTTGGTGGTGGTGACCACTGTGTTGGTGGTGGTGACCACTGTGTTGATGATGGTGACCACTGTGCTGATGGTGGTGACCACTGTGCTGATGGTGGTGACCACTGTGTTGGTGGTGGTGACCACTGTGTTGGTGGTGGTGACCACTGTGTTGGTGGTGGTGACCACTGTGTTGGTGGTGGTGACTACTGTGTTGGTAGTGGTGACCACTGTGTTGTTGGTGGTGACCACTATGTTGGTGGTGGTGACCACTGTGTTGGTGGTGGTGACCACTGTGTTGGTGGTGGTGACCACTGTGCTGATGGTGGTGACCACTGTGTTGATGGTGGTGACCACTGTGTTGGTGGTGGTGACCACTGTGCTGATGGTGGTGACCACTGTGTTGTTGGTGGTGACTACTGTGTTGGTGGTGGTGACCACTGTGTTGACAGTGATGACCACTGTGTTGATAGTGACGACCACTGTGTTGTTGTTGGTGGTGACCACTGTGTTGTTGTTGGTGACTACTGTGTTGATGGTGGTGACCACTGTGTTGGTGGTGGTGGTGACCACTGTGTTGATGGTGATATGGCAGGGGTTGTTAAATGCTGGTATGCTTATGAGGTACTAAGGTCCTTCCTGGTAAAGAGTATGATGATGATTTATAGCATTGATGGAAATAACAGGGATGGAGATGATAGTGCTAACATCGACGATGGTGGTGAGGATGTTAATAGGACAGGGGTGGAGATAACGGAGATGGGGCAGTGATAGAGATGGTAGTGGAGATGGCAGTAGTGATGACAGAGATGATGGCCATAATGTGATGGAGGAAGTGATAAAGACATGCTGGTGAGAGCAATATGGTAGAGGTGGGGATGGCCGGGGTGACAGAGATGGTGGTGATGATGGGGATGATATGATAATTGGGGATTAAAGTGAAGCATATGCTGTTAGTGATGGAAAATTGTTGGCTGAGGTTTCTGTCCCACCAGGTCCCACAGCCATTCAGTCCCACAGAAACACACAGAGGTCACATTAATCATAAACTGGATGGCCTATTATTTCAGGCTTCTCATAACTCTTATAACTTATATTAGCCCATAATTCTTGTCTGTGTTAGCCATGTGGCTTGGTACCTTTCATCAGCAGGGCATTCTCATCTTGCTTCCTCTGTGTCTGGGTGACAACTGTAGACTAACTCCTTCCTATTCCCAGAATTCTCCTGTTCTGGTTGCCCCTCCTCTACTTCTTGCCTAGTCACCCCGCCTCTACTTCCTGCCTGACTAGTGGCCAATCAGCATTTTATTAGAATAATGTAAGCAACAGGATAAAAGACCATTGTCCCACAGCACTGAAGATGATAATGGTGGGGTGATGATGGTGGGGAAGATGGTGGTGATGGGTATGATGGTGGTTACTATAGAGGTGAATAATTTGCATTGGTACGGATCTTGATTTATTGATACAAATTTTAGGTCAATTTTGTTATATGTATATTTCTGCTCTTGATTAAGGAACTGTGTTTGTACAACTCATTTTAAAATATAATGTATAATTAAGAAATATAGATTAATAGATAATCAACTATAATAATCAAGCTCATAGCCATGTTATTTAGGTTTTCTAGATGTACAGAAATGTATTTCAGATGGATAGATATTCTTCAGATCTTTCAAGGACTACAGAATATGGCATTTGAATATTTTAATAACTTAGGACTTTTTGTACAATGGGACACATCTACTCCTGACAGCACCAATTAATTCAAGAGGAAAATGGGCATCGAAGAGGCTTCTTATGGAGTTTGTTAGCCATTTGGGCAAGAAACTCCTCTTGCCTGGACTGCTTGATGTTATGCTATATGAACTGAACATGTAGGGCCTGCAGAGATATGACTGTTGAACTTGCCTAAAGGTGAGATGGTACTTGGGGTTCCTACTTCATGAAAGAATCTTCTAGACATTCTGCAAGATGCAGAAGAAAGTGACTGACAAATTGCCAATATAGGCAGAACTGCCTTTGAAATTTCCTGCTTCATGGAAAAGTCTGCTGGACACAATGGGCCTGTAGGCTGAAGATGGATGCCCTAATATTACAGAAGAATTTTGGGTGACTGTCCAGGCAGCGAGATGTCTCTGTCACTTCTAGAGTTTTGGAAGTTGCTTATTTAAATATTATTTAATATGCTTCTGGAGTATTTGATAGATTTGAAGAGTAGAACGTTATAGTTTTCCTTAGTTATGATAAAAGATAAAGTAGGTACAAATAGTGTAACTGTAATTCTTGCTTGATACCTGTTTTGTTATATGTAAATTTACAATGTTAAAGTTAAAACCATCCTTTTTATTTAAACAGAAAGGGACAGTGATGTGGGTTTTCCCTCTGTATGCTGTGAATACCATTGGTTAATAATGAAACCGTCTTAGGCTTGCATAGGGCAGAATGAGAGAGGTAGGTGGGAAAAATAAACTGAATGCTGGAAGAAAGAAGGTGGAGTCAGAGAGAAGCCATGTAACCCTGCTGGAGATAGACACTGGAACATTATCAGGTAAGCCACAGCCTCATGGTGATATACAGATTAAGGAGATGGGTTAGTTTAGGATATAAGAGTTATCCAGAAATACACTTAAGCTACTAGACAAATAGTATTGCAAATAATGTGGTTTCTGTGCAATTATTTTGGGAGTCTGGGAATCTGGGAAATAAACATGCTGCCCCTTACAATAAGTGGTGATGAATATGATGGTGGAGATGGATATGATGGTGGTGATGGATATGATGGTGGTGATGGATATGGTGGTGGAGATGGATATGATGGTGGGGATGGATATGGTGGTGGTGGGGATGGATATGATGGTGGGGATGGATATGATGGTGGGGATGGATATGATGGTGGTGATGGATATGATGGTGGAGATGGATATGATGGTGGGGATGGATATGATGGTGGAGATGGATATGATGGTGGGGATGGATATGGTGGTGGTGGGGATGGATATGATGGTGGGGATGGATATGATGGTGGGGATGGATATGATGGTGGTGATGGATATGATGGTGGAGATGGATATGATGGTGGTGATGGATATGATGGTGGAGATGGATATGGTGGTGGAGATGGATATGATGGTGGTGATGGATATGGTGGTGGTGATGGATATGATGGTGGAGATGGATATGATGGTGGAGATGGATATGATGGTGGAGATGGATATGATGGTGGAGATGGATATGATGGTGGGGATGGATATGGTGGTGGAGATGGATATGATGGTGGTGATGGATATGATGGTGGTGATGGATATGATGGTGATGATGGATATGATGGTGGTGATGGATATGGTGGTGGGGATGGATATGATGGTAGGGATGGATATGATGGTGGAGATGGATATGATGGTAGGGATGGATATGATGGTGGGGATGGATATGATGGTGGTGATGGATATGATGGTGGTGATGGATATGGTGGTGGGGATGGATATGATGGTGGTGGTGATGGATATGATGGTGGTGATGGATATGGTGGTGGGGATGGATATGATGGTGGGGATGGATATGATGGTGGTGATGGATATGGTGGTGGGGATGGATATGATGGTGGTGATGGATATGGTGGTGGGGATGGATATGATGGTGGGGATGGATATGATGGTGGTGATGGATATGATGGTGGTGATGGATATGATGGTGGGGATGGATATGATGGTGGTGATGGATATGATGGTGGGGATGGATATGATGGTGGGGATGGATATGATGGTGGGGATGATGGATATGGTGGTGGTGATGGATATGGTGGTGGTGATGGATATGATGGTGGGGATGGATATGGTGGTGGGGATGGATATGATGGTGGTGGTGATGGATATGATGGTGGGGATGGATATGATGGTGGTGATGGATATGATGGTGGAGATGGATATGATGGTGGGGATGGATATGATGGTGGTGGTGATGGATATGATGGTGGGGATGGATATGATGGTGGGGATGGATTTGATGGTGATGATGGATATGATGGTGGGGATGGATATGATGGTGGTGATGGATATGATGGTGGGGATGGATATGATGGTGGGGATGGATATGATGGTGGGGATGGATATGATGGTGGGGATGGATATGATGGTGGGGATGATGGATATGATGGTGGGGATGGATATGATGGTGGTGATGAGGGATATGATGGTGGGGATGGATATGATGGTGGGGATGGATATGATGGTAGGGATGGATATGATGGTGGGGATGGATATGATGGTAGGGATGGATATGATGGTGGGGATGGATATGATGGTGGGGATGATGGATATGGTGGTGATGATGGATATGATGGTGGGGATGGATATGATGGTGGGGATGGATATGATGGTGGGGATGGATATGATGGTGGGGATGATGGATATGATGGTGGGGATGGATATGATGGTGGTGATGATGGATATGATGGTGGGGATGGATATGATGGTGGGGATGATGGATATGGTGGTGGGGATGGATATGATGGTGGGGATGGATATGATGGTGGGGATGGATATGATGGTGGGGATGGATATGATGGTGGTGATGGATATGGTGGTGGGGATGGATATGATGGTGGTGATGGATATGATGGTGGAGATGGATATGATGGTGGGGATGGATATGATGGTGGAGATGGATATGATGGTGGTGATGGATATGATGGTGGGGATGGATATGATGGTGGAGATGGATATGATGGTGGGGATGGATATGATGGTGGTGATGATGGATATGATGGTGGTGATGGATATGATGGTGGGGATGGATATGGTGGTGGTGATGGATATGATGGTGGGGATGGATATGATGGTGGTGGTGATGGATATGATGGTGGGGATGGATATGGTGGTGGGGATGGATATGATGGTGGGGAAGGATATGATGGTGGGGATGGATATGATGGTGGTGATGATGGATATGATGGTGGTGATGGATATGATGGTGGTGGTGATGGATATGATGGTGGTGATGGATATGATGGTGGGGATGGATATGATGGTGGTGGTGATGGATATGATGGTGGTGATGGATATGGTGGTGGGGATGGATATGATGGTGGGGATGGATATGATGGTGGTGATGGATATGGTGGTGGGGATGGATATGATGTTGGTGATGGATATGGTGGTGGGGATGGATATGATGGTGGGGATGGATATGATGGTGGTGATGGATATGATGGTGGTGATGGATATGATGGTGGGGATGGATATGATGGTGGTGATGGATATGATGGTGGGGATGGATATGATGGTGGGGATGGATATGATGGTGGGGATGATGGATATGGTGGTGGTGATGGATATGGTGGTGGTGATGGATATGATGGTGGGGATGGATATGGTGGTGGGGATGGATATGATGGTGGTGGTGATGGATATGATGGTGGGGATGGATATGATGGTGGTGATGGATATGATGGTGGAGATGGATATGATGGTGGGGATGGATATGATGGTGGTGGTGATGGATATGATGGTGGGGATGGATATGATGGTAGGGATGGATTTGATGGTGATGATGGATATGATGGTGGGGATGGATATGATGGTGGTGATGGATATGATGGTGGGGATGGATATGATGGTGGGGATGGATATGATGGTGGGGATGGATATGATGGTGGGGATGGATATGATGGTGGGGATGATGGATATGATCGTGGGGATGGATATGATGGTGGTGATGAGGGATATGATGGTGGGGATGGATATGATGGTGGGGATGGATATGATGGTAGGGATGGATATGATGGTGGGGATGGATATGATGGTAGGGATGGATATGATGGTGGGGATGGATATGATGGTGGGGATGATGGATATGGTGGTGATGATGGATATGATGGTGGGGATGGATATGATGGTGGGGATGGATATGATGGTGGGGATGGATATGATGGTGGGGATGATGGATATGATGGTGGGGATGGATATGATGGTGGTGATGATGGATATGATGGTGGGGATGGATATGATGGTGGGGATGATGGATATGGTGGTGGGGATGGATATGATGGTGGGGATGGATATGATGGTGGGGATGGATATGATGGTGGGGATGGATATGATGGTGGTGATGGATATGGTGGTGGGGATGGATATGATGGTGGTGATGGATATGATGGTGGAGATGGATATGATGGTGGGGATGGATATGATGGTGGAGATGGATATGATGGTGGTGATGGATATGATGGTGGGGATGGATATGATGGTGGAGATGGATATGATGGTGGGGATGGATATGATGGTGGTGATGATGGATATGATGGTGGTGATGGATATGATGGTGGGGATGGATATGGTGGTGGTGATGGATATGATGGTGGGGATGGATATGATGGTGGTGGTGATGGATATGATGGTGGGGATGGATATGGTGGTGGGGATGGATATGATGGTGGGGAAGGATATGATGGTGGGGATGGATATGATGGTGGTGATGATGGATATGATGGTGGTGATGGATATGATGGTGGTGGTGATGGATATGATGGTGGTGATGGATATGATGGTGGGGATGGATATGATGGTGGTGGTGATGGATATGATGGTGGGGATGGATATGATGGTGGTGATGGATATGATGGTAGGGATGGATATGATGGTGGGGATGGATATGATGGTGGGGATGGATATGATGGTGGGGATGGATATGATGGTGGTGATGGATATGATGGTGGGCATGTATATGATGGTGGGGATGGATATGATGGTGGGGATGATGGATATGGTGGTGGTGATGGATATGGTGGTGGGGATGGATATGATGGTGGTGATGGATATGATGGTGGGGATGGATATGATGGTGGAGATGGATATGATGGTGGGGATGGATATGATGGTGGTGATGGATATGATGGTGGGGATGGATATGATGGTGGGGATGTATATGATGGTGGGGATGGATATGATGGTGGGGATGATGGATATGGTGGTGGTGATGGATATGATGGTGGGGATGATGGATATGATGGTGGGGATGGATATGATGGTGGTGATGATGGATATGATGGTGGGGATGGATATGATGGTGGGGATGGATATGATATTGGGGATGGATATGATGGTGGGGATGGATATGATGGTAGGGATGGATATGATGGTGGGGATGGATATGATGGTGGGGATGATGGATATGGTGGTGATGATGGATATGATGGTGGGGATGGATATGATGGTGGGGATGGATATGATGGTGGGGATGGATATGATGGTGGGGATGATGGATATGATGGTGGGGATGGATATGATGGTGGTGATGATGGATATGATGGTGGGGATGGATATGATGGTGGGGATGATGGATATGGTGGTGGGGATGGATATGATGGTGGGGATGGATATGATGGTGGGGATGGATATGATGGTGGGGATGGATATGATGGTGGTGATGGATATGGTGGTGGGGATGGATATGATGGTGGTGATGGATATGATGGTGGAGATGGATATGATGGTGGGGATGGATATGATGGTGGAGATGGATATGATGGTGGTGATGGATATGATGGTGGGGATGGATATGATGGTGGAGATGGATATGATGGTGGGGATGGATATGATGGTGGTGATGATGGATATGATGGTGGTGATGGATATGATGGTGGGGATGGATATGGTGGTGGTGATGGATATGATGGTGGGGATGGATATGATGGTGGTGGTGATGGATATGATGGTGGGGATGGATATGGTGGTGGGGATGGATATGATGGTGGGGAAGGATATGATGGTGGGGATGGATATGATGGTGGTGATGATGGATATGATGGTGGTGATGGATATGATGGTGGTGGTGATGGATATGATGGTGGGGATGGATATGATGGTGGGGATGGATATGATGGTGGTGGTGATGGATATGATGGTGGGGATGGATATGATGGTGGTGATGGATATGATGGTAGGGATGGATATGATGGTGGGGATGGATATGATTGTGGGGATGGATATGATGGTGGGGATGGATATGATGGTGGTGATGGATATGATGGTGGGGATGTATATGATGGTGGGGATGGATATGATGGTGGGGATGATGGATATGGTGGTGGTGATGGATATGGTGGTGGGGATGGATATGATGGTGGAGATGGATATGATGGTAGGGATGGATATGATGGTGGGGATGGATATGATGATGGGGATGGATATGATATTGGGGATGGATATGATGGTGGGGATGGATATGATGGTGGGGATGATGGATATGGTGGTGGTGATGGATATGATGGTGGAGATGGATATGATGGTGGGGATGGATATGGTGGTGGTGATTGATATGGTGGTGGGGATGGATATGATGGTGGTGATGGATATGATGGTGGTGATGGATATGATGGTGGGGATGGATATGATGGTGGTGATGGATATGGTGGTGGGGATGGTTATGATGGTGAAGTGGATGATGATGGTGAAGTGGATGATGATGTTGAAGGGGCAATGATCATGGTGGCAGGGGTACATTTAGAAGATGTAGGAATGGTGTGGTTTCTGGTAGCATCAACTAGAGTTCTTTTTTAGCTCTCTTAGTCTCTTTTTCCCTCTGCTTATCAGATGACATTTGATTTTCCTCCCAGCCGTGTTCTGGTCAGCAGATCCTGGGTACACAGTACCCATCCATTCACCCCGTTTCCTCCTCTGCTGCAGAAGCCCATCAGTCCCTCTTACGTCCTCAGTCAGCCACAGCACCTGCCACCCTTGCCTGGTCACTGACTTTTCTGACCATTATCCTCATCTGCACCAGAACAGGTGGTGCTGCCTGCCTCCTAAGGGCCGTTGGGAGAACTGGATAAACTCTCCGTGTAGGATGCATGATGTTCAGGAGTGCGGATTGCGCTCTTACAGGGAGTCACTTCCAGTGACCAAGGAACACTGGGGAATGTTTATCTTTTTAGTCGGCACATACTATCTGCTTATCATACGCTCTTACCACCACGTTTTCTCTTCCCTCACCGCGGTGACACATCCCTAACACGAGCATCCGGAGGCAGCCTTCGCTTTGGCTCCCCTATGGCACAGTCCACTCCCGCTGGCGGAGCGACTGCAGCTGTGGCGGTGAGATGGGGATGCCGCAGGTCACCTAACGTCTGTGGTGCAGAAGCAGAGTGAGAAGACTTGCGCTGCGCTGGTCAGGGCTGTTCTGTACTAAATCAGCCAGGGGCCAGGCCCGTGGAATTGGCGTTGCCACCATCAGGGAGGCGCTCTTCCTCAGTTAAGCCTTTCTGGAGGCATCGTCGTCACAGACCCTTTCAGAGTTATGTTTCCAAAATGAGTCTAAGCCCTGTCAAGTTGAAGTATGACCACCAGGTGCAACTGAAGTAGTTGGTCACCTGTTGCCATCACCCCATGCCTCCTGTCGTCCTTCTTCCCAATGCAGTTACCTCCTTCATGTGCACCTCCCTCGGTTTCAGTTAAGGTGGGGTCTCGCTAGGTAGCCCTGGCTGACCTGAAACTCGCTCTGTAGAACAGGCTGGCATCAAATTCACTCACAGAGAACAGCCTGCCTCTGCCTCCCAGGTGCTGTAGTTGGACTTTACTTTGGGCCACCAGCTCACAAATAATGACACAGAGACTTATTAACTATAAAAGCTTGACCATTAGCTTAGGCTAGTCACACTAGCTCTTAGGACTTAAATTAACCCATATTTTTATTCAGTGTTCTACCACGTGACTGTTACCTCGCTTCCCTCCTGTGTGTCTGACTCATTCCACATATTGGTGGCATCTCCTGTGCCCCCGTATCCTTCTCTGCCCAGAACTCCCACCTAGCTCTCCTGCCTAGCTATAGGCCATTTAGTTATTAAACCAATCAGAAGGAGGCTTATGCAGAGACACAACTTTACGGAGTAAACAAATATTCCTCAACATCACTCTCAGCCTGTCTTCATGTTTTTAAATGTTAGAGTTCACATGTGAGAGGAAATCAGTGGTTGTTGTCTTTCGGAATCTGACATATTTTGCACAACATGATGCTCTTCAGTCCTGCTGAATTCTCTGAAAATGTCATAATCTTGTTCTTCAAGACCAAATATAAACTCCACTGTGGGCCGGGCGGTGGTGGTTCACACCTTTAATTCTAGCACTTGGGAGGCAGAGGCAGGTAGATCTCTGTGAGTTCAAGGCCAGCCTGGTCTACAAGAACTAGTTCTAGGACAGGATTCAAAGAGAAGCCCTGCCTTGACACAAACAAACAAACAAACACTACATTGTGTCCCTGCACCAATTCTCTTCAGTACTTGAGCCTTTGCTTTTCATAATCTAAGTATCCCTTTGGAACTGAGGGAAGTAGGGAGGGAGAGGGAGAGAAGGAAGGAAGAAGGAAGGAAAAGAGGGAGAAATCAGCATAGGCAGGGCGACAAACAGCAACATGTCATACTTGTAAATAGCCAACAGATGGCGCCCAAGCCCATTTAAGACGCTGTGCGCACAGTGGTCCAGGCTGCCAAAGTGGTGAGATTGTTGCCAGGATAATTCTGCTCCTGAAGTTTGCTGCAGAGCTGTAGAGCGCTGAGCACACTGACTTCTCGAGCGCTCTGCTCCCTGAGCCTTCTCAGTTGTGTGACCCACCTAAGTCTCCTGCTCTTTCTAGGATTTCTTTGTGGAACAGGAAAGGGCAGGTCAGGTCTCTCCAGGGTGACCCTCTACTCCCACCCACATCCTGTGTAGAAATTCCTGGGTGAGGAACGAAGACCCCACTCTCAGTGAGATCCTCCCTGCTGTGATCCACAGCATCTCCAACAGCTGGTGCCCGGGCTGGTGAGGGTCTGATCAAATGCAAGCCTTGGTTCTCCACCCCAAATCCCTACTGTACTACATATCCCAGGCTCACCCCCCCCCCACAACGTCCCATCCCTCTTACCTTGGAAAGGGTCCCGTGAGGGCCCACAGACTCTGTCCACCCCCACTGTAAATATGTTTGACAGTAGCCAATGGGTTGGGCCCAGGTTCTTCCTGTCTGCACCTCACCTCCAAGCTTGCCCAACGCCACTCCCCAGTTCCCCGAGAACGGGCTGGGTGTCTGAGGAGGCCAAGCTAGTGTCTTGGCCAGTGGGATACCAGCCCAAGATCACCAACCACCCTCTCACTATCCTCCCACTTGTAATTAACTCTAAGCCAGGCCAAGCTGGGGCCTTGCCCACCATCCACTGATCCCAGAAGAGGGTGAAGCCAACTTCCTGAGGTTATAGCTGGCTGCTCTGCTCATGACTGTCCATAAAACACCCTTTTCCTAGCTCTTCATCCCTTGAAGAAGGACCGGGAAACTCCAGCGGTTCTGAATCTGTTGCCATCAGCTTCCCGTTATGTGGCCTGGAGAAAGTCACTTCCACATCCTCTCTGACTCCCAAACTCCCTTTTCCCCAAGGGGACCTCCAGGGTTTGGTGAGGTAGCACATGCCAACACCTAGTGTATTGTGTGCCATTGGCAGATTCTCTCTCATTCTTTCAAGTGTTTCCAAATAAAGAAATGGATATTTCTTTTGTGGGATCCAAGGTTCCTCAACCCGATTCCAGCTCCCCAGGTCTGTACCCTTTGCTATTCTGGGAAACATCCAGCTTTTTTTGGGTGTGACATCATTGCCCCCACCTATGTTTTCCCCTCTCTCCTCAGTTTCAGGAGGTGAATGATCATCAGGGCCTTTCGGGGGCTCCAGCATTTGCCAAATGTGTGATAGTTTCTCCTGGTCCAGTGTCCCAATGATAGCTTCTCCTGGTCCCATTGATAGCGTCTCCTGGTCCCATTGATAGCTTCTCCTGGTCCAGTTCCCATCGATGGCTTCTCCTGGTTCAGGTCCCATTGATAGCTTCTTCTGGTTCAGGTCCCATTGATAGCTTCTTCTAGTTCAGGTCCCATTGATAGCTTCTCCTGGTCCCATCAATAGCTTCTCCTGGTCCCATCAATAGCTTCTCCTGGTCCCATTGATAGCGTCTCCTGGTCCCATTGATAGCTTCTCCTGGTCCAGTTCCCATCGATGGCTTCTCCTGGTTCAGGTCCCCATTGATAGCGTCTCCTGGTCCCATTGATAGCTTCTCCTGGTTCTGTTCCCCGTTGATAGCTTCTTCTGGTTCGGTTCCCCATGTGGTGGAAGCAGGCTCAGGATCACTCCCATCTGTGCCCCTGTGTCTTCCACCTCCCATGTTCTAGCTGTACCTCCCTCTTTTCCTCTGCCTGTGTTCTTCTGTATTAAAGTGCCTTCCTTGTTGACTGGCAATGAGACCCTGTTACCCTGCTCTAAACGTTCTGGGTGTCAGCTTAAAAAAAAAAATCTGTTCTCTAACCCTTTAAGGTTGCATGTGGGTGGGGAAACTGAGGCATAAGGAGATTTAAGTAGGTTTAAGGTCATGCTACAAATCAGTGGTACAGCCAAGGTTTCAGTCCAGGTAAACTGGCTTCAAATTCTGAGATTTGGGGGAGCTAAGGCAAAAAATTGTAATCCCAGAATGTGGGAGGCAGGAGGCAAGAGGCAGGAGGATTGCCATGAGTTTGAGTCCAGCCTGTACTACATAAGGCATACCAGATCACCCTAGGCCACAGTGTGAGGCCCTGCCTGGGACACCGAAGGCATTGGGTGTAGTGATGCAAAGCTGAGGCTAGACCGCTCTACAGTCCAGATCCTGACTGAACAACAGCTGATAAGCAGATAATAAAATCAAGAAGTCCAAGGAGAGCAAACGCTCTGGGGATTCATCCTAAGCACAGATCACTCCCCCACTTCCTGGTCGGTGCTACCAGGCTGACCAGGAGCTGCCACTCCTGTAGATTGTCACTCAAGGAACTCAGCCCTGGTCCAGCCAGGGCTGGCTGCTGCTAGAACAGCAGCTGAAATGCTGCCACCTGGTGATCACATTCGGAACTGCACCATTCCACTTTGGTCGGTTCGTTGTTTTTTTGTTGTTTGTTTTTGTTCCATTTGCACTGTCAGGCCTGATCTCAGTAAAATTAAGATCTAGCCCCACCATTGAGCCACCCAGACTCTCTGGTAACCACCTGCAAGAGTGCAGGTGCTTACCACACCCACCCGATCCTCTGCACAGCTCCAGCCCTGACACCTGCCCACTTCTCCAGGGCATGAGACACTCCCTCCCAGCCTCTGGTGAACCTTCTGGCTCCTTCCTAGCCAGTGTCTAAGCCATTTCCTGGGGTGGAGACACTGTCCTGGCCCACCTATAGAATCTGGGCTGGCACCGCACCAGCCATCCCATTGTCAACCTTTCCTCTTCCCTTACAGAACCACACAGCACTGGGCTTCTCTCTACGGCTCACATGCACCAGGTTGGTGCCTGACCCAGGGCCCTTGCACTGCCTGTCTTCTCCAATGTCATTTATTTAATAAGTGTATTTTATATCATTTACGTATGTGTGTGCACAGGTGTGTGTGTGTGCACAGGTGTGTGTGCATACACACCTGTGTGCACCCACATGTGCAACAGTCAGAGGACATAGTTTTCTCCTTGCACCATGTGGATCAGCCACAAACAGATTTGCCAGTGCATGACTGTTATTGATTCCTTTGGTTGGTCTTGAACCTGGCATGGTCCCAGTCCCCAACCACGCCTACTAATTGACTGGATGGATGGAAGAGGGAAAGAAGGAAGGGATACGTGAAGGAATAGGAACAATGAAAGGAAGAATGAAAGGGGAGGGGAGAGAAAGGGAGGGAGAGAAGGGAGGAAGAGGAAGGGAGAATAGAAAGGGGTAGGAAGGAAGGAGAGAGAGGAAGCAGAAGATGAAGGAAGGAAGGGAAAAAGGAAGGTCATTTTTCTCTCCTTGAAATCCATTAACCCAGCTAATCAGAGATGGCTCCCAGACCTGATGACCCATCAGACAGAAAATAGAGATTCCCAGGCCCTCACCTTTAGACCATAGTGTGTGTAGATGGTACAGGTGTGAAGACAGGAGGGACATGATCAGGCTGTGTGGTTTCTGAAGTGCACACCCCCATCCCTCAGATGAGGAAGCTGAGGCCAGAGGATGGCAAGGGACCTGTTCCAGGTCCTGCAGTCCACGTGGCTTCTCTGCTTTCCCTCTTGTTCTCTGCTCCATCTTTGTTGGACACTGGGGAGGGGCTGCCCAGGTGCTGGCCGTGTTTGACGTGGTGGGACTGAGGACAGTTGGCTTTGGATGACTCTGACATGAAGAGACAACACAAGGTTTGTACCCAAACCCTGCCTAGCAGCACCCTGAGACAAGGCACACAGAAGGTCACAGAGGGCCAGCCTGTTAGGTCAGCTACTGGCCCAGTAAGAGCAGTGACTGAGGAGGCTGGTATTGAAGTGGGGTCTGGAGAGAACCATGGGTCCTATGGGGCCTACTGGGTCATGAGAAGGGGACCAGAGCCAAAGACGTAGATTTCTTTGTCCGAAGGCCTGGGCTAAGACCCAGAACTCTGCCGCGGCCACCCTGGCTCTGAACCACTCCCAACCGTTGCCATCACCATCCTTAGTGTCTTCACCCTCTTTGCCCCTCTGCAAACCAGGGTGCACCTGGTGCTTGATGTACCATCTGGTCCAGCGAGGGCTGGGAAGGTGCTGATGGCCGGTGTTTTAGGGTAGGTGCTTCTAGATGTCCCTGCCCAAGGGCAAGGGCAAGGCCCCTGGGCATCTGTTCACACATTTCTTGAAAATCATTTCTATGGGTGTCTTTGCTTGGTTTTTTTTTTTTTTTGAGATAAGGTTTCTTTGTGTGTAGTGCTGGCTGTTCTGGAACTCACTCTGTAGTCCGGGCTGGCCTAGAGCTCACAGAGATCCTCCTGCCTCTGCCTCTTGGGTGCTGGAGACTAAAGGCATGTGTCACCATGCCTGGCGTTTTACAGATGTCTAATAAAAAGATCTGCTGTCCTCCTTTGGGTTGGACGGAAGAGGTAGGATTGTGGTCGTGAACTCAGACTCCCAGGACTGACCACGCTGCCATGACCACACCCTTTTGGGGGACAGAACTGGTATGTAAATCTCACATCCCACAGTGGCCTGGAGTACCTCTGCTTGCTGACTTGAGAACTGGAAATTAATTCACATGGGCTGAGTGACTTGGGGTTGAGTTGTCACTAGAAGACTCTGGACTGAACCTGGGACTCAATTTTCCCCTTTGTAGAATGGGTTGTATTCTATAAAGTCAAAGGAAGTCAGTGTCAACACCCTGATTCAGTCTACTGTGGTCTCTGATTTGTCAGGTGCAGCTTTTGTCTGGGAACATCTGAGGACAAGGATGTCATGCCTCCCTTCCTGTACACTTCGGAGATGGAGTTCTGAAAGCATAGCTCACTCTTTCTCAGGACCTGCTGTGGGAGGGTTTAGTCTAGCCATAGAACAGCCAACTGTTAAATGTGCCAATTTTCCTTAAGAATCTGGAGGTGGCAGAAAGCAGCAGGGAAGGGGTGGACGGGGCTGCTGGACAATCGTGGGTGGCGGTGCTCAGTGAGGCTGCCGACATGCACTGCTGAGTGTGTGAGGAAACTGCTTTGAGGTCCTTCCCACTTCATCTACCCTCCTCAGGGTCTCAGAACCCTGGGACAGCTGGGCGCTTTCCCCAGGGAGTAGCCATTAGCACCTTCTCTGTGACTTCTGGGATGACAGGGGAGGTGTCCATCATGGAGAAGGACGCTGTCCTTGTTTAGAAGCAATATCAAGGCACAGATGTGTGGACAACAGCAGCTGGAGAGAAGACCTACTGGCTAAGAGCACTTGTAACTCTTTCAGAGGGCGTGGGTTCAATTCCTAGCACCTACACTGAGTTTTGTCTGGTTTGCAACTCCAGTTCCAGGGGACCTAACGCCCTGTTCTGGGCTCTGTAGGCACTAGGCATATATGTGGTACACAGATAGAAATGCAGACAAAACACTCACACATAAAATAAAGTAAATATTAAAAAGGCAAAATGTGGTCAAGAGCAATATGGTGACCAAGCCTGGAACCATGGGCTGGCTGCGTAGGTCATATCATAAGCCACGTGAACCCAAGGGATGGCTGTGGCCAGTCAGTTACATCTTGAACAAAGCTAGGTACAGTAAAACCAAGGTGGGTATCACAATAGTTCAGCCGTAGGGGTGCCCAGAACCTTTTGATTCTCAGCTTTTGCAAAGCTAGGCCAATCTCTGAGCACAGGGATATGATGGTTCTCTTAGGTCAGCAGGAATCTCTGCAGAGCCCAGGAGAGGGCACTGGCTGCTGCTCTGTCTTAGGGAAAGATGAGCTGGAGCGACATTAGGGTCCCAACGGGACACAGGGAAAGAAATCTTCTCGTCTGTTCTTCTATAGCCAGAGAGGGGTAACAGTTTGTAGAAGCAGCTGGCAGGTGGATGGGCTCACAGACTTCAAGCCCTGTCTCTGGCTGTCTCCGACTTCATGGGTGGAGGGAGAAAGCGGCTGTGAACTCTAAGTCACCCTGGCCTGACTAACGTGCAGTCTTAGAACGTCCCCTCCCAACCCCAGCCTTACTGTCTGAACTGCCTCCAACCCAGCCAATTCTCCCCATCCCTGGGGAACCCCCCTTATATTCAGCACAGTGCAGAAAGGGACGCCTGTGAGAAATCCTTCACACTGAGTGACCAAGAAGCCCCAGGAATTGGGGTGCAGAGGCCTGATGCATAGGTGCTAGGTGTCTGGTAGATCTTCCAGGTGACAAAGAGAGATGGGTTTGGAGGCAGAACCTATGTAGGCACAATCATGTATGAGACATGGCCAGGACATACTGAGGAAAGGTTGCTGCCCAGCCATGCCTGCTACAGCTGGCTGCAGTTTCGAGGACATCTGGGGTGGTGGCCTCTGCCTGGGGCCTCTGTCTTCCCAACAGGGGAGCCCAAGAACTCCTCCTGGATGTTCATCTGGGAAAGAATCCGCCCCAGCCCCTGCCACTCCACCAGGGCATCTGAGACTTTTCTTTCGGATTCAGGAAGTGCCCCCACAATAAAGCCTTCATCGGCATATTAAATCACCTCTTCGGGGTTTTAAGTGCATTCTGGGAAGAGATTTATCTATGGCTGTCACTGCTGTTAAAGCCAAGCATTGGGAAAGGGGAGAGACAGGGAAAAACTCCCAGAGCATGGGCAGGCTGAATGCCCACAGGCAGATTCCAAGGTCAGTTTCAACTGCTAGGCTGCACTTTCTCTCCAGTTAAGGAAGATGCTAGAGACTCTCGCCACCCTGATGCCAACACCCCGGAAAGACAGTCCAGGCCACTCTCCAAGGACTAGAGGTCAGAGGAAGACTTTATCTGCCAGAGCCCCGCCGGGCTTTCAGGTCAGACCCAGAGACCCCCACCTAGTTCAAGTCTCACAACATCTCTTGGAGGAGGAAGGACCCTACATTTATAGGTGAAAGCTAAGGTCTGGGGAGGTGACTAGGTGACTAGGTGACAGTTAGGGTGAGGTCCAAACCTCTTAGCAAAGAAACAGGAAGTAGAAGCCATCTGTTTGTATAGATGAGAACAGGACTTGGGGGCGGGGAGCTGGGGATCTCCCAACTCTAGCCCTTCCCCATCACCTGTAGTTTCAAAGATTTACTCCCTCTCTCACCCCTTTCTTTTATCAGCAGATACTTGTGGAGAATGGCCTCAAGGGGTAAAAACTCTTACTACCAAATCCGATGTCTCGAGTTCCATCTTTGGGGTCTCCATGGTGGAAGAAGGGAACTGATCCTTGCAAGCTGTCTCCTCCGTAAATACACCATATTACACACACACACACACACACACACACACACACACACACACACACACCACACACACACACTAAATGTAATTTAGAAGATTCTCCAAGACTTGTGCTAGTAAGTTGGTAGGGTAACATAGATAGCATGCTTGGGAAAGTAGGAGCCAGGTCCCAGCCTCACTGATATTTTTTTGGGGGGGGGGGATCCACCACTTTCTTTGTTACCCGAGGGTTTTGCGTCACTGGAGCAAGGCCAGTTCAGCCTCAAAATCATTTTCACCCACAAGGAGCAGCCCAGACAGTACTGGGACCTTTGTGGGCCTCTCCCATCTTCCTTCCCTGCCCCCTCAGCCCTGGCCTCTGGCCCCTATTCTCCTGGTACCAGCTCAGCAGGGACAGGCCGGGAGGCAAGGAAGCCCCCAGGGAGCCTGGGTCAGCCAGAGGAACGGTTAGGGTGGGGGTAGCGGGTACTGAAGAGGTGTGTTTTGAAATCTGTTTCCTTTTGGCCACGCTTGAACTTCTAAGCTGCTAGGTTTGACTGACAGGCGGGAAAGGAGCCCCGGGGCAGAGATGGAGGGGCTCTGCAGGGGCTGGGCTGTGGCTGCATCCCCTGCCTTCTTGGTCTCCAGCTCTCGGTGTGGGAGGAGGGGCCCTGGGTCTTAAGTCACCCCGCTGGGGGAAGGAGGGTGGGGTGGGGCTCCTGGAATCAGAAGCAGAAGATTCAGGACTTGTAGCTGGTCTCAGCTGCTTAGAGCCCCTTGGAAGGCTAAGCTCCGCAGCACCACCCCTGCGAGGGCAAGCAGCTTTTATTGTGTTCCCATCTGTCCTACAAATACGTCTGTGAAATGAACTAATCTTTGCAAGAAGCACACAGCCGAGGTCCTTCCCCTATAAATACCCGCTGCCCTTCTCAAGTCAGTGCCTAGGTGAGCCCAGGACCAGCCCTCACCAAGTTCAGCTCTTCTCTGTCCTTGCTAGGTAGCTCAGGGCCACTCCTATTAAACTACACTTCCCAGGCTCCCTGTCCACCAGCTTCCTGTCAGCTTTGGCCAATGGGAAGAACTGGTTGGAGATTAACAGTCTGTAAGAAAAGGGGTCCCAGGGTCTTCTTTTCACCTCTCCCTGGGGCTTGGAGGGTCACCTCCATGGTTCAGCTCAGAAAGGAAGCCTCTGCCTGATGGTGACTTCAGTGTCTTGTCCCTCCAGTGCCAGGATGTCACAAGTCTCTGTGGCAGTTGGTCCCTGAGTGCCACCCCATCCCTAACAGACCCCTCAGCTACTCTAGATGAGTGAGTGTCCTGCAGCGAACCCTGTTTGCGGAGACCTCTGGTGTGAACTCTGACTGACCAGCAGATCAGATACCCCTAAGTGCCTCTTCTCCTGCCTCCCCCACATTTTCCCTGGCACCATTTCCCTGGCTTTCTCACTTCACTCTCTCTGTGCCTCTCTGGATTTGAAAGGGAAAAGATTTCCTTCTTTTAGGGCCTGGACATGCTGCCTCTGGCCTGCTGTACCATCTCTCCTAAATGTTCTTCTATCGCAAGGCCTGATTATGAACCCCACAGGTATGAACCTTCTTCTTCCTTAAGGTTAATTTCCTGTCAGCTCCTTTGCTGAACCTACTGCTTCTGGTTCTAATGCAATTAATTGTGATATGTACTCAAGAGACGCACTGATGGTAGTGAGTGCCATGAGCACATCTGTGTGAGGACCTCCGTGAGCACACCTGTGTGAGGACCTCTGAGAGCACACCTGTGTGAGCACACCTGTTGAGGACCTCTGTGAGCACACCTGTGTGAGGACCTCTGAGAGCACACCTGTCGAGGACCTCCGTGAGCACACCTGTGTGAGGACCTCTGAGAGCACACCTGTGTGAGCACACCTGTTGAGGACCTCGGTGAGCACACCTGTGTGAGGACCTCTGAGAGCACACCTGTTGAGGACCTCTGTGAGCACACCTGTGTGAGCACACCTGTTGAGGACCTCCGTGAGCACACCTGTGTGAGGACCTCTGAGAGCACACCTGTGTGAGCACACCTGTTGAGGACCTCGGTGAGCACACCTGTGTGAGGACCTCTGAGAGCACACCTGTTGAGGACCTCTGTGAGCACACCTGTGTGAGCACACCTGTTGAGGACCTCTGTGAGCACACCTGTGTGAGGACCTCTGTGAACACATCTGTGTGAGGACCTCTGTGAGCACACCAGTTGAGGACCTGTGTGAGCACACCTGTGTGAAGACCTCCGTGAGCACACCTGTTCAGGATCTCTGTGAGCACACCTGTGGGAAACCAGGTGGAAGCATACCTGCGAGTGCACCTGTGAGTAGCTTTCTTTGTGCTTAGAGTCCCTGTTGTGTGAAAGAAATTTTGACAAGGGGCAACCCCCCAGGCCGCAAGGCCCCTAGTAACTCAGTTGGATATGTTTGTCATCTCTGCCTGTCCTTTTTTTCCTACTTCTCTTAAAGTTACAGAGGGTAACTTTTGTCATGTCCAGGTTCTAGAATCCTGGAACAGCAAATGGGACGAGGGACACGGGGAAAATTTGAGACACATAGATAAGGCGGAAAGGAAAGCCACTCCTGAGAATGGAAGTGGACTAGAGTCAGCTGGGTCTGAGCCCTGGACCCTTTAAGGGTTACTTTTGTAGGTTCTTTTTGCTCTCACTAGGTTATCGTGGGGTTTTCTCAAGTGTCTTTTTGACTGCTTTGGAGCCTGGTGGGAAGGGTTTAGTCTTTCTCTGAGAACTGGCTTATTTCAAGGTGATCTTTTGTTGTTAAGATTTATGTATTTTTATTTTATGTGTGTAAGTGTTTGCCTACTGTGTGCATCACGTGTGCCCAGAGCCCCAAAGGCACTGGAGTTACAAGTGGTTGTGAGCCATCTGACAGGGTGCTGTGAGGTGAACCCAGGTCCTACGCAAGAGAGGCAAGCCACCTTCCAGGCCATCAACCTTGATGTCTCTCCTGCCGCCACCTACTGTCTGCAACTGACATTTCTCAGAAGTAGCAATCTGCCTAGACAGGGACAGGATGTCCCAGGGCCACTGGACCAGGGGACACGAGGTCACCTCGTCCTGGAGTGAATTCCGGGGCCGCCTCTGCCCTGAAGAATCTTCCCCATCACAGCTCAGCTGCTGACTCTGCACGCCCCTGTCCTTCAGCTTCCTCCAGTTCAGGGCAGAGGCAGCTTTAGAAACCGCAGAGCTGGGCCCACTGCCAGAGCCTGCGCCTCAGCGACCCCTTCCCTGGACCTAGTTCCTGAAACTGCTGTGCCTCTGGGGAGGTTTGCTCAGCCCTCCTGGGCTGGGTGTGGTGTCTTACATGTGTCTGCAATCATCTGAAGTAGGTCTCCTGGGTGGAATAAGGTTAAGGACGAATAGTGGCCCTAACCCTCACTGAAAGTCACCCCTAAAATTCATCACCATCCTGTGGGTGTATCCTGATGCTTCAGAGGGCATAGGTATATGGGAATTTGGAAGTTCTTGAAGTGCAGGAGACCTTCCAGCGTAGAGCAGTCCCTGGGGCCCTGGAACAGAATCAGTGGCTTTCTCGAGCGGTGCCACCCAGGCAGGGATAGAAAATCAGGCCCAGAGAAAGCAGGGAGGCAAGACTCCAGACAAAATACCCACGCTGGCCGAGAGGGCGTGGATTGCTCAGCTCAGAGGCTGCTGAGAAGCTGAGGGGCCGGGGGCTCAGGGATATGGGAGCCAGCCTGGAAATGGGTGAAGGGAAGAAGACCTGCTTGTGCCTTCCT
Source organism: Microtus pennsylvanicus (assembly GCF_037038515.1). Lineage (NCBI taxonomy): Eukaryota > Metazoa > Chordata > Mammalia > Rodentia > Cricetidae > Microtus > Microtus pennsylvanicus. Next base: position 70,784,366 of record NC_134580.1, read on the forward strand.
AAGCTTGTGGGGACACCCAGCCTGAGGAGGGGCATGGTTCGTTTGAGCAAGGACCTTTCGATTTCATACCCACCATTTACCCACCGTTCTCCATGGCAGACAGCCAGAAGTGGGTCAACACCTCCAAGTCTTAGCCTGGCTGCTTGAAGGAGCTCAGCCCAGTTGCTGAATTTATTAAAGCCTCAGGAATCCCAAGAGACAAGCACTGTGCTCACACACTTCAAAGATGAGCAGTGTGAGGGTCAGGTAGTGTTAAAAAGCTCTGTGTCAGGCAGATCTAGGAGTCTGGGGAAAGCGACCCTTGTGCAGGTATCCCCAGGGCGGCTTACCATGGGCAGCCATGTGAGAATATTAACAGGGACCTAGCAGATCCGATGCCATCCTGAGCTCTTCTGCACTCCTTTTCGGGTTCTTCCATTGCCACCATTGGGGCCCAGTTTGAACTCGGTTCCTTTTTTGGGAGCCCCTCCCCGAGTCCTGGCTAGGCTGGGTTTCTCTCTGTCCCCAGCAGTACTGCATTCCCTTAGGGTAGCCTCCCTCATTCATCCCTCAGCCAATGTGCTGGGAGTACTCAAGAGCTTGCTAGGGCCTGGAGAGTGAGGACATGGCCCCAGCTCCAGCCTCTAGTGTATTAGCTGCTTTCCCACCCCAGCTCCAGCCTCTAGTGTATTAGCTGCTTTCCTGCTGCTGTCACCAAAATACCTGATAGAATATAAGACCACATCATGGTTTCCGAAGCTCAGCTCATCACTGGGAATGGCTTTGTCAGAGGTAGCCATAGCTGTGAGGCTGAAGCTGTTCACATTCCAGTGGGCTTGAAGCAGAGACGGAGCCAGGATCCAGGAGCAGGTCTGCCCTAGTTAACCATCTCCTCCTCCCAAAAGGGCTACAACTTCTGAAACTGGTGCCACCAGCTGCATAAAGCGACCAAAGCATGAGGCCGTGGCAAACATTTCAAATTCAAACCCTAACCAAGATTGAAGAAAATACACAGGAATACACAGTTGGGTACCAACAATACTGCTTTTTAGGGGGGAAAAAAGGAAAGACAACGAAGACTGGTAATAGTTTAAAGTTCTTGGGGAGTAACTTGGAGGGGGTAACATCTGAGCAGAGGAACTTAGCACAGTATGAGGGTATTGTCTGTCTCTCCCACTGGGATGCTATCATCTCCATCACCACCACCATCATCACCATCATCATCATCATCACCCCTAGCACCACCATCATCATCATCACCATCATCATCATTATCACTGTCACCCCTACCACCATCATCATCACCATCATCATCATCACCATCATCATCATCATCATCACCATCATCATCACCCCTACCTCCATCATCATCAACATCATCATCATCATCATCATCATCATCATCACCCCTACCACCATCATCATCACCATCATCATCATCACCATCACCCCTACCATCATCACCATCATCATCATCATCATCATCACCACCACCATCATCATCACCATCATCATCATCATCATCACCATCACCCCTACCATCATCACCATCATCATCATTATCACTGTCACCACTACCACCATCACTATCACCATCATCACTGTCATCATCATCATAATCATCACCATCACCACCATCATCAGCAGTTAAGGGGAGGGTAAAGGAGAAGGCAGCCATGTGTGGAGTTGAGAGGACAACATCGAGGAATCAGCTCTCTCTCTCTCTCTCTCTCTCTCTCTCTCTCTCTCTCTCTCTCTCTCTCTCTCTCATGTTTCTGGAATCTAATGTAGATCATAAGACTTGCGCAGCAAGCCCTAAGCACTTTAGCCTCTAAGCCATCTTGCTGTCTTTGATGTTTTTATTGTTGTTTTGTTTAGTTTTGGAGACAAGGTCTTGTGTTTCCAAGGCTGGCCTCAAACCCCCGAGATAGCCAGGGATGATCTTGAACTTCTGCTTCTCCTGCCTCTACCTCCCCACTACAGGTGTGAGCTACTTATAACCCCCAGATGGGGGTTGAACCCAGGACCTTGTCTATGCTAGGCAAGCAAGCATACTAACAGCTGAACTGAAATCCCAGCCCTTCCTCCTGGGCCACTGTCCTTCATAAGGAAACTATTGCCATGTTTAGAACAATGTCTGCATAGATGCTGGACAAGCAGCCCCACACACTAGCTGAAGGAGTGACTGGAGGAGTAGTTGAGGTGGAACATCTTTGAGGTTCTGCCTGAGGGTCCTTCCAGTTCTAATGGAAAGGGCCAGGCCCCCAACTGCAATCAATGTTATAGCAACCACGCACATCTGCAGCCGAGCCTACCCCAAAAAGAAGGGAAGGGAACAACTAGAGAGCCCAGGGAAGAGGACAGATCTCTCGAGAGCACAGTCACCTGCACCTTGTGGCCTGGCAGTGCATACCCTGGAGTCTTCTGTCTATAAAGTAGGCTGATGGACTTCTGTGGAGCCTCTCAGCGCGGCTATGGGGACCATGAAGGAAGACCTTCAAGAGCCACAATGCAGTCCCCCAAAGGATGGGCAGTGGGTGGGTGGACAGCAGAAAAACATCAGCAGAGCAGAGGAAATCTCCCAGGTTTCCTGATTTTCTCCCCCAGGCTTGGGATTAGCAAAATACTCATTCCCTTTTGTGTTTTGGATTCAGACACATTATGTTCAAATCCTGGCTAACAACGCTGCTGTATAAAAAGTAAGATGCCAAGCCACCAATGCAGACTCGAGAATGAGACCAATTAACATCCCCAAGTCTGGGTGTCAAGAAGAAAAGTGCTCCCCTTCCTCAGAGGATCTCTGTGGTCACTTGGAAAGAGGTTGGCAAGGACAAGAAGGAAGAAGAGGGCCCTTACTCTGCAAAGGAAGCCTCAGCAGTGCCCCGGCCACATGATGGGTGAGACTTCGCTCCGGTGCCCTGTACTGCAGACTCTTGGTCCTCGTGGGCTCAGACAAGGCTCTGACAAAGCCGAGCCAGCAGACACCTGCATCTTCTACACAGGCCTCCTGCAAGCCCAGATCTGAGGTGGGAGAGCCCGGCTGTGCTCCTCAGCGGGTGACCCTAGTCCCCACTGCCCCAGGACCTGATCTGATTCGCCTCCCAAAGGGTCTGTCCCTCTGTGGACATCACTCTGAAGGAACTCAGGGCAGGAGGCAGCCCGGTTGCCACGAGACCCTCTCTTGCATCCTAGGCTCCCCAGGCTTTTAACGAAGCCATAAATCCCAGGCCCTGCACATGTCCCAGTGCCTGGACAGAGGACTGCATCTCAGGCTGGCTGACTGGTGGGGATGGCGCCCTGACACCCCATCACTCATCTCCTGCACCCTGCGGCCCCCTCCTGGGCAGCAGCCCATCCATCTTGGCCGGAGACTTTCAAGTCCAGCTGAGGCCTCTCTGCTTAGTGTTAAGATGAGCCTGGCTCACGCGGACTGGTCTTATTTATCTTTTGGTGGGTCCCTTTGTGGCCATCACTCTGCAGGGCGGCCTGATTCTCAGCCCAGCCCTCCAGAATGCAAACCTCCTCCACCTTCCTTTCCACCCCCACCTGGTGGGATCCAGCCAAAACCTGCAGCCCTGGTGGATCTGTCTTAGTCAACAGAATCTCTGGCCAGGCTTCATCTGGTGCTGTGGCCCTGCAGCCTGGAAACAAAACTTAGTGCCTCCAGAAACACAGGATCATAGGAGCCACCTTACTGGGGACAGAACTAACTAATAAAAAAATTAAAGGCTAATTTGAATCTACCCTATCCTCTCCACCCAAGATTCAAGGGCCTCTCCAGCCCCTCCCCCTCATTCTCCAGGGCAGGACTTACCAACTCTGCAGGTCCATCAGAGGTAGTAATCATAGGAGTTTGAAGGGCAGTGAGCATTACTTGGAGAGCTGGGCCCACCTGGATCCTTGCCTGACTCGGCTCCCTGTTGCCTGGACCTGCTGGGTGTTATCAAAGACGGCATCCAGTCAGCAGGTATAGAACCACCAGGGTTAGGTTAAGAACTGGTCTCTAGGCTTGTCTGTTCCTTTTCAAGATAGCATCCGGGCTTGCCGACCCTCCCTAGTCTGGTGACCAAGAGCAATAAACACAACTTTCAGTATTGGGTGAGAGGGAGGACAAGCAAAGACTTCTAGGATCTTCCTGGCCAAGGATCCTCCCTTGTGCCATGTCCCTTGCTAGGCGGAAGACAGGCTTGTGTGTACCCCTTCCCACCCACAGCTGAGATCTGGGTGAACACCCTTCACAAGTGGTCTGTAAAGAAGGAAAGTCACTCACTCCCGATAGTAGAGGATACGTGTGACGGAGACCAGAGTGGAAACCCACGGGCTTAGCTGATCCCTCTGATCCCTCTTGGCGAGCTCCTCTCCCCAGCTGCCACACCCAGGACATGAAGGGGTTAAAAAGCACCAGCAGCCGAGCCCTAGCTCAGAGCAGCTTCTGGGGGCTCCCTGCATTTCTTTCTTCCTCCTCCTCCTTCCCCTCCCCCACATGTCACTGGCCATAATTCATGTGCTTATTATAATCATGACCATATGTTTAATGGCCTCTAATAAAACCACTGCTAACCTGGCTCCTGCTCCTGAGTCTCTGGGCACCGCAGTCCTGGGCAGTCCCAGGCTACTTCAATGATTCCTCATAGGGTCACTGACTAGAGGGACAGGAGCCAGGGCCGGAGAGTGGAGTCGGCCATTCGCTTTGTGCTTATTCATCCATCCATTCATCTCTATCAGACACCTGTGCCTCATCACCTGAAAGGCGAGAGTGTGGAGCCCAGTGAGTCTCCGCCTCCACCCTTACAGACCTGGTGGCACAGGCAGCTGTCTCACAAAGAGGTCACTTGATGACCACAACCTATCCCAGAGGAGTTTCAGGGTAGGAATGTCCAGCTGGACTAGGTTTGATTTGTAAGACACGCCGGCATAGACGGAGCCTTCAGTAGGTCAACCGTGAACACCAGTGAGTGAGTGGCTGGCTCAGTGGTTGGGTGTGTTGTGGACACAGCCCAAAAAGGACTTTCCTAAAGAATAAAGGCTCAGTTCTAAAATAACGGCCCACAAGTGGTGTGCCCAAGAGAGCCCAGAGGGTACAAGAGCAGAAAAATGAACTTCTGGTTTTTGTTTGTTTGTTTGTTGTTGTTGTTGTTTTCCATCATGCAAGCAAGGCGAGGGTGCGGTTCCGGCACCGCCTGCGAGCGCTAGACAGAAGCTGGGTGTGGAAGAGCTCAGATAGGCCATGCATGTAGTGCAGTCCTTCCGCTGCTGGTGGGAGGTGGGGAGCCTTTGACATGCTCAGCTGGACTCAGGTTGGAGACACCACAGATCTGGTGCCTTTTCTAACACATGTCTATTTCCTAGGCCTGAGAGCTGGAAGACCACGTTCAAAGTGGTGCATTTCCTGGCTTGCTTGCAGAAGGCCATCTTCTCACTGACCTCACATGACTTTCGAGATGGGGAGCTCTCCAGGTTTCAAGTGGGAGGACACGACAGGCTTTTGACTTTGCCCTACAGCCTCGTTCTTCCTTAGCATCCCCTAGAAGTCCTGTGCACAAATGAGCAATACAGGCTGCGGCAGAGCCATTGGGGAGTGACTCCTGCGGGTCTACTCTTCAGCAGACTGGCGGGGTAAGGAGATCCGCACACAGGACGCCAATGGGAGCCCCCGCTGCTTCCGAGGGCCTCGGAATGTGCTGGAGATGGAAGGTTAGATCGCGTTGCTTTGCCTTCTAGTTTAGGTTTATGCTAACATGAACCTGGGGCCGCTTTCAGATGTCTGAAGGCAGCGACAGGGCACAGTGGGAGATACTCTGCACAGAGGGTGCTGGATAGAGCTTATGCTGATTTATAAAAGTACAGCCCTTGCGATAAGCACTTCAACCTACTGGGCCATTGTGTTGGCCTTCCAGGCTCTTCTTGTCCCACTCTAGGTCCCAAGATTGTCCCCAACATCTCCTTGGAACTTCTATGGTATAAGTCTCAAGTATACCAGTCTTTTTTTTTTTTGGCATAGCCACACACCTTGCCAGGTGGCAAATCCATGTTTGAGAATTTTGCAAATTACGAAAAAGAGAAGACATCACTAACAGTCATTTAACATGTTCTAAGTGAGGTTCTACTTCTGTGGGGACCACAATCATGGCTGTGCTGTATTCTGAGTTTAGTGAGGAACTTGACGATATCCTGGGAGACCTTCAGGTTCCTCACTATACTGAGAAAATATCCGAGTCTCTTGCAAGGCCCATGGGACCTGCATGACTATCTCTTAGCCTGGATCCAAGAGACCCTGAAAGGGAGTCTGGGTTTGGCTCTTACTGCAATAGGGAGCCAGCGAAAGTGCTAAACAGCATCACCTTTTTACTTCAGTCTTTTCAAGAAGTCCCCCAATGTACAGTGGTGCATGAAAGGGAGGGGCTTTCCCCCTGCAGAACTGGGGGCAAATGGGGCAATCTCCAGGATTATGAGAAAACCAATAACTCTTCCAACCGTCTCTCTGAATCCTCTCCATTCTTCTTCTTGTCCCCACACATCCCTCTCCAATCTCCTTAGTTGAAACAAGTCACCAAATGGGACCATCATAGTGGGGGTTTAAAGCCCGCCTGCGTCTCCACGCCCGCCCCAAGTTTTCTATCTGTTCCTTGCGTGTTCTCCCCACTCCCGAGAGTGTGAGCAGAGGCTGGGCACTGATTTATGCTGCTGACAGAGAACCTAATGAATTGAAGACATAAAAGCATTACAAGGGTGCCCCCTGGGGTAGATCTGTTCTGGATGCAGCCTCTGGATGCTGACAGCCCCGTGTCTATGAGGGATGTGGCCCTGGATGCTGAGCCAGGGGCACTGCGGTGATCCTGAGGTGCTGATGGGAAGAGTGGGTGGAGATTTAGGAGTCTCTTAGCATCCTGGCCTTGGAGCAAAGAAGCTGAATCCGAATCCACAGTGGCATTCCAAGCATGGGGAGAGGACGTGAGGGTCACTTGGCTTCCAGAGGCAAAGGAAGAGCACAGGGGAGCAGAGGCAGATGTGACTTTAGGGGGGTCCTGAGCCCCAACACGGCCACTCAATGTTTCCTTGTAAAATAAGGCGTGAATTAGACAGGGCCTGGAATTTTGAGATGATTTTGTTTAAAATAAAAGAGAAAATGGGGGGGGGGGGAGGACAGACCATTATCTTTGCAACTAGCAAGCTTCAATCTGTTGAATGACTATCATCAGAGTAGAATCCAGGCCTGGCCATGTGGGGGTAGGGCGGGGTGGGTGGGTGTGTGGGGTTGTGACTCAGGCCCTGGCCATGTGGGGGGGGGGCATGTGACTCGGGCCTGGGCATGTGTATGGGGGGGGAGGTGGAACTCAGTGGGTAGAGTGTTGGCTTAGCATGCACAAGCCCTGGGTTTCATTCCTCCAAACACACAAACATGGAGTCATGGCACATTGCAGTCACCCCAGCACTGTGGAGGTGGAGACAGAAGTCCAAGGTCATCCCCAGGTATTAATTAGTTAGACACTATCCTGGGCTACGGGAGACCACCCTGGGCTACAGGAGACCCTATCTGCAAACAAAATAAGGTGGATCTGAAAACAGGGTGGGGGTTGGGGGTCAGCAGTGCTCTGCTAAATTAGGTTTCTATGTAGGTTCTCCTCTTTGGAATATACTGGCAGCTAGATCAAATAAAAGCATTTATAAGCTGGCTAAACCCAGCCCATGAACTTGAGACCTGAAACAAGATGACTGCACAAAGGGTCCCATTTCATCTCAACTTGGTGCGTCCAACAGCCTTCACTATGATTCTGTTAGTGGGGGACATTGTACTGACCCTGGGGATATAGGTAGGGCACCCAGGGCCCAGCAGTCAGTAAGTGACATGAGGCAGAACCTTATGAGTAAAGGTTCAGAGACCAGAGGGTTGGAGGCATCGTGGGAAAGTACACAGAGGTGGCCCAGAGGCACGGTGGCAGCCATGACTGCAGGCTGGATGGGGACAGGAGGCAGGTCATGAGGGCCTGGCAGGCCTGGATCAGGAGAGTCCTTTGCTGTTAGATCTCTGTGTAGAAAGTGCTGTCCATCAGCAGTGTAGACGATGGTTATAGGTGCAATCGTGGGCACAGGGAGACCCCATGCTGGGGCTTCCATAGAACCCAGCCGTTGACATGAGCTTGAACCCATGTAGAGGCAGAGAGGGCAGAAAAGAGGCCACCTTTAAGAGACCATGGATGTCTTTCACATTTTCTAGCTTTTTTTTTCTTTCTTTATTTCCTTCCTTCCTTCTGTCCATTCTCTCTCTCCCTCTCTCTGTCTCCCTCCATCCCTCCTTTTCTTTTTTTTGTGCCGTTAACTGCAGTGGGCAGGAACTTCTTGCCACAGAAAGCTGCTGTTAGCAGGCAAAAGCCAGAGCAGGAGCCTTGGAGTTTGTGCTGGAAGAACAGCATCTGTGCTCAGTCTGCAGAGCTTCTCAGAGGATGTGCCATCACCAGCCCAGGCAGACCCCACTAGGCATAGGCCACAGGCTGCAGTTGACAACCCCAGCTGGCTAGGACAGAGTGACTGCCAACACCGGGGGCCGTACTGCTTGCTTCAGTGAGACTGCCTTAAGGCTCAAGGATTGATCTCATGGACAAGGTCCCTGGCCCACATCCCAGTGCCTGACGCATGACCACACCAGCATAGTGGCAGCAGTCACTGAGGTCCTTAACATCCTCAGTGATGCTGTCGTGACTTTCTTAATAGTTTCAGCATTGAGTTAGAGCTGCCCAAAGGACAAGGCCCTTAAGCCATACTTCTTGTGTCCCCCAAAATTCTCTTCATAGTTTAGAGAGCGTCCACCCCAAAGTCTCATCTGTGTCTGCAGTGAGATACCTGTTGAATACTTACATGGGAAGGGACTGGCCATCACAGGAGCATGAGTGACAGACATGACAAGTTAGTTGTTTCCAGTGTTTTCTCTTGGGTTGAAAGTGTCATCACCCATTTTATTCGCTCGGCCATCTTCAAGACAGGAGGAGAGCAGATGTCCCTTCAGTCATGAGGTTTCCCCAGCATTGTCAAGACACCATCTGTGGTCAGTGTGGAAGTTCCAGATGTTTCTAGAGAGCTGGATACTTAGTGGAAGGGCGGTGCATGGAGAACTGTGAGCAGGGAGGCTGTCTTAGGCAGAGGCCAGCTGGAGCCTGCCCTCAGAGGGATTATTTTGGCTCACAGGTCACCATCATTCAAGATGCCAGGAGCCGGAGAAAACTAAATACACAGAGAGCAATGCATGCTGATTCAGTTGACGCCGTCCTTTCCATTCAGTCCAGGACTCTTAGTGAGGGTTTACCTTGCTGTGAAGAGACACTGTGACCACGGTGACTCCTATAAAAGAAACATTTGAGGGTGCCTCGCTTACAGTTCAGAGGGTCAGTCCACTATGATCATGCTGGTACAAAACAGACCACAGATCATGGTTCTGCTTTGATTTCATGTGTGTGTTTCTGATTCATAAGCCCCTTCTTGCTGGGATGGGGTGTTTTTATAAGAGTGGAGATCCTCCCTTTGGGGCCATTTTATTTTAAAGCACTCCAAGGACCCAGGTCCATGGGATTGTGCCACCCCCTTCTAGGGAGGGCCTCCCTATCTCAATTAAGCCAGTCTGGATTAATCCCTCATGGCATGGCCAGAGGCTGACCTGATCTAGATGGTCCCTCACAGGCATGCTCAGAGGCTCTTTCTTGGGATCTTCTAGGTTCTGTCAAGTTGTCAATATAAACCATCACCTGTGCTAGACTGTCAGAGATAGTTGGAAGCCACCTATATTAAGGGCTCCCTCCCAGCTCTGTGATTCTTCTGTCAGTGGATTGTGACTGGGAACTTGGTGTCTCTTCCAGGCAGAAATGGTTGTGGTTGCTGAGCTTCTATCGTCTTTCTCATCCTGTCCAGGGACCTTGGAGGTTACATGTTTAGACTGTGCCACAATACACAGGTTTCCTACATGGTGGAATTCCACTATGGCTGGGCTAAGCCATGTCAGAATTTGTCCACTGCCCACCCTGGCTTCCCATCTAAACCACTCTCCTCTTACTATCCTCAGCACCCTCAGCCCCACACAGCCAGTGCTTCTTGTCAAGGGAGCTCACATATCTGGGGGGCAGGAAGCAGTGTGAATTACTAGGGAGCTTTGGAAATAAGATGAAGCTTTTCAGAGTATGGGATTCCATAAAGGAAGGAAGGGCAGGGCCAAGTGATTGTAGACTAGGAGGGAGTAAAGGAGGGGTCTTGTACAGTTTCAAAAAAGCTGAGTGATTGCAATAAGTCATTTAGAAGCAGATGGAGATCAGGAGGCCATAAGTGGCCCCAGACAAGATGTCCTTTTAGGAATTATTAGAAGACCAAGTTTTAGAATATGTGTTATGAATATCTCATATGTGGAGGGTGGGAAAGGCTGTGGCTCAGGGCAGCCCTAGCTGTAAAATCACCTGTGAGCCTACTGCACTGTGCAGCTTTGAACATGTTGCTTTCACTCTCTGGGCCTACCTCAGTTTCCTCCTCGGTACAAAGCTGGCAGAGTTGAGGCTTATGTTGCTATAATAATCTTTGGGTAAGATTTGTGTTCATGAGATACTCATGCCCCAGTGACCAAGAACTACCACTGAACTCAGTACACCCTGCTCTGGGGAACTGGTGTGATGATAGCAGATGTCATTAAACAACTCATCAATGGCAATCATGACAAATGCTGTATGTGAGCCACATAGTGGTGTGGAGAAAAGTAACCTCATAGAAGGTAGATATGGCAAGCCAAGGAATCCTCTAAAGAAGTCAGATAACATGGAGGGCGTGAGACTGACACCTTCAAAGGTCCTGTGCTAGGAAAAGGCTGAGAGAACTTGATGAGAAAGCAAGTTAGAGAGAGATCAAGAGAAATGGAGATGGACATGAAATGGAGAGGAGATGGGGATGAAATAGAGATGGGCATGGAGAAGACATGAGATGGAGGTGGAGATGAGATGGAGGTGGACATGAGATGGAGGTGGAGATGAGATGGAGGTGGAGATGAGATGGAGGTGGACATGAGATGGAGGTGGACATGAGATGGAGGTGGAGATGAGATGGAGGTGGACATGAGATGGAGGTGGACATGAGATGGAGGTGGAGATGAGATGGAGGTGGACATGAGATGGAGGTGGACATGAGATGGAGGTGGACATGAGATGGAGGTGGAGATGGAGATGGAGGTGGACATGAGATGGAGGTGGACATGAGATGGAGGTGGACATGAGATGGAGGTGGACATGAGATGGAGGTGGAGATGAGATGGAGGTGGACATGAGATGGAGGTGGACATGAGATGGAGGTGGACATGAGATGGAGGTGGACATGAGATGGAGGTGGAGATGGAGATGGAGGTGGACATGAGATGGAGGTGGACATGAGATGGAGGTGGACATGAGATGGAGGTGGACATGAGATGGAGGTGGAGATGAGATGGAGGTGGACATGAGATGGAGGTGGAGATGAGATGGAGGTGGAGATGGAGATGGAGGTGGACATGAGATGGAGGTGGACATGAGATGGAGGTGGACATGAGATGGAGGTGGAGATGGAGGTGGAGATGGAGGTGGACATGAGATGGAGGTGGAGATGGAGGTGGAGATGGAGGTGGAGATGGAGATGGAGGTGGACATGAGATGGAGGTGGAGATGGAGGTGGACATGAGATGGAGGTGGAGATGAGGTGGAGATGGAGATGGAGGTGGACATGAGATGGAGGTGGAGATGGAGGTGGACATGAGATGGAGGTGGAGATGGAGGTGGACATGAGATGGAGGTGGAGATGGAGGTGGAGATGGAGGTGGAGATGGAGATGGAGGTGGAGATGAGGTGGAGGTGGAGGTGGAGATGGAGATGGAGGTGGAGATGAGATGGAGGTGGAGATGGAGGTGGAGATGGAGGTGGACATGAGATGGAGGTGGAGATGGAGGTGGACATGAGATGGAGGTGGAGATGGAGGTGGAGATGGAGGTGGACATGAGATGGAGGTGGAGATGGAGGTGGACATGAGATGGAGGTGGAGATGGAGGTGGAGATGGAGGTGGACATGAGATGGAGGTGGAGATGGAGGTGGACATGAGATGGAGGTGGAGATGGAGGTGGACATGAGATGGAGGTGGAGATGGAGGTGGACATGAGATGGAGGTGGAGATGGAGGTGGACATGAGATGGAGGTGGAGATGGAGGTGGACATGAGATGGAGGTGGAGATGGAGGTGGACATGAGATGGAGGTGGAGATGGAGGTGGAGATGGAGGTGGAGATGGAGATGGAGGTGGAGATGAGGTGGAGGTGGAGGTGGAGATGGAGATGGAGGTGGAGATGAGATGGAGGTGGAGATGGAGGTGGAGATGGAGGTGGAGATGAGGTGGAGGTGGAGGTGGAGATGGAGATGGAGGTGGAGATGAGATGGAGGTGGAGATGGAGGTGGACATGAGATGGAGGTGGAGATGGAGGTGGAGATGAGGTGGAGGTGGAGGTGGAGATGGAGATGGAGGTGGACATGAGATGGAGGTGGAGATGGAGGTGGAGATGGAGGTGGAGATGAGGTGGAGGTGGAGGTGGAGATGGAGATGGAGGTGGAGATGGAGACGAGATAGGCTGAGATGGTGACAGAGGTACATAGAAAGAATGAACTAGAAATTCTTCACTTCTGTAATTCTCTTTAGAATTCAGGGAGCCCAGCCATATTTCAAATTCAGTTTCAGTATAGACTTCAGAGTTGTCTGTCACTATTGATGGCAGAAACAATAAGAGAGTACCTTTTAGCTCATTATCACAACTGCTGTTCCTTCTGCCTGGAACACTCTTACTGTTTGGGTCAACTTAAATGCACACTTCAGAGAAGGGCCCACCTTCCTGACACAGTGCTACCCATGGGCATCAACCCTGTCTCCCTTCTGTGCTGGCCCAGAATAAATCATATATCAGGATTCTGCTTCAGTTTCAAGGATGGGTTTTGGATTTATGTCTTCTCTTGCTGGGATTGAGTATTTTACAAGAGCAGAGAGCCTGGCTTTGTCTATTCTGAAGCCCCCAGGACTGACAAAGATCAGCTGAAGTGTAGGTTCCTGGCCATGGTACTGACCAGAGTTTGTCTAGTAAAGTCAGTGCAGGATGCCTATGTTTTCAAAAACCACTGAGGCCAGGAAAGAAAAAGACTTCATCCACAGTTATCACTGTTGTCAAAGGCAGCCCTGGAGTGAGTCCAGGATTCTTAGCATCAGTTCAGCTCATGTCCTCTCTCCATAGCTCCCTCTGTGGCAGCTGCATCTTCACAGAGCCAAGGAAGCTGTGCGCCCTGGGAGGAGGCTCCTGCATCTCCCTTAGCCATGTGGTTGAAGCACCTGACCCAGTAAGGCCCTGCCTATTCTCAGACCGCTTGCTCTTATAGGACCTTAGGAACTGGAATAATCCCAAGATATCTACGGCACCTCTGATGTGAGGATGGAGGTGAAGGAAAGGAGGGCCATTGCCTGGGGAGCCAAGTGCTAAGATGACATGGTGGGAGAAGAAAAAGAGGAGACACCATGCACTGGGCATAGGAAGGCTGTTGTAACAGACCCTGCCATTAGTAACAACAGAATTTTGAAGACAGACATCCAAAACAGATTCTGGAGAGGCAAAGCTATGAATACTGCTGAGGCTCTAGAAAGACTATACCAGATAATGTGAATCTCTGTCCTCCCAGAGTCTCCCTGCCCTTCGGGAAGACTGCTGGGCCAGGTCTATTCTCCAAGGCAGACCACCCTGGGATGAAACACACCCCTCGTGTACTGCAAATCTCCCACTGCCAAGAAGTCTCCTGCCATTCCCACTCTCTCTACACAGGACAAGGCACCAAACAGGGTCTCCAAGATGGGACAAAGATCCTTGCCACTTACTCAAAACATGGCATTTACAGTTCAGGAAAGAGTTTGTTTTCAACCTGCTGCTCAGGTCTTTACCTAATCAGGAGGGAATGGCTCTGAAGGACTAAGGTGACAGTGAAGGACTAGGGGGTGACAGTGAAGGACTAGGAGGTGACAGTGAAGGACTAGGAGGTGACAGTGAAGGACTAGGAGGTGACAGTGAAGGACTAGGAGGTGACAGTGAAGGACTAGGGGAGGTGACAGTGAATGACTAGGGGGTGACAGTGAAGGACTAGGAGGTGACAGTGAAGGACTAGGGGAGGTGACAGTGAAGGACTAGGAGAAGTCACAGTGAAGGACTAGGAGGTGACAGTGAAGGACTAGGAGGTGACAGTGAAGGACTAGGAGGTGACAGGGAAGGACTAGGAGGTGACAGGGAAGGACTAGGAGGTGACAGGGAAGGACTAGGAGGTGACAGGGAAGGACTAGGAGGTGACAGGGAAGGACTAGGAGGTGACAGGGAAGGACTAGGAGGTGACAGGGAAGGACTAGGAGGTGACAGGGAAGGACTAGGAGGTGACAGTGAAGGACTAGGGGAGGTGACAGTGAAGGACTAGGAGGTGACAGGGAAGGACTAGGAGGTGACAGTGAATGACTAGGAGGTGACAGTGAAGGACTAGGGGAGGTGACAGTGATGGACTAGGGGAGGTGACAGTGAAGGACTAGGAGGTGACAGTGAAGGACTAGGAGGTGACAGGGAAGGACTAGGAGGTGACAGTGAAGGACTAGGAGGTGACAGGGAAGGACTAGGAGAAGTCATAGTGAAGGACTAGGAGAAGTCACAGTGAAGGACTAGGAGGTGACAGGGAAGGACTAGGAGAAGTCACAGTGAAGGACTAGGAGGTGACAGGGAAGGACTAGGAGGTGACAGTGAAGGACTAGGAGGTGACAGGGAAGGACTAGGAGGTGACAGTGAAGGACTAGGAGAAGTCACAGTGAAGGACTAGGGGAGGTGACAGTGAAGGACTAGGAGGTGACAGTGAAGGACTAGGAGAAGTCACAGTGAAGGACTAGGAGAAGTCACAGTGAAGGACTAGGAGGTGACAGGGAAGGACTAGGAGAAGTCACAGTGAAGGACTAGGAGGTGACAGGGAAGGACTAGGAGGTGACAGTGAAGGACTAGGAGAAGTCACAGTGAAGGACTAGGAGGTGACAGTGAAGGACTAGGAGGTGACAGTGAAGGACTAGGAGGTGACAGTGAAGGACTAGGAGAAGTCACAGTGAAGGACTAGGAGGTGACAGGGAAGGACTAGGAGGTGACAGGGAAGGACTAGGAGGTGACAGTGAAGGACTAGGAGAAGTCACAGTGAAGGACTAGGAGGTGACAGTGAAGGACTAGGAGGTGACAGTGAAGGACTAGGAGGTGACAGTGAATGACTAGGAGGTGACAGTGAAGGACTAGGAGGTGACAGTGAATGACTAGGAGGTGACAGTGAAGGACTAGGAGGTGACAGTGAATGACTAGGAGGTGACAGTGAAGGACTAGGAGGTGACAGTGAAGGACTAGGAGGTGACAGTGAAGGACTAGGAGGTGACAGTGAAGGACTAGGGGAGGTGACAGGGAAGGACTAGGGGAGGTGACAGTGAAGGACTAGGAGAAGTCACAGTGAAGGACTAGGAGAAGTCACAGTGAAGGACTAGGAGGTGACAGTGAAGGACTAGGAGGTGACAGGGAAGGACTAGGAGGTGACAGGGAAGGACTAGGAGGTGACAGTGAAGGACTAGGAGGTGACAGTGAATGACTAGGAGGTGACAGTGAAGGACTAGGAGGTGACAGTGAAGGACTAGGAGGTGACAGTGAAGGACTAGGAGGTGACAGTGAAGGACTAGGAGGTGACAGGGAAGGACTAGGGGAGGTGACAGTGAAGGACTAGGAGAAGTCACAGTGAAGGACTAGGGGAGGTGACAGGGAAGGACTAGGAGGTGACAGGGAAGGACTAGGAGAAGTCACAGTGAAGGACTAGGAGAAGTCACAGTGAAGGACTAGGAGGTGACAGTGAAGGACTAGGAGAAGTCACAGTGAAGGACTAGGAGGTGACAGTGAAGGACTAGGAGGTGACAGGGAAGGACTAGGAGAAGTCACAGTGAAGGACTAGGAGGTGACAGTGAAGGACTAGGAGGTGACAGTGAAGGACTAGGAGGTGACAGTGAAGGACTAGGAGGTGACAGTGAAGGACTAGGAGAAGTCACAGTGAAGGACTAGGAGGTGACAGTGAAGGACTAGGAGGTGACAGTGAAGGACTAGGGGAGGTGACAGTGAAGGACTAGGAGGTGACAGTGAAGGACTAGGAGGTGACAGTGAAGGACTAGGAGAAGTCATAGTGAAGGACTAGGAGGTGACAGTGAAGGACTAGGAGGTGACAGTGAAGGACTAGGAGGTGACAGTGAAGGACTAGGAGGTGACAGTGAAGGACTAGGAGGTGACAGTGAAGGACTAGGAGGTGACAGTGAAGGACTAGGAGGTGACAGTGAAGGACTAGGAGGTGACAGTGAAGGACTAGGAGAAGTCATAGTGAAGGACTAGGAGAAGTCACAGTGAAGGACTAGGAGGTGACAGGGAAGGACTAGGAGAAGTCACAGTGAAGGACTAGGAGGTGACAGTGAAGGACTAGGAGGTGACAGTGAAGGACTAGGAGAAGTCACAGTGAAGGACTAGGAGAAGTCACAGTGAAGGACTAGGAGGTGACAGTGAAGGACTAGGAGAAGTCACAGTGAAGGACTAGGAGGTGACAGTGAAGGACTAGGAGGTGACAGGGAAGGACTAGGAGGTGACAGGGAAGGACTAGGAGAAGTCACAGTGAAGGACTAGGAGGTGACAGGGAAGGACTAGGAGAAGTCACAGTGAAGGACTAGGAGGTGACAGTGAAGGACTAGGAGGTGACAGGGAAGGACTAGGAGGTGACAGGGAAGGACTAGGAGAAGTCACAGTGAAGGACTAGGAGGTGACAGGGAAGGACTAGGAGGTGACAGGGAAGGACTAGGAGGTGACAGGGAAGGACTAGGGGAGGTGACAGTGAATGACTAGGAGGTGACAGTGAAGGACTAGGAGAAGTCACAGTGAAGGACTAGGAGGTGACAGGGAAGGACTAGGAGGTGACAGGGAAGGACTAGGAGAAGTCACAGTGAAGGACTAGGAGGTGACAGGGAAGGACTAGGAGGTGACAGGGAAGGACTAGGAGGTGACAGGGAAGGACTAGGAGAAGTCACAGTGAAGGACTAGGAGAAGTCACAGTGAAGGACTAGGAGGTGACAGTGAAGGACTAGGAGAAGTCACAGTGAATGACTAGGAGGTGACAGTGAAGGACTAGGAGGTGACAGGGAAGGACTAGGAGGTGACAGGGAAGGACTAGGAGGTGACAGGGAAGGACTAGGAGGTGACAGGGAAGGACTAGGAGAAGTCACAGTGAAGGACTAGGAGAAGTCACAGTGAAGGACTAGGAGAAGTCACAGTGAAGGACTAGGAGGTGACAGTGAAGGACTAGGAGGTGACAGTGAAGGACTAGGAGGTGACAGGGAAGGACTAGGAGGTGACAGGGAAGGACTAGGAGGTGACAGGGAAGGACTAGGAGAAGTCACAGTGAAGGACTAGGAGAAGTCACAGTGAAGGACTAGGAGAAGTCACAGTGAAGGACTAGGAGGTGACAGTGAAGGACTAGGAGGTGACAGTGAAGGACTAGGGGAGGTGACAGTGAAGGACTAGGAGGTGACAGTGAAGGACTAGGAGGTGACAGTGAAGGACTAGGAGGTGACAGTGAAGGACTAGGAGGTGAGAGTGAAGGACTAGGAGGTGACAGTGAAGGACTAGGAGGTGACAGGGAAGGACTAGGAGGTGACAGTGAAGGACTAGGAGGTGACAGTGAA
The DNA here is from genome assembly GCF_037038515.1 of Microtus pennsylvanicus. Classification (NCBI taxonomy): domain Eukaryota; kingdom Metazoa; phylum Chordata; class Mammalia; order Rodentia; family Cricetidae; genus Microtus; species Microtus pennsylvanicus. Next base: position 70,802,123 of record NC_134580.1, read on the forward strand.
GGAAATAGGATTCTTGTGTCTCTTTTTTTCTACATGGACACTCACTCTCGGAACAATAGAGAAATGTGATTACAACTAGAGCCATATCTCCTGTCTTCTCTCAGGTCATGGGTGGGGTGTCAAAGGACTAAAGAGACAGACAACATAACTTCTAGCCTGTGCCAACCCCCAGTGATTGACATGGTTCCTTCTATGCTGGGCCAGTCCTCTGTCTCAGCCACCTCTTGCTCCGTTTGTAACTGTGCCCCACTCAGCTTTCTCTTTTGTATGTTAGAGAAGGGAGGGTTCCCCTCTCCACCTTCCTGCAGGGGTTGACTTTGTGCTAAAGAGAAGCAGATGCTGGAGGGTCAGCCCCAGAGCCTGGCTAAAGTAAGTATCTCTTCTGAGGTGACAGCGAAGTCATCTTTGCGATTTCTCATTAATCATATGCAGCATGCATAAGCAAAGTTTAAATGTGAATTATTGATAGTTTATATTTAATTTTGTTTTAACCTCACAGTTGATCTAAACTTGAAAACTGAGGCCATGTTCCAACGGAATCATTTCTATGCTGACTGCAGAGTCTTTGGGGGTATCCCCAGCCCAACAGGATCATTTCTACGCTGACTGCAGAGTCTTTGGGGGTATCCCCAGCCCAACAGGATCATTTCTACGCTGACTGCAGAGTCTTTGGGGGTATCCCCAGCCCAACGGGATCATTTCTATGCTGACTGTAGAGTCTTTGGGGGTATCCCCAGCTGCAGCTCTCTTCCCCAAGAACAGTGACCACATCTTCAGGAGCAATCACAGAGTATGACACGTCCAGGACATGCAGTATGCATCTTGTGTGAGCTCATGTGGCAGTGTCCTCCTGCAGGACACCATGATATATGTTTCCTTTAGGGAGGCTCCATGGCCCAAGAGACCTTGTGTTTTCATTTTCCAGACATGGACCATCATTGGGCTCACCCTTGACTCCACTGCAGTTTCGTGGCCACAGTTGTGAGTCTTGTTGCTGAGGGTCCAGGGCCCCTCTCAGCTCTGCCCTTTCCTGTGGTGGAAGGCAGGAGTGCTTGGCCTGTCTATCCCGTCCATGTCCTCTGCTGACAAGGGAGACAGTAGCGGATCTCTGCATGGCACTCAAACACACTGACACACATCATAGATGTGCAATCTGAGATGCAGGTCATTGTACCAGACTCACTCACCCGAGCCACATGAGGCCTTAGAGGAAGACAGAGGTCAATGTTGGATGTTTCGCCCCAAAACTTCAAATCTGCAGGCTGCAAGCCAGACCAGACCCCACAGCCTTGCTGCAATGGTCTTTCCTGCTCCACTCTCTGCCCTTGTCTCCCTGTCAGAGTGGGTTCGTGTGCTGTCCGTGTCTTCCTATCTCACACAGCAAAGCAATTGAGCAAAGACTTGAAAAGGCCTGCCACATGTGCAAGGGCCCTTGGCACACTCGTGACAAGCAGAGAGGCTGGGACAAGCAGAGGGCAGTGTGTGTGTGGGGGGGGGGAGATAGTCAGAAGGGCTGTGTCTTCCAGGAGGCTACAGTGGCATGGTAGTTAGTGTGAGCTATTAACTTGTCAGAATCTGTCACTGGGAGAGGGGCTTCGAGGCAAGCTGATGACGGCTATCTTGATTGCTTTAACTGGTATGGGAAGGACCGTCTTGAGAGTGGTTGGGACTGTTCCCTTGGCAGGGCATTCAGGACTGCATAACACGGAAAGCAAGTAGAGCACTAACGAGCACCCAGCATTGGCTGCTTCTTGAGTATGGCCCCAATGTGATCCCCTGGACAACCTCTGCACCATGATGAACTGAGAGGTAGAAAAAGCCCTTTCTCCCTGAGTTTGCTTTGGTCAGCATATTAGTGTCATGGTGACAAGAAAAGAAACCAAAGCAAGTGGACTTTTGCTAAATCCTAGGACACGGTCTGAGCTGAAATCTTAGAATGTGCTTAGCCATCTCTAAGATCCTTGAATATGGTATTTCCATGTATTGCTGTGGCTGGGAAGGCCCACATGACTGACGAGAACCCAGCCGGCAGGTAGGATAAAGTCCTACTAGAGGGATGGCTTTAGACCTCATTGTCTCTCAGGTCTGGCGGTCAGAATCCCAGCTCATATATGATGTGGCAGTGTTGCTCTCTGCTGAGGGTGGTGTGACTCCAGGGTAGATGGCCATGGCCAGTGGGGCTGGACAAGCCCACCACAGGCCTTCGATGACTTCGATGACTTCCATTCATGCCCCTCTCCCAACCTCTAGTAGTTTGCTGATGATCTTTGGTGTCACTAGCTCCAAGAAGCGTCACCTTGTAGGTGAACCTCAGCCTTCATCTTTGCATGCCTTTCTCCTTGTGGGCACAGCTATGTACAAATGCCACATTTTTACAGGAACACCAGTCATGCTGACTTTGGAGTCCTCCCTACTCCACCATGACCTCATCTTTACTAAGCATATCTGCACTAGGAATGAGGTTCAGCTGGGTGAATGCTTCCTGCTGTGCACGAAGCACAGAGTAAACCAGCCATAGTGGGGCACATCTGCTTTCCCAGTACTCGGGAGGTGGAAGCAGGAAGATTAGAGATCCATGGTCATCCTCAGCTGAAGAGTGAGTTCAAGTCCTGCCTGGGCTGCATGAGACCTATCTTGGGGTGAGGAGAAAGTTAAGTGTGTCTGCAAGGATCCTGATCCCAAGCAAGATGCCCTCCTGTGCTTCTTGGAGTTAGGACATCAGTATAGGAACTCAGGGGAGACAGACAGTTCAACCCTTAACAGAAAGCTTCTCTATAGTCTGAGGAGACAGAAAGTGGCTTGAATTCAGGTGGTGTCCTCAGTGAGTGTGCAGAGAATAGACAGAACTAAAGACGTGTCTTGAAAGCAGAGCCATGGGGACTTGCTGATGGATTGGATACGGGGGGGAGTAGAGAGAGACACACTCATTGTAGATCCAGTTTTAAGAAATAAGGGGATGTTGAGTGGGGGTCGGGCTCAAGGGGAGAAGTCAAGAGCAAGGTTTTGCAGCCAGCTGTGGCTGACACATATGGTGTTTGCCCCGGCTTCCCTCGCAGGCCCACCTTGTCCTGGGCGGAGGAAGCAGGCCCTAATGGAAGGCAGCTGCGGTCAGGCGGCCAGTTCCATTTGTTCTGCTAACAGCATCAAAGGCCTGCGAAGGGCCTGTCCAGCCCCGAAGGCCATGGCCATCCATCTTGGAGCTATACCGCCAAGGAGCCGGGTCCCTGTGGCCAGGGTTTACAAACTCGGTGAGGAGCCCCTCACCCCCTTTAGAGTACAACTTCCTGGCTGCTGCTTTGGAACTTCCCCTCAACATGAGTCCCCACCCACCCCAGGCCTGCTTTGGTCCTCAGGAAGGAGGTCAGACACCTGAGCTGAGGAGATGAAAGAGGAGAGAGAGGGGCTCCTGAGGCCATGGTCAACAGTCCCCAGTGACCCATGAACATGTCCTGTTCTATTTAACAGCTGAGGAGGGCAGCCATCTATTACAGCAAGGTGGCAGGAAGCTGGAGCCCAGCACAGCCTCTTACCTGCTCATGTGAAAGCTGAGGGGTCACACCTCCTATCTGAGAGATGACTGCTTGATACGATTTTTTTTCTTTTTAAAAATTAATTACATTGAAAATTTATATTTAAAACAGTAACACAAAAGATCAACCAAAGCCCAGACAGACTGTTCCTACTGAAATGCAGGGGAGATCTGGGGTGGGCTCAGTTGGTATGGGGTTGGCCTGCCATGCACACAGCCCTGGTTTTGATTCCCAGTACTCCATAAACAGGGAGTAATTGTGAATGCCTATAATCCTAGCACTTGGGTCATCGATGAAGGAGGATCAGGGTTAGAGGCCATCCTTTGTTACATAGTAAATTGGAGGTCAGCCTGGGGTGCTTGAGATTCTATCTCAAAAGAAAATGCAAGCAGTTGGAGTATGATGCACCTAGTGCATAGTAGGCACACTCCTGTGTGCTAGCCCCAGGCTGGGTTGTCTACTGTAGTCAACAGCGTGCAGTTTTATCTCGCTGTGCCTCCTTGCTGGGTGACTCTCAGAAAGTAGCTTCATCTCTCTGAGGCGCTAAATTAAAGACAAGGTAAAAATGCTCCTAAGTACTGAAGATGGCTCCTTCTCAATGCACTTCATCTTCTGTGGTTTAATGTGGGAAAGCAGGTCTGTGGTAAAGCCAGGTTTATTCAATACAGTGCACTCACCATACAGAAATGAACCAGCGATGCTGCCGCCCATCCACCTGTTGCTGTCTCTTTGCTCCCAAAGGAGATGAGGAGGGACCAGAAAAGTCACCAAGCTGTGGCTTCAGCGGGCCCTTCACAGTCCAAAGAGAGCTTGCCACCTTTCCCCCCAGATATTGGGTCACGTATCTCCAGAGAAGACCATGCCTATTGGACCAAGCTGTCCCATACAATTGGCTATCAGACCAAATGCCCACAGCGTTCCGACCTTTTAGTCTAAAATTAAAGGGAAGGTTCTAGTCCTAACATAATAAAAACTGTATAAAATAAGAACAGTTAGGGGCTGGAGAGATGGCTCAGTGGTTGAGAGCATTGCCTGCTCTTCCAAAGGTTATGAGTTCAATTCCCAGCAACCACATGGTGGTGGCTCACAGCCATCTGTAATGAAGTTTGGTGCCCTCTTCTGGCCTGCAGACACACACATATACAGAATATTGTATACATAATAAATAAATAATTTAAAAAAAAATAAGAACAGTTATTGAGTAAGAACTATCTTAGATGTCCAGACCATAGGTAATAGGCAGTTTTTATAGAGATTACTCCGATAGCTGTCCTTTCCTGAAGAGTCTAAGTTTGTACCTAATGTGTCCTTAGCTAAGGATTCATGAGGATTATAACTGTAACTATCTAGTCTTCAACCCCAGCAAAGACCTGAGGAGGAAATAATATTCCCTGAGTAAGCATTAAGTGCAAGCAAGCAACTTCCAAAAAATGCAAGAAATGGCAAAAAATAGCTGATTGCCTGGACAGTTGCCCAAGTTTCTCTGTGATGTTGGGGATGTTTCCAAGTTGGTTTATTGTGACCATAATTTTGTTGGTCCCTTATATGTGCTGGAGATCATTGAGAAGCAAGAGAGGCCCAGGCTCACCTTGATGGTAAGTATGGAGTCCACCACTTCACACAGGAGGCATAAGGGCTTTGTCTCAAAACAAACAACAAGATTAAGTTTTGCCCTGGAGTTTATACTCCCTGTAACCGGCAAATGAAAGAAGGAGTGAGTAAATTTCCCTGGCTATAAATGGAGATTAAGATGGAGGGCAATGGAGGAGCCCTCAGGTGCCATTTGGAAGGTAAGAGGAAGATTGCATTTTGCAGCCCTTCTCTGTCTCTTTCAGGTCTTACCTTTCAACCCCTCTTCTGCGGTGTTCCCCGAGCTGAGAGGGGATGGGAGGTGTCTTGTTTGTAGGCTGATGGCTTAGTTGTCACTTCCTCTCAGGACCTTGTGCACATGAATCTCTGCACTCACCAGCATTCACTTGAAAGGGAGGTCTTTCTGTTTACAGATGACAGCAGTGTTTGTCCTGTGGCGTGGGTCAGTATAAAGTCCTGGCCTTCGCTTCTAGCTCCTGAGATGTAACCCCCAGCTCCTGGAGTTCCCCTTGAGGTAGGTGCATCCCTGTTATTCAGCTCTCAGATGATGCTCCGTGGACTATATTAACAGATGACTCGGTGGTCCCCGGATGGAGTATGCTGACTAGGTGGTTCAAGGTGGGGCTTGTCTATACTAGGAAGCTACCCAAGGCCAGCCCAGTTCTGGGGACTGGAAGGATCTAGAGGTTAAGTTTAGCCTTACGGCCATGTCTCTTTCATCAGACCCGAGTCATGAACCTGCAGCGAAACTCTGGACTTAGAATCTCTGCTGAATGCTGTCACAAGCTTGTGTCAAATGGTGACCATTCTTAAGGAGGAAGGAAGCTTCGCCAGACAACATTCCAACACCTTCGACTGTAATACAACTGGTCTTAAAGCACTCGTGAGTCTTCCCCGTCATTACTGAATTAAATGACGATCCACAGAGAGCTGAATTTTGCAGCCAACTTCTGTAAGTGAGTGTGGGGTTGGGTGCCCCATGCTTGTATCTGGTATCTGGAGTGAGGGCAGTCTTGGGTGTAGATTATACCCTTGACCTGTAAAATTTGGTTCAACTCAGCACATGTGGGAGAAGCATTACATGTGTGGATTTATGATGGCAGGATTGAACTACAAGCCCAACTTTTTAATTTTTTAAAATTATTTTTTATTTGGAGGGGCACATGCGGAGGCATCAGTGTTGGGTTTCATTCATTATCCTGCTCCACCTGTCTGCTGATACAGGTTTCTCACCATTTCACTGGTGCTGGTTGGATAGCGAGCCCCAGGGAGCTGTCTGTCTCTGACCCCACACATGCAGTGCTGAGGCTACAGCGCTGGACACATCCAGCTTTTACATGGGTTCTAAGGATCTGAACTCTGGCCCTCATGCTTGCATAGCAAGTATTTCTGCCAGGAGTTATCTTCCTAGTTCCTATAGCGGGCTGGTCCCTTCCCAAATCTGTCTGGGATGTCGGAGGGCTGCCTGGGCTAGAGAGTGAGTTAAGGCCTGGCCGGGCAACTGAGAGAGACCATGTCTCAGAATGGAAAAATAAAAAAGAGGATTGGGGTATAGTTCAGTGGTAGAGCACTTGCTTAGACCCTGAATTAAATCCTTAGTGATGTGAAAAGTAGTCTTTGAATAAGACTGGACCTCATGGGTTCGTGTATCTGAACGCCTAGTCCCCAGGTGATAGAACTGTTTTGAAAGGATTAAGACATATGGCCAAGTTTGGAGGAGGTTTGTTATGGTGTGTGAGTTTTGAAGCTTAAAAGCCCACACCAGACCAGACCAAGGCCCAGACTCTCTCTCTCTCTCTCTCTCTCTCTCTCTCTCTCTCTCTCTCTCTCTCTCTCTCTCCCTCCCTCCCTCCCTCCAGCTTGTAGATCAGGTAGAAGCTCCCAGCTGCTGCTCCACTGTCGCCACTGCCATGCTCCCATCGTGATTGTCATGAACTCACCTTCTGAAACTGTCATCAAGCCCCCAATTAAATACTTCCTTTTTTAAGTTGCCTCAGTCATGATGGCTCTTCACAGCAATAGAAAAGCAACTGAGATACAGAATAACCACAGACTATCTTTTTCCCACTTGGTTATCAATACTGATATCCTTCCAAGAATATGACCTAGATCTCAGTGACTCCAGTAACCTGGTCACAAGTTTAGGTCTTCACTTCTTTCTCTCCTGGGATAGATGACTGTTTCAGCCTAAGCCCCTCTCCTTTGTCTTGTCCTGGGCCTCTGACATCACTCAAGTACCTCTGATATCACTCACATACCTCTGACATCACTTGAATAGGCTGTGTACCTGGGAAAAAATGTTCCTGAGCCTGGGGTTGAGATCCTTGGCCAGAGCCGTGGCTGGGTACAGGGGTCTAGAACAAAGTGGACACCATGCAGGCTCCAGTCTACAGTGATTTGGGGTCTGGCCAGCCTGGAACTAAAGTACCAGCCCAAAATGTCAGCTCCGCTGGTTCGCCCACCTCTGAAGCCCCATACTTCCTTTGCTCTGGCTCTCACTCCATCCAGGCCAGGCCCTCCAATACTGCTTTTCTTTGGCACAGTCAACTTGGACTGAGAGTGGTGGGAAACAGAAATAAATAACACTGTCACACTCGGAGATGTTCTATATGCAGGGGCTTCTCATATCCCGGCACCGGCCAGAGTCACCCAGAGCCGATTCAGACTTACTGGTCCCCTTCGGAGAGGCAGTTTTCATTTGCTATCACTGATGACATGATTGGCCACCCCCAGTTCTTTCTAGTTTGCTTCCTTGGTTCCTGAGGTTTGGAGAGGAGCAAGTGACCGTCCACGGTCATACAGACAATGGGAAACGATAACTCAGTGGGAGACCAGCTCAAGACACTCAGCCAACAGCACTGTCACGACACGGGTCAGAGGTCAGCTTGAAGTGTTTGCAGGGAATTGCACTAGTCATTTACTCTTTGGGGCTTGGAAAGTTGTTCTCATTTATATTTATTTATCTGTGTGTGTATCTGGGGGACACACCCTTGCCACAGTGCTTGTGAAGAGGTCAAAGGACAGCCTGTAGTAGCTGGATCTCTCCTTCTATTCTGTGGGTTCTGGGGGATCAAACTCAGGTTGTCAGACTTGGTAGCAGCTGCCTCTACCTTTTGAGCCATCTTGTCAACACACTTTTGAATATTTTTGCTTTCCCAGAATCCCCTTAGAAGACGCTAAGCATTCTGGGATGAAAGAGTCCTAAATAATCGCAATGAGTAGCTTGAGAACATCTGGCTTCCGCTGCCTTCTCGGCAGGAGGAAGACCAGAGCACATGCTGGATGTCAGGGTCCTGGAGGGGGAGAGGCTCTCCCAGAGATGTTTGCAGATCAGAATCTGCTTCCTCCATTTTACGCCTGAGGATATGTGACTTGACTTCCTGTCAGTCTGCCTGATTGGACTCCTGCTCTACCACTCCCAGCTCAGGGATGGGCATTCTGGTCCCTTGTTGCTCTGAGTCTAACTTACCCCGTTTGTTAATCAGGACTAGCACACCAGTTCACTGGCCTGGTGCAAAACTGGGCCAGTCTACATTCCAGCTTTTGATCTGACAGACCCCTGGGGAGGCTCAGAGAGACCCAGTTACCTCCCTCTTGGGGCCAGAGTTAGCAGCGGTTTTTTCTGTCAAGGGCTCCTGAACCAAGGCATGGAGGCACATTAGGACCACAGACACATAGGCATTGCCATCCCAGTGGGAGTGTGCATTCTTCCACATCCTTGGTGGTTGGAAACTCATCCCTGCTGCCCTTTCTTCTCCTTAGGAAACAAGGCCAAAGCTGAGCCCCTCCTCTGGGGATAGTGGGGCAGGGGGAGCAGTCTCAGGAAAGGCGAGGAAGTTCTGGCCCTCCCTCATACCAACCACAAGCACCCCCTCCATTCTCACCATCTTCTCCAGCTGGCAGTCAAGTAGGGTGGAGGGCCCTGGGAATATTCTCTGGAGTCCAGCCTGGAGCCAGCAGACAGTGCCTCAGGCCTTGGCGAGGCTGAGTTGAGTTCCTCTGGGGTGTCAGTTTAGGAAAGGATATGCTGAATAAAGTCTGGTGGCGTGGCTGGTGGTGTGGCTCTACCCTGGTGGGCTGTGCTTTCCAGGTGACATGCTTGTCTAGGTTCAACGCTGTCCTGGCCTAAGGAAGGATAGTGGACAGTTGAGTACCCAGAGGTGATAGGGAATTAAGGAATGCAGGCTGTAACAGAGAATAGTGTTCCAGACTTAGGAAAGCTCTGACACCTCCATCTATTCTGACTCTTCCTGCGGGAAGGAGCTGATCTATGTCTGACCTGACAAAGATGGCCAAAAGGTTGGTCAGGAATTTGGACGGTGTCTTGGCTATCTGCTCTGGCTTCTCACCCACCAGCAGAAAAGCTGAACTAGCTCCTTAGGAGGAATGCTACAATCCCATCCCATGACCCTCATCACTCCCCCATGACACCAGAAAAGATATACAGAGTAACAAAGTTGAGATACAGGTAAAATAGAAAATAGTTACCACCTTTCTCAAACCCTAGAGAGAAACATTACTCTGCTTTCATCCCAGACACAAAAATACGTCTAAGATATAAACCAGGGCAATACAAGCTGAGGTCTGTGGATTCCTTTCCCAGCACGAGGAGAGAGGTGGGGACAATGAGAGGAGGCACCTAGAAATTAATGCCCCAATTTGACATTATTAGTACTATTTATTACTGTGTGCTGGGGGATACCATGGTGCATTCATGGAGGTCAGAGGCCCTTCAGAAGTCATTCTCTCCTTCCATCATGTGGGTCCTAGGATGGAACTCTAGTTGTCAGTTCTGATGGCAAGCAACGTCACCAACTAGGTCGTCTTGCCAGTACTGCCTACCACTACAGGTTTATTAAGTGTTGCAAAATACCAGCTTGAAGAGATTGGAAGTTACAGCGTGGCCGTTTAGCCTGGTTGTATTCTGTGGCTGCTCAGCATGGGGTGGGATCATAAAATGAAGCCTAGGAAGATGACTTTGAATGTTCAGAGTTCTAGGCTAAATTTGCCCCATGTCTTTGTCATTTGCCCCATACCTCAGTGCCCTTATGCCTTTAGATGAAGTTTTAGAGATCAGAATTCCATGGCAAAGAAGGCACAGGCAAGGACCCTTGTAGTATTGTAGATTCATGTAGCTGCAGTGATATATAGGAAGCCTACTGAGTCCACCCACACTGAGAGCTCGGGTGTTGACAGCACCCTTCACCTTGGGGCCCATTGCACAAAGCAACTGCCTCTTGTGATGACAGCCTTCTGCATACCTGAAGACCACAATCGTGGCCCCTTCTCTAGCCTCCAAAGCTTCAGTTCTTGTAGGCAGAGGCTTCTCATTCGTTTCCTGGCTGCTCAGACCCAAAATAATTACACAGAAACTATATTAATGAAAATACTACTTGGTCAATCATTTAAGTGTATTTCTAGCTAGCTTTTACATCTTAAATTAACCCATTTCTGTAAATCTGTGTATCACTATGTGGTTGTAGCCCACTGGTAAGGTTCCATCCAGCGTCTGGAGTCTGTCTCCTGTGGTGGATATATCTCCTTGACTCCGCCTACTCTCTCCTCTTCTATTGGATTGGGATTCCTGCCTTGCCCTATTCTGTGTGGCAATAAGCCCAAAGCAGATTCTTTATTAACCAATGGTATTTGCAGTATATAGAAGGGAATCCACATCACTTCCCCTTTTCTTTCTAATTAAAAAGGAAGGTTTTAACATAGCAAGATTGCAAACAACAAAACAGTTGTCAAGCAAGAATTATAGTTACAATATTTATATCTACTTTATCTTTTATCATAACTAAGGAAAACTATAACTATCTATTCTTCAACTCCATCAAAGACTCCAGAAGGATATAATATTACCTAAGTAAACAGGAAGTACATTGTAAGCAACTTCCAAAACTCTAGAATTGACAGAGACATCTTGCTGCCTGGATAGTCACACAAAGTTCTTCTGTACTGTTGTGGCGCTCATCTTCAGCCTACGGGGCCATAGTTTCTGGCAGACTTTTCAATGAAACAGGAAACTTCAAAGCCAGTTCCACATATGTTGGCAGTTTGTCAGTCACTTTCTTCTGTGTCCTGCAGAGTGTTTGGCAGACTCTTTCATGAAACAGGAACCCCGAAGGATTATCTCACCTTTAGGTAAGTTTAGCAGTCATTTTTCTATGGGACTCATAGGTCCAGTTCAAACAGCATAACATCAAGCAGTCCAGCCAAGAGCAGATTTCTTGCTCAAATGGTTAGCAAACTCCATAAGGAGCCTCTGTGATGCCCATCATTCTTTTGAAGTAGATTGGTGCTGCCAGGAGCAGATGTGTCCCATTATCATGAAAAGTCCTAAGTTCTTAAAAAATTTTAAATGCTATACTCTGTTAGTCTTTGAAAGGTTTGAAGAATAACTATCTAATTGAAATATATCTCTGTACATCTAGAAAACCTAACTAACTTGACTACAAATTTGACTATTATAAATGACTATCTATTAACCTATATTCTTCAATTATACATTACATTTTTAAATGAATTGCACAAACACAATACCTTAAACAAGAACAGAAATATACATATAACAAAATTGACCTTAAATTTGTACCAATAAATCAATATCAATAACAATGCAAAGTATTCATCTCTATAGCATATCCCCCTTTAAATGTAAACAAACATTTGTAAACAATATTTGGGAATTTAGGCTTAGTTCTCTCCAAACTGTTTCCTGCTTTTTGCTGGGTGAAGTATTTTTTGGGGAGTTCACAGAGACCTTTCAGGAGGGACTTGGTCCATAAAACCACATTAACTTAGAAGAAATCCACAGGTTCTCATCTTCTGTGGAAACAAAAGCAGAACCTCTTTTCCAAGGCAACATATCTTTAGACCCAAATTTTGAAGTTAAGATGCCTTTAGAGTATATATGTTGGTTTAGTTTAGCAGTCATACAATGAAATGTCTCTCTGTACTTAGCTTATTAACAGTCAAAAATTTCAAAGGAAACACAGTAATATACGTAATCCAAACTCTCTGTGTATATTCCATCTTCATGTGGCTTATTTTTCTTTACTCCTTTAATATATGAATGTGCTCTGTCTCTTTAAAGACTTTGTTTTATTTTTTTAAAACCATTTACTTTCATAACTGTCTATATTCTTTTCTTCTATCTCCCAAGCCTATGTACATTTTTTGAAAATACTGTGTCTCGTTTAGGGGTCTTTTATGTCTGAATCTGTCCTATCGTGTATCTGTAATCCTTTTCTGTATAGGAGCACTTCTGAAAATGCTATGCCGCATGTCTAGGACTAAGGCTGTTTTGACTTCTGAATCTGCCCAGTCCAACATGGCTAAGGTTTGTTCAGTGCTAGCTCTGTGAGCAAGGATCACAGTCTCATTTCCATGCACATAGCAGGTCTATGTTGCCATTAAGCAAGTTGTAGCACTGTGCTCACAGACCCCATTTAAATGCTCTGTAGTCAGACCTCCTGGAAGAGGTCTGAACCATTTGTGCTGGCAAACCAGGAAGCTAGCTCCTAAAGAAGCTGCATAGCCTTTCTTGCCTGTTGTCTGGTTTTATTGTTGTTGTTGTTTGTTTTTTGAGATAAGGTTTCTCTGTGTTGCTTTGGAACCTGACTTGGAACTAGTTCTCATAGACCAGGCTGGCGTCAAACTCACAGAGATCCACCTGTCTCTGCCTCCTGAGTGCTGGGATTAAAGGTGTGTGCCACCACCGCCCAGCCAGGAATACCTCTCTTAAAGGAGCCACAGTGTTCCTGCTGGCCACCAGCAGACAGAGCACATCTGGAAAAAAATATGCTAGCTACTAAGAAGCTGTGCTTAACTCTGTTCTTTTGTGTCTAGAATTCCAAGCTTTCCCAGGCTTTATATGGATATCGTTGACCATGTTGGCATGCCAATTTTTAGACAAAGACTTCTTTTTCGTTTCCTGCAACCCACCCAAAATAATCACACAGAAATTGTATTATAACAACACCACTTGACATATCAGCTCATGTTTCTTATTTGCTAGATCTTATATCTTAAATTAACTCATTTTTATTAATCTGTATATTGCCACATGGTTGTGGCCTACTGGTAAGTTTCCTTCCAGCATCCAGTGTCTGTCTTCTACAGAGGCTACATGGCTTCTCCTTGACTCCACCTACTCTCTCTTACTAAGATGATCTCTGCTGAGGACTTCCCAATGTGTGTCTTGTGTAGGCAGAGACTGCTTGTTTATTTCCCTACTGCTCAGATCCAAATAATCACACAGAAACTATATTAATTACAATATTGTTTGGCCAATAGCTTTCCCTACTGCTCAGATCCAAATAATCACACAGAAACTATATTAATTACAATATTGTTTGGCCAATAGCTAACACATATTTTTAGCTAACTCCTACATCTTAAATTAACCCATTTCTATTCACCTGTGTATTGTCATAAGGTTGTGGCCTACTGGTAAGGTTCTGGCTGGCAGCTGGTGTCTTCTCCTTCAACAGCTGCATGGTGTCTCCTTAACTCCACCTATTTTCTCTCTCTCTCTCTCTCTCTCTCTCTCTCTCTCTCTCTCTCTCTCTCTAAATATATATTTCCTTACTCTACTAAGCCTTTGGCCAAAACAGCTTCTTTAATAATCAATGGTAATAAAACATATTCATAGCATACAGAGGGGAATCCCACATCATCTCCCCTCTTCTGTCTAAATAAAAAGGAAGGTTTTAACTTTAACAAAGTAAAATTATACATGCAAAACAGATATCAAGCAAGAATTATAGTTATAATATTTAGTCATCTATCCTATCTTTGTGAATCTAAAGTTTTATATCTAATTTATCCTTTATCATGACTAAAGAAATATTTAGTCATCTATCCTATCTTTGTGAATCTAAAGTTTTATATCTAATTTATCTTTTATCATGACTAAAGAAAACTATAACTATTTGTCGTCAACTTTTCAAAGACCCTAGAAGGATTTAATATTACCCAAGTCAACAGAAAGTGCATTGTAAATAACTTGCAAAGTTCTAGAATTGATAGAGACATCTAGCTGCCTGGACAATCACCCAAAATTCTTCTGTAACATTGGGCATCCATCTTCAGCCTAAAGGCCCATTGTATCTGGCAGACTTTTCTATGAAGCAATTTGAGGATCTATTCTGTTTTGTACTGGCAAAGTATATCAGCTGCTTTCTTCTGTGTCCTATAGAATGTCTGGCAGTTTCTTCTGTGAAAGAGGAACTGAGAAGGGCAATTCCATCTTTTGAAAAATTCAGCAGTCAAGTCCAAATGAATCAAAGACCTCAACATAATGCCAGCCACACTGAACCTCATGGAAGAGAAAATGGGAAGTACACTTGAACACATTTACACAGGGAATCACTTCCTAAATATAACCCCAGCAGCACAAACACTGAGAGAAACAATTAACAAATGGGACGTCCTGAAACTGAAAAGCTTCTGTAAAGCAAAGGACATGGTTAACAAGACAAAACGACAGCCTACAATGGGAAAATATCTTCACTAACCCTACATCAGACAGAGGTCTGATCTCCAAAATATACAAAGAACTCAAGAAACTGGACACCAAAAGATCACATAATCCAATAAAAAAAAATGGAGTACAGACCTAAACAGAATAATCTAAATGGCTAAAAGACACTTAAGGAAATGTTCAACATCCTTAGTTATCAGAGAAATGCAAATAAAAACAGCTATGAAATTCCATCTTATACCTGTAAGAATGGCCAAAATCAAAAACTCTGATGCTGGAGAGGTTGTGGGGAAAAGGGAACACTTCTGCATTGCTGGTGGGAATGCAAGCTGGTACAGCCCCTTTGGATGTCAGTGTGGTGATTTCTCAGAAAATTAGGAAACAACCTTCCTCAAGACCCAGTAATACCACTTTTGGGTATATATATATCCAAAGGATACTTAATCGTGCCACAAAGATATGTGCTCAACTATGTTCATAGCAGCTTTGTTTGCCATATCCAGAACCTGGAAACAACCTAAATGTCCCTCAAGTGAAGAATGGATGAGGAAAATGTAGTACATTTACACAATGGAGTACTACTCAGCAGAAAAAAATGACATCTTGAATTTACAGGAAAATGGATAGAGCTAGAAAACATTCTTTTGAGTGAGGTAACTCAGACACAGAAAGATAATTGTCACATGTACTCACTCATAGGTGGCTTTTAAACATAAAGCAAAGAAAGCCAGCCTACAAACCACAATCCCAGAGAATTTAGACAACAATGAGGACACTAAAAGAGAATTACATAGGCATAATCTACATGGGAAGTAGAAAGTATAAAAAGACAAGATCTCCTGAATAAATTGAGAGCATGGGGACCTTGGGAGAGAGTTGAAGGGGGGAGGGGAGAGGCAGGGAAGGGAGTAGAGAAAAATGTATAGCTCAATAGATATCAATAAAAACGTTAAAAAAATCAGCAGTCACTTTTATGTGGGTCCTGCATGTCCAGTTCATACAGCATAACATCAAGCAGTTCAGCCAAGAGCAGATTTCTTGCCCAAATGATTAGCAAACTCCATAAGGATTCTCTTTGATGCCCATCATCTCTTGAACTAGATTGGTGCTGCCAGGAGCAGATGTGTCTCATTGTCATGAAAAGTCCTAAGTTCTTAAAGAATTTTAAATGCCATATTCTGTTAGTCTTTGAAAGGTTTAAAGAATAACTGTCCAATTGAAATATATCTCTATACATCTAGAAAATCTAACTAACATGACTTCAAGTTTGACTATTATAGATGACTCTTTATTAACCTGCATTTCTTAGTTATACATTACATTTTTAAATGAACTGCACAAACACAATACCTTAAACAAGAGCAAACATATACATATAACAAAATTGATCTTAAATTTGTATCAATAAACCAAGATCCATATCAATGCAAGGTATTTATCTCTATAGCATATCCACCTTTAAATGTAAACAAACACTTATAAAGAATCTTTTAGGAAATTTGGGTTTTTGTTCTCAAGACTATTTTCTGCTGATTTAGGGCACTGTTAATTAGGTCTTTCATGGGGTATCCTGTATGGTAGGGTCCATCTCAGCCAGCAGTCCTAAAGCTGTCATAGATATTGGATCATCTGAGTCATTGCTTCAGGGGGGTCTTATTAGACCAAACCATTTTATCTGGTAAGGAATCCACAGATTTCTATCCTCTGTGGAAACAAAGGCAGAACCTCTCTTCCCAAGCAACATATTCTTAGACCCGAATTTTGAAGTCAAGATATGTTTACTATATATGTTGGTTTAGCTTAGCAGTCTGTACAATGAAATGTTTCTCTGTACTTAGTTCATTAGTAGTCAAAAAATTCAAAGAAAACATAATAATATACATATGTTGTATGAGGCTGCTAGTTCATTTCCCAACCACTGGGCAGCGCATATCCAAAATAATCACATAGATACTATATTATTTGCAATACTGTTTGGTAAATAGCTTAAGCATATTTCTGGCTCTTGTATCCTAAACTAATCCAACTCCATTAATCTGTGCATCCCCATGTGGCTGTGGCTTTCCGTGTAAAGTTCCTAGCATCTGTCTCCAGTGGGGCTACATGGCTTCTTACTGACTCTGCCTTCTTTCTCCCAGCATTCAGTTTAGTTCTCCCCATCTAGCTCTACTCTTCCCTATCACACAGGCCAAGCCAGCTTCTTTATTCAGTAACCATTAAAAGTAAAACATAGAAGGAACTCCCACAACATACACAATGCAGACTCTGTATTTTCCATCTTTACGTGGATTTTTTTTAACTCCTTTAATCTATGACTGTCTGTATTGTCTCTTTAAAGACTTTCTTGCTGGCCGGGCGGTGGTGGCGCACGCCTTTAATCCCAGCACTCGGGAGGCAGAGGCAGGCGGATCTCTGTGAGTTCGAGACCAGCCTGGTCTACAAGAGCTAGTTCCAGGACAGGCTCCAAAACCACAGAGAAACCCTGACTCGAAAAAACAAAACAAAACAAAACAAAAAAAAAAAAGACTTTCTTTTATTTTTTTAAAACTATGTAATTCTTTTTATAACTGCCTATACTCTTTTTCTTCTTTCTTTTAAGTTTCTAAATGCACTGTGATCCATTTGGATATTTTTTTCTGTCTGAATCTGCCTTCATTGCATATCTATAATCATTTTCTGACCAGGAGCACTTTTAAAATGGAAAGCAGCTGGGTTACAGCAGTCCTGGATTCTGGATCCACCTCTTTCAGTCTTTCAATATGGCAGAGGTACCTTTACTGCCAGGTTTGGGACTGCGGGGTGAGAGCCTCCCTCACCACCTTAACTTTGGGAAGTAGTTGGCCCATGCTGCTCCCAAGTAACTTACAGAACTTTGCCCACAAACCCTATGTAAGTGCTTGGCTTCCTGAAAGAGCCAGAGCTGTGCAACCAACAAGAACCAAGAAACCTTCTTAAAGGAGCTGCACAGTTTTTGCTGCTACTGCTGAGTCAGGAAGCCTTCTCTTAAAAGAATTTGTGCCTCTGCTTGCTTCTAGCAAACAGAGCCCACCTGAGACAATGCTGCTACCATGAAGCCATGCTTAACTTTGCTTTTTTTGTGTCTAGAATTCCTTCCCAAGCTCTCTCAGGTTTTGTGTGGATGTAGTTGGCCCATGTTGGTGCACCATTTTTTAGGCAGAGATTGCTTGTTCATTTCCCTACTGCTCAGACCCAAATATTCACAAGGAAACTATATTAATTACAATACTATTTTGCCAATAGCTTATGCATATTTTTAGCTAACTCTTGCATCTTAAATTAACCCATTTCTATTAATCTGTATATCGCCACAAGGCTGCGGCCTGCTGGTAATTTTCTGGCTGGCAACTGGTGTCTTTCTCCTTTGGCAACTACATGGTGTCTCCTTGACTCTGCCTACTCTTTCTTTATATCTCTATTCGGATTTCCTACCTGACTTTACTAAGCCATTGGCCAAAACAGCTTCTTTAATAATCAATGGTAATAAAACATATTCATAACATACAGAGAGGAATCCCACATCATGTGTGTGTTTTGTATGTATGTGTGTGTATACACTTGAGAGAGGGTCTCACTCTGAGGTCAAGGCTGGTAAAATTCACACCCTTCTGCCTCAATCTCCTATGTTTTAGGACTTAGTGTGGCCACTAAACCTGGCTAAATAGCATATATTCTTTGTCAGCAGTAAAATGCTGGAGAGTTCCAAGTATCCTCAGCTCATCCAACCACAGAACTCTTGAAGGGGGCTGCTCTAAGGATACAGGGAGGCTTGAGCATGCCTTATCTTGGCAAGGTGTATTCAAACTTTTCAAGAGCCACAAAGCTATTTCTGTGAAGCATTTGAAGCATTTTCTGTAAGAAACCTCAACCTTTGTGAAGCAGGTTAAAGTGGGATGCACAGGACAGAGTCCTGTTGATTTGCTACCCTAGAGAGCCCTGGGGAAGGCCTAGTTGTTCCTAGAGACCCACATGAAGCACACAGTTCCTCTACTCTATTTCCCCTCCCTCACCGTGAGTAATTTAGGAGGCCATTGCCGGAGAAGACAGTTCTGGAGACATTTGTTGAGGAGCCTAGGTCGGACCATTTGCAGCAGCAGATCTTAAGGAAGCCCATTCCCTGTCCCTGCCAATTCATGTGTGGTGTGGGAGCTGCATATAGACTCCAGCAAGAGAAGCACAGGCAGGAGTTCTGACTGAGGCGTACCTCCGTTCCTGCCTCCTTTCCCCAGTGACATCACTGGACACGTGCCACGGGTTAAGGTGTCGTGTCTGGTCATTAAGTCTCACTCTTTCTGGTGCCAGTGGCTGGTCTGGGATGGTTGTGGGTACTTGTGAGGACCACAGAATAAGGGTTGGCACATGGCTGCAGCTAGCAGTGTCCCCTTTTCTGACTGTATTCCCCTGCAGAGGCACTCCATCCATAGCAAGGCAGGGTGACCTGAGCCAGCCTGCAAGGGGTGGAAAGTTGAGAGACAAAAGGTCAGTGACCTACTGCACGTCTGGATTTTCCAGTTATTCAAAATAACCAGTTTGCCTTGGGTACACCACTATAGCCAATCTACCTACCTACCTTCCTTTGTTCCTTCAATCTTTCCTTTCTTCCTTGTAAGACAATGTCTTACTGTGTAGCCCAGGCTGGCCTTAAATTCCCTGTGTAGTCAAAAGTGGCCTCAAACATACTCTGCAGCCCTGGCTAAATGTTTAACTCACTGTGTAGCTCAGGCTGGCCTTGAACTTACATCAGCCTTGCTTCCTCAACATCCCAAATGTAGCATTATAGGTCTTGAGATTCCACACCCTCCTCTATAAGCTGACTTCTTGGCATTTGTTGTCACAGCTCATTGGCCAGTTCAAGTAAAGGAAGGGGTTAATGAAGAAGAGGGCCCCCCAGCGCCTGGATCATCAGAGACGGCACTTCAGAGAACATCACTTGTAAGGATGTCAAGTCTCCAGGCAGGAGGTAGAAAGGGTGATGTGAGGATCACAGGGATGTGTGGTCGCTTGGTGAGAGGGCAATGGGGTGGCTCAGGGCCATCCTGGTCTGGTCCCAGGGCAGAGTTCTGTACCTAACAGTCCATCTCTATGGTCAAGCTTCCATTCTCGGCTGCCAGGCTCTTGCCATCTCCGCTGACTCACGTGAGTCCTCATACTTGCTTCCTGGCACCCACCACATGGTCTGGTCTATCCTACTAACACCCAAGCCCTGGCCACAAAGTCTTCATTCCCTGCTAGCTTGCTAAAGGCCCCTTCCTTAGATCTACTCGTTTCATTTTGATAGCTATTCACTCTGAGGTGTAACTAGTTGCTGGAGTCCTGACAACCTAAGAAATGCTGGCCTTTTATAAGCGAGGACTTATTTACTCAAGTGGGTCCCTGACTGTGGGATTCCTGGAAACTCAACAAGGAGATAATACTTTCCAGGCCAGCTGGAATCTGTCCAGACTCTTCCTCCATGAACGGGGCTAGGTTTTCTTCTTTTATTCAATCTATTACATTGATTTAAAAAAAATCCATCCTGATATGATAAATAGAAAGAACTCAGAACATCTATGAATGGTTCTCACCAAAACATGTCAATGTCAAATCAAGTCTTTAAGGCTAGCTTCGAGTTGACAGGAAATGCTAGTTTTGAGGGGAATACTAGGTGACTCCTGAAGGAAGAAGCGTTTTGCAGAAACCAGGGCACTGCCTCCAAACAGCGAGCAGCCAGCCCTAGGTCGGAGGGAATAGGATGCTCTGAGGGAATAGGATGCTATTCCCATTCCCAAAGTCTCAGACTTTGTGATCGGGTCCCCTAGGACCCTGTGTCTAATGCCATCACCTGGTGGGTGGGCACAAATCCCGGGGGTATGGAGGAGCAGGGGCTGGTGACATGGTTTTATTGAGTGAAGGAGCTTGCAGCCAAGTCTGCCCACGTGAGTTTGGTCCTGAGCCCTACACGGTGGAAGAAGAGAACTGACTCTCATGAGCTGTACTGTGACCTGCACAGGATGCTGTGGCACACACAGACACAGACATACAAACAGATGACACATAAGCACACAGTTTTTTATCTTAGGTTAAGATTTAAAGACTTGGAAGATGCAGCTCCAAATGGATCCACAGGATACTTTCTGTTTTATCATTATTATTGTTACTATTATTATTATCATTATTATTATTATTAGACAGGGTCTCACAGTGTGGTGCTTGAAGGCATGCCATTCACTGTGCAGACCAGACTGCTGATAAGCCTTCAACACATGGCCTTTTGGGACATTCAAGGCGCAGGTGGAACAAGTGCTGTTACGTTGCTGTGGGTTCTAACTCCCACACTGTCACCCACGTGTAGCAGTTCCCCATAACTGACACAAAACCGGGTCCATATTACTGATGAAGGGGGATCCCTTGGCCTCTACCCCCATCCCACCCATCAGACCAATCCTGCCTGCTCAGACTCCATTCACTTCCTGTCAACCATTTTGACTTTAATGTAATTTTACTTTCTGGAGTTTATGAAAGAAACAATGAACATCAACCTGGTGACATTACCACAAACCACATCAGTAAGCCCTGAGCTATACCCGCCGGGTGGCTCTTCAGATCCACGTCAAATTTATCAGTGTTCTACTCCACATTTACTCGAGACACCCGGCACATGGCACTGAAACGCTCATGTCTGGAGTTTCTTGTCTGCTGCCTGGAGTTCATGAAAACTGCACGTTAAGTTGAAGGAGGTAGGGCTGAGGGTGGGGCCAGGGACTAAGCAGTCCTGAAAGAACCTCCGGCAACTGAGTGCCACAGCTCCCGCAGAGCATCTTCAAAGAGGATGGCGGAGCCCGTGGCGCCACTGGGAGTCTAAAACTGTTTTTGAGTGACAGGATCTATCATTACAAGGCAACCTAACCCAGAATCTTAAACCCAAGACAGACAAAAGAAGAAGAACTTTGAGGAAATGAGGGTGGAGGGCCCAAGGTCATGTCCACAGGGCCTCATTCATGCTGGGGACCAGGTTGGGAAACTTTTGGAAAGGCCGTGGTGAGTTCCAGGACATTCATGTCTCATCCTGGACTTCCTCTGTAGGAAGTTAAGAATGTACGGCTTCCCATGTGACCATAGAAAAGCAAGGCCTCCCAAGCCATGATCAGAAAAGCAAGAATGCATCTAGTACTCTCCTATCGTGTCCTCCCTTGCAAGCAACTCAAATATGGCATCAAGGCCGAGAACGCTCTCCATGCGACAAGAAGCCGCACACAGTGTGCTAGCGGAACCCGCAAACCCGTCATTTGGTGTGGGCATTGCTTGAACTACTTCTCTGTTTCTGTGGTAAAATGCCCTGGCAGAAGCAGCTTGCTGCTTAGTTTGGCTCGACATTTGACATTAGAAATGGGTATTGCAGGGAAGTTGAGGCAGCAGGACCTTGGGGCAGTTGGCCACATTGCATATGCATCAGGAAGCAGAGGGAGGGAGGGGGAGGGGGAAGAAGGATGGAGGGAGGGAGTCGTGCTGCTGTTCAGCTCACCTCCCAATCTCAGCATAGGGAATGCTCCCCCAACAGTGGGCAGGTCTTCCCACTTCAGTGACCCCAGTCAAGATGGCCCCTTACAGGCTGCTCAGAGGCCTGTAATCCAGGTAATCCCATGTCTCATCAGGTTGACAGGAGAGACTGACCATGACAGGTATGAACTGGAAAGCCACCCTGAAGGGCAGAGATTGTGTATTGGAAAAGCTGGTGCTCATGCTTTTTCAATGTTACTCAACTGCTGAAAAATCATTATCAAGGAATAAGCAGATCTAGCCAGGCCTATAAACCCAGACACTAGTGATGCTAGTTCTAGGTCTGCCTGGCCTACAAACAGCACTTATGGCCACCCTGGGCAGTGTAGTGAGAGCCTATCTCAAAGTCAAAAGTCAAAAGAGGGTTGGCCATGGAGAGCCATGGCAGAGTGCTTGCCTAAGATGCAGGAGGCCCAGGGCTTCAATCCCAGTACCAAAGAAAGAGGAGGGAGAGAGGAAGGATGGAAGGAAGCAACGAGGGTGGGAAGGATGAAAATTTTAGACCTAAAATAGAACACTCAGTTCATGTTCTTATATTTGAGTTTTGTTCTTGTTGTTAGCTGTTTTACGTGTGTGTGTGTGTGTGTGTGTGTGTGTGTATGTGTGACATACAAGTCATACCACATGTGCAAAGGTCAGAGGGCAACTTTTGGGGGTGATTCTCTCTTCACCCCTTGTTGAGGCTGGACTTGTTTCTGCCATGCTGTGTTTTCCAGGTGACTCTCCTGTCTCTGCCTCTCACCTCACCAGAGAAGGGCGAGGATTACGGATGTGCCCTGCTACATCTGACTTTTCCTGTGGGCTGTGGAGCATGAACACATAGTGTTTTTACTCACTGAGCCACCTGCACAGCCCATTGTTCCCCATTTACATTTTTCAATTATATTTATTTCATGTCTGTCACAGTGTACATGTGGAGACCAGAAAAACAAAAACAAACAAACAAAACCAAAACCCTTGTGGGAGTTGGTTTTCCCTTTCCATCACCTGTGTCCTGGGATCCAGCACCAGGCCCTGGCACAGGTGCTCTTCCCTGCTGAGCTGTCTGCATGTCTCCTTTGCCACTTTATGGGTGGTGGTCCAGCGATGTCATAGAGATGATACAGGGACGCCTGTGTTTCAGCCTCCTTCAGCACTCTCAGCTCCTTGTTCTGCTGTCTTAGTCTGCACCTCTTCTAGTTCTTCATGCCCTGGACTGTACCTAACCGTGCTGAGGCATCAGAACCTGTCCTTCCATTCTGTCTGTCCCTTCTTCCCCTCTCCTTCCTCCGAGGCCATTCTCAGGCTCTGGGACCACTGTGTCCACTCTTAGGACAGCCACATGAGTGGCAGCTTCCGTGTTTGTCATTCTTCCCTACACCCAGCTCTTCACTCTCCTCTGCATGGATCTCCCTTAGAGCCCTTGTGACCTCACCTCCCAGAATCCTGCCCACTCTTCTCCAGCCCTCCTGGAAGCCAGCATCTTCTCTGGCAGAGCCTGGCACGGCCTCATCCTGCATCCCACATCAGCACAGCTGGAAGGAGACCAGATCATACTCCGCCTCTACTTACCACGCTTAGATGGCCATGTTCGCTTAAACACACTGCAGAATGCCTTCGAGACTTCAAAGACTCTGTCTCGTGACCACCACTACCACCCACCCATTCCACCTGGTGCCCATCTCCCTCCCTGGTGGCTGTGACTCAGTTTTTTCTATCACCCACCGTCCTCTCTGTTGTCTGCTTTGTTCTTCCCATTTCTTGTCATCCTTTAAAGAGGTGAGAAGAACAAGGGCCTTACGTTGTCTGCCATGCCACACCCAGTCCCAGGACAGCAGGACCCGACACGGAGCACTCTGACCAACAACGCGTGACCAGGGTAGATCTGAAGTCTCTGTGTGTGTCCTGGCATTTACAATGGGATTCAGGCTCAGTCAACACTTTTATACAACCCAGGGTCTCAAACAAACAATAAAATCTCTTCTGATGGGCAGTGGCATGGATAGTCCTTTCTTGTTATTGACATCACTTGGTTGTCCCCAACAACATGAATCATCTCTTTGCACCCAATCAGGCCTAGCAAGGACTTGAACACTGATAGTCACAGGAAATTGCGGTCTACCTGGAAACTGGCCCTGCTCCTAGCAGTTTCAGGAAACCAGGCCGCCCAACATGTGTCTCTGACGCTCCAGGGGGAGGAAGACGCTCCCGACAGGGAGGGACTCCTTGTCTTGTGGTTGGGCTATTCTTGAGTCTTGGAATGTTGTTCTCCTGGTGTTGACAGCCGCCACCTCTCCCGGTGGTGCCAGGCCCTTGTGCCAGGCCTCTGGAGCCTCGCTTGGTGGGTGGTGAGGGCTTCCACAGCCCCCCACCCACCTGGGTTATGGCAGGCATGCTGCGGGGGAGGACAGGAGCCTGTGGCACTGGGCGCTCCTCTCTGGCTCTCCCTCCCCCTGCTAAACAAAAGCTTCCTGCTGGGGTGGGGACCAGAGCATGCTTTTGATTCAGGAGCAGGCTCCAGAAGCCCAAGGATGCCTTCCCCACAGACCCCTGAATATACATGCCAGGGTAGGGACGGCTTTCTACCCCTTTCTTTCTCTCTGCTCTGCCTTCAGGTCTGCTGATCTCTCACCAGCTATGCCAGTTTTTCTGTCCCCATCATCTGGTTTTCTTTTGGTAGAATCTTCCAGAAACTTTAGGTCCCTTTCCTCGTGTACTGTTCTATCAGTCATCAAGGCTTGTGTCACCTTGCTGCTTCTGTCTTCACTGTGGCTACCATTTGCCACCTTTAGTCTTCTTATTGCCATGACTACCATTGGCCTTGGCCATTTTGCTACAGACACTGTTCACAGGACACAGAAGTGAGCTCAGAGAGGCTGTGTAGCTTGTCCAGAGTTACATAGCTGGGATGATAACAGGATTGATACCAGAAGTCAACTCAGTCCCCAAGTCACATGACTTCCGGGGCAGAGTTCAAACAGAAAATGTGGGTCCACTTTGCCAGAGCTATTCAAATCCCGGTCCCACCCACACTACTGACTTTTGGATTTTCTGGGACTCAGGTTATCATTGCAGGACCTGACTTGCCTCCTGGGCTGTAGGGAGGACGGCATGGGTCAGCCATGGAGAATGGTGTGTGAACGACAGGCTAGACACACAGGTGTCCCAGGAGCTTCCAGTCTAATGGGCAGGATCGCTTTTGACAAGAAAACCACCCAAGGGAAAGAACCAGGCACTACAGAGGTACAGAGCAGAGACACTTGCCTCAGACAGTGTGGCTTTAAATAAATAAAAATTAATATCCTGTTCCTTGGGATCCCCATCCTCCCACCTCAGCTTCTGGCGTGTTGGGATTGTGTGAGTGTGCGACACACCCAGGTAGATTGACTTTAGTTCTGTAGAAAAGTCACAGAGAAGGGGCTGGGAGTTTGTGCAGGCTCCTCCCAGCTGCCTCCAGCACCAGACTCTCCTGTCACATTGCACTGTCTGTCTCTCAGAAGTCAACATGGCTTGATGCTGTTAATTCATGACCTTCTCATTTCCTCCAACCCGGGGTGCCACGCAGCTTTTCGCCAGCTCCATTTTGAAGGATGAATAGGAGTTTGTTCAAGGCTTTGGCATTTCAGCCATGACAGAACACATAGGAACATGTGTTCCCTCCAACACGCCTTAAAAAGATGCAGTTTTTATAGAACAGGATGCATGGTATGGAGCCAGATAACAATTGCTCAAAAGAAGAGGCCCAAAGCAACAGGATTTCTCACCCTACAGCTCTGGGTGTCAGGCACTGGGCTAAAGTCCAGATCACTTCCTCTGGAGGCTCCGGGGGTAGTTGCACTCTTGCCTCTGCCAGCTTCTAGAGGCAGCCTGCACTCCTCAGCTCCTGGCCCCCTCCTGGACCCGCAAAGCCAGCTGGACACACCTTCTAACCACCCTGACCCCTCCTCATACTGTTTTGTTGTTGGAGTTTTGTTTTTCTCTTACAAGGACACTGATTACAGCAGGCCCCCTGTACCACCAAAGCCTCCTCCTCGTCTTGAGACCTTTCAATTGATTCTGTCAGCAAAGTCCCTTTTGTTCCAGGAAGGAACATGTTCATGTATTCAGGCATGTGGGCACCTTTGGGGCTGTCAGCCATGCTTCTAGAAACTCTTTATCCAACTGGTTGGGAGCCCAGGCTTGAACTCCACAGACCTGGGTTCGAGTCCTTGCCCTGTCATTTCTTGTACCTCTTGCTACTTAATCACTCTGTACCTCCATTTCCTCATTTTCAAACTGTGTCTAATAAGTGAAGTTACATCAAGGGTTGTTTGGAATTAAAGTGATCACAGGCTTTCAAACTGAAATTCATAGGCTAACACACATACACCACACACATACACGCATATGGTGTCATTCACACACATATAAAATTACACACATGTGCGCGCACACACACATGCTTACACACATATGCATGCATGCAGGTGCGCACACCCACACATATACACATGTGCATGCAGGTGTGTGTGCACATACATGCTCACACACATGCATGCATGCAGGTGCAGGCATGCACACACACATATGCTCGATACACACGCGCATGCATACCAGTGCACATGCTCACACACACATATGCTCATGCACACACGTGTGCATGCAGGTGCGTGTGCACATCTAATATGCTCACACACATGCATGCAGGTGCAGGCACACACGCATATGTTCACACACACATACATGAATGCATGCAGATGCGTGCACACACACACACACACACATGCAGTAACAACTCAGAGCCATCTGGAAGGCTAGAGATACAGTGTGAGAAATTCTCAGAACTGGAAAGGCCAGAGAAGCTGAAGTCACCCTCTAAGACATGCCTGGAGAGGCTCTCACCTCCAGTGCCATGTGCCCAATACCTGCAATGGCCACTTCAGCCATGGGGCTAAACCCTCCACCGCATGGGAGCCTGGGCAGGTGTCAGATTGGCTGACACTGTTCACATGCCCACTTTCTGGTTGCAAGGACTTCTGGGAGGAAAAAAGGGTCTGTCTCCCTTAGCTTCTCAGTGGCTGGCTCTTTCTCCTCTCCAGGCTAGCGCACACTGTGGGAACTTCCTCAAACATGGAGGGAGGTCAGCATGCACACCACGCCAGTGGTTCTTATTGCACCAAGCTGAGGCTACACACACACACACACACACACACACCTCCTTCCCTAGCAGCTGCAGCCTGAAGTCAAGCTTCTGGTCCTGGTCAGACTCACCAGGACACAGTCCTCTGCCACAATAGTCTCCATAGATGACAGTCAAACATAATTTCTGGGTAGTCATTGCTTGGGGGCCTTTGTGGAGCAGGGGCGCTCACACAGCCAACTAACTCTGTCTGCTTTTGTAAGGCAGAGGAGAAAACTTTAGGGAGCAGGAACAGTAAGGGGAAAGGAGTGTCAAAGATGTTTTTAATATGCATGAGACTGTGCAGCCAAGCCAGGGGCCGCTGCCCGGTTCCAGGCGTGTTCCCGCCCCAGACAGGCTGATGATTTGAAGGGAGCCGCGGTCAGACTGTATACCTGTCATCTGCCTCTCCACACTAGCCTGCCTCGCTTGCTCTAATGAGGCCTGACACCTCGGGAATCCGGCGGGTGCAGAGCAGTCACAGAGGGTACAAGGAGCCAGAAGGGCCTGCTTCAGCCACTTGGGTTTCCCTGGGAGGTGGACAAGCAGGACGAGCCCAAGGTTTTTGCTGCAAGATCTGTCTTGGCTGGAGGGACAGTGAGTGTCACATCGTCCCCATGTTTCTTGGTGTCCTTGGCTAGAAAATGGGTTGTAACCAAATATGTTGGCTCATGTCTATGATCCCAGTACTCTGGACTCTGAGGTAGGAAAATCGCTACATATGTGAGGCTAGCCTGGGCTACATAGTGAGCATCAGATCAACTGTATCTACATAGTAAGACTCTGCCTCATAAAATCAAAACGTAAATGAGTTTTAATAGGCTCTCAGAGATTGATGGGGAGAAATGCAGACTGTATGGAAAGAATCCTTTGTGACAACATGGTAAATAACCATTATAAATAATATCATCCCCAGCCCCACTGATGGCTGCCAAGTCACAACAAAGTATTCTCTAGACAGGAGTTTCTTTGATACCGTCTCTGGTTCCACCTGGAGAGCCTCTGCAGAGAGAAGGTTTCCTGGGAGGTCCTGGGAAGGATTGGTCAACCTCCACTATGACTGTTGAGGAGAGGTGCCCCACCTGAGGTGGGCCTGCTTGTTGGCAGAAGGGTTTTAGCAGTGATGATCTTGAGGGGAACATGGATGGTCCTAGGACCCTGTGCAGAGGAGCTCTGAGGAGTCTTGACCTTTGCCCTGTCCCAGGAAAGCCTCCCACAGAGCAATGTAAGGCTATGGACAGCCATCTTAGATAAATTCGGAGAACAGCTAGTGTTCCAGAGTGCCCCACCCTCCTTCTGACTGTGCTCCCAGAGAGAGCACAGAGGTACCCAGGGGCACTGAGCTGTATGGGGAATACAGACTGTCAGCCTAGTCCTGGTGGCACACTGGGAGCACGCCTGGAAGCAGAGGGGCAAATCCTTGGGGATGATGCCTGTCCTGTGTGCCGGTATAGAAGCCAGACTTCAGGAGCTTCTGAGAGCCAACAATAAAATCAACCCATAAGTTAAGGGCTAAAGAGGGGCTCGATGATGGTGATGGGGCCTGCTGTAAGCCTTGGGGAGCCGTGGGGTTTGTGTAGAAGAGAGTGGAAGGAGGGGCCAGCTCTGCCAGACACACTCTTGCCTTTCTGTATAAGAAAGGGAGTCACCAAGAACCCTCCAAAGAGGTCTGTGCAGGACACACCCCCACCCCATGACTACCTGACCTGGAAAACTGGCACAGGATGTGCACAGAACCAACAGGGGATGTGGCGAAGGGACAAAGTCCCTTAGACACTGAACTCTTGAGGAACAGCATTGGCCTCAGTGTTCCCATCTGAGCAGTGGGAATAACAGTATGTCCCCTGGGTGGTGGCTGTCAGAGAAAACTAGATCACAGGTGTCACGAAAGCTGACAGGTCACTGTGTTCTTACACCCTGCACACCCTGGGAATCCACTCCCTTCGGTGTGCTTGAGTTATGGGAACCACTGAGGGTCGGCTGAGACCATCCACACCCCATCCCTCCTTGGTATTCAGCGTGAGCAGTGAAACCTTCCACTCCCAAGCAGCAGTCAAAAGAGAGCTTGTCTGAAAAGCCAGGCTTGCACTGAGGATAAGGTGCACCCTCTGCCACGCTCCTTCAGCCTCACCGGGCTGCACATGGCTGCTTGCCACTGGTGCCTGGCATGGAGAGGCATTGCTTCAGCTACTTCCTCTTGCCCACTTCTCCAGGCCCTCAGTCCTAAGCTGAGAATTCTCCAGAAACACCCTACCCATCCTCAGACTGCCCGTGGGATGGCGCTGCTTCTCTTTGTGGACACACCTTCCCTCTGGCTGCAGCTGCGCCATTGCTTCCCTATTGGCTTTTCTCTGTTTACCTGTTTGATGTCTGTTTATTCTTAGCAAACTTTGCCATGCCACATGGTCCCTGGCAGGAGGGCGGTACCTGAACCAGTCCTGTCCTACCTCAGTGCTGCTGCCAACTTTCTCCACCTGTCCTTGGAATGGGCAGCACCGTTTACCAGCTCTCCTGATCTCAGGAAAGGACTCTAGCTGCAGCTGGGAGAGTGAGTGGAACAGAATGGGCTGGAATAGAATAGGGCCACTGGGTAACACAGTAGAGATTGGGGACTAGAGACAGGATGAATCCAAAATTCCAAAATGCCAATAGTAACGGATTTCTAGCTGCCACCGGAGCCTCTTTGCATTCCACCTTCCCCTCCCACCTGAGGCTCCTCTAGCATCCCCAGGCTTGCAGCTTCCTTTTCTGTCACCTGAGAGGGAATGAAGGCCAGCTTCCTGCTTCCAGGGTCTTTTATCAGGGAAGGACGCTGATTGCTAAGAAAGGGGGAAGGTGCGCATCTTCTCTGGACACCAGCAGAGGCCCTGGAACCAGGTGGTTCCTGGTCAGAAGACTTAGCGATCAGACCTGTGCCCACTAGGGGGAAATGTGTCTGGGGAGGTTACAGCAGGCAGTGAAGTAAGTCCCTGAGGGTTTAGATAAGAAGGGGCTGTTTTCACTCTGCGACTACCCAGGACCAGAGCCCAGAGCAGGAGGCCCCTCACCTGGGAGCTTCTGAGTTCCTCCAGCAGAGAGGTGCCGCGGCAGGCAGGTGACGATGGGACAGGGAACTGAGGAACACGGAACTGTGTGGCAGTCATTTGCCCCCTGTTGCTCATGCCCAGGGGTGCTGTACTGGGTGCTGAAGGGCTAACCCTGCCTGAGTGTGAACTCACAGGTGGCCTGGACTGTCACCAGCCTCAGTTTCTTTGCCAGTAAGGAGGGAAGTGAGGGCTGAGCAACCTCAGCCCCCATCTCTTCCCAGAGTCCACTCCCTTTCCTCTCTTGGCC
Source organism: Microtus pennsylvanicus (assembly GCF_037038515.1). Lineage (NCBI taxonomy): Eukaryota > Metazoa > Chordata > Mammalia > Rodentia > Cricetidae > Microtus > Microtus pennsylvanicus. The sequence continues at coordinate 70,832,754 of NC_134580.1, forward strand.
CCAGGCCTCAGCCTCTCCTGACTGAGGGGAGCCTCGGGCAGAATGACTGGGGTCCCCGCACCCCCTCCACCCCTTTGCAAAGCACATACAGATGTGGGGCTGTCGGCCGCAATCAGGGTTCAGGTGAGGAATGGGGCCTGGCAGCCCTGGGCTTGTACTCGTTTGCCGGAGTGCAATTTCCCCGTAATTACACTTCCTAGCTTTTCGGCATCTGTGAAAGATCACCCTGGGACACAGAGGAGCCGGGCGCGCTGGCAGGGGACAGGCCTTCGCTCCAAATCACCCTCCACTGGTGGAGAAAACCCACTTGCCCTGGGCCTGGTTCTGGCATGTGCAGTGTCCCCTAGAGGCAGGCCCAGTATGCCCCATAGATCTGGTCAGTCCCAAGACTCTTCTCACTGTTCTCCATTATCCGGTCATCTCCAGTATCCGGCTTCAGTTGTTGCCATGTAACACCCTGCACTGTCACCCATCCGGATTCCCGGAGCCCCCTCCACCAGTTACTCAAGGTGATCTCTATAAGCTTGCCCACTTCCCTGCCCACCTCACACCATTCCAGTTTTGTCTGTCATCGCAACTCACGGGTCTCTGCTCGTCATCTCTGACCTGCTCCTCTGTCAGCCCTGAGCCCACTGATGTGCTCTGTGTCATACGCCAAGCCATGGCCAGCACGTGTAGAATCTAGACAGAATCTAGGGGTGCCTCTTCCTGCATCTCAGATAAAGATTCGTTTTAACAAACCCATCCAGAGGGCAGGAGGATAATCAGAGAGAACCTATAGCCAAAGAAAATCCTGAGCAAAGAGCCTCTGGGGGACCCTGGAAAGCCACTAGAAATGTGGGCAGGCCCTGGACACGAAGCAACACTCAAGGGTTAGTGAGTTTGCAGGGCATACAGAGCTCACTGTGGGATGGGGTCCAGCTACTCCAACCTCCATGGGGCCCACACTAGGAAAACAGGCTGTAAGCCAGGATCAGCACTCACTCCCACTTGATAGAAACCACAGCCCTGGTGGGTCATGCTACAGACCATCCTCAATGGGGCCTCTCCTGAAGCTCTGGAAGAAACATCATTGCTTCTAAGACCAATAATCTGGAAGGAGCCTGGAAGTAAGGCATGGCTTCAAGCATCAGAGTGTGCCCTGATCTAAGCCCATAGCAGACATCACTAATCAATCACAGCACCAAGAGGCTAAGTCACTTGGCAAAGGTCAAAGCTGGTAAATGAGTGTACCAACTTTTGGCCGTGGGCAATCTAGAGTCAGAGTCCTTGGTCTTAAGCACTGGGCAGTCCTACCCCACACCAGCTCTGACCCTTGTCTTAGAGGCAAGCACGAGAAACCTATACAGCTTTCCAGAAGAACGTGGAAGGCAAAGAATCAGAGAAGGGGGCTTAGCACAGATACGAATTCAAAGCCAGACCCTGCCTCTCACTGGATGTGGGCCTGGCTTGTGACTGAACCTTTTGGAGCCGCTATTTCCACCATTATAAATGGACAGAACTCGGGCTGGCTGTTGTCTTGCTGTGTTTCTTGCATTAGCCCAAAGGCAGAAGCAAGCCAAAAGAGCATCTGCAGGTAAGACTGTCCATCTTCACTGTCTGCGTGAGTAGACTCAGAGTCACCAGGGAGATGCATTCTGAGAACATTTCTGGGGATGGAATATTGTTCGGCCTTGAAGAGGTAAGAAACGCTGAAATTCCTCACACATATGTAGGAACCTTAAGCATGTTATACCAAGCAGCAGCAGCAGCAGCAACAGCAAGCTACCAGGAAGCCAGGCCTGAATTAGTGGCACAGCCTCCTGGAAACACTGGTGATCTTGGTGAGCCCCTGGCTGGCCCCAGTCCTGGAGCGCCTGTTTTTGTGGCTAACCTATCTAAGGAAAAGACTGTGGGTGTGCATTTATTTGTGCTGAGCCAGGTAGAGCACTAGCAGAGGAGAGGCAGAGTCAGAAGACACATCGTAGCTCTGGGTACAGCAAGATGCAGTCACAGTGACCCAGTGGGCTCTGAGAAGCCCAGACTCCATGCAGGTCCACCTTCTTTTGGTGATGGGGTGGACAGAATGGATCTCCAGCTCACTGGCTGGCTCTTCAAGGGGCTTGACTCCTCCCTGGCTTTGCTGAGCTAAGCACCTTGGCTTGGCCACCTGTTAGCTCTGTGGGGTCTTGTGTCTCTACTTCCTTATCCACCAGTGGATGTATAAGCCACCACACACACACACAATACACACACACACACACACACACACACACACACACACACACACACCTCGGTACTTTCATGAGCTCCTGAGCACAGCTGCTCTCTCAGTTTTGCTTTGTCACCTCTGGAGAGGGCTGAAACCCTCTGTCAGCCGCCTCACTCTGAAGAAACCTGAATGACCCATTCTTGCAGAGCTAAGGCTAGAGCCCAAGTCCCTTGAACCCCGAGTCAACCCCCTTTCTTGTCCACATGCAGGACTAGCTGAAGTATTTCAACCTAAGAGGAGATGATGGCCTTCTCCTCTGTCCCCTGAGCATGGGTGCAGCATGCATAGCAAAGGGGACAGGCTCGTGCCTCATGGAATAATAGGGTGTACAGATGGCAGGGGAGAAGAGCTACACCTCAGCATATTTCTTCACTGCCCCCCTGAAAGCTTCAGGCTGCTCTGAGCCACAGGCTGGACAAAGGCTCACAGCTCACTGGTAGGTGGGGGACAGAAAACTGCAGATAAGGGTGTTATAGTGAAGACATTTGGGATAGGCTCAAGGGTGAAATCTGACAACAATGGCTGTGGAACCCAGGTTGCCATGACAACCCTTCTTCCCTGACCTGAGCATCTCAGCCTTGTTTTGGCACATGATGGGAATGCTGGGACCTCGGTGCCACTGCAAACATGGGTGCCCATGTGTGGCAGTTTGAATGAAATTGCTCCCATGATCTCATAGGGAGTGGCACTATTAGGAGGTATAGCCTTGTTGGGGGAAGTATGTCACTGTGGGGACAGGCTTTGAGGTTTTCTATGCTCAGTATACCACCCAGAGTCCCAGTCAATCTCCAGTTGCCTGCAAGATGTAGGACTCTCAGCAACTACTTAGGCACTGCATCTGCCTGTAGGCCACCATGTCCCGTCATGACGATAATAGACTAAACCTCCAAAACTGTAAGTCATTCCCAATTAGATGTTCCTTTATAAGAGTTGCCATGGTCACTGGGCAGTAGTGGTGCACGCTTTTAATCCCAGCACTCAGGAGGCAGAGGCAGGTGGATCTCTGAGAGTTTGAATCCAGTCTGGTCTACAGAGTGAGTTCCAGGCCAGGCTCCAAAGCTACACAGAGAAACTCAGTCTGGGGGACGGGGATGGGGAAGAGTTGCTATGGTCATGGTGTCTCTTCACAGTACTAGAACCCTAACTAAGACATCGGGCAAGGGGGCCTGGGCTTTGGCCTCTGAATTCCTAACATGGTTTCCACTTGAGTCTGCAAACTAGCTCCATTTGGGAACTGCCCATCACCTTGGGGGTTGAAGCAGAACAGTCAGCCAATGTCCCCAAACAGAAGAATCACAATTGCAGGATCTGCTGTAGCACAATTAATAAAATCCCAGAAACAGATATTGGGATTCAAGCTGAAGACCAGAAAATCAAAGCAGCTAGTCACTGGCTCTTACCTCTACCTGAGTAAAAAATGACAATCTTGCCTTCAGGAATCTTCAGAATGAGACAGAACACTGCAGAATAAATGCTCTTGTACACTATAAAGATTTGTCACTCAATAAAATGCTGTTTGGCCAGTAGCCAGGCGGAAGTATAGACAGGACAACCACTAGAGTTAGTCACTAGTCAGATGCAGAAGAAGCAAGATGAGAATGCCTCACTGTGAAAAGATACCAAGCCACATGGCTAAACATAGACAAAAAATATGGGCTAATAAGCCTGAGCTAATAGGCCAAACCGTTTATAATTAATATAAGCCTCTGTATATTTCTTTGGGACTGATTAGCTATGTGACATGGTGGGATGGAAACTTCCATCTATGATCTGCTTTTGCTGGGGTTTGAGTATGAAATGTCCCTCATGGCTCATGGTATTGAACACTTGGTTCCAGCTGTGGTACTGTCTGGGAGGCTGTGGGAATTTTAGGAGGTTGAACCTCATGGAAGGAAGTGGGTTACTGGGGGCAGGTCTTGAAATTTGATGGCCAGAGCCTATTTCCTTGTTATTCTCTCTCTTCCTGATGGCAGACATAGTGTAACCAGCCACCTCATGCTCCTGCCATCATACCTTCCTCATCATGATGGACTTTATCCCTTTAAATAGTGAGCCAAAGCTAGCCCTTCCTTCCCAAGTTCCTTTTTCTCTAACATTTGAGAACAACAATGGGAAACGTAATAAATATAGCTGCTCGCCCTGAACATACCCTGCTTCCCCATCTCCCAAAGTCCCAGCACACCCTCAGTGAGCATCCCTCCCAGACAATGGAGAAAGGCAGAGATGTGATTAGAAGTGGCAGGCTTGATTTGTGAGAAGATGAAGGAGGAAGCAGTGCAAGGGGATGACCCAAGAGTCAGGAACAGCAAAGTACAAGGGATAGTCGCTGTTTGTGCCCTCACTCTCCCACCCTGACTCCATCAGCTCCACTAGGAGCTTACCTAAGCTCTGTTGATCGGCCACACTGCGCCCACCCATCCTCACCCAACAGCTCTTATACAACCCTTGGCCCCCAGGTTTCCCAAGTTGGGCTCAGAGAGCTTGGGCGGAAATTCTGGAGTCCTTGGTTGATGGACATAGGTTGTCTCCTCTAGCATGCATTTTACCTTGGTCCAGTTTCCTGTGCAGGAAGAGGAGACAAGACAGGAACTTTGGTTCAGGCCTAAGAGAGCCTGGGGTTACTTAGGGCCTATAGGGGAAGAGCTCTGAGGTGGCCTCTGAGACCAGAGTACCCTAGAATTGGAATAGTAGAGAGAAACAGATAGCCCTAAACTCTAGAGAGGTCAGTCTGTCCAGTGTCTGCCCTGCTGCCCAGCCTGAAGCCCTAGCCCTCGCCCCAGCCTGGGCGGCACCTGGAAGAGGCCACCTGGAAGCAATCTCTCTGGTCAGTTCCCTGGAAGTGAAAGCTGGGCGTGGAGTTGCTCTCTAAATTATGCTTCCTCCTCTCTTCCTTCCAGGGACGAAATTGGAAGGCAAACGTGGGAGGAAAGCCATCTGTGAGCGCTTGGCTCCTGCGTGGGAGAGTGGAACTCTGTCCCCACCGTCCTGCTTCCTTCACCACTGGACACGGAGTCTTTGGAGATGGGCTCTGCATGACAGCCTTGGCTGCGTGGGAAGCCAGGCACTTTCCCTCTCTGGTCCTCTGTTGTCCTGCTGTTGCGAGGGGGACAGTGGAGCCTTCTTCCCACAGTGATGGGAGCGTCCACTGTGGTCCTATCTCCTCCTAAACACTGTCTCAGACATGTGTGACCATGTCACCCGATGATAAAGAATCCTCCAACCCTTGAATATGTGTCTTCAGAGCTATGACCCTGTCCCTTAAGTCTGGGCAACCTTGATGACTGGCTGAATGTTAGACTGTAGAAGAAGCAACACTTTATGACGTCTGGGGACAGAGGGGTAAAGCTGTCCTTGCAGGTCCGCCCACCATCTGTACTCAAGCCCCAGGCTCTATATGGTGTTCTGCCACAGCAAGGCCACCATGCGTGAGGAATCCTGATTTAGTTCATATGGAGAGACCTTGTGAAGATGCTAGGTAAGCTCAAGAAGAAGCAGCGATCTCTGCAACACCCACACAGCATCAGCACTGCCAAGTCAGACACCAGCTCACTACATGGAGGTCCTATGCTAGCCCTGCAGAGCCCTTCCTGGATTTCTGACCGTTGGGAACTGAAAGATACAGAGGCAATTGCTGTTGCTGGGGAGGTGTTCTGCACGGTGGGAACTCCACAGCAGTGTGGCTGTCTCATGGTCCCTGCTCCGGCTGTGACGTGAGGTGCTGATGTTCCCACGAGAAGCCAGTAGGGCACACACTGTGGGGAGAGTAGGGTCAAGGGATAGGGAGAGTGGGACAGGCACTGCAGCTCAGCTGAGCTGCTCAGCCAGGGGCCACAAGTCAAGCCATAGCCCCCACTGCATGTTTAGGTCCCGGTAGGCCCAGGCAGTTAATGTCCCTGCCCACCCCTGGGCTTATCTGGTCCTTTGCCTTACTCTTTGATACTGACCATATCTAGACAGCTATTCATGAAACCCTCCTCTGTTCACTGTTAACCCTCTCTTGTGTGTGTGTGTGTGTGTGCGTGTGTGTGTGTGTGTGTCCTGTTTCCTATGGGCAGATACCAGTTCTGACAGTGTTCTACTTGTTCCCAATCTACAGCCCATGTAGATTTGAACCTGTTGGAAGCAATGCAGATTTCCCACTTGTTAAGAGTCTTCCTGCCCTAGCAGTCAGAGATACAGTGGTCAACAGCGGAGCGTGGTACCCATGCCGCAGGAGGCATCTGCATAGTGTAGGATGGGAGTGACAATACATACATACACACATGCATACATACATACACACACACATGCATACATACATACATGCAGTTATTTATGGAACTGGGGAGATGGCTCAACTACTAAGAATTCTTGCTCTTCTTGTATAGGACTGGAGTTCAGTTCCACACACACCCATTGGGAGGCCCACTGCTGCCCATAACTCTGTCTCCAAGGGTTCTGATGCCCCCTCTGGCCTCTACAGGCACCTGTGTACAAGTGTGCACACTCACACAGAGATACACACATACATGTAAAATAAAAACATAAGGAAAACCTCTTCTTGAACTTGTTTGAGAAGCGGTTAGCCTGGAGCCAGGGAAGAGGTCATTACAGAGTCTCATCTAACACTGGAACAGTTTCCTCAGAACGCTCAGTCGGGGCTTCGAGAGCACCTTCACGGCCACTTACAAATGGATCTACTGAAAGAACAAATCAAGAAATAAAAGCCCCTGTGGTTTCCTGGTGTGGAACCACAAGGTGGTTGGCTGAAGCACCAATATGGATGAAGACAAACAGTGGGGAGCATCTTCAAGTCACATCCCACCCCTCTCATATTCCTTGAACTAGAGCTGGGGGTCTTCTTGCTTCTTGCTTAGAGGAGATGCTGGGAAAAGCCAGGAAGTGACAAAAAACAGTGGTGCCCCCCCCAGGAACCATCTGAGCCCAGATCTGGCCTCTGCCCTCCAAGGGGTGGTTCCCAGGACTCCAGCCTCTGGCCTGCACCACCCCCACACAGGGAACACACAATACAGCCACTTGTTTGAGACCCCAGTGAAACCAAGGGCCTTCCTTGCCCTAGAATGAACCAGAATGGGCAAAAGAACTGGGTGACTTTTCTGGTTTGGGGGAGTCATTCCCAACCAGGCTGGCCACAGCCCTCCACTGGTAGCTCCTCTAGTCCTTTCTGGAATCCTCCAACACTTCTCACTATTCAGAACTCCCCCATTTTTGTTTGAGGCTTCACCTCCTAGAGCATCATGGAATGAAGAGGTCAGCCTGCTCACTCATTCCCAGCCAAGGAAGGTGAGGCCCAGACGGGCTGGGCTGCTCGACCTTACAATGTTGGTGGAAGAATCCGAGCTCTTGCTCTGTTGTCTTCCCACCATCAGTGTCGCCCCCATTTTGTGAAGTTGACCAAGCCCACCTGCTCCAAGATGTCTGCTCTGACATCTCACCTGTGAGAGCCTTGGCTGAGTCCTGCTCACTACAGAAACAGAGCAAACACAATTTGTTATCGAGCTTTTGTTTATTTGTTTGCTTATTTGTTTGTTTGTTTACCTTTTGAAATGGAGTCTTGCTGTGTAGCCCAAGCTGGTCTTGAACTTACAGCCTCCTTGTCTGAGTGTCCTCAGTGCCGGGACGACAGTTGGCACTGCAGTTGGCGACTAGATCTTGATTGTCCCTGAGAGAACACCCTCCTGCAGAGCTGGAGACCTCCCCCTCCCCTTGTCTCTGTCAGGTTCCTTTAGGAGCAGTCACAGGGCTCCTCTCCGCTCAATGTGCCTGACTCCACTCATTTTCTAACTAGCAACATCTTTTGCTGAATTATTGCCTCCATCAAAGAGAAGTTATATACTACCGAGCCTGAGCAAACCGAAGAAGTCACACCTATACACCAGACCCTATCCGGTTCACCTCAGGTCCCTAAGCATGCTGGGTAAGAGATGGGGTAAACTGGGGTCACAGTACCCTAGGTTTTCAAAGGGGCTGTGGCTCCTGAAGAAAAAAAGTCCTTTTTGCCAGGGTGGATTTGGGTAGATCCCAAAGTCCTGGGAAACCCAGGTGTCAGGCATGTTGTCCCCTTCCCTCCTTACCAGGAAGGGGGCTATAACCTGGCCTCAATTATGGCCTCTTTCCTGCCTTCTGCTACTAGCTAATATAAGAAGGTTCAGGGGCAGTGGAAAGGGACTCTGTTCTGATTTATCTCTTAGTGTCAGTGTGTGTGCACGTGCGTGTGTGTATGTGTGTGTGTGTTTGGGTGCGTGCGTGCATGTGTGTGTGCATGTGTGTGCGCGCGCACATGTTTGCATGCATGCGTGCGTGCATGTATGTGTGCACGTGTGTGTGTGCGCACGTGTTTGCATGCATGCATGTGTGCATGCGTACGTGTGCGCGATTTAGTGCGGGTGCACTCATTTGTTTGAAGGCATGCAAAGATGCCAGAGGGTCACTAGGTGTTATGCTCTGTCTCCCTCTGCCTTACTCCCTAGGGACAGGTCTATCAAAGTTGGCGGCCAATAAGCCCCAGTGATCTCCTGTCTCTGCTCTTTACACCTGGCCTTTTATGTGGGTGCCAGGCACTTGAACTTGGGTCCTCATAACTTGCACAGCAAGGACACTGAGCATGTCCACAGTGGTCAGTGCTGTCCAGTGGCTTACAGAGTTTTCTCACTTCTCACTTCTTTCAGGCTGTGGTGTTTCAGAAAAGCCTCCTCCTCCTCCTTGCTGTTGGGTCCTCTTGCCCACTCCCCATGGTGACCTGGCTTCCAGCTGGCCACAGTCTGGGGGTGGGAGACAAAAGCCCTTCTTAGCACCAGGCCACGACCTGCACTCTTCAGTGTCTAGGCAGTTCCTGCTTTATCAGATTAGCATTCATTGACAGCTGAAGACATCACACAGAGCAGCGAGGGAAGCCCTAGGCTTTGAGGAGCGCAGTCAACAAGAGGATGGGGCAAGATGGCTGACGTGAATGGGGTGGGGAAGAGACGGGGCTATGGTTCAGTTGGTGGAGTGCTTGCCCAGCATGTGTGAAGGCCGGGGAATGATCTCAAGCCCTACGTAAACCAGCATAGCAGTGCATGTGTGGGCTCCCGGCACTGGAAGTCAAAGCAGGAGGAACCAGAAGTTCAAATGCATTCTCAACTCCATAGCAAGTTTGATGCCCGTCTGGGCCATATAAGACCCTTTCTCAATAAAATGAAATAAATTGTTCTAAAACAGAGGACGGAGGGGGACAATTTGGAAGTATCCACACATGGAGGTGGGTACAAAGCGCTTTCCAGGAAGAAATGTCTAGACACCTACTTGGAAGGCATCCAGATACTAGCATTAGCTTGGGAGGGACTTGAAGATCTGAGGTCTGAAGCTTCTGGGGATTCCCATGATAGACTCCTGAGCCACAGATAAAATGTCACTTAAATGTAGCCTCATTAAAAATCTTTTAAAATGAATTTTTTATTTTCATAATTATTTTGTTTTACTTTTGTTTTTGTTTTTCAAGAGTTTCTCTGTGTAACCATGGATGTTGTGGAGCTCACTCTGTAGACCTGGTTAACCTTGAACTCAGGGATCCTCCTGCCTCTCCCTCCTGGGTGCTGGGATTAAAGGTGTGTGCAGTTACCACTGCCACTGCCACCGCCACAGCCACCACCCTGCTAAAATGTGTTTTTAAAATAATTTCTTTAATTTTAATAAGATTTTCTTTACCTAAGATGTTCTGGGTATTATCATTACAATCCACAATCGATATGGAAATGATTAGAGCCAAGGAGACGGCTTAGTTAATATCCGCTTCACAAGCATGAAGACGGGAGTTCAGATCCCCAAAATGTACATGAAAAGCAGAATACAGCGCCTGACATTTGTAACCACGGTGCTAGGGGAATGGGGCAGACACAAGCAGATCTATGGAGCTCAGGGGCCAGCCAGCCAAACCAAATCTAGAAACTTCAAAATCCATGAGAAATCCTCTATTAAGACAAAAGATGGAGAGAGACTCTGTCTCAAAAAAACAAGGTAGAGATGCTATTTCAAAAAGTAAGATGAGAACAATTGAGGAAGACACCTGGACTACACACGCGCTTGCACTCAGACACACCTCGGAGATTATTCATGGGTTATCTTTTATTTTATCTTTTTATATTGTTTTTCTTTGTTATAGGTCTCAGGGTTTCAGCTCAGTTGGAGCAGACCCATTTCAAGCGCTCTTTGGACACCTGTAGGCTACTGGCTGCCATGGTTGGAGTGACCAGCTTGCCTGACTTGTCCCAGACTGACAGTTCTGTGTCCTAAGAACCCATCTTCCCCCATTCGCAGGAAGCCTCAGGGAGAGGTTGCTGTGGGCTGGAGACAAATCTAGTCCACCTCCCCAGTATGGCTCCCACGGCTTTGGGCTCGGGGGAGGATTAATGTCTTTCAGGTTCTTAGCTCAGAAACCCTGTTCCAGTCTCATAGGATTCCTTTGACAAGAGAAAGTCTGTTTTGGAAAGGGCTTGCCAAGACCAAACGGGGGCTGAACAAAGGACAGAACCCAGGCAACCTACTTCAGCTGCCTCGTTCCAGTCCCTGGTGGCTCCCCTGAGTTCTTAAGTAGGGGCAGCCCAGGAAGGGAAGACCTGGCTCCCCGGGATAAGCAGGCATCTTCCGGTACATGGGACCCTGAGCTGCCCCAGGTAATGCCAGAGACAGACACACCACTCGCAGACATCTGGTTGCCCGGCGCTTTGTATCTTTGACTCCCAGAGAAAGAGCATTCTTTTGGTGTGGGGTTAGGATGGCTGACACCCATGCTTATAGGACTCTCATTTTAGCAGAGGAGTCTGATCTTGGACTCGGGGAAATCAATCTTTGGATTTACTTTTTGCTTAAAAACGATTACAGCTTCACCAGAAGTTGCAAATGCAACTGGAACGAAACTCCTGTATGTGAGCAATCCTGTAAGGTGTACTTCTGAGACCAGAGCATTGTGTCGAAGCCAGGAAGCCAGATCTGGTGTGACACAGGGTCTGTCACCATCACAACGATCACAACCTGTCCTAGGTTTTAGTGACATCCAATGGCATAACAAGAGCCTTGGCAGTCCCACACACACAGTGCTGGGCAGGGAAAACCAACCAAGTCCAAGTATGTTTCACTTCATCCTCCCAACAAGGCTCTGAGACCAATCCTACTACCACCCCTACTTTACATCCAGGGATGTGGGACACAGAGTTTAAGAGCATCCATCTGGACTCTTTCCCTGTGCACACCCTACTGGAGAAAGGTCCCTAGTTTGTAAACACATGGGCCCACTGTACTGTACTTATCATTTACTGAACTGTGAAAAATCCATACTTGGCTGAGGAGATGATTCTGCAGAAAAGGACCAGAGTGCTGATCCCCAAATTACATGGAAAAGTCACAGGGTGTGGCCCCTCTCCTGTAATCTCAGAACTGGGGAGGTGGGAACAGAGAAGCTTGGAGAAAGCTAGCCACACAGACTAGCCAAAACAGCAGGCTCGGGTTAGTGGAGACTCTGTCTCAGTGCACACTGTGGAAAGTGTTCGAGGAAGACACTCAGCATCAGCCTCAGGCCTCCGCGTGAACCAACACACACATAAGGACTCACATACATGCAAACGTGTATATAGGCTAGAGAAATGGCTCGGTGACTAAGAGCATTAGCTGTTCTTCCACGTGCCCCAGGTTTGATTCCCAGCACCCAGATGGCCTGACAATCATCTGAAACTCCAGTTCCTGGAGATCCAATGCCCCTTTCTGGCTTCCAAGGACACTGCATGCAAGTGATGTCCTTGAGAACAAACACTGTACACATAAAATAAGTAAATCTCAAAAAGGTTTCAATTTTTAAAATGTGTACTCATGCCATACATACACATTTGCAAAATGTCCACATCTGACTTAAAATAAGTCCCCAAATTACAATCCTCAAGGCTGTGCTGTCATCTGGGCTCCTCAAGGCTGTGGCGAGGTCAGGGTTTCCAGATTCCCACTGTTTGCCCTCTCAGTCTGCTTGCACAGCCATGCCTGCCTTGGCCAACGGGCAGGCAAAGAATGGTGACTGAGTCCCAGGCTGTGGTCCTCCTCAGGATCTCCTTTCTTCTCACAGCCCCCGAGGCTAGCTGAGAACCCCCTGTTAGCTATCTTAACAGACTGAATCCTGAAGTGTCCGGCTGGTAGGAACTGAGGAACAGTCAGTGGCCAGAGGAGCCGGGAAAAGTCCAATGCCATTGTTCAGATGAGTACAGAGGTTGCTCCTACCCAGTAGGAGCGGAGGGTTGTGCCAACAGACTTTTCCAGTGCAGGTTCACACAGGTTGAGTAGATGGTGGTCTGAGCATGTTACCTGCCTCTCCTTCCCCCATCTGCGGTTGTCACTTTTCCCCGAGGTGGTGGGTGTGAAATACTAGTATGTACCAAAGAGCTCTTCATAGATAGATGGCCATTCCACGGACAACCTTCAGAGCTTGAAATTCTGAATTGTAGGCACGATTTCCCCCTCTTACCAGCACCAGCCATGCTCTTGGATGACCCTCCCCCCCCCAACTGTCTCCTTTGCCACTGTCCATTGTTGACCCTTTGATCCTAGGCTTCCAGGTATCCTGTCTTCTCCCATGCTGGCTGCACAGTGCCCCCTGGCTGAGAGCCTTGGCATTGCTCAGGTACTCACCATTCACCTGGGGTGGGTCAAAGGGGTGCCTGGCTCCATGTAGCTGCCTGTCCCCAGCACCCACCAGGTTTAGCCTGGGAGAACGGATTAGTGTCCATTACCACAGCAGGCTCCATAAAAGGCTTATGGGGTGTTGCTGAGTTTACAAGCCCATTCTTGTAAAGCTGCCAGACTTGGGGTGGCCGCAGACCCTCTGGAAAAAGGACAAAGGAATTTTCCTTCTGCCCCACACCACACAGCCATCAGTTCCGTGGGAGCCATCATGATGTGGTTGGAAGAACAATGGGCTGTCAATGAGAAGGCCTGATTCAAATGTGCATGCGGTGCTAAGGTATAGAGAGAGCCTCCTGGAACCTCTGTGTGCTTTTCTGGGCTGTCCACTCACCTCCTGCGCAAGGTTGGAGGGTAACCCAAGCTTGACCTTCCACGTTGCAAAACTGCCAGTGAACAGGACATCTGGAAGAAAAAAGTGTCTACTCACAAGGACATAATACTCTTCGGCTAAGTCTGTGAAGGGAGGTGTCTTTGCCCATCATCCCCACCCCTGGTCGGGCTCCTGGGCTCAAAAATGTGGCCTCACAGACAGCAGGCTGCAGGGGAGGACAGAGATCCTGGTGTGTCCCAAGAGACCCCCAGGCCTATCTGGAACCTAGCCAGGACGGCTTCCTGGATACCCTCACCCGTTTCAGGCCTGCTTTGTGTCTGGTGAGAGGGTCCCAGCTTACACAAGTCCCTGCCAGAGACTGCGGGCCCCAAGAATGTCCTGTGTGATACTTGATCTTCAGGGCTCTTTGCCCTGTCGGCCTCCAAACCTGGATTGTCTGTGTCAGGCCCTTGTGAAGTGATCAAACACAGCCCCGGAGCCCTGGAGAGTCTGGAAAATGTGAAGCTTGCCTGGGTATTTCTCTTGAGCTCTTACCATCCCTATATCCTGCTGCTGGGGGAGGGGAGGACGAGTCCCCGGTGTTTGTGTCAATGAATCTTGCTGACAAAAGACCAGGAAAGCAGTCTTCATTGTGGTACCCAAGAGACAACGACAGCAGAGACTGGGACTCGGGATGGGGGTGCAGCTAGGACGTCGGGGACAGGACCCATGTTACTGGGCTCCTAGAATGGACAAGAACGATCTGGTCATCTGCATCCTAATACTTGCACTACACTGAGCTCTTGGCTCTAATTCCCAGCCCCACCTTCACAGGAGTTAACATGCTCCCGTTTTAATGGAGGGAGAAGTTGGGGTTTACGCAGGTTAGCTGGCCAGTCCCAACTTGAAGAGGGGTTGTGGTAGGACACAAATTTAGGATGGAGAATTTTTGAGGAAATATTCCCATTTTTCTGGTGGTAGGGACCTTGAGAATGGGAGAAGGCCAAAACCCTTCCTTTGTTTTCTTTTCCACACATGTCAGCTTCCATTTCTTGTGTATGTGGTCCCCATCCACCCAGTCCCAATGCTTCTTTTTTCCTTATTTAGATACACTACCCGGGCAAGAACAATTATATGCAATCTTAAAGGGGGGAATGCATTAGTTGTTTTGGAACTATAAACTAAAATCATCACCTTCAAGAGCATCCTCGGTCCAGCATGATAATGCAAGCCAGTTACTCTGGAGCTGAGGCAGAGGAATCACAAGTTTGAGTTCAACCTGGGCCATTGTGGGTGACTTAGTGAAACCTTTCCTGGAAAAGACACGGGTGGGAAGGGCTGGGTATAGTTTAGTGATTGTGGATTTGCTTAGCAGGCGTGAAGCCGTGGGTTCTGTCCTCAGGGATGAGGAGGAGAGAAGAAAAGAGAAAGGGGGAGAGGAAGGAAGTGGGGGACAAAAGAGTAGAAGAGAAGGGGAGAAACCAGGTCTCAGAGGAGGAGGAGGAGCCAGGTTCCAGGGAAGAGCCTGGATGTAGGGAAGGTCAAATTTGGAAGAAATACAGGTAGCAGTTGTCTAGTCAAAGGAACTTCACAATGGAGCCTCTTCTTGCTTCCATGCCCCACCTCCTAGGTCCAGAGGTCACTCAGAAACAACTCAGGAGGCCTCTTGACTCCAGATACTACCAACTGATGACATTCCCTGAAAGCCCAATGCTACCCAAGGAGGGTGGTGAGATGTTTGGACCAAGCCCTGTCCTCAGCCCTGGCAGCCAGCTCGTTCCTCTTCCTCATGCCTGGCTGTCGTATTTTTAAGAATTTCAAAAGCTCATTGTTAAACACAGCCACAGTTAAACTTTAAATTATATGCACATACAACTAAGTAAATTATATTGAAAATGAAGACAGCAGTCAGAGCTCATCACCCCTTGAGTGTTTTTTTCCCTTTGGGTTATTTTCTCTGCTACCGAGGCTATACATGACAGCCTCACTCCGAGCATGCCCACGTCTCCCAACCCCTGGGTCTGAGTTGCCATCCCCAGACCTTGACATTTGGCTCCAGGGGCAGCAATTACATCACGGGGGTCAGCCAATGCTGAGGAGCAGGCCTGTCCCCTTCTGGAACTGGTTGACACATTTCCAAGCACACCACTGTCCCACTCAGTGTGGGGTTCACAGTGCCCACCCTCTTAGAGGGGTTCCAGGTTGTTCCTCCTCGCTGTGATTTACGGCCACCCCAGACATTCAGGACCTGTTTTAGAATAGGGAAGGAGGAGCCTCCTGAATAGACGGTGACCCAATGTTCCTCTTGCAGCCTGGGGGAGCTCCTCCTGCCATTGTCTAGCCACCCTCTCAGCTCCCCAGAGGCTCCTCCAAGACAGAGCTGCTGGGAGGGACATTGAGGTCAGAGCCTTGAAGGGCCGCCCATGTGCCTGCCAGTGGCTTCTATTGTGAGTGCCCAGGGATCTCCAGGCTTCCTCATACTCAAGTCCCAGAATCCACTGGGGAGCAGCTTGCTTATGGTAAATGATGCCTCCTTGCTTTGATTCCTAGTTCAGACCCTGGGGCCACTACTGTGTCCCCATAAATTAAAGGCCGCTTGTATTCAGGGGGGATTAAGCAATACTGTGAAGGCCTGGGAACACTGGAACCTTCAATGAGAACAGCCAAGTGGGCCTCCCAGATGCAGCCATGGGATGTGTCTATGTCCACACCAAGACGAGGCTCCCTGGATGGTGTCACGCAACTCTGGAGACCAGGTGACAGCTTGTCTGCTCAAAATCCAGTGTTTAAAAAGGAAAAAAAATCTATAATCCTTCCATTCCAGTAGGCTTTTTCTTCCCATCATTGACTTTCGGCTGTGCTGTTCACCCTTCCTGGGGCAGGCTCCATCCGGGATGGGACGCTCCCCAGGCTAAGGGAACTTCAAATTTCACATTCTAAGATCCAGCTCAGGTTTCAGTAAATCATCAATGGCGATTTCTGATATTCCCAGGGCTCATTGAATCCTACAAGCAAATTAAAAAAATCTGGGGCTAGAGAGATGGCTCAGTGGTTAAGAACACTTGTTGCTCTGGTGGAAGAATCCATCTGGGCTCCCAATACCTGCACGGCGGTTCCCAACCACCCAAACCATTAATTAGCAACTTCAGTACCAGAGGACCCAACACCCTCTTCTGATCCAAGGGCACAAGGCACGCAGGGCACTTATATACAACCAAGTGAAGGCAGAAAGGTTTTTAGATACATATATAATTCAGTGTGGTAAATGCATTCACTCCCATTCCTCAGATAGAGAAACTAAGGCTGTCTGGAAGCCAGGACTGGCGGTTTCTGTGGCTCTGGAAGCTCCCTAGAGATAGCAGCTAGCTTCTTTCACTGGCTCAACAAGCTTTAGCTCCCTCCTCTGAGCAAGGACAGTAACCTGAGTAAACAGAGCCACCCTTGCTGTCCCTGGAGACTACTCTCTGAACCCCCTCCTGAAGACATTACACCAAGCAGGGGTCAGGCACACCGCCATTCCGAAGAGTCTCTCTCTCCCTGGCTCAGAAGGGCCTCCTCTTCTCTCTTTCCAATCCACTTCTCAAGCATCCACAAACTATTAGGGAAATGGACTGAGTATTAGTCAATGACTGCCCAATTTCTTCTGACAACAAGAGCCAGAGGGAGGAAATTGACACTGGTGATTTTGCTTAGGCCTGACAACTCTAATTAAAGGTCTCTCCTTTCCCGGGGAGCAGGAGCCTGTGACTGCTGGGCCAAGTTCAAGGAGGCCTCCATGTAGGGATCGCTCTCCCTCGACAAGGCAGGCTGTGTGGGGAGCCCTGGGGTCCACCCTAGGCTGCAAGGTTTTCTGTGGAGATTTACCCACATTTCTGGAGAGGGGGATTGAGGCCTCAGGAGATGCCTCACAGAGCCACGGTCCATTGGAAGCCAACCCTACAGACTCCAATCCTGGGAAGGCCATGCCTAATCCCCAGTAAGGATGACCATGACCTCTGAGCATCTCTTAGTAGACTGACCCAGGAGAGGGCCACAGGTTTGGAAATTTTGAAACCCCAAGGTGCCACTTACAGACTTTGGCTCTGAAGACTCTAGGCCTCCCAGCTTTGCAGCTTTGGCAGGCTTTGATCCCATTGGCCAGCACAGCTGTCCCTGCTGCAGCTAATAGAAACCCTTGACCACCCCAAAGAAACGTAGTAAAAATGGGCAGCTAGCTTTGGCCATGTTCGAACATGTCAAGACTCTACTGGAGGTCACCACAAAGACCAAAGGCCTCAGGTCCCCAGTCAGAACTCATGGTGACACTAACCATCAGCAAGCCCCATGTGGGGTCACACACCTCACTAATTTCCCACAGAAGCCCTGGCCAACACTCTCTGTTGTATGGATTTGAGCCAACAGAAGGTTCTAGAGTTTGAAATGATAACAGCATCAAGTAGAACCTCAAAGGCCAAGTGTGACTGCTTCCAGCATACTGAGCCTCATCTCTGAGAGCACAGCCATGTTTAGGTCCCTCTCCCCAAGGCTCATGCAGGGCACAGCGTTTTCCTTTCCTTGAGGGTAACTTGCTGAAGTCAGTGCTCTCCTTCCATCATAGGGGCTCTGGGGATCAAACTCAGGTCGTCAGGCTTGGAGGCCAGCACCTTTACCCACTGAGCCATCTTCCCAGCCCAAGTCCTTATCTTTTTTTAACCAGAAAGGATAACTAACCCACCAAGGGTACACTGTGGATGAATGGCAGAACTAGAATCCAAGGTCAAGTCCACCTATCTTCCCAGCTGACCATCGCATGCTGTAACCACAGGCTGGTATTCTGGCAAAGTCTTGGGTCCTGGCTTCTCCAGTCCTGTTCTGATGAATGGATCCCTGGTGGCTGAAATAGTTTATTCTTTAACTACTAAAAGCAACACATATTCAGAAAGACATCCCACAATAACTTCCCTTTTCTGTATAATTAAAAAATGACGATGTGGGAAGTCCTCCCGTATATGTGTTGCTTTGATTGGCCAACGAATAAAGCTGTTCTGACCAATGACTTAGCAGAGTAAAGCCAGGTGGGAAATCCAAATAAAGATATAGAGAGAAAGTAGGCAGAGTCAGAGAGATGTCATGTAGCTGCTGAAAGAGATAGATGCCCAAAACATTTACTGGTAAGCCACAGCCCTGTGGTGATACACAGATTAATAGAAATGAGTTAATTTAAGATGAAAGAGCCAGCTAGAAATATGCCTGAGTCATTGCACAAACAGTATTATAATTAATGTAGTTTCTGTGTGATGTTTTTAGGTCTGAGTGGCCCGGAAACAAGCAAGCTGTCTCCGCCTATAGCCATCTGTGACATATGCCCCTGGCATTCCTGATCAGCTGCATTAATCAAGTGTGAGTTGTCTTCTCATTAGTACTGCTAGGTACACAGGTTTCCTGCAGCCCAAAGAACATAGGCCTTGGGGGCCAGCAGCCCTGGCTTGTGTTTAGAGTGCCTTGGCTTTCTCCGTGTATCTTAAACTCTAGCCTCAGTTCCTTGATTTGCAAAATGGGCTTAATAATTCCTCTTTTAGAGCCTTGTTATGACTCAGTAAAGTAATGACTTAGATAATCTGTTTGTCTGTTTGTTTGTTTGTTTCTATACAGGCATCTCTGTGTAGCCCTGGCTATATTTGAACTCAATTGTAGACCAGGCTGGCTTCAAACTCACAGAGATCTGCCTGCCTCTGCTTCTTGAGTGCTGGGATTGAAGGCATGGTACACCGCATCCAATTCTATGTAACCTTTTATGATTTAGTGAGACAACATCTCCTTGAGGGGCCTGGAATACTCTGGGACCTGTTTCTCACCTATTGGCTCTTCTTGTTTCTTAGAGGAAGCAACAGAAACTCAGAATGTTAACCTACTCACTCTGGTCATGGAGATGGTAAGTAGTGAGTAGAACCAGGATTTTAACCCAGCACCCAGTCAAGTGAGGATGAATCCTGGGGGCAGAGAGGAGCCTTCCTCCATGGAAGTGGAAAGAAGTAGAGGACACAGCCTTTTTCTTGCAGGACCTCATCCCATCCCACACTCAGCTTCTCCACCCAGGCGTCGTGTGATGGGGGCCAGAGTCAACCCTGAGCCACATGAAAGGTCCCACCCTGCTCTGGGAGCTGACTTTACACTCAGGGATGCCTTCCCACAGAAATGTGTCAAAAAGTCGGTTTGATCCTGTCAGCTCTTCATGTTCCCACAGCCGAATTCTGTCTGCAGTCTCCCAGGGGCTCAGGAGGCGAGACACCACCCCAACATTTTCCATGGATTCATTGCCCACAAACCAAGGCCAGCCTCCCACCTCCCATGGCTGCTTCCAAGACAGCTTCACACTGGAATGGGCTCATGGGGGTCACCAGTCATCCTTCTTCTCTCTCTTCAGAGAGGCTCAAGGAAGAAACTCAACAGGAACTCCAACTTCACCCCCTCCTCTGCTCCAGGCTTCTGCCACTTTCTCCTGGGACCCCTGCTGTGAGGGACCACCAGCCCCCAAGAAGACTCTTCCCAAGTAGTCAGGATCCCAGGACTGTGATAGAGGGCAAAGCCCACCAACCTGGGTCGGTCGACAAGGAAGAGGCCCTGGAGGGGGTTTGCCCAGAAGTGGGCTGCAAAATTAGTGGTTGGCGCAGACACAAAGGAGTTGCCAGGACTTGTATACTGGGCAGACAGGCCAGAGATGGCGGAGTGGGGAGGACTGGGAACCGTTTCTGTGGCTGGGCACTTACTCTCAGTTCTCTGCAACCTGTGTCCTGTTTCCTCTCGCTGTCCCACTTTGACAGACGAGGGAACAAACGCTCAGTGTCTCAGGCTTTAACAACTCACCCTCCCAAGTGAGCATGGAATTCATCACAGCCAGAGCCTCCTTTACATGGATGGATAAGTGGTACTGTCGAGTTTAGACTCAGACCCAGAGACCTGATAGCAGCTTGTGGTTTGGGGCAGCAGAGGATCTAATCTCGTTCTCACCATGGGCAGGGAGCTGTTCCTAAGAGGCACCTTGTAGGAGTCCAGATCTCTTGAGATCTGGAGAGACCCTGTTAACTGCTAATGGCTGCTGGACACTGGCCTGGTACTTAAGGTCATTTCCCCACAATGTTTCCTTAGAGCAGCAGGTTCCGGCAGCTGAGCACTGAGAGATGAGGCAGGACAAGGCCCTGGGTCCTCAGTCCTTCACAGTCCTTTCTCCTTAGGTAGGGGTGGCTAGAATTCAAGCAGCCTCTGTGGAGCCACAGCTGGGAATCACGGAAGGTAAGCTGTGCCAGCATCTTTAGGCTGTGATGGGAGAGGGATGGAACTTGGCAGCTGAAGTGTTGTGTTTTAAGGATCTCTTTATTTACAGTTGTTAGACTGTGTCCTCTCTCATCCATGGCTCAGAGGGTCTCATTGCCTGGGCTGTCTCCCCTGTGATCGACAGGCACAGAACAACTGTGAGCCTTGTGTCTTATTGAGATCTGACAGCCCAGGCAGGAAGGTGGGCAAGGGAGTGAACTGGCGAAACAAGGGAAGGTGGTTTCAGTGGTGATGACTGAAGGTGAAGGGTGACCAGGCGGGCACCTCTAGAACTGGCTGGATCCGAGGGGATCTTGCTAGAAGTGGGGTACACACCAAGATGACCAGAAGGGGTCAAGCAGGTGAATGGGGAGAGGATGGATCTGAGGCCTTAAGGGACACAGAGAAGGGAAAGGAGCTGAATCAGGGGGGAAGTGTGCAGTGGTGCTGAGGATGAGGGCACAGAGAAGGTGAACTGAATTTTCAACCTGGCAGCCCCTGGACTGCCCAAGTATGGGGATGTGCCGTAGAGGGCACCATCTGGACTGGGAGCCTGCTGTCCTGCACTCTAGTCCCTAGTCTGCAGCTGTCCTGAAAGGTAATACCTGCAGAGAATTCAAATCCACATCTGCCTGCTCCAAAGGTCAAGACTTCTGCTCTCCTGACGCTGGAATCAGCATCATGAAATGGCTCTCTGCAGAGATCTGAGAAAACCAGGACTCTCTGAGTAAGCCATCGTCACTGGGAAGGGATCTCTGCAGAGATCTGAGAAGAGCAGGACTCTCTGAGTGAGCCATCGTCACTGGGAAGGGCTCTCTGCAGAGATCTGAGAAGGCCAGGACTCTCTGAGTGAGCCATCGTCACTGGGAAGGGCTCTCTGCTCACTTCCACATCCCACCTGCTCATCCAAGTGCCCTGAGCAGGAAGATCAGAACGGCAGCAGGGAGAAGTGAGAGCCCTTCAACGGTGGAGTATTCAGGAATACCAAGGAAAGGACTGCTCAGATTCAGGTCTGTGGTCTTGGACTCCAGGTATTAGGTTGGGGAATACTCAGGCAGCCAATGCAAGAACCTGAGAGATCAGGTGTGCACTGTGCAATATCTCACACAGGTCATTTCCTACCTATTGTCCCCAGTACTCCATGCTTGGACACTCTCCTTATCCCCATCTGCCAGACCAGCAGGGTCTGGCTCTCACCTAGTCCTCAGGAGATACTGACCAGACTGCTGCCCAATGGTGCCAATAGTCACCTCCTTGGATACCTGCTTCTTTGGTGGGACCCATCCAGTCTTTCATGAAGAAATCAGTAGGATCATTCACTACCAGTGGCTTAAACAAATACAGTATATCTGTGGCTGGTTTGGAGGTGGCACCCAAGTGAGTGACCAGACTTGGTTAAATGTCATGGTCCCTCACTGGGCTGAAACCAAGTTGTTGGGTTTTTTTCTCTTGTTTTCCAAATTAATTCAGCATTCCAAATAAATCCAGGGAGACTTAATTGGGGGCCCTTTCATGTGGATTGAAACTCATAAATTGCAATTTGCTGAGTTGCAGGAAGGCGGAGAATTGCACCCCACCTCCTCCCACTTGGCACCACCCTGGAGGGTCTGGAAAAGAGACAGAGGTGGGGGTGGGGGGAGAACAACTCTTGGGATTGCTCCCGAGTGGGTTTGGGACTTCTTGAAACAGACTCAGTGAAGACTATGAAGAACCTCAGAGTGTGGAAGCAGGGAAAATGGCTGGAGGTGGCTGTAGTTCTGGGAGGAAAATGAATATCAGATCCAGTAGATTCGAGGCTAGAAGAATCCTACAAATTCAAGGAGCTAGGGTTATAAGGAGAGTCCTCCCCAGGAAGTTTCCTGAATGAGCTTTCTGACAATAGAGTTTGGAGAAAGGAAATCTTTCCAGCCAACAGATGAAGACAGATTCATGGCTGTGTTGGAGGAATTTTCTCCATGGCTGTGGGCCCATTGATGACAGGAAGTTGAAGGGGAGGCCTTCAGAAACCCAGCCTTAAGGGTTGGTTCCTACAGTTCCAGAGACTGTCATAGCTGTGAGCTGAAGGGTTGGTTCCTGTAGCTCCAGGATTGTCATAGCGGTAAGCTGAAGGGTTGGCTCAGGATTACAGCTGTGAGTTAGTCCTGTTGGGGACATCTGTGCAAACAGGTGTGGGGACCAGATGGGACACATATCCTAGAGGAAGTGTTGTTTGCTTGGGTGACATCTCACTTCTGAGTTTGAAATGACACAGGAGAAGCTTCAGGTGAGAAGTAGAGTCAGGCACACTGCCCTGTAAGAATGGGATAGGTTGCTCCGTCTTGATGCAATGGATTACTTACTCATAGCGAGTAGAAGCAATCCTACTGGGTGTATGGGACAGGAGCTAAGTAGGAACTTGCCATCTTTGATTATTTTTATTATTTTTTATTTTTCATATTTTTTATTAGTTTTCCTAATGTCTTCCTCTACCCACCTGGTACAAACTAAACAGTGTTCTCTAAGTTCAAGCCCTGAAACCCTAATCCCATGTGACTACACTTAGAGATAGAGTCTTTCAAAGAGGTAATTAAGGGTAAACAACACCTTATGCCTACAGCCCTCACATGGCAGGATGGACGCCCTTACGAGAAAAACAGACACAGGACACCACACAGAGAAAAGGCTATTTGCAAAGAGAAGGCCACCATCAGCAAGCCAAAGAGGAGACCTTAAGGGAAGCCAATTATGCTGACACCTTAACTTTGAACTTTAATCTCCAAAAGTATGGGAACATGTATCTGTAGTGAAAGCATCCAGACTATAGTACTGAGTCAGCAACATGAAGAGATGTCCATGCAGGCTACCTCCAGGGTCACCTTCTCCTTCAGCCTACTGTCTGTTGATCAGCAAACTTCAGTTAGCTCCAAACTGGAGCAGCTTCCCAGGCCTTGTCCATTCTGGAGTCAAGTAAGCGGCCTGGGATGCTCAGTTAATCTAGTGAGCTGAGCTGGCGGTCCCTGAGCAGAGGTAACCACCCCCCCAACACACACACATGGATTTGTACAAGAAACAGCACAAGAAGAGGTTCTTGCAATTTTAAAGATTTTTTAAAATACTATTTTTTTAAATTGTGTGTGTGTGGGTCTGTGTGGATACAGGCATGTGTGTGCAGGTCCCACAGAAGCCAGAAGGGGGCACCAGATCCCCTGGAGCTGGAGCTGCAGGTGTGTGAGTCACAGCATAGTCCCGGGATCTGGATTTGGATCCTCTGTAACAGAAGAAATGCTTTGACTACTGTGCCATCTCTCCAGCCAAGGAAAACATTTTTAAGGTTAACCGAACCCATTTTGATACTAAAACTAGTGTGTGTGGTGATTCAAAGGCTATTTCCATAATCTCAAGCTATTTCTCCAGAGCTCTGGCTCAAAAAGTGAGAACTGGTGACTTCACACTGGAGTTCCAAGTCAGTTATCCCTTCTGCAAAAGTAAGGAAATCACTATCTGTAATACTGAAGCTAAGGCACAAGTGACCTTCTTCTCAAGTGTGTCAAATCGGCAGTCAAGTTTGCCCATGACAGCATGTACAGGCGTCTGTCACCAAACCTGATGACCTGAGTTCAATTCATTGAATCTACGTAATAGAAAGAGAGAATGGACTCCCATCAACTGTCCTCTGACCTCCACACACAGGCTATGGCGCGCACACGGCCACACGCATAGACATGAGCGTACAAAAGAAGTCAGACACAATGAAAAAGTCATTAAATAAATAAGGTAGCAGCTAGGTAAGTCTGCCTAGTCAGCGAATCGTTGCCGTTCAAGCCTGACAATCCAAGTTCCATCCTTGCAACCTATGTAAGGGTGAAGAGAGAACCAACTCCATAGCATTGTTCTCTGGCCTCTGCATGGGTGTCATGGAGAGTCCCCTTCTTTTGATAATAATAAATAACAAGTTTTAAAAGATAAGGGAAGGAGCAGTTGAGGAAGGAACCCACCATCAACCTTTTACGTACGTACATCACACACACACACACACACACACACACACACTATGTATGCAAACAAAAAAAGATGAAATTTAACTTAAAACACAAAGTTTTAATTTAGGGATAGTCTACTGATGAGTGTTTATGTTGGGAAATTATTAGCAAAAAGCTTAGAAAATGGTGTAGATTAAAGAAGGCCAGAAGGACATCTCAATTACAATTACGATCTGTTTTGGTTGGGTTTTTGTCATCTTAACACAAGCTGGAATTATCTGGAAAGAGAAACCTTGATTGAGAAAATGCCTCCTTCAGATTGGCCAGTAGGCAAGTCTGTGGACTTTTACTTCGTTGATGATTGATGCGGGCAGAATCAGACCATTGTGGGTGTGGCCCCTAGGCTGGTGGTCCTAGATAATTAAGAAAGCAGACTGGACATGTGCTCAACTAAGTTCATAGCAACATTGTTTGTCATAGCCAGAACCTAGAAACAACCTCAATGCCCCTCAACCGAAGAATGGATAAGGAAAATGTGGTACATTACACAATGGAGTGCTACACAGCAGAAAAAAATAATGACATCTTGAAACTTGCAGGCAAATGGATGGATCTAGAAAACATCATATTGAGTGAGAAAACCCAGACTCAGAAAGACAATTATCATATGTATTCACTCATAAGTGGTTTTTAAACATAAAGCAAATAAAACCAGCCTATAAATCACAATCCCAGAGAATCCAGAGAACAATGAGGACCCTAAGAGAGACACACATGGATCTAATCTACACGGGAAGTAGAAAAAGACAAGATCTCCTGAGTAAATTGGGAGCATGGGGACCATGGGAGAGGGATGAAGGGGAGGGGAGAGGAAGGGAGAGGAGCAGAGAAAAGTGTATAGCTCAATAAAATCTATTTTTAAAAACAAAAGCAGAATGGGCAAATTATAAAGAGCCAGCCAGTAAGCAACACCTTCATGGCCTTTGCTTCAGGTCCTGCCTCCAAGTTCCTGCCCTGCTTTAGTTCCTGCCCCGACTTCCCTTGGTGGTGGACTATGACCCAAAGTGTGCGATGAAATAAATCTTTTCCTCCCCAGGCTGCTTTTGGCCATGGTGTTTAGCACAGTAATGGAAGTTCTAAGAATCTTGATTGACATTTGTGTGGGGAATGGAGCCATGGTTCACTGGGTAAGTTTGGATATCCGGGAAAAATGTAAGGTCAGTCATGGTAGCATGTATATAATGCCAATGTTTCCACAGAGAACAGGAGGAAGAGACAAGAGGATTCCTGGAAGCTCATGGGCCAACTGCCTGTCAATCACAACAGTGAACAACAAAGAGACCCTGGCTCAAAACAAAGTGGCAGGGCCTATTGGTGGCACAGCAGGTAAAGGAGCTTGTCATTAAGCCCTACAACCTAGCCTGTCGATATGTTTGACCTCGGAACTGGCTCCACTAAGTTCTCCTTTGTTCTCTGTGCATGGGCCATGGCCCATACATGTGCACAGTCTGCTCTGTCTCTCTCTCTCACACACACACAACACAATACATAGGCACGGCGCATACATGTGCACAGTCTGCTCTGTCTCTGTCTCTCTCACACACACACACACACACAACACAATACATAGGCACGGCGCATACATGTGCACAGTCTGCTCTGTCTCTCTCTCTCTCACACACACACAATAATAGGCACGGCGCATACATGTGCACAGTCTGCTCTGTCTCTCTCTGTTTCTCTCACACACAACACAATCAATTAATTAGTTAGTTAAGAACAAATAAAGAAAACCCAAAAATAAGGAAGAAGGTGAGGACCAGCCCACCTTCTATCTTCTGACTTCCACACGTGTGTTGTGGTACATGTATGGTGGTGTTCACACACAAGCACACATACTCACACACACCATATACATACATATCACACACACACACACAAATGTGAAGCAGGAACAGTGTCTGTAACTTACTAGTGTGTGGTTTAGAAATAGCACAGGGACAAGGAGAGGCCCCTGAGGAAAGGAGGTCCTGACAACAGGGGAGCATCTAAACATGGGGTGCCTGAGGTTCTCTGCTGCATTCCTGCAGGCCTTTTATAACCTTGAAGTTACAAACAAAAGGTTTAGCATGCCATGGTGTTTTTCAAGCTGATCCACAGATCTCCCTCTTCAAGGCGCCAGCTCTGACCCCCCCCCCCCCCCGTCAGTTCACCCTTCCTCAGCTGATGAAGGCCTGGAAAACTCTGTTTCCAGTTCTGCCTTGGCCATCAAGAAGCCTCTAGGCAACAAAGACGGATCAGTGTGGAAAGATCCTCTCGCCTCTAAAAATCTCAATTTCTCTGATTTGGGAACTGGATAAAATAATCACACCCACTCTTGAGGATGGACGTGAAGGTGTGAGGTGCTCCCTGCTTGGGTGTGCAGCTTAGGGGACACTTTCTCACACCTGAGCTGGTCCCACAGGGCACAGGCACAACCACAAGGCTGGAGGCACAGCAAGGGCACAGCCCCAGCCCAGCATGACAAGGCCTTCTGTGTCCCCTCCCCAGCTACGGGTGAAAAAGCCATCCCTTCGCTCCCCACAGACCCAGAGACACATTGTCACATCGCTGTGGGAATAGAGAGACAGTAATAGCTCCAGAGGCAGCAGACTGAGGTCAGGATTCCAGCTGTGCTGCGCAGACATCCCCGTCATCTCTAAACCACATTCACAACTCTCAGTACATAATATTATTTAATTAGTATTAGCAAAAGTAGCTTTTAAAAACGGCACCCTCTGCGGGTTTTGAGTTAGGTGATAGTATTGATAAAACGACAAGGTTACTTGTTGATCGATTTTTTTTCTACTACCTATTAAATCTATAATATTTAGAAATCATTCCCAATGGAGTGTGACTCAGTGGCAGAGTGCTTGCTTAGTGTGCCTGCGGCTCCAAGTTCCATTCCCAGCACTTGGCGGGGGGATTCCAAGCAGTGGAATCCTGCTTCTACTATACGTGAAAGGCAGTTGGAAAACAAGCATCAGTTAGAACCCTGCAATCACGGAGCTTCCCAGTGTGGAAGCATGCACAGCCTCTCTGGCCCGTCTCTCCTTCTTCACTGCTTGCATGAACCCGGATGCCTCTGCCTCATGCATCCTTTGAACAGTGGTTATGCCTTGGGCTCAACACTATAAAGGGTTCACAAGCTAATAAGACATACGTTTGAGTCTCTTTTAACCCAGTGTTCCCAGAGTACCAAATAAGACGGCTTTGAGGTCTTTTGGAGCATTCCAGGCAAAATGCAACAGTGTTTGAAAGAGCAGGGGAGCAGCTCTCAGCTGGGAGCTGGAGGAAGGCTTCACGGCAGAAGTAGAGATCTGTGAAGGGTGATAAGGCGTGGGTGGACCGGGCTGTGAGAGAAAATGGGAGGGAAGGTAGCTCGGGAAGAGCACTGAAGTGGAAAAAGCAGAGGTCCCTATGTCCTCCCAACCTCCCCCCCCAATCTGGGAACAGAAATCTGTCTTCCTTGCTGTCTGCCATACTGGTGAGATCCCAGGCTAGGCCACTGGCATTCTGCTACCCCTGGCTGCCTTCCTGGTTGCCCACATCATAGCACATTCCTTTGACTGTCCTCCTCCTCTCCTCAGCATCCCGGAGGGATGGGGCCGCAAGAAGTCTAGACAGGAAAAAGACTGAGGAGTCGTGGTCTGCATGTCCCTATGGCTGTAGACCCAGGGATGAGGTCGGCATGTCCACATGCTGTGGACCCGGGGATGAGGTCGGCATGTCCACACGCTGTGGACCCGGGGATGAGGTCTGCATGTCCACATGGATGTAGACCTGGGGATGAGGTCTGCATGTCTACACGGCTGTGGACCCCGGGGATGAGGTCTGCATGTCCACACGCTGTGGACCCGGGGATGAGGTCTGCATGTCCACATGGATGTAGACCTGGGGATGAGGTCTGCATGTCTACACGGCTGTGGACCCCGGGGATGAGGTCTACATGTCCACACGGCTGGTGACCCGGGGATGAGGTCTGCATTTCCACATGGATGTAGACCTGGGGATGAGGTCTGCATGTCTACACGGCTGGAGACCCGGAAATGAGGTCTGCATATCCATCCACATGGCTGTGGACCCGGGGATAAGGTTTGCATGTCCACACGGCTATAGACCTGGGGATGAGGTCTTCATGTCCATCCACATGGCTGTAGACCCGGGGATGAGGTCTGCTTGTCTACATAACTGGAGACCCAGAGATGAGCTTCTGAGTCTTGCAGGGAGGGACTGGGAGAGGCCAGACAGCCATGTATGCTCTGCACTGCCTTCAGGTTTAATCAACCAAGTGCTTGTTGCACAAGCATAACGCCCAAGCCCAGAATTCCGGTGTCTGTGTGAGAAGCCAGGTATAGCAGGTGTGTCCAGCAGAGATGAATGCCAAGTTCATAAACAGAGCAAAGCCTCGTTAAAGGCACACGCTGTCCCTGCAACCAAGCAGAGGCCACCGAGGCCAGGCTGGACAGAGAGCAGGGAAAGCCACCGAGTGTGAGGAAGGAAACTTCTATGGGTTTCCAGCATCTGACAGGAGGCATGAAAAAGGCACATCAAATACTCCACACACGTGTTCTGGAGGAGAAAATTCTTGTCTCATTAGCCAGGGCTGCGGCCACGGAGGGAACTCTCGGTCTCAGCGTCTTCTGAGGGCCATGATGTCTGTCTTCTCATTTTTGATCTAAAAAAGAAAGGGAAAGAGGAAGGGAGAGGAAGAGGGGGAGGTAAAAAGGAGAAAGCCCCCTCACCGTAATTGAGTTAGAGAGCCGGCCCCCAGGCTGCATCTGGAATCCAATAGGCCTTTGTGTAGTGTGCAGAGGAGCCTGGAACAGTGGTTGGGATTTCACAAGGGCCGAGAGGAGCTGCAGCAGCCAGGAAGCGGGTCAGGGTGGATGAGGGTGAGGAAGGGAAAGGAGGTGCTGAAATTGAAAGCTGAAGGCCTGTCTCGCTCCAGGCCCTGCCCTGACCTAGGGTGGCTGGCCTTGCACCAGAAACCCGGGCAGAAGGCGGGTTTGAGGCCGGCTGCATAAACAGAAAGGTCCCAGAGAGGGCCAGGAGGTCCCCCGAGGAGCCATGGTTGACCAGGACAAAGGTGGAAAGAATTAACACCCCACCCAGCACCTACTGTGTCCAGGACCCAGTATCCTAAGAAAAGCTCCAGGTGACTAATAAGCATTGACAAGTGCACAAGCCATGTCCCAGTGTAGGGGGCCTGGGGCTCGGCTCTTTCTGATACATTGTCCCAGCAGCAATACCATGGTATCCTGAGACATACCAGTGCGGAAATCCAGCAAGGCACATGATTGAGTACATGGCAGAGCTTGAAAACCCCCGCCCCTCCCCCCACACCAAACTGTGCCAGTTTGACGCGAGGGCTAGGAAGTCACCACTCTGTATTCATAGTCTTGTTTCATTTGGACAACGGCCTTACTAAGTAGACATGTTCCTGAAAGGGAAACTGAGATACAGGGAAGCCAGATTGACTGTCAACTTGCTCAGTGTTGAAGAACCAAGCTGGGATTTGTTTGTGATCTCTGGCTCCAGAGCCTGAGAACCTTTCATCTTGCCCAGAGAACTAGCCTGGGTGCCACTGGGTCTGGAGATGGCAGGCTTGTGGGCCCTTCCTGGGCCCTGCACGATGCTTGCAGCTTCTCTTATCTTGGCCTGCTTCACGCTTAGGCTTCCATCCTGCCCCTCTTCAGGTATGCATACCCAAGGCCCTAGGTGTTGCCTCACATCCTCAGAAATGCGGTGGTGAGAAGGAACTGCAACGGAAGATGTATGAGCTGTGACCAAGAATGAACCAGCAGGCTGGAGGGATGGCTCAGCAGTTAAGAACACTGAATACTTTTCCAGAGAACCCAGGTTCAATTCCTAGCACCAGCATGGCAGCTCACAACTGTCTTTATCTTGGGTTCCAGCAGATGTGATGCCATCTTCTGGCCTCTACCGGTACTACATATGTATGGTGTGCACGGGGCTAGAAGTAAGCAAAACATAATTTAAAAAGAAGTAGAGGAAGAGGAGGAAGAGGAAAAAGATGAAGAGGAGGAGGAAGAAGAGGAAGAGGAAGAGGAGGAGGAGGAAGAGGAGTGTGGTAGTGCATGTCTGTAATCACAACACTCAAGAGGCAGTGCCAGAAGGATCAAATTCAACACCAGCCTGATCTACAGAGTAAGACTTTGTCTCCAATAGAAAAACAGGAAAGGAAGGAGGAGGAGGAGGAGGAGGAGGAGGAGGAGGAGGAGGAGGAGGAGGAGGAAGAGGAGGAGGAGGAGGAGGAGGAGGAGGAGGAAGAGGAGGAGGAGGAGGAGGAGGAGGAGGAGAAACGAGGGCCCACAGACCCCAAGCCTGGACCAAGTACACTTGGCACGGTGTGATTTCATTTTCCACTGGGCCTCAGCCCTGGGCCAGCTTTCTCTCTAACTCCAGTGTGCTGTTGGTGTTACCAGAGAGAAAAGATGACCCTTGGGAATTCACTGTTGAGGTTTTACTTCATCCTTAAACAGCTGTGGCCTTCTCATCTCTGAAGGAAGAAATCCAACAGGGTCTCCAAGTAGGTGCACCTACCCAGGTATCCCAGCACACCCCAGCATGTCTCAGCACACGCATTCATCTCTCTGTTCACCTGTCCTCTGGACAAGCTTGTCACGTTCCCCTGAAAGGGTTTTTCACATCTACTGTGTGCCAGTCCCTACACCAAGCACTGCAGATGCAGCAGAGTCTTCGTCTCCTGGCCAAGGGTGCTAGTCAACTCACCACAATCCAAGGGAAAATGGGTGTGGTGGTGGGGAGAGCTTGAGTATGTCTTTAGAGTGTGATAAAATGACTGGCTTCTGAGGAGATTTGGTGTGGAGGGTGACAGCTACCGCTCACTGAGTGCTAAACTGTGTTCTAGGCGTGCTAGTAAGCCTTGCAATGTGGCCTCTTCTGACATCTTCAGAACTGTCCTAGGAAGAAAGAACATTCTCCACCCATAGTGAAGACGGGAGAGCTTGCCCACACCCCCAAAGTATGGGAGGTGGGGGAGGGGTGGAAAGCCAACCTCTAGACTGGCACATTGGACATGCTCAGCTGGGAATATGGGAAAACGCACCCAAGGCCAGCTGTTTCCATCTCGTCCCAACTCTGCCATGCTGGTGGTGGGAAATGGATTGAGTTGGAAAGAGTATTTACACCACAGAAATCGGTGAGGCCTTTTTAATATTGACTTTCCTGAGATCCCCTTTACCAGACTTTCCCATACTCAGAAGAACAAGAAGAGGTGTGGCGCCCATACGGGATGGGGGAACAGACTGGACACGGGCCTCTGGGATGAGTGCAGTGGAAGACGAGACTGAAAGGGCACAAAGGCGGAACAAAGAAACAAGAGCATCGTTGCACACCGAGCAATGATGGACTGAGACGGGAGCTACGGTTGGATCTGTGCTTCGGAAAGCCTGCTCTGGAGAGATGTTTTGAGAAGGGAGGCTGTCCAGAAGGAAGGTTGGCTAGAAGGCATGGCCAAAATCCAGCCCCCACTTTTTCTAAGGTTGAGGGGACATCTACAAATCCAAGTCTTCCCCAGGAGAAGAGGTTGTGGACCCAGGAGAGAAGTCCAAGGTGCCACGTCCAAGGCAGAGGTCATTAGGCACAGGTCTCCCACGCTCATCAGAGCCAGCTTCTGCCCTTTTAATTCCAGCATCTCCTGGGAAGACTGTGCCCTAAGTGGACTTTCCTGAGCCTCTTCTCACAGTGTACCTCGTAGGCTTTATCTTCTTTTCATGCATCTTGACATAAAGCAATTCCCAAGGGCTGTTAGGGCAGTGCTACCCCACCCAGCCTCATAAACCCTGGCACACACGAGTGGGTCTGAGAATGAATTGCCGATGTATGTATGTATTATGTATGCATATATGTATTATGTGTGCATGCATGTATGTATTATGTGTGCATGCATGTATGTGTTATGTATGCATGTGTGTATGTATTCTGTGTGCATGTGTGTATGCGTCTATTATGTATGCATGTATGTATGTATGTATGATGGTGACGGATGAATGGATAATAGATCCATGGGTATATGGGTGGCAGAAGAGTGAGGATGGTGGGTGGTAGGAAGATTGCTAGGTGGATAGATGATGGATAATGATTGGATGGGCGGGTGGATGTATGAATAAATAGTTAGATGGATGGGTGGACGGTGGATGAGTAGGTAGGTAGATGAACGGGTGGATGATGATAGATAAATGGGTTAATGGTTAAATTAATGGGCGGATAGCGTGTGGGTGGATGAATGGATGGAAGATGGACAGACAGCTAAGTGAATGGATATTTGTGTGTAAGAAGGAGGGACACTAAGGAAGAGCAGGAAGTCACAGAAAAGCCTGAGGACCTGAGGAAATGACGTACTGAGGCCGGGGGATGAACGAGAGGATGGATGTGGTGAGACACTAGCTTGGCCTCCCAGGATGCAAATGGAGCAGGTTTATGAGCCGATGTCTCTGCAGCAGTTCATAAACTTGCCTGGATTCTTGTGTTTTGAGGCTGATCTAACCCAAAGAAAGGCTCTTGCTATACTCCAGGGCACATGGGCCCTTTTTCAGGTAGCTACATAGATTGGCAGTATATACCTGCTCAGCATGACTTGGTTAAGTCCTACATTGGGGGTGTTTCTTGACTCTTTGGGCAGGAGGGCAACCTCTAACACCGGGGCACTTGGAACATTCCTCATCTGTGGAGCACTAGTCCAGCTGTGTAGAGAAGGGAACAAAGACCCTCCCTCTTCCCTGGAGGGAAGTATGGCTTTCCGGTGGCTAGGGTGATACAGAAGTACTCTGTAAACTGTAGAGAACTATTCTCTTCTGGGGTGTGCATGTTGTCATTGTGCCTTACTTTTCTGTCTCCTCCAGGCCTCTGAGGGGAGAGGACTGAGCAAGGAGAGAAAAGTGATCAAGCAGCAGCCTTGCAAAGAACATGGTCTCTCTCTCCAGTGGCTAGACCAATTTCACTGAAATTCTCCTCCCTTCCTCAAGCCACCACGTGTGATGTCCAGGTGTGTGAGGCCTGGCAGTGTGAGGCCTGGGTTTCTGAGACCTTCTCTATGAGGTGAGGCCTTCTCTATGGCCAGTGTAGGATGTGGAAGACCTACCGCCGCCTGAGCTCGCTCTGTGGACTGCTGTATAGGATGTGAAAGACCTACCGCCGCCTGAGCTCGCTCTGTGGACTGCTGTATAGGATGGGGAAGACCTACCGCCGCCTGAGCTCACTCTGTGGACTGCTGTATAGGATGTGGAAGACCTACCACCGCCTGAGCTTGCTCTGTGGACTGCTGTATAGGATGGGGAAGACCTACCACCGCCTGAGCTTGCTCTGTGGACTGCTGTATAGGATGTGGAAGACCTACCACCGCCTGAGCTCGCTCTGTGGACTGCTGTATAGGATGCAGAAGACCTACCGCCGCCTGAGCTCGCTCTGTGGACTGCTGTATAGGATGTGGAAGACCTACCGCCGCCTGAGCTCGCTCTGTGGACTGCTGTATAGGATGGGGAAGACCTACCACCGCCTGAGCTCGCTCTGTGGACTGCTGTATAGGATGTGGAAGACCTACCGCCGCCTGAGCTCGCTCTGTGGACTGCTGTATAGGATGTGGAAGACCTACCGCCGCCTGAGCTCGCTCTGTGGACTGATATATAGGATGTGGAAGACCTACCGCCGCCTGAGCTCGCTCTGTGGACTGCTGTATAGGATGTGGAAGACCTACCACCGCCTGAGCTCGCTCTGTGGACTGCTGTATAGGATGTGGAAGACCTACCGCCGCCTGAGCTCGCTCTGTGGACTGCTGTATAGGATGTGGAAGACCTACCGCCAACTGAGCTCGCTCTGTGGACTGCTGTATAGGATGTGGAAGACCTACCGCCTTCTGAGCTCGCTCTCTGGACTGCTGTATAGGATGTGAAAGACCTACCACCGCCTGAGCTCGCTCTGTGGACTGCTGTATAGGATGTGGAAGACCTACCGCCGCCTGAGCTCGCTCTGTGGACTGCTGTATAGGATGTGGAAGACCTACCACCGCCTGAGCTCGCTCTGTGGACTGCTGTATAGGATGTGGAAGACCTACCGCCGCCTGAGCTCGCTCTGTGGACTGCTGTATAGGATGTGGAAGACCTACCGCCGCCTGAGCTCGCTCTGTGGACTGCTGTATAGGATGTGGAAGACCTACCGCCGCCTGAGCTCGCTCTGTGGACTGCTGTATAGGATGTGGAAGACCTACCGCCGCCTGAGCTCGCTCTGTGGACTGCTGTATAGGATGTGGAAGACCTACCGCCGCCTGAGCTCGCTCTGTGGACTGCTGTATAGGATGTGGAAGACCTACCGCCGCCTGAGCTCGCTCTGTGGACTGCTGTATAGGATGTGGAAGACCTACCGCCGCCTGAGCTCGCTCTGTGGACTGCTGTATAGGATGTGGAAGACCTACCGCCGCCTGAGCTCGCTCTCTGGACTGCTGTATAGGATGTGAAAGACCTACCACCGCCTGAGCTCGCTCTGTGGACTGCTGTATAGGATGTGGAAGACCTACCGCCAACTGAGCTCGCTCTGTGGACTGCTGTATAGGATGTGGAAGACCTACCGCCGCCTGAGCTCGCTCTGTGGACTGCTGTATAGGATGTGGAAGACCTACCACTGCCTGAGCTCGCTCTGTGGACTGCTGTATAGGATGTGGAAGACCTACCGCCATCTGAGCTCGCTCTGTGGACTGCTGTATAGGATGGGGAAGACCTACCGCCATCTGAGCTCGCTCTGTGGACTGCTGTATAGGATGTGGAAGACCTACCGCCGCCTGAGCTCACTCTGTGGACTGCTGTATAGGATGTGGAAGACCTACCACCGCCTGAGCTCACTCTGTGGACTGCTGTATAGGATGTGGAAGACCTACCGCCGCCTGAGCTCGCTCTGTGGACTGATATATAGGATGTGGAAGACCTACCACCGCCTGAGCTGGCTCTGTGGACTGCTGTATAGGATGGGGAAGACCTACCACCGCCTGAGCTCGCTCTGTGGACTGCTGTTAGAGCCGTGATCATCCTCACCTTCATCACACTCTCACCTTTCCCACCCACTTGGTATATTAAAGGTGAAAATTCAGACGCTTGCTTTCCCAGCTTCCCTTACAGTGAGGGGAGCCACATGACTCCACCCCTGCCAATGGGATGTGACAGGAGTGGACTGGGGACTTCAGAGAAAGGTTTCCTACTGCCACGAGAGTCAGGATATCCAGGGGATGGAGTCTCCTTTACATTTGAGTGCATTATCAGCACAGCAGGAGAGAAAGGTGGGTCTTTGATGGGACTCTGAGTGTTACACTCAGTTTATAGATTCTGCTTCTAGACTTTGTTCTTGTGTTCATTTGAGATCTTACTAACAATACTATTAAAAGTGGATGATTCTTCCAATCTCCCAGTGCTGGGGAGGGGACTCAAGGCTTTGCACCTCTGGGGATGGAACTCAAGGCCTTGCACATCTGGGGAGGGAACTCAAAACCTTGCATATCTGAGTGTATGCTCTATAACTGATTCCCTGGCCCAAATCAGAGGAAAGCCTTCCAAACAGACACAGCAGCATTTGAAAGCCATAATAAGGGGCAAGGGAAGGTTCTAGAACAGGCATATTTGCTAAAATCACACGCAGTAGAAAGAACAGATGTTCCTACCCAAGAAAGAAAGGGAAGAGCTACCACTGAAAGGACAGGCAGAGACGGTGGCATTACTCCCATCCACCCTATAGTGCTCAGCCTCTGAGGACTCTTGGCTGCCCCACATCACTTCCCCCAAGACACTTACTGGGGACATGAGATACCTGCAATGGACGAGGTGGCCTAGATAGCACAGGCTCTACTCCAAGAAGGGTAGTCAAGGAAGAAAATCGTCCCTCCAATGGGCCCTGACCCTTCACCCAGCCCATGACATGAACTACTTTGACTATAGCCAGAATCTTCCCTAATCCAGTCACCTGGACAGCATTGGCCAGGCAATTAGAGGACCCGGGGTTCGAGTCATGGCTTTAGCATTTACTAGCTGTGATCTTAGGCACAAGGGGAGAACTCAGTGTTGCTGTCTATGAGACAGGGCCATCTCTGTTGAACGGCAGGGTCTAGGGCAGTAAATAAGTAGGTTAACTGTTAGCTCCCCTCTTCACCGCGTCGTTTTAAGAAGTAAAGGGGTATCTGTGAGCACTGACTGGGGCTGGCCTCTAGTCCATGCTCTGAAAAGAGGATTAGTTCTAGTGCTTGTTGTCACGAATCAGGCAAGGTCTGATGATCAGCAGCCATGAGGGCTCTGCCCGCCCAGGCCTCCCTCTGCCATCTTGTATTAAGGACCCAGCTCCTCGGCTGGGTGGCAGCCTACTAAGGATTCATTTTCCAGCTATGAAAGCCTCTCTGCGTAAGAGCTCCCATCCAGCCCCCAAGTGATTGAACTTGAGAGACTGTGTTTGCTTAACACCCACAACGAAGCAGCTCCCTTAAAACCCAGAAAGCAGGAGGCCTGCGCCAGGGGATCCCGCTCACTACTGCAATTGAGCCAGGCATTCGTAATTTTGGTTTGACCAAAAGAACCTCAGGTTTCTCACTCCCATTCAGCTGACACCTCAGAGGCTTCACAGACTGGGATTGCCTTCCAGAACTCGCCCCAGACATCCCTCCAGGGTGTACTGAGCGCTGTTCCCAGCCACTGCTCAGAGGAGCCAAGCTGCCTTACAGAAGTCACTGCTTAGTCCCAGAGTAGCCTCTGCTCCATCCTCTTCATGTTTCCTCTCCCACCCCAGCTCAACTCCATCTCTCCTCCCTTCCTTCACTCTGACTCTCTGAGTCTAAATTGACTAAGCCCTGTTCTCTAGGCTTCTTCTGGTTGCATTTGTCTTGGCCCCACTTCCTGCCTTTCAGTTTCTTCTCTGTCCTTCACTGCCCCATGCTTCCTCTCCCTCCGACTGCACCTCACAGGGTTTCTGCACAGTTTCCTGCCTCCAGCACCAGGTGGTAACTACCCTCATACCTGCATCAGTGTGCTGTCCTGCCCTTAGGGTTCTCCTTCTGAGCAACTTTTACTATTTCCCTCAGGCTCTCTCAGACAGCCCGTCTCCTTTATCTTCTTTCTCCTGTGGCAGGCTTTCACGCAAGGCTGTTTCCTCCTCTGGAAGGTTCAACCTGAGGCCTCTGCAGGCCATCTTCCCCAAGAGCCACATTCAAGTGTTCATGAGCGGGTCTATGACCCATCCTCACAGTACAGCGTCAAGGTCAAGTGCGTTCACCTGCTTTGGAGAGGCCTTTCCTGAAGGATTTCCTTGCGGTTCCCTAGAACTAGCTTGCTGGGAGTTGGTCTTGCCCACCACCATCAGAGAAGACTGAGAATAAGACACAATTAGTTCCATGTCTTGTTTTACAGAGGAGGAAACAGAAGTTCAGAGAGAGGTGGCTTCTTACAACACAGGCATGGAGCAGTCACATGTGTGAATGTAGAGGTGTGACAGTGTCTTGGGCCTCTGTTCTCAATGTTAACTGGGCTATCTGCTGGGAAGTGGGAGAATGAAAAGTGGGCGCCTGCTCCATCAGGCACAGGGTGGTCCATAGTAAACGCCAAGCAACGGATGCTATACCCATGTCTGGGCATGATGCTGTTGTATGTATCACACACACACACACACACACACACACACACACACACACACACACACGCAGTGGTAAAACACGGGCTCCCAGACTTTTCACAAGACAGGGTTTTTGCAAACCAGTCTCTGTCCCCTGACCTGGTGAGAGCACCCCATTAAGTCCTCATTCCTGAAGACACCTCACAGAGTTCCCCCACCCTGCCTGCCATGCCAGAGCAGCCCTCAGACCAGAGGCCATTTCAAAGGGTTTCCCCATCCTCCCCACCATGGTCACAATAGCTCGCTCCCCACGGACCCTGAGCCGACAGAAGAAAGCCCAGGCAGGAGATCAAACATGAGCTCTGTGGAAGACAGAGGAGACAGCATGAGAGGCGAGATGGAGCAGCAAGAATAATGACTCCCGTCCAAGTTGCTTCCCATAAACCCGCAGCTCTTTGAAGCCTGCTTTCCTTTAATAAAATGCGCTGTTATTAATGACCCAAGTGGAAGCTTTCTGGGCAGGACAATGCCGAAGTCCCTGGTGGCCTCTGTGGGGCCTTGTGCATGGGAAAGTGGTGCCGAGGATGCCTCCACATGCCAAGAGCCAACAGGCATGTCAAAGGAGCTGGAGAGGCGATCTGGTCCGCATGAATGCTTCTGGGTACCACTGGCATCTGGGGCTGCTACAATGGGCCATCGGGGTTTGTGTTGCTGCTACTATTCAGCCAGTTTAGCATTCAGGGAACATTTGCTGAGTGCCTACTCTGTGCTGGACCCTGTGTGGGGTGCAAAGGCTAAACCACATGCATTCCTGCCCCCAATGAGGCTGGCAGTTGAACTTGAAATCCTTATTATTTTATTTTATGTGTATGAATGTCTTTCCTACATTTGTATCTGTGTACCACATGTGTGTCTGATCCTCTTAGAGGTCAGAAGAGGGCATTGGGTCCCCTAGAGGTGGAGTTTTAGATGGTTGTGAGCCACCATGTGGATGCTGGGATGCGGGATGCTGGGATTTGACCCCACGTCCCTAGAAAGAGCAGCCAGTGGTCTTCAGCCCTTGAGAAATCATTTCAAAATTTGTGTGTGTGTGTGTGTGTGTGTGTGTGTGTGAGAGAGAGAGAGAGAGAGAGAGAGAGAGAGAGAGAGAGAGAGAGAGAGAGAGAATGTGTAGAGGTGATGTTGATGTGTGTGCGCACATATGTGTGCATGGGTACAGAGGCCAGAGGTCAACCTTGGGGGTCATTCCTCAGGAATGTCCATCTTACTCTGTGAGGCAGGGTCTGTCAGTGGGCCCCAAGGCTCAGTGATAGGCTAGACTACCTAACCAGTGAGTCCCAGGGACCCACTTTTCTCTGCCTTCACACTGCTGGGATTACAAGTGTACACTGCACGCCCAGCTCTCTATGTGAGTAATGGAGAGTGAATTCAGGTCCCAGCATTTGTGCAGCAAGTGCTTTCTCAACTGACCAGACCAGAAATCACTAGAAGCAGGAGCTAAATTGGTCTGTGACCTGGAAGACCCAGTCTAGATTTTGATACTACTCTTCGCCTCCCTTGTTATCATAGGGTTCATTTCCTGAACTCCCCAAAGCTGCAGCTTACATAGAAGGTCACTTGAAACCTGCCTGGCTACAGCAAACCTTTGGCCATGATCCCTATATCTACTCCTACCCACTGGCAAGTCGAACGGCTATCAATTTATGTGTCTGTACTGTTGGTTTTGCCAATGGCTGGGGCGCTGGGGCAAATGACTCCTCTGGGTCATAAGGAATGTCATGTGGTGAGAGAATTCCGCCACAAGCCTTAGTCCTTGTACTCTAAATGTGGGGTCCAGCACCACTCAGATTTCCAACAATTCTTGGAAGCAGCTGCGAGCTTCTCTGACATAACAGATGCTGAGCACTGTAGAGCAGGCACGGTGCCATTGGGGACTCACATTTAAGTTAGGAGAGGACTTTTCTCATTCCACCTCCTCCAGGTGTAGATCTTGAGCAAACACCCATCCTCTAAGCTCAAGTGTCTCCCATGTGGTAGGGCAGTGGCAGGTAGAGCTGGTGTGTAGTTGGCTCGTGTAGTTGGGTGGGAGCTTGGAAATCACATTTGCTTTGCACAAGGTATGTTTATACCCGTCTTATGGGTGAGGAAATGGAGGTCCAGAGAACATGACAATATTTCAGACCTAGGAGTGCACACGTCTCTGAGTACTAGTTGGAGGAAGAAGGAAAGGAAGAGAAGAAAGAGAAAGAAGGAAAGATGAATGAAGAGAAAGAGGGAAGCTGGGATGGGGAGAGGAGACAATTTTGTTTCCAGTGGCTGGGTTTCATGTAAATCCCCGGAACACTGCAGAATCAGAGTATTAGACAGTCCAGATCCATGACAAGGCCCAGGGGCTCTGACTCCCCTCACATCACATGGAGACCTTTGAGTGTGCAGGTAGGGGTTAGTGACAGGAGAAATGGGGCTGTTTATGAAATCCTCCTGAGGTGATGGGCTCCAGAGATGCTCATCGTGGACACCCGGGAGACCTCAGGATTTGCTGTGGACTCTAACTGGATGGCTGAGTCTGAGCACAGAAGACCCTCCCTACACTACTTACTTAAAGTAGAAGCTTTTACCTTGTAAGAGGTTCCTGGTGACCTCAGGGTAGAGCAAGAACATGGATGTGAGGACCCCTGCATCACGTATGGTAAAGGGACTTCCCATATCCACATGATATTCATTGTCAATAACTCAGGGACCAAAGGACTAAGGGATTCCCAAAACATATGGTCTATTGATATTGCCCTTGGTTCCCCCCAGCGATGGAAGATAAGTCCCTTTCTTAGCCAGTGTTCTATTGCTGTGAAGGGACACCAAGGCCATGATGACTAATATAAAGACAGCATTTAATTGGGAATTGTTTACAGTTTCAGAGGTTTAGTCCATTGTCACAGTGGGAAGCATGGGGGCACGCAAGCAGACATGGTGTTGAAGAAGTAGCTGAGAGTCCTACATCTGGTTCTGAAGACAGCAGGAAGAGAGAGTCACTGGGACTGCCTTGAACTTTTGAAACCCCATAGCCCACCCCCAGTGACACACTTCCTCCAACAAGGCCACATCTACTCCACACCTCTTAATCCCTCTCAAATGGTGCCTCTCCCTGTTGCCCAAGCATTCAAATATATGAGCCTATGGGGACCATTCTTATTCAAACCACCGCAGGCTCTATTGCTGAAGATACCATGTGCTTTAGAAATAGGGCCCAGAGACCTCGGAGTTAGAAATGGCCTGCATGCCCCTTCCCTGAGAACTAGCCTTCATGGTGTCAAAAGGCACCATGCAAGCTTTCAAAGGGCGGAAGCAACCAACAGCTCCACCCAGCTGATGCCTAAGAAACACATCAATGACCAACATGGCAAGATAACCCTGTGGGTGCAACAGGGGCACA
This sequence comes from Microtus pennsylvanicus, assembly GCF_037038515.1. NCBI lineage: Eukaryota > Metazoa > Chordata > Mammalia > Rodentia > Cricetidae > Microtus > Microtus pennsylvanicus. The sequence continues at coordinate 70,874,351 of NC_134580.1, forward strand.
CGTATCTGGGCAACTGCTCTCTCATTGGACTTAAGACCGGCTTACTCAACAAGAGGGAGACCATGACTGGTGCTGGAAACCTAGTTAACTACTCAGTGCTAGTGAAGCCATGGTCACTGGAGGAGAATCTACAACCACTGATTTAATAAGCCAGCATAATCCCTAACAAGGATCTATAAACATTTGTCTTCAGACCCACAGATAGGTGTAGTCTTCATCCCTCATCAAGAAACTTCTCTTTGCCACAGATGGAACCAAACCATAATGAAAAACACAACCAATCATGTGTCCCAATACATATATCCACAAAATACTCCCATACCTAAGACTCAAGGAACATTATGTGTGGGGCGGGGGGGGGGGGAGATTGTAAGAAGCAGCCCAGCAGAGACTTTGCTATGAGATTGTGTCTCCTCATGATATCAGAATCTTCGCTTGTAAAGCCTCATCAACATGAGCTGAACAAGGACAATACCAATGAACATGCCAAACAACACGTGAGAATAGCCCACCAGGCCTCAACCCTACCCAAAGAACTACAGGCGATTGAGCAGAGCTGGAAACAGAAGAGGTGGCCTTCCTCAGGGAAGAACACACCAATTGATCGTCCAGTGAGAGATGCTCAGCCCTGAATCCAAATAATGTTATATGGACTCACCAAGTTATATTTTGGAATCTATGTATATATAAATAAATACATTTATGCATATAATAACAATTGATGAAAAGGGGGTGGGGAAGGGTTTAGAGGGAGGAAAGGGAAAAGAGAAATGTAATTAAAATGCAATCTCAAAAAATAAACAAGCAATTTAACACAAATAATCCAGGGCCCATACCCTCAAGGATTCTTTTCCTCGGGCCTCCTTTCATTCTCCCTCATGCCTGTCTCTCCTCTGCTTTCTACATATAAGCTTTGGGGCAGTGGGAGCTGCTGCTCTGTCCCTGACCTTCCTGGTCACAGTAGGCCTTAAACACAATTAGGAACAGCCCAGAGACCTCTCCCCAACTCCCCAATCCCAAGGGGTCTAGGACTGGGGGAAGGGTGGGAGCAATGGGGATAGAACAAAGGACTGAAGTGAACAGGCAGAAGATGAAGCAATGAGGCCCCAGAAGGCCCCGACCCAGCCTTGATGTCCCAGCATGGGGTTTGGCCTCTCAGCTGTGGTCAAGGGGCGGGTGCCAGCCGGGCACGGCTTGCTCCGGTGAGAGCCAGCTGCTGCCAGCCAACTTTCCATGACATCAGAGCCCAGTTGAGCCAGGCCTGTGGGGGTGGGGAGGTAGCTCCACACCCTGGCTCCTCCAGCCTACTGAGGGCCCTGGGCAAGGATGAGATGACCCTGGGTTGGAGGGCATGTCTTTATGGATACCCACCAAATAGTCCAAAGAACAGCTACTCACTGCCACATTAAAGGGGCAAACAGCTCCAACTTCCAACAGTGGAGGGGTGGCTGAGTTGATTTGCCTATGTGGTAGAGTCATCTTCCCCATGATGCTCACAAGCTCTTAACAGAGCCTCCAGTGTTTAGTAAAGGAAGAACTAGGCAGAAAGGGTGGATGTGTAAGACCTCATGTGTCCACAATTCGTGCTCAGTTTGCATGGGAGTTGCTTTAAAAAACCCTTCAAGAAAGCTGCCAAGCCCTCTGAACTCTGACCTAGCTGGCCCTCCAGCCCTACCTCGCCTCATTCCATACAGCCACAAAGGCCACTATTAGAAGTGGCCAAATACGCCATGGGCTCCTGCTAGCCTGGTTTTCTGATTTCCTGAAACCTTCCCCGACTCATACATACTCCATCTTCATCATCATGCATCTGGACAGAGTGGAACTTAGACACGTTCATAGAGTTCATCCCAGCATGTGAGCCAAGTCAGGACTTGAACTCAAAGCCACAGAGTTGCAAAGCGCATACATATTCTTTGTATGACTGAACTCAAGCTGTCAGGCTTGGTGACAAACACATTTGCCAGTGGAGCCATTGGGAGGAAGGGAGATGGGCAGGAAGCAGTGGTAGCCTGGAAGCAGAGGACTCTGGGGGATGGGAGGAGGCTTAATGATCATATTGTTTTCTTTAGCGCTTCCAGCTTTTCTTCAATGCACATGTATTTGATTTACAATCAGAGAAAACAAACAGTACAATTTTTTTTTAAATAAAAGGTCAGCAAACAGCCCCAATGGAGCTCGTGTTCTCCAAGAGCCCCATCACCCCCCCACACACACTTATGAGAAGCCAGTGGCCAAGCCCACCCATTCTTTAAGCTGCCCAAGAGGTGACCCCACCCCATCCTCAGAAGCTCCCACTGGCAAGGAGGGAATCCTTGGCCACCTGCAGGGCCCCTCCTCCCTTGTTTCTCCTATGGAAATAGGGAGCAGGCCTTCCAGCTCACCTCTCCTGTCACCAAGCCAGCTCTTCCTCCAGGCCAGCCTCACCCGCTATGGCTCCCCAGACCTGAGACCAGCCATACAGCCCACCCCAAAGATCGCGCACATGATTCCATTTTGCATTATGCATCCCAAATGGTCTGCCCCGCACTGACGAGGCTTGTAGCAAATTACTGTTGGTGAAAACAGGAGGCCCCGGGTTTGGAAGCCAGATGAAGCTTTTACTTTTCCTGATGGTGGGGGTTAGAGATCAGCCGCAGGAAACATCCTGAGGGGTCCAGACGGGTCCCCTGGTGCTTTCCCTTTCCCGACACATGCTCAGCGTCTCCTGGGACCTGGGCAGTGTCTGGGGAGCAGGAATGGGCAATGGTGACACAGTCTCTGGGCATATAGAACTGGCATATGCCAGGGAGAGGAGAGAAGTCAGACAGAGCAGGAGAAAGGGCAATGGGGGAGGCCTCCCTGGGACCCCAAGAGCAGGAGGAGACAGAATAGGGATTTTGAAGAGGGTGGATTTCATACTTGGATACTTTCACCATAGACCCCAAAAAGATAGTGTATGTTCAAGGAAACAAGAAAAACCAAGCCACTTAGACCCTCCTGTTAGTGATCATTAAGAAGCCTGCAAATCCCAAAGAAGAGGGAGGGTTAGACTCACTGGATTAGACCCCTGGAGCTTGTACACTCCTTGGTGGGGTCCAGCATGATCTCCTGGAGCTGGATATTAAAACTCAAGTCTCAGGATGTCCACGTCCTAGAGAGAAACTTAGTAACTCTACAGCTAGGTTCAGGCGTTTCCCAATAGCACAGGTTAGGAGTGCAAAACCTTAAGCAGGCCAATGACAATCCAAGGACAGATTGATGTGGTGAGCGCAGAGTGGAATATTATATAGACATCTAAGTAAGTAGCCCACAAGGATAACAGCATCATGGATGGTCCTCATGATATAAATAAGTTCCAAGACAATGCATTGTAATGTTATAATCACATTTAGTTATTCATATGTATTTCTGTATGTTGTGGGTATGCTAGTGCCATAGCACACATGTGGATGTCAGAGAACAACTTGCAGGAGGCAGTTCTTTCCTGCTACCATGTGAGTCCCGGGTCCACATACCTGTCCGCAAGCATCTTTACCTGCTAAGCCAGTGGTTCTCAACCTGGGGTTTGAACGACCCTTTCGTGGGGCTTGAATATCAGATATCCTGTATCTCAAATACTTACATTATGACTCATAACAGTGGCAAAATTACAGTTATAAAGTAGCAATGAAAATAATTTTATGGTTGGGTAACTGCAACATAAGAAACTGTATTAAAAGGCCACAGCATTAGGAAGGTTGAGAACCATTGCTAAGCCATCTTATCATTCGTGTAATCATATTTATAAAAATAAGGCCACTAACTAGAACTATAGACAGGGGCTGAAGGAAAGTTCAGTAGGTAAAGTGCTTGTTGAACAAGCATTAGGACATAAGTTTAGATCCCAGCATCCCCATCAAAGCCCTTAGCGGTAAAGCAGGCACTGGGTAGGAGAGACGCGAAGATCCCTGGGTGCACAGGAAAGTCAGTCCAACTGGAAGTAAGAGAACCTCAAAAACTACTAGGAAGAGAGAGGAGACTACCGTGACATCAAACTCTAGCCTTGTAACACACACACACACACACACACACACACACACACACACGTTTGTACACAGAGTCAGTGCGTAGGGCCAGACTGACAGTGAGCTGCTGTGCCTAGCCTCCCCTGGACTCCTGTCCCACGGTTGAGTGGCAGACTTCCCATCCATCTGCTCGCTATGAGCTTCAACTAAGTACTGACAAACTCTGCACCACTAGGACATGATGGACGTTGCTGTTTCTATTGATGGCTTCGGGGAATGTTCTGGAAAGACCTAAAGGAAAAAGTTGGAAACAAGGGTTGCAAAATCCTGCTCTTAGATTATTCCTAAATACCTATCATCCTCCCATTATTTTAAGGAAACACAGATACCCTGTGATGTGTTGTCTGCAGGTGCTAATGAATTAACCTGCCTGCCCCAGAAAGTGTGGCCACTGCAGCAAGATGAGACCCCATTCCCAGAGCAGATACAAAATGTTTTGCTTTTGGTGCATCTGCTTTGACCTGACTCTGAACATATGACATCTAAGCTTCTTTCTAGGAAGAGGTCTATGTAGGGAGCACCTACTGTGTGCCATCACACCTACTGCGTGCCATCACCAAATGACTTATGCTCAGTACTTACCAGACTACCTTTAGTGACTGCATTTTCCAGACACAAGAGATGAAATTGGTGTTTTTAGAGATGGTGTGGATGACAGTTGTGAAGGTGGCTATTGTGTCTCCACATGAAACTGTCAGACTACAGTCCTGGGCACAGTAGACCTCGGCTGCAGTCCCTTCTGTCTCCTTGGTCACCCGTGGATGTAATATTTCTTATCTGCCTCGTGCTTTATTTGGCTCATTCTCTCCCCTTGATCATTTCAGGTTCCACTTTGAAAAATCAAACAGATTCACAACTACCCAAAATGTAAGGACCAACATCTCCTAAAACAACGCCCTCAACCCTGATTTCAGAAACAGGGTAGGGAAAGCAAATGTCCCACCCTTGTATGTGGGTGTTGGGTGCCTGGTTTGGAGTTGGACTGAGCCAAAGCTCTGGAGGGTGCCAGAGCTTGCCTACCCCATCTCCTCTCTAAAAGAACAACAGTGTGTGGAGAATGAGGGGCAGTTAGGCTGGGCCTGGGGCAAGGGGATAAAGGAACAAAGGGGACCCATCCTCTCAGGCAGCCATCATAGCCACTCCGAAGCTCTGGCAACACCCTCCACCCCATTATACAGATTGAGAGACGGAGATGAAAGGCCACAGGCTGAGTATGCTGTCCCTCTGTCTGGAGACCTTTTCTGGCTTCCCAACCTTACTGTAGTGATTACTCTCAGAATTAGCAGACCTGAAAGTGAGGCTTCTGCTTCTTTCTCATGGGGGAACCGTCTCTTCACAAAGTGGACTGGTATGTGGCAGAGAGGAAGAACACAAATTCCTTGGAACCTGTGGTCACGGGGAGCCCCCACGCTGGAGGAGAACTGGGACAGGTGAGCCCAGCCATGCACCCCGATGGTGACAGTTCCAGTCTGCAGGCACACCTTCATAAGTGGTGTGACCATGAGGGTCTTCCTTACCACCTCCCTGCCTCGGTTTCCTCATTTGCAAAATAGGGGTCATCATGGTACCTACTTCACCAAATTCTTGAAGGATTAAATATGTTTCTTATGTAATGAACACTCTCCTTCCTGAATTACCTTTCAGAAGATCTTGACCAGGAAAACAAATTGGAAGACCTGAAGATGCCCTGCCTTGTGGTGGGTGGACAGAGAGGACATACCCTTTTCTGTAGCATCAGATGTGAATTCCCAGAGGGATCACAGTTGGCTCTGCCATGGGCCACATCTCAAGTCCCCTTCTTGGCTCATTGTCAGCTATGAAAGTAACAAAAAGGGGGTCCCCATCTCTGCTGGAGTTCTCACCACCCACTACTTTCCTTCTGTCTCTCCCGTGCTCTAGGTCCCCAGGTACTAGGAGGCTTTCATGTTGGAGTATGGAGTACTGTTTCAGAGACAGGTCCTGCTCAGGTGCTCTAGGAGACACCCCACTAGTAATCCCTAGCACCCCAAAGGTAGAATATTTTTGCAAACTCAATCTGGGCCCAGGAGCCTGGCAGCCCCCCAAAACTGGTGGGCCACACATGTGCAGAAAGTGGTCTCAAAGGTATCACCCCTGCCCTCCACCAGAGCCAAGCACTTCAGGAGAGTATAACTTTCCTCCTGTTCCTTCAGGAGTGACAGAATCCTTGCTCCTCCAGCCAGCTGTGTGTGGTAAATGCTTGTGCAACTTGGCAAGTCAGCATAGGCCAGCACGGTTCCTGTGGTGGATCTGAGCTTGGAGCAGCTGGGCCCCGCCAAAAAAGCAAGCTTTGCCTGCAGAAGCCAAGAGCTAGAGGCTGGGGAGGGGTGGCCCAGTAGGGAGCTCCCACCCTGGGCCGCTCATAGGCCAGATGGCGGGGAAGGGTCTCCCAGCCAGTCCGGGTCACAGTCCCCCACTGCTGGACGGCATTTCAAAGCTGAGACCAGAAAGGGGATGCCCGCACTGGGACTGCTTCATTAGCGGTTTGCATTGTGGAAAGCTCTTCATGGGCCAGGATTGCAGCAATACAGGCCTTTCATCCAGGGTGGGCATGGGGACTCTGGCCAGGAGCCCCTGGTGCAGAATGAGCTGTACCTCCAAAGCCTCTTGTCCTTTCAGATGCGGGTCCTCTCAAGCCTCGTAGGAAGGCTCCTCTACCGAGACCTCTAGCTCCAGGTCAGAAGGTCCCCAAGAATATGCTGCCTCCTCTACATATCCACCCATCTTCCTCAGCTTCTCACAAGTAAAATTCAAAATGGTGGTTTTTGTGGACCCTGGAGATGCTGGTACTAAATGTGACCTTTGACCTGTCAGTCTCAGAAGAGCTATTCTCTGTGAAAATCACTGGTTTCATTGCCTCAATGGGAAGTGAAGGGGACGCTTGGCAGTGGCTTTCCAGAGTGCCTCAAAGCATGGGCATCCATCCTCCAGGTGGCAACTTGGAGGGCAGCCAGACCTCGTTGTCTGTCCTGGGGCTTTCTCCTTTTCAGATGCTCCCTCTCCTTGGCCCGATCACTCTCACTAGGTTGCCCTGGCACTGCTATGCCCCCACTGTTTCTTCTCTCCATAACTGTTCTCTGTCCTACATTACAGTCACACTAATTGACTCAGGGCAGCCTGACTGACCTTCCAAGCTGGAATCTGATGGTGACTTCACCCTGACTGGACCACTGCTACAGACACACAAATCCATATAGAGCTCCAGCCCCACTCTGGTGCCAGGAGAGATGGGGACTTAGGGTTGTTTAGAATTAGATGAGGTCATGAGAATGGAAAGTTGAGCGCCTTTATGAAGAGAGGCCAAGGGACTTGCTTCCTTCTCTACCACGTGAGGACACAGAGAGAAGACTGGTAGCTCCAAGCCAGAGTAGAGACTTCACTGAAACCTATGCAGCCAATATTTTCATCTTGAACTTCCCAGCTTCTCCCAGAACTAGAAAAACTAACTATCTTTTTCCCAAGTCACCTATTCAGGCTGTTAAGGCAACCTGTGCTAGTCAGCTTTCCATCACTGTAATAAACACCCGAGAGAAATCAATTTCAGGTGAGAAAGGGCTGGTTTGGGCTCATGGTTTTGGAGATTCAGTAAAACGTGCCCATTACTTTGAGATGAAGGACACACCATGGTTGGAGCACCAAATGGAGCAAAGTCATTAACGTCATGGCAGGGAAATATAAGAGAGCAAGGGACAGTGATTGCATCATCCCTTTAAGAGGCATGACCTCAATGACAGAAGAATAGGTGGATTTTTCTGTCCCACCTTCCAGTTCCCAAATAACCACATGGAGACTTCTTATTAATTATGAGACCTTGGCCAATAGCTTAGGCTTACTACTAACAAGCTCTTACAACTTAAATTAGCCCGTTTTTATCAATCTACTTTTTGTTTAGTAGCTTTATTACCTTTACTCTGCACTGCCCGCACTGCCTCCTCTTCATCTGACTAGTGTCTCCCCACTTCTTCCCAGCATCCTGTGTGCCTGAAAACCCTGCCTACCTATTCATTGTCAGCATTTTATTAAGCCAGTCTGAGTGACAAATCTTCACAGTGTACAAAAGGATTATTCTACCACAGAAGACCCAACTCTCAGGCCCCACCTCTTCAAGTTTTCAAGGTCTCCTGATAGCACCAAACTAGGCACTCACCTTTAACTTACCAGTCTTTGGGGGGAACATTTCGATTCAGATGACATCACAGTCTGAGATGACCCACATTTCTGCCACATGTTCTTCCTGTCACATACGTGGTTCCAGCTCTGTGGAATACAGATGTGTCTCTCCCATGCTGCTGTATACCATCTTGCTTCTGGCAGAGGCTCCTAAAGCAGAGCTCAGTGACTTTCATCACTGACATCCCATGCCTGAACACGGGCTGCACCCAAGTACTTCCTCCTGGCCACCTCTCACCAGGGACAAGAGATCACCTCTAATAGAGGCAAATGAAGACTGTATCTTACATCCGACGCTGGTCCTGGGTTAATGAGCGTTGCTGGTGCTCCTCTGTGGAATTAACTGCACAGTATCAGGTAGAGTAGCTGCTTGTGAGGTCTGGGATCTTCAGTTTAACAGCATACAGTATCTGAGGGATATCACCAGGAAATTTCAGAACCCCCAGAATGAAGGATCTCTGAAATCATTTAGAAATAGATAAGCATAGAAAGAACCAGAATTGAGTCAGACTTCTGAAGAGCAGCCCAAATCTCCATAAAACACCAGAGAAGTGATCAAAAGCTTCTAGGAAAATATATTTCCGATGCAGTGTTAAATATTCTTACAAATCTGCAATGGGCATGAAAATGGGTCAATGACTTTTTTGACATGCAAATTATTCTGTCTGCAATACAACCTTTCTAAAAAAGCTACTGAAGAATATGCTCTTCAAAAGGAGGGCAAAACCCAGGATACTGCAGATCATAGCCTGTGGGTCAAACAGCCTCGCAACTCTTTTATCAATGAAGTTTTGTTAGAACACAACTGTGCCTTTAGTTCGTAGTTTGAAAACAGCTGCTTGCCCACTTTGTGGTGATTGTTTCCAGAGCCCACAATGCCAGCAGACCCCCAAATACTTTCTGTCTGACCCCTTGCAAAAGCATCATGGAAAAATCAGCATAAACCAAAAAAACAAGACTAGGTTCCAACAAGAAAGATGGGATTTGAAAGATTCTAGAATTTCAGCTGTGCCCACAAAATTAACAGACACCCAACTGGATCATGAGATGGTGGATCTTCAGGTGCTCATCTCTTAACAAAATTTAAATGGTAGATGATAGTCCATCCTAACAGGCGTGCTAAGGGAAAAGTTGACGATGAACACATAGAAAACTGAAGTAATGAACACAGGCATAACTGAGTGATTGCCAAGATCATCGCAGACGTCTGAAGCTTCCGCAAGAAAGCCAGGTGCTCTACTGCCTCTGTACAGTGTTTCCAGTCAAGGTCTAGAAAGCCAAAAATACTTCCCACTAAAAATTAGATTATCTGGGACTGAAGAGGTGGCTCAGCAGTTAAGGGCACTGATAGCCTTCCAGAAGATCAAACTTTGATTCTGAGAGCCCACATACCCTCTTCTGGACACACATGTATACACACATATGCATACACATACATATACGCACACACACCACACAGATGCATGTGTGGACATATAGGCACACACATACATATTTTACACACATATGTACACACATAGGCACATGCACCACACACATATGCCCACACACCACACGCACAGTAGTATTCTCCGTGGAAGGATCATGGGTAACAAACGAGCAGTAAGGTCAAGATCTTCTAATACAGACCCTCATGTGAAGACAAACTTAAAGCGGGACAGTATAGAAGAACTAAAGACCCTGACTGCCGAGGACCAGGTCTGCTGAGTTCTGATAGCAGTTTTATTGTATTATTTGATTTCTAGAGCCAGGACATATGTTTCTTTAATAGAGTAGATAATACATTTCCAAAAGTTAGATCATTCCTCACTGTCAAACGCCACTCAGTATCCAGATATGGTGGTGTATGGCTGTAATCCAGGAGGATGGGAAGTTCAAGGCCAGCCTGGGTTCCGTGGAAAGTTCTTGTTTCGAACAAAACAAACACCATGAAGAAAAGGAATCAGGGTAATGGATGTGTCTGTGTCACTCTGCTCGAGATGGTCACCAAGTGGGTCTGGGGGAGCGATGGTTTTGAACTCGATCTCTCATAGAAAGAACCAGCCATGCAAGGGCAAGAAAGATGCCATTCAGAGAGAAGTGTGTAAGGCCTGGATGCTGAAAGGACAGAAAGACTGGAGTGTGAGGTGTATGGAGAGCGAGGAGGGGTCTTATGAGATTTAGGAGACACACAAGCAAAGTCAGTTAGCAGAGGGATGCGGGAGTGAGAAGTTTGTCTCAGAGATGCTGTGAGAAGCCCAGAGGCTGGAGTAGTTCAGACAGCAGGGAACATCAAGAAGACCCCACAGGGAGCCTGAAGATGAAGTTCCAGCCCCACAGCCCTATTTGCAGCCTCCCTGATAGAAAGCAGAGGGACTCACCAACAGCCCCTGACAAGGTGTCATCCGTCACTTTCCCTGCAACCCTGGTCCACTTTCAAAGCAGCTGCCTGTCTTCTCTCCATCTTTCATGTCACTCTCTAAATGCTGTGAGATCAGAAATGTAATTAGAAACACAGCTGGCTTGCCCATGGGCCAACCACTCCATCCCTCCCTTTGTCTGAAACCCTCACTGTAGCGCTCTGGCCTCTCAGATGAGCTCTAAACCCAGCCTTGCTGAGACTCTGCAGTCCTGCTTGCTTCTCTCCCACCTGAGTCCCCAGCCTGAGTCCCAGCCCTGTTTCCGAGCTCAATACTGCTTCTCTAGAAGGGTGAGCCTAGCACTTAGAGAGAAGCAGATTTAGGAGATGTCCATAGCTTCATCACCCCTGACTGCCTCCTTAGGCTAATCCTGTCAAGGCACATGCTGAAGCCAGCATCTAGTCCAGAAGGGGCTCAACAGGCTGTCTGGCAGGAATAATTAGAAAGCCTTGTTTTTGTCTTGTTTTAGAGATGAGCTAACAAGTGTATTTTACACCATAGTGTATATGTGTGTCAGAAGTCTCTCTTATGTCTAAGAAGCCTTTCTCATCCACCCAGCCCATCGGAATTTTTCCTTTCCTTGAACTCAGAATTCTCAAATGAAACAGTATCTATAATATTCTTACACAGCTGATTTATACTCCCTGTCCCTCCACTTTATGTCAGTAAAGACAGAATGAAATAACCCCCTTTTTCTCAATGAGACTCAAAAGCCATTCAAATACAGGGACCACAGCTTGTACATTATAGTAATAGGCAGTTGGAATTGGAAGTTGAGGTTCAGATCAGACCTTTGCCACACACTGGCCGTGTGACCTTGGGGAAGCCGCGTCTCTCTGTGTCTGTTTTCTCAAAGTCATAGAAGTGCACTACGCATTTCCTGGGTTCTGGCAGACTGTGACCATCAGGGCCTTTGTAAATCATCAAAGGCCCACCAGATGCTAACGGACTCATTGTGATCCATGAGCCAGCATTCAGGTTGGTGAGCATTTAAAACATTTATATAAAGAACTTCCAACCACCTTAGGGCTGAGATTTCACCACTGAGCCTGCTCTGGCCTCCCACTCACTCACACCACCCAAGGAGATTGGTGAGGAGAGCAGCAAGAGCTGGGGAAACCGAGGTCCTCAGGGAGTCCTTTGGCCTTGGCCATGGGACGGAGCTGGGAGTGGTACCCAGACATCCCGACTACCCAGGCGGGGCCAGCAGGGAAAGGGCTGCTTGATGTGGCTTAGGCATTGTTCAGTTTGGGCTTCTGTTGTCTGGGGCTTTGTGTTTTGGTCGCTGTTCTTTTCTGTGATCCCCTTAGCAGGGGTGAGAAGGCCTGGGCAGTCAGTGGCGATATTTAGAGATTGTTCAGGGTCTCAAAAAGCCCCATCCTGGTAATGCTGACTTCTCTCAGAGAGGAACGGGGCAGAGTGGGAGACAGATTTTGCCTGGAAGCCTCCCAGAAAATGACGCCTTCCCAAGATGGGCTACCTCAAACCCAAGGTGCTTCAAGGAATATCAATAACGAGTGTATAAATCATCAGGGGGAGCCTGTTGGCAGCTTCCAACCCCAAATCACTTCTTCAGAAGCACTGTTAACTCATATTTTGTAGAGAGAAAGATTCCAGAGTTGGATTTAAACAAAATAGACTGAGAAAACTCAAACCTCCCAGTGTGTGCTGAGACTCCTCAGACCCTCTGTGTAATGTTCTGACTGTCCATGCAGGCTACTGAGCCAGGAGTTTTCACATTTTACTAATATAATCTTTTTGCTCATGAGGATTTCTTACCTTCCTTGTTTAGGTGGAAGTGGCTTTGCCAAGAAGATGCTGTGTCTAGAACACCGAGAAGATGAGGTATTCTAGATACCTCCCTAGAATCATTCTGCACTACCTTCGGAGTCTGCACCTGGTGGATAAAGTAGAGATGAGACAGGGATGGGGTATAAAGGGGGTAATGAGGGTGGGGAGCGAAGCTATTGGGTCTGGATTAAACTCATGCCGCCTCTTGCATGCGAGCCTTGGCTTGCAACTCACCCAGTCGCTCATCCTTTGCCCGTCTTCCTCTTCCCACGGTGACAGGATGCTTAGAGTGAGGGAATATTGAGCTCACAGCCAGGCCTTAGTTCTGTCCACCAAGTGGCTGCTGCTGATCTACTCAGTTAAGACCCAAGAAGTAAAACATCAGTTAACATTGCTTTCAAATCCACTCGCAGGACAGTAGGCATGTTGGTTGCCAAGCCTGACGACCTGAGTTTGATCATGGAGACCCGCACAGCGAAAGGAAAGGACGCATTCCCGGAAGTTACTCTCTGATATCCACATACACCACATAGCATGTGGCCCACCCCGTCCCCTGCAAACAAACAAGCCAACGTAAAGAAGACTAGCAGCTGGTGGCGGCTTGGATGTGTGGCCTAAAACAAAACTTTACAAATGATAAGACGAGCTTGAGTCTATTAACAGAAATATCTCTTTGGACTTGGTCCTAAGCAACAACAGCTACAACATCAGAGACTGGAGCTGTTTTTCCCCAAGTTGTTTAAATCCAGGCATAAACTGGTTTTCTCCGTCCATCGTGTGTCATTCAGTGTTGCCTGACCAGTCTCTGGCGATTCATCCCCCGTCCTCCAGGCAGCATCCTCCGGACCATCTTGGCCATTTTAGAGACTCCAGTCAGACAGAACCGGGTCTTCCAGGTTCTTCCCATGGCCCTGCCTCTGCATGAGCACTGCCCCATGGTGCTGTGGCAGCCAAGCAATCATAGCTGAAGCTTCTTCACTGGCTCCTGGAGGTGGCTACATTCCGCACCACTAAGAAAGACTGCCTTAAAACCACAGCCACACCAGCTTTCTCAATGGAGCTGGCCTAGACTAAAGGAAAAAGGGATCCTTGGTCCAAAGCTTCACAGGTGTGAGTCCTCACTGCTGGGAGGGCGTGGGAGGGACTGCTGGTCACTTCTTAGTGGAGACAAAAAGAGAGGGGAGGGGGGAGAAGGAAGAGAGAGAAAGAAAGAGAGAGGGGAAGAATATGAAAATAGAGAATATGTTTGTATGCTTGTGCTTGGCTGGCTTCTTCCTTCCCCTCTTTTACTGCATCCAGTCCCAGCTGAGCCTTTGGGATATTAGGGTGGCACTGGCCACATCCAGCCTCCAGCTTCCCCCTCCCTGGAAACACCTTCACAGGCGCAGACAGTGGGATGTTACTGATTCCGGAGGCTTCTCAACCCAGTGAACTTGACAAACAGGATTCCCCCTGTCTGATCCCTCCAAAATCCACATCTGGCAGGTGTCAGATCTCTTCCCTCAAATAAGCCTTCCTTTTTAAAGCTGAGATGGTTCTTTGTGTGTGTAGTGTGTTGTTTTGTGTGTGTGCACATCTGTGCATGCTTCTCTATGCATGCCACAGTGACCATGAGGAGGTCAGAGAAAATTTTGCTGGACTCCATTCTTTCCTTATACTATGTGGGTCCTGGAAATTGAACTCAGGTTGTCAGGCTTGGTGGTTAGAGCCTTCACCCGCTGAGCCATATCTCTGGATCCAACACCTCCCCTGGGCAGGGCTCTGATCTCTTTCTGTCCAGCTCTCTTGGGCTCTTGCACAACAGGTAGGGAGGGCTACAAAGAGTTTCCCCCTATTTGGAAGATAGGAAAGAAGGGTAATTCTGCTCCAGTTTCGACTCTGTGTTGCAGGAAGCCCAGAGGAGGAGCAGTCAGGAACTGACAGATGATGGGGCCTCATCCCTGCCCACCAAACGCCAGCCCAGGGCCCGCTCCTGTCCCTAGGGCACTGCAAGACTAGCCACAAGCTTCACAGTGGGAGCCTGGCTTTCCTCTCCAGGAAATGAAATGACCTCCTCTCTCTTCCCACCCTGGTCTTTTCCTGAGCCCTGCTCTAAGCCCCCTACCATAGGAAACAGGATTTACAAGCCAGCTGCTGTAATCCCTTCAAAATGAGCTTTGGGGCCATAGGGAATCTCGGGGCGTTTCATTTATTCAAAACAATATTCCTGGCTCAAAAGCTAAGATTTCACCATTCTTGGGGGAAGTCTTGGGAGACAGAGGGTGGCCCAGGGACCTGGGGTTCCCTTGGGTATGAAAGGACACACCCCTCATTTTTTCGTGCTTCCTGGACTGACTTCTTTGGACTAGCTCACTGCCTGTCCTGAGTGCAGCCCTCTTTCCTGTTGGCCCCCACCCTGGAGAAATATCCCTTTCTCCAAACTACTTCATCAGCTCTTGAAAAGGAAGCTTCAGCTAAAGGTATCACTCATAATGCGCTTGCCTAACTTTCACAAGGCCCTGGGTTGCACCTCCAGTAACCCCTTTTCTCTGAAAGAAGAAAGTTCAAATAGAAAGACACCTCTGCCCTGTGAGTTTCCTTACCAAAATGGGTTCCAAGGGGTTAAGAACCAATAGAATGTCCTTTCTCAAAAGTTGCCCTGACTGGGGCTTGGGAGGTGCGAGATCCCATAGTGATGGAGTCTCCAGTGACAGATGTGGAGGAGCAGGTGCAGAAAGGTGCCTGGGGACCCGAGAAGGGGGAGGCCGCTTAAACACCATGAAGCCTCTCTCAGTGACTGTGGAGCAGGTTCCCAGGAAGTCAGACTCTGGGTCGGGCCTGAATTCACCAGGCTGTCTCACTGACTAGCTACTTTAAGGAGACTCAATAGGTAGGGGGACCAACTCAGCTCAGTTTATGGGGACTTCCCATGAGAAACCTCTCAATCACAAGTAACCAGAGATGGTTGGTCCCCTTAAGCCACACCCACGGCACCATGGCCCTGCCTTCCCTGATACCCACATCTATACCCATCTCAAAGACCATTGACAGGTTTGCATAAGGGGGAATCTGTGGCTTTTGTGCTTGTTGGTTGATATGCGTGTGTGTGTACGTGTGTGTTTATATGTATATGGGTATGCATTTATGGACATATGTGCGGACGCCAGAGGTCAACTTCAGGACCCTTTCCTTCTCGTTTTTGATGATAAGGTCTCTTGCTGACCTAGAACTCATCAGTTTGGCAAACGGGCTGGCCAGTGAGGCCCAGAGAGCTATCCATCTCACCTCTAATGCTCACACCACCATGTGTGGCTTATTTTTAATGTGCGTTCTGGGAATCAAGCTCTGGTGTTGTTGCTTGCACAGCACTTTACCAGCTGAGCTGTCTCCGCAAAGCCATGAATAACATATCACTAAGAGTACCTATCCATGTTCTAATAAAACTATGTAGAAAACTTTATGTAGGTGGGCTGCAAGTTGCTGGCCCCTTAAGAGATGACAGTGTGATCTTGATCACACACCATCGTCCTTATCATCTCTACCTTGGTCATCAACAAAAACACAGAGACTCCCCACATACACACAGCCAGAGTGGCCCCACATTCTACATGATATGGGCATCCCTCAGGACCCATGCTGGACTCCTCATCAAAAGAGTCAGGCCGTCTTCAAACCACACAGGACCTTCCAGGATCCTAAGATGCTATACTCTCTATCCCC
Source organism: Microtus pennsylvanicus (assembly GCF_037038515.1). Classification (NCBI taxonomy): domain Eukaryota; kingdom Metazoa; phylum Chordata; class Mammalia; order Rodentia; family Cricetidae; genus Microtus; species Microtus pennsylvanicus. The sequence goes on from NC_134580.1 coordinate 70,890,474, forward strand.
AGTGCATCCCTAACCCAGGCTGGATTCCAGTACAATTTGTCAAAGAGGGGGAAAAAAAAACCCAGCAACCTCCCTCACAAATCCTCAGTAGTCGTCTTTAGACAAGCCTGTACTGCCTCCTGGGCCCACCCCATCTCAGAGGATGGAAGCTGAGCCTCAGAGTCTGCAGCTTCTCCACTTATGCCCTCAGCTATAGTAGCTGGGGGTCTGAAGCTACGGCATAGTCACGTGATGGGTACCATCATCGTCCTGTCAAAGGTCTCACTCACAAGCACAAAATATTATGTATACATTCCAGGAAAGTAAGGAAAACTATGAATAGGAATGAAAGGTAATAGGGAAGTTGGTTAAGGTAAGACTTATGAGAGAATAAGATGATCAAATGAATATGATCAAATTAAAAAAAAATAAAATAAAAATAAATAAATAAAAACAAGCACAAGTAGCAAGTCCATGTTTGCTTTGTGTGGAAGTCACATGCTCCTCAGCACGAGAGGACAGAAAAGGCATGAGAGATGATTTGGGGCATTAAGTCCCAGGTCCGGACTTCACACAGGGGCCTACTTCTCACCCTACTTGTATCTTCTGTTGTGGTCCCCATGGATGCCTATTGCCATCTATATAACCCACTTCGGCTATTTATTAAGCCCATTTGGCACTAGAGTGGAACAGAAACATTAGTCCTGATTCCAGCCAACCCACCCCTCCTCGGTAAAAAGGTGCACAGGAGACATGGTATAGGTGGAGACCAGAAGCTCAGGCCGTCAGGACTTCTATGTCTCCTTGAGGGAGAACAGTCTGCAATTCCAGCTGCAGCCAGTGTGGGAGATGGTGTGTGCCTGTTTGTGTGGTATGGGCACATGTGGCTGCTGCACGTGGATGTCAACCGTGGGTGTGTGGACAGTGCCCTGTGTCTATGGAGGAACATCTGTCACATGTGGGGCACATTGTGTGGCTCTCTAGAGTGTGTACTTGTTAACTTTCTCATCGCTGTGACAAAATCTCTGAACAAAGCAACTTAAGGAAGAGTTCAAGGGTACAGCCATGGAGATCCAGAAGTCACCATGGCTAGAGCGGGAGGCATACGGCATCCACAGTCAGGAAGCAGAGAACAGTGAACGGTGGTACCCAGTGAACTTAAGGAAGAGTTCAGGGGTGCAGCCGTGGAGATCCAGAAGTCATCGCAGCTAGAGTGGGAGGCATACGGCATCCACAGTCAGGAAGCAGAGAACAGTGAACGGTGGTACCCAGGCCACCTCCTCCTGGCCTTCAGTATGGGACTCTAGCCTCTGGGAAGGTGCTGCACTCCTCCTCAGTTAAACCTTTCCAGGAACTCTCTCACAGACATAGTCACAGGTGTGTTTCCATGGTGATTCCAGTGTAGTTCAGTTGACAATCAAGAGCAGTGACCACAGATTGGAGGCTTTCCAGTGTCCACTGGGCCAAGTGGTGGGGGAACCCACCTGTTGTCTGTCTACATAGAGTTGCATGCTGGGCCTGTCAGAGAATGGGTCTGTATCAGGTCTGTGTACATGAGTTGTTCTGGTTGGGGCCCTACGTGGGTCTGCCCTGGTTGGGGCCCTGTGTAGGTCTGCCCTGGTTGGGGCCCTGCATGGATCTGTCTCGGTTGGGGCTCTGTGTAGGTCTGCCCTGGTTGGGGCCCTGTGTGGATCTGTCTCGGTTGGGGCTCTGTGTAGGTCTGCCCTGGTTGGGGCCCTGTGTGGATCTGTCTCGGTTGGGGCTCTGTGTAGGTCTGCCCTGGTTGGGGCCCTGCATGGATCTGTCTCAGTTGGGGCTCTGTGCGGGACTGTCCTGGTAGGGGACTGCGTGGATCTGTCCTATGGGGCCCTGCGTGGGTCTTTCATGGCTGGGGGAAGCACACCTGTGCTGTTGTCAAAGGAATAAACAGGCTCTGGATTTGAAGTCTTCAGATTCATGACCCCTGAGATCTCTTCCAAGCCTGATGTCTCCTCTTACCCAGAGACTATTGGAGAGGCAGAGAAAAGCTGTCTTAGCCACAATACCAAGAGGGGCAGCAGGACCACACCAGCCTGCTGAGAGGAACAGAGGCCATGAGAACTGAGAACCTACATGGCAGGCACGGCCATGCACAGGCAACAAAGACCTGCAGCTGTCTCTTCACAGGCATTATGTCTCCTCCTCTAGCAGCCTGTGAGCCTGTGGTCATCCTGATGGCCTCACTTCCCATTCTTCCTGGATCTGCACTGTTGTAATATAACTGCATCTTAACACACTTCACCTCCTCTCAAATCTGGGTTGAGAGAGACTCCGGACAGCCAATAGACATGTGGAGATGTCAAATCTGGGTTGAGTGAGACTCTGCACAGCCGATAGACACGGTGGAGGTGTCATATCTGGGCCAGGACTAGGCCTCAAGCAGCTTTGTATGTTCTACTTGCTCCCTTGAAACATTCCTGCTCTGGCAAGGAGACCAGGATGTGGGTGAGCATCAGGCTGGTGTGTGTGTGTGTGTGTGTGTGTGTAAACTCCAGACATCTGTGACTACAGCCCCAGCTGAGTCTACTTCACACCAGCTTGTGGTGGCCTTGCCAGCTTTACCATGACAGGGTGTAGCCCCTGTCCACGGGCTTCCCACTCATCCTGCAGCTTCTATAGATGCAGGGGTGAGGTAGAACCACCCATGAGTGATAGTAACTGCTTACTTTGTCTGCCCCTAACCTGAGCTGTGGGCTGTTTCCAGGGCTATAGCCGCTGCCATGTACTACCCTCCCACACCACAGAGAAGAGGCTGGGAACGAAGATGCCCACAGAGCGGCCACCAAGCTTGCACAATCTGGGTCTGGGGCACAAGGGGACCTTGATCTACTTGCCACGATATGCAACCCAGACTTCGGGGCTGGGGTAGTGGTGTTCAACAGTGGACATTGACTTTCTCACTATTCCGGGAGACAGGCCGAAGTCAGGCCAGCAGGCAGAATAGTGCTCATTAGCGCCCTTCTTCCCAGCCCTAGAGGACAGCCCTGTCACTGTGCCTTCTAAGGGGTCAGGATGGCAGGTAGAGGGGGTGAAAGAAAGGTAGGGGAGAAAAATAGCCCTCTCATAGAGTCACTCTCTATGTAGCTGAGGATGGCCTTGAACTTCCAATCCTCCCATTAACCCCTCCTAAGTGCTGGAATTACACCTTGCTCGGCTGATGTGACTAGAGACTGAGCCAGGCGAGCACTGGGCTGGCTGAGTTACACCCCCAACCTACTCTCTTGTCTTATAAGGACACCCACCCTATTGGCTTAAAAGCCCACCCTCATGCCTCCCTCTAACCTTGAGCTCATCTCCAGCTCATGAAAGTTAGGCTTCCACCACCTGAACTAGAGGAGACGAGACCACAGTCAGTAGATAACACAGTCAGGACTCCTTTAGCGCCATGGACCACAGGGACGCCGCAGGCACAATCACCTCTCCCTTACAGATTGAAGCCTAAGATTCAGAACTGAGCTGGAGTTTGGACCACACGGAGTCCTCCACAGCCCCCTCCCCTTCCCGGAAAGGCCTGGGGGACCAGCCTGTCCTCACTGCATCCTTGAAGCTCCGAGCTTGGGGAGGAGTACAGGAGGAAATTGTGACCACAGAGGGTTCTTCCCCGAGGCATGTTCTAGTTTCCCAGAAAAGCTAAGCCCCCATTGCCCATGGTGCAATCTCACTTTGTCACCAACCCTGTCCCCCACTCCGGGATGGCTTCCCAAGTTACCTCCTAAGCAGATGTTACTCACAGAAAAGCTCATCTCTGCATTCACCCCTGCAGGGTCCATATGGAGCTAGGGTCCCTCTGAACAGCACACACCTCTGGAAGCCTGGAAGGACCTGACCCAGATTTGCCTCTCCAAGCTGGCTCTGAGAATCTCAGGGACAAGGTCTGACATGGCCTTTGGAAGCTCTGTGAGATTTACCTTACCTGTCCTCTGGCCAGCTTTGTCTTGGGCCTGGGTCACTCTTTGGTTTGGGGTGTCCTGCGTGTGGTCCTGTGAAACCAAAAGCAAGACTGAGAGTGACAGGCAGTCGCTGGTCAGGCCCATGGCGCTCCAGACCTCTACCTGTATCCAGAGCCTCCCGGAAAAACTCGTGAACCAGATCACATCTGGCCAGCACCCTTCCTGACCCACCAGGACCCAGTAGACACAAGACTTGCAGCTTCTCAACTGGCAAAAGAAAGTTCCAGGCACTCCTCTGACCATCACCCAACAAATGAGGACTTTTCACTGCCAGAAAGTCCCTCAGATTGCAAACTACAGAAACCTGCTGCTCCCGTGATCACCCTCCCAGGCCTGCCTGTGGCAGCCACTACTCATGCGGACACTTTGTGGTGGCCAGCTTTTCTCCGTCCTGCCAAGGATGGCTAGTAGATTTCTCATAACTTAGTTTCTCAGCCCATGGCCCTTTCCTTAACATCATAAATTTAAAAATGTTCTTTTATTGAGGGAGAGGAGGGGTGGGAGAGGAATAAGAGGGGGGAAGGGGTAACTATAAACAAAGAATAAAAGTTGTTTAATGGACAGCGTAATGAGGCCTCAAGGAACGAGCCTGGCATTGATTTCCCTGACATTTCACCTATTAAATTAAGAGCTTCATAAGGAAGAGCTCGGATTTTCCTCCTCCTTCTTCTTTTCAATCAATTAAGGTTCTTTACTGAAGAACAAAGCTGCTATTGTCTGAGCTCAGAGGAGCCAAGCGGCTCTTGAGGGGGCAGGGAGCCTGGAGGTACAAGATATCTCTTGATTTGGGGGACCTGGTGGCAAGGTCCAGGCCGAGATTCTACCCATGAGCCTTTTCTGTAGGAGTGTGTTGGACAACCTGGTTCTGTCCCCCCAAATCAAGGCTAGAGCCAGGACACATGGGGGACCCTTGGCCAGCATTACCATGAGAATGCAGACAGGTCTGTGGTGTGGAGAGCCTCTGGTCACAGATCCTGACACTCAATGCCATCAGGTGGGCCGTGGGATCCCACTAAAAGATAAGGAAACTGGGGTGCCCAGACGTCAATGCTTTCGCTGAAGAAGGTGTCTTGTGTTTCGGTGGCAAAGTCAGAACTCTTCTCCAGTCCTCCAGTTCCCAGAGGCCATGGGTTATACTGCCTCTGCCAGCACTGTCCCCAGTCGCAGAGCAGTGTGTGTTGCCAGTCTGTAATGACAGAGCTACCACAGGGTCACTGTCCTACCAACTGCCCCTTCCATTTCCAAATAAATTTTCTTCTCAAGGCGTCTTTAAGTAAGTGTGAACTAACTTCGCAATGTTAAAAACATCCACCCAGACAGAGATGAGCTAGAAAATGGAAGTCCCAGGGTCACATGGGGCATTGCCCACTTGTGGCAGACCATGAGCGGGTTAGCATACACATGCCCTAGCGTCTCATACCAGCCAGTGGGTGTGCAGGACCTCTAGTACACCTGCAGCTTCCATGCCCAATGAATATTCCAGGTGAGCTCGCTCTCCCCAGTGAGGCCCTCACGCTGAGTAATAGGATCTAACAAGGTAAGAGCGACTGGGTACTGAGAGGCCTTCTGTGGGCCAGCCCAGGGACCAATCCCCCCTCTTGCCTGGTGTCTTTGCTAAGAGCATGGTAGCAGTCTGTCTTCACCTTATACATGAGGAAACTGAGTCACAAGGAGGTTAAAAAGGCCTAAGGTTACACAAGCATTTAGCATCTATTCTGAGCCTGTGAGCGTCCAGAACCTGTGCTGTTTCCATTGCCTGGTCTACACAGAGTCCAGCAAGAACCTAAATGCACCCTGTCCTGATGCCACACAGGGCTTGGCGGAGTATGCCTGTTTAAACCCACCAGGAGAAAGGCGTCCACTTTGCAGGCACCGTCTGTGGTAACAGCATCCCTATTTTTCTTCTAGGAACTGTCCAGCCTTCGGTCTAAGCAGAGGAGGTGGACATTTATCTTGGCCCCTTGAGATAGAAGCCCTGGCCTTGAGCACTCGGACCAGCCGCAGACGCTCAGACACAACTATAGTCATGATGGGGAGAGTTCTGGGTGACAGGTGGCCCTGGACTCAATCAGACTTGGCCTCTGGACACCAAGGTGACATAAGGCTGTTGTTCCCATAGGTGGACATCTGTGGTTGAGCTTCAGGATCCCACAGTTCCTAGGGGACAAGATCAGTGCCCAAATGAAAGAGGAGGGCACATAATCTGTGTCTGTATCGTATACAGGTGGCTTGTGCCATCCAGTTCAAAGTGAATGAATCAACCAAGTACTGAGTGTGGAATCCAGACAAAGAAATCAGCGCCTTTGCAGGCTTGAATTACACTGGCGGAGGCAGAGCGACTCCTACACAGACACCACCAGGTACTGAACCTCTGCTTGCAGTGGGCCCCTTCCCACCAGGAGGAGAAACAGCACTATACAGGGAACAGATCAAAGAGGCAGGAAGAGTCAAGAAAGGAGCAGTAAACGGGCCAGTAACATCTCCCTTCTTCCAGCTTGTGTCAGTTGCTGTCACTCGCCAGGATGAGCTATGACGGCGCTGCTCGTCCTCTCGGCTGAACAAGGGTTGGATTCTGGAACCATGCAGGTTCTGCTCTCCTTGGCAGCTTTTGCCCCACCCTGTGGAACTCGCCATTCACTGCCTCCTGGCTTCGATGAGCTCAGAGCTCTCTACACGTGTAGTGGTATCCTCCCAGGGCTGCTTTCCCTTCCCACACACCTGGCCATGGTGCTGCAGAGTGAAGTAGTCAGGCAGTGAAGGAAGGACTTCTGGACCCAGAGATTAGGAAACCTAAGTCAGGGCAAGGGATCGCTAGGTTTGACTACACTGGGGGAATGTTTTTCTTTTAAACAATTATAAAGTCTTAAAATACCAATGTAACTATTTTGTTTATTTCTCCAACTGTTGGACTTTGCCAGAGGATGGGTTTTTCATCCATTAAGTTCACCTGCTTCTTCCTTCAGGCTGGAGATAGTCTGAAAGGCAAATGTTGCAGTGGCCTGGAGCACACGACAAAGATGAAGCACAAAACAGCTCTGGGAAGAAAGGGTGTGGTCCTCATCACTTCCCCTCTCCGACCCTACCTGACACACCAAGAATCCAGGCATTCAGGCCTCCTGTTTCCTATAGCACAGTTCCTGCCTGGTGTGTATGGGTGTTCCCTGTGGGCACCCCCTCATTCACCTATCGCTGCTTCACTGGGTTTCCTCTTCCTGCCTCTGCTACCTGTTTCTCAGAAAAATGGCTTCAGCACAGCTCAAAGGCATAGGCAGACTTCCTGATCTAAACCAGCGACAGCAGTGTTCCTCTGTCTAGGGCAGGTATAGACATGGACTCAATTCCAGCAACAAGCTGGAAGAAATACCCACTGGGGCTCACAAGAAAGATGTCTACAGAGTGACGGAGAGACAGGAAAGACACACTTCTCTTCTTTGGTTGCCATGTCTGTCTAAGGTGTCTGATATGGCTCCCTCCACTATACTCCTTATAGTATGTGTACTGTTATACATACACAACACATGTGTATATCATTATATATATATACATATGTGTGTGTGTGTATATATATTACAGCATATATATATATAATCAGCATGTGTGTGTGTTTACCAGCCTTTTATAAACTCTGTTGGTTCCATGAAGACAGGTACTTTTTTTTAACTGCAACAGCAGCTCACATGAGCGTTCATGGCTCATAGCAGGCTCCCCGTGGTACACAAAGGACTGTATAGGCAAGAAAGAAGGAATGAATGAATTCCTTTTTTTTTTTTTGATGAAGCCCTGGGACTTAGCAGGAGCTCGTATTGCTGGTAGAGGTGATATTCCTTCCTAAGCAGGTTTGAAACTGGCAGTGTGGGGTTCTGGCCCCTGACAGCTCCAAGCTCCCATGTCGAGTCCTCACTCTCAGCTGAATCTTGCTGGGGCCTCCAGTGGGTTAAGCTTGGTGACAGTCTCATTTCTGTCCGGAGCACTACGGCAGAAAAACTGGAAACATGGACTTAGTGTCAGCAAACCTGGGCCATATTCTGCCCCTCTCTAGCTGAGAGTCTTTAGCAAGTACCTCGGTCTCCCCTCTTTTGGGAAAAAATTCACAGTAAACCCACCCATCTCATGGACTCACAAACATTCAGGAGACAACATCAGGGTTTCAGGGTCAAGTGGATTGAGGTCAAAGCCCCAGCATGCATGACAGGCTGTCTCTTAAGGCCCACATCCATCACAAGCAGACTACGACACTGGCTTTGATGGACTATTGAGGATGTATAATTGCTTAGCACTGGGAGAGATATATATAAATTGTCTATAGGAGCAGCCACAAACCTTCCCTTCCATGTTGTTGGGACCACAACACCCAAGAAGTCACTGGGGGAGGAGGCTGAAGAGGTAAGCAGGGGCCCCTTCTATGGGCAGATGAGAGTGCTTGGTTCATTTCTGCCCCACCAGGTGGGGCCAGTCTTCCTTGCCCTGTACTTCCTAAGCATATTACCTAGATGTGGAGCACATTGACCTCCTTGGTACTGACCTTCCAAACTTTCAGTCCCAGGTCTGACCCTTTTGCAGCCCACAGGAAGTAAGGTAGGCCTTGGGTTCATCCCTCCACCGGGCTGGATTTCAACTGAAGGCATTAGGCCTGCTAATCGTCTGTAATCACCTTGTTTGAATTAGCATAGCAAGAGCTTCCGACTGAACGGTCTGTGATTCCTAATAACCCTTGGTGGTTTTAATTATGGCCCCTGGAATGCACGGCCCCTGGCCCCAGCTTTATTAGGGAGAGGTCCTGGAAACCGCAGGCTGGGTGTGATTCCTGACTTCCCCTCGCAGACCTGGAGTAAGGAGAGGGCATCTGGCCATTCCATGCGCCTCTCAATTCTCTTTTGGCTCTATTTTTAAACTCACCACAGGACAGAGGGGCTGACCCTGCCCCACCCACCCCCATCCTTTCTCTGGTCCATCTGCTTCCAGAGACCAGTGAACTGCCCTCTGCCTTCCCACTCAGCCTCAGAGCCTGCTTCTTTGAATTGAGATTGGATCCCCTTACTGTATGCCAAGCTGATGACTTTCTTATCAGCATCCCCCCACTCGACAGCCCAGGAAACCCCACAGAAAGTCAAGAGCTGACTGAGGGTGCTCTGTGGAGCAGCCCTTCTCCACCCTGACTGCGCAGCTCGTGTCCAGATGCAGACTTGGGTCTGGTAACTCTGGGACAGATCCTACCACCCTCATTTGCAACCAGCTCTCAGCCTATGCCTGGAATAGCAATTTGCCACAGTGCTGGGCAAAGGCAAGAACACCAGCGAGCCCCTCTGTCCTGCCCAGCACAGACTGGAGCCTGCACTGTCCTCATTCCCACCTCACCCCTAATCGACAGCACGCACCATTCTGGAGGCACTGGGAGGCTTCTGGTTCAGCCATGAACAGAGGAAGGTTAGAGTTTGCAACACACATACACACACACACACACACACACACACACACACCACACAACAGGCCATAGTCTTGGGAACGTGGACATGGGTAGAGATAGACAGGGAAGATGTCCCTCTTATAGGAGAGACAGACCAGACATTCCAAGCTCTGGCTTATTCTAGCCTCTTGACCTCCTGCCCTGTCCTCCACACTCAGGGTCTTAACTGCTTGGCAGATTAGCCCTGATGAAGAGGTCTGGAGGGCTCATCTGTCTAGCAGTGCCCCATATAGGAGCCAGAAGTAAACACCTGCTGGCTGAAGACAGACACATGGGAGCACTTGATGCTACACTCTGGCACCTAGCGACCCTCACACCCCTCCCCTCACTGAAGGTGCCATGAAGACCTTTGCTCTGAGAAGTCTTTACTGATTCTATTACACACCTCAATATCTAGAGATAATTGAGACTGGGGGAGGTCTCCATGATCCAGGACAAGTCCTAACTCATATACGTTGCTAGACCTAATCGTGTCAAGGTCTACCTGAGCATCCACACCCTAGTCAGATAGGGCTGGCGTGTAGCCTTGTGATTTTTATCGCCCAGTTGTTTCTATTCAATGCAAAAGCACTTAGTAAGCACCCACCTGGCATGATGCAGGCTATGTGACATATGCTGGGTGCCAAGTGCTCGATTCTGGGTTCTGGGACTGGGAGAAAATAGGGAAGGCTCATTCCTGTGTCCTACAGCTACTCATTAAACCCAAATAAAGTCAAGGAGTTTGAGGGCCCAAGAATCCCTGGACAATGATATCTGGAACACCCAGCCCTAAGCTGATCGCTTGTCTCTTAAGAGAATGGCTAGAAGGAGTGGTTCCCTATGCAGGTGTCAGGTCCCTTGTCCCTAGCCTGGAGGAATACACGGACAGGGACAGATCTGTACTGTTTCTGGGACAGGGCTGACCCTCTGACCTTTGTCCACCCAGAGCTAGCAACAGCTGCCCAGCTGTGGCCCACCCCACTGCAAGGTCTCAATTAGCTCATTTCCCCAGCCCTGTGGGCCATGCAGCCCCCCTTCACCTCTGCCCTGCCCCCAACCCACTCCAGTTAGCAGTTCAAGGTTCACTGTGGTGTCAGAGTGGGGACAGGGACAAGCCCAGCCCCCCAGGCCATTAAATAAAACCATCCCTTCATGGTAGCTCTGATCTGGAGACTTCGGTGTCTTTGTATGCCCAACCTGGATCTCTGGCTTGCAGGGGCAAGCTGGGGACTCACCGTCCCAGCTTCAAACTCTTGTCTCTGGGATTTCACAGCAACTGTGTGACCTGGAGCTAGTGAGTTATCCTCTCTGACCCTCCTTGGAAACCCTGACATCTGTTCACTTGGGGGTTCCATGGTTTGGGTGAGCCTGTAGGACTAGGGACACGGTGCCAAGGAGGGCAACCCCTCAGTTCCAGCCCCTCTGCTCTACTCACGTGTTCCTCAGAGGAGATACCCCCACAAGGGTAGACGCAGAAACTACTCAGCTTGTACATGCGGAGTTTGGCCTGCATCAGGATGCAGGGCAAGAAGACTCGATCTCACGTGCCTGCGGATCTGTCCTACAGGCTCCATTGCTTGTCTGAGCCCAGGGTTCTCTGAAAGTATTGAGAACAGGGACTCAAGGAAGATGTAGTAAAGTGTTCTAAGTGCCCAAGAGTAACCTGGGAGAGTTGCAAGAGAGAAGTGGATGAGGCCTTGTCTGTCTGGAAGCTTCTCGTGGAGGAGGGTGATGGCAACCACACAGAATACACACTGGCACAGATGGGTTAGGGACTGTGGAGAGGAGATGCCAAGCACTCCGAAGACAACTGGCCCCAATGGGCTGGGGTGGAAGCAAGACAGGTTTCTAGGATATCTAATGTTTCCTGCCTTCACTGGCACACCCAGGGCCCAGCATAGGGCTTGACCTGGTTAGGCTCCACACACACTCCTGCAGACTCACCTCATAGCGCAGACCCTCACAGGGAAGGAAGAATGCTGGTCTCTGGGCCATAGGCGAGGGAATGGGGATGAGATGCGTGGGGCCATTTCCCCGAGTCCCCACAGGAGGCATGGGTGGCTATGAGATACGGATGTTCTTTCCAGACAGCTCTCGCTTCTTCTTTTCTACAGTATGTCACCTCCTGTTTGCCCAAACCTAATCTGCAGTGAGAGAGAGGGAAGATGGTCCCCAGCCTCTCTCTCTCACTGGGTGATGGAACGGGTTAATGAGCAGATCCATTGGTTACTTAAGAGGGCAGTGCTGGGGAAAGCATTCAGCAAAGTCAAGCACGTGCCATGCTTGGCACATGATGGTCCTGATGATGCCGACCAGAAGGGTCCTAGAGAAAAAGTCATCTGTAAAGGTCACCTGATGGGCATACCATTATGCCATTCTGTTAAAGGAGTCACCACAGAAAGAACAGGTGAGAATTCAGGGTAAAGTCAGAATTTTTAATCTTTTCTCTTTCCTCTCTTTTCTCCTCTCTCTCTCTCTCTCTCTCTCTCTCTCTCTCTCTCTCTCTCTCTCTCTCTCTCTCTCCCTCTCTCCCTCTCTTTCTTCTCTCTCTCTCTCTCCCCCTCTCTCCCTCTCTTTCTTCTCTCTCTCTCTCCCCCTCTCTCCCTCTCTTTCTTCTCTCTCCCTCTCTCCCTCTTTTTCCTCTCTATCTCTCCTCTTTTCTCTCTCCTGTCCCCCTCTCTCCCTCTCTTTCTTCTTTCTCTCTCTTTCTCTCTTTCCTCTTTCTCTCTCTCTCCCTCTCTCTCTCCCTCACTTTCCTTTTTCTCTCTCCCCCCTCTCTCTCTCTTTCTTCTCTCTCTCTCTCTCTCTCTCTCTCTCTCTCTCTCTCTCTCTCTCTCTCTCGATGTCAGAGACAACTTCCAGGACTCCTTTCTCTTCCTTGCCAGGGATGGAATGCAGGTCTTCAGGCTTGGTGGCAGGCATTTTTACCCATTGTGCCATCTGGCTGCTCCCAGGAAACACTTTGTTATTCTATTAACCACTTCTCTGGTCTGCAAGCCCATACTGAGTCTGCGTAGCTAGTAGCTGGGAAGACAGGCTCAGAAGAGACATTTGTCCTTATGAAGGTCACATCCCTGGGTTGTGAAGTCATGACTGTCCTCCAGAGATAGTGGAAAGAGAAGGGTTTTCCATGTAAGGAAGGAAGTAATTGAGTCATGAAAATGGGGAGACCAGATTAGATAGGGTAGAGTGGCAGAGAAAGGGACCTCTAGTCTTCTGCCACCCTTGAAACCAATCCCTTGGGACCAGAAAGCAATCAGCATCAGCTTTCCCAAGAACAAGAGATTTTTACTGAGGAAAAAAGAAATTTAACTTGGGGCCACTGGGTAAAATGTCAGCTAGGAAGGCAATCAGTGACCTGGTCTAGCTTCCCAAAATTGCTTCTCCACCTAGAAAGTGACAGACACATTTGGATACCCAGAAAGTGACCCTCATTGACAGAAAGGTTGAGCAGACCCCTTGGCCTGCCATGAAGAGAATTTTCCATCCTCTTAATATTCTCCAGAAGGCCTGGTCACATGGAGTAAGGATGCCATAACAGACCCAGAAGACTCCAGGGGGGACTTTTCCACTTGGAAAAGCTAAGAACCTAGAAAGTGAGGAGCGACATGACACCCCCCCCCCGTGGAATGTGTGCGCCCCGCTCTGTCATCTAAAAAGCGTTCAGGTTGTGACTCTTGTGATGACTGGAGCCATCCCAGGGAGCTTAGCATCGTGGTCACTCAGCAGAGCCCCTCTGTCAAGGTCACCCCTCTCTTTAGACTGACATGAAGGACAGAGGTGAATTGCTCCAGCCTGGAGCTTTCCCTTGCTATACAGAGAACTGGGGACTGCAGACTCGCTGTCCCATCTCTGTGGGCATCAGCCCCAGCGAGGCAGCAGGCAGGCATGCAGAGAGCAGCGGTTAAGTCAAACGCTCACGTATCAGTTTTGATTTCATCTGGAGTCGCCTCCCTCGCCTGCATTTCAAAAGACAGCGTTACTAATGAGAAACACACAAGTCCTAGAAATGAAGTTAACTTCTTAAAAAAAAAAAGAGGGGAGGGGGAGCTGTTCTGTGACTCTGTTGATATATATTAGAACCACATTGTCTTCGGCAAGAACAGCCGTTCTGCTTCTGAGCAGGAATACGGGAGGCCTTGTGCTCTGGGAGATGTGGGGAGCGGTGTCCAGGCCTATCATATCTCTTTAGACTGGGAGGGCTTTTTGTTTTGTATTTGGGGAGGGGGTGGTGCTGGGAATTTGCATCCTCCATGTAAAACAGAGGAAAAGGAAGGAGTGCTAAAGGGGGTAGAAATGGGTTCTGAACGTGAAGGGGCTTTTTAGGCGTGTGTCGTATGCTGTTTTCCAGAGGAGCAGAAGGTGCAAACAGGAAGACCGATCTGGCTTTGCAATCTTCCCCAACATCAGCTTCCATCCCAGGCTCTGCCCACCTGAGAGCTTCTGAAACACTTCTCAGTCTCCAGGAGGACTGGAGAATCCTCTGTGCTCGGTGTAGAAGTGGTACCTGGTTTGGGGTGATGACTCTCAGCCCAGGCAGCTTTAGCAGCTGGCTTTCTTGGAATCTTCAGTGAGAGCATCCTTCAGCAGAAGGCTTCCTCACATAACAGTCACTGTCAGGGCGGTTGGGGAGCCGTCCTCCGACTTCTCATCTAGATGGTTCACCCTCTACTCGAGTCCAAGCAGAGCAGAACCAGTCTAACAGGAAGATGGCCTTCCTGATTCTGGAGGTATCTGAAGCAGGAAACTATATCTAAGTATTCCACGGCCTGATTCTTTCCGTAACCCCTTAGTGCAGACTCCTGGATGTCTACTTTATGCCCCCTCCAGTGTTCTTCTCCAGAAAGTCCTTGCAAGACACTTCTGGAAAGTTCTCTAATTCCCACTTAGTAACGCTTTCTCCTTCCTGGGACTAGATTTGCTTGACCTTCTCCTAAGAAAGTTGGAAGGGATGATTCCACCGTCCCTTTCAGAGTGGGTGCTTCTCCAGCCCTGTGAAGGACCAAGACTGCCTATGGCCTGACGAAGATACCCAAAAGGGGACATACAGAGGCATGGCTTCCCATATGAGGCCACCAGGCAACCTACGCTTGCAACATCTTCAGAGCTCTCTAATACAGCCAGGCACCTAGAAACTGTTGATGGAGCAAGAGACTGGATTTCCCTAAGAGAGCTTATATCAAGAGGCACTTGTGTGGTCAGATGACTTCATCCCTAGGAGAACCAAGGGTCCCATGAGAATGAAGGCTCACTGCCAGGACCCCTCTCTCTCCCGAGGGATAAAGGCTGCCGATGGAGTCTTGTTCAGTGGCTAATGAACATCTTCCCCTGAGAACATTCTTAGTCGCTTTGCTCCTATAGCTTCTCCAAGGCCCTTTCTCCAGCAAACAGGTTGTCACTTTTCACAGAAGCAACCTGAAGACCAATGTCCTGCTCCATGGCCCTCCGCTCAGTTCCCACACTCTCTATGTCTCTCATGATGGCCAACTTTTAAGTGTTTCTGAGCATCTAGAAGGAAATAGAAAGGACTGGCCTGCAGCAAAGGATTTCTCCCCTTATGATCAGAAGTGGAGACTCAGCCTCCATCCCTTTTCAGATGAGCAGCTTAAGACCTTAACCTTTCTGAGCCCTGATCCCCCAGCTGGGAGGTAGAGGTGTGTCCCTGGCAGAGGTGCTGGGAGGGAGGGCAAGCTTCGGTTCTTTTAATCAGGAGGAAAACTAGTCAGGATTCTTGTCCGGCAGATGAAGAGGTAAGTTAGAAACTGTGCCCCGAGTCCATCCCAACCTTACCACCTTGGTGAGTTCTTGTGTCCCAGTTACCCAGCAAATGCCCTCTCTGGATGAACTGGGAAGCCACTGCAACAAGCACACCGGTTGGAGGCAGAAAACACGGGGATGTTTGGGCCCCAAGACCTCAAGACCACAGCTGCCCCACAGGGCATCTTCTCAGAGTCAAGGTCTTGCGGTCTGCCACTCCCAAGAAGCCAAGGTCAACAAGGTCTGTATTAGACACCTCCTCAGCAGCTGTCCCCAGACTGGCCCCTCTGCATCTGGGGACTTGTTTCCAGCTAAAGTCAGACCCTGACCCAACAAGCCCCCAACCCTTGCAGTCACCTTGAAAGCCAAATGTTTTTTTCATTAGCGTCTGACTCTTCTGCTCCCCTCCCTACCCCCCAAAGAGGCCCTCAAGCTAGTGCTTCCTCTTGCTGTCTCCACAACCTTATAATATCCCCAGGCAGCTGGAAGGGGAAGGCAGTGATCTCAGCCGACAGCCATGCACAGCAACCGGCCGCCCACCTGACCCTCCCATGTGAAGCTCCCTGCCTTCCTTTCGCCCACAGTGGGACAACATGGTCCTCCCAAGGCCTCTATCACAGGGCGAGCTCCAACTCAGGAAAAGCGAGCCATCCTTGAGTTTGTCTGATTTATTCTCAGCTGTGTCCTCATCCCCATCTGACAGATGGGGAAACTGAGGGATGGACTCGGTTCCTTCTTGCCCTGAGTGCAGAGGGGAGCGCTGCTGGTACCGAGGCTCCAGAGCTGTCTGTCGCATGTGTTCCCCACCGGCTCTTCCAGCTGTGCTGACCCAGCGCTTCTCCCGCCTCTGCCTCACCTCTGTCTTCCCATTCTTTCCTCAGAAAGTGCTGACTGGGGCCACAAGGGAAGCCTCACTCTGGAGGAAACTGACAAGCTCATGACCCGAGGAGTTACAGGGAAACATATGTGATTTAAAAAAGTGGGGCTGATTTGGCTTTAGAGTCGGTCACACCGTAGTTCAGGCTCTGGCTCTTCGGCTCACTGGCTAAGCGGCTCTCCACCGCTCTGTTCTCAGAGTGCTGGTATCCTTTTACTACAAAGAGGGCTTTTAGGGGACATGCCTACAGCCAAGGATTTGGAGAGAACTGGGAGTGGTGATTGTTTAGGGAAGGCTTGCCACAGGGAAAAAAGAAGGGCAAAGCTCTCTCTGTCTGTCTGTCTGTCTGTGTCTATGTCTGTGTGTGTGTGAGAGAGAGAGAGTATGTGTGTGTGTGGGGGGGTTGTGTGTGTGTGATTATGGGCACACTTATGCCATGACACACGTATGGAACTCAGAGGACAGCTCAGATGTTGGCCCTCACTTTCTGCCTTATTGAGACAGGGTTTCTTGTTCATTGCTGTACACGCCAGGCTCACTAACCCTTGAGTTTCTGCAATTCTCTTGTCTTAGGAGAATCTTGCTATAGGAGAGCTGTGTTAACAAGTGTGAGCTACCACAACCAGTTTTGTGTGGGTTCTGCGGGTTCAAACCCAGGTCATCCTGCATAAATACTCTGCACACAGAGTCCTCTCCTCACCTCCATCTTTAAGACTCACCGTCTTCTGCTTATGACATGAGAGTTAGAAGTAATGGCTTTATAGACTTCAACCACATCTTCATGGCTGAGATGGGAAGGAAGTATACACTGGGGGAACTCATTCCTTGCTCTAGTCCTCCTGACCCTGCCAGGTGTAGCTTGGGCATGGTTTTCCAGCGAGAAGCCTGAGGACCCTCTGGAGGGTAGCTCCTCAGAGCTGAGCTAAATAACATGTGATTTCCCAGCTGAGAGGAAGATGAAATGGAGTCACAAATATGTAGCAGATGCTAGGGGTGGCCAGTGCAGCCAGACATAGCTCAGGATTCTGGCTGGAAATGGGAAAATGGATGGGTCAGGGGCACAAGTGCACCCAAGCACACAAGCAGGTATGTGGTTTCCTTAGGCAGAAGATACCAACATTGGCTGTGTGGAGACTTGAATAGGAATGACCCCCATACACTCATGTGGCCCATAGGGAATGTCACTATTAGGAGGCATGGTCTCTTTGAAGGCAGATTCTGAGGTCTCATATGCTCAAGCTACACCCATTGTGGCACACAGTCTCCTTTTACTATCTGCAGATCAAGATACAGAGCTCTTAGCTCCTTCTCCAGTACCATGTCTGCCTGCACACTGTCATGTTTCCCACCATGCTGACAATGGATTAAAACTCTGAAACTGTAAGACAGCCCCAATTAAATCTTTCCCTTTATAGGAGTTGCCATAGTCATGGTGTCTTTTCAGAGCAATGGAAATCCTTACTAAGACAGTCTAGGCAGCCATGATACTATAGAGTCAAGGGGAAGATGCCCAGGTAGGTATCCATGAGCTCTGGGCAGTCATTAGGGCCCTCCTACAGGCTCCCAGAGGAGACCCCAAAACCCTGTGAAGAAGGCTGAGAGAAGATGCCAGAAAGTGTTAATATTGAAAATGGCGAGGTAGGTCCACACAAGACCCAGCAGATAAGAGAATGCCCTATCCACAGCTAAGCATTTCTCTAGAACTCCCCAACACCCCCAAAGCTTGGCAACACCTCTCCCTTTGTGCTAGGTAGCACAATTCCTGTATGCCAGGAACTCTGCTATGATGTGGGAGGTCCTTCTGTCTTGGTTAATGAATAAAAAAACTGCCTTGGCCTGTTGATAGGGCAGAATGTAGGTAGGCAGAGAAAACTAAACTGAATGCTGGGATAAATAAGGGCAGAGCCAGAGAGAAGCCATGGAGCCACCAGAGACAGATGTGGGAACTTTACCTGGTAAGCCACAGCCACGTGGTAATATACAGATTAATAGAGATGGGTTAACTTAATATAAGAGTTAGCCAATAAGAAGCTAGAACTAATGGGCCAAGCAGTGATTGAATTAATACAGTTTCTGTGTGATTATTTCAGATCTAAGCTAGCTGAGAGGGTGGGAACCAACAAGTGGCCCTCCTCCAGCAGACTGGCGCACCAACATGGGTAACTACATCCACATAAAAACCTGAAAACACTTAAAAGTAATCCTAGACACAAAATAACACAGTTAAGCTTGGTTTGGTAGTGGCATTTTCTTGGGTGGGCTCTGTTTGCTAGAAGCAAGCAGAGACATGGCTCCTTTAAGAGAGGTTTTCCTGATTCAGCCATAGCAGAAAAAACAGTGTGGTTTTAAAATGCAGCCTCCTGGGCTGTGCTGCCAGTGTGAACTCTGGCTATGGAGCATTTGAATGGCATTTGTGGACCTGGGTGTTTGTGTGCCCACTCAGGGTTGGGAGGAAAGTAACTGAGACCACGCCCATGGCTCAGCACTCCCACCTGGGCAGGTGGTGGGATCAGGTCTAATAGACATGCACAAGCAGGAGAGCATGGCGGGGATTCCTGCCAGCATACACAGAGATATTTCCAGGATGCACAATGCTCTGCATGGCAGATTTAGCTATTACTCAGATAAAAGGAGTTTATGTGCTAATGCTCATTCTCAGAGTTAAAGTGCTAAGCTCTGCTCCTTCCTGGAAGCCCCAGAGCTGGCAGTAGCAATGGTACCTCCATCATTTTAAAAGTGGAGAGAGATAGAGCCAGCTTCCAGAGAAGCTGCAACCAAGCTGTTTACCATTTTAAAAGCTCTTCAAGATAGTAAAAAATTACAGATAATGCAATAAGGACTAATTCAGACATAAAAGCACTCTAAGTGGGTCACAGTGTTGGATACATAGGCTTGGGAGAGAGAAGAAAAAGAGTATAGAGAGTTAGAAAAGAAGTAAATCATTTTTTAAAAAAGTCTTTAACGAGGCAGAGTACAGACAGTCATAGATTAAAAGGGGTAAAGAAAAATAAGCCACATAAAGATGAACTATACACAGTCTAGATTATGTATATTATTGTGTTTTCTTTGATTTTTTTGACTGTGAAGGAGCTAAGTACAGAGAGACATTTCATTGTATGGGCTGCTAACTAAACCAGCATGTATATTATAAAGGTATCTTGACTTTAGAATTTGGGTCTAAGGATATGTTGCTTTGGAAAAGAGGTTCTTTTTTTTCCACAGAGGATGAGAACCTGTGGATTCATTTCAGGATATATGGTTTGATAGACCACGACCCCCTGAGATGTCACCATGAACACCACCAAAAATTACTTTATCCAATAAATAGCAGGAAGAAATTTGGACAAAACTACACCCATATTCCCAAATATTGTTTGTAAATGCTTCTTTACATTTAAAGGGGGATATGCTATAGAGATTTGCATTGGTATGGATTTAGTTTATTGATACAAATTTAAGATCAATTTTGTTATATGTATATTTCTGTTCTTGATTAAGATATTGTGTTTGTGCAGCTTATTTAAAATGTAATATATAATTAAGAAATATAGGTTAATAGATAATTACCTATAATATTCAAG
This sequence comes from Microtus pennsylvanicus, assembly GCF_037038515.1. NCBI lineage: Eukaryota > Metazoa > Chordata > Mammalia > Rodentia > Cricetidae > Microtus > Microtus pennsylvanicus. The sequence continues at coordinate 70,910,100 of NC_134580.1, forward strand.
CTTGTTGTCATGTTAGTTAGATTTTCTAGATTTATAGAGATGTATTTCAGATGGATAGGCATTCTTCAAACCTTTCAAAGACTACAGAATATGGCATTTAAAATGTTTTAAGAAATTAGGACTTTTCATAACAGTGAGATACATCTGCTCCTGGTAGCACCAATTACTTTAAGAGGAAGATGGGCATTAAAGAGACTCCTTATGGCATTGGTTAGCCATTTGGGCAAGAAACTTCTCTTACCTGCCCTGCTTGATAAACTGGACATGCAGGACCTACAGAGAAATGACTGCTGAACTTGCCTAAATATGAGGCTGTCCTTCAGGGTTTCTGCTTCATGAAAGAGTCTGCTAGACATTCTGCAGGATACATAAGCAGAACTGCCTTTGAAATTTCCTGCCTCATGGAAAAGTCTGCTGGATACTATGGGCCTGTAGACTGAAGATGGATGCCCCAATGGTACAGAAGAACTTTGGGTGACTGCCCAGGCAGAAAGATGTCTCTGTGATTTCTAGAGTTTGGAAAGTTGCTTACAATGTACTTTTTGTTTACTTAGGTAATATTATATCCTTCTGGAGTCTTTAATGGAGTTGAAGAATTTATAGTGATAGTTATAGTTTTCCTTAGTTATGATAAAAGATAAAGTAGATATAAATATTGTAACTGTAATTCTTGTTTGATACCTATTTTGTTATATGTAATTTTACTATGTTAAAGTTAAAGCCTTCCTTTTTGTTTAAACAGAAAAGGGGAAATGATGTGGGAGGTCCTTCTATCTTGGTTAATGAATAAAGAAACTGCCTTGGCCTGTTGATAGGGCAGAACTTAAGTAGGCAGGGAAAATTAAACTGAATGCTGGGAGAAAGAAGGGTAGAGTCAGAGAGAAGCCATGGAGCCACTGGAGACAGATGCTAAAAACTTTACCCTATAAGCCATAGCCACGTGGCAATATACAGATTAATAGAAATGGGTTAAATTAATATAAGAGTTAATCAATAAAAAGCTAGAGCTAATGGACCAAGCGGTGATTTAATTAATACAGTTTCTGTGTGATTATTTCTGGTCTAAGCTAGCCAGGCAGCCAGGAACCAACAAGCGGCCTCCTCCAACACTGCTAGCAGCCAAACACCCCAAAGCACATCCTTATCTCTGTGATAAGGATGAAGTGAGCACAGCAGGGGTAGGGGGATCATTTGCCTTAGAATACACAGTGCTGTGGGACAATGGTTTTACCCTGTAAAGATTTGTTTCTTATACTTGTTTAATAAAATATTGATTGGCCAGGAACCAGGCAGGAAATATAGGCAGGGCAACCAGGTAGGAAGTAGAGGCAGGACAATATGAACAGGAGAGTTCTGGAAAGAGGAAAGATTCAGTCTGCTATCATGACCCAGACATAGAGGATGCAGATGAGAATGTCTCACTGATGAAAGGTACCAAGCCACGTGGCTAACACAGATAAGAATTATGGGTTAATATGTAATAACTAAAAATAAGAAGCCTGAGATAATAGGCCAACTAGTTTATGATTAATGTAGACCTTTGTGTATTTCTTTGGGACTGAATGACTGACTGTAGGACTGGGCAGAAGAGAAACCTTGGTCAACAATACAGTATGTCTACAACTACATAGAACCTAACCTCTAACATCTGGGGCTGGAGCCTCCTTCCTAGCCATTCTGCGGCATGTGGGGAGAGATTATCCTGGATGCTGCATTGGTCCTCAACCACAAAAGTTATGAGTCATAAAAGTACAAGGTGACCTATGGCTGTCAGGGGATGGTCCCCAGCATGCTTCTAGGCTCTCACCTCCCAGAGGAAGCGCGGAGGAGACACAGCTCATTTGCCTAATGAATATATAGTTCTTCAATAATCTGCTGCAGGAAACACCTAACCATATGGTCAGCACAGAGAAGCACAGAACTCCTAAGTGATTAAATCATCTGAGAGGGCACATGCAGTATCCATACAGTGGTAGAACTGTGTGTGTGCTTTTGTGAGTCTCTTGGGATCATCACCTCCCCATTCACTCCTCTCTTAGTAACAGGATTGTGACATTTCTTGGGGCACAGCATCCTGCCCTCAAGGTGATTTGCACCATCCAAATGGACAGCTCAAATGTAAGGACATCCAAGGAGAAAGTTGTATTTCTTTCTTTACTACTTTCTGAGTAGGTGAGTCTGTCAAGGCTGTTGTCTTCAACTAACACAGAATTCTGGCTCCTTCCACTTTATAATATGATCTCCATACCAGTGACTTTACAGGGGTCTCCATCCTTTCCTTGCTGGATGGGGACTGCTGGGACTTCCAGCTTTATGACCTGACCAGCTACTGGATTCTCAGCCTCTCCAGTGTGCAGATAGTCATTGTTGGACTAGCCAGCCTCTACTGGCTATAAGCCATTCTGGCCAATTCCCTGTATAATGCATATACATTCTATGCATTATTATCTCGGTTTTCTTCTAGACAGCCCCACCTTATACAGGGATCATGGAGACCCCTGGGCCCTCTCCCAGTGGACTTCCCTCCCACCCTCTTCAAGATTATAATGACTTCCAACCCACCCATCAGACCAAGGGCTCTTCTTAGAGTCACCTATGCATCTCAGTCTAGAACATGTGACACAGGCCTGACCAATCATAGCATTGCATTCCCCCAATTATTTGGCCCAAGCAGAGCAGAGCTACAATATTGGCTGTGACAGATATGTCTTATTCCTATGTCATGGGTAGAGTATGAAATTGAAATACTCAGAGCTACAGAAGTGCCATGTGGAGCCTGAAAAGAGTGGGCAATCTCCAAGGCAAGAAGATGGGGAAGAACTGAATTCCAGGGGCTGCTGGAGATGCAACTGTAGAGCCAACGACAGTCTTCACTCGTCCTGTTACACAAGGAATTGATGGGCACACACACACACCAAAACATCAGGAATGGATGCCAAGTCCAAATTCAATTGCACTCATCCCATTGAAAAGAGCTTCAAAACTTTCTTTGTTCTTAAGATACAAAAAGCTGAGCAGTCTACACAGTCTTAACTCTGGAAGTTCCTCAGCTTAAGTTCTAAAGCTTAATCTGCCCCCTGTGCTACATGCCCTTTGCACCGGCCTTTTCCTCTTGTTTAAACACGCTTTCCTTCTGTCTCCACTCACAGAAGAGGGCTCCCAGCGTCTTCACGCCTTCAGCAAAGCTTTCTTAGACGTTCTCATCAAGGCCTTCAGCCCAGTTGTGCGCCTTCAGCTTGCTCATTTTCTACCTAAAAGGCAAGCGACTCTCACAGTCTTGCAAAGACTCTGTGTCTATTCCCCGTGATCTCAAAAGGACACGACTGATATCTGCATCTCTCATTGTTGTTCCTGAAATGGGGCCTGACACTCAGTAGGGAGGGAAGCTGCTCAGTCTGCAGCTGCCTGGGGAGAGGGGGCACCATCTCTCTTTTCCTTGAGTGCTCTGCTTTCTGGGCTGCCTGTTTCTTTTGGAAGCAAGAAAAAAAAATGAAAAGTTATTTTTTTAAAGAATACAAAATAACAGTATAAGAGAAAGACCCTCTGGCTATCTGTGGTGGGGGGAGGATAAGAGAGAGAGAATAAAGAAAGCTCCTCCTGGCTGTCTGTGGTGGGGGGAGCAGAGAAGAGGGAGAGAGAATGAATTCATTGAGTGGACAGAGTCTACTCCCCTAAGTCCTGTTTTTGTGAATTTTCCAGAAGCCCGGGTATCTGCTCTGCCATAGCTCTGTAGGGCCTCCTTCAGACAGTATCGTAAAGTAGTCGATGAGCACAGACTTCTAGAGAGACTCAGAAGGTTAGTTTCCTGCCTGGGGACCTTCTAGAGACAGGAGCACCTGACGTGATTTTTCTGTGTGTGAACAGGAAGTCATGTCTTCAGCTAGAAAAATAATTGCCGAATCACCTGATGATGGAAGAAAACTGGTTAATCTCCATAGCTTCTTAGGAGTACTCGGATGTACAGGTGCTTGGGGTGAGCTACCAAAGTCCAGCACTGGGGTCTTCATGACACACATCGTGTGTGTGTGTGTGTGTGTGTGTGTGTGTGTGTGTGTGTGTGTGTGTGTCTTTGTCTGCGTCTGTGTGTGTACATGTGTGTATGTTTGTGTGTGAGAGTACATGCACGTGTACATTTGTTCTTTTGGGAATGTGTGCACATGTGTGTGGCGGCCAGATATCAACACTAACTGTCTTCCTTGTTTGATCTCTGCCTTATTCTTTGAGACAGCGTCTCTCACTGAACTGGAGCTCTGAGGATTTGACTGTCTCTGCCTCCATCCCCTCCCACCCCTGCACTGGTGTTACAGACATCCCCCCCCCATGCCTGGCTATTATGTGGGTACTGGAAATTGAACTCAGGTCCTCATGCTTCCTTCTCAGTTGAGTCACACACAAATGCCACGCCCTTGCTCTGTGATCTTGAGCGAGTTTCTCTGGCTCTCTGGGTCTTAATTTCTCTGAGCACCAAACAGGGAGGGGCTGAGCACATAGCTCATTGGTGGGACTCTTGCCTAGCATGCTTAAGGTTCGTCTCCAGCGCCAAAGAAAGAGTGGAATGAAGGAAAGAAGGAAGGCAAGGAGGGAAGGAAAGAGGCAAGTAAGGGGAGAAGGAACAAAGAAAGTAAAGAAGGGAGGGAGGGACAGAGGGAAGGTAGGAGGCAAGGAAGGAAAGGAGTATGGAAGGAAGGACAGAAGGAAAGAAGGGAAAAGAGAGGGAGGGAGGGAGGGAGGGAGGGAGGGACCTGAAGGAAAGATGTTGCCAAAACCAGCAGTGTCCACATGCCTGCAGGTTTGTCTCCACGTGCTGTGGCTTGTATTATCTTCACCCCAACACTTACATGCACAAGTGCACACACATACTTGTGCAAATGATGTGCACCACAGCTAGCGGCAGCATGGGACATTGCAGACACTGGGGCATGCATTCCTGCAAGACGCTAGTCTGAACAGCTCCAAATGCCCTCCTGGCTCTTCCAGGCCCTAGAGACAGTGCTTGCTCCATTTTTATGGAAATGCCATAGTGCCAGGATTGCCCTTTATCCCACCCGTTGCTTACTAGCCTGTGTGATGGGTTAAGCCTGTCATTGCCGAGGATACAACATACCTGTGATCACAACCTGGCCCATGGGGCCCGCGGTTCTGGGGGACGTAAACAGTAAGACAACCACGGCACAGATCACCTTTGACTCTGGTAGAGTTTCCCTGGAACCCTTTCTCTGACTGGCCTGAACCAGGCAAGCCAGGAGCAATTAGCTGAATACCTAAAGGGTGAGGAAACTGGGAGGAGGAACCTTCCAGAGAAAAGATACAACACGTGCAAAGGCCCTGTGTCTGAAGCCTGCACCTTTCAGAGCAGAAAGAAGAGCTAGTAGCTAGAACCAAATTTAAGAAATAATTGGGAGAGGTAAAGAGGGTGGGGTGGCAAGGTGGGGTGGGGACATTAGCCTGGATTCTGGTGGTCATGTGGCCTCTGAGGGTGATTTAAAGAAATTGGCCTTATTTAAGAGAAATGTAAAGACCTCAGAAGGTATAAATAAACCTGGGACTGGTAACAGACATCCAGCAGCATTTATCCGGGTCATGCTGTGTACAGCCATACTCCCAGACCTTGAGGATAAGCAGTTTAAAAAACAGATACAATCCTGTGTCTTTCTTAAAATTCACATCCGTTGACAGCAGGAGACAGAAATGAAATGGGAATGTTGTCACGTGTAGCCATAAGCTTATCCAGGCTATGGTGGGTCTGTCATCCTGATGATTGTGGCTGTGTGACCGAACAGAGCTGAGGGCTGACAGGGCTATGGAAAGCCCAGCAGGGAGTGTCAGGGAGCACAGCCCTGGACACTCTACTCCCTAGTGTCCATCACTCATGGCCAGGGTCCCTCCTGAGCAAGTTGTGCCAGCCCAGTCTGGTGTGACAGCCATTTGTGCCAGAGCCCTTACCAGGGATTTCCCCTGTCCCTGTTCCAGATGAGATCCAAGGTCACAGGCTGGCTCAGTGGGGAAGCACTTGCTCTCCGAAGCATGGAAATTTGGGTTCAATACCCAGCTATCACCTGCAAAAAACAATCCAGGCATGGTAACGTGTGGCTGTAATCCAGCGCTGGAGAAACTGCAAGAAAGTCCCTTCGGTCCACTGGCCAGCCAGCCTGGCCTACCTGGATAGTTCCAGCCAACGACAAGGTGGACAGCATCTTGAGGAATGACACTCCAGTTTGACCTTTGACACCCTCTCTTCCCCCACCCCACAAAGACACATACATGCACACACAAACATGCCCATTCGTGCACAAAGCTTCAGGGCCACCAAGCATTGATAACATCAATCTTTATACTAAATCTATGCAGACATTCAGCTGCTGCAGAAATTGGCTTCTCTGAGCCTCAGTCTCCTCTTCTATAAAATGGGCTGCTAATGGTAGCATTGTCGCCTCCCAGAGTGGCAGTGAGGACTGAGAACAGAAAAGTGGGTCAATGCCAAGATTATTTACAGACTCAAACTGAAGGTCGCCAGGCTGACACTCGCAAGGACAATGTCACTGGGGGATTTAAACCATGGCTGGAAGTCCAGAACACGTGGGCGCTCCACCAAGGCCTCAAGTTCCAGCATGCTGGTCCAAAATTAAACCCCAGAGTCTGTGGGAACTCCTCCTGACAGGAAGGCCGGCTTCTCTCACCCCGGGAGGGTGGAAATGGACTTGGTCAGTTGAGAGCAGGAGGTGACAGGCCTCAGCAGGCCAGGGAGCACCCTGGGGAAATGACCAAAGGCTAGTGTCTCGAAAGACAACTGTGCCCAAAGGGAAGGACTCCTGTGGCAACTCAGGGCAGGGAAGGCCTCCATCTCAGGGCAGGGCAGGCCTCCGTCTCAGAGCCCAGATGTGGGGGGCAGAGCCATGTTCACAGAGACAGTCATGAGACTGCTCTCTGTTGAAAATGGTGAATATTGGGGCCAGGCCCTGTTCTAACTCAGGGAGATTGGCACAGGCCGGGCACAGCTCTGCTGGGTTCAAAGGCATGATGAATTCTGACCTCCTCTGCTCCTCTGCAGCACGGGAGCCCTTTGATCCTTACAGCAGCCTTAGGTAGAGCCCAGAAAGGGGCTCAGAGAAGCAGAGTCTCTGCCCCGAGTTGTACAGTGGGGTTTGTGACCAGCACAGGCCTCCAAGCCTTCCCTCCGGCTCTTCCCTCCAGCGTTTACTATGACGGAAAGTGGACGCACTCTTTGATAAAACATTTAAGGGACAAGAGCACACCCACCTCAAACAGCCCACGCTCACCTCTCAGGCCTTAGCCTCTCCTTCAAGGCCTTGGCTGGGGACGAGCCACACCCCTGACTGTCTCTCACTCAGCCCCCAAGGACCAAACATAGGCTCAATGTGGAGCCACCTGGCCACTGTTGCCATCAACATTCAAATCAAACCCAACCATGACCCAAAACCACAGTGATTTTCAGAAATTTGAAGTACACAAAAGCCTGGTTGCCCAGAGGCGATGCCAGCCAGGGCATGAAAAACACCCCTAGGGTCCACACCCAAACATGTGTTCCCAGAGCAGTGTGGGACCAGTCCCAGCTTCTGCCTACAAGCTCTTACCACAGTTCAGACCTTTGAATGTGAGACAGGGTATCAAGTGGGAACAAGGCCTCTCACAATGCAGGGTCCTGTGCTCGATTCCGAGTAGAAACTGGGAGGCCTGAGTTTCTGCCAAGGAAGGCTGGAACTGAAGAACCACCTTCCCTGCCAGGCATGGTGTCAGCCTCCAAGAAGCTCCGGGGATGAGGTGGAGCCTGGGCCACCATCTCAAGGCCCTGTTTCCTGTCTTCCTGAAGCCAAGGCTTTTCCCCTGTGGGTAGATGGGATGTGCAATGCAGGGAGCCCCCTCAGGCAGCAGGAGGCCTCTGCCTAGTGGACCCTGCCGTGGTCTGGGAGGCCAGCAGTGGGAGAGGTCCAGCCAGGACCACAGATGCATCTGAGGTTCCTGAAGGCTGGTGACTTGAAAGATGACCGCTCAGCAAGGCTGTCTGCCAGTCACACTAAGCTGGTCGTGGAGAGGGGAGGAGAGAGGACTAGAAATCAAAGCCACTAGATATAGCCCTTATTGCTCCAGAGGCTGAAGGCCTAATGGATGAACCCTAATGTGTGGAAAAGTTGTCAGCTGTAAAATTTACTGAGCTTTCAAAAAAAAAAAAAGTTCTTACTCACTTACTCCCAAAGCTGCATATGTCCTGCTGCCCTGACCCTGAGGCCAGAGACTAATCAGGGCTTTTTCCTTTCTATGAGAAACCACGCTGCCTCCCCATAGACAGAGGCTGAGTCAGGAGGCTAGAACTGGGTGGGAGGGGGAAGCCCTAGGGCTCAGAGCACACTGAGGAAGGATCCCCAGTGCATAGAACGAGGCACAATCCCGCCCTCTAGGCTCCCATAATGGAGAGAAGATAAAGGAGGCTCAGATTTATCTGGACCCCAGGAGGCAGTGGAGCTGGCAATCCATACCCAAGCACCTACCAGCTTAGGCCACCTCAGTTCAGGCTCAAGCTCAAGCTTTCTCTTGGTGAGAAGACCTACCAGAAAGCTCCTGGCATACAGCGAGCAGCATAGAGCAGTCTGTGGAGACCCAAAGTACGCCAAAGTGAAGGTCTCACTGTATCGTTGTGTGGCTTTGGCACGTGACTCGGGTCTCGGTGTGTCTGCCTGAACAACAGGCTGGACGAAGTACATTTTGCAGTGGGTGTTCTGAATAATTTGAGTCTTGCCTGGAGTGGTTGGCACCCCCACGCTACCTAGAAGGGCACAACATGCTGAACTCCAAAGAAGCAGGGTACCCCACGCCAGCTTTAGGGTACTTTTTCTAGTGACCCCTTTCTGCCGGTAGAGAAGCTTCCCCTCCACTGGAAACCGTGTATGGACTGCAGAGTCCCACGACAGTTCCATTTTCAAAGCTTCCACAATCCAAATGTCAACACCAATCGAAACAATATGTTTATTTCAGCCCTCCTGACAGACCCGATTAATTTGCACAGGCTCAAAGCCCATTCTGGGATTGTAATGTCTCAATTTTACAGATGAGAGGAGGGAGGAGAGTCAAAGCCTCGTTTGCCTGCTTGGCTTGGGAAGTGCAGTGGGGGGGCTCCTGGGCAGGTGTGAAGCTTACCTGCTGCGCCTTGTGTGGCCTAGCTGCTGGGGACAGCACTCAAGTTCCTTTCCCTGCATCTCCACACTTCACAGCCATCTCTTCCCTTTGCTTTTAGGGGTCACTCAATTTCTCTGCCTGATGGGGTTTGCAGAGCCAGCAGGCAGGTGGGGTGGATATCAGCCCAGGAAGACAAACACCTACTAGAGAGATGAAACTGCTGCGTTCGTGTAGACCCCAGATGAACTGGGACCTGGACGTGTGTCTGGGAGGAGGGACAGGGATGGCGTTAGTCCAGGCGCAGGGCCTGGCTGGCTGGTGGAGAACGCAGCCAGCCGCAGACTTCCTGGCACGTGCTAGGCATTAAGTGCCCTGGGCCATCTGGACTCTTCCAGCTGGGCAAGGTAGGCATGGCGTGGCATTGCCATGGTCCTCATGTCGTTAGTGGGGAAGCTGAGGTTTGCCTGAGGTCAGCACGTGTGTGGTGGTGCACCTTTGGAGGCAGTGGGTTTGAAGGTCTCAAGTTTGTCTGGCCCTCAGACTCAACCAAGAGAAAACACTCCCCGTTTAAGCTGAAGGGGCATCCCTTTCTCCTGGGGGCAGCACAGGAGACATAGCAGCCTAAATACATTCTGTGTTCTGCTATCCAACCTGATGTGGCTGGAGAGTCTCATTGCCACTTCCCTTCCCTTCTGTCCTATGACTGCCATGGGATCCATCAAACAGCTACTCAAGCTACACGGCCATTTACGTTCCCTTCCTAACTGCAAGCCAACCAAGATGCTCCTACCCACCCTCTAGGGTGCAATTATCCTGTCCTTGCCTCCTGGAAGCCTTTCCTGACTTCCCCTGCTTTTTTCCTGCTGAGTCCTTCTCTATCTGGTGTCCTGTGAAAGAAAGAAACTTTCTGGAAACACAATGCTAGGCCCTTGGGAAAATCTGATTTGGAGGAATAAATTGAGAATGGAGATTTGTGGCCCCATTTTCGAGATAAAGAAACTGAGTCTTAGAAAGATGCCCTACCCTGCCCACAGGGTAGCTCACACCCCAGGTCTGTTTGACTCCTGAGAGACATTCAGAGTCAAGAGTGGTCAGCTGGAGCTGGAGAGTTGACTCAGTGGTTAGGAGCATTATCTCCTCTTCCCAAAGGTCCTGAGTTCAATTCCGGCAACCACATGGTGGCTCACAACTGTTTGTAATGAGATCTGGTGCCTCTTCTGGCCTGCAGACATACATGCAGACAGACTTGTATAATGGATAGATAGATAGATAGATAGATAGATAGATAGATAGATAGATAGATAGATAGATATTTTTTAAAGAAAGGGTAGTCAGATGCCCTCTTTAGCCACCTTCGGAAGACCAGAGGGACAGAAAGCCATGGCTCTCATGTCACACGTCCAAGGCACTCAAAAGAGTAGGCAGAACCACTCTGAAAATTATATTCCAGGTGGATCATCAGTTCGGGGAGCCCATGGGGTCCTGGAGCCACGGGAAGGGGATAGACACAGATCCATGGGGGTAATAGTGGCATGCAGTCACTAGGTCCATTCACTATAGAAGCACCTCCAAGTGTGTCTCTTATCAGACTTCCATGCCACTTTTGTCATTAAAAAAGGAACTTAAACTCTGGATCTCTGTGAGTTCAAGGACTGCCTGGTCTACAGAGTGAGTTCAGGACACCCAGGGCTACAAAGAGCAACTGTCTCAAATAAAAATGAGTTTAAGGACAGGAGTTAGCTCAATAGACAGTGTGTGCTTAGCTGGTGCCAGTCCTTGAGTTCAGCCTGTATTCCCCCACAAGGCAAAAGAGCAGAAAATAAATAGATAAATATTATTGTCTTTAAATCCACACACGCAATGTCCAGTAGTATCTCTGCATGTCGTTTTTCCAAACGCCTGGAATTCTCCATTGTGCAGACTCCTGGACCACGCTTTTTAAAAGGATGGCTCCAAGCTAGATAGCATTGGGTTATCTGAAAAGATAGAATTGTGTCACTGCGGGCAGCTGTATCTGCCGGAGCTTCAGAAGCAGAGGCTCCTCCCTGTCCTCAGACCAATACAGGTAGCAGGTAGACAGCCACATCATGATCCACATGAGCCAAGTGAGCCACATGGACTTGTTCAACTGTAAACTAAAATGACCCAAAGCTGTAATAGAAAATAAAATTTTCCAATGGAACCAGAGCCAACAGAATGGGAAGGTTGCCCTTTTCTCAACCACGTGGGTCCTCACATATCCACCTAGGAAGGCTGGCTCCATGTCACATCTCCTCCTCCTAGGAAGGCTGGCTCCATGACACATCTCCTCCTAGGAAGGCTGGCTCCATGTCACATCTCCTCCTAGGAAGGCTGGCTCCATGTCACATCTCCTGCTAGGAAGGCTGGCTCCATGTCACATCTCCTCCTCCTAGGAAGGCTGGCTCCATGTAACATCTCCTCCTAGGAAGGTTGGCTCCATGTCACATATCCGCCTAAGAAGGCTGGCTCCATGTCACATCTCCACCTAGGAAGGCTGGCTCCATGTAACATCTCCTCCTAAAAAGGTTGGCTCCATGTCACATCTCCGCCTAAGAAGGCTGGCTCCATGTCACATCTCCACCTAGGAAGGCTGGCTCCATGTCACATCTCCTGCTAGGAAGGCTGGCTCCATGTCACATCTCCTCCTCCTAGGAAGGCTGGCTCCATGTAACATCTCCTCCGAGGAAGGTTGGCTCCATGTCACATATCCGCCTAAGAAGGCTGGCTCCATGTCACATCTCCACCTAGGAAGGCTGGCTCCATGTCACATCTCCGCCTAGGAAGGTTGGCTCCATGTCACATCTCCTCCTAGGAAGGCTGGCTCCATGTCACATCTCCTCCTCCTAGGAAGGCTGGCTCCATGTCACATCTCCTCCACCTAGGAAGGCTGGCTCCATGTCACATCTCCTCCTCCTAGGAAGGCTGGCTCCATGTCACATCTCCTCCTCCTAGGAAGGCTGGCTCCATGTCACATCTCCTCCGCCTAGGAAGGCTGGCTCCATGTCACATCTCCTCCTCCTAGGAAGGCTGGCTCCATGTCACATCTCCTCCTCCTAGGAAGGCTGGCTCCATGTCACATATCCGCCTAGGAAGGCTGGCTCCATGTCACATCTCCTCCTCCTAGGAAGGCTGGCTCCATGTAACATCTCCTCCTAGGAAGGTTGGCTCCATGTCACATATCCGCCTAAGAAGGCTGGCTCCATGTCACATCTCCACCTAGGAAGGCTGGCTTCATGTCACATCTCCTCCACCTAGGAAGGCTGGCTCCATGTCACATCTCCGCCTAGGAAGGCTGGCTCCATGTCACATCTCCTCCTCCTAGGAAGACTGGCTCCATGTCACATCTCCTCCTCCTAGGAAGGCTGGCTCCATGTCACATCTCCTCCTCCTAGGGAGGCTGGCTCCATGTCACATCTCTTCCTCCTAGGAAGGCTGGCTCCATGTCACATCTCCGCCTAGGAAGGCTGGCTCCATGTCACATCTCCGCCTAGGAAGGTTGGCTCCATGTCACATCTCCTCCTAGGAAGGCTGGCTCCATGTCACATCTCCTCCTCCTAGGAAGGCTGGCTCCATGTCACATCTCCTCCTCCTAGGAAGGCTGGCTCCATGTCACATCTCCTCCTCCTAGGAAGGCTGGCTCCATGTCACATCTCCTCCTCCTAGGAAGGCTGGCTCCATGTCACATCTCCTCCTCCTAGGAAGGCTGGCTCCATGTCACATCTCCTCCTCCTAGGAAGGCTGGCTCCATGTCACATCTCCTCCTCCTAGGAAGGCTGGCTCCATGTCACAACTCCACCTAGGAAGGCTGGCTCCATGTCACATCTCCACCTAGGAAGGCTGGCTCCATGTCACATCTCCACCTAGGAAGGCTGGCTCCATGTCACATCTCCTCCAGGAAGGCTGGGTCCATGTCACATCTCCTCCTCCTAGGAAGGCCGGCTCCATGTCACATCTCCACCTAGGAAGGCTGGCTCCATGTCACATCTCCTCCTAGGAAGGCTGGCTCCATGTCACATCTCCTCCACCTAGGAAGACTGGCTCCATGTCACATCTCCTCCTAGGAAGGCTGGCTCCATGTCACATCTCCTCCTAGGAAGGCTGGCTCCATGTCACATATCCGCCTAGGAAGGCTGGCTCCATTTCACATCTCCTCCTCCTAGGAAGGCTGGCTCCATGTCACATCTCCTCCTCCTAGGAAGGCTGGCTCCATGTCACATATCCGCCTAGGAAGGCTGGCTCCATGTCACATCTCTTCCTCCTAGGAAGGCTGGCTCCATGTCACATCTCCGCCTAGGAAGGCTGGCTCCATGTCACATCTCCACCTAGGAAGGCTGGCTCCATGTCACATCTCCTGCTAGGAAGGCTGATTCCATGTCACATCTACGCCTAGGAAGGCTGGCTCCATGTCACATCTCCTCCTCCTAGGAAGGCTGGCTCCATGTCACATCTCCTCCTCCTAGGAAGGCTGGCTCCATGTCACATCTCCTCCTCCTAGGAAGGCTGGCTCCATGTCACATCTCCTCCGCCTAGGAAGGCTGGCTCCATGTCACATCTCCACCTAGGAATGCTGGCTCCATGTCACATCTCCTGCTAGGAAGGCTGATTCCATGTCACATCTACGCCTAGGAAGGCTGGCTCCATGTCACATCTCCTCCTCCTAGGAAGGCTGGCTCCATGTCACATCTCCACCTAGGAATGCTGGCTCCATGTCACATCTCCACCTAGGAAGGCTGGCTCCATGTCACATCTCCACCTAGGAAGGCTGGCTTCATGTCACATCTCCTCCTCCTAGGAAGGCTGGCTCCATGTCACATATCCGCCTAGGAAGGCTGGCTCCATGTCACATCTCCTCCTCCTAGGAAGGCTGGCTCCATGTAACATCTCCTCCTAGGAAGGTTGGCTCCATGTCACATATCCGCCTAAGAAGGCTGGCTCCATGTCACATCTCCACCTAGGAAGGCTGGCTTCATGTCACATCTCCTCCACCTAGGAAGGCTGGCTCCATGTCACATCTCCGCCTAGGAAGGCTGGCTCCATGTCACATCTCCTCCTCCTAGGAAGACTGGCTCCATGTCACATCTCCTCCTCCTAGGAAGGCTGGCTCCATGTCACATCTCCTCCTCCTAGGAAGGCTGGCTCCATGTCACATCTCTTCCTCCTAGGAAGGCTGGCTCCATGTCACATCTCCGCCTAGGAAGGCTGGCTCCATGTCACATCTCCGCCTAGGAAGGTTGGCTCCATGTCACATCTCCTCCTAGGAAGGCTGGCTCCATGTCACATCTCCACCTAGGAAGGCTGGCTCCATGTCACATCTCCACCTAGGAAGGCTGGCTCCATGTCACATCTCCTCCAGGAAGGCTGGTTCCATGTCACATCTCCTCCTCCTAGGAAGGCCGGCTCCATGTCACATCTCCACCTAGGAAGGCTGGCTCCATGTCACATCTCCTCCACCTAGGAAGACTGGCTCCATGTCACATCTCCTCCTAGGAAGGCTGGCTCCATGTCACATCTCCTCCTAGGAAGGCTGGCTCCATGTCACATATCCGCCTAGGAAGGCTGGCTCCATTTCACATCTCCTCCTCCTAGGAAGGCTGGCTCCATGTCACATCTCCTCCTAGGAAGGCTGGCTCCATGTCACATATCCGCCTAGGAAGGCTGGCTCCATGTCACATCTCTTCCTCCTAGGAAGGCTGGCTCCATGTCACATCTCCACCTAGGAAGGCTGGCTCCATGTCACATCTCCGCCTAGGAAGGCTGGCTCCATGTCACATCTCCTCCTCCTAGGAAGGCTGGCTCCATGTCACATCTCCTCCTAGGAAGGCTGGCTCCATGTCACATCTCCTCTGCCTAGGAAGGCTGGCTCCATGTCACATCTCCTCCTAGGAAGGCTGGCTCCATGTCACATATCCGCCTAGGAAGGCGGCTCCATTTCACATCTCCTCCTCCTAGAAGGCTGGCTCCATGTCACATCTCCTCCTAGGAAGGCTGGCTCCATGTCACATATCCGCCTAGGAAGGCTGGCTCCATGTCACATCTCTTCCTCCTAGGAAGGCTGGCTCCATGTCACATCTCTGCCTAGGAAGGCTGGCTCCATGTCACATCTCCTCCTCCTAGGAAGGCTGGCTCCATGTCACATCTCCTCCTCCTAGGAAGGCTGGCTCCATGTCACATCTCCTCCTCCTAGGAAGGCTGGCTCCATGTCACATCTCCACCTAGGAATGCTGGCTCCATGTCACATCTCCACCTAGGAAGGCTGGCTCCATGTCACATCTCCACCTAGGAAGGCTGGCTTCATGTCACATCTCCTCCTCCTAGGAAGGCTGGCTCCATGTCACATCTCCTCCTCCTAGGAAGGCTGGCTTCATGTCACATCTCCTCCACCTAGGAAGGCTGGCTCCATGTCACATCTCCTCCACCTAGGAAGGCTGGCTCCATGTCACATCTCCTCCTCCTAGGAAGGCTGGCTCCATGTCACATCTCCTCCTAGGAAGGCTGGCTTCCACATCTTGAATCCCTGTGTTTTCACCAGTTTCCTTATTGTGCGTGAGACTCAAAGCCCAGAATCAATCAGGCCCATACAGACCAGGTTTCTTAGGGACCTTAAACTCATTATAGATGGCTCTGAAGCCTGGTGTCTCCCTTCCCAGTCTGTTCAGTATTGATAACCCTAAAAACGGGGTCTTTGCAAAGCTGTGGCCATGGGGTAAAGAGTAACTAAGGGTTCAGATCCAGCCCTGTCCTTCCAGAATCTCCCTAGAAGCCTGCACTCAGAGTCTGGATGTCACGGCTTGTCCTGGGCTCTGAGGATCTAGGGACAAAAAAAAAGTATTGCCACTCCACATTTAGGATACACCTGCCTCAGGTGTCCAGTCCTAGACACAGGCTGGGCCAATAGACACTAAGTCATGTTCACATAGGAAAGGGGGCCTAACACAGTAGACATGAAGGCCAAGGCTTGCTGGATGGGGAACAGGCAGCTTCTCCTTCACATACACTGTGGCAGGAGCAGAGGGTCCTGGACTGTTGGCGGCTGCCAGAAGCTTATTTCATCGAGGGGTCAGTGTTCTCTGCATCTGCACTAAGGGCTCCAGAATTTTCTCTCAGGAGGAGCCAGCTCAGCAGAGCTCTGTGAAAAACATGGGCTGCAAGTCCCAGTGCCCATGCGTCCTACCAAGGGAACAGAGGATCCTGAAGTCAGAGAGTTGCCAGATCCACCCGCCCCCATGTGGGAGATTCTAAACCAGGTCCTGAATGTACTGGGCAGCCTCTGCCTCTCAGTTTCCTTGGGTGTTCCCACTCACAGCTAAGCAAAGGCAGAGAGCTGAAAGGTGGCGTGGAAAAGGAGTTTTGCTTGGTTTGTTGTTTTGTTTTCCCTCTGGCTTCCCTGACACCGAAGCCAGGCTCAGCTGTCTGCTGGCAACACAACCCAGCAGAGCAGCCTTTGTCCTTCCTCAGGACCTGCATATTTGAGTCATTTTGCTCCTGTGCCTCAATGGGAGACGGTGGTCAGGCACCACATTCCATGTACTATGACTATTGGATTCAGGAGAGGGACTTCAACCTGAAACACACCCCATCCTCAGGAAGGCTTTGATACCAGCAGTACCATTTCTGCAGCAGCAGGTCCTCCAAGGAAGGGTCCAGAACTCAGAGAGCTCCCACCGAGCCTTGCTGGGTGAATGAGCCTCTGCGAAGAGCGGAGTACAGGTCCCAAAGGTCCTTGCAATAACACTTCCCCAGCCTCCACCCCCACGCATCCCGCTCAGCCTGTGAATATTTCACATTCTTCCAAATCGGAATGGCCAGTCCCTATTTCAGCTAAACACAACTTAAGCCTCGAGTTTCCCTAAGCCACCACTTCTACCCAGGCCAGTGAGAAAGCAGAGACAGCCGTCTCCTGGCTTTTCACTGGAGGTAATGGCAGTGGTCTGTAAGTACTGTTAAAAATTATTCAAAAATAGTAATGCTACCTGGGCGTTGCTTTTCTGTAACTGAAGAACGTTTAGTTCAGGTGTTGGGAAAAACAAGAGAAGTCACTCCAGGCTTGCCATCAACCTTACAGCACATGTGTGTGCTTCTGTTGCTAAACATGAATGGAAAAGCACTTGGCTGTGGAGTGGGGGCTTGGGTCTGCTCTAAGATGCATACACAATTCATAATGATGCATTTGATTAATGGCGAATGAGCATGGAATTTGGAGGGCCAGCCCATGTGACGGCCACATTAACACCAGATGAAATTGTCATGTGGGGTGGTGGGATTAAAAAAAAAGAGCCAAGTGACTGTGACTGTGTAGCTAGCCACAGGCAGCGTAGGAAATGGAGAAGAGCCTGTCAACAACTGCGTGCATGCGTGTGCGCGTATGTGAGTGCATGTGTGCATGCGTGTGCATGTATGTGTGTGTGCGTGTGTATACGTGTGTATGTGCATGTGTGTGTATGTGTGCATTTGTGTGCATGTGTGTGCATGCGTGTGTGTATGTGTGCATGTGTGTATGTGTGCACTGTGCGTGCATGCATGTGTGCATGTGTGTGTATGTGTGCATGTGTGTGCGTGTGTGTGTGCACGCGTGTGTATGTTGCACGAAGAGAAGAGAGGTTGACATCTGTTTGGTGTCTTCCTCAATCTTTCTCCTCCTTGTTTTAGAGGCAGGATCTCTCACTGAGAGATCTCACTGAAGCTTAGCGATCCAGCTAGTCTGGCTGGACCGTGTGCCCCAGATCCTCATCTCTCTACCTCCCCAGTGCTGAGATCACGGAAGCGCATCACTGCTGCTTTCAACTTTATGCTTGGGTGCTGGGGAATCCGAACCTGGGTCCTGGTGCTTGCGTGACAAGCATTTTAACAACTGAGTCATCTCCCCAGGCCTTTTTAGAATGTCTTTCTTTGTAAGGAGGTGAGGAAGAATTCACACATGCCAAAACAAGATAATGTAACTCCTCCCGTGCACTATCCCCATGGGCCGATAAATCCATAAACCCGAAGGGGTCAGACAGGGAAGGGGCCTTTTGTGACTCTCTGACAAGCTCAGCTCTGGCTGGTTTTAAAAGGAAAGAGCTCTTAAAGCAGCGGGTGTTTCAAGCAGGGCAGAGTCTCCGTGAGCAGTGACCGCAGGGCAGCGCGAGGCAGCCTGGCCTCTGACAGGCAGACCTAACACAGCCTGCGAACCGAAGGTCAGCATTTTCAACTCCCGAGCTCTGCTGAGTGCAGCGTCTCCAACCCCAGCCCCTTCGAGTCTTATTGAAAACATTATCTTTTCCATCAATATTACCTGTAAGTTCTTTATTAGCAAACTCCCTGGCCAAAGCTGACATATTTACAACACACCATAAACTTTACGTATCTGCGACAATATTGAAGGCGAGCGGGAGACAGCCTCCACTCAGTGACCACGACAAACCATCGCATCTTAAAATGATCAAGTTGAGGGCTAATCGTCCTGACGAGAAGGGCTCCCATCCTATCTGCCAGCCAGAGGGAGCATTAAGGAAGATGGGAAAAGTATGTTTGAGGATTGAAAACATAAGAATACATATTTTTAAAGACTGGGGTGGGGGGAGAAGAAAGAACACTGGAGCGATAGGGCTGTCTAGGCTGCAGCCGAAACCTGATCTTGAGATGGAATGGTTAACATTCGGGGTTGTTTGGGGAGAATTGCTCCAAGCTGTTTTCATTCAAAATGTACAGATTTAAGGTAAGAAGCGCTGTGTAGGCTGGGCAGGTCATAACCACTTTGGAAATGAGCCCCTTACTCCTTCTCAGCTGACAAAGGTAGGGACCGGGTTTTGTTGTTTCTTCTCTAACTGGGGAACGCAGGGTCTTCATGTGGAAGTGTGTGAGGAAAGTATTTGCCCCTTTCTTTCCACCACTCCGACAAGCATAACCTACTTTGGCTTGTATCTTTCTTGTGGCTTCCCCCTCCCATTCCTTTTCCTTCTTTTTGCCTTTGAGACAACAATGTATTTCTACTGGGCCCCTGACTGCCACAGCCCACTGCTCCTCCAGGGGGAAAATAGCTGTGACGCTTTGTAGGAATGTTCTCTTCTTTCCTTTGGGGAAAGGACAATATATGTGTATAATGTGATCTGAGTTTCTCAAAAAAAAAAAGGAAGGAAGAAAAGAAGAAAGGAGAGAGAGAGGGAGAGAGAGACCTAGGCAAGAGCCCCAGTCACCAAAACTCCTGTCTGTTTTGATGAACTGGAAATTAATTCATATTTACTTGGTAAGAATGTAATTAATGGTCTTTGGTAAAGTATTCAGCTTTGTGGCTGTTATTTGTATATCTAAATAGGGAGCCGAGGACCCACTGAAGGCTCGTGACTCCGGTTTTAAAGGAGTTTTCCTCCCCAAAACCTTAGGCTTTAACTATTTCCCTCAAGGGAATAAAGAGAGAGAGAGAGAGAGAGAGAAAGAGAGAGAGAGAGAGAGAGAGAGAGAGAGAGAGAGAGAGAGAGAGAGAGAGAGAGAGAGAGAGACAATATTGCAATGGGGGCGACTCCATTGTAGACACAGTTTTAAGAAGGAGGTTGGACCCTGCATTTGAACTTTATAGACTTTGGAGACTTAGATGAATAACCAGCTTCCCTGGGGCTGTTCATTTCCACTGTCAGCATTTTTAAACCTCTTCAAAATATCTGCATTCATGCTTGATAAATGGATAGTCACGTGCCTTCACCACTTGTTTTAAAAGAGGGGGCAGGGATAGAATATAGTTTTTAAATCTGTCTTCAGGTGAAAACTTTTAGTAAAGAAATCTCTATTAACAGCTGTTTAAAGACAGTGGTTGGAAAAGATTAAAACACAAATTGGTGACAATAAGATGTCATCAGATTCCTAGGCTCTTCCATCCAGAGCACCATCAAAGCCGCCCCATATGTTAACAGGCTTTTCCTATATCTTTCGTATGCGGCTTCAATTTAATTTTTATCAACAATGACAGTCACAATCTCCAAATATTTGTGTCAGGGGCAGGAAAGGGATATGTGCCCAAAAATACTCAGAAAATTATACACTGATGTCAACACCACACGTAGGAGCTGCTCTGTGTCTGTGGTTTTTCTTTGGTGAAAACATCTCTTCCCTGGGTTTTTTGTCCCCGCACATCTTAGGATCCTTTTTTCTTACAGCAATGGGCACCACAGCCTTTGGCTCTTCCACCGGCAGCTTCTTTAATTTGCTCTTTCAGCCTCGGTAGAACCGCACTGTTCCTTTTTCTTCGGTTGATCTGTGCTGGAAATGAATCCCACAGCTCCAGAGCCCCGGCGTGTCCTATCCCATAACAACACAAGATGTGCAAAATATGCTTAGGGTTATAAATCGCATTTTGAAAATCCAAGCGTCTCTCTTTCTAGACTTTAGTTAAGCGGCTTATTGAACAAATCCAGGTATTGCTGAATCATTTCTAGGGTTTTAAAAAAATGACAGGATAAATTAAAAAAAAGCACAAAGTACTATTTATTACATTTCATTAGTTAAACCTCAAAAAAGTAAACATTGTATCCCCTCTGCTCGCCCACTGCCAGTTTCAGATTTTAATGTGATGATATGTTTTTTTTTCTTTTCGGGATCTCCAATATTTATATTTCAAAACCTAAATATCTTTATTTAAACCATACAGTCTCACTCCCCAAAACCCTGGGTTTTTCATATTTTGGCGACTGCAAACTGACATGTTGGAAGCTTTGCCTCTCCGCAGAAGTCTCTCGTTATCCGAAATAGAAAAACAAAGGAGTGGTGGCTGGATTCTAAGCCGCCCTGCGCTGGCTGCTAGCTGTGCACACACGCCACGGCGACCCCTTCCTCCTCTGCCCCGGGGACAGTTACTTTCTTAATAATAAATAGGAAAAAGTAAAATGTTTTCTTTAAATTAAAAATCGAAACGAATTGTTTTAATGACCATCTCTGGTTCTGAGGGGAACGCGCGCCTTTGTGTGTATACTTTCTGAGGAAAACTCCTGTGCAGTTCCCCTATGAGATCAAAAGGAACTAATTAACTTTTCTATAAGGTAAACAAAACCTTAACTTGAAATATCCCCATGAAGTACGTGGGAAGTGAGCTTTGGGGTGAGTGGAACAGGGAAAAAGGGAGGGAGGGAGAAGGGGGAAGAGAGACCGACCCACTGAGTGGGAGCAGGGGTTTAATTTTTTATTCCAATCTTCTCGTGCACAGAGGATACTGGAAAGACCTTCCCCAGAGTCAGCCTTATTCTTTCTCTCCCATTCTCAACGTGATGTTTAAATCAAAGGCAGAAGCATTGCCAAGTTCAAGCCCCTCATCAGATTAATAGGGCATTATTCTGCAGCTAGCAAATGTCTTCTTTTCTGAGTCCCTTTAAGGAGAGCTGGGTGTGTGGATGAGCTTAGGGGAAAGTGTGGGAAAGGGAAGGATCTAGGAGGGAGGGAGGGTGGGCGGGAGGGAGAAGATCTTTAAAAGGACAGACTGTGGCCATCCCACCCCCAGCCACAGTTCCTGGGGTCAAGGGGCCAGCCACCCGCCCAGCCCCAGGACTTGGCTCACTTTCTCAGGTTTCTGGTATTGATGCCCAGGAAGAGGAAGCAATCCCCAGGGACGGTGAGGGTCTCGGGGGGTGGGGGGGCTGTGCTTCTCTAGGATGTTGACCCTTGGGTGGGAAGGCAATGAGAACCCTGCCTGCCCCTCCCAGGAGGAGCAGCTGCCACCAAGGCCAGTCCCGCCCAGGACAGGGAGTTCTTGGCCTGTTGGGGCAGCATTGCGGCACGGGGCCAGGGCCCTCTCTCAGGGCCTCCTCTGCCTGGCCTGTGTAGACAGACTCTCCTCCTGGAGGACAGAGGTGGGAGGAGGGCAGCTGGTACAGAGGAGAGGTTCCCAGGGCCAGGGCACAAAAACAGGCCACTGTTAGAGGTTCAGACACCCTGCCCACACTATGCGTGCCCTCAGCCTCCAGCACCCTGATCTCCACAAAGCATGAGCCTGGTCACCTGCCATACTCGGAAAGTCACCCTCTAACAGCACAACCCTCCTAATAACAGCTGACAAGTATTTGGTGTCCCTGAGTGCAGGGCTCTGTATTGGCAGAGAACATAGTCATGTCAGGTGCTGCTACTAACTGCATTTACTAGCAGAAGAAACAGAGGCAGAGAGGCAATCTGTTGGAGAGTACCGGCCACTCACAGGCAAGGTCACTACAGTTCACCCCAGTGCCACAGATTGGCCTGCCTAAAGCCCCAGCTGCTTCAGTCCTGAGGTGTGTCATGATGAGACTAGGGTTCATGTACTCGTCCACCCAACACCTAAGCCTGTAGTTATTCCACAACTGTGTCACCTAGCGGTAGCCAGGGCCCACCCCCACAAACCATCTGTTTCAGTCACATGGCGTCCAGAGGCTGTCTTTGGAAGTACAGGAGGGTGGGCTTGTGTTGCCAACGTGCATGGCTGGTATCCGTGTTGTTTATGCTGTACCCTTTGAAAGAGGCCATGACCAGCTCCATCTTTCCTAGACGACATGCCAGGCAGAATGTAAAAACAAAAACAAAACTTGAATGCCCCCAAATCGATCCCTTTTGCTTTGAATAATAATTAAAAATTCACAAGAAAAAAAAGGAGGGTGGAACTAGCAAATATTACTATGCTAGATTCAGGAGCAAGCCCGGCAGTGGTTTCCCCTGGAGCCCAAGACACCACATGCTGGCTGTGTAAGCTCGATCAGGTTGCTTCACGTCTCTGACTTGTTTGATTATCTGGTAGAGACACAATACCAGCCACTTCTGCTGGAATTAAGTGTGCTCACATCCTAATGGCCAGTCCTCACAGAGGTTAAAGAGAAACTATTTCCATAGAGGGCTCGCTTCTGAGGCCCCCACATTGTCAGCTCTGTCATGGACACTTTCTGAGAGCCTGATGCGTGCTGGTTACTGCACAGATGCTTGGAAGTCCTGTGTGACTGAGGCAAAGATGCAAGTTCTAAAAAGGGCTGGGTAGCAAGGTGGGTGGATGCTGTCTGTTCCTTAGTGAAACTTACTATGGGCACGTGAGCAAACTCACCTCACTGCTTAGTTGGCCTTAGACAAACCCCATTGCCTCTCTAAGCCCCCAGCTTTCATACACTATAGAAGGCCTCATGAGCCAGTCTCTGGGCTGGAAGTACAGTGGCCCCAGGGATGCCAAGGACATGGCTTTGATTGTAAAGGGACAAACTCATCAAGGAGACTCCAGAGGCTCTGCCTGTGATGATCTGGGCTCCCGCTGGAAAGAAATGCCGTCCATGAGAGGCTAGGTGCTCAAGGGACATCTTAACATTCCTGGGCATCCTGCCTGCTCCATTCAAGACATGCTGAGTGTGGGAGACCCAGAACCCAGTCTCGTTCTGTGTCTCCACTGAGGTGGTTGGAAGACACCCACTTGACGGCACATTTGACAGGACGTCTGGAGGTGATTAGGGTTAGATGAGATCATGAGGCTAAGTCTTCCATGAAGGTATTAGTTGCTTTTTAAGAATGAGTAAAGCCATTCCAGCTAGATGCCTGCGCTGTCTGGTCCCAGATGTCCTCTGTCATGTTACAATGCAAACTGAAAACCCCCCTGGGTCACCAATGTCATGCCATGAACATCACAAACTGCAGATTATGACCTGCACAACATTCTCAAGATCCCCGGACAAGAACTCAGTCCCAACAACAGAGCTGAGATGACAGAGACTGTAGTAGTTGGGGTTAGCCCAACCTAGAGGTTACTAGTCCTGATCCTGACCCTGTCTGCATAGGAGGGGACCCACAGACTCCCCATACCACGAAGTCTGCCCATTCTGCCTCACCATTTCTCTCCCATTCCATTTGGGTGCTGGGGCTCACCTTCTAGTTTCAGCTTGTGGTCTAGCCTGGGAATGTGCAATGCTCTCCATATCCCAGAAGCAAAGCATGTGCTCCTACATCCAGGGTTCTAGTGGCTTCTAATGCAATGAGATCCATGCAGAAATTGAAGCACAAACATTTTGCCCTCTGTACCTGCACAGATACGTACATGCCTGCACATCTGCCCAAAAGGCAGTGGGACTGTGTAAACATTTGCAAGATAGAGTTGAAGAAGTGTGTGTGTGTGTGTGTGTGTGTGTGTGTGTGTGTGTGTGTGTGTGTGTGTGTGCTTGTGCCTGCATCTGTTATGAATACATGAACATTCAGATGCATATGGTTTTATAAGAAAGTCGGGGATCAGTTTATGGGAATATGTATACACACATAACTTTATTTCCAGTTGGCATCAAGCAAGCGACTGGCATCTGGTGTGAACTAGTCTCATGGGACTGGCAGAGCATCTCATCAGCATATAAGCCTATTGAAAAATAAAACTGGGATTTTTTTTCCTCCATTTTTTAAAATGTTGAATACACAACTTGTGGTTCTTTTAAGGGAGAATAGGGATAGAGATAAGACCTCTAACAGCTAGTCCTGACTTTGCCCAGTGCTTATGAAGCACTGGATTCTCTCTCCAGCATGGTACAGATTGAGCTCAGAGTGCAGTCTCCGTGATCCCAGAACTCAGGAGGCAGAGGCAGGAAGATCAGAGGGTCTGTGAAGTGCTTCTGAGGCCAGCCTGGAATACAGGACATGCTCCTTCAAAGGAGGGGGGGGGGAGGGAGAGAGAGAGAGAGAGAGAGAGAGAGAGAGAGAGAGAGAGAGAGAATATTATATAAAATGACTTACTATCAACCTAATTAACTTAAAATTTCCAAAGTTAACCATTAAAAAACAATAGTCTGGGACTGTCAGTCTCCCAACTTTGGAGAATCTTTTTTGTTTTGTCTTGTTTTTGTTTGGATTTTTGTTGCTTTTTTTTTTTTTGGTAGTGATGGTAGTAGCAGTTTCTCGGTTTATTCTGGTGTTGTTTGTTTGTTTGTTTTTATTTCTTTCTTTTTCTTGTTTTTGTTGTTTGGTGGTCATGGGGGTTTCAAGACACCGTTTCTTTGTGTAGCCCTGCCTATCCTGGGGCTTGATCTGTAGAATCAGCTGACTTCTCAGAGATCCGCCTGCGTCTGCCTTTCAAGTGCTGGAATTAAAAAAGTGCACCACCATTCCTAGCGAATTTGAGCATCTAAACATCCCAGGTCAAATCCTGCTGCCACTAAGAGAGGTGCTAGTGTTTGAGGCATGTCCTCAAGTGACTTTGAAAGCATCACGTGACCTAGGAGTCCAAACTGATGCTTTGGGAGGCTGGTGGCCGGCCCAGCAATCTGTTCACAAATATCAGAGTGTCTTCAATGGCTCTCAGCAGCTGTTAGACTGTAGTCCCCAGGTTAGGGCCTCAAACAAAATCTCGCATGGTTCTATTCAGTCAAGATGACAATGTTTTCTTGCTGAAGATCAAGGCCTTCTCTGCCCCGGTGGCTTTCTATGCTGGTCAATCATTTGTTGACCTGTAGCTGCACCCGTCCAGCCTCTGCCTCCATCTTCACTGGCTCTTCCCTTTGGATTAGAACCTGGTGCTGTCCAGTCTGGCAAGGACTGTCTCCAGATGAACTCACAGTCTCTGGTTGCAGGGTAGATGTGAATGTTGGTAGAGCGTTATTCAACCCAGTTTACTTGGGCTGAATAAACAGGGTCTTTAGGGTCCCAACTGCCCTACTTCGGGTGCAGTCAAGGCCCAGGTCCTCATTTTTGAAGCATGGGAATCAACACATGACCTTGAGGTGTCCCTCTACGTAGAACATAACCTGCAGATCCCCTGCCCTTGAGACTGTGGGCTGCATGAGGGAAGTGTTTATGTGTGTCAGCTCCAGCTGGGCTTGAGGATATAGGCCATGCAGTGACAGTGACACAGGCGTATTTCCTGAGACGTCTACCACCGTGTCCCTCTTGGGTTACTGAGTTCAGGCCCCTGGAGGCCTGTTCCCCATTCATCGTCTTTCCTCTTCCCTTTCCAGCTGTCTCCTGGCCCCAGATGTCCACTCCCCTCTGCTCGGGACCATACCTGGTGCAGCAGAATTTTTGGAGTCAGGGCATCAGAGCTGAGTGGTAGCTACGGACAGCACTCCATACACTTCTAGAGAACACCAGTAGCTCCCAGTGCTGGCGCTTAGCAAAAGAGAAAGACAAAAGAGCAGACATCATAGCCTAGAGAGCTCAAGAAGGCCTTTTCTTCCCTAAAAGGAATCAGTAAGTGGACAGCTACGAGCCACTCTTCCCCCGGGGCCTCCTGTAACATCTGTGCCCCTCGCGTGTATTGTTACTGTCACTGCTCTAGCCTTGTATTTGGGTGCCCTGGGGATGACCCCTGGACCTGGTGCTCACACACTGGATATTCTGTTCTCCAACCCCTCCTAGCCTCTGATTCCTCTCTTCTGAAAACCAGACCAAAGCATCAACTCTCCCTCCAACAGCCAAAAAAAAAAAAAGCAAGTTTCTACAGGCAGCTACCCAAACAACTAGTGCCCAGCAATGCCCATATGCTTGAGTCCGCATTACTGTCTCAGATGCCACTTTCACTGGGAAGAATAAATACTGGGGACACATTCCTGTTCAGAGCTGTCATGGTTACCCTTTGGTGGACTTGGTCGTGAAGAACCAGATGTTCAGATTTAGGACATGATGGGACCTTACCACTGCCATGTGTGTGATCTATGTGACTTGGGCAAGCAATTGACTTCAGATCTTCTGGTTCCCACCCATACAGTGGCTTCTCCCTCCACAGACTGGTCCGGGGCGAAAGAGGAAGTGCTGGTCTTGTCATCTGTCACTGTCATGGCTCCTGCCGGGACCTCCTTCTCCTCATCTGTGAAGTCAAAGGGGGTTGATTCCCCGTGGAGATCACTAAGTGGTGGCTCATGTCACTCACTGTTCACACGAGGAGGGAGACGACAAGCATTGCCATGCGGTGTCTCGGGGGAGTGTGAACTCTGGCTGGAAACTTGAGAGGTGCCCTCTCCCCTCTACTCCTCCAGTGGCAGCCCTTTCTGCTCGGGCATCTCCAGGCCCTGAGACTGGACTTGATCTCCGGAAGGAGCTGAGGAACGTGGGGGAAGAGAGGAAGCAGGCCTCTGAGGGGCCGGCACTCATAAATTCATTGGGGAGTAATTTATGGCAGCCTTGTGTAGCACCTAGTGCCTGCCCGTGCGAGAGGTTAATAAGAAGGTTAAGGGCCACAGGCCGGCTGATTTATGAGTCCGGCTAGTGCTTTCATCCTGGTCCAGGCTCTGGCTCCTGAGGTGTCCTGGGGGAGAGGGAGAAGAGTTGGCCAGGTGGAGGGGGCATGGGGAGAGGACGGGTCACGGGAGACAGCCATAGGAAGTCAGAAACCTATGCAAAGATGGGAAGGCTCTTGAACAATCTACACTCCTGGCCAGCGGCAGTGGGATTTGCCCAATTGAAGGCCCTAGAGGCTTGTCTTATATGTGACCTCCTTCAGTGGATTTCTGGAGGGTTTATTCCACTGGCAAAAACAGAAAGCAAAGATGAACAATCGTATTCTGTGGTAGAAGTTGGTTGTGGTTCATGTGAGCCGAGATTAAGGTGATGTCAGACTGGGCAGCAGCAGTATGGTGTGACGACCTGCAGCAAAGACACGAGGGGAAAGGAGGCATCCTCCCTGGCTGCCCCTCCTGAGTGTCCTATTCCTGACCTGTGATGCCCACACCAAGGATCCCATGCAGCCAGTGAGCTGGTGCCCACAGAGTACCTCTCATTCAGGGCCCAGTCCTCACAGCTCAGGGCTGGGGCCGCGGGAAGCACAGCTGGCAAGTATGAGGAGAGAGTATTGTGGGAGCCTTTTTTACCTCAGTCTTGGTGGCCTTTCTCTGTGTCCAGGGCCTCCACCAAGGGAACCATGTATATGGTTGTTTTCCTCCGAGGGTCTCAGAGCTCCCGGTTCTGGGAATCGTGGCGTTCTGGTGGCTGTGATCCAGCGCCCTGTCAGAGGAAAGTTAGGTGAGGAAGGGTTCGTTTCAGCTTAAATTCCAGGTGACAGTCCATCCCTGTGGGGAAGGCACAGCAGGAGGAGCCTGGGACAGCTGGCCCCATCACAGCCACAGGGGAGAGCAGAGAGAACGAACACACACATGGTACTCAGCTAGCTTTACTCTCACCCAGTGCAGGATTCAAATCCAGGGAACCGTGCTGCCCACGTTCAGGCTGGGTCTCCCCGTGTCAATCACACAGGCCTGCAGCATCTGGACACTTAGGCATCACCCTTCTCAGGTGACCCCAGGTTGTCAAGCTGACAACTGAAAACTATGTTACACACATGGAGGGGACAGTGGACACGCCGGCACCGCCCTTCTGCACACATGACACATGTGGAGGGCAGTGGACACGCCGGCACCGCCCTTCTGCACACATGACACATGTGGAGGGCAGTGGACACGCCGGCACCGCCCTTCTGCACACACACACATTACACATGTGGAGGGCAGTGGACACGCCAGCACCGCCCTTCTGCACACATGACACATGTGGAGGGCAGTGGACACGCCGGCACCGCCCTTCTGCACACATGACACATGTGGAGGGCAGTGGACATGCCGGCACCGCCCTTCTGCACACATGACACATGTGGAGGGCAGTGGACACGCCAGCACCGCCCTTCTGCACACACACACATGACACATGTGGAGGGCAGTGGACACGCCGGCACCGCCCTTCTGCACACATGACACATGTGGAGGGCAGTGGACACGCCGGCACCGCCCTTCTGCACACATGACACATGTGGAGGGCAGTGGACACGCCGGCACCGCCCTTCTGCACACATGACACATGTGGAGGGCAGTGGACACGCCGGCACCGCCCTTCTGCACACATGACACATGTGGAGGGCAGTGGACACGCCGGCACCGCCCTTCTGCACACATGACACATGTGGAGGGCAGTGGACACGCCGGCACCGCCCTTCTGCACACATGACACATGTGGAGGGCAGTGGACACGCCGGCACCGCCCTTCTGCACACATGACACATGTGGAGGGCAGTGGACACGCCGGCACCGCCCTTCTGCACACATGACACATGTGGAGGGCAGTGGACACGCCAGCACCGCCCTTCTGCACACATGACACATGTGGAGGGCAGTGGACACGCCGGCACCGCCCTTCTGCACACATTACACATGTGGAGGGCAGTGGACACGCCGGCACCGCCCTTCTGCACACATTACACATGTGGAGGGCAGTGGACACGCCGGCACCGCCCTTCTGCACACATGACACATGTGGAGGGCAGTGGACACGCCGGCACCGCCCTTCTGCACACATGACACATGTGGAGGGCAGTGGATACGCCGGCACCGCCCTTCTGCACACATTACACATGTGGAGGGCAGTGGACACGCCAGCACCGCCCTTCTGCACACATGACACATGTGGAGGGCAGTGGACACGCCGGCACCGCCCTTCTGCACACATTACACATGTGGAGGGCAGTGGACACGCCGGCACCGCCCTTCTGCACACATGACACATGTGGAGGGCAGTGGACACGCCGGCACCGCCCTTCTGCACACATGACACATGTGGAGGGCAGTGGACACGCCAGCACCGCCCTTCTGCACACATGACACATGTGGAGGGCAGTGGACACGCCGGCACCGCCCTTCTGCACACATTACACATGTGGAGGGCAGTGGACACGCCGGCACCGCCCTTCTGCACACATGACACATGTGGAGGGCAGTGGACACGCCGGCACCGCCCTTCTGCACACATGACACATGTGGAGGGCAGTGGACACGCCAGCACCGCCCTTCTGCACACATTACACATGTGGAGGGCAGTGGACACGCCAGCACCGCCCTTCTGCACACATTTCCAAAGCTTCCCACGCTCTGAGACTATCTGCCTGTTAACTCACTTCTTTCTGCTCTCTGTACCTTTTCAAGCCAAATGTCCCCTAATGCCACTTCATGTACTTTCCCCATGGAACCCATCCACAGCCTGCTCTACCCATAAATCCCAAGTCTTCAAAAGAAGGATTATAGGAGCTTTCCCTGTGTCCACCCTTTGAAGTCTCGGTGCCATCTCAACCCAACTCCTGGGAGAAAAGTCATCGAAGTTCTGGGCTGGGCAATGGGGCCCCACAGGCTCCTGCCAGTCCAACCGTACCTTCCTTTAAAATGACCTTCTACATGAACACCTGTGCAGATATTCAGAGACATGCAGGCTTATACGTTAACCCTTGAAAGTCAAATCCTTGCAGACAACTACAACCTCAGAGGTATTTGTCCAGTATCCATAGTAGCCTGAAATTAGACTCGAGTTCATTGCAGATTCTAGAACATCTTCTAGAACAGCAGGGGACCCTTCTGAGGCTCCATCCTCTACTCCCCAGCCCTGTGGTGGGGAGCAATCATGATTGCTAACTGACATGACGTAGAATCACCATGGAAACAAACCTCAGGCTGTGTCTATGAAGGGGTTTCTAAACTAAGTTCATTGAGGAGCAAAGATCTACACCAAATGCGGCCAATGGCATCCCATGGGCTGTGGTGCCACACTGAATAAAAACGAGAAAGCAAGCTGAGGCCAGCGTTGATTCTCTCTGCTTCCTGACTGTGGGTACCATCCTGCCCCTCACTGCTGCTGCCTTCCCCACATGACCGACTGCATCCTTAACCTGTGAGCAAGCAGACACCTTCCTGAAGAGATTGCATCTGGCGTTTGTCATGGAAATGGGAAAGAAACTAATGCACCCTGCATCCTGCGTTCTGGCCTGACCACTCTTCTGGCATTGCCACATCCTTCCCACAGGCTCTGCAGCCATTCCTGGGGAGATGCATCCCTCCTGAGTATCTCTCTGCCTTCGCCCTCCTTCCATGACGACCCTGGCCCAGGCTGGGTATCTGAGGGAGGTGATGAGATGTTGTGATATTGGGCCTTGGTATGCTACATGCACACATTGTGTTTCCCTGATCGTCCAGCTTGGAGCCAGTCTTACCAACTCCTGGCCTTCAAGACAACCACATCCTCTACCTTCAGGGTCTGGTGAGGACAGATACCCAATGAGGAGATCATGTCCCTGGCTATGGGAGCCCAGACGTTCACTCAGATTCCCTGGAATGCCAGAGCCTGGAAGACAGGATGGGCACAGCCCACCCAGCCAGATCCAGACTTGAATGCCTGCCCTGCCAGCTCATCACTTAGGCAAGCGTTCAGTGTTCTCAGACTAGATCTCTTCAGTATACGATGGCGCACAATGACAATAGCTTATATGCTGCTGAAGAAACGTTAAAAGAGGAGAGTGCAGAGTCGTGAATACAGATATTTAGGGAATGTTTCTCTAAACCCCAGAAGGGTCGTCAATTTTCAACAGGGCCTTCACCCTAAGAAAGGCGAATATCGAAATGTGGCCCTGTGGGGCAACTGGGGGATGGTAGCACATGACGTCAGAACCCCAGTTTTGCCCATTCTGACCGTTTGCCCTTGGTCAAGGTTCCCGGCCTCTGCCCTGCCTTGGTTGCTTTATCTGTGAATATCATCTACAGTTCAGCCAAAAGCCGAGCATTGACTGCTGAACACCTGCCCTGTGCCAGCCCCTCCAGAGACCCTGAGATGGAGCCCAAATGCTTGCAGGACTACCTGTATCATCCTAGGGCCTAGGGTGGGTGACAGGCAGCAGGCAGATGAGCTAGGCTCCCGAGGCTAGCAGGTGATAACAGTTCAGAGGTGAAAGTGGCGTCAGCAAGTCCCTGGGGAGGGACTTCCTTGGATTGGGTGACTCAGAACAGGAACTCTCTGGAGCAGGCTCAGAGCTGGTTGTGGATATTCATTAAATGGGACTTGCTGTAACTGTGAGGACGTAAGGCTGACACAGAACAGGATTGGGGAAAGTGTGGGAGTTTCTTTGAACCAGCAGACCTTGAAGCCTTAGGAAAAGAGATCTGGATGCCTGAGGACTGGCACAACTCGGGCAAAGTCCTGCCTTGCTGGGCAGCCATGCTGTTTCTGGAAGCTCCCGGGCCCTCTCCTCCCCCAGCCCCATGAGGCTTTCATTTCCTTCGGGTGGAGGCTGAGCGCCAGCGCCCTGCTGCCGGCCTGGACCGCACATCAGAGCTCAGACCATTTGCTGAGGGTTTCACGGGGTGTAAAGTGCTCGGCACCCATTAAAGCTAGACGGGCTGTGGGGTGGAGGCTGAGATCCTCCCTAAAAGGCTCAGAAACACTTCAGAAAGAGCCAAAGCCAGCCCTGATCTGGACTTTGCCCTGGAACTATTTATCTCAGCTTTAAAATGCCACAGGCTGGGCTGAAAGCTTGTAAACGGGGAAATGCAGAGCATCTCCCAAAAGGAAGACAGGAGGGTCTCCCTGGGAGCTCCGGGATGAGTAATGCATTTCTCAGAAGCCCATTCATCTAGAGCCACTATTGGGCACTGCTTGTATGCAGATCCTGTGAGAGGCAGCTGAGCACCATGTACAGAAGCTGCTTGTCAGGTACTGGGGAAGTGGGGTGTGGAAGAAACATTCGCAAGTCCTCCCCAGGAATCAGATCTCACGACAAGGCACCAAAGTGAGCATAAACCCTCATCTCGGACCATAATCACAGACAAGAGATGCCGCACTCTGCTAAGTGGCACAGCACAGCCATATCTGTCCCAGATCCCTTCCCACTCTCTGCCCTGTGCCCCACGACCACTGCTTCAAATGCCACTCTCTGGCAGCGGCCCTCTGCAGTTAGCAAGAGAATATTCCAGGCCTGTGAAATGGAAGGCAGGAGGCCTCTGGGGAGATCCCTACTGAAGGTTGGGAAAACCAAGCCTCCCCCGTCAATCATGCATTAGGGCCCTTATTCCCACCTTCCGGAAAGCATCTCCTACTGTTTGAAATCCAGGAGCAGCAGTCCTTGTTCCCTTTCTACCTGAAAGCAAAGGAATGGACCAGAGTACCCAAATGGTCCCCTTCTTGCTGGTGCCCTCCATGTCAGAGGAGATAATGGCACCTATATGTTAGGAGGGAACTGTGAACTACGTTTTTCATGTGTATGTGTGTATATGGTGTGTGTCTCCATATGTGTGTTCTCATGTGTGCATGGATGCCACATGCACACATACGTGTGCATACATGTGCATGTGGAGGCCTGAACTTGATTCTGAAATCCTCCTCTTTCCTTCTTTCACATTTTTTTGAAGCAGACTCTCTCAGTCAGACCCAGAGCTTGCAGAGATGGCTAGTCTTGATAGCCAGCTTACTCTAAGGTGTGTCCACCTTCTAAGGTGGAATCACAGAATCATAGGCATGCTGTCTAGCAAATACATAGGTTCTGGGCATCAGAATGCTAGTCCTTCAGGGGTTTTTGTGTTTGTTTGTTTGTTTTGTTTTGTTTTTCTGCTATCTTGGAAAGCACTTTAACCACTGAACCATCCCCCAGCCCTGGAACCCCTTAGAAAGGGGAAAATGATTAATCACTTCCAAAACAGTAGCCATCGGAACCACAGCCCAAAGATGGTGAGATGGAGCTTTCCAGTGGTTCCATTTCATTCATTCATCCTTCGCTTTGCTCATTCATTCACTCAGCTCTGTTTGCTGGAGTGCACAGAAGCAATCAGCAGTGTAACGGGCAATAAGGTTAGAGGAGGACTCCCGTCTAGGAGAGAAGGCCCATGGAAAATTTCAGAAGATGAGACCAGAGCTATGCTTCAGAAACTTAAGGAGAGAATTGAGGGGACATTTCAAACAGAATATATGACGTGGGCAAAGGGACATCCCTGAAGCCCTCTGAGAAGCCATACTGGGCAAGGCCCAGCCAGCACCTCACAACAGCCGCTTCCTAGAGCTAGGGCCACAGCCACATCCTGATAATGTGTCACGATTTCCCCCCTCCCTTTCCAAGTGTTGGCTCCCCAGTTTGTGGGGACTTTATTAAAAACACACAGGGAAAGGCTAGCAGAGGAGGCGAGGCACTTTGGCCCCCTCTCTCCCCACTCCTCCCCACCCTGAGCCCCTATTCCGGCTGGAACATAACCATCAAAATAAACATTAAATGCAGAATGCCAAAGCTGAGTTATTACTTGTGAGGGTTCTGGTGGGGGGAAATTTATAGCGACATTACAGTGTTTTGTTAAAAAATCTCCTAATGCACCCAAATGCGAAGGTGTGTGTGTTTTTTATTAAAATGTTACACTCTATAAATCCGATCCGCAGGAAGGACACAGGTGGAGGCCTGGGGACTCAGCTGAGGAAGCTGTCACTTCTGTCTTTGGAGCCATCCTGTCCCTTGGCTCTGGAAGCTGCCTCTCTCCAGCCACAGACTCTCTCCTCCTCCACTTTGGCTCTCCTTCCCTGAAGGGAAAAAATATTTCTCCTTTTCCCTCACCATCCCAGAAGAGAAGCCACAAAGGGCGTGACAATCTTTGTGTCACTTCCCCATACCCTCAGGCTCTGTGGAAACGTTGCAATTTTCTTAAAAGGCCTCTCTCCGAGTGGTGGAGCCCCCATGGTGCCCTTATGAAGTTTTTCTGCCGTGGGGTGAAATTTCCTGTGGGTCTGGTCTCACAGTTTTAGATTCTGGCTGATGCTGCGTTTTTCAAGGGCTCCTTTGTGGAAAAGGCGACCCGTTTGTCTCTATCCTTCTGTTCTGGAATGCTGGTCCTCAAAATAGTATATGATATCACAAGGGCAGAATGGTGGCTTCATTCCTTTTCCCCCTTTGACCATGGTATCTGTGTTCTTCCCCAACCCATGTTATCCCTCCAGTATTAACCAGGAAGTCAGTTCCCATGCACTCCAGGCAAGTCCTCTACCATTGAGTCATGTCCCAAAGCTCGAGGCCTTTTTAAAAGGAAAGAACTGTTAAGGGTTGGATTGACGTGCAAGGGTGTTGGCTTTTTTTCCCTACCTTTCCAAGGGCCATCCAAAGATTCTGTAGTGGCATTAAAACTTTGATTTTTAAGGACTTGGTGGTAGATAATTTACCCAGAATGCTCAAAGTCTTGGGTTTAATCCCCAGGGAAAAAAGGGGGAAGGAGCAAGGTAGGAAGAAAGAGAAAAGAGAGGGGGAGGGAGGAAGGAAAGGAGGCGGGCAGGTGCTGGCAAGAGATTGCCAGACTGGACAGAAATGTGGATGGCCCTGATCACTCCCTAAGTGATGTGTTATGTGCCTGCCAGGGGCTGAATGGATGGGAGAAAGACCCCCACAAAAAGATAAGTCTAGCCTTAACCCCCCAGTACCTGCGGCTGTATTCTTACTTGGAAAAGGGTGTTGGCAGCTGAATTAAATGAAGAGTCTCGCGATGAAGTTGTCTAGATGAGGTCTACTTCTGCGAGCCAAAGGCAGAGAGGAGAGGAAGGAAGTCACAAGGGCCTGGAGTCAAGAGAGACTGGAAAGGGTAAGGTTCTCTTCTAGAGTCTCGGAAGGGGTGTCCTCTCTGGACTTCTTGTGGACAGAGATCTAAGAGAACAAATAAACGCTGGTCCCTGCAAAGCCTGTGGGTGTGGGTGTTTGCTAGCACAGTACCACTATGCCTCTACGGAGGGAGAGCATTGGTTTTCATGAGGTCTCTAGCAAGTCTATGAGGCATGGATGGAAACTATCTGTGTGAAAACAGATGGATTTGTAGGGTCACCCCTCCTGAAGAAGAGCAATTCCCCTTATAACCCCAGAAAGGTCACCAAAGGCCCCAGATCTCTGCTTTTATCTTGCCCCCACCCTGTCCTGCCCTCTCATGTTCTGTGGGTTCTGGATAAGCTTCCCTTTTCCTCCTAGGCTCTGACTCTGGCTCACAATACCTCTGGGATCAATTTTGGGGATCATTTGGGCAGTAGAGCTTACAGGCATTGAAAAGCCCATTGGAAGGGTATGAAGCCTAGTGTCTACAATGTCTGACTACACAGTCACCTAGCTCTGAGAACAAGCAACCCTTTAAAAGGAGAGGAGGTCCTGAGTTTCCATTCTTCCCAGGTGCAGAGCCATCCACAGAATGGAAGTCTCTCTCTGCTTTGTCTAAACTTAATTCGTTTTAGTTGAGCTTTTAAAGGCATAGTTGAGAAAAGTGCCCTACCCTGGAGCTGTGGCACTAGTGGGTAACCCTCCACAGAAGAGAGTGTGTGACCTGCACATGTAGCTTCTCCTTCTCCTTCTTCTTCTCTTCTTTCTCCTCCTCCTCCTCCTCCTCTTCTTCTTCTTGGAAAGAGGGAATTATTTCTGACTATTAGGAAAGCTTTTTGGATTGGGGATCTTTAGCCTGAGAGGAAGTGAGGACCCAGACAGTCCTCGAAGCCCCAGATAAGGTTAGGTCTTTCTGAAGGGCTGTAATGGTTGTCTGTCCAGGTGATTCCAGGCAGATAGATGCCCTACCTACCTCAGCTCCCAACCTCTGTGAGACACCTGTGAAGCTCAGAAAAGGCAGAAAAAGTGCCTCCTCCTGGGGACCCTGCAGCATGGCTCCTCCCCACCTTCTGTCCTCAGCCTGAGGCTGTAGGTTTAACATTTTATTTCATCATCTACCTTTTTGGTTTTGCAAATGTGTTCTCTGTGGTTCCAAGCACGTAGGAGCCCCGGCAGTAGTTTTCTCTAAGGCCTGGGTGAAAAGGTGTGACCTCTGTGATTTCCACT
Source organism: Microtus pennsylvanicus (assembly GCF_037038515.1). NCBI lineage: Eukaryota > Metazoa > Chordata > Mammalia > Rodentia > Cricetidae > Microtus > Microtus pennsylvanicus. The sequence goes on from NC_134580.1 coordinate 70,946,752, forward strand.
TAGATCTTCTGTCAGGACTTTTTGATCCTGTATTGGACAAAGGGTTGGAAAAGTAACCCCAGTCAGTTACAACACCAGCATCAGTTCAGCTCCGGTTACCAGGATGGTTCTGAGGGGACACCTGTGTACCCACGGATCCAGCAGAAGGAGAAAGCTCACGTGGGGTAGGAGAAGGGTAATCAGACCATTGGAGTCCTCAGATACTGCGCCAATCGGGACGAGATGGGAGAAACTGTGGGCAGCTAAAGAGAGCAAAAGGCAGTGTAGCTGTCATATCCCTGACACTTACTAAGCATCTACTACAAGCCAAGCCCTCGGCTGGAGGCTGCGCAATTGCTGCTATCCTGTCTCCAGTGCCTAAGGATACCCAAGAATTTCTCCCGGCATTCTCCAAGGCCCTGCCCTCTCTACCACAACCCCAGTCCTTTTCTGTCACAAGCCTAGGGGTTATTTAGATCAGAATGTGCACCCGGCTGCCTCCTAGGACAGGTGCTGGGTGGGGAACTCTTATCTTCCAGAGCAGGCAACTGAAGGAGGGATGGGAAGGGGGATGGAAGCAGGGAGAGCTGAGGTCACACATACCCCTGCCTTACCTCCCAGACTATGAGGCCCCTGATAGAAAATAAGGTACCAAGCCTGGTGTCTGGCTTGCAGGGTGACTTTAAGCAAGGAACAGTCTCTGAGTTCTTCACTCCACTCCTCTAGGCAGTGGTACTTGGGGATAATCAAGGGACTGCCTCAAATACAAGCCTGAGGAGCTTGAGGAGCTGGTGGACTTTAGAGACCCTCCTCCTCCCAAGACACATATCTTACCCCCACCCTGCACCAACTGGCAGGAAGGGCCAGATCCCGGGAATTTGAATTCCTCAGCCCTTACCCTCTTCTTTGCTTTGAAATTCTTACCCAGGATGGAGCTGTGGGTGGAAGAGGAGGAGGAATAGGGTCCATTATTTCCCAATCATTTAAGGAACAGGAGGCTCAGCTCATCACTTTAGGGTTCTAATCTCTCGAATAGCCAATGCCCTGGGGTATGAAAGAAGCAGTTACTGCTGCTGGTGGAGTTATCAAGTAAGATGGATTCAGTTACACTTAACCCTTCCAGTGTTCTGAGATGGGTGCCAGTTTCATCTCCACTGCCCAGGAGGGTAAACCGAAGCCTGCAGAGGTGGTCACTTAGCTGACTTTATATATCATAGCCCATCAACAATAGACATGGGATGTAACTAACCCTGGGTGGGAGGGAGGCTGAGATTGTAACCCTGGTATGAATGGAAAAGCTGTATTTTGCCTTTCCCAGGGACTTCCCACTGTCACAAACATACCCTTCAGCCTCTCCTCGGATGCAACTTTGCCTTCTAGACAAGAGAACTGCTAAAACCTACTCCTTGACAAAATGAAGTGCCCTTGACCTCGGGGAAAGAATACTCCTGCCAGGCTCGTTCTAGCAGTCAGCTGGGCAGGCCCTTGCTGCGTGGGCAGTCTCCTCTCTGTGGAGAAGACGGAAATATGACATTTTCTCTGAGGAGACAGAGGACTGTGGAGTTTAGAAAGAACTCTGCTTTGTCCCTGGGGGCCATCTCTGCCCTGAAATGGGGACCTCAACCTTCAGGGAGCAAAGAATTTCTTGGAAACTCCAGCAAGCTCTGAAGAGAGAGACATGAGCTTCTGAGGATGCGGGTCTCTCAGATCTCTCTGAGAATATCCCCCCTCCCTTCTTCTGTGGCTTCCACCTCTTCGGGTGAAAACTGGATTCCCATCTGCCTTCCTAAAGCCAAGTTGTACAGCAAAGACAGATCCACCCATTATCCAAAACACCCCAGGAAATCATCTGAAAGCTCATTTCTGTCCCTAGGTGCCTGGGAGGTGTGTGCCCTGCATTTTCCATGGGGAGAAGAAACCAATGGGGGCTGCAGTCTGAACACCTCCAGGCCAGAGGTTGGCTAACACGTATTGGGAAACGACTTGTGGACTTAAATGAATCACGTTCTCCGAGGGAGGCTCTAACTGCCATTGTGTTCATAGTGTGGACACGCTTCCACTGCATAAACTTATTTCTACTTCCAACAGCTTTCCTCTGAGACCAACAAGATTTAAGATAGTGATCCTGTGGTAGAGTGGAGACCCATTGTTTTCACAAGCTTTGGGCGTTCCTTGATCTAGTTCAGTCCATGACTCTTTCTTAGCCTAGCTCTGTCAGGAGGACAAGAGGTGGGGTTACGTTGTGCACCTGGGCTGCGTCTTCAGAGGGAATCCCCACAGCTTGGGGAAGCCCTTGATACCCAGAGCACCCAGAACAGAAAGTTAAGTGTGGAGAAAACTATGAGCAGGCCAAGTGTGCATCATGGGGCCATCTGAGCAAGCTCATTTTTGAACCTCCCTTGGTGTAGCTATGTACTTCCACAATGCGGGGAAAAGCTTGTGAACTTCTGGCATCCGCAGCTTGCGCTGTGAAAATCTACCCTTAGTTCTCCTGGGTGACCTGCAATGTTATGCACAGTAGAAGGCAAGCGGGAAGCGGGAAGCGGGGTGCCAAGAACTTTTTCCGGAGTTTTGTGTGCTGTGTAGCAGATCTGAAAAGGCTAAGCATCTCATCCCCAGTGCGGGTTCCAGGATTCTGGGCGGCAATGCGGTGTTCCCAGGACTTTGCTAAGCTAGGCGGGCGCCGACCTGTCCCGAGCCTCCTCTCCCAGGTCAGCGCCTAGGCGACCTTGCCGCTCTGCTTCTCCCGCGTGTGGCGCAGAAAACTGGTTTTGCTGTCCGGTCCCCTTCCCAGAATCGCTGAGCTGGGGCCGGTCTTGGGACGGCAGCGGGAGCCAGAGCTAGAGAGTTGCGGTGGCCTCCAGAGTTGCAGCAACGCTATGATGGAGTCTGCGATGCACCCTAGATCCTTGTTCACCACCGGGTCAGTGCACGGGGTCAGTGCCAGGCTAACAGGCAGTCACGGAGTGGGGGTTGGGGAGGCACTCCTGGCTGTCGCTGCACCTCATGGGCTCTGGATGGAGCATTTCCTAGAGTCCTGTGGGTGTGGGAAAGCCGGGGCGTTTCTGCCTGGTCTACCTTCACTATGTCTCCAGAAAGCTCTAAGAAAGCTCGATGAGCAGTTGAGAACAGGAGTTCAGCGCCAGTGCTAGAATCCCAAGTTCAAATCCAAAATCATCGCTCATCTGCTCTGCGAGGACTGCAAAGATGTTGATGGAGAGGATCCCGTGACCGGCATTGGCTGGTATTGCTAGGTGATTATCTGAGGTTTGGGTACCAAAAACCGGTATTCAAGATTTGTAATGCGATTGACGTCAAGGCTGTGCATCTTAATACCTACTGCCACCTGAACGTCCAAAATGTTCTTCCGTTGCCCAAAATTCTGAAAAACTTCCTAGATTCCCCACAGCTCATAGAGCGCCGATTTTCATCACATTGGGAAGCTCCCTTTGGCCTAGATAAAAGCTGGGACTTGTGGCAGGCAGGTTAACTGCACCTGGCTTCTGCCACATCCCTCTCCCGGTTCCACTATCTGATCCGGCAAGCAGGAGTACAGTGGGAAATTGAGGAAGTGGTAGCAGCCCTGCCCAATATGAGAAAGTATCTGCCCTTCCCTTTGAAAGATGGGAGAGATGGGTTGCTTGCTTTTCCTGGATCAGGGACCCTCTAACCAACTCAGTTCTTCCCACACACACTCCCCAGTTCTTCCTCAAGAGCTCCAACTCTGAGCAACCACTGAGTTCATCCTCCAGCCCCTCTCCGCATCTGTTCCTTTGTTCATTCAATGGCATCCCTGTGTGCCCTGTACCACACTCAGCACAGAGGAGACAGTAGCCTCGGACCCCCATTCTAGTGGAAGATCAGGGAACAAACAAACAGTCCATGCACGTGGGAAAACACATCAGGAGCTTTCCAGGAGGTAGGCTATTGTCTGCCCACTCTTGTGCAGAGTGCTTTGGGCTTCCTGGGTGACTACTTGGGAGAGGTGGCAGCTAGGGAGTGTTCTGGGGAGTTATCCAGGAGTAGAGTCCAGAGCCAGGGATGCCTTGGTAATCAGAGGGTTACAAGTGTGCCATGAGGTAATGGGCCCGGGCTTTCCACTAGGACAGAAAAGATGTCTAGATATGCAGATAGATGAAAAATTAACAGAGAGGAAAAAACAGCTTCGCTTGAGAGCACTGATGAGGTGTGTGAGAAGGGACCCAAACGAGGGGGATCCCTGGTGGCTTGCCTAAAGGTTCCTGGTGGTGCCCTCAAAGGACCTTGTTCTTGTGCAGGCTAACTCACAGCCACTCCCTCTCTGGCTCGGAAGCTCAGCCTCCTTGAACATCCATGAACTGTGATTCAGATAGTTGAAAGCCCTTAGTGTGAGCCTCCTGTCCAATGCCACAGTCAGGGTGCTAGGGTTCAGACTTCCCACCGAAAGGTTGAATTAGGCAGTGGTTAAACAGAAGGTCTGTGGGGGTGAGAGTCAGCGTGGTGGGATGCATGCTGCTATCCTAGGGCCTGAAGGAGGCAGGAACCTCGCGCAACTCTCCCCTCCTAAGCCAGGAAGAGGAGAGGAGGAGGGGGAAGATGGCAGTCAGCATCTGGATGCCTGAGGGCAGCTTCTAGGCTCCAGGGACTACAGTCACTCCTACTGCTTGAAATTCCTGGACAAAAGATGAGTCCTTACACCTCTGCGATCTCCATGAGGCTCTCAGTCATTTGTCCAACACACAGTTTATGAGTATTTGTGCTGTGCCAAGGCCTGTGGTGCTTGAGTCAGGCCTGATCCCTGTTTTAAGAGAACTTACTGTTCTGGAGCTGGAGCAGAGGGGAATGCAGCCCAGAAGAAGCAGTCCCGTGCTATTAATTTTTGACACTTGATTTTGGAAGAGGGCATGAGCAAGCAACTGGTTGTCCTGGACCCTGAAATCGCGGGTTCCTGAGACACTGCTGTACTGGAAGGCTGAAAGGAATGGAGCAGAGAAACTCCTTCAGCCCCAATCTAATACTCCGTTCTGTAAATATGTGTGGGGCACCAGAACCAGGAGGCTGCTCTCCAGGAAGCACCAACTATTTGAGCCATGAACACAAATAGTGGTCAAGCATCCCTAAGGTTTGGAATGCTAAGGAGGTGGGTGGGTGTATAAAACTTTCCTGGCAGGGCATGGGGTTCAGGGATGATGAACTCCAAATCGTGAGCCAGACAAAAGCACAGGAGTGACAGAAGATGAACCTCCTGTCCTGAGATGCCCAGGTGGAAAGACTCCATAGCTCTAGGAGGGAAGGAAACTTTGACCAAACAGGGGCTTTCAGGGCAGTGGCAAGTTTATCCACCCTTTTGCTGTTTGAGACTGAACAATGATTTGGATCTGAGGGACCCAGTCAACCCACAGCAAAACAGGTATACTAAACAAGCGTGTGAGGCCAAACTGATGACATTCATTAAGAGACTCTTTGGTGGTTAAGGTCTGTTGGCCAGAGAGAGAGAAACAGACAGACAGACAGACAGACAGACAGACAGACACGGGTTTCTGACTAGCCGTGGGGGGATGGGTGCTATAGTGGTCCAGTGCCCCTGGCTCTGAGAAATATCTTTATTAACGAGCACTTCAAGGTAAGCCAGCAATGAGAACCAGATGTGGGATTGTGCAGTCTGCATCAAGTAAGGACCAGAGATAACAAGGGGTAGAGTGGAGTGAGAGCAAGCATAGGTGAGGTTGGAGGTAGACGCAATTCTCCAAAACTTTTTCTCTGCCTGCAAAGAGGAGGCATCCCATCCTTGGTTCAGAGCAGTCAGGCTCTCCCCGCTCCAGCCCGCTCCAGACTCCCCTTGAGGCAAGTCTTCCAGGGCCAGATTTTCCCTGCAGTTTAAGGAGGGATGCTCTAGAATGCTGCCTGAACTTTCTGCATCTGGAAGGGGGTTAACTTTTGAGGTCTCCATTGGTGACATTTGCTTCAACTTCCCACGTCTATGGAGAGACTAGTTTTTGCCTGGGATCCAAGGAGGACATATCAGCTTCTCAGTGTTCTTTCTCACTGTGTGATTTGGGCCATGTGTCTGCACCTCTCTGAGCCTCAAGTTTGCCCACTGGAAAATGAGAGCATCCAATCTCTCTCTGCTGATTGTGAGGCACAACTAATACTTAGTCCAGCCCAGGAGCTGGGCAGGCTGTGAAAGTTCCTTCCCCTTGCTGTGTGCAGATCCAAGTGCTCACATAAATCCATGCCATGGCGTGGTTACGCACGCCTGTCATCCCATCCCAGCTCTCTGGGGGCAGAAACGGGATCCTGAGTTCCAGGCCAGCCTGAGCTAACCAGTGAGACCTAGTTTCAAAATCAACAAAATTTGAGCCTTTTGTTTTGCAATGAAAGTGAGAGGGTGGGCACAGTGAAGAGAGACACTGACTTCACTCCCCCCCCACCCCCACAGAAGACAGACACAGCTACTCTGCAAGGCTGAGCAGGAAGGATGCCTCTTAAAGGTCCACTCTTGGCCTGGCTTTGTAGGACTGCCTCCACGGGTGTGCAAGAGGCTGGAGGGCTGGGAGCCTCTAGCCAGGCCAGTCTAGGATCCCTCAAGTGAATGAGCAAGCACAGACCACACAGCACCCGAGCCCAGAGCTGAAGGGAGCCCTTACAGGGCAGGGAAATAGTTAAGATGTAAAAAGTAGAATCCCCTGACCACTATGAGAACCGTTGTGTGTGAATTACTGGGAACAATCTGGAATGGGGAGGCAGATTAAAAACCCAGGCTAAGGTCCGGGCAGGCAGGCCCCTGGCTGCACTGCCAAGTTCACCAAGAAGCATTCAAGAGATTTGCCAGGCCAGCGCCCCATCTGACTCAGAAAGTCAAAATCTCTTACAGTTCTTTTAACCTGTCAATAAAATTTTGATTCTCCTTACTCTAGGCTCTAGCGCGGTTGAGACCGTGCGTCAATTCTCAGTCTAGCTTCAGGAGCTCTGGGGGTCGCTATATCTCCCCACCCTAGCCTAAAATTCAAAGGCCCCGAGGCTTCTCCAGGTCGAATAGCCTCTAGCTAGTGAGTGGCATCTCTAGTGAGTGGAAAGGAGGGGCTGCGGAAGGAGGAAGGAGCTCTGGTAGAGAAGGAGAGGAAGGAGGGGAGCAGGAAGGAGCGAGTCAAGTGAAAAAAAAAAATCACTTTTTTTTTCTGCTTCAAAACCTTAAGAGGGTTTGGGAGATCTGGAGAACTTTCCGAAGCATCCGAATCTTTTTACAGCTCTTGGTTCTTTCTCTGGGCCAGCTGCGCGGAGCGAGGTGGGGGTGGAGAAAGAGAGAGGAGGGCAGAGAAAGAGAGGAGAGGAGAGCGACAGGAAACAGAGAGAGGGAGAGAGAGAGAGAGAGAGAGAGAGAGAGAGAGAGAGAGAGAGAGAGAGAGAGAGAGAGAGAGAGAGAGAGACAGAGAGAGAGAGAGAGAGAGAGAGACAGAGAGAGAGAGAGACAGAGAGAGAGAGAGAGAGAGAAGAGAGGGGAGAGAGAAGCAGCCAGCAGGCCGGGCACGGAGCACTGCCACAGCCTCCTCGCCTCCCCACCTCCCAGCCAAGGCGCGCGGTGGCGTCCTCGTGCCCTCGCCGGCGCCCCCGCCCGTCGCCAGCGCAGGCCAGGCATGAACGCTGAGACTTGCGTTTCTTACTGCGAGTCGCCGGCCGCTGCCATGGACTCCTACTACAGCCCGGTTTCGCAGAGCCGGGAAGGTTCGTCGCCTTTTAGGGGATTCCCAGGAGGCGACAAGTTCGGTACAACTTTTTTGTCGGCTGCTGCTAAAGGACAGGGGTTTGGGGACGCCAAAAGCCGGGCCCGCTACGGCGCGGGGCAGCAGGACCTGGCGGCACCGCTGGAGAGCAGCGCCGGGGCGCGGGGCTCCTTTAACAAGTTCCAGCCGCAGCCACCCACCCCGCAGCCGCCGCCTGCTCCGCCCGCGCCCCCAGCGCATCTCTACTTGCAGCGGGGCGCCTGTAAAACACCCCCGGACGGCAGCCTCAAGCTTCAGGAAGGCAGTGGTGGTCACAACGCGGCCTTGCAGGTCCCCTGCTACGGTGAGTGCACGTGCGGGGGAATCGGGCGCGGGGACCCTGAGGTCCGAGATTTCGCTATCCCCCCCCCGCAAACCCGATGGGCTGTTGGGAGGCTGGAGGTGGAGGCTGGAGAAACTCCGGGATCGAGCCCAGATGGAACAGGCGCTTCGCGAGCGTCACTGCATCACGCTGCGTCTCCAGCCCCGGCCCGGGCTCGAGCGCTGTAGTTGTTCCCCTCGCTCTGGAGTCGCTTCCTGGGTTTCTCCTCTGTTCGTCCCAATGTCCCGCTTTACTCTGTCCCGCGGGGCTAAATTTGAAGTGGATGCTTCGTCCGGGTTCTCGGCGGGAAGCTGCTAGAAGTTTCTTTCGCTGCGAATCGGCGCGCCGCTCCGCTCCGAAGTCGCTAGGCGCTGGCTTCGCGGCTCCGCGCACTGCGCGGGAGGTAAGAAGCCGCAGGTGCCCAGCGCGCGGGGAAGTCCTGAGCGCAGTCCCCCAAGCCTTCGCTAGAAGCCGCGGCGGCACTGTGTCGCCTGCGACGTTCTTGCAGACCTGGATCCGAATTACTCAGAAAACCTGAGTCCTGGTCCAGAAAGCGGATCGCCTAGGAGCCTGCCGGTCTGAGATGTCTGGAAGTAGCCGGCATGTGGGGAGGGGCACGGTTTAGGACCCATTGGGTGGGAAAACAGTAGTTCTAAAATACAACCAGCACAGGACCGCGGAAAGAAGGAAGAACCCGGGTCCCGATTTGAAACCACAAGGCACCTGATTGAGAAGGCCTGAATGACCTCCAAGCCCCCTTGAACGTGGCTGCAGGGTTACGGCCTGGGTCCTCGGTGCTCCACCACCATTGGTCAAGTGAGTTAGGAAAGAAAGTTACCCAAACCCCTAAACTTTCTCCTTTTTTTATAGCATCGGAGTTAGGAAACTCCAAAGGCAAAGAAGAGAGAAAGAACCTTCTCACAGGCCTTTGTCTTTAGGTTAGGCCCTAGTGAGATGGGCGGGCTGATTCTTACAGAGCAATGACTCTGGCTGCCAGGTAGGATATAGACCACTAAGCCTGGGGACAGAGGTGGGACATGTGGAGGTCTTGATGAACAGAATAATCTCAGGAACATAGCACAAATTTTAGTATGTGTGCGCACACACACTTCCTCACTTTGAGCTCAATCACAGACAGGACTGGAACAAACTTCTGGGGTGCTGTGGACATTTACCTAAACTTGAATTCTACACACACACACACACACACACACACACACACACACTTCTTTATGTGCCAGGATGGCACACACCAAATGCCACTCATGTGGCTTCAAAAAAGCTACAAACCCTCAAACTGACAGAACAGGACTCAAAGCAGATCTAGCCAGAGCTGGTGGCCTTTCCCCAGGGCTGCCACCTCCCCTCTCCTCTTCTGGCTGGAATGACACAGGTGCTCCTTCCATGCCCAGCTCCAGAAGCCAGCCCCTGTCACCGGTGACTACCAGGTGAGAGCAGATGGCAGACTCACTTGCAAAAATCTACTGTTCAGAGCCAGGGGGCTCAGCTAATCTCTCCCCAAGTGCACTGCATTTTCATAGTTTAAATACATCGATTGGCTAGTCTCTGAGGAAGCTGAGGTACTAGTCAAGAAGAGTCAAACTGCTCTCTGTCTGCTGGTGAGAAAGATGCCCTCAGGTCCCTACGGTAAAGAAAGAGGTTAGGCCTCTGCCTGTCCTCTGGGGATCTTCAGGACTGACTGGCCACTATATCACCAGCATTAGCTATTGTAGCCAAGGAAAGGAGCAGCCATTTGACCTGGAACTGCCCCTAACACACAGAGTGACCCCAGAGTGAGTAACTCCACTCAATTCCCATTTCCTCCTTGATACCAGGGCAGTAAAGGAGAGATCGTAAAAGCTGGACACCCCCCCCACACACACAGCCTTCCTCCTATACACTTCCATCTTCTTAATTTCCATGCTGCTGGGTCCCCCAAGTCTGAGGACAAGGCGTGCTCCTGCCCTTGCTGGGACAAAGTCATAAAGGGCAGGCTGGGAGCAAGGACAGCAGGAACCTGCCAAGATACCACTGCATCGCTGCCTGAAATGGAGGCGATCCCTCCAGGAAACAACCAAAGAAGGCCAAATCACTGTCCTGTCCCCTCTCTTTCCCAGGAGATTTCAGATCTACATAGGATGAGGCACACTGAGTCCAAGATGTAGACACTAGGCACTGGGAAGCAGAAACAAGGGCCAAGCCGGTCAGGAAGTATCGGGGAGAAGGTCTGTGGAGTTGGTGCTCTAATCTACCAGAGAGCTGAGAAACCAGGAAACCAATTCTCTAACACCTTTCTGAGGTTTAAGCCAGGAGGTTGGGGCTCCAGAAGAAAAAAAAATAAAAAAAACTGAGATGTTATCAGGAACTTGGGTATAGGAATAGGCCTTGCCTTGGTGACTGGATCCTCAAGCCCAGACGGATCAGTCTTTGCAACTTCTGCGGGTTTATAGGAGTCCAGACCTCAAAGCAGTTCCCAGTGGAGGGGAGCCTTCGCGACTTCAGCCTCGATGTTACCTTGAGGTCCCTCGGGAGGAAAGTGCAGGCCTGGAGGCTATGCTTACACAGAGCTGAGAGAGTGCAGGCCATAGTCTTCTGAGACTCTAGAACTGGAGGTAAAGGAAGATTAAGATTCCCTTGTGGCTTAGGCGTCCTTACTGGGTTCCGACCTCAGTTTCCTCATCTCTACTAAAAAGGGCAAAGCTCAGTGTCACTCTGTCGTCTCCTGGGTCATTCGCGTTTTTATGAAAGGGTCCCTCGAAGGAGCCCTCGCCCACTGCGATCTAGACCCCACCAGGCTCACTGCGGTCTTTTGGTCTAGGCGGCTGGGCGAGAGCTGGTCGCCAGGGTGGAGACCCGCCGCTGCTGTGCAGGGCTAGGAAAAACCAGGACTGGCGTTCAGCTCTGCAATCCTCCCGCGGCCTCGCGCAACCTTGCCGGTACCTCTGAGGGTGCGGCTCCACTGGGAACAGCCCTGCCACCTCCTCTTTCGCTTTCGATTCGGTGCACGCAGGTTTTCGTTGAGAGCAATTTGGGACCTCCACAGCCCATCTGGAATGCAGCGCCCTCGGCGCCCAAATCTCAGTGCGCTCCGGCCTGGCTCGAGCCCGAGTGGCGCCACCGAGGGCCGTGTTCTGATTTTTTGAATTAGACGAAATGTTAAACTCTGGAGGTATTTCTCTGCCTCCCCCTCCTTAGTATAGACACAATCCACACAAGGTGACTCGTACTTAATTTAATCAAGGAATCAATCGGGATCTTTTGTAAATCCTCCTCCCCAGAAAGTGGAGAGTGGGGGCGGAAGGAGCTGGCCGAGCAACTTTAAGTAGTCCCCAGGCCAGTCAGAGAGGATTAAATCCCTCAGTGAAGGCAAAGATCCCCTGCCAGTTTTAGAGGAAAGGTTGGGAAAAAATAGCTTTTAACCTTTTTACTTTGTTCATTTCCATAGCCCCCACCCAGTCTGCTCCAACAAGCCAGCCCCAAAGACACGTTCTTAAACAGAGTCAGAAAGCTTGTATTAAAAGCTTTGTATTATTTTGAAATCAATCAACTTGGCATACATTTTTCTTTAATCTACACATAGTGAGGTTCAAAGTCTTACATGGAAAAGTCGGGAAAATGGTTAGAAACTAGCTCAAGTCATGGTCCTGTATCTTGAATATGTGCACGAAAAAAATTTGAGGAAAATAAAAAAATTTGTAAGTTAAGGAAATTTCAGGAAAGAATTCGAAGCACCGGGGACCCCATCTTGTTCCTGGATGCTTGCTCAGTCCTGACCCTAACACGAGGCTACAAACCAGCTTAGCCTAGAACCTCTCTCAGGCTCTCCTGGAGCCTTCAGAGCATTCCGTTGCCCCTAAGGTTCCGGACGCGGAGGAAAACAAATTATTATACCCATATTAAATCTTGCTAACATCCCAAAGCGCTTTGGTTTCCAGCGGCACATAGACAGACTTTTCATGGAGAAGGTCTTGATTCAGTTCGAGAACGCGTGGAGTTGCTTCTGTGGCTGAAAAACTTCTGTAACAACTGAGAGGGAGGAGAGGTTGGCGCCACGTGCGTTTGACCAGGGTTGGGGCTTGTCTGCTGACTCCTTGGACCTCCGGGTACCCGAGGCAGCAGGCAGGGACAAGACAAGAAAGCTAACTGCGTAAGCCTCCAGCAGCTTGCCGGCCAGGAACGCGCACACGGAGGTGGTGCGGCGGCCAAGAGCACACTAATACACAGGTAGAGTGAGTAGGAAAGTACTTAGGAAAAACTGAAAATTCTGGAAAGGAGATCTTAGGGCCTTGGTGCTCCAGCGTTCTCTGTCCTGAAGCGTCTTCCCTCAGGAAGCCGGTTCCAGGTTTGGGTGGGACGGTGACTGCTCACTCAGTCTTGTGACCAAACATTGGCTTCAGGGTGCCACTTCCACATTCAGGGACAACGATGGGCCTCTCTAGGCATAGTTTGAGACTGTGTGGTCCCCTCATTGAGGAGTTAAGGATGGTCATCAGACCAGGAAACCACACCAGTGCTTGGACTCAAGCTACAGCTAGGTGACGATTCCTTCCAACGAATTCAGGATGTAAGTCAATGGTGACCCCGCGTTTAAGCGCTAAAAGCCACCAGCTCAGCACCAGTAGACAAGTGGGAGTTAGTCCTTCTTCCAAACAAGACCCCTTGGGAGAAGCACCCTGCTCACTCACTCTAGTTCAGCCCCTTAACCACCGTTTCTTCTCTGAGACCAAATGGCCCCCAGGGACCGCACTTCTCTGGTATAATTGTGCCAATGAGTGACACCCACATCGCCATTAAAGGTGATTCTGTTAGTTAATCTTTTAGAGTGTGGAGTAGCCTGGGGCGGCCGGGAAACGGGAAGCCCCAGAAAGGCTAGTAAAAATTAAGTCTGGTTCAGACGCCTCCTGTGCCTTCAGGACGGTGCTTCAGGTACCCCAACGTGTTAGAGTCTTTCCCTCTGACCCCAGCACATTCTGAAACCTAAGACTCTTTTCTTCATTATACACAAACTCACTCCCAACCTCCAGCACCAAGGAAGAAAAAGAGCGGGAGGGGAAAAATGTTGAACCGAGTTCAGATATTTGCAAAAGGTTGCTCAGAGGAGCGAGTGGTAGCGGGGTGATATAGCAACCCGCCCAGCCTCAGCTTCAGGTTCTACTGGAGAGGCAGCCGGGCGCACAGGAAACTCCCGGAGAAGAGGAATCACCAGGAGATGAGGGTGGTAGGTGTTGCTGCTTGCCAAGATACCTACCTTTCCTTGCTACAGCACTTGAGCTTAGGAACCAACCTCAGGGTAACTAGCTAAGATCCCCTTACTGCGCCGCGTTACTGCGCCGCGTTCGGAACAGGGAAGGAAGCCTGACGCCGAGCTGGTGGTTTTTAGCGCTTAAAGACGGGGTCACCATTGACTTACACCCTGAATTCGTTGGAAGGAATTCTTAAAGCGGATACTCTGGGGGTAGGGAGCGGCGAAATTCTCGTCCTGAACTGGGAGCCCTTGCACTTTCTAGAAGACTGTACCGGCTACCCTGCGCTACCGAGAGCGCGATCCAGAAGAGCCATTCACTAGTCCGCGGAGGGTTTGAGTCCGTGGGCAAACTGATCTCCAAGGTCTCTCTATTCCATGGTCGTCTCCGCTCCTGACCTCCTGTCTGAGAGGGTCTGTGTGGGGGCTAGTCCGGGTCTCCTCCTCTGCTTTCCCACTCCCACAGGATTTGGCCTGGGAGGGGGTCCAGATAAGTGGGCAGAAAAGTCTTCCCTGGAAGCAGAATGGTGAGCAGTTCAGGACGTAGAGCACGCTGATAGTCCTAGAAGGTGGGGCTGAATGAAAGGTTGGGGCTCCTCACGGGCCTTTAAATATGAGAAAAGGTAAGCTACTGTTCCTTGGTGCTCACAGGGCACCAGACTCAAGCCAAGGATGCATTGTTTCCGGCGTCTCCCCATCTGATGGTCCATTTGCATTCCCTCACTCTATACTTTCCAATTCCTACCAAGAGCAATGTGGGCCTTCTGTGGCTGGAGCTTAAACCCTTCTAGTGTGTGTCCGGAGCTTGGCTTGGCTGTAAGGATGAATGGAGAATCGGTGTTTTATTCAGAAGGTTGGGTGCATCTGTGAAAGTACGCCAGGACCTGTAGCGCTTGCTCTCTGGCTCTCTTGCTCCCCCTCCCATACAAAGTCTGTTTCTGTCTGTCTGTTTCTCTCTCTCTCTCTCTCTCTCTCTCTCTCTCTCTCTCTCTCTCTCTCTCTCTCTCTCTCTCACCCATAGTTACTCTGTCCTCTTCCTCCTGCTCAGTGAGTCAGGCTATACTTGTGTGTATTAATTTTTGTGCACTTCTATATGAAAAATGCACACGACTGGGGCCATTTCGTTACCCCGGCATGGGAACCTATGTGTGCAAGAGTAACTGTGGTGGCTCTGAAAGACCCTCCTAGCCTGTGCACAACCAAGCCTCGCCTTCAGAGGGCTGTGCCTGAGGGAGGCTAAGCGGCTGTATGTTTCTGGCTTCAAACCTCCCTTCTGGCTGCCTACTGCAACTTCCCTGAGGCTGACTCACAGACTAGCAGAATCTCCAGGTGGCAGGTCTCCAGCGAGCCCTGGCGTCCCAGATGAGCCCACCTGCAGTGCAGCTAGACTTGTCCCCCTTGTCCCCGTCTCCAGGGGCTGGTATGTCCATTTTGCCTGTGTGGCAAGCTCTCCTGGCACCATCCTGATGTAGTTTTCAGACTACCTTTATTAGATGAGTAGGGCCCCAGGAGATAAGCCCTCACCAACCCAGGTTGTAGGGAGGGCAGGGACTCCTCTTACCATTGAGTGGAGAGACAGTGGGATCTGGAGACAATCTGCTTGGGTCACCTGCTGTTCTTGCATGGAGGTACAGAAACCACATTGCATGGGTACCCCTAGGCAAAGGACCCACCTCTCCTTCTCTTACATGACTGTCTACCCAGTTTGGGGGACCTTGATAATGTTCAGGAACCATTGTCCCCCAATACAGACTTAAGTGGGTCTTGATATCCCTATGGTGTCCTGCCCTATGTTGGAAGAAACGGCAGTCCTCTACTGGCTGGATGTTCTGTTTCACAGACCGGGGCCTAGGATGCCTGATTCCACTCACTTGTGGCTCATCAAGCGGTCTGTCACCGAGCCAGGCCCTGGGAGGCCTGAGAAGTGCTGCACCCTGCCTCTGCTTCTAGGTCTAGAAGCAGACAAGCAACCTCCAGTTCCTTTTCCCTGGCACAGTGCTGGACTGGGAAAGCCTCCCTCGGACTGGCTCACAGACTCAAGGGGAAAGATGCCCCTGTGTATAGAGTTAGTCAGAAGCCACCACCTCTCCCTACCTGGGCTCCCTGCTTCAGTAAGGCGAGGGAGATAAGGCGTATGAAGACCCTTCTCAACTCTCTTCTCCCCCTCTATGCAGAGCAAGGGATCTGGCTGCAGGTGCTGGCATTTCAGTGAAATTAACCATGACCTTTAGCACAGTGCCCACTTAGGCTCTAGTGTCACTAGGGATTTCATTTGTTGGATGAGGCTATTTGGGACTTGCTGACTAAGAGGGAAGGGAGCAGGAGAGTGTGTGAGCATGGCATGTGTCTCCAGTGTAGATAGATCCTGGATTGCTGAGTTCTTGGCAGTAGCCGACACCCACTTTTGGAGGGAGCTGGAGTGTTGCTGCAGATGTCAAAGTTCTAATAAGGAGCCAAGTGTTTATTATTATTGCTGTGTTGGAGATTAAACTCAGGTCTCATATACGTGAGGCAAGCACTATACCGCTTCAGACCCTGATCACATTTTAGGGTACGAAAGAGAACTTCGAGGTCCCCCAGAATATGGGGACCTCCCTGATGTCCAGAAGTCTTCCTGGCACTGTCTCTGGCCCCACCATTCAGCTGCCTCCATATCCAGTTCACAACTGAGCACCGAGCTGGGATCAGTGAGTCCTTAAATGTTAAGAGGGTACTCTGCCTCATGACAGTCAAGACAAGCATGTGCACGCTTCTCCAGCACAGGTCCCCACATCTGAAACAACCCCTCCAATCAATCTGAAGGTTTTAGAAGACTTGGTCCAAGTTCTGGAACCAAGCAAACCTTAGAGACCTCAAGAGCCTGCCTGGCTACCTGCTGCATTATACTCAGAAGGTCCGGCCACTTGCTGCAGAGGGAAAGTTTAGCAGGCTTTCCTTGCCCGGACCTTTCCTTTATTTCCCCTCCTTCAGGGTAGGTCGACAGTGGCACAAAGAGAGGCCTCTGCAGTTGCTGTAATGTAGGCCAATTCGGTGTTCCAGGCAATGCACTGCACTGAGTGCTTCCTGTGTTCTCTAGTTCACTGCATCCCCTTTACGATGCTGTGAGATGGGCAGACTCGCCAGAGACCTGGTAGACAATGGGGAACACATGAGGCTGGGGCAGATAGGAAGGATGGAACACAGTCCTGGTAGCCACAACACTAAGAACCTACAAAGCATCCTTTTCAACAACGAACCTGATTATATTTAGAGTCATCTCAACTCTTGCAGATGACGTGGAAATGAATGGTGGGGTCTATTTCAAACATGGCTCCCAAAGGGGTCTTCATTCATGCCTAGGGATGCCCGACTAAGGCTAGACGTTGGCACCTGGTAGGGTAGCGTTCCAGGCCTGAGCTGGACTTCAGGCATGGCTTTTTCACCTGTGCCTGGTGAGGCCGGCATGGCACAGGTGCGTAACAGCTGGAGTGGGGCCTGCATTGTGAAGTGCTGGTGAGAATGAGGAGAACAGCATTGGGAAGCTTCTGGGAGTCATGGAACAGTGAAGCTCTGTCTATGCGCTTCCAGATTGTTTCTCCAGACCCTAAAAAGGCCGGGGATAAGCAGCAGAAGCCCAGTCCGTGTTTGCTGATAAGTG
Source organism: Microtus pennsylvanicus (assembly GCF_037038515.1). Classification (NCBI taxonomy): domain Eukaryota; kingdom Metazoa; phylum Chordata; class Mammalia; order Rodentia; family Cricetidae; genus Microtus; species Microtus pennsylvanicus. The sequence goes on from NC_134580.1 coordinate 70,963,671, forward strand.
AGCGATATGGGCTGCGAACATTCTAGAAGCACTGTGGTGTTTCCCCTCCTCTTTCCTTCCTCTGTGGAGGGGGGGGGGCGGCAGCCAGATATGTGGACCTCTTTTATCCTTGTGGAAAATGATTTCACTCTGCAAGGAGCTTGTGGTTCAGGAGCAGGGAGGTCTTGGGGAGACAAGCCATTTGTTTTGCAGAATTGTGGCAGTTTGGAGGAGTTCCCTCTATCCCCAACTGTTCCCCCTTTGGGCTCACCTCCAAGGCCACAAGCCTGGTGTCCAGCTGCCATGCCTGCTGGGGCTGGCTCTCATCAGGCGGGTGTTCTCCCTCCCAAATCTCCTCAAACCCTGCCTGCAGTTAGTGCTAGCTCCTGCAGCACTCAGGGAGGCTTTTCCTCCCTGGAAACCTATCTGTTCTCCCCTGGAGATTCTGTGACTCCCCGAACAGGGACATAGCTCTCTGTTCTCAGCCACTCTGCACCTGGATTCCGCTTGGGTCACCTACTGAGGGCTGGGCTCTCTCCCAGCGCTTCTGTTTCATGTGGCCCCCAGTATTTGTGTGGGCATGGTTACACACACACACACACACACACACACACACACACACACCTCTAGCCTGGGAATGTTAGCACTCAGGGGTGGCTTCCACTATTTCAGACTGCAGGTACTAGGTAGTTGGGGGAGAATATAGACAGAGACAGAGCAGGGCGAGGCTCCCTTCTCCTTCCCTAAAGAGGGAACAGCCTCATGGCAGGCTATGGCAAATGCCCTGGGTAGGTTTCTCTCCACCAGCAGATCCTGTGTGCAGCACCCTGGCCAGGCACAGTTCAGAGTCCGGCTGTGAAAGAGCTGATTCCTGTCCTCATAGCCACCAGCCTTGCCAGGGTAAGCCACACGGGAAATCCCCAGAGGGTGGCAGTGGTCTAGCGCTTCCTAAGGACATCTGAAGTAGCCCCCAGAGGTTCCTTTGGAGCCAGTCAGCAAAAAGGGCAGGAAATAGCCCTCTATTATCAGGAAACTGCCTGAATCCAGGGTCTGAGTGAGCAAAGGTCTGAGTGTGGCCATGATGGCTGCAGGAAATTGGAGCCCTAGGATTGGCAGGGGCCATCTGTGAGGACTTTCATTTTCTGCTAAGGCTTGGGGCTTAGGAGAACCCCTGGGGGTCGCTGAGGGGCCTGTGAAGGCAAGCCCCTGATGAATGTTGTTAGTGTTCCTTGGTGTGAGTTTTCAAGACATTTTCAAAAACTTCAACCATCAGGGAGATGGTGTTAGTTCATTTCTTGGTTTGTTTTCTTGATAGTGGTAACATGCACATACATGACATGACTTTGAGTGTGCTGATTCACACATACATGCATGACATGACTCTGAGTGTGGAGACTCACACGCACATACATGACGTGACTCTAAGTGTGGAGACTCAAGGCTGTAATCCCAGCTGAGGCATGAAGTTTGCTATGAGAGTGAGGCTAGCTCGGAACTTCTGAAGGTCCATCGCAGGAGTGTGTGGTAGGAAACAGGCCCTTACTATACAGGTCCTGTGCAGGTGAGTTTCAGGACAGCCTGTGCTACCTAATGAGTTCTTACACACACACACACATACACACACACACAATTATAACAAAGTTAATTATTTTAACCTCTTTAGGTGTACAATTCAGTGACAATTAAACACATGGAAAGATTTATAGCGTCTCCTCTACTTCCAGAACTTTCTTGTCATTTTAAATAGAATCTGTACCCATTAAACAAAAGTTTACATCCTCTTTCCTCTGGCTCTGGGTAGCCTTCACTTTGCTTTCTGTCTCTATGAATTTTTCTTTACTCTGATTTAAATTTGTGCTTGGGTGCATAACTATCCATATATGTTCTTAGCCATCTGTGCAAGTTCAAAACCTTGTCCAGATCCTTCTCCAGTGTTTGATTCTGTTGTTTGGATGTTTTGTTGTTAGGTGGAAGGAATTAATATTATTTGTGGCAACAGGGATTGAACCCAGTCTCCTATGCATTTGTCCTACCACTGAGCCACACTCAAAGCTATAGACGAATCTTAAACTATTTTGGATAATATTTTTTATTAAAAAGACGTATCGCAAAGCCTCTCCTCCTGTGGGCCATCTTTGCCTCTCTGGATGCTGTGCTGGATGAAAGGTTTTCCTTGTGATAAAGTCTGGTTTATAGCTTTCCCATGTTTGGTGTCGCATCTGCATTGATGACACCTATGTCATGAATTCCTGTTTCCTTCTGTTGGCATTTGGGCTTGTTTCAGGTCTTCCTTCCATTTTGTGTCTTTGGGTCCAGCATGAGAAGGGCACTAGTTCCATCTGTGGGCCTTTGGTTCCTGGCACCCAGAAGAAAAGGCAGCCGTCTCTCCACTGAGTAGCCTTGAGACACTGTCTCAGAACGGCTCCCTGGGCATTTAGGAGCTTCCCTCTGTGGTCTCTGTTCTCCTGTCTTGGTCCATTCCATGTGTCTGCTCCAGCAGGGCTTTCTCACGTGACGTTCAGGATAGTGAGTGCACTGGGAAACCCAGAGGTCACTCTGTTTCTCTTCTCGCCTCCAGGTCAGGGACTAGATTCAACTCGGGGACAATTTTTTTTCTCAGGAGCCAGAGCTGAAGGGAGGGGCAGAAGCTAGAGCTGTAGGCCAGGGCTCCAGAGATGCCCGCTAAAATCCTAGCTATTGCGGGGGGGGGGGTTCTCTGGGTCCAGTTAACTCTAATAAGGATGTAACCTCATGTCATGAGCCTCATGTCCCAAACCTCCCCGCTATGTGCCAGGAGAATTCCCAGGAAGGAAGCCTATGACCTCCCTCTGCAGGCTCCACGCTGTCAGATCTCTTGTGTAACATTTATTCCCAGAAAAGGCACTTGTATGACTGTCCCCTGCCTAACCATCAGTGTGTGAGTCCAGCAGGCCTTAGGCCCCAGGCACTAGGCCCCATGAGAAAAGGCTCCCTTGCCTAAGCATCAGCCCAAATGATCAGTCACAGTCTGCTAAACCTAGTCTGCAGGAAGGTAGCACGATCAATTTCTAAAACCTGTTTTACTGTGTGCGTGTACATGCATACATGTGTTTGTACGATGTGTATGTGACAATGCACATGCCACAGCATGTGTGCAGAGGTCAGATGTTTTCATACATGCGTGTGTGCATGTCTGTGTACAGGTGCTCATGTTGTGTGTTACCCGAAGTTGATGTTAATATGCCTTTTTTTTTTTGGTTTTTCAAGACAGGGTTTCTCTGTAGCTTTGGAGCCTGTACCAGAACAAGCTCTTGTAGACCAGGCTGGTCTCGAACTCACAGAAATCTGCCTGCCTCTACCTCCCAAGTGCTGGGATTAAAGGCGTGCTCCACCACTGCCTGGCGTCATATGCCTTCTTAAAAGCTCCCCACTCTATTGATGGAGGCAGGGTCTTTTGCCAAACCTGGAGCTCCCCCAGTTCCAGTTAGTCCAACTAGCTAGCCTGCCTGGGAAATCTGCTATCACAGACTGTAGTCCTGCCTACCCAGCTTTTGCATGGATGGGTTCTGGGGACCAGAACTTGGGTCCTTACTCCTGTGAAGCAAGGGCTTTAGACAACTAACCACCTCCCTTGTGAGATTTCCTTGAAGGCAAGTATCAGACAGTCTTTTCTCAACCTCAGAAAATTAAATAGTGTGGCTTTGCCGTGGGTTTAGCCGAGACTTCCTCCTTCTTATCCAAGAGAGAAAAGGTCGTCCCTACAGGGCCTGTTTGCCAGTGATTATTTGCCATAGGACAACCACACTTGAGAAAGGAAGAGAGAGAAGCAGTCTCTTTCTGGACTGATATGACTCCTCCAAAGGCTGGAAAGGCAGCTCCACCAGAGGCTGACACTTCCACAGGTGTTTAAAGACAGATGCAGGGCAGGGAGAGGCCATGGAGACTGGTAAGATATCTTTCTTGCCCGAGGAAGCTGCCAGGAATATATACATATATCAAAGTATATGTAATGAAAGCAATGGACTTCAATGCCCGGCTTTTCGGACAGTTTTAAACGTTCCAGAAATTTGCAGTGGTCACAGTGTTTCACCTGCGAGAGGACCCGCTATACAGATATGAAATGAGCTCTGATTGGAGGGGACCCTGGGAGCCACATTGTACCGAGGTTTATGATCCACAATTGGAATAGGAGAAGCTCAGAGAAGAGAAGGCACGGGGAAGGACTGGGAAGTGTGGGCGCTGCTGCAGCTGAGGGGTCTTCCCTTCCTTCTTGCAGCTGTGTGCACTCTATAGATAGGCACACAACTGTTGCTCTCCCAAAGATGCCATTGGAGGCTGAGTGGAGGGCTAGCTTGGGAGCCTCTCTAGTCCCTCCTTTGCCTCTGGTGGGGACAGTCAGCATCTCTAGTACGGGGAGACTAGCTAGGCAGAGCCTCAAGCTGGCCTCTTCGGCACATGGCAGCCTCAGCACCCTGGTGCATAGATCAATGTTGACCTGGCAATCTACTTTGTCACCTAGGTCAGGTAACTTGTCTACCACCCTGTGCCTGCCACCACCTTCCTCCCTGAGACAGAAGTCACCATGTTTTCAATTCCCGTTACCTGGAACTTTTCCAGCTGTTTAAGGTAGTCCAGAAGTGCTAGGTGAGTGAGTGGGTGGATGAGGGAACAGAGGAAGGCAGAACTGTGGCTAAACCTGGGCCTGTCCTACCCCTGACCCTCCTCATTTCTTCATACTGCACAGCACTTAAACTCCCCATCTTGCCGCAGTGTCCCTGAGGGGCATCAGGATGCAGGCTTTCTTTTGTTGCAAGAGGAAACACAGCATCTGGGTTACCAAGTTCCTGACATGTGGGACATACTCAAGGCCACTCCGTTTAGAGGCAGTGAGCAGACAGATCACAAGGTGAGAAGTGGGAAGACATGGGTTCAAGTCGCAGCTTGCACTGGACCCAGCCACACAAGCTGGCACACAGAAAAGCTGGGTTTTGAGCTGAGCCTGTATTGGCAGGACCTGAGAAACTTACAAGAGAGCAGTGTATAGGATAGACAGAATCTTTGTGGGCCTTTTAGTCCCCAGTTCAAAGATCTCCTGACCTTTTCGACCTGAAGCAGCCAGCCCTCCTTTTTGTGGACCTGGAGGTCAAGCAGGACACAATGCTCACCTACCTAGAAACCCCCGTGACAACAAGATGGCACTTGTTTCACGTCTGTGCTTTCCATCAGGCTGTGGCCGTGTGGTGTGGTGTGGTGTGTGTGTATGTGTGTAGAGGCCAGAGATCTTGCTTTTTGAGACAAGGTCTCTCAGTGGGCCCTGTACTCACTGATTTGGCTGGACAACCAAAGAGCTCAGGTATCCACCTTCTATTTATTTATTTTGTGTGTATATGTATGTATTTATTTATTTTGTGTGTTTTTGTGTGTATATGTGTGTGGGCACTCATGCCATAGCACATGTGTGGCAGTCAGAACTATTTATGGGAGCTGTTTTTTTTTTTTTTTGGTTTTTCGAGACAGGGTTTCTCTGTGGCTTTGGAGCCTGTCCTGGAACTAGCTCTGTAGACCAGGCTGGTCTCAAACTCACAGAGATCTGCCTGCCTCTGCCTCCTGAGTGCTGGGATTAAAGGCATGCGCCACCATCGCCCGGCTTGGGAGCTGTTTTTGTCTCCTCTCACTGTCTAGGCTCAGAGGATTGAACTCAGGTCATTAGATTTGGCAACAATTGCCTGTGCCTACTAAGCCATCTTGCCAGTCCAGATAATGGAAACCATGCTAGATTCAGAATCTTTTTCCAGTTCTCAGCTCCAATAGCAGCATACCTTTTGCTCGCAAACTTAGCCTACGGGCACGGAAGTCACTGCTGAAGGAACTGCAGTTCCTTTTGGGAGCCTCTGAAAGACTGGGTGAGATGGGCTCTCACAGAGCTGGCTGAGGTATGTGTGCTCTGGAGTTGGCATCAGCCTTGGGCTCTGCGGAGAACGCGGGGACCAGGCATTGGAGGCATTGGAGGCTACTCACTGCACGCTCCCCAGGCCCTGTGCTAAGCAGTATAGAGTGCCTTCTGTGATGACATCCTGGAGAAGGCCAGCTTTTTACTGGCCATCATCTGTCATTTCTTGATAAAGACTTTCCATTTTGATAAAGGTTCAGACATAGGGAAAAGCTGCCAAATGTCCTGGGAAATCCCAGATGCCATTCTGCTCATACAAGTTTACACTCGGGGTCCCTGACCGTCAGTGACACTGGTCCATGCACAGGGCCTAGTCAGGTTTAAACAAGTTACCTGCCCTCTTTGGCCTTGTTTCTGAAGTTGTGGAATGGGTCATTTTTACACGGTGTCTGTAAACAGGGAGTAAACAGCAGTAGCCGAGGGAGCCCGAGGACCATGTAGAGTACACAGCATATTTCCTATTTTCTGTGATTCTCTGTCTTAATTCCTTTTCCCCTTGACTCTGAGAAGCCCACTCCACCCTCTACACCAGGAAAGAGCCTCCCCCATGGAAAGGAGAGCCCAGAGAATGTCTGTGTGAGGCGGGGCTGTGGCACCTGTCTCTGTTAAAGGGAACCCTCAGGAGGAGCTCACAGGCCAGGGGTGGCAGCTCTGAGCTGTGGGGAAATCCAGCCAGACATGGCTGTGTATTGAAGGCGGCTGGCGCAAGAGAGACATGTTTGATGCATTCCTACTGTGCACCAGCACAGCTGGGGTCCAAGGGATGCTCAGAGTTTGCAGGGAAGGAAAGTCCAGGCTTCAAGCCTGTCATCCAGATGCTGGTGATCTTCACCAGGTCTCTATCGGGTGTCTCCTTTTGCCCATGGAGAGTCTGAGAGTGTGGAATGATCTACGAGGTGTAGGGAGGCACGAGCTCTTCCAGGAAGTGCTGGGACTTGCCTTGCCCATCCCTGCGCCCCTAGTAAAGATGGTACCGTGGCAGGTGAATAGTAAGACTGAATACCTGAACTGGTAGATCCTCCCACCACTTTAAGGAGTGGGGGCCCCAATCTGCTTGCCTTGGGCCCAGAAACACTTTATTGGAACTACAGTGCCTCTTAGTGGAAAGTGTGTGAAACTGCAGCCTTAGTCTCGGCCTCTGGGAGTTGGACCTCCAATCTTGATACAGTGCCAGCCCTGAGGGCTAGCAGTTGCCTGGAGACCCCTCCCAAGTGCTGGTTACCCACAGGTTACCTCCACAGTGCCTTTTTGTCCTCCGGGTGGCATAGATTCACGGAGAGTTGTAGAACTGAAGAAACAATAATTGTTAGCCCAGAGGTTTGTTCAAGGCCCAAGCAGCCACAGGGCCACCTTTGGCCCTTCATGCCTGTTTTATGGCTGGTTTCTCTGAGTTCCTTCTAGAAAGGTATCTTCTACCCCCTTGGGGCAACCATCCCAGACAGGGAATGGGAGCCCTGCCCCTGCAGGGGACCCGGAGCTAACACAGCAGGAAGGAGCTCCGGGGTTCTATGCATACACTCCACACTCATGGCACTAATTTAAGGGGTGTATCCTGAGCACACCTATCGGCTTAGATTCTGTTCTATATAACCTACAGTCAAGTGTTTAAGATTTTAGGGGTGTATTCTGAGCACACCTTTAGGCTTAGATTCTTTTCTGTATAACTAACAGTCAAGTGTTTAAGATCTCAGTCCAACCTTGGGGTCAGAGAAGGAGAGTGACCTTTGGCGGAGCCTGAGAAGCCCAACAGACGCAGCATAGAAAACAGATTTCTCTAGGTAGCCATCAGAGCTGTAAAGGAAGCCGAGGTCTTGTTTTCATCCGACACCATAGAAATGATTTTAAAATGTCCCATGTTGACCCTGAAGGGGGAGGGCATAGCCGGTGGCTGAGGACACAGGCCCACTTCTGGAAGGCAGTTTAACTGTGTTTCCCAGAGGCCTGGAGACGCGTCTATGACAGGGTCATGACATCCTTATTCTTGGAGCTGTTTTAAGGTAATCACTGAATGAAAAGAGACTGAAATTCCAGATGCCATCTCAACTGTGCCACCATCTCTCCCAGGCAGAGCTGTGGCCAGCAGCAGAGGGTATCTTCTGTGTGACAGGGTGGGGGCCCAGTACAGTAGGGGAAGAGACACAGGGCAGGCAGAGTGAGGCCGTAAAAGCTCTTATAGAATGGTGTGCTCATGTGCACAGGAGTTAAAGGCCCCTTCTTTTGGATTTTGACTTGACTGGGTTTTTTTTTTTTAACATTCTATAGAGAAACCAGCATACAGTGATCAGGACAAAAGTCCACAAACGTCACAGAGAAAGACAGATGTGCAGGAGACAGCCCACTCAGATAGGTGCTGGGCGGAGGGTGGCTGCAGAGGCAGGAAGCCCAAGGCATAGGGGTGTGTGTGGAAGTGGTCATGTGAGGAGGTGGACAGGTGAAAGTGGGTGAAGCAAGAGGGGGTGGTGAGCTACTTCACAGATCCCTAAAAGCCCTGGTGAGGTTGGTCACTTTGTCAGAATCAAAAGAAAATATGATGCCCTGTCACATTTGAATGTCAAATGCAGAAGGAATCATTCTGTGAATTTCTTATCAATAACTGGTGTGTTTCTCTGTTAAGTTTTTTAAAGCAGGGTGTCTCTATATATTCCTGACTATCTTGGAACTCACTGTGTAGACCAGGCTGGTCTAGAACTCAGAAATCTACCTGTCTCTGCCTCCCAAGTGCTGGGATTAAAAGCGTGTGCCACCACCTCCCAGCTTCTGGTGTTCTTAATAGTGTGTGTTTGCATGTGTGTGCAGGTGTGCTTGTGTGTGCTGGTGCATATCCATGTGGAAAGCAGAAGTTGTTATCAAGTGAGTGTGTTCTTCGGTTGTTTTCTACCTTATTTCTTGAGACAGCATCTCTTATTGGACCTGGAGGTCACTCATTGGCTAGGCTGGTTGGCCAGTGAGCCCCAGAGATCCTCCTGCCTCTGTCTTCCCAGAGCTGGGATTACAGATCTGTGCTATTGCCCCTGTTTTTATGTGGGTGCTGGGGATCAAACTCAGGTCCTCCTGCTTGCACAGCAAGCACCTTCCTAGCTGAGTCATCTCCCAAAGCCCTGGTGTTCGCTGTTGATATAGACGTACTGTTTAAAGGAACAGCGTGTTCTGTATTTGACATCTGAATGAGGCTCCTGGGAGCTAGAGGGATCCTCTCTTGGGTTGTGGCATGATGGATGCCTGTGTCTTAGACACCCTCCGGCTGTATTCAAGGATTATAAGGCTGTAGGCCAAGAATCTCCTGAGATCTACTGGACTTGAGCGCTGGGCATCATTAGTCACCGGAGGCGTTGGCGTGGAGTGAGTTCATCAGGACCCAGCTGGAAAGACAGTGCCATCCCCACATGACAGGGGCGGTTCTCTGAAGCTGCTCTCTCCCACCCACTCCGGTCAGACCTCTCACTTCCCATCAGTCCACAGCGGTGTCATCCCCTGTCAGTACAGACTTTACTGGGAATTCCAGTCTCTGCTTCAGATAAGAGTTTTACCTGAGCCCACTGAACAATTACAGTGGTACTTCAAGCCAGACAGAACAAAACAGACCAACCAAGGTGAAAAAGTCCACACACTTAAATTCCTACTTCTGGAATGCTTTAGTGTTTTCTAATGGTAACCACTCCATGCTGGCCCCACTTTTATCAGCCCAGAGCTTCCTAGTGATACGCGTCTTTCCACCTGCCAAAGCCCTGTTCTGAAACAGGTTTCAGTCATTCATGAATATTCATGAATATCAGGTGTTCACTGCACAACGAATGTGTCCCCAGTGCAATAGTAAGCATTGGGTGGGAGAGGTGAGGAAAGACCCTGCTTTCTGAGGGGGAAGAACAAGAGGAACAAAGGAAAATGAGCAAACAGATAAATGCACAAACTTCATGCTGAATGCCAACAGAGGCCATACAGAATGCATAGCATCCACATGAGGAAGAATGCCCTTTGTGCTGGCTATTCTGACCAACCTCGGCTTGCTTCTGTACCGAAGACAATAGCCTGATGGACTTTGTCTCTTGTTCCTTCCTTATGTTCGATGTCATTTTGTATTTTCTCTTTAGTTACACGTTTCACACCATAAAAATAAGAGAGTGTGGAATAAAGTTTGTTATAAATTTTAATGCATCCCCATACAGACTTATGCCCCATCACAAGGCATGATCTTAGAGCTCTAAGAGACAACCCACCCCACACCTGGACAGCCAACTCTCTGCCCTCTGACCTCCATTTCTCCCTTTTCCAATTTCATATGCTAACTGAATGAAGTCACACAACGTGTGCTTTCTCAAGATGGTTCTTTTACACACTGTACTGTGATTCTGAGACTCTCCTGTACTGTGTGTCAGGGGTTTATTCCGTTTCTGAATGTCAGTCTAATGGTCTTGTGCTTGCTGTGACGTCACTCAGCTTGCTGTGACGATGACAGAGTGCTTGTGACAATCAGTTTAAAAGAATAAAAAAAGGTTCTGCTATTTTGGAGTTTTTAACCCAACACCTTTCCAGCACTTTTATTTATCTCTTGTCAAAGAGAGATTTATGGCCGGGAGGTGGTGGCTCACACCTTTTACCCCAGCACTCAGAAGGCAGAGGCAGGTGGATCTCCGTGAGTTCAAGTCCAGCCTGGTCTACAAAGAGAGTTCCAGGACAGCCAAGGATGTTACATGGAGAAACCCTGTATCAAAAAACTGTGAAGGAGAGATGGATTTACTTGTCAGGGATGAGCATCATTCTACATGCTAAAATGTTATTCTATAGTATGAATTTGTACCACAGTTAGTTGTGTTGCGTTGGGTCTGTGATGATGTTCATCACAGCAGAAAGGGAGAAGAGGGAGACAACAGTGTCCCATAATCCTTTTAAAGATTATCCCCAGCATCTAAGACCCACCCACACATTCTACAGACCCCAGCTCCTGAAATTTCTGTCACTGTCCAGCCCTGTCAAGACGAGGACCAAGCCTCTGACACACACAAGCCTTTGGGGGCAGTCAGAGTCAAGCACAACACCAGTGTTTGCTCTCCGGTTTGGGACTCTGCCCCTGACAAATGAGTCTTCATTTCTTTAGGGCATTTGCTGAGCCTAGGGCTTGCTGGGGCCAGGGCTGAATGTAGGTTTCATCACATACGAAACCGCTGACGCAGTCACAGTCACTGTGACCAGCACCACTGACTCCTATTTCTGTGTCTCCACTGTGTCCTGGGATCTCACTCCGCTTTTCATATGTGCTCAGTAGTAGTGGTGGTGGCCTGCCTGTCCCCGGGTTTATTGGCTGTCCATGTGTCTTCTTTGTTGAGCTGCCTGTTCAAATAAGACGCCACTTTAAAAAAAGTACTACTATGAACTAAACTCCACACCCACTCCAGAGTTCACCATTTCCCCCTAGTGCCCACATCCTAGGAAAGACAGCCTACTTAGATCGCCTGCTCCCTCCACCTCCTCTGGTCTGTGCTTCTCATTCCTTGCTAGGGCTCTCAGGCTGGAGAGTGCTCAGAATGGGTGCCTTGTCCCCAGCCAGCCTGAGCACTCTGGTACACTCTCCTCTCCGGGCTTACAGCCTCTGGAGTGGTACTCAGAAGCACTCTCTGTGCTTTTGCTGACACGTCGCCTGGGTCCTTCTTCCCCTTTGGCATTATTTTATCAAGCTGCCTGCTAAACTAAAGACCTCTGGGCAGAGCCCAGGGGCAGATGAGGTGGGGTGAGGATTTCTGCAATCAATGGCTAACCTTTAGCCTCTGCCCCAGCCCCCCAGGACTGTTTGGACAGCGGTGGGTTTAGTCAGTGCCCTTTAAATAGCATGAAAGGGCCCCATGCTGGCCTGTTTTGTTTAAGGAGATTACATCGGTACTGTGCACTCCGCCACAGGGTGTGTGGGGCCAGCTTACCCAGGAACAGAGAGAGCAGCATGTCCCCCACAAAGCAGATGTTTGGAGGAAAAATAGATGTAATCAAAACCATAGAGGATAAAATTACTCAGACCCTGTAGCCATATACTCCATATGTACTGCCTATGCCCAGCCATACACGTGCACACATCCACCCACATCCACACTCACCTATGCATTCTGACACACAACTATACACACGTCTGCATACTCACAATCCTCCCTCCAGGCAAGTGGGAACATGTCCCCCACACCATCCCAGCTGCAGGCTGGTGCCCATACCCTGAGGCTCACATCTTCTAACCCAGACAGATGCACAAAGAGGCTCCCAATGTGCTCCCAAAAACAATCACAGTAAAGAAGAAGAAAGCACACACACACACACATCTTTAGAAGTCTCTCAAGAGTTTTGGATGACCCTAGATGGAATTAGAGAGAGGCTAAGGGAACGAAGGTGGATTTCCCACTTTCTTGGTTCACAAGCCGAAAACTAGTGGCCAACACCAAGTGAGATCAGTTTGGGACAGCTGGTTCCCAGAAGAGGTCTGTGGCCCACCCGGAAGCTCTTGCTTCTGGCTCCCCACCTGTCAAAACGGCCCATGGGAATGATGCTGGTGTCAGATTGCTCAAGAGCCTTTGACACCTCTGAGGGAAGGCCTTTCGGGATCAGGCATTCGTTTGGACATCCACTTGTGATCACTCCTTATCTCCCTTTTATGTGTCGCCTGGGTCTGGCTGTTGGACATGGTGGCGCACAGCTTTAATCCCAGCACTCTGGAGGCAAATACAGGTGGATCTCTGTGAGTTGGAGGCTAGCTTGATCTACATCATGAGTTCCAAGCCGTTGGGGGAAGGGTGGATGGACCGAGGAAGCCTTAGGTCTGGATGACCCTAGACCCTACTCACTGCCTTGACTCCGGGACACACCCACAAAAAGCTCCTTTCCTCCTTTGGAAAGGCAGACATCCAGTCAGTATGGAATCCATGCAGCGTGTCCCAACAGCTGGGGAGAAGGCAGCCCACTAGTGGTGACCTGGATTCAAGCTGGGCTCTGTTGCTGCTCGGCCTACTCCAGTACTGGGGCCACAGGGCAGTTAAGGGGCCACAGGGTAGCTGGGCAAACTGGAGCCCCCAGAGGCCGCTTCTCTTGTGCAATGTGGCCATCTGAGGCAGAGGCAGCTATTATCTGCTAAGTTGTGGGTGATGGTTTATATCAGCAGTTCTCAATCTGTGGGTCATGCCCTTTTTGGGGGGCGGGGTCAAACAACCCTTTCACGGGTCACATATAAGATACCCTGCATATCAGATATTTATATTACAAATCATAATAAGTAGCAAAATTATAGTTATGAAGTGGCAATAAAAGTAATTTTATAGTTGAGGGTCACTACAACATGAGACATTTATATTAAAGGGTCACAGCATCAGGAAAGTTGGGAACCACTGGTTTAGATGCTCGCCCCTCCCTTCTGGTCCTGCTTATTTCCGCCTTCCTGCTTATTGTGTGGAGAGGAACATCCCTTAAGGTCCCTCTTGGCTTTTCTTCTACCCACTTTCCCTCAGTCACCTCCAGTCACATGAGACGTGTCTTGAAAGTAGCCTGCTTTTGCTTAAGTCTTCATGTTCGCCCTGATTCATGCCTGGTCCCGTCACCTGCTCAACAGTAACTCACGTGTGCAGTGGGGGCCTGGCGCAAGGCATGCACAGTGGCTGAATGGAGAGGGAGCACCAGGGTGTCTCTTGGCCAGGCAGGCCTCATCTTTTCTTCTACGGCCTCTCCTGGCGTATCTGGGCTCTTCCTCCCTATGCTATGATCTGTGAGGAGAAGCTCTCCTTGGGGCCCTGCCCCTCCTCCAGGGAGTCAGACACTAAGCTTCATTCAGAGCTAGTTAGCAAACCTCAGGTCGTGAGAGCTGAGTGGGGGATAGAAGGCTGGCTCTAGCTGCTGGGTAGGGGGAGCACCTGCAGGCCACCTGAAAGAAGATTCTCTGACCAGGTGGTTAGAAGCAAGAGTTGTGGGGACAGTGGCCTCCATTAGTCAGGAGTAATCAGACTCACACTGTGGAGGCAGGGATTTTAGACCCATCTCATTGAGGATAGCCAGGATGAGGTAGATTCTGAATACACTAGGCCTTATCCAGGCCACCTTCCTAGCTGGCCCCTCTGGATCATTTGACTGGCTTCACACAGGGCCCCAAGTGTTTCCCTCCTCATCCCTAGACCCCCTGCTAATCCACTGCAGATCACAGAGGCACAGTAGTGGGAGCCGTAGCCATCAAGCCAGACAGACGGCTTACCTCAGATGGAGGAGCCATGTCCCATGGTCCGGGGGCTGGGTTGAAGAAGGGCCCTGGGAAAATGGACCAGGAACAATAAATCAGATCCCTAGAAGACAAACACGGGTTGGCTAAGGGCAAATGGCCTGGCTTCTAGGGCCACAGGTAGAGGAGCTTATAGGCAGGTGGCGGGAATCTGCTACCTTGGGTATCCAGGGTATCAGGCTTGTCATTCTGAGAAGGTAGGCATGGCTACAGAATTTGGGAGAATTTTCCTTTATTGTCTAGAATAGGGACCCAGGTTCAGCATTTAAAGCAAGAAAATTAGTGATCAAAAGTGGCAGGTTGACTGGGGTGTCATTTTTACCTTCTGGGAGAGGGAAAATCAGTTTTCTTGAATGGAGTGAAACTGGGTACAACCACCACTTGAGGGCAGGCCTCATGTTCAGGAGTAGTTGGGAATGGACTCCATAGTGGCGTGCGTGTGTGTGTGTGTGTTTTGGTTACAGTTTAGTGGGTTTCCCCCCTTTTTTTCTTTTTGAGTGGTGTTTTATTTTATTTTCTTGGTTATATTGAGTTTTTGTTTTTTTGAGAAAGAACATAAAGTTGGGTGGGTAGGGATCCATAGCAGCTCTTGAAGGGCTTGGGGGAGGGGAGGAATAGGATCAAAATATATTTAAAGTTAAAACTTGTTTTCAATAGCAAGAAAAAAGAAAGAAAAGATGGGGGGGGTTGAAAGACAATTTAGTGGTTAAGGGTACTTGTTGCTTTTCAGAGGGCCTGGGCTCAATTCTCAGCAGCCACATGATGATTCTCAACCTTCCATAACTCCCAGGCACTTCATATGATACACATTCATATAAAATAAACATTAAAAAATTGGCATTGAGGATTGGAGAGATGGCTTGGTTGGTACAGTGCCTGCCATACCTGCATGAGGTTAGAGCCCAAGAACACACCTAAAACAGCTGGGCATGCTGGGATGTGTGCTTGTAATCCCAGCACTGAAGAAGCAAACATAGGCAGAGCCCTGGAGCTCACTATCCAGCCAGCCTAGGGGAACAGCAAGCTCCTGACCAGAGAAGCACCCTGTATCCAAGAACTTGGTAGATGGCTCCTGAGACCAGCATCTGAAGCTGCGGTCTAGCCTCCATGTGCTTACGCACGCACAAAAGCAGACAGAACTGGGGCCCAGAGCATGCACACACACACACACACATACACACCAAAGTGGACAGAATTGGGGACCAGAGAGGACACGTCCCTCTGGGGCAGGGGTCTCAGTGCACGCCTTGCTGTTTCCCTACCCCTCACTCACTTGATCCAGTGGGTGTCTGGATGTGGCTAGGGGTAGAACCTACTTCTCATCAGATGATTGGGCACTGCCATCTCTTCCGGCTAGGCCAAGAACTAGCTCCATACCGAGGGGGCTTTGAAGTGCACCTTAGTCCCCTGTCCTCAAGGGCAGGATTCCTGAGTGCTGAGAGGCCTTGGATTTCTTCTCCCTGGAAACAGGTCCCATACCCAAGCTTAGAGAGTAGATTAGTCCCCGGAACAGAAAGCTGTGTTCTGTGGATAATTAAGGAGTATTCTTTTTACTTCCCAGCCTGTTTTTCCTTCATCTAAATGAGAAGTTGGGCTGGTCCTTCTAACCCTGGTTTCTATGTAGCTGCCCTCAACTGGCCCCCTTTCCCATGGGGTGATCCCAGCTCCAGGCTGGATGCCTGGAGACACTACCAGGTTCCATGGGGCCAGGATAGGGGCCAGGATAGGCCTGGGGAGCAGGGCTAGGCCAGCAGGGGTGGTGGCCTTCTTCCCTGGCCTGGCTGCCAGGAAGTTGCACAAGAGGAATGTTTATTTTTGGTGAGCTGGGTGGGATTTCTTTCCTAAAAAAAAGAAAGAAAGAAAGACCCAAAACATAAAACTTATTTGTCTACCAGGAAGATAAATATCTTTGCTGGAAGCCCTTGGCCCAGCTGCCAGCTGCAACTCACACAGTGATGTCGCCGAAGCTGTGGCCCACTGTATGAGCTGGGCTCACATGGCTGTCATCTGTGACGCCTCTGTGGGTCAGCCGCATCTGTGGCATTACGCTATGAGTGGCCCTTCAGGAGCTGCTTTCAGGCCTACTCTGGGCACTCCCCTCTCCTTCGTCTCTTCAGTGCCACAGAGCTGGAGGGAGACTGACAGAAGCAGACAGCCCCTCTCACCTTCCCTTGTGCTCACAGGGAGGCTGGTAAACCTGGAATGTCAGCCCCCCCATCCTCAGTCTGGATGGCATCAGGAGATCAAGGGTAGAAGCATCATTGTGACCTAAAAGGCAAATTACATAATCTGTTTCCAGAAGAAGAAACAGAGCATCAGAGTGGGTGGTGCTTGGGGCAAATGGGCAGAACTTGACTGTACTTAAGGATTTTCTACAATCTGCCTTCACGTTTCATGTAACTGTTCTCTCATTGTCTCCTTCTCTCAGAGTCTCAGATAAGGAATATGGCAAAAAGGGAGGGGGGGCTCCGCACATCTGGAGACATGTCTTGATCCCAGCCTATGGTGCTTTTATACATATGTCTGAACCCCAGGGACTTTTCTGTGGAGGCCTTGTCCTGGGTCATCCTCCTCTAAGGCTAGCAGGCCCTGTAAGTCTGCAAGGCCAGACCAGAGGCTACTGCCTCTCCATTTCTCACAACCCATAAGGAATATCCCGTGGGTATCTTCATTCACCCCCAAGTTACAGAGAGGAAACTAAACCACAAAGGGGTTCATTAAGGAACATGGAGGCATTGAGCCAGAGGTGTGGCAGACACACCCTGGAGCCTGGTCCTAGAGCACAGGCTCAGAGCCCTCTGCAGCAGCGAGGCAAGACTGTCTGCCCAGATGGACCGATTTGGGCCGACAACTCCCACCCTTCTAGACTGGTCTCCACCTCTCCACTCTTGGCCTGCATAGTTTGACTGGGTTCCTTGAAGCTCTAAGCTTCTAGGATTCTACCATGGGGTCCCCATTCTGTCAGCAAGTAGCAGTAAGGGCCTAGGCTGTGAGCCATGTTTATGATGATTCCTTGTGGCCCCAAAGAGGGGATCCTCATTCTGTCAGCAAGTAGCAGTAAGGGCCTAGGCTGTGAGCCATGTTTATGATGATTCCTTGTGGCCCCAAAGAGGGGATCCTCAGAGGTGAGGACCTAAACAGCTGTGGTAGATGCGGCAGCTGTGGCTAGTGAAAGGGACCCCAGCAAGAGCATTCATGACTCAGTGAAACCCATCTGCTAAAAGCCCCTCCGTGGGCAGTGAGACCAGTGTTACCAGTGGAGTGGAAGGTGAGGGTGACCCTCTCAACACTAAACTCCGGAGACAGTCTCCAAGGCTCCTCTACTGAACTCCATGGGGACCACACTATGTGCCTCAATGCTGGTCTTTCTCTCTCCCACCAAGTCCAGTGTGGTTGAACGAGTTTTCTCCTCTCTCAGTATTGTGTTAGCTAGTCATTGGGTCCATTGGTTGTAGGAGAGGAGTCTCACATGCACAGAGTAAGGAGAAAGTCCCAAGGGTCAGACAGGCAAACCTGAGAGTGGTGCCAGAAGGGACCCACTTAAGGATGATGCCACAGAAGGTGAGAGAAGTGGGGGGGACTTGCCCAAAGTCACCCGGCATGTTGATGAAAAGCTAGGATATGAAATTTGACTCTCTTGAGCTGGTACTCAGTGTGCCTCTGCAAGGGGAAAAGTGTTCTCCACTTTCTCTGGCTGTATTAAAGCGTCTAACCTTTCTTTCTCTTCCTCAGCCAAAGAGAGCAACCTGGGTGAGCCAGAGTTGCCCCCTGACTCTGAACCTGTGGGCATGGACAACAGCTACCTCAATGTGAAGGAGACAGGGGCCAAGGGGCCCCAGGACCGGGCTAGTGCTGACATCCCAAGCCCCCTGGAAAAGACCGACTCTGAGAGCAACAAAGGCAAGAAGCGGCGGAACCGCACCACCTTCACCAGCTACCAGCTGGAGGAGCTGGAGAAAGTCTTTCAGAAGACACACTACCCCGATGTGTATGCACGCGAGCAGCTGGCTATGAGGACGGATCTCACTGAGGCCCGTGTGCAGGTCAGCCAGAGTGATAGGCAGGGACCCACAGAGCCTCCCAGTCTTGGGCTCCAGATGCAACTGGGAGCTACTGACTACTGTGGGCTATGCCAGGTTTTCCTTACCCCGGGAGGGCCTGCCAGGCCAAGAGAGGATCTGGCCACCCCATGCCCCCTTCCCCAGTCATAGTAGATCTGCTCAGCTACTATATTCAGCTCTTCAGGGTAAGGTCAAGAGAGGGAGGCTCTGTGGAGGAAGGAGAAGGTTGCTACCTGTGAGTCCATGCCTTAATTGAAGGACAAGATGGCACCATGTCTCGTCTGGAAGGCCTATTTCCTCTGAATGGAGATGAACAAGGCACAGACATTCACAGGCCCATAGTAGAAGCAGAGATTAATATCCTGTCCAGGATAGCTGCCTCCTGCATCTTTCAGGACCCAATCAACATGCCTCCTCTGAGGAGACTCTTGGCAATCATGGCCAATACAATGCCTACCATCACCACTACCCAAACCCAATTCAACCCAACTCAGTCAAGTACACCTAACACAGCCCGTACAACCAACTCAGTGTAGCGCAAGCCACCATACACAGACCAGTTCAACTCCAAACCCACACAACTCAGTACAACGTGGCCCAGTCACTGCACAACCCAATTCAGTGTAGAGGAGCACAGACTAGTACAACCTCCTTCAAAACAGTACATCTCACTACACAAATATGACAGCCCAGAACAAGGCGACAGTTTAACCCAGTAACCTAACCCAACAACACACTACAACCCAATAAAAACAACTTAACAACACAACACAGCCCAGGACAACCAACTCAGCACAGCAAACTCACCGCACACTCACCAGTTAAACTCAGTACAACCCAACCCAGCGCAACACATCATAGCACAGTAAATACAACGCGGCACCTCGTGTACAGCTCAGCTCAACCCAATGCAACATAACCCACCCAACCCAACACAGCCCAGTACAACCCAACTCAACACAATGTAACTCACAATACACAGCTCAGTGCAACCTCGTACAACCCAACCCAACACAAAACATCCCACCCAACCCTATCCAATTCAATATTACTCAACAAACCCAGTACAACCAACTCAGCACATACAGCTCAGTTCAACCCAGTTCAGCACAACAAAACTGAACCCAATGCAACACAGTACCAGACAATGAAGTCAGCTCAGTTCACTAAATACAGCCCAAATGAACTCAGTAGAGCTCAGAGTGCCCACTCAGCACTGATGGACCCAGCTTGACTCTGCTAAACAGCACACAATACCACGTAGCCCTTTATAACTCAGCCCACTCAACGTAACCAAAGCAGATCACTTTCTTCTGCTTGTCCTGCTTCCTCTCCTGGGTAGACTTTATGACTGGTCACGTTATTCTCTTGCCCCTGAACTGAGAGATCCTTGATCATCCACGTGTGTTGCTTTTGAGATGGGTCTCATGTCACTCAGACTGGCCTTTGTCCTACTATGTAACCACAGCCGGCCTTGAATTATTGGCCACGTTGTCCTGCCTTTCATGCCCTGGGATTATAGATTCGGGCCACGGCTATTTCACTTCTGTGTCCCCACCAATTAGAGTAGGCTGGGTGCCGAGCAGCATGTAAGTTTGTGCAGCTTCACACAAACCAGTGGCCCTGCTTTGCCCAGAAGTGTTCCCCCTCTGCAGAAAATCATAGCAAAGAAAGTGAAAACTCAATCTGCCAAAGCACATACGATCAAGGCCCCACACTAGCATTTAAATTGCAGTTTAATATGACATCAACTCCACGGTCAGGCTGCTTTCCACTCAAGGCATGGCACGAATGGAGCATGAGAGTTCCTAGCTATCAGGCAGAAACCTGACATTTGAGTAGAGAGGGTTTTTTATTTTAACATATATTTTAATGTGTGTGTGTTCATGTGTGTTTGGAAGTGGGGGAATATGTATGTACAAGTCTATGTGTGTGTGTGTGTTGTGTTTGTATTTTCATGTGTGTTTGCAAGTGAGGAAAGATGTGTGTGTGTGTGTGTGTGTGTGTTTGTGTGTGTGTAGCCAGAGGTTAACATTAGTGTTAGTGTCTTCCTCAATTGCTCTTGATATCATTTTTTAAAAAATATCTTTTTTTTTCTCTGCACCCTGAGCCTGCTGATTTGGCTAGACTAGGTAACCACTAAGCCCCCTGTCTGCTCCACTTGCCGGTGCTGGAGGATATGGATGCACACCTCCATACCTGACTCTTTTAAGTGGGGTCTAGGCCTCCGAACCCAGGTCCTCTTGCTTCCATGGCAAGTATTTTACAAACTGAACCATCTCAGCAGTCCCAAAAGAGTATTTCTTCTTAATGGGCATAGCACTGTGGTCTGGGCCCTGGGGAATCAGAACAAAGAGTCCTGGGCAGACTCGTGGACAGTGTTGCTTTTATTCTTCTCATGGTTCTGAGGCATCAGTTGAGTGCCCATCAGCTTCACCAAGTCTCGTTTAACACACTGAGGTATCTGCCATTTAACCTGGGTACATAGAAAATGCAAAATGGTTGCCAGGAAACCTGCAGCCCCTTAGACACTGCTAGGGCATGCTGTAGTCTCGTGGTTTGTTGAAGAACTGCAGAAGAGCTTGGTTTTGCTGACATGCTGTGCCATGGGGCCTTCTCAAGCCCTGTGAGACCTCACCTACCTGAGATTTGAGCTCACAGATGAGTCCGATTCCAGCCTCAGCTCTAACCCAGGACTGGGGACAGGGAAGGAGGGGTAGAGAAAGGAGTAACTGGTTGCAAGGCTACAGTGCCAGTAGGTAGCATGTTGGCATGGGGCAAACATGTTTGCTTTCTACTTGTATGTGTACCTGTGTGCATGTGAGCACCACATACATGCACACTGCTCAAATGAATTCGAGTATGCAGAACAGAGTTCAAGGAACATTCGGCAGGAAACAGAGAATGACACAGAGCAAGTCACTGATATCCACCTAGGACACTGCTTTGTGGACACACACAGACATACACAAGCCTACTTCCAAAACGGTGAGAGTATTTACAATTAGAGATTTATTTTAGCTTAAGAACAGAAACAGTGCCAAGAAGTGAGGTTATTGTGTTGAAACAAGCAAGCAAACAAACAAAACCCCCACCATGATAAAGTTCATTATTGTCAAATTCAGCTTTGAACTTCCTGTCAGCCAAGATAGAAAGGGAAACCTTAATTTATTGTATATCAAATTATTGCAGCTATACAAATACATTACAGATATATTACACATTATTATACATTATCAAACATATTCCTATCAAACAGGAAGGTTATAGAATTACAGAAAGGTGTTTCAGAAAAGATCCCACCCATCTTTTGATGAGGAAGAAAGACCTACATGTGGGAAGTGACTCCCAGAGTTAACAACAATGCAGAACAGCACCGAGCCTGGAATCCAGGGCTCCCCAGCTCTAGGCCAGTGCTCTTCCACTTTAGCTTGCAGTTCCTGGCACATGCCAGACTGTTTGTCTTTTCTCTGTACAAAAGCAGCAGAGTGGGTGGGATCTCCATGTGCGTCAAACCTCTGGGTTGAGCTGAGCCTGGCAGTGCCCTGGGGGTGGGGATGAGTAAGGCAGGGTGTACTAGAACTGCAGTTTTGCCTGTCTCTGTGGAGTTTGCTCAGGACACGCACTCTGCTGGTGGCAAACCAGGTGCCTAGTGTGCAGTGACGGCAGGAACAAGGAGGGGGCCATGAGGGGGTCCCACGATGGTCCTTCATGGGAAGCAGCCTGGGGTCTGGCCCTGCTCCAGGGGGCTTCAGGGCCTCTCTCTGCTGTCTGGGATTCCAATCTCCACAGCTGGTGTCTGAAGACAATGAGACTGAGGCCTCCCCGCCCTGGGCCACCCCGCCCTGGCCCCAGATGGGCTGCGGTTAGAGATGCCTCCTCCAAGACAGTCGGTTCCTTGAATGGCCTGGTCCTCGGGAGAGGCCTGTGCTGAGTGGGCCAGGTCCGGGTGGCCCAGGAACGGGGTGGTCCTGGGCGCGACATGCAGAATGGAAGCACAGTGGGGACCTCAGTGAGTTCTCCTCCTGGGGGCTATAGAGATGAGCCTGCGGTTGCACAGCCCTGAGGCACAGAGGCACAGCTGGGGGTCAGAGATGGGAGAACACATCAAGTCTCTGCACAGAGATGTGGATCGGAGCACGGAGGGACCACCAGGTACCGTGCGACCTCCTGGAGGATGTGAGGACATTGAAGGTCAGTCAGGCTAACAGCATAAGCTGACTGGGGGACAGGAAAGGCAGGGACAAAAGCTCAGGCCTCAGGAACATGGAAAGGATAGGGACAAAAGACCACCCTGGGAAGGAGGTCCCAGGCAGGCCAGCTCCCACTGATCTAAGTGTCTCCACTCTGCGCCCACCTCCTATCTCTATCAAATAAATCTTACCATGACCTTTTTCTACTTCTTTCCCCAAACACTGTTCTTGACTGCCCCTTCCCAGACAATGGGGCTTCCCACTTCCCTCAAGCCCTGTATCCCATCCTTCACCCACTCCTTCAATTCCTTCAATTCCAGGCCCCTTTGCCAGACACTGGCTTTAACCCTCCCTGGGTCCTCGGTTTCCCAGCCCTCAGTGACATCACCCACCTCTCTATCCCCACCACAAAAAGGACCTGGAACCCACAGACACAGCAGCAGCAGCTTCTCTTGCCTGGGCCCCACCCCCAGAGATAGGAAGGAGCAGAGCTGTGTATTTTGGTGCCTCTAGTGCCCCTCTCCCCAGAAAAACCTGGGAGGCTGAGGATGGAGCGGAAGGCTGAGCTCAGTCTGCAGGAAATTAAACATGAAATAAAAACAACCTTCTCTGATTGACTCCTCCATCCAGCCCCCAGCCCCCACTGCAGCCACTGATAAGGTGGATCCCATTTCACAACGCAGAAGACCCCCACCCCCCACGTGCTCCTTTCTCCCAGTGGGCATCCTGGATCCCAGAGTAAAAGTACTCCTCCCCCAGGCTCAGGGGCAGGGACTGAGACTCTGAGCTTTGGAGAAGGCTGCTCTCCAGGGAGGGCATAGGAAGGACGCTCTGAGTGTGTATATGTATGTGCACATATGTGAGTGTACACACATGGCCAGATAGCTGTGTTTGCGTGTAAATGTGTGTATATGTCAGATTAGGAATGTGGAAGTGAGCTGGAGAGGAAGTGCACCCATTTTCCCTTCCCAGCTCTCAGGAGATCTATATCCTGGGGGTTTTCACCACCTTTCTTCAGCAAGAGAATGAGGTCAGGCACAACTTGAGTGCTCTAGAAACTCCATGCTGTGTGCTCCCATTTGCTGTCCCCACAAGGCACCACCTCTACCAGGATATCAGCCTAGACCTTAGTTTAATGCCATTCTGAAGATGTGGAAATTGAGGCTCTGGACAGGGCAGGCCAAGATACTCTAGAAGCCCCACAGGTCATAGCCACTGCAGAAGGCCAGTCCCTCTGCCATAGTTCTGAGGAGTCTGGGTGCTCACAGGCGGGTGGGGAGGCTACTCTGGTCTCCATCCCAGCACTGTTGACTGCCTTGACTAGGGAAGCTTCTGCCCTGCCTGTCAGTATTGTCTTTCCTGTGGTCTGGGCCCAAAGTGAGCAGCCTGGGTGCAAATCACCATGGTTCAGACCTGTCCAGCCATTTGTCATTGCAATAGGACACTGTCATAGGCAAACTTCACAATCAAGAACCACACAACTGAGTTACAAAATCAATATATCTTTTAAAGTGTTTTAAGAAAGTTTACACTTCTTGCTAGGCTGCGTTCATAGCTGTCTTGTGAGGCCACAGACTGAGCACGCATTGCTGAGGTGTGATGTGTCCACCTGAATCTAGAGACCACTGGAAGGTGCAGAATAAGCTGCCGGTGTCATCCTCCGAGGAGCAACTGGTCTACCCTCTTCCCACTGCTTCCTCTCCCACACTCTCTGGGCTCCCTCCACTCTGTTCATAACCAGTCAAGGCTCTTAGAGTAGCAGTCTGCCCCTTGCCCTTGTCTTCGTGTCTTGGGTGATTCTCAAACACCCTACCAGAGTCTCCACACTTCCTCTAACTCAGAGACCCCTCTCCTGGCTGAGTACTTGGTCAAGCCAATGGCCCAGCACTTATGCCTCAGTAGGATTTTCAGCAGTCACCCCTACCGACACCTTCCTAGAGGCGGCCCCCGAGCTGGTGTGTGCAGCCCTCTACCATCTGGCTCCCGTTTTCACACATCTTTTCCTGAGTGCTGTCACTCCAAAAGGCCTCACCCACTAACACTCAAGGGAAGTTCTGAGTAGACTGTTTCTCTCCGACGGATGCAGGAATGTGTGTACTCTGGATTTGCATCCATAGGCAGGTCCATGAGGACTTCAGGACTGTGTGAGACTGGCTAAGGGAAGAAATTTCTAGAAAGGTCTTCATAGCTTGATGGGATTCTTCCTGGAGTCTGTGATCCTCAGCAGATTATACACAGCACTAGGAAGAAAACCAATGGCTTGTGCTCATTCTCCTAATTTATGTATGTGTGTGCATGCATGTGTTTGTGTGTGTGTACATGCAACATTTGCCTGTTATGGAATCTGAAGCTTAAGAAGTTAGGCAGGCCCCAAATCACAATTATGGTCAATGCAGTGTAGGCAGCCTTCCTAATTCTGACAATTTCGCACGGTTAGTTGCTATACCAAAGATTGAAAGGTGGAGGCTGACTCTTTCTCTGTGCCCCTAACATACACACCAGGCAGGTGGAGTTAGGGAGCAATGTTCGCTGTCTGAGAGCAAGACCTGAGACCTGTGACTGCCACTTTGTCCTGTAGGTTTGGTTCCAGAACCGGAGGGCCAAGTGGCGGAAGAGGGAGCGCTTTGGGCAGATGCAGCAGGTCCGGACCCACTTCTCCACTGCCTACGAGCTGCCCCTCCTCACTCGAGCTGAGAACTATGCCCAGGTAAGTCCTCTTGCCCAGCTGTCTCCTGTGACCCCAGTCAGCACTGCAGGTGCAGGGAGGAGGAGGGCTAGGCCCAGGTCTCTGTCCCTGGCGGTGGGAGACCTAGAATGTTGGGGCAGTGTATTCCTCTGCTGTGGTGAGCGTCTGGCAGATGGAGACCAGGTGTTAACAGAGTGCTGGCTGTCACCTGAGGAAGGGAGCGCTGCATCTCGAGGGCCGTGGCCAGGTTGGAATGCACATGGAAGTCTGGGCCCAAGACAAAGCTTCCTCAGTCTTAGTCTTGCCGCCTTAGTGCGTCTCCAACCCTCTGAGCCCAGCTTCTTTGCTTATAAATGGGACGATATAAGTGTCCATTTCAGCTCTTCTATCACTGTCGTAAGGTCTAGAGTCGTGGTTTATGGGTTTGGCATTCGGGCATCTGCCTGCTGTCTCCCCTCCTTTCTCCAGCAACTTCCTGTCTGTCCATCAGCCAGAACGAGGAGTGATGTCAGTGATGGATGGATGTCCTCCTGACTGAGTGTACCCTGACACCTCCCTCATGACCTCCCTCTGCTCCTGTGTCCCACTCCCCTCTTCCTGGTGGCACTCTGCCCCCTGTTCTTGAGACTCTCAGCAGCCAATGGCACCACTGCTCCCAAGAGCGCCTGGGTATGGTGCTGTCAAACAGCCTCTGTCCATCCCAGCCCTGACCTGGGCCGGCTGCCCAGGATTTGAGGGTCAGAAGGCAACCCTAGAGGTGAGGCTGAGGAACGTGAGGACATCAGCTTCACCTCTGGTCACATTCTGTAATACCTTCCTCTCCCTCTGTCCTCCTAGAGCCAGCCTCTAACTCCCTCTCTTTGCCCTTGACAGCTACCATCTGAGCTCGGAGCTAGAGGGAGGAAACAGGAAGAGACCCTGCCTGTCTCTCCCACTGCTCCACAGACTGCAAGTTCTAGATCTTTCCAAGAGAGGGTGGTGGTCACATTGTCCCCTCTCTGGGGCATGCTGAGGCCAGAAACAGGACATGGTCAGCCTGCAGGCCGTTCTTGGGACCAAGAGGACTAAGTTCATGAGGGCCTTGAGGACCCGGTGCCCACCTGGCACTTTTAAAGGCCTCCTTGAGTTCTTTCCAAACCCTTGGGTTGGGCAGGCAGAGAAGCCTGTCTGAAATAACAGAGAACCTAGAGTTTAGAGAGCATAGTCCTCTCTTCAAAGGGGGACCTCTGCACCCCAGATTTACTTCCTCAAAGATGCTTAGAGGGCAGAGGAAGGTGAGGCCAGAAGTGGGTGGTGGGAAGAGACAAGGAGTGACTGTCATTTCAGTGGAAGAGAGGTGTGGGGGCTGGGTCACCTTTTCACTGCTGGGCTAGCCGGGAAGGCTCAAGGCACTGAGCTAGGTCTATGGGAGCATTCAGATGCCTGTCCCCCACATCGATCCCCATATCACCCCACCCTGAAAGTCCAGAGCCTGTGTCCCCAACAAGATGCTCTCAGGTTGATCCAGAGTAATGCTTTTACTGGCCCCTGGGGGAAACTGGATACTTAGTCCTTGCTACTGAATGTCGAGTATAGATCTACTCTGGGAATTGAAATCCTAAAACATAAATTCACCTCCAAACTCACTGGGCATCCTTAATGTTAGACAGTTAAGAATGGTTTCATTGTAATGATGGGCAAGTGAAGAGGGTGACAGCCCCTTCTAGACCACTGCCCTCCTAGCTGGCTTGTGACATCTCTCCTTTCACTGTCCCCAGATTCAGAACCCATCCTGGATTGGCAACAATGGCGCTGCCTCGCCAGTGCCAGCCTGTGTGGTCCCCTGTGACCCAGTGCCTGCCTGCATGTCCCCTCATGCTCACCCTCCTGGCTCTGGGGCCGGCAGTGTCTCCGACTTCTTGAGTGTCTCTGGGGCTGGCAGTCACTTGGGCCAGACACATATGGGCAGCCTGTTTGGAGCAACTGGCCTCAGTCCGAGCCTCAACGGCTACGAGATGAACGGCGAGCCAGACCGCAAGACCTCAAGCATTGCTGCACTGCGCATGAAGGCCAAGGAGCACAGCGCAGCCATATCTTGGGCCACATGACAGAGCCCCTCCTGCCAGTCCTGATGCCGTGCTCCTCCCTGGGGCCTTGGCCACATCCCTGCCTTCCAGGCTCCGAGCTTCCCACTTGACTCTCCTCTTAGGAACCTGGCCTGGCCCAGGGGCCTGGCCCTCAGCACTTTCAGTCACCCCAAGTCTGAGGCCCTAGGGACTACTGGGAAGGAGGGGGCGGTAGGCCCTTAACCCTCCCTGGCACTGAGGCTGCAACCCCTGCTCCCTGCCAAAGGCAGTGGAGAAAGCCAGGTGGCTCTGTGAGTAGTTTTGTATCATGTAAGCTGAGGCCCTGTCTCTCTTTGTGTTCCTTCACCCTTCCATTTGACTTGAGTTAAAGTTAGGCTCCCCTCCAGACCTAACAGCTTCAACAGTCCAGTCCCATCTAACCGTCCTTTCTTCTGTGTGGTACCCTGCTCACTGGGTCTATGGCTGTGTGTCTTAAGGAACAAGCTGCCTTGCAGAGTCAGCTCCTGACCGCTTTGCATCCCAAACGCACATGGAACCCCACCTCCTTTATCCAAGGCATCTGATCATCCACCCATCTAATGGGCCTTGTGACTATAGCTTGACTGTCCCCTGTGATGGATGCACCTGGGGAAAGTGCGGCAAAACGGAAGGACTCTGTTGCTGTCCGCCCGTAAGGATGACCGAGCTCCAAGGAGATATGGGCCTGCATTTGATCCTGAAACTGGTTCTGGTTGACATTGTGGGGGTGGGGTGCTAGGTGTGAATGGAGGCAAGGACGTAGATCTGTCACCTCCACCACATGTGACCATCAGAAGCCAGAGAAGCTCCCAGAATGATGACCACAAGGAGGACCCAGTGGGTAAATCCGGGGTATCACCTGGCATCTTCTACGGTGGGGAGGTCTCTTGGTCAGCACTGGAGCCTCCCAGGGTCCCTCTGGGAGGAGTTGAGATAATTCATCCTCTCCCTCCTGGTCACTCATTGGGTCGTGGGTCATGTCATGGTCTGGAAGAATTTATACCTTGGAAGACATAAGTTAGAGCGCAGGGCCACGGCTGAGCGGCTCAGGAGCAGAGGACATGTGACCAGCTTGGCCTTTCTATGCTCAGACTAACCACGTCCACCCACCACCCTGCCGCAGCATCATACCTGCCGGAGTTTCCTACACAGGGTAGGTGGCGATCGGTGCCCCTCTAGGCTAAAAGGAGAGCTGCTTTCTAATCGCCCTCCATACCTGTTAGAGATCCTATCCTAACTGCCCCAGGGGCCACGGTCTCTGCCTCAACTGGTCTCAGGAAAGGCTCCAATCCAGGCCCACTCTCTCTGGCAGAAAACCCTTCTGAAACCAGTTCCCTATCTGAAGGAAGGGGCTCCCTGTCTACCTGACTTGACCTGGAGTTAGGAATTAGCATTTGAAGTGACCCTAGCTGTCACCTAAGCTGGAGCACAGAACCACCCTTGAGGTAGGTCCCTCAAGCAGGTGGCCTTTCCCTGAGGAGACACACTTGCCTTTTCTACCTTCTTCTGCCTTGACTATTGTCCGTGAGGCCCACTAGGCTCAGGGTTCTGCTCACTGAATGGCCTCTCTCTTGGAATGAGAACTGAGGACCCCTGCCTTGGATCTGCCCTAGGTCTCTGGGTGAGAGGGAACCACAAACCCTTGTTTGTGTCCTCATCTGCTCTGGAATGCAGGCAGAGTAAGCTCTCAGCAGAATGGAGACTCTGGCTTGGCCCCCGAGTAAGAGCCAGATCTCTTGAGAAGCAGTAGCCCTGGAATAGATCTTAGGAAGGCAAAGAGGACTTCGGTATTGAATTTAGTGTTCTGGTGACTCGGCTTTGTGTTTCAGATGTCTGGGGAGCAAGACCTCCAGTTTGGAGTGCACTGAAATAACTCACCCCCTCAGAATCAACCAGAGAAGGAAGTGCTTAAGGGCTAGAGCAATTCCCTGGGGTTCTTCATGGCAGCAAGTGGGAAAACATCCCTACCCTAGGTAATCAGTACAGAGTGAAGAGCCAGGACAGCGCAGAAAGGAAGGAGAGTGGGTTTTTGGTAGATTCTTCTGGGAGTGGCATATAACTTCCCTAGGTTTTATTTCTGGCCAGCCTACTAGACCCAAGTCAGGCAAATTCTAACCCCTGAGCCTCAGAATGGAAAGGTATATAGCAATAGCTGATTGTTTCCCACACAGTCAAGAACTGACATGCCTTCCACCATCTCTCCAGATGCGGCAATTTCCACCCAGGCTGCTCTGGAGGGCCTTGGTTCCCAGGGCAACTGGAGATGCTCTGAGCCTCCCTCATGTCTCACATCTCCTCAGCATCCCAAGTCTCCAGAAGAGAATTGTGGGGTGCTGTGGTACCTAGTGGGCCTTAGGTATGCTCTAAAGTAACAGGCTTTCATGGCAACCTAGCTTCCCAAACAGTCAGATCTTCCAAAGGTCCAGATGAAGAGAGAGGACTCTGCCTACTGGGTGGTCACTACTGGACAGAGGCCAGCCTTGCCTGGCATCCACCTGGTGTGTCACAGAGAGCAGCTAGGCCTGCCTCAGCTCATTTCTCAAGGAGGCCCTTTAACAGCACAAGGGCCAAAGCTCTGCTACAGAAGGCATGTCTCCAAGATTTTTTTTAGTTGTTTTAATTCTTTTGATTCTGCTCTCACAATCATGCCTCCAACTTGGAGAAGCAGGATGGGTGGGTATTTAGGCAAGGAGGTAGCAAGATCCAGGGGTTCCCCAGTACACACTACAGGGCTCATGGCTGACACAGCTCTGATGCCTCATCTCCCTGATCGAACAGAAAGGATTCCATGGAAACCACCATATTTCCTTTACATGGTCAATTTTCCTCTGGGATATCCTTGGGCAGATCATCTCTGGAGACTCAAAGGAACCCAAGGTCCCAGGCCAATGGGAATGGCTCTGACTGTCAGGTACAGAGACAAGCAGACCCAGCAGAGGGAGAGTACCAGGCGACCTTGCCTTCGGGGTGCTAATCAATAACCATACAATTTCAAGCCAGGACAAGCTTCTATTTCTTTCCCTCAGCCCCACTGTGCTGCAAGGATGCCACAGGGAGGAGTTCCCACCGGACGGTATTTCCCACCCTTCCCTCTCCTTTCCTTACCTTTCACTCACACATAGAGCTAGGCCTGTATACTACTGATTTTGGAGGACCGTTTTCAGTGTCTAATAACCTGTTTGGGTGTGCAGTGGTCAGAAAAAAAAGAGAAAGAGAAAGCAGAATGAGAGATGGAACATGAACCTCAACCAAAACTCGCTGTTCTTGTAGGCTATTTTAACCCTGTATAAATGCAACTTTTTCTTTAGCTTAATGGCCTGGGGTGGAACATTCAAATATATATATATATATATATTAAAATACATTAAAATTTCAGAAAAATGTAAAAAAAACTGAGATCCGTTCCATAAAGTTTTACTGCCTATACCACCATGTAACTACATTATAGCAAAAATATTAAAAGAAACATTCTTTTCTTTTAAAGTAAGTTATTGCACTTACATCTTTTGGAGAGGGGAAGAATGTGGGAAGAAGCGGGCTGAGGGGCTGAGGTGGGTGGGATGCAAGGCAGAGGCAGCTGACGCTCCCAGCACCCCCTTTGTCAGGCACAGCCCAGACTGTCTGTTTGGTTGTTGTTGTTTGCAATAAACTCCTTCCTCCTCTCAACTGGAGTCTGTCTGTTTTGTTCCTGACTTATGACAGATGAAATATGATCAGAGAGGTCTCTGAAATCTCACGTTAATTGAAGTCGGCAAAAAAATACTAACAGTGCCCTTTTGAACTGCTGACACAGTGCAGGATGGGTTACCAGGCTAGATTAACAACAGGTGGCCAGCCAAGCCCTGGTGCAAAGAGGGGTGCATGGTCTGACAGGGTCGGGGATGCACGCATCCTCTGACTCTTGAGTTGTAGGCGGGCCAGAGGGGCCAGATGGACCAGAGGGGCCTAAGCCTGCTTCTTAGACAGTAGGATGGGTCATAACCAAAGCTTCTTGCCTCTCCTGTGCCCAGTAGACTATACCAGAAGGGCTTCAGCAGCTGTCCTCCATACCCCTGATGTCCCCGAGAGCCGTGCTTTCAGAATCTGTTCTGGAAGCCGGATGAGAGCCAGAGCATCAGGTCCTGCAACCCTGCACCGAGAATGCAGGGCAGGCCTCTAGGAGGCGCAAGACCCAAGCCTGACCCTAATAACAAGTACTGCATGGTAGAAGGGACATTCCAGCAGGAAAGAAATGGACAAATGAGTCTGAAAGCCAGGCTGTGCGGATGAAGGATGAAGCAGACGGGCTGCAGGATGTGACGCAGAAAGAGGCAGCTAGCGTGAGGAGCAGGGGGCACAGGGTGCATCCGTCCCTATCTGGTCTAACAACCTGTGGGGAAGACTAAAGATGAGGCACACACATGTGCTTATACGGTGATACTGCAAAGGGGCACAAAGGATGGTGACTGTTGAGAGCTTTTCTTCCCAGCTCCTCCTTCCAACTATCTGAACTCTCAGACATACCTTAGACTTGCTGCCTGTGGGGAGGGAACTCCGTGTAGCACAGATGTTTTTAGGTGGACCTGGAAACTTTAGAAATGACAGCTGGCACACATTAGGGCTGAGGGACACAACAGCATCTGACCTCTTACCCCGTCACAGAACAGCTACTGAGGCAGAGGCAGGAAAAGAGCCACATGCACTTGGAAACCATCGAGAGCTGTTTCTACCACCCATCTCTGCTTCTTCCTTGGGAGTTAGGCACTTGAATCTGAGTCCAGACAAGGGCTGTTTCTCCAGGGAAGTCTGGCTTGTGGGAAGCTGGCTAGGCCATACTTCCCTGGTGACTGAAGGAATTCATTCCAGAGACTGGTGCCTCTCAATACAGCCATCTCTCAGTCGCCATGGGGTATTGTCTCCAGGACCTTTGGATACCCAAATCCAAGAAGCTCAAGTCCCTTCTATACAATGGTGCAGCCGCTCCCCATCTATTTTGACCATCTCTGTATCCTTAGCAATACACAGTACAGCAGGAACGCCAGGTACACGGTGTTAAACTGATAAGATGAAGTTAGCACATGCTCAGTAGTGAGGCAAACCTCCTTTAATATGTTTGTCCCTCTGTTGAATCTGCAGACAAGCAATCTGAGACCATGAGGGTATTGACTTTACTCTCGGGGAAGGGGGAGGCTGTTGCTGACTACGGCTCCAGCCCCCTGTCTGGCTACCCAGCTCTACTCACTGTCCTTCAAACTATCAGAACTTTCATTTGTCACCATCGTTGGGATTGCTATGCTTCTGCCCAGAATCCTCTGCCCCTCCTGGCTTTCTTGCACTAGGAGATGTCCCACTGATCCCAGAATCCTCGGTCCCCTCCTGGCTTTCTTGCACTAGGAGATGTCCCAATGATCCCAGAATCCTTGGTCCCCTCCTGGCTTTCTTGCACTAGGAGATGTCCCACTCATCCTGTGCATTTCTTTCAGACAAGGCCTCTGTGGGTCTCTGTTTAGTGCTTTCTGGGAGCTGTGTGCAGGTTCTGAGGGAGTGAAATGAGACTTGGAGCTGAGTCAGGGTTGGGGAGGAAGGTCAGAGGAGAGTCAGAACACTTTCTGTTGAGCCACAATGGGCTGGGAATGCAGCTCAGTTGGTGCGGCGCTTCCCTGGAATGCATGAGCCCTGGAATTCATCTCCAGCACTGCATAAGAATGACACAGGCCTGCAATCCCAGCATTTGGGAGGTGGAGGCAGGAGGATTGCAAGTTCAAGGTCATCATGAGCTAGATAGCAAGTTTAAGGCCAGCCTGGGTCACATGAGACCCTGGAGAGAGAGGGAAGGAAAGAAGAAAGGAGAGCAAGCTAGGGAGGAAGACAGGGGGTGCGGGGGAGAGGGGGGAAGCTGACTCAGGCTTCTGGAGAGCAACTTGTAGTGAACTCAGCCTCAGCTTGACCTTGGTCCTCAGGAATCCAGCACATCTGTGAAAAGCCATAATATGACAGGGGATCTGTCCCCATTCTTTATTTCGCCTGAGGTCAAGCCAGCCCAAGGCTAGCTTCCCATGACAGCGCAACAAGTCCTGGCCAGCAGCCTTCATCTTGGAGCCTCTCCACTTAGTCTTGGGCTCAAACCCCACGTTTCAGTCTCCCTTAGATAACCTTTGTGCCCCCCACTCTCCACCCTGCAGAGCGGTTTTTCCTGCCTCAGTGCCAAGCCTGGCCAAAGCTGTTTTTTGCCCTGTGCCCCTACCTTGCTATAAGAAACGCTGACAACCCCGGCCACCATGAGTGGGTTGGTCCCCAGACAGCAGGATGCTTGCTGTGCTGTAGAGAGTGGAGTGGGGGCTAGGGGCGGAGCTCATCCTCCCATGGCTCAGATTTGCATGCTCAGCAGCTAAGGAACAATGGACCCTCCACAAATAGCACAAATAGCCAGCTCCCCCCAAATAGGGCTGATTACAGCCCCTCTACGTGTTAGTGGAGAGAAGATGGAAGCTGGTGCCAGAAGACAATGGGGTGTGAGAGTTGAAATTTTCCCAGGAATTCTGTGTGATTCCAAACAGATTTTTTTTTTCTTTTTAGCTCAACACAGACCAACAGGCTCGAGGAAGGGCAAGCTTGCACAGGGAGCTTGGCTTTATGGCCATGTGCACAACATGTGTTAAGGTGTCGCCTTGGCTGGTGGAGAGCAAATCCACTGTGGTGCCTGCACGGGATCTCCTTGGAGCCCTTCAGGACATGATTCTTAGATGTTCCAGGATGGGGGGACAGTGCTCTTGCCAAGTCTTCTGGGATTTTTTTTTAAAATTTTTTCACAAGTCCCCTCCCCCTCTCTTCTCTGTTCTGTACCTACAATGTATCTCTACTATTCCCAAGCTCTTTATGAAAAGTACTAGGCCCATGCATACCATGAAATGAGAGACAAATGAAGGTGAGAGAGACGGAGACAGGCATACAAAGATGGTTGAGAGGATGGGGAAGGATGGACTGTGGAAGCCTGCATCTCCTCTCTGACAGATTTGCAGGGAGAGCTCTGTTCTGAGGAGAGAAGGGAAACTACAGGAAGTCACAAGTGACTGAGGTCAGAGCTGGTCTTAAAGATGGTCTACTCTGCTACTGCAGGCCAGACACTAAGATGCTTCTGTTGCATGTCCTGCCCTCCACTGATAAAGCAGAGACACGGCTCTCCGATCCTCTCACAAGGCAGTTACAAAGCCCAAGAATTAAAGGGTTTGACATAGTGAAGTGCTGGAGAGACAGGCAACACTATGCACACAAGAGCTTTCTGCCACTCAAGTGGCTAAGGGCAGGACAGCAAACATGGAGGGACTGTCACCAAGTGTGTCACCAGACTATGATATATTTCTGGGTGACTAAAGTGCAGTATTTGATCTTCGTGGGATGTCATAACTAAGTCCCACACTTGGTGCAGCTTAAACAACAGACACTCAGTTCCTCATAGCAGCAGAGGTTGGGGCCCTGGCTCATGGAACTGGAGTGGTCTATCTCCAGTTTGCAGATAGATGATGACTTCTCTTGGTGTCCTCTATACAGTCATGTGGAGTAACATGGCTTGCTGACAGATGACCCCGCCCTCATGCCTTTTTCATAGATGCTCTCTCCAAACACAGTGGCACTGGGTGGTGGCAGTGGGGGGTGGAGTTTGTGTGTCAGAGTTTCTGTAAGTGAACAAGGGGTAGAATTCAGTTAATAACAAGCAGTGTGGCTCGTGTGTTATGTGGTGAGGGACAGGGATACACAAGAACAAGTGGGTGAGCATTACTAGAGGGTCTCAGAATCCCAGTGAGTTCCAAGACACTGACTTGAGAAGACTCATTAAGCAGAGAGGGCAGAGCGGATGGGCTCCCAACTTTGCTTTGTAAACTGTAGGCGTCAGTCTAATTGGATTATGGGACACACAGTGTCCCTTCTGGGTGGAAGGGGGCTTCCAACAGAGCCTGTTGGGTAAATCAGCAATAGAATGGAGACTTGCCCCAAGCATGAATGGTCCCATGCCATGGGCTTGGAGTTGGGACAGAAAGAGACTGAAATTCCTCTTTGGCATGCACTGACTCACACAACTGGTGGGACTCTTGAGTGACATAGTTTTCTTACTGGATGAAATGATCTGATCCTGGAAAGCAGAAGTTGTCTTTTATTTCTTTTCTTAGTTTGTGACTGTTGCCGTAACAAAATGCAATTTATAAAGAAGAGGGATTGACAATAATAGAGGTTGGGAGTCCAAGTTCTAGGTGGGAACAGCCTTGGGGGCTAGTGTGGCACCTTCCATGGTAGGAAGGCAAACGGGCCTCTCTTGGGTCTCTTCTATAACAGCATTAAATCGTACTCACCTCCCACTTGCCTGGTGGCTGGAGATTCTTTAATGGTCTAGACCCGGACCAATACCATTTGGTCCCACTTGCCTGGTGGCTGGAGACTCTTTAGTAGTCTAGAATGGGGACCCAAAGCCATTTGCTTTCTGATGCCCATCATCTGTATCATGCCTCTGCTTCCCTTGAAGAGCTGAGGCCTTGTTTACCCTCACAAGGAACAAGCTCTGCTTTAAAAATTTCCCATGGATGTCTACTCTGCGCACTCAGGGCTTAGCCTACTCTTCTTCATCTGGTTCCTCAGAAAGCTCAAAGTGCTTTAAACCTTTCCTTTCTAGTTGAAGTAATTTAAGCCAGGTCTGCCTCTTGGCATGCTACTCACAGGTCTGGTACTTTTGATCTTTACTCAGTTCAGGTTCTTTTCTTTGGGTCTCTATCAACCCAGGTATTATTTGGATATATATTATTTAATATATAATATATTATTTAATATATAATACTAAACTACTGGGAGTTTTCTCAGATATTTGCTACCAATTTCTGACTTAATTCTACTGTGTTCAGATTAATATATTTTAAATACAAAAATTAAATAGTATTTCATTATTTGTGTGCATACACATGCATGAATGCCACAGTATGTGTGTCGAGGTCAAAGGACAAGTTGTGGGAGTTGATTCTCTCCTTCCATCATGTGGCTCAAACTGGGGTCATCAGATTTGTCAGCAAGCACTTTTATCTACTGAACCATCTCACTGGCCCAAAGAATGTATTTCTTATGTTTTCAATTTTTTTAAAAAAAAATTATTAAGGCTTACTTTTGGTGCAACACATTTGGTGTGAACATTGCATGCAACTTTGCAAGTTGGAGCTCAGCTGTGGTAGGTGAAGGATCCTCCAGCTGTCTGTAACCCAGTGTCTGAGAGTCACTCAAGTCCTATTTTTCTATCAACTTGTTTCATCAATCACTGACATTGTTGAGACATACTTATGCAATTCTAAGCATTCTTTTTCCTTCTAGTTGGTTTTGCTTTCTATATTTTGAAATAATTATTTATTACATACATTGATGTATTGAGGAATTGATAAAATTGGTCCTTTATCACTATCAATATCTCTCTTTCTCCCCACTTTTTAAACTCAAATGCATCTTATTTTCCTGAGAAGAGTGTGTAATTGTTCTTGCTATTTTGATTGCTGTAACAAAACACCACAGATTGTATTATTTATAAAGAGCAGAGGTATACTTCTGAAGACTGGTATCTTCTTGGCTTCTGGTGATAGGCCTTCTTGTAGCTTCATAATATAGCAGGAGGCATGTTGAATTTGCCAAGATGAATTTGCTGTTATGGTAACTCCAGATAATGAGAACTTACTTTAACACTGGTTTTCACACATAATAATCCCACAGCACTACCTGATGATTTCTGTAGTTTATTCATGGTGTTTAGGCCATTTACATTTAATATAATTATTGGACTGTTTGTATTTAAGGCAACCATCTTTCTGTTTGTTTCTATTTGTCTGACTTGCTCATTATTTACCTTTTCTTCTTGCTCTGCCTTTAAGCTAAGGACATTTTTGATATTTTACTTTCAGTGTTGCCTTAGCAACTATGCCTTTTAAAAGTATTTTCATTGGTTGTCTATAGTTTATGTGTTTGTAACTTATCCCAGCCAGACTTACAGACTTCTCAATTTTTCAATTTTGACTTGAGTGACTCTCAGACACTGGCTTACAGACAGCTGTAGGATCCTTCACCTACCACAGCTGAGCTCCAACTTGCAAAGTTGCATGCAATGTTCACACCAAATGTGTTTTTCAATTAATCTGCCAACAAATTCTCAGACTCCTTTTCTTTCTCACCCTGGCAGAGATAGAGCAGACCCAGTGCTCAGGCCCTTTCCTACCAACTCTGACTCTTTGGATAATCTCCTCTAGTCCTACTGGTTTAAATTCCATCTATATTTTTAATTCTAAATTTTCTTCTGAGAGTCAGGTATTCAACTGTTTAAATAGCACCACCTCTCAGATTCTAATAGAATTGTCTAAAATAGTACTTCTAAAAGATTTATTATTTATATTATTTATATATAGGGTGTGTATAGGGGGATGTGCATACATGTGTACATGCAAAGATCCCTTAGATTTGGAGTTACAGGCTTGTTATGAGGGAGCTGAGATTCTGACTCTGTCAAGATTGTGCAGCAAATGCTGTTAACGGAGCAGCTGCCTCTCCAGCCATGGAGGCGCTCTTGACGTTCCTTTCAATACTCCTGTCTTACTTCAGTTTGCCATTTTTCAATGAATGGCTTCACTTAGTGGATTCAGGATGAAAATCTAGGAGTTAGCTGTAAGCCTTCGTTGTTTTCACCTCCTACTTTCGATTTTTAAATAAATTTAGTAGACATTTGAGCCAGTATGAGCTCTGACCGCTCATGCTTCACCCCATTCCAGTCTCTGCTATCTAGCAGTGTGACTCCTTCCTTCCTTTCTGCTTCCTATGAACTATTCTCTTTCTCTTAAGATGCCATTTAGATCTGCCATTCTGCCTTAAATCTCCCAGGAACTTTCCTTCCCACTGATACTGAACACACAGCACCCTTTCAGCCTATACTGTCTTTACACCATTTATAGACATTTGAAATTATACTTTTTCGTACTTGTCAGAATGTTGGCCTACTCTAGCAGGTACGTCGTTATTTTCAATGGACCAGCCTCCTGGCAAGAACGGAATCTTACACATAATAACTCAATAAAGATTTATCAACTTAATCCATCACATCAGGTCCGTCCTTCCTTCCTTCCTCCCTTCCTCCCTCCTTCCCTTCTTTCCTTCGTTTTCTCTTTCATTCCTTTTTCCTAATAAAGAGAATCATTAATAGTTAACAGAATAAAAACATGGTGGTGAATATTTACTTTCTCCTACTGCTTCTCTAAAAGTGAATTAAATCTTATTGTTGGACAGTTCTCTTAATAGACTCTGAGTTCAGGTTGGGAAAAACATCTCCACTGAGTGCAGACCAATCTGTCCTGAGATGAGGACAGTGGTCTCAGTCCAGTGGCTAAGAAGTGAGAGGATGTGGTCACAAACTTAAATTCAAATGGACAAGGCTGGTTCCTAGTCATGGTCTCTGGTACAGCTTTGGTCCATCGTCCAAAGTTAAAGAAGCCTAAAACCTCTTCCAAGAGGTCCTCATTGGGACATCCTCTTTCCCAGGCTTCCATGTAGCAGGTACCCCAGTGAATGGATGCCGGATACACCACAGAATAGCATGAGACTGAATGGTGCTCCTATATGTGTGTAAAGATATTCATCCTTATGACTGCCAAGGAACGCAAGGCAAGGAGAAAAGGGCATTGGTTCTTGAATTTCCCATGTATTGGGGAAGACGGAGTTAATAAAACCCACGTTTGGCCATTTTGTCAAGCTATCAAACCAAACTGGTGACAAGACCAAGGCTGTTAGTAGGGAAATTGCTGGGCCTGTATCCAGAAAGCCAGGACAGGGTACTTGGCGCAGAGTAGGCAGAAGGGAGATGAAGGTGAGTCCCACAGGATCTACCAGAGAAAGAGTATTGGAAATCCTAGAGGGGTTCTGCCACCAATGCACAATTTTCCTTAATTTCCTCAATTGTGGCTGTTATCCCATAATGAGAAACACAACCTCACTTCTAAGCAGGCTGTGAGGCTGGCAGAAAGCTGAAACCTGAAAATCAGCAGATACAGGGCTGCGTACAGCCTTTTCTATTGAAATTAAGCCACATCCAAAACACAGGGAAAGGGCTCCAAATAGCTTCAGACAGCAGCCAGCCAGCCAGGGCCCTTACCAGGCACCGGATGGACGCTCTCCGGACTCGTCAAAAGAGGCCCAAATCAAAAGTGCTCATTTCAATAACGTAAGAAAATAAACATGGGGCTTATTTATAGCACAGGAAAGGTACTGGGGCAAAAGACTGCTCGTTTGGTAATCCACCCTGATAGGGCAGACAGGATCCAGACCCCCAGGCTCTCTGGCAACAGGGTAAGCTGGAAAGGGGACCAGAAGAAGAGAGCTGGCAGCCAGCATCAACAGGTACAATCTGGAAAAGACCCAGGTAAGAGAGGGAAGATGCCTGAGACATCTGCTGTCTCTGTTCTGGCAGAAGGAAGGAGAGCCTGACAGTGGACTCCCATCAATCCCTCAAGGGAAAGTGTATGGGGGAGCAAATAAAGGTACCTCCCAGTATCCTCATCCACTGGGTCATCGCATACATCTGGGACAGACACTGGAGTCCCCACATACAGCTGGGACAGACACCGGAATCCCCACGTACAGAGGAGGCATAAGGCTGAGGTGTACATGGGATCCCAGTACCAGAATAAGGTACCCACCCAGAATAAGGGTGGGACTAAAACATAACTCCTCAGACTTGGCCAGTGTTGGCCTCAGGATATATGCACAGCCCCAGATCTCTGCCAGCTGCACAGCATGGAGAATAGCATAATGCCTGTCACAAGTCTATGTGGATGTTCTTCTGGAGCCCTGGGCCAGAACTGGCTGCGCTTCATATATGCTCCCAGAAAACCATGGTTTCTGAGTTTATCTTTGGGATAGGGGACAGCAACATCAGTTTGCAGCTGTGAAAAGGGCTCATGCTGACAACTTCTGCCAGGAAGGCTCTGTGTGGTGGTAAGGCCCAATGGGTGGCTCTGGTTTAAGGGACACCTCGCCCGTGTGCAGCTCCAGAGAGGTGGCACAAATGATGGAACTTGCTGAGCAAGAGTGAGGAAGCCTCTCCAGGGGTCCATCCAAGACAGAAGAGAATAAAATCCCTGGAAAGGCTGCACATCGGAGGAAACCAAATGCGGGACCGATTCTGGTCATGAGAAAGGAACCTGGGAGCTGGTGGTGGGGGCATCAGGTTGGGAGTAGGGTGTCAGACTCACCCCAGCCACCTGCTCGCAGCTGCTAGCATCAGCAGGCTACCCATACAGATCCCACACTTTCCCAGAGAACCTGGGGGCTCTGCTAATGGAGGTTGAAGACGGCTCAGTGCATCTAAGTTTTCAGATGAACTCCCAAGAGAGGGGCCAGGCTTACAGTGCAGTGAGTCCTGCTTCCTCCTGCCCTGCCATGGACAGCACCAGGGAGCTTCTGTCACAGTGTACTGTGCTCAGAATGATGAGCGTTCCTGCCAGAGTCGCTCAGGAAGTAGTTAGGCACAGCTTGGGTCAGCTTGGCAGTATCCATCTTGGCCTCTCTGGGCAGCCTGTGGTAGATGCTCTGGCTGCTCCAGAAGACTACCTGGGGCCCAAGAAAGGAGGAAAACAGCCTCCAAAGAGGCCATTGCCATAAAGCAAAGAAGACCAATGGTATTGCAGTGTGGATGGGGGTTGGAGGTCTGGCTCACTTGACAGAGAGGTTTGTCTGAGAGGATTAGAAATTCAAGGTCACCCTCCAAGTACCTATTAAGTTGGAGGCTAGTCTGGGGTACATGAGACCTACCCCCCAAAATAAAACATCCCTCCCACAGAAGAAAAAAAAAGCCACACAATGGTGCTGGTGGGACCCAAGCCGCAGGCGACTGGTGTGGGATATCTGTACACCGTGTGAAGAGTGTGGACCCAAGCCGCAGGCGACTGCTGTGGGATATCTGTACACGGTGTGAAGAGTGTGGACCCAAGCCGCAGGCCACTG
The DNA here is from genome assembly GCF_037038515.1 of Microtus pennsylvanicus. Classification (NCBI taxonomy): domain Eukaryota; kingdom Metazoa; phylum Chordata; class Mammalia; order Rodentia; family Cricetidae; genus Microtus; species Microtus pennsylvanicus. The sequence goes on from NC_134580.1 coordinate 71,004,816, forward strand.
CTGTGGGATATCTGTACACGGTGTGAAGAGTGTGGACCCAAGCCGCAGGCCACTGCTGTGGGATATCTGTACACCGTGTGAAGAGTGTGGACCCAAGCCGCAGGCCACTGCTGTGGGATATCTGTACACTGTGTGAGGAGTGTGGACCCAAGCTGCAGGCGACTGCTGTGGGATATCTGTACACGGTGTGAAGATGTGTGGACTGGTGTGGGATATCTGTACACCGTGTGAAGATGTGTGGACTGGTGTGGGATATCTGTACACGGTGTGAAGATGTGTGGACTGGTGTGGGATATCTGTACACCGTGTGAAGATGTGTGGACTGGTGTGGGATATCTGTACACGGTGTGAAGATGTGTGGACTGCTGTGGAGTATCTGTACACCATGTGAAGATGTGTGGACTGGTGTGGGATATCTGTACACGGTGTGAAGATGTGTGGACTGGTGTGGGATATCTGTACACTGTGTGAAGATGTGTGGACTGCTGTGGGATATCTGTACACTGTGTGAAGATGTGTGGACTGGTGTGGGATATCTGTACACCGTGTGAAGATGTGTGGACTGCTGTGGGATATCTGTACACCGTGTGAAGATGTGTGGACTGGTGTGGGATATCTGTACACGGTGTGAAGATGTGTGGACTGCTGTGGGATATCTGTACACCGTGTGAAGATGTGTGGACTGGTGTGGGATATCTGTACACGGTGTGAAGATGTGTGGACTGCTGTGGGATATCTGTACACCGTGTGAAGATGTGTGGACTGCTGTGGGATATCTGTACACGGTGTGAAGATGTGTGGACTGGTGTGGGATATCTGTACACGGTGTGAAGATGTGTGGACTGGTGTGGGATATCTGTACACTGTGTGAAGATGTGTGGACTGCTGTGGGATATCTGTACACTGTGTGAAGATGTGTGGACTGCTGTGGGATATCTGTACACTGTGTGAAGATGTGTGGACTGCAGTGGGATATCTGTACACGGTGTGAAGATGTGTGGACTGCTGTGGAGTATCTGTACACCATGTGAAGATGTGTGGACTGGTGTGGGATATCTGTACACTGTGTGAAGATGTGTGGACTGCTGTGGGATATCTGTACACCGTGTGAAGATGTGTGGACTGCTGTGGGATATCTGTACACCGTGTGAAGATGTGTGGACTGGTGTGGGATATCTGTACATGGTGTGAAGATGTGTGGACTGGTGTGGGATATCTGTACACCGTGTGAAGATGTGTGGACTGGTGTGGGATATCTGTACACCGTGTGAAGATGTGTGGACTGGTGTGGGATATCTGTACACGGTGTGAAGATGTGTGGACTGGTGTGGGATATCTGTACACCGTGTGAAGATGTGTGGACTGGTGTGGGATATCTGTACACCGTGTGAAGATGTGTGGACTGGTGTGGGATATCTGTACACGGTGTGAAGATGTGTTGCTGTCACTGCTGTAATAAAAAACTGACTGGCCAATAGTTAGGCAGGAGGTAAAAGCAAAACTTCCAGGGCAGAGGGAGAGAAACTGGGAAGAAGAACCTAGGCACAGAGGAGACACCGAGGAGACATGAGGAGACACAGAGGGAGTTCTCAGAATCAACAAGAAGTCTTTGTGTTGTTGTTTGGGAGCTAGTTGTGGTACAGAGAAAGACTCATTACAGGTGATCTCTCAGTACAGTAGGGCCACAAGCTGTGGACCCAGCAGAAACCTTGGTCAAATCCAATCACATCCTTAACATGACCTCTGCTTCTTGATTTTGCTTTAGCTGAAACCATCCAAGGTTCTTGACTTGATCCCCTAATCATGCTTCCTTGCTATTTGCGGTCAGATCCTGGAAGAGACTGGAACCCAAGGATTATAAGGCAGTCCCTCAGCTGGTATGGACAGAGGAGTCTGCCTCTGCTGGGCTGCCCAGCACACTGTAGGAGAGATTCCCTTCCGCACAAACAGAACAGAACCCAGCAACTAGCTCAAAGCACTGTGTAAATTAGACAAGGCTATGAAGCCAGGCAGTCGGGGCTAGTACACTGTAAAGAGAGATCAGCAGAACCTCACAGGGTGACAAGAAGTCAGAGAAAAAGATGGCATTTCCATTTCAGTTTTCCGGAAAAAGGCTTTGGCCTAAACCCAAGACATGGTAAAATAAAAATTAAAAACCAACAAACAAATCAACCAACCCACCAACCAACCAACCAAAACTAAGAGCAAGTATCTAAGTAAAATTAATCAGAAAAAAGTCTTTGCAAAGCTGCCATTCTCAGAAGGCTCGTTCCAGTCAGTCCCTGGGGAAGCAGTGGCTCAGTGCACACAGCTGGGCCAGATCCAAGGTCAGTTCAGATCCCCTTCTCTATAGGCCAGTGGGCTGGAGTGCCTTCGAAAAGACGTCTTACTCTGGAACCAGCTGTTGTCTGCTGTAGGCCAGAACATGGCGTTTTAATTAGCATTATTGTTCTGCTTCTGAAACCAGGCTCTGTGGCGTCCCAAGGGCAGATGGTCCTGACCCAAGCTTAGGCAAAGCTCGCTGGCTAGCTTAAGACACAAAGGGTAGGGTACAGGCCCTTGTCATTTTGGATCCAGACCACTTGCTCCATTTTCTGTCCTGTTTCTACTGAGGGAACCACCTGTCTTTCAGACAGTACCTTTGAGGCTTGTGTTGAGTTTAAGGCACAGTTCTGAACATAACACTGACTTTATATTATACTGTAAGACCTAATCCCAGCTTTTCTGGAAATAATGGGGTACTTTGTGTGGAATGTTACTGTCTAACAATCCAACAGAGTCTATGATCTTGGGGGCTCCCAACATCTAAGATTATAGTTCCTCTTCCAAATCTAAAGTTCTCTTTTTTGTTAACTAATATTTCTGTGGTGTATTTGTTCCCAGGTGAGTGTACAGGTCACATGTGGGCATGGACATGTGCATATGGCATCCCTAGGCCAGCCTCTGGTGCCGTCTCTACCATCCTTGTCTTTCTAGGCAGGGTCTTGAGTTTTTCCTTGACCGTGACTTAGTTAGGATGGCTGGCCAGCACTCAGGGATTCTCCACTGCAAAGGGAGTGCAAGCATGACTGCCATACCTGGCCTTTCTACATGGGTTTTGGGGATTGAACTCAGGTCTGCATGCTTGTGCTAAGGGCACTTTATCAAGTACTCAACCTCTTTAGTTAAAAAAAAAAAATATGGATGTGTATCTGTGTGATAGTTCAGGCAAATATGTCCTGTGGTGCATGTGTGGTCAGGAGACAACTCTTACAGTTGGATCTTTCCTGCAGTATCCAGGCAGAGGGATGTCACATAAGCCCCCCATAAGCACAGTCCCGGCTCTCTGCAAGGATTTCAATGTGTCTCCCCCTCCCGTACCCCCCATTCTGGAAACAGGATGGTGACCCCTTAAAAATAGAGACACATAATATTGCAACTTCAAGGATATGGGTAGCAAAAGAAACCCTCCAGTGTTGTGCATGTGATACCATAAAACTTCCCATGTTATCCATCTGCTCACCGCCGTAAGCACCTGAAGTTCATGCAACAATGCACAGCTGGAGTGTGTATCTGCAACATGTGCCCTAGTCTATTCCACCAGCCCCAGATTCTACCCGCTGCTAACATGAACTTCCTAGACCTCCACCTCCACTTCTGCTGTGTCAGAAAGCTTCCTCTGGCCTCTCCATTGGGGGGAATGTACATGAGTGAACTTTCTAACAAACTCATTTACTCTGTGTGTGAGCGTGCGCGTGGGTGCACATGCACGGATACATGTCTGTGTGATTATGAGTGCATACATGCTACAGTATGCTATGAAAGTCAGAGAAAACTTACAGGGGTGGGTTCCCTCCTTCCATTTCCTGTTCTGCAGCTTGAGCTCAGGTCATCAGGCTTGTGTAGAAAACACGTTTACCTGCTGAGCCATCGTGCTAGCTTCAAAATGACGCAGGACCACTGGATAGGTCAGTGTTCACCACACTGCTCAACAGAACAATGGGTGGCACGAGCGATGATGACTGGCATACGACAAGGTTTCTGTAATTATATCCATATTCTAAGCAAATTGTTATGTATTTTGTGTTCTGGGGACATATGTTATGGCTAAAGCCCAAACTGTGGCTAATCTTAATATTAGACCCAGATAAATCTGTTTCAAATCTATAATATTTAACATTTGCCAGAGTAGATTTGTTCATCAACTAGGCTTAAAGAGGTATAATTCACACATGTGCAGTATTAGGAAATGCTGAAATGTAATGATTTAAATATACCAGCAACTGCTGGGATATGGTTGCTATGGCAGTATTTAACGTTAGCCAGAACCCCTTGGCCAATGTTATAGCCACAGCAAAAGAACGAGGATCCTGGGCATCCCCTCGGGGTGGGAGGTCACAATGCCCTTAGCTCCTACAACATGGTAGCAGCTAGAATGACTCCAGGGTGGCAGTCAGAGGACACTTATTTCCCTGAGTATACCTTGAAATATCCAGACCTAGGGCTAAGGACTGATGGACTTATCTGCTCTTAGGATGTTCCCATAAACACATACTTGATGCACATGGAGCTGGTGTCCTTCCTGGCTGCATCTTCCCAGATAGCTGTCAGTACAGAAGGTTGGGTTATATGCACAGAACAAGGACTGGTCCTTGGGTAACCAAGGACCAGCATTCTAGACAGAAGAAAAAGGAATAAAAAATAATTTTAATATCAAAAAGCCACAACAAGGAGTTGTTTGGGGACTGTCAGGACATTTCTTGGCAGCCTGTGCTCTTCTGCTATGTACCCAGGACTGTAACCCAGGTCCAAGCCTAGTTCTCACCCTCAGCGGTATTGGGATCTGCAGCACGTTTTAGGCTTGGCTATTCCTCCAGATTCTGCTGTCGTGAAATAACTGCATTCCTCTGCTGTGACTCCTGGATCTAAAACTGTGGACAGTCATCACAGCCCTCTCCTCTAAGGCAACTGAAGGGCCAGTGAGCTGGTAAACTGGGTCTGCAAGCCAAAACCGATACTCTGGGCTCAAAACTGCAGCTAGTCCCTGAGACTTCCTTCCTTTGGCATTTCCAGAGAGTCCATCGGAGATGGGAGGACAAAGCAAGCTGCACAGTTCAAGAGGCTCCAGTGTGTTTGGGGAAGTTTGACCCAGGCTGTCCTTCTCTACCCCACAGTGAGTGCTGCAGGGCCTAGCTGGGTTCCTCCACAGTCCTGGCTCATTGTGGCAAGCTTCATAAGCTGCCAATGTTGGGGAAGCTCTTCAGTTTCTCTGGGAAGTCGTCTTTGTAGAGCACTGGGTCAGCACGGTGCTCCACCACCTTGAGGGGCATGGTCCCAAAGACAGAAGCAAACTTATTGATGCATTCAGACCTGAGGGTGCAAGCAGAATGGAAGTGGTTAGCTGCTGAAAGACAGCAAAGCCCAACATAGCCACTGTCCACAAGAGAACTGAAAGGCACTGAAAGGGTACCTAGCCCATTGCTGGGCTCTGCAAAGGGCTGTGATGGAAAGCAAGATGATGGGAGATCCCTGGCTCTGTAAGGAGGGAGAAAGTGAATAGGGGATGTTGTCGGCAGGCTTGCAGGTCAGGACACCTGCCCCTCCCCCTCAAATTCCAGTCATTTTTCCAGCACTAGCAGGCCTCAAACCCAGGTGGATTAGCTCCAGCGATCCTTAACCCCATCTCTGCCAGTTATAGGGAAGGAGGATAAAGGAAAGAAAAAAGGCTCTGCTTGCTTAAACTGAAGAGGTGGATGTAAGGGTCCTATCCATGCAAGGCAGAGGAGTAGAGGGATTGGTGACTCCAAATTTCAAGAAATGAGCATTTAACTCCCCAGCACTCACAGATGTTCTGTAAATATCCAGCCATAAGCACTGCTCTGCTGATACAGCCAGAGCCCACAGAGGGCTTTCTGCATAACTGGTGTGATTTTTGCTACTCCCACACTAGAACTGGGAGCAAGAGCAACTTGGTGACAAGAGCTGAACATTGTGAAGCAGAGCCTCCTCCGTGCTTCTCGCAGCTGAACTTTCCTTCAGAAGAAAGGGTCAGGCCCTTTATAGGAATGGCTCAGGTCAGTCAGGCCAAGTGAGTGTGACAGCTGGGTGATGAGGGCGTCAGCACCAGGCCAGAGGGGAAAAGCAGCCTGGGAAAAGCCCTTTGAAGCTGGGGCCCAGAAGGATGGATTTCAGAGGGTCAGTGCCTTCTGGGCAGCTGCCAGAGAGCTACGGAGGAAGCTTGATGAGAGAGTGGCCACAGGGCAGTAGCCAGCTCCAAGTGCTCACAGTCACCTCTCCATCTCCAGATACCCCATAAGCTGCTTCCAAAATGTGTAGACAGAGAAGAGCTCCGGGCTCAGGAAGGTGTCTGTTAATGAAGGCCACCATCACCAGGTCTTCCAAAATGTGTAGACAGACAAGAGCTCCAGGCTCAGGAAGGTGTCTGTTAGTGAAGGCCGCCATCGCCAGGTCTTCTGCCCTCGTTGCATCTCTGAAGAGCTTGCACACTGCACCACGGACTTTTGGTCACCAACGTCAACAGATCGACCCACACCACAAAGAGGTGACACTCAGTAGACGCTCTACAAGGAGTGAGTGCTTGCGCTAGCCCAGTTTCTGGTGGGAAGGCTGAGACACTAAGAGGCTGATGTGTAAAAGCCAACTAAATAAATAAATAAATTTGAAAAAAATGTGCCTGAGCCAGAGCCAAACCCAGGGTTTCCAGCTCCTGAGACTAAAGTCTGAGTGACAAGACACAAATCTACTTATTAACCTGTGTGGCCACAACACCAGAGCCCCTGTTCTGTGCCAGGTAATTTACCTACACATCTCACTGATTTCTAACGCACTCCCCTCCATCCTCATCTCTCTTGCACAAGGCCTGAGTTTATATTAGCCTCATGTAGATTCAGAGAGGTTAAGTTGCCCGAGAATGATGATTCGCAGTGCTGGAACTGGGATTCCTTCATTGGCTGGGATGTAAATGAACACGGCTGGGTCCAACCTGCATCACAGGTTTTCAGGCCTATATTTAGTTCTGTATCCAGCAGGCTATACAGTGCTTGGTACAAAGACAGCCATAACTGTTCATGAGCTTATGAATGGACACTATAAATTGAAATGTAATGGAAAAACTGAAGTTCAGGTAAGATAAGCCAATTTCTTAGGTTGGATTCCTAACTGGACATAAAATGCTGCTTTAAGTCAATATTGTCTGTCATGGCATCCTTGGCAATGACACTCGTCAAAGAGAACGAAACTTCTGGTGCTTTAAGAACTAGCAGCCCCTGGAAACAGACTTGAAGGAGTAAAAGCTACTTTCCTTCTCAGATGACAGTTCTGATCCCAGACTCCAAATCTACGACTAAATAAGCAGACTGAACCCCAGGCCCCAATAAAAGGTCCAAGGATGGTGGAGCAGTTTCATCTTCCACCAGAAGACGGAACAAGGGGTAAGCAGACAAGTGCGGGGCTCTACAGTGAACCGTCTCCTGGGCTCTCTTCCTTCCTCAAGTCAGGGCTCCAACCTTTACCCATGAAGCTTTGTTCATAGCCAGTGTATTTTCAAATGTGTCTCCTGCCCCTCTATGAATCTCCCAAGTGGATGGCTTGTATTTCCCAGCGGCCCTGGGTCACCAAACCTCACACTTTACGACCTGGCTTAGTTACTTCATGATGTCAACTTTTGGGTCTCCACTAAGCCGGTCTGTTTGTCCCTGGCAGCTTTCTCACTCCAGCCCTGCACACCCTGTCTTTCTTCTATCTCGCCAGGAGACTTCAGGCTTCACTTACTGTCTCCCAAATGTAGGAATGTCTCCGTTCTTCCCCTGGATTTTCTTAAGTCCACTGCTCTGTCTGGGGAGCTACCTTCCATACATCTTCATTCCCACTGGCCTGCACAGAGGGCAAGCTCTCAGGGCCATACATCCTACTGATGTCATCCATGATTAAAATCTCCTGCCCACATCCACTGCCTTGTTCAAGGACAAGCACTCACAACTGCTCACCCCTCCCCTGTTTTGTTTGCACTGTGAAAGGTCCTGCCATTTTTCTTGACTCAAAAACCCAAGTTATTTCTGTAACTTCTTTCCCCACAGCCTCCCCACACCTATCAAGGTGGCAACAACTCTGGCGTGTCTTCCTTAGGACAATTGTGGGTATTTTCACTGTGCCTTTCTGTGTAGATTCAGGCTGGTCATCCTCCTCCCGTCTCTTCAATATTCTTTCCATAATAAGGACTGCTTAGATCAATTCCTTGAACAGGTTAGTCCCTTTTCAAATCCTTTATGGCTTCTCAGAGTCTGAAGGAAAAACCTAAGCTCTTTAATTGGGGATTCAACCTGGCTCAAAGTAAATTTCTTTATGCCAAAATAACTTTGAACTTGCTGACCTGGCCTCACAGTTCCCATTCCTCTGACCTGCTCATCCTACTCGGAAGATGAAGTCCTGGAGGTTTTTAAAAATTTTTTAATTTATTTAAATTTTAATTATTTTTATTTTATGTGCATTGGTATTTTGCCTGCATGCATGCCTGTGTGAAGGTGTCAGATCCCCTGAAACCAGAGTTACAGACATCTGTAAGCTGCCATGTAGGTATTAGGAACTGAACCCAGGTCCTCTGGAAGAGCAGCCAGTGCTCCATCTGAGCCATCTCTCCAGCTCCCCTGGTGATCTTTTAAAAAAAAACATTTGTATGCATATATGTTTGTATGTATGTGTGTATGCCACGTGAGTGCAGATACCTGTCAAGGCTAGAAGAGGGTACTTAGTCTCTGAAGCTGGAGTTGGTTGTGGGGAACTGAACTTGGGTCATCTGGAAAAGCAACAAGTTCTCTTAACCACTAAGCCATATCTCCAGCCCCTGGTGATTTCCAAAGCCTCCTTTCCATGTTACCACTTTTAACAAAATTGTTCTGAATAATCCACCCAATAAGAACGTTTCTTTCTTGCCTCTTGTTATTATAAACTGTACTTTCCTAAGGGGATGCACCACAAACAGCCCCAGATTAGGCTTTGTAGACGTATAAATATATACGCGCCTGCTGTGCACAGCCATCGCTGGGAAAGAGGAAGCACTAGGCTCTGAAAGAACTGTAAGAGCTTCACAGCGTTCCTGAAGCAGCCTCCATAGCTCTCTGCTCAGGGCATCTTAACCACCTTCCCAAGGGTTCTGGCCCCGCCTTTAGCACAGCTTTAACCCCACCATGAACTTGAAGGTTGCCATCAGGTCAGCTTTCTTCCCTCCGCTGTACTGTAACCTCCACGTTAACTCTGCCCGCAACTACTTGCCTCAATGCTATGAATTCTCCCCAGTACTGGGAGTACGGTAGGTTTTAATAACCATTTCATCTACTCTGGTAGAATTACAACCGGGGCCTTTTCCCAATGAGCTATGGTAGATAATTAACTCTGCCATACTTAACAGCATTTGCAGTGTTACAGGGGCCATTCATATATGATTTCACGTCGACTGTTGGTAAAAGTCAATGGCTTTTGAGTAAGATATCTGTATGAGGGAGCTAAGGATATTATTTAGAGTTAAAGAAACAAAATATCACAGAAGAACCCAAGACCAGATGAAAGGGTCGGGAGGATTTTCTTGTGGTTATGGACTTCAGGAATGAACTCATTCCTGTGTGTCAGAGAAGCACATGCAGTTTGGGAAGCTGAGCAAAGGCTGCAGCCACATTCTTGGAGCACACTTGAGTCCCTTGACGACTGAGCTAACAGATGTTAGAGCTCGTGGGCCTGCGTATGGAGGGGCTTCTAGAAGAAGTCAGATCGATCCAGGAGCTCTGAAGGCTGCGGACCAAGAGGGTCTAGTGCAGATCCAAGTGGTCATGAAGAAAGATACCCATGACAGAATTCTTAGGATTCCTAGCCCAGGTGACATGACACGCTCACGTGACTGCTGAGGAACTAACAGAATGGTTCAGAGTCACCCTGTTGTTCCAGTCTCCAGAGCCCGGCAGGTGGCATAGCAGGGACAGTGGAAACATTTTGTCTCTGCTGGGTTGGGATTAATTGTTTCAAATCAAGCATTACTGTAACATGGAACTATTACCCTGAGAAATAAGCCAGTGTTTCCTTGGAGTCAGCTCACTTCCATTCAAGTGACTACAGACAGTCACTCAGTCCACACAAAGGATCTGGCTTCTACAGCTTAAGGCCAGCTATATTTTTTTTCAGAGCCTTCCAGCCATTACAAATTGAGTGAGGAGCATCCCAAATTAATTCACTGGGTGACCTAGGTTTGAACTAACTCAATTCCCACAGTGCAAAAGGAGGTGACTGGCTACCAGCTGCTATCCTTGTATCTCTAACACAGGCCCATAAACAGGCCCAGGCAGGAAGTGGGAATGGAGACTAGGGTGGACCTCTGTTCAAAGATGTACTCACCTCTCCACCATGTGAGTCTGGTCGAGTGAGAGCCCATCGATGGCCGTGCACTCAGGACACTTGAACTTCTTTCTTGGGGTTACCTGCCAAGGAACATGAAACACATGGCTGTCAGTGCCCAGGACTATAAAGCCACTCTATGATGCCACTCTGCAGGCTTCTGTGCAGGGATATATATACAGCTGTGCACCCTGTGCATGTATGCACACATGCACATGCGCACACACCTCAGCATTCCTCCATTCAATCTGTGCTGCCTTAGCCAAGGACAGAACTCCCAAGGGCCCAATAAAAGCAGCTTGGAGGGCTTTTGCCTTCTGTAACTGGAAAGAAGCCGTGATGACAAGCTCCTTAATTCCTGTTTAATGACTGTTTTCTCACTGCCAAGGTCCTTGTACAAACACCATTTGTTCTTGCAGTCATGCGGGCAGTGAAATACAGCCTCCCACAACTTGCAGTCTAACCTTGGTCCCAACAGGCAGCCTCTCTCTTTCTCTTCTAAGGCCCAGAGCTAGAGCAGCACCTCTCCTGAAGATGCCGGTTCATTTCCGAGTTCCCTTGGTCAAGAAAATAACTATACAGCTCACGCCCTAATTCTTCTTCCCTGACTCCTTTAACACTCACTGCCAAGCCTGAGACTCTGGGTGATCCTTCTAGCAAAGCCAGGGAGGCTGCTATGAAGATGAGTAAATGGGGAGGGAAGGGAGAATAACACCAACCAGGGCAATGTCGAGACTCCCAGACTCCACTCATATCAAGCAGTCACAGCTAACCACACGTTAAAGAAGAAATGTAAGGTCTGTGGTCCCTGGAAAGCAGCCCCCACAATTTACACTTTCCATTTTTCTTGAAATCCTTTGCTTTGAGTCCTGGGGCACATGACAGGGGACTCAGTGAGACGCCATTCAAGCTGCCAGCCTAAACTCCGATGATGGTGACGCTTTCAGGCTGAGAAGCCTCTGGCACTACTCAATTTCACATGGAGTTCTAATAGCCCACAAGTGGGCTTATACTACTGATCTATAACTTGGGCTCTGATTTTAACACAGTGTTTCAAGAATAAATATGTATTTTCAGGTCCAAAGACCTTGTTTTTTTTTTTACCTTTTAGTATTTTATGTCATAAGTATTTTAAAATAATGGTAGTTAGATCTTTAAAGCCAAAGATTAGGACAATTGCATAAGCACTCTACTCTCTGTACAGAAAGCAGTACCTATTTACTGTTCCAACAGCTTCCCTGGGCCAGGGAATAATACTGGGCTCCAGACAGCCAAGCAAGGGGGTGGCACAGACTCTCACCTTAATGACAGCTTTCCCCGTAACATTGGCCACCAGGAAATTCATGGCAATATCTTCACAGTTCATGTGAGCATCCACCCAGTTCTTGATGTCCCCAGGCATTTTGTAGGTATACAGGTAATTAAAATACTGTCACATGAGACAAAAAAGAAGAAATAAAGAATAGTAATTCTCCCTGGCTGGAATATCAAGGGTAACTTGGTGGTACAAGGACAAAATTAATCACAAGACTTGACTAGGCAAAAGGAGGTTAAGTAGCGCCTTTAAAATGGGCTGGTACTGTGCACCGTGGGACACTATGTCACACACACACACATCACTAAAAAAATTAAAATGGTAGGTATGTGCTTTTCATTTCTTAGGTTATGATTTACTTTAATGCAGATTCCTGGATAAGTGACAGGGGCAGATGGACGGTACCAGGCACAGCAAGCTCACCTTCCTAAGAGTCCCTTTAAAGTATAACATTCAATAAATGCAAAATAGAAAGTAAGAGAAATATTTCCATTGTCTTCCTATTAATAAAAAGTGTGAGCCAAACATCCAAGTGGTCATGAGATCGATTGCTCCAGCAAGTCTTTCTGTGGGCCACGCCATGAGCTAAGAGTGAAGGCATATGCTTACAGAAGCCAAACAAGGGCGAGGCAAACCTGAAATTACCATAAACTCCATGAGTAAACTAGAAACTAACAGGTCAAAGCTAAGTGGCCACATGTGGACGTGTGTTCCCCTAGTCCCAGCACTTGGGAGCCTGAAGCAGGAAGATTGTGAGTTCAAAGCCAGCCTGGGGACCTAGGAAGATCCTGCCTCTAAAAGCAAATGTCTGAACATGTAGATAAGCATGTACAATCATGATAAACTCCCGAAGCTATCAACAGTAGTCTGTTTTGTTTGTTTTACTGAGACCAAAACCTCTATCTTGACCTAGAATCTCAGAAAAGTGGAAGCAGCAAGGACGAGCTGACAGCCAGCAAGAGAGCAGGCTCAGCAGAGCGCTCTACACATTAACTCTGCGACGACTGAGTCTTCTAATTAAACCCTCCGCTGTCAGGGAGACTGCAGGGCTGAGGGCAATACTCTAAAATCAAAAGCATAGTACCCAACCTTGCCCTAATTTAAAAAGTAAGGGGTTGGAGTTAAGAGGAGGTACTGCTTTTGGAGAGGACCTGGGTTCAAATTCCAGCATCCACATTATGTGGCCCACAACTGCCTATAACCCCAGCTCCAGGGGATCCAATACCTCTGGGCTCTGCAGGTATTTGCTCTCATGTGCATACAGGCCTCCCTCCTCACATCTACATAATAAAAATAGTAATAAAAGGAAATCTGTTTTTTTTTTTTTGTTTTTTGTTTTGGCTTTTCTAGACAGGGTTTCTCTGTGCAGCTCTGGCTGCTCTGGAACTCACTCTGTAGACCAGGCTGATCTTCACCTCAGAGATTCACCTGCCTTGGCCTCCCAAATTCTGGGATTAAAGGCATGTGCCACCATGCTCAGTATAAAAGCAAATCTTAAGTCAGCTCTCAGAACACACACAGGAAACAGCATCCTTACCAGAATCTGGTGTGAACTCACACTGTAAGACTAATTTTATTCATCAAAACAGCTAAGTTTAATTTTCTAAATGTACTGTTATGCAAAGAATGGTAAGGCAGTCAGTTTCATGTCCTGTTGGCATTGGCAATGAAGGAATCTAAGACACCAGCAGTCACTCCTTCTGTTGTAATTATACCTTTAGGAAGCTAATAGTCACAAGCACAATAGTTACAAAAAGGATATAAATTGCTACTTAAGCATTAGATACTAACATTATCTGAAATGACAAAAATTAAATACTCAATGGTAGAGAAACACATAACTTAAGAAATATTAAGACAGTGGCTTATTACCAATTATGCTACATAATAACTGTTTATAAAGAGAGATGAATGGCCTGAGAAAACACTAATAGCAAAAAGTGCACAGGTGAGAATGTGTGCAACTACATATGTGTATGTGTGTCCAGAGAACAGAAGGCCTTTCTGGCACCTCCCAACCAAGCTGTCTCTAAATGATACAAGAAAAAGCAGCTTCTCCTCATATGTTGATATGAATTTTTGGTGCTTTTTATTTAGAAAGAGTATCATACAACATGACTCTTCCAAGCTTTTTAGATAAAACCTTTTTCTAAACCCAGCAAAAGCCTGGAAGATTAAACAAGCGAGTCAAACAGGTGCCACACGTGCCCTTACCTTGTGGTAGAAAGCCGCACCCGTGAGCACCATGGACACTTCGTTGGTCCACTCAGACTCGTACTTCCACTTGTTCATCTCATGGTCCCAGAGATGCAGGCGGCCAGGGTAGCCTACCAGCCGGTCAGGAAATTCCCGCCAGACCTAGGGACAGAGCACACCAATAAGCCATCCCCAGTTCAGATGAGCACCGGGTACTGAGGTTCCCAGGCTGGCCTCAACAGACACCTGGGGTCAGGGTGGGCTGCTGAGGACTCCACCAAGCATCCCACCAGTGTTCAGAGGTAGAGGTGGACTTTGACTTCTTCTAGAACATCATGTGTCATTTCATGTGGAAAAAGGGCTTGCTGAGTATTGTCTATGCCAGCTAGACACGGAACAGACTGCCTTCCCTCCTCTGCATAACAAGCATTCAGAAAATTAAACTTAGCTGTTTGATAAATGAGACGAACTTACTGTGAGCTCTGAGCAGGGTCTGGTGGGGCGGCAGTTCCCTGTATGTGTGCTGAGAGTCAGCACTTCACTGCCCTATGCTCTGGAACATTCTGAGAACAACCGATTCTAGATCTGGGAAATCCTCAGAGATGGCGCTTAGACTGACAGAACAGTGCACTAGACACCAATGAGAAACAAGGAAGGGGCTGAGGGGCGGAGGCTTAGCTTTCATCTGCCTACCTTGAACACATCAGGATCATGAGTTCAGATCCCTAGAACCTACACAGGAAAGAAGTGGGGACACAGTGTCCCCCTGTGATCACAGCAGAGGGCAGGGACAGGCAGACCCCTGAGACTCAATGGCCAGCTTGCCTAGCTAAATCAGTGAGTTTCAGGGTGAGTGAGAAATTTTACCTCAAAAAATTCAAGTGGAAATCGATCAAGAAAAGACCTTGGACACACACACCTGTATGTATACAAAGGCCTTGGACACGTGCACCTGCATGCACACATGGACCTTGGACAAGTGCACCTGCATGTATGTACACATGGGCCTTGGACACGTGCACCTGCATGCACACATGGACCTTGGACACGTGCACCTGCATGCACACATGGACCTTGGACAAGTGCACCTGCATGTATGTACACATGGGCCTTGGACAAGTGCACCTGCATGTATGTACACATGGGCCTTGGACACGTGCACCTGCATGCACACATGGACCTTGGACAGGTGCACCTGCATGTATGTACACATGGGCCTTGGACACGTGCACCTGCATGCACACATGGACCTTGGACAAGTGCACCTGCATGTATGTACACATGGACCTTGGACAAGTGCACCTGCATGTATGTACACACGGGCCTTGGACACGTGCACCTGCATGCACACATGGACTTCGGACATGTGCACTTGCATGTATGTACACATGGGCCTTGGACACGTGCACCTGCATGTACACATGGGCCTTGGAAACGTGCACCTGCATGTATGTACACATGGACCTTGGACACATGCACCTGCATGTATGTACACATGGGCCTTGGACATGTGCACCTGCATGCACACATGGGCCTTGGACACGTGCACCTGCATGCACACATGGACCTTGGACATGTGCACCTGCATGTACACATGGACCTTGGACACGTGCACTTGCATGTATGTACACATGGGCCTTGGACAAGTGCACCTGCATGCACACATGGGCCTTGGACACGTGCACCTGCATGTACACATGGACCTTGGACACATGCACCTGCAGCACACATGGACCTTGGACACGTGCACCTGTATGTACACATGGACCTTGGTCATGTGCACCTGCATGTATGTACACATGGGCCTTGGACACGTGCACCTGCATGCACACATGGACCTTGGACAAGTGCACCTGCATGTATGTACACATGGACCTTGGACACGTGCACCTGCATGTATGTACACATGGACCTTGGACACGTGCACCTGTATGTACACATGGGCCTTGGACAGGTGCACCTGTATGCACACATGGGCCTTGGACACGTGCACCTGCATGTATGTACACATGGACCTTGGTCATGTGCACCTGCATGTATGCACACATGGGCCTTGGACACGTGCACCTGCATGCATACATGGACCCTGGACAAGTGCACCTGCATGTATGTACACATGGACCTTGGACACGTGCACCTGCATGTATGTACACATGGACCTTGGACACATGCACCTGCATGTACACATGGACCTTGGACACGTGCACCTGCATGTATGCATGGGACCCAGTGAGATAGGTTAGTGGGCAAAGGTGTCTTCTGCCACGCATGATGACCTGGGTTCCATCCTGAGGGACTCACATGGTAGGAGAGAGGTGACTTGTGCAAGCTGGCCTCTGACCTCCATATGGACATCATGACACATCATGGCAGATCCATTCCCACAAAAATACATTAAACACAATAAAAAGTTTTTTTTTAATCCAAGCATACACTACTCCCTCAATTCCCACCCCCACACAAGGAGCTCAATAAATCAGGGATAATTTGCTGCCTACTTGTGAAGCTTATTTTCTTCTCAGCTGGGCCAACCTTCAGCAGCGTCTAAAGGATGGCACCCCCAAAGGCCTCACCTCAGTCTCTCTCTTTAGGGAATCTCATTCATCTCATTACTTTAAATCCCAGCTCTAATTTCATCACTTCATATCTGCTCAGCCCTGCAGGCCACTGAGATATCCAGCGTCTTTCCGGCTACCCTGCCTGGGTAAATAAAGGTTCTCTCTACTACCATGCTGAACAGTGTGTACTCTGCACCTTGTCATCTGACAGCACTGGTTACCTGCACCAGACCTCACCAGATAAGGCTTGTGGAAGCTTAAGTTCCTTCACACAGAGAGCGACCGGAAGGTCAATCTATTTTCCCTGAGACTGCAGCCATTCCCTTTCTTCTGGCTGTTCCTCCCAGCTGTGCACAATCCTTTCCAAGATGCTATGGTCTCAGGAGGTGCTGTGTATGGAAAATGGAGGATTAGCTGAAGGGAACTTCACTTTCTACACTGCTTTTGGGAAGCAGTCATCCATGCTGGGGTGGGACTGCTCCACAATTCAGTTTTTTTGGGTTCATTCATGCTCCTGTTGATAAGTCCAATAAAAGCATTAGTTCGCCCAGCTAGAACTTGAGTAAAAGTGTTTCTTCAGTTTGCCACTGGTACCGTATCTAGGATGGTGTTTACAGGAAAAGTTAAGAATGGCTCAAACAGAACTCAATCTCACATCCCAGAAAGACCCTTCAAGCTTCTCTCTCTCAGTCAGTTGCCCCACTAGCTCAAGCCCAGTTGCCCAGGCAGCCTTTGTCCTCCTTTCCAGATCTATTACAACGTCCTGCTGGCTCTACTTCCAGCCACCTCTAACTTTACTTCTGCACTCCCTGGAGCTCCAACCAGATTCCAGGTCAGCCACCTCTTCCTCTCCTCTCAAACCGGAACCAGCCAGCATCTCTAACAGTACTAGTCTAGAAGAACTACAGGTATTCCTGGCCTCTGGGCTCTTTCCTAGCATTACATGTTATTTTTGCTACACATTTATCTATAGAAGCGATGTGGTCATGTTCCAGAGTGACAAGCAGCTTCCCATCACTTTACGACACTGAGCTTGAGGAGAACATATGGATGCCATTCTCCAGGGCACAGCCGGGTGGTTAGCACCAATACCCCTCCTTTGGAGCTACTTGGGGCTCTCATAAGAGAACCACACACTGGGGGCTTAGATTAGAAGCTTCTGAATTCCAGGAGACCAGAAGCCTTGAGTCAAGGTTGTCAGGGCCATGTCCCACTGACAGCTGTTGGCAAAGACCCTAACGGGCCCCCGGCTTGTGGTGCTTGGCTATCATTTCTTCTGTTTCCTCCTCTTCCTCTTCCTCTTTTCTTCCTCCTCCTTCTCCTCCTCCTCTTTTGCCAACAGATGCATCAACTAGCCCTCCATCCTTACAGGATCAAGTTTCCTCACTCAAGTCTGTCCAAGTTCTAGTTATGCACGGACTCCAGTCTTCACCATTCAAGCCCCGCCCTGGTGGTCTCATTTTAACTTAGTTAACTCCAAAAAGCCCACTGTTAAATAAAGTCACAACATGAAGTACTGAGTGAGGGTCAGAACTTAAACGCATCGTTTATGAGGGGACATAGTTCAACCTCTAACATCTCCTGGAAATTTTAGAGAAACATTCCATCTGTAAAACAAACAACAATGGCTTCCGATTTCACCAAGAATCATACACAAGGACCCACCGCCACATCAGCTTTCACCATGTTCTCCTTTGTGCGCTGTGATCCTGACTAAACCCTAAGCCCTTTGCTTCTGCTGTGTCTTCTGGAACATTTTTCTAGCCTCAAAAGGCTGGCTCCTTATCACCAATGGAGCCTCTGCTTAAGCATCAACACCTTCAACAGGCCCGCTTAGCATCTCATATCAGACAAATGCCACTGGTACCCAACCCCCGCCCCCATCACATACCTGCAGCCCCTGCTCCTCTTTATTAAATTTTCACTTGTGCTATCACTTTAGCTAGTGATGATTTACTTCTCTCCAGGAGAGTTCCCACTGGATCAGGACGGAGATCGGCTCACTGTGGTATCCAAGTCCGAAGAACAGCAGTACACACCACACCACAGCACCCCTCACTGGCTGCTGAGGGCACCAAGGGGCTGGGAAGGGAGGTGGGGCCTTTCAGTTTTATCACAGCCAGAACAGTGCACTCAGCCATGAAAAAAGGCCTGTATAGCATATACTTGTGGTTAGTGTCAGTGACAAGCATGAGGACTCTGAGTGTGACAGGCACAGGAAGAGTCTCCCACAGCAAGTCACTGAAGCTGGGGGAGGGGGACACAGAATATTTGCTGAGTCACTACACTGTCATTACACTTTCTACCCAGGACTCCTCAATCATCTCCAGATTTTATGGGACATCTAACCTGCCTCATGGGTGTGGCCTGGGGGTCATAAGGAGAGCTTTCCCTGGTGTGATACCAGTGCATCTACCAGGTTCTCAGACTCACAGCCTTGGCTTCATTAACACCATATTGTAACCAACAGACCTAATGGGCTACAGAGATCATCCTAATAGCTGCAGACAAATGAATCTATGTCAAGTGTTACCCGGCTGTGTGAGCTGCTGTTTGCTCTCTGGTATGGAGTCTGTGTTTCAGCAGATTAAAATAGTACGAAGCTACGATGGTTTTATAGAGGCAGGGCACGAACAGTCATAACTCTATCTGTGGACCAGGACACCCAAGTCACAGCACCTTGCTGGTTAAGCTTCCTAAGTGGACAGTAGTGTCTGAATGGCCCTGAGCACACACAACTAAACAGCTGGAAAGGTAGGACACAGGCCCGTATCCAACTCTACCGGCATTGCTGAAGACAGCAGTTGCCTTTCCTATTGACTTGGATACTGAAATCAAAGGAAGGCAAGTCCCCTTCTGCTCTCAAAGGGCCCTCCCCCAGCCCACCTGCCACCATCATCCATCATCACTATCATCCCCTTTTCGTTATTATTGTTATTGTTATCTCTCAGTTTCAGGGTCAAATGCTGTTAAGATTTCAGTATGGAGATCTTCCTGTTGGCTGAAGTCACTTAGCTTCTCTCCAGGACGTAATCCATGACATCCAGTCACAGGCCGCCAAACTGCAGTGTGCTGAAAGGCACCAGAGGAGTCCTTGTCCTGAGTCCTGGATTCCCCTGGAGCCTTGCCTAAGCTCTGTTCTTTCTAGGCCCCTGGCCTTGACTTACTCCAGGCAGCTGGATCCAATCAAGACGCCATCCTTGCCACTTCATCTGTAACTCTGCAGCTGACTACAGGATCAGAATGAGGGGAGCAGAATGGGATGCCCCCCCCCCCCAAATCAGCCAGGATAGAACCAAACTGGTATGCACACAGTAGACATTTTCCCAGCCAGAGCAGCAGCACTGTCCACTCTGTGCCCCTCTCCTCGTGGAGCACCCCATTCCAAGTCCACGCCTTTCTCCTCCGGCCTCAGACCCTTTGCATCTGCAGGGTGGGGCTCGGAGGCGCCCCCTCCCACCTACATCAACGATGCTTCCTACTCCACTCTGGTCTAGTCACAGGCCTTCTAAAGAACACCCTCGTGGACAGTTAGCAGCATAGTCCTGAGGAGGAAGAGCCCGGAACACTCTGGACTTTCTATCTGAATACAGATTACAGCTACAGAATATTCCTACCGCTGCTCCTTCCATGCTCTTAACCCCAAACACCCTTTTCCTAATCACAGAGATTTTTCTATCCTCAGGACTAACAGATGCAATTACCTGGGCAACAAAACAAACAGTTCCCCAAACTGAAAGCCATGAGGTCTTCTGTGGCTTCCCACCGGGTAAGGCAAAGCACTTTTGCCGTTGTTCACAGTCTCAAGAGGCAGGCTAACTGGACCCTTGCATCCATAGACACTGCACAGGGCACACGGCCAAAGAAGACGGCTGCCCCACTGGCCCAGTCACAGTGCCACGTTTCCGTTTCCCTTTTCCATCTGGATTAGCTGGTTGCTAATGTCCTCGTAGGGAAAGGTCTCTGCTCCTTCCTCCTCCCAGGGTGATGTGTTTCCGGCTGTGGATTTCTGAACAGACTGGTCTGGATCAGTGCACTCTGTTAAATGCCATATTCATGAGGGCGGTCCATAAATGTTCCTGAAGAGAGACACCGGGCTGCATTCTGAGTCAGAGAGGGAAGGATGCAGCCACACGTGGTGTCCATCTGGAGGTGCAATCAGGACACCAACATCAAAACAGGCTCTCTCTGAAGTGACTGTTACAGCCCCCCCCCCCGGCACAGTCCCACATATTGCCCTGGACTACAGAGATGAGTTTCAGGATGACTGAGACAAAAGTGCAGGAAGGGGAAGCTATGCAGGACAGTGCAAGCCTGTAACTCCAGGATGAAGGAGGCAGGCACAGGATAACCATGACTAAGGGGCTAGCTTCGTTTACACAGCAAGACCCATGTCTCTCCTGACAGAAAGCAACAGCATGGCTCAGAGGCAGTGTATATGTGTAAACATGGTTCCAAAGGTTTCATGTTTCTCCTTGCATATATTTCTAGGTTGTGTCACCTGCTAAGAATCACAGTGACACAGAACTCTATGAACTAGCTCAATCCCTGTGGTCTCATGGTCTCATGCTTGGGCAAGGCAGAGCTGAAAGGAGTCAGCAACAAGTAAAGGTCTTTAATGAGTGGTCTCATCCTTTGTACTTCAGGGCAGCATGCTTTCCTTCAGGAGAGTGTGCTCTGTCCTGCATGTGGACCAGATGTGGAGGCAGTAGCTGGCTGGCTTCCACTGAGAAGCCAGTTACAGGATTCATTCATGAATGTGTGTGTGTGTCCATGCACGCACATATGGAGGCCAGAATACTGGGTGTTTTCTGAGACAAGGTTTCTCACTGAACATGGAGCTAAGGCTGGTGGCCAGCAAGCCCGACATCCCTGTCTCTGCTCCTCCATCAATGCTAGTGCTATGGGCATGTGTGTGGTCCCACCTTGCTTTCATGTGGGTGCTGGGAGTCTCACTTGATTCCTTACACTGGTATGGCAAGCTTGGCTAGTGTTCTTCCCCACCAGGCCTTCTCTCGAGGCCCCAAACCCACCTTACTTGCAGCTTGCTGAGAAGTGCAAAGGGGGCTGATGGGCTTCACTCTTAGGCCAGACTCTGCATCACACCCGCAGATGGTGCTTTGTTAAGAGGGAGCTCTGTGGAAAGCTAAGAGCCTTGGTTCACAACAGAGGCACAATGCTGACTAGAGACATCTAGAGCAGGGGAGTCCAGACATTGTCACCCAGTTTCCTAATGCTGACCAGCACTGACAGATACATGGGTAAACAGCATGTTTTAAGATCAACCTGTGAGGTCACCTCAGTCTGCCTGAAGGACCCTTTCAAGTCATGGAAGAGTTTTCATTAAAATCAATCAACCCAGCAGGAAAACTAGGAGCATGGGAGCCCTCCAGAGGTTCGGTGAAACTCTCATCTGTCCAGTCTGACTGGGGGCAGGGCTTTGGCAGTGGGTACATGATGTGCGCTTATTTAAGTGACAGCTTCAGGTCAGTGCTGAAGGCCCGGGGATGGGCTGTGCTTAGTTCTAGTAGGCACGGGATTGTGTCCATCTTTCAGTGGTGGTCATTACTGGGAAGGCATTTCTGGGAAAAGTGGGTTTTGCGACAACCGCCTCATCCTTGAGTCAGTATCAGCTCACCTATGGGAAGAAGAAGAATACTGAGTGATCTGAAGCTCTGAGGCCTGGTCCAAGCTGTGTCCAGGAGCTGCAGCCTTCAAGATCATCTGGAAGGGAGAGGTCATTCATCCAAGTACTCATCTGTTCCCTCCACAGATGGGAAAAACTGACCTGAGGAGGAATCCGCCATCTAAGTCTACACTGCTAGGTTGAGCCTGCGTGGTCGATCCAAAGCCCCAAGGCAGCCCTGCTCATCAACCTTTATGGCTTCCCAGCATTCTAAGAGGTACCCAACCCCGAGCTCAGGCCCTCACTGGAGAAACACGACAGCCAGGTTGAGGCTAGTCTAAATCACCCACTGCACCTGGGCTCTTGAGCCTGTGTCCTAGGACAGGAACCCTGAGAGCTGCGGAGTGCACTGATCACGCAGGTGGGCAGCGGAACATGGCTGCGGGAGGTGAGGGCGGAGACCAGGACTGGCCTTTGGCTTCCATCAGCACTCGTCTTCCTAAAGCAGAAGCTTCACTGTGAGTGTGGTTTCCATTTAGAATCAGCAGCTACATGCTCATGCCGTGAAGAGAAGAGGCCCTGTCAGCTGTGTGCAAGCCAGTGTGTTTCCACGGCACATCTGAGCGCCTCCTGGAACCTCAGAATCTATGAGGCACTGGGGCAGAGGAGGAAGCGCGAGCCCAGAGCAACTGAATGAAAGATTCTTTATGAGGCCATGAATCTCTTCTGAGAGACAATAGAGGGAAAGAGGAGGGTGCAAGTGAGCGGACGGGAGGAAGGGCAGGATGGGGTATGCTCTTGCTAGTTCTGTGCCCCCGATTGATTTTCTTTGCAGAGCCTCAGCTCCAGTCACTGTTTCTTGGCCTGGTCTCAGGAGACTACTGTTCAGTGAAGTGAAAACTGTAATGAGCAAGCAAATGGCTGTTTTCTAAATCCTGCAAAGTGAGAAAAGACAGACTGCTACCACTCAGCCGATGGTTACTAAGGATTAGGAATCCTGAACTCAAGGCTGGACCAGAGGCCCAGACTCTGCCCCAGAAGTGAGTGAGCTCTGCTGCCTCCAGCAGCTGTGGAGGTGGCGCTCATCACTTGAGTTAGGGACATGGGCAAGAGCAAACCTGACAAGTGCCTTCTTTTCCTCACACAGAGGAAGAAAGGATACCTGAAAACTGTTGGGCCCCAACTAACTTCAAAACATGAAGGAACTCCCATTAAAAAATAATACCACTTTATTTTTTAAATTTTTATTTTATGAACATTGGTGTTTTGCCTGTATATGTGTCCATGTGAGAGTGTCAGGTCCCCTGAAACTGAGGTTACAGACAGTTGTTAGCTGCCATGTGGGCTGGGAATTGAACCCAGGTCCTCTGGAAGAGCAGCTAGTCCTATTAACGATTGAGCCACCTCTCCAGCCTCATGAATGAACTTCAAATGGTCACTTCCTGAGCAATCTCACCACTCTGCTCTCTGTTTAGTTTTGATCCACAATCAGCTAACACAAACCCTCCATAACAACTTATGTCCCACATACTGCCAAACAATGATTCAGGACAGTTTACAGAAAAAGGCAAAACGAAGGGAATCTAAACTATCAACAGAGGCTGTACTCCATGGCATTAAAAAAAAAAAATCTAGAGTTGGTGAGACAGTGCACACGGGTGATGACTGCATGCCGAAGGAGGGGCAGTATGACCACAAGTGTGAAGCCAGTCTCGGTTACAAACACACAAGCAAACAACAGCAAATAGCTTCAAAATATCAGGTGCAAAACTAGGGAGTTAGATTAGCTGGTGATGTGCTTGCCATAAAAGCATAAGGATTTGAGTTCAGTCCTTAGCACCCATGCAAGAAGCAAGGTGTGCTGGTGTGTGCTTGTAATCCTAGCACTGGAGGGAGAGGCGTGTGGGTCTCTGGGATCTCTGGGGCTCACTGGCCACCTAGAATAAAGTACAGGATGAATTCAAGGCGATTGAAAAGACCCTGTCTCAAAAAAATGTTGATGGCTTCTAAGGCATGACACTTGAGGTTGACCTACTAGTACTACTACAACTACACACACACACACACACACACACACACACACACACACACACAGAGAGAGAGAGAGAGAGAGAGAGAGAGAGAGAGAGACAGAGAGAGACAGAGAGAGACAGAGACAGAGAGACAGAGACAGAGAGACAGAGAGAGAGATACACATACATGTCAGTACTGTCACTGAGTTCTAGAAAGGAAATCCAGCAACAAATATTAAAGTCCATAGCTTGGAGATGGGATGTTTCTATTTTATTTATATTTGGCTCTTGGTTATTTACTGAGCTCCCATCAATATTTTTAAAATATTTAAATATATTATAATACACACATATGTAGTGATATTTTGTGTTTTAACAAATAAAGTTTGCTTGAAGATCAGAGAAGCAATGCAGCCAGCCACTAGAGAGATCTCTTGCCTCTACCAATGCACATACCAAAGGGCGATCCTCTCCTCAGACTGCATCCTCAGACTGTACTGAGCTCCTGTCTCCTTATATTCCTCTCTCCACCCAGCCATATCACCCATCTCCACCTCCCTAGCTCTGGAATTAAAGGCCTGGGATCCCAAGTATCACCTTTGTGTTAACTCTGTTTCTCGTTTAGACTGGATCAATCTCACGTAGTTCATTCAGAGTGGTCTTGAACTAACAGAGACCCATCTACTTCTGTCTCCTAAGTCCTGGAATTAAAGGTGTGTGCCACCACTCCCTGGCCTCTAGTGGCTTAATTCCACACTCTTATCTTCAGACAAGCTTTATTTGTTAAAACACAAACTATCACTACACATATAGTGATAGTTTGTGTATACACACACATTCTTATATATAAGGAGAGTGTGTCTGCGTGCGTGTAAGTGTGTGTGTGTGTTTGTGTGAGCGCGCACACACATGTTGGTGTCCAGAGGCCAGAGGAGGGTGCTGAAGCCCCAGCAGCTGGAGTTATAGGTGACTGTGAGCCAGGAATCAAACTCAGGTCCTCTGTAAAAGCAGCAAGTGCTCTTAACTGTGGAGTCAGCTCCAGCTCCTCCCATCTGTCTGTCTGTCTGTCTGTCTGTCTGTATATGCAGACATATGGAGATTAGTCATCCTTATTTGAGCTCCACCTATTTTTTGAGATCGGGGCTTTCACTGAAGCTGACATTCATGGATTCAGCTCAGCTGGCTGCCCAGAGAGCTCCAAGGATCTTCCTGTCGTCTCTGCTTCTCTGGCTCTGGGTTATGTTGACATTGACCTCCAGTCTTCATACTTTTACCTTCTAAGCCACCCCCAGCCTTTTTTTAAAACTATTTTTTAATGTTAGACCTTTTGAAAGGTGTGTTGAGCATGCCCTTGTGTTCTCTCTGCACTGTCCTGTGGGCGTCTTCCACTTGCAGCCTGGGAACCCTCCTCAGTGGGGAGTCCGTCCATGCCCTCATTCTCTTTCTGGCTGGACTGCTGGGATTTCACTGCTGCCTTCTGAGAGTTCTTTGTCTTTCTGAGATGTTTACTTCTCTGCTGGACATGTGGTTTATAAATATTTTCTCTAGTCTGTAGCGTGCCTTTTCATCTTCTTTACAATATCTTTTAAAGAGCATAATATTTTTATTTTGAAAAGGTCTAATTTACCAATCTGTCTTTTTATGGACTGACCTTTTGCTGTCAAGCTCAGATCTCTTTGCAGACTCCTAGAGTCTGAACTTCCACTCCCAGCCCAGTTTTGTGCTTTACATTTAAGTGTGTGATTTGCTTTTGGCTAATGCGTAAAGTTTAAGTCAAACCTCTGTGTGTGGAGACCCCAGCCTTCTAGAACTGACTCTGGAAGTCTCTTCCTCTTTTTGGCACTGAACTTGTACCTTCTGTCAAAATCCAGCTGTCCCAGACAGACCCTGGAATTCCCATACTTCAGGGAGAGGGTACATAAGGCATATATCTTGTTAACATGGGGCTTGCAGAGGAAAACCAGTATTGTGTCCATTAGAAAGTCAAGGTCCCAAGGAAGTGAGGATATGGGAAAGGGCTGAGGCAGTTACCAGGGTGGAAAGGGAACTTGTGGGTTGGGGACAGGGAAGCAGGAACCTGAAACTTTCAGGGTTTCATTCTATAGAAGGAAAGTTAATTATAAAGTTGGGATTTAGATCCCCATAGCTTACAGCCTGGTAAGTACAGAACAAAATTCCTCTCTGTCATTCATTCACTGGCTGGTAGGTAGACGACCAACCCTCCACTGCACAGGGGTTACGGGGCATTTAGTCCAACAGTTCTTCACAATTCTACTTACAGGACGTCAATTCAATGTCCAAACCTCAACTCCAGTCAGCCTGTAAGTATTTACTGTATAACAACTATGAGCCAAGCGTCTAGGCAGAGCCAGTGAAAAGGTGCCATAATCCCACTGAAAGGACCACACTACCGCCAGAGTTTATCATCAAGTCCAGCATGTCTGATGCACACGTGGTTGGTGCTCTAGCTGTGTGAAGTGGCCTTTTCCTTTCCTTCCAGAAATGAGTGTCAGCGTGTGATTATGACCTCCGCCCAAACCCTCAAATCCTCAGCCTAACCAAAGGCTACTGGGGAACCAACAAGTATTACTTTTAAAGGTTGCCAAGTCTTGATCTAAACCAGCTAGCAGATAGTAGCAAATACACAGCAACCATGATTAGTGAGAACCCTAGGCACCGATTTCCTAGGTCTGAGAAGCAAGCTGTATGTATCAGGCTGGCGAGCTCATCTTGCTTTCTAGAGATCCATTCCACAGCTGTGGTGTCTCAAGGGCAGGGGTCACTTTGAGGCTTCCAGGGTTTTCTTCCTTCCT
This sequence comes from Microtus pennsylvanicus, assembly GCF_037038515.1. Taxonomy (NCBI): domain Eukaryota; kingdom Metazoa; phylum Chordata; class Mammalia; order Rodentia; family Cricetidae; genus Microtus; species Microtus pennsylvanicus. The sequence continues at coordinate 71,031,713 of NC_134580.1, forward strand.
TCACATGGTGTCTGGTGTGACAGGGATCACAACCCTATCTTAGATCCAGACCTTAGCAGGCTATCGTTGTGTGTTCTGACAAGGAATGACATGGTCTGATGTTTGGGAAACCCCATGTGGCTTTCCTGGAAGCTCTGGACACTACCCTCAAGGGGAGCTGGGTAGTTCAGGGCCTTGTGCTCTGTCCCTGTGCCACATCCTGCCCATGTACCTGGGTTTAGCTATCAAGGCAGAAGTGGTCCAGGAAGAGAAGTCCCTCCTATCTAGAAACTAGAGCCAGAGTCTGAAGCGCTGGATTCCAGAAGTGCTAGAGTTTTCTGATCAATCTCAATGACACAACAATATCAATGACAACAGCCCTCAGACACATGGATCTGCTCAGAGCTGGGTATCACTGCAGATCGCTCCTGCGCAATGAGGGGGGTGCATCACACAGACAACTCTTTAAAATGGCCTTCCTAAACCATCAGCACTAATTGTAGATACCCAGGACTGCCCAGGGAAAGGCCAGAGCTGCCTCACCAGCCCTCCCTAGCAGCCACTAACCTGCCTCCCTCATGAGTGTGTTGAGAGGGAGACCAGTGTGGACAGGACAGAGAGCACAAGCATGGCCCTCTTCCACTGACGGTTGTGTGACCACATTCTGAACTTGCTTTCACTGACCAGTGGGAAGAGTGCCACTCTGCTCTAATTCCCATCTGGGTGCTTTTCCAAATGGTTGGCTGTTATTTCAATGTTCAGTATACATATTCCATTTCCTTCCCTTAATATTTGTTTGACTTATTCTCCAGTGGGGTCTGGGTGCGCTGAAAGGGCTTGGCAAGGTCAAGTCATGCCATGGTGTCTTTCAGCACCTCCTCAGCTCTGGCTTGTCTCTGGATCTTCTTTCAGCAGTGCTCACAGCTCGAGCTGTTTTCCCTTCTGTCTCACAATGCTTTCAGGTAGAAATCAATGCAAGCTGGAGACAAAACGGGGTGAACAGATTTGCAGTCTGCACACTGGGAGCTGGAGATACTATGGAAAGAACAGACCTTCCAAGCAAAGACTTGCTTCTAACTACTGCCTTCCCTGTCTGCCTGGGGTAGTGCAGTCACTTGGCCACACTGCCTGCTGAAGACAAGAGTCTGGGTGACAGCAACTCTTAGGGCATTTAAGAAAAGTAATAATCAGAGTGACAGACAGATAATCAGACGGGCAGACAGACATCCTTTTCAATACAGTCCTGTGTTATGTACAGGCTCAGGAAAAGGAGCCAGGATGGGATCCTGGGACTGTCACCATCATCAGGAAGAAGATAACTGCTCTCGACCCAACCAGTCACTACTGGCCAGACCCTGAGAAAGCTCAGAAATCTGAGGCAACCAAGAGTTAAGGACTGGAAATCTCAGGTGCCAATTCTCACCAAAGCCTGTGAGTCTCCAGTACCCAGATTATTCAACCACTGTGGTGCACGCCCTGTTGTTGTGTGAGTTCCTTGGGGAGACAGAAAGAAAGGTCTACTCACCCAAGTGTTCTAGCTGGTCTATTTGGCTGGCAGACCAAAGAAAGCTTCTGCCAAGGCCATCTTGGGGGAATTGTCTGGGGTTAATTACTGGAGTATGGATAACTCACTGACAGTTTCAACGCTGAAAAGTCCCACCCACCCAGTCAAGCTCTCAATTCCTGTATGGTCAAGTACCCAAGATCACATTAGCTGGGGCAGAGAGTGGTGACCTCATTCTCAGGGGAGGGTCTTGAGACTCCCTACTCCTCCACAAGGAGTAGCATCCTCATCACCTTCACAGACTCCAGTAGCTTTGTTATTCTGTTTAACATGTTGATAGGAGCAAAGGACACGGTATCTGTGATCCCCATAAACACTGTTTCTTGATGGTTACTGTCATATCCAGCTGAGAAGAAATAGCCTCTATTTCCATTCCTTTATGGATCCCTCCATATTTGTCTCAGCTATATAAAAAAATGAGTTTTGCAGGGCCCTAGATAACTCACAAACTGAGCTTGCCCAGAACCCACAGTAGGAAGTGCCATAAAGAAACATCTTTCTGTAGCGTTCTCTGGATCTCCAACAAGCCTGGCTGGGTACATCTCCAGAGCAGGACTGGGTTCCTAGGGAGGTAAGCAGAAGGCAGAGGACCACACGCCTGACAGAACGAGCCCAAAGCTCACTCTGTACTCATTTGTTTCCAGATCCAGCATCTATGAGACTCCGGACAGACTGACACTCTAGGTAGAGCAACACACGGACAGAGAGGTGAACTTATGTTTTTAAAGGCACTGACAACAGAATCTGCTTCTGTACTTCTGTAGGGTAGACAGTTTCCAACTGCAGCCATCGTATGAGAAGAGAAAAACCAGAATTTACTTAGAACCACAGCTTGTATCTTCCCTCCTGCTGTCCCTGAATGCACATACAGATGGCTGTATTTTACTAATTCTGTTTAAAATATAAACATCACACCATCTCTGATTAATTCAATTAGCCAGGTCCCCCATCACTCACTAAAACCACACTCTGGGTGAGTAGCTGCTGTTCTTCTGCTGGGCTCTCCAATCATTCCAACACTGTCTTTAGACTTTCACCACCTGGGTCTTACTTACTTTCCTGTCTCCAGTCTCTGTCACCACGAATTTATCCTGAGATCAACTTCTTTTCACACACACCTCCCAAGAGCCTCTTCTATCAGCCTCAAGAGTCTGTCCATTCTCTCTCAGCTGGCCCTCTACTGGCTAGCTAACCCAACATCCATTGTTAACAGAACTTCTAGGCCCACACTGCAGCCCACACTCACTCTCAATTTCAAGCCTTGCTCTAGGTGACTCCTACATCAAGAAAACCCAGTTGGAGAAGGGACTCTGAGAAAAGAATGAGGTAAGCCATTTTGCTGTCTTCTATGATTGTTTTTTGAAAGTATGTAATTGGGCAGCTGTGAACAAAGTAATGTAAGTAATTTCACATAATTTATTAGCACCCAAGAGGCCTGAGCAGCCTCTGCCACCTATGGATGTCCGGGCATCAGCATCCACGCCTGACAACACACAGCCGCTCTGTTCCTTCTCACTCCCGCATGAAGCCCTAGCTATATTTATAGCCAACATCATTAGCCAAGAGTGTCTCACCTCTCTCAGGTGAAAAATGGCCAATACTTAAGAGCCACTAATAATTTTTTATGGTTGGAAATGTGGATCAAAGTATGGAAGGAAAAATAAATCCACAGGTTTGCACACTCAGCCAAGTCTCCATGGCTCATTTTCAACCACATGTTTTAAACTGTCTCTTAGAGGAGGGGGAGGGGAGTAGGAATAAGTTGCTTTTTATTTCCATGCTTTTTAGTGTCTGAAATAAAAGCAGAGATGGGGGGGGCAAACATCCAAGTAACATTAAACGCTGCTACCGTTCCCCCAGGAGTCCCTCGCAAATGAGTATCAAGAACTGAATAGATACTTTCCTGGTAAAATACAGAAACAGATAAATAAATTATCCCAGGCTGAAAGGAATCTCCCATCTGGTAGCTCACTAGAGCTTGTCAAACAAGTCAGAAACATGCAAGGCCAGAGAGGATCATTCCAAGCTCCTGACTTCGGGATGGAGAGAGAAGGGAAAGTTTCCCAGGGACCTTTGCCTTCCAAGAGGGAAAGTGGCCCCATGGAGACAGGCAAATAACCCATGCTTTCTTCCAAGGAAATGATTACATCTAGCACTGGATCCAAATGTCTGTGCACTCAGGTCACAAGACTGGAAAAAAACTGGCCTGACCTCATCCCCCAGACCTTACTCTGTACCGCAAAGAATTACAGAGTCAATGTTCATTTAACATTTTCAAGACGTAGACTGACTTCTTTGTAGTTCAGGTCCTTGGCAGCAAAGCATGAAGGGATAGGGTTCCCTCTCACATTCCCATTGTGCTTCTATGAGCAGAACTGGAAACGCTGACAGGGTGTGTGGCATGTAGAGACCTGAGCCTCTCGCTCATCATCTGCGAGGCAGGGGCAGGTCACACCTGCTGGATGACGCCTCATCTGTGTGTTTATATCACCTACTGGTGCTAAGATTTGGCAAAGGCCAGACAGAGCACAGCAGGGCTCTACAAACTTCCTCTTGGAAAGGGACTGCAGAGTTTATGCTTTGCTTCCAAGCTAATAGTACAGGGAGACTGCCCCATCACCCACCTGTGACTCTTCTGTCTTTGGGAAGTGTGTTCTGTGAGCTGGCATACAGTCTGCCCTATAACCCTTAAGCATGGTGTGACAGAGACAATGGTCTCTGTCAATCAAGCCTTCCAGCTCTTTGGCATGCACTACCTTAGAGTACCTACTCACTTTGGAAAATGGCATGGTCTGGGGTCTGGGGCTGCATGTGACACCTCAGCAGAGGTGCCTTCAGAACCACGAACAAAGCAGGACCTGGTCACCTCAGACTACTCTGTCTCGAATAACACAACCTGTTCATCCTCCTCTCAATGTCTAATTCATGTGCAGCTGGTCAGAGAGTCACAGGGTTGCTCCAGATGCTACTCTGCATGCCCAGCAGTTTGACATGTTCCCACCTGGAGTCATAGCTTGCTTTACCTGCACTTCTGATTCCTCAGGGGCTGCAGGAAGTTTTTTGATCTAAAGTTCTGTCTCCAGAAAAAAAGGTAAAAACTCTGCTTCTGGTTTCTTCCTTAGCAAGGATTCCTGATGGAAGACCCGACTGCCAATGGGCTTTTCTATAGTCTCTTCGGCACAACAGTAAAAAACCTCTGGCACATTTTCTCTTTGACTCTCACATGGTCAATATGGTGTTTTAGTTGATTTTTTGGGGAGGGTGGGGTTAAGCTAGGATAATGGATTTAACTACTACAAACACAAGGTCTATAGAATAGAAGAAATGAAAATACTGCTTTCATAGAATGGGCAAGGAACTTTTGATTGTGTACACCTGAAGCATTGTGGTGACTAACCTAACCAGCTGCCTTAGTTAGTGAACTTACAAGTGCAGAATGAGCCTTCCTCCCAGTGCACCCTGAACATTAATAACACAGGCCTAGGCTAAGCCAGTCTCATGGCATTTCCAAGTAGCGGGTTTCTCAGCACAGTTGTATCAAACCAGTAACAAGAGAGAAAGGGTAACTTAAAAATGTGACAGGAACAAACAGTGCTTTTATGGACCTATGGATTAAAGAAGATAACATAAAGGAAATCACATAATATTTTAAACTTCAGGCTAACAGAAGTATGACATATCCAAACTTGAGAATGAGGGCTGGGGCCCCTGAGTCTGTGGGTAAGAGTACTTGCTGTTAAAACAAGGGGACCTGAGTGAGAGTTCCATGTAAAAGTTTGGCATGACTCAACACGCCTGTTAAGTCCAGCTTTGGAGAAGGAGACATGTGGGTTCAGGGAGGTTGTTGGCTAGACTGCAGGTTCAGTGAGAGTCTGTGTTAAAAAATAGGGTGGAGAGATGGTTCAGTGGTTAAGAGCATTGCCTGCTATTCCAAAGGTCCTGAGTTCAATTCCTGGCAACCACATGGTAGCTCACAACCATCTGTAATGAGGTCTGGTGCCCTCATCTGGCCTGCAGGCATACACACAGACAAAATAGTGTATACATAATAAATAAATAAATATTTTAAAAAAATAGGGTGGAGAGTTACAGAAGAAAACACCTGACATTCTTCTTTGGCCTCTGCAACACACACACACACACACACACACAGTCACACATACACAAAATATGTACATACACATACACACAGTCACATAGACACACACATGAGTCACACATACACAAAACAGACATACACATACAGTCACATACACAAAAGAACAATGGCATTATCAGGCCTAACACACAAAACAGACATACAATACAGTCACATAGACACACATACAAAGACACACACAGTCACACATACACACACTCACATAGATACACACAAAGACACAAACACATACACATAAATACACAGAGAGACATTCACACATACACACACACACACAGAAATACACCAAGAAATATTTATAATACACCTGAAGCAACAATTAAAGAGAAATTTCAAGGCATATATTAGAAAAAAATCAATATTAAAACTAATGATCTGTGCTTTTAAGCCAAAAAAAAAAACCTAGAAAAAGAACAGCAATTCAGATTTAATAATGCAGGGTGTGCAATCAGTCAAGCAGAGTGGTGATTAGCACAAAATAGAGGAAGCCCAACAGAGCCAGTTCTCCAAAAGAACAATGGCATTATCAGGCCTAACCAGAGACCAGAAAACAGAAGTCAGTGTGGCCGAATATACCCTCAATCCAGCCATCAGGAGGTGGAGGCTAAAGGACCATGAACTTGAGGACAACTTAGACTACAGCGTGAGACTCTGGAAGAGGGAGGAGGAAAGAAATGACCAGTATCAAGAATAAAAGAGACGTGTCATTCCAAATGCTAGAAGCTACTGTGCATGTTACATAATCTATCAGCACAAATGCAAGACAGCTGAGCAAGTCTGACTGGAACTGGACACGTGGGGAAGTCAGGCCCTGAGGCTGTGCTTGAGGATGAAGAACGGAGCAGCAAGGGGTGGGGGACCCACCACCGTCAAGGAGGCCTCTGCTCCAGCTACAGAAGCAGGGTGAGCGAGGCACACGCAAATGCACCTGCTCCTGTATGTGCTTGTATAGACGAACAGACTCAGCTTTCGGATGCTGCTTTCTGATGACCACTTCAACACAAATACTGCTTTGATGCATTCAGCTTGTGAAATTTATTGACATCTCTACAAGTCCTGCTGTGGCCTGCTGGGCCTCTTGAGTTCCAGAAATTATCAGCTCTTATTTCTTCACATACATTTTAGCCACTTTTTTCTCCAGAACTCCAATGGATGGCACTGTTGAATACTTCGTTACTGTCCCTCAGGTCTGTCAGGTGCCCGGACGCTACTTTGTTGTTGTTATTATTGTTATTGTTTTGTGTTGTGTCCCCTTTTGCTGCACTTACTGAGTAACTGCTCCTGACTTACCCTCAGGCCCACTGCTCTCTCCTGTGCCTCCATTCTCTTAGGAAGCATTGAACTTGGGAGTGGATAACTTTAGTTTCCTCATTTCCACTTTGATCTTCCTGATGTCTCTCTCTTTGGAGGGGTGCTTGTTTGCTCGTTTGTTTCACCAGCCCGGGCTGCCCTTTTAGCACCAGCTGCTTTCAAAGTCCCTAACAGCCTGTGCTCAGGGGTGACACCTCAGCTAGCTCTCCTGGAAGGTGCGGTCTTCCTGAGTGGTAGGAAGACCCCAGCAGCATTCTCAGTATTTCCTTTGTTACCATCTCTTTTCCTGATGCTGTAACAAAAGCAGCTAAGGGAAAGGGGTTCATGTGGCTCACAATTCCAGATTACAGCCCAACATGGTGGGGAAGTCCCAGGGGCAGGAATACGAGAGAACTGGTCACAGTGCATCCAAGGACACAGCAGAAAGCAATGAATGAATGTGTGCAGAGACAAAGACATCCCTAGACCTACTCGTCTGTGCCAGCCAACACAGACAAATAACTGGGTTCTTGGCCTAACAGGAGACCCTATCTATAAATAATGATTGAAGAAGACATGCAGTGTTGACCTCTGACCTCCAAATGTGTCCACACTCATATCCACACATACATTTGTACAAACCTAAACACATACCCTTACACGCACATGCATGTACACACACACACCTTTGATTTAACATATTCTGCAAGTTTTAATTGTCTATAAAGTTTGTATCAATTTCTACGAGGCTTTGTAATCGTCTGCCAGTGACTGACATCTGTACTGACAACTCTTCAAAGCTTAGCTGTCCTTCATCCTCATGTGCTACCTACTGCCTGAGAGAGCACAGGGGAGATGTGTGATGACTGTGCTGTCTCTTTAAGAGAAAAGCCATGCCCACTCCCTCCCCCATCCGCTGAGGCAGGCTGATCTTCAGCTTCCTGCCTGAGCTCTCTCTCTTTTCCATCTTCCTCTTGGAAAGGCAGCTTCTCTTCTGCCTCTCTCCCCACTCCTCTGCTTCCCCCCTTTTCTGTCTCTCTCCTCCTCCTCCTCCTCCTCCTCCTCCTCCTCCTCCTCTTCCTCCTCCTCCTCCTCCTCCTTCTTCTTCTCTCTCTCTCTCTCTCTCTCTCTCTCTCTCTCTCTCTCTCTCTCTCTCTCTCTCTCTGCTCTTCTCCCCTTCTCTCTCCCCCTCCATAACCTCTGAACAAATATTTAATCTCATTCTGCATGTCATGCCTATCCATGTCTGTCTCTTGCCTTCCCACCATGTGTCTCCCAGCCTGGGACCAGCCACCACTCGGGGACCAGCAGCCGTCTCTGCCTGGGACTGGCTGCTCTCAGGGCCCACTGCCTGCTGCCACATGGCCCTCCACCACCACTTGGGGACCTACAGCATTTCTGCTGCCTACTGCCACCGGGGATCCTGCAGCATTTTTAATAAATCCATAATATTTGGTGTCATGACTCAGATAGACCCTCCCGCTCCTCTCCAGAGATTAGGATCCTGAACCAGTGTTTTTTTCCTACTCCCACCACCGGCTTCCAGGTTTCAATCAGTGAGTCTTCCCCATTCTGCTATGGTTGCTTCCCTTAGCTTAAATTGTGTTTGGAATGGCCCGGGCCAATCCACCCGTGACTAAGGGCCCAGGGTCCTTCAGATCCTTCTTTCTCTCTTTTTTTCTTTTCTTTTCCTTTTTTTCCCTCACCATAAAAGGCCACTCAGAGCAGCCTCTGGCCTCTCTGGCTTCTGAGTCACCCCAACCGGATCCAGCCAGGCCATAGCACCCCACCCGGAGTCAGATGCCTGGCTCACGGGTCCTGGGTGTTCGCACTGATTTGCACCCCACCTATACAGGGAGACGTCCCCATTATAGGCCTTGTGGTGCCACTGTTTCGTGGGTTTTCACAATTTCAGCTGTGGATAGCAACCATCCATGTCCATCCCCGGCTTTTTTCAATCCCAGCCTTTGCTCCCTGCCGAAGCTTGTGGCATGGCGGCTCAGCAACAAGGCAGATCATGCTTCTAGGTCTCTCTTATTATTAAGCTTAACATCCCTGCAGCTCAAAATTTGTGGCTTTTTTCATGCAGCATGTGACTGCTGCCATTTTGACTGAGGTCATGTGACCTCACTACCATCTTAACTGAGGTCAAGTGACTTCACTGCCATCTTAACTGAGTGGCTTTTCCATACAACATGTGACTGTTGCCATTTTGACTGGGGTCAGGTGACTTCACCACCATCTTGGCTGAGAGCCAAGTCAGGTGACCAAGTTATGCCATCTTTACTGAGGTGTTCCCTGCCTGGTTCCCCAGTGTTAACTATATTACATGGGTGACCTTACTGCCATCTTAATTGAGAGCCAGCTCAGGTGATCAAGTTTTCCCATCTTTAATAAGCATGCCCTGTCTTGTTCCCCCGGTTTACTTATGTCTTTTTCACTAAATTCCTCTTGTTGACTCTGTTGTATGTGTTTTGCGTAGTGGCATGCCTTTGGTAGGGCCCACCAAGAGCATCCACTTTGCCCAATTCCTGTTCACTCTGTGTGTGTGTGATCATACATGTAACTTAAATACACCTATGCTTAATGTTATAATTGTTCATTACATCTCATTTCAGACTACAAAAACAAGAAGTCTCATGTTTTAAACTGGTATATACTTTTAAGTCTCTTACAAAAAGACTTTATATTTAATCCAACCCTCATTTAAGATATATTAAGCTGTTCTCTACTATTGTGAGTTCTGCCGTTAACTTTCTATTGCAAGCAGTTTTTTCTTCTTTCTGCCTTTTTATGAGTGTAAATCTTACCTGTTAAGAGCCAGTACAGTCAAGCTCAGACCCAGCCCTCCAGGAAGATTCTATACTGTAGTTATACCTAATAAACAGCCCTCAACTGCTCAGAGATGTGGGAAATGTGATACTTAAATATTTAATTATTAAAAAAACTTTTCATAACAAAAAGAGACGGGTTGGCTCCTAGCAGCAAAACTCTACTTCCTCCAAAGAATACAGAAGACAATGGACACACAACAATGTCCATCTGCACTGGGAAAAACTGTCTTTCATCTAAGCTAAAGATCTCCTGATGTGGGCAGAATCGCTGGAATCGACAGCCTAGCTGCTCAGGTCAAGGTAGGCTTGTCTTCCTACAGATTTCTTAGCCCACAGGATCTTCTGGAGCCTGGCAGGCCCTGCACTAAACAGCAAAAGGCAAATGCAACCTTCAGCGACCATGGAGGACCCTGAGAAGTAGCTCTAGGTGCCAACCAAATAAGTTCTCTGTCATTGTTTAATCAGTAATTCAAGTAAAATTTTATCCTTCTCAAAGATCTCTGATAGAGTTTGATAGCTGACAGGTTTTGTCAGTTAAAAAAGGACAACCTCATCAAACAAATTTCAGATCAAATTTTTCATAATGCTTTTCATAATCTTAAAGATACTTTTCATTGTGCAAAAATATCTGTCACAGTCATTCTGACATAAATATACTATTGTTTATACAATGTATAATGTCTAAAACTTCTGTTTTCACAAACCCAAAAATTTCTTGTGAGTTCCAGGGAGCCAAATTAAAGAATCCATCTTAAACAGGTCAGAAACTCCATTCAATTCCCTGGTCCTAAAATTTCTTTTTCTTAATTTAACTTCATCCTCTGTTCTGCCAATACCTTAACCAGGTATAAGAAGACACCAGACATTTCCATACCACAAACATCGGACAGGAGCAAAGAGACCAGCTATGTCAGGATGTGGCCAATACCCAGCCTTCTCAGGTTCCCCCAAAGACAACGCCCACAAATAAGCAGGAAGTAGTCTTGAGAATCCGCCGCCCCAATTCCTTTGACCTGTGGTGCCTAACTGCCCGCTTTTTTATTATAAAAAAAGAGATGGGAATGTAATGATTGTTGTGTCTCTTTAAAAGACAAGCCATACCCATTCCCTCCCCATCCACTGAGGCAGGCTGGTCTTCAGCTTCTGGCCTGAGCTTGCTCTTTTTCTGTCTTCCTTCCTCTCTGAGAGGCAGCTTTGCTTCTGCCTCTACCCCCTTTTGTTCCCCTGGTTTACTTATGTCTTTTTCACCAAATTCCTCTTATTGACTCTGTTGCATGTTTTTTGCGTAGTGGTATGCCTTTGGTAGGGCCCACCAAGAGCATCCACTTTGCCCAATTCCTGTTCACTCTCTGTGTGTGTGATCATACATGTAACTTAAATACACCTATACTTAATGTTATAATTGTTCATTATATCTCATTTCAGAGAAGTCCCCCGCTTCTCTCTCTCTGCTTTTCTCCCCTTCTCCCTTCCCCCTCGAGAACCCCCTGAATAAATATTCAACCTCACTCTGTATGGCGTGCCTATCCATGTCTCTGTCTCTTAACTGCCAGCTGCATGTCTCCCTGCCAGGGACCAGAAGCTGTCTCTGCCTGGGACTGGCTGCTCTCAGGACCTGCTGCCTGCCGCCACATGGGGACCTACAGCATTTCTGCTGCCTACTGCCGCCGGGGATCTTGCAGCATTTTTATGTTTTCCATAACAACAATGTGAAGGATTTATTTTTGGTTCATGGGTTCTGGGATTTCAAGCTGTAGCTTTGTGATCCCATGAGCTTAGGTAAACTATCACAGCCTCAGAAAAGCAGGAGAGAGAGCAGCAGAAAAAGGAGCTCCTTGGGAGCATGCCAAGTGACCTGCTTCCTCCACCTAGGTTCTACCTCCCTGAAAAGCCTCCCATACCACACCCCCAGTTAGGAATCCAATGTCCACACTAGAGCATGGGGGTCCATTTCATAATCAAGCCATAATAACACTCTGCCTCAGGGCCTCAAATGCTCATGGACATCTCATAGTACAAAATGTATTTAGTTCACCTCTAGGAGTCCCCAAAAATCTAAACAGTTCCAACGTTGTTTAAAAGTTCAAAGTCTCCTCTGCATCTCAAGCAAACCCTTAGCTGTGAGCTTCTTGCTGTAAGCAAACAGCAAGTTACAATGACAAGGAATAAACATTCCCATCACAGCAGACAGGACAGCAATGTGGGAGGATCAAAGCGAGATGTGCAAGGGCAAACACCACCTTCTGCAGTTCCTCATCTGCTGCCCTGGATATGTGGCAGCAGGATGTGTGCTCCAACAGAATTCCTGGCTCTACCACCTTGAGTTGGCATCTGTCATGACCTCTGTCCTGAGTACAAGTTCCACTACGGCTTTCCTAGTAGATGTCCTGGGTCCCTGCTAACTTTAACCCCCTTGAGGAGCCACTACATTTTAGTATCACCCCACAATCACCTGTTCTGCCCTCCTAGCAGCTGCCTGCTAGAATCCCAAGCCTGCCACACGTTGCACCCCCCCCCCATTTCTTTGAAATGTTGGTGGAAGCCTCCCCACTCTTGCATTCTGCATCCCTTCAAAACCAGCATCAGGTGGGCAATACCAAGGCCTTCCACACTTCTCTAGGCAGCCCTATGCAGGAAGCTCTGTAGGCATGACCTTGTCAAGGGAAAGTATTTTAAATGAGTTTATAACCCTGTACCTGGGAACCTAGGGGCATCTGGCCAATTGTCGATATTCCCTCAGGGTGTCTTTCTATTGTCTACCCACAAAGAGTTTGGCTTCTTTCTAATGATACCAATTCCATTAACAACCACACCCTCCTTGTCTGCAACTTTCAAAGAGCTCCTTTTTTGTTCAGACTGCTTAATGTTTTTGGATCAATCTGCTTTACTTTTTACAACTATTTCTTACTGTAAATCTAGCTGAAAGCAGCTACCAATAGTCATTCCACAGTCTAAACGCTACATGTTTGGCTGGGGGCTTCACCCCAGCTCCTGGCATGAGCCCCTTTCTGTAGGAGTTGTCTCAGTCCAAACTCCACCTCTGAGAAAGCCCACCAAATGGTAACCCCTCCCCAGGGAAGGTTGGGACCACTCCCACAGGCTATTTAAACTGCCCCCTAGAGAATGAACACATGGTCTCCCGGTTTCACACGGTCTCCCTTCTCTCTCTCTCTCTCTCTCTCTCTCTCTCTCTCTCTCTCCCTCCCTCCATCCCTCCCTCCCTCCTCTAGATGCTTTCCTGGGGCCACCCAGGAGCACTCCAGTAAACATGGGTGTCTTTAATTCGGTTTGATTTGGTCTGATTGGGATTATTTGCATCAGTGGAGAGGTTCATCTTTAAGGAAATACTTAACATTACACTGTCTTGAAATTTTCTCTACCAAAGTTTTAGGACATAAAAAAGGTAGACAATTTTTTTTTTCCCAAAATGTAACACAAATGGCTTTTGGTCTAATTCTGAACAGAGACTTTGTTCCTCTGGAACTTCATGAACTCAGCATTTACTGCCTACCTTTCCATCAGTGTTCATCTCTTCTGGGGGTCCATTAGTATGGCCTGTAAAGCTCCAAATACACCATTCTAGAGCTTCTGTAGTTCTCCAAATTCTTGCAATTCCTCATGTAAACCTGCTCCAACGGCTCATGAGTCAAATGGCCAGGATCAGTCACAGTCAGGACCCTACTCCTGGTATCCATTTTCTGTATTAGTTATTTTTCTCAACGAGGAGACAAAATACCTGACAGAAATGATTTCTGGGCAGAAGGGTTTATTTTGGTTCGTGGGCTTCCCAGATTTCAGCCCACAGTGGCTTGGCTCCAGGAACTTGGACAAGACATCATTAAAGGAAGAGTATGAGTAGAGGGAAGAGAAGGGGGGGAGAAGGGAGGGGAAGGAGAAGGAGAAGGGAAGGGGAGGAGAGAGGGAAGAGAATGAGGATTGAGAAGAAAGGGGACATTTACTATGGAAACTATTACAATTCCTGATAATGACGATTTGTGTTTTTTTTCTTTTTGAGTGGCCAAACTTGGGAGTTAATTTGTTTCGTTAACCTTTTCAAAGAGCCAATTTTGGACATGTTAATTTCTTCTGTTGGTCCGTTTTCTACTTGACTGTTTTAACACTTGCTTACGTTTATTCTCTCCTTTTTCTCACTTGCCTCAAGTTTTACTTTTCTCCTCAGTTTCTTTTTGGTCACTAGTTTTAGGTTTTTATTTTCTAATCTGGTGATTTATGATTTTTTTTCCTAAGTATTGTTTTAGTTGTATTCTGTAATTTGATTTTCCAAGCTTGGAACTTACAAATACTAATCAATTAATTTTGAGACAGAGTCTTGCTATATTTCCCAGATTGGCCCAGAACTTACTATGGAGTACATACTGGCTTCCAGCTTGTAATCATCCTGTCTCAGTCAAGGGCTGTGATTACAGGTGTGAGCTACTACACCTTGCTTTGTGTTAGATGTTTATTTATAGTAGAAGTTTGGTAATTTTAAAAATACAAGAAAATGTTGCAAACCACTGAGTAAAAAGACCTTATTATCTGTAGTGATTGACAATTACCTACCATGTGTTAAGTACTGTGGAACGCTAGCATCTGGCTGTATCCTCTGGGGCTCACAGCTGTGATGACCCTACATAAGACCTGCACAGACAGAACTGGCTAACATTACATCATGGAGAAAGAGAGAGAAACATGAGGCCCGCCCTCTCCCACAACATAGATAGGCAGTTAATGGTCGCCAGGACAGTGACTGACATTTTCTTCATTAGTGTAGTACTCATAAGTGGCCCATACTACTATAAGTAACCATAAATAAATTAATTGGATCCCCAAGATAAGATTTGAATGGAATGCTTACTTTGGTCTGCTGGAGTCCCATGTTTCTTGTCTCCCCCAGGATTGTCTATACAACAGTGGTCAACTCTAAATTCTGTTTCTCTGATTTACATGTCTAAATTTTAAACAACACCAGTGTCTTGATTGATGCAACTTTATGGTGAGTCTTAAAACAAGGTAGTGTAAATACTGCAAATTATTTTCCAGAAAGGGTTTGGTTTTTGCAAGGCTATTGTATTCCCATTAAAAGATTAGAAATCTGGGGCTGTGGCTCAGCAGGTAGGAGGGCTTGTTCTGCAAGCATTGAGGACCTCAGTTTGAATCCCAAATGCTTACACAGAACAGACGAACAAAAACCAGCCCTGGCTGCACACGCCTGCAACCTTAGCTCTGGGGATCAGAGACAGGCAACCACTGATCTGCTACCCCAACACTGCATTTTCTAGAATTTCATACAGAAATAAACTCTATTCTCATCTTCATCTTACTTCATTAACTGAGCATAATCATTCTGAAAAGTACATACACTGTTGCATTATTCTTATTTATTACTGAGGGCTAGGGATATAGATCAGGTAGAGTGCTGGCCTGGCTCTGAGTCTGATCTTCAGCATTGCAATGCCTCCAGCCTCTCCCACAACAAATCCTATTTACTGTTTAATCAACTCCTATTGCAGGTTATGTTGTTGTTCACTTACCCACTGGACTGACAGACAGACACTGGTTTTGTTTTCCTTCAGGTTCTGGCTATACTGAATAAAGCTTCTATGAATATCAGTGTACAGGCATTTGCATAAACACGGGTTCTTATTACTCTAAACCTTCGATGCTGTGGGAAGAATGATGGAATGACATGGCAGGTCCTGCTATGGCTTGGATGTAGTACGTCCTCTCATGTTCACACGGTGAGTCCCGGCCCTCAGTTTAACAGTGCAGAGGAGATATGGGAACTTTAAGAGACAGAACTTGGTGGGAAGTTCTGGGGTTAACAGGGGCACAGTCATCAGAAGGAATTAAAAGAACTCTGGTAGGTCCCAAAGCTCTGTAGAGATGAGCTGTTAGAAGACCTGACACCTGAACTACTCTTTGACTTCCTGTTTTGACATGTGATGGCTCCTTCCATACATGCTCCTCCTTCTTGTCCCTTGCTAGAGGCAAGCCGATGCTGGCACCTGCCTTTGAGACTCTAGAACTGGAATCTAAATTTATGTTTTATAAAGCCATTCAACTAGGTGTGGTGGTACACACCTATATTTTCAGAACTCCGGAGGTGTAGCCAGAAGGACCGGAAGTTACAGTCATCCTCTAACCACGTACTGAGTTTGAGGCTAGCCTGGGCTAATAAGATTACATATCAAACAAAAGAAAACAAAACAACCCCCCCAAGCTAGTCTGCCTCAGGTATGTGTGTATATATATATATATATATATATATATATATATATATATATAGCCTTGTGCACATGCACTTTGGCAATGGGGATCAGTCATTCATCAAAAAGTCACTGAGTAACTGCTGCTTTCAATAAACTGGATTAGGCTGGAGAGTGCTGCTCTCTCTCAATAGTTCCTACCCTGGTACTCATATTCTAGAAGAAAAAATGGAAACTAAACAGCAAATCTCTGAGGTAATGACTCCCTTGTTTTTTAAAGAGGTACCAAGTCGTCTTCAGCTCACCTAGGCTGAGACTGGAAGCTTCTCTGAGCTGTCAGGTGAGAGGAAGAGTGGGAACTAACAAAGCCATAATCCCAACAGACTCTGCGGAGTGCCAAGAAATGGTCTGGGCTCAGATACAATTCCCCTAGGAAATGTTAAGTTGGGAGCATAGCCTCAGGCCTGGGAGTTGTGTTGGTCTGGACTTCAAATTTAAGAGAGCTCCCAGAGGAGAAACAAGTGGTCTCTTTTCCTTCCTCCTGGTGGTCACGGTTGGGGACACCCAAGAGCGCAGGAATCCCATTAAACCTGGATATTTCTTAATTTGGCTTGTTGTGATTTGGCTTGATTGGGATTTTTGCATCGGCAGAGAGCTCGTGTTAGGAAAAATTCCCAACAGTATTAACTTATTTATTTACTTAATTGAGGTTGCTAATTGCTGCATGAAAATTAACTCTAGGCTTTGGAGTGGAAGCTAGACTTAAAAGCACAGTGTCCTTCATCTTCTGAATCCACACTTAACTGAACACCGTCAGAAAATACTTTGAGCAGAGAAGTCAACAGGAACAAGTCTCAGAAACTCCAGGAGAACCACGGCATGGTCATGGTGAGGACTGCTGTCACAGTAAGGGTGGTGGCACTACCGTGGCTTCTGCCAAGTGCTTCCTGAGCTGCCTGTGCGGCGGGAACTATGAAATTTACCCTTGGGGGGGGTAGGAAAGAATAAGCTAAGAAGGAGGTTTCATCTCAAGGGTGAAGGAGATCTTGGAGATGCCTTAGCTTTCTTGATTAGACCTCCTTCACTGTAACCAGAGACAGCGACCGGTCAGAGTCTGACTATCTGGGCACTATCTTTGAATATCCTTGCTCCCACTTCACTTCTGCCCAGAAACTGAGCAAACAGGTACGTTTTGGAACTATTGCACTGATAAAGAGGTCCTCTCCCCTGGTTTGCCCAGAGAAACACTTTACAATTTTCTTGCTACAGAAGTGGGGAAAATGGTGTCTTAGGATTTCTACTGCTGTGATAAGACACCATGATCAAAGGCAGCGTGGGAAGGAGAGCATTTCATTTACACCTTTTAGTCCATCATCCAGGGAAGTCAAGGCAGAAACCTGGAGGCAGGAGTTGATACAGAGGCCATGGAGGAGTGCTACTTACTGGCTTGTTCCAACTTGTTCAGCCTGCTTTATTAGAGCATGCAGGACCAATACCAGGGATGGCACATCTCTCAATAACCTGGGCCCTCCCACATTATCCCTCAATAATCTTGAACATTAATCAAGAAAACGCACCTAACACTGGTCACAGACTAATCTGCTAGAACATTTTCTCAACTGAGGTTTTCTCTCACAAAATGACTCTAAGCTGGCCAGCCAATGTGGTACAGCAAATGTCACTCATATCCTAGGTATGATGACCTAAGCCACTTCCTATGAATGACAGTAAATCTGAAAGATGAGAGAAAGCAGGCTCTGAAGGTGGTCCCCCATTTCTCACTGCCCAACATCTGACCAGGGTCCCAAGTTCATCTGTGCCAGAATGGCTTTCTCTCACACTCAGATGGGACTATGTTTAAAAGCAGCACAAAATAGGGAAAACTTAGCTTTTAATTTTTGGTAGTACATGTGTGTGGGTTCCTCTTTCTTCCCTCTTAAATCAATCTTTAAGGACCCCAAAAGAAATTTATGTGATAAATATATACGCAAAAATATAAAAAAAACAGGCTCTCATGTGTGGCTCTGGATGCTCCTAACTTGCTATGTAGATCAAACTGGTCTCAGATTCAGAGGTTCTCTTATCTCTGCCTCCCTACCTCTTCCTCCACCAGAATTAAAGATGTACATTATCATGCTGTCTTAATTTTCATTTCTTAAAAACCCAAAATTCAACAGATCCTGAGAAACCAAAGGAAATGTTTCCTTTCTCCCAAAGGCAGGTGTGACCATGGGACACATCTCAGCGCTGTCCCCTGTCCAGTAGGAGCTAAGAGATGTGTATTCTCTCCTGGGCTTTGTGGGATAGCTCGGTAACCCTGCAGTGTGAGCTTTTGCTGTGTCAGCGTGCATCTCATGCACACCCTCCCACTGCTTGTCAGCTCCACTGCTGCATGCCAGGCTTCAACTCTGGCACTTTCCCCTGGGGAGACCTTTCCTGGTCTCCATGCTTAACCCCTGAACTCAGCCTAATCCATCAGCTGCCCCAAAGGAGCAGTGACAGAGACAAGCAGCCAGTCTGCCCATGCAGAGCTCAGAGAGCAAGCCATCCGCAGCTGCTTTCCAAACGTGTGCCAATGCCGCCACTTCTGGACTCACTCACGTTTTCACTGCTGTGGAGCCAGGGGCTGGGGGCACAGGAATACTCTGCTTGGAAACAGTGATTAGACTGTTTAATGCTAAGACAGGTTTTAGAAAAGGGCCCCTGGGACTCTGGGTACAGTTGTCACTGGGGAACTGGGCTTCCCCAGGACTTCAAAGATAGCTTTCTAGCCCACTCTCAGGCATTTGACGGATAGGTGAGTAATCACAGCTCTAGAGAATGAAACACTTAGCCTTTTGGTGAACTGCCGAAAAGAGCCTTACCTCATAACCAAACTGCAGCTCGTCAGAAGTCAGCATGATGATGTCATCATCGATGGCAAGGACAGCCTCTGTCTCAATTTCATCATACGGGAAAAAACGATTACTCAGCTTGTTTTCTGCAGTCCTCACAACTTTCAAGGGAACACGGATTTTAGGCCAGAGAGATTCTGGAAGAAGAATAAAAGGAGGTCTTTATCATTCCCCTAGCTCTGTGAGGAGCAGGGCTGGCTTCCATGAGGGACTCTTAAGTGCAGCAGTCCCAGTTGTGAGGGGAGGCTCCCCCCATGTACCATCCTCCTCAGGCCTTTACGGCACTAGCAATTGCTCCAACTCCCACCTGGGGTCACAAATCATCAGCCTCAGGACCTCTCCTCCCTGAACTCTTCCTCTCCTGGCAGACACTCTGCAAAGCGCTTCTGCCCCAGTGCGCTCAGCTCAAAACTGTCCTGCAGGTCTGCGAGGAAACAGCTCCTGCCTGACGGTGCCTGCCATCTGCTGTGCAACCATGCCAGCCGTGGTGGGCGCACATGCCCCTGGCTGGGTGCTGCTTTCCTAACTCAACACCTCACCATCCCTCCTTGACTTACAGGTTTGGTTCCGAGGCATGACAATTTACAGAGCAAGTATCAGATTTCAGAGTCTGACTATGTGGGATCTCCTAGTACACAGAAAACAACAACCGGTGACTCTCCCTGTCCGGACCCCATCTTACCGGGAAGTGACTGGAGCAACTCAACTGACGGTTCACTACTGTAAAGTCTGCTTTAGCATACATGAAGGCTTTCCTTCTTTTCCTCTCCCCTCTTCGACATGCTTGGCAGATGGCAGGCACTCACCAATATTAGCTGTGCTTTACTTTGGAAATCTCCGTTTGTTACAAGACAATACATTTTTCTGAGTTCTAGTTAGGAGCAGCAAGGTGGCTCACTTTAGATTTAACACACTACCCTGAGCATCCAGTGGCACAGTTGCAGCTCAGTCTTTCTATGCCTCGTTTTCTGTTTGTTCTTTGAGACACAGTTACTATGGAGCCAAAGCTGGCCTCAAATTGTGATGCTCCTGCCTCAGTCACTTGAGTGCTAAGATTATGCTCCTGGCTCACTGTGCCCACTTCTAGGTAGGGAGAACTCCCGCCTCACAGACCAATGAACTTGAAGACCTGGAACTCTGGCCCTGTTAATTCCACAAGGCAACAAAACAGCTCCATTCCCCTTGTGCAGGAAGGCGGCTAGCTGCTAGAGGTAAGTGGAAACATGCCTGTGTGCTGGATGGAATCTGGACTTTCACTTAGGGAGTGTGTACAGCTTGTTCACCCCACAGGCATTTCCACATTCTTTACCTATATATATCCAAAGAATCACTCGAGACGATGTCCATAAAGAGCTAACTTGCCCCTGTAAAGTCTTTGATGGGGAAGTTTTAGAGAGTGATGAAAGTCAAGGAGGATGATATGAGCTACAGATGGAGGCCCAGAGTGAGTCACGGCTCCTCAACACACACAATCACTTTTCCTGGACTAGGTGAAATCTGGGTACCAATTTAGCTCTGACCAAAGGAGCCTCTATGAAAATGGTGCAGGGCCATTGGCAGCCCAAGGCAGGGCCTGAGAGAATTCTGGCCTCTTTTCACTTGTTCTGGAGAAGGGCAGTCTTTGCCTCAGGCTTTGGTACTCCTGCTGGGCAGACTCTGGAGTGCAGAAGCAGAGCATGAACACAGGACAGACACACACACACACACACCCCACCCAAGTGTGACTTTAACCCTGGAAAGGCTGTGTTTAAAAACATTAGGACAGCCGGGCAGTGGTGGCGCACGCCTTTAATCCCAGCACTTGGGAAGCAGAGGCAGGCGGATCTCTGTGAGTTCGAGACCAGCCTGGTCTACAAGAGCTAGTTCCAGGACAGGAACCAAAAGCTACGGAGAAACCCTGTCTCGAAAATCAATAATATAAAAAAATAAATAAAAATAAACATTAGGACAGGTAGAAGAGGCAAAATGACACGTTAGGACACACAGGAGGATGTGCTTCCAAAACAGCTCACTTTCTGAGTCTCTGACATGGATCTAGCTCGTCTACATCATTCCATGCGGAGAACTGAAAAAGATGGACCAGACTGGCAAGCTCAGTGCAAAGGGACAAGCTCACCACCGTCTCTGCCATGTGGAGCTTTGTGATTTAGGCAAATTATCAACTGGGATTCGTTTTTCACAATTGTGGAAGATGAGGATGACAGCAGCTTCCTCACAGGCTGCGATGAGAGACTGGAGAGGACGCACGTGTGTGACACACTTAGCACAGTCCTAGGACGTGAGAGACTGGAGAGGACGCACGTGTGTGACACACTTAGCACAGTCCTAGGACGTGAGAGACTGGAGAGGACGCACGTGTGTGACACACTTAGCACAGTCCTAGGACGTGAGAGACTGGAGAGGACGCACGTGTGTGACACACTTAGCACAGTCCTAGGACGTGAGAGACTGGAGAGGACGCACGTGTGTGACACACTTAGCACAGTCCTAGGACGTGAGAGACTGGAGAGGACGCACGTGTGACACACTTAGCACAGTCCTAGGACGTGAGAGACTGGAGAGGACACGTGTGTGACACACTTAGCACAGTCCTAGGACGTGAGAGACTGGAGAGGACGCACGTGTGTGACACACTTAGCACAGTCCTAGGATGTGAGAGACTGGAGAGGACGCACGTGTGTGACACACTTAGCACAGTCCTAGGACGTGAGAGACTGGAGAGTACGCACGTGTGTGACACACTTAGCACAGTCCTAGGACGTGAGAGACTGGAGAGGACGCACGTGTGTGACACACTTAGCACAGTCCCTAGGACCTGAGTAGCACTGGGTAGCGGACTTAAGGGTACCGTGGCACCGTAGGAAGTTCTGCCAACTCTGATTCTCTACTACCTGGAAGGTCACACAGATGGATAAGGGGATGACCCTGCTGAAGCAGGAGGAACCAAGGTCAGAGCAATAAATCTCCAGGCCTTGTCCACTGTTCAGCATGCACGGGGTCTTCTTTCCTTTTCCTTTACATTTTAAATGGAACAGCACACACTTAGAGGCAGTGGCTAATCTCATATCTGTAGCAGGCAGATCAGAAATGTCACCTATGCATTCAATGTAACCAGAAGAACATGACTTATGGGAAAACCCCCTGAATTTATGAGGAAAAAAAGTGACGCGAGATGCCTTGGTAAGTCCACCAAATGAGATCCACTCCAGTCCAAAGAGACAGAAATCCCTGGTATCATGGGTTCTGTAAGTATACTGACTGGCTTTTGTCCACACTAAGCATCCAAAGAGGTGTGTGTAAGCAAAGGGAATGTCTTTACAATAGTGACAAATGTGTGTGGTGTTAGGTTTGACTGAAGCGAACCCTGAACTGGCCACCGCAGAAGGGCTCATTTGCATAGTGGTTCCCTAAGACCTGACATCCCCAACCCAGAGTTGAGTTCAGTTAAGGAAGCATTGTCCCTCTTCCCTGCTGCTCCTTCTGAGTGAGCTATGCTGACATGCCCAGCTCCATCCTGTCTACTAAGGACTGGGGATAGAGGGCAACTCTTGATGTTAATTCAAACCTGAAACTGACTAAGCCTAATGGTTGAATTTCTGAGAATTATGTTAAAATTTTGATGGGAATTGCATTGAATTGGTAGTGTGGTAGCCCCCATATGCTCCTGTGTTTGAATTCTTGGTCCCCAGTTGGTTAGAACTGTTTGGGAAGGATTAGAAAGTTGGCCTTGTTGAAGGAGCTGTGAGCCCACATCATTCCAGTTGTCTCCCTTCCCGCCATATAGCTGTCTCAATGTGTAAGCTCTTAGCTACTGCTCTAGTGCAGCGCCTGTTTGCCTGCTGCCATGCTCCCTGCCACGATGGTCATGGATTCTACCACCCCCTGAAACCACGAGTCCCAAATTAAATGCTTCTTTTTATAAGTTGCTTTGGCCATAGTGTCTATTCACAACAATAAAAAAGACATAGGATGGCCATTTTCACATTATGAATGCTAGTAATACTGAGCATGGAGCTCTTTCCATCTTCTGGTATCTTCTTCAATTCTTTCTTTGGTGTCTTAAAATTTTATTTTACATGTTTCCCACTTGCTTGGTTAAAGTTATCCCAGATAGTTTTTAGATGACGTCTATTTAGAAGCTTCACCCCTACTAGTTAGCATTCGTGGTATGGAAGGCACTCTGCACACTGCTAGAGGAGAAGAATGGTCATCAATATCACCCGGTCACAGACTCTACAATCTACAGCAGTGATCTGCCTGCCAGACACAGTGGCCCAACACTGGCACAAATATTATGGGAGTAATCAACTACTTTCTGATCGGCTCTAAGGCCCACTCAATGAGGTGAATCTGTATCTGACACCACTGACCAGCTAAGCCATGGGTCTAGGGGAAAACCACATACTATTGTCCTGCCAAAGGAACACAGCAATAAAATGACTCCAAATGACACTCTGCTGTACTGATGGATCAGTGCCTTGCTCAGCCCTCATCAGAGAACTTCTTCCTGCAGCAGATGGGAACTAGGACCCACGACTGAGCAACATAGAGAGAGTGAACGACATTAGAGCAGCTCCGTTCTCAGTGCGATGTCTTCATCAAAGCCTTCCCCTCAGGGCTCAGGGATCGATGTGGAAGAGGAGGCAGAAAGATGGTGACAAAGGTGATGGGTGAGTCCAAGGAAACAGCGTCTTCCAGACAACAGGACTTCTGCACATATGAACTCCCAGAGACTGTGACAGCACGTACAAGGCCTGCACAGTTCAAGCCAGACAGGCTCCACTCTAAGCAATAAGCTATCTGCAATTGATACCCAGTGGCAAGTCTCACTGGGTATCTAAACCATACTTAGGGCAGGCCCACACCCAGGAATATCTGGACAACACAAAATGAACTCAATGGTATTTTTGCAGATCTTTAATCTTATTTTATTTTGTTTGGGCATTTTGTCTTATAGGTCTTTTATTTTTTATCTTGACTTCTGCTTTTGTGTGTGTGTGTTTTGTTATTTATTTCTTGTTTTAAAGAGAGCAAGAGAAAGAAAAGGAACATAAATTTGAATACGTAGGGAGATGGGGAAGATCTGAGCAATACTGGGGAAGAAAAAAAACCCTCAGGGAAAAATAAGAAAGAAAAAAGAAAACTAATTTTCTCCCCCCCCAAAAAGTTATTAAACACACAAAAACTTTAAAGATTGAATTACACCTGGAAAAATGTACATGTCTAGGCAAATATTCTCTATATCCATCAAGCTTAGAGCTGAAGATCTGGGAGGTAGGAAGAGGGGGTAGTGGCCTTTTTCTTTTGACACACCTCAAAGACGATGTGCTGAAAACTCACTGGAGATTCTATTGCCTAGCCTACATATTTATTTAAACTTTAAACCCAGCAATTTAGACTTAACTATAACCCAAAGTTAAAAGTATTTGATTGGGTTGGAAAACGGAAAAAAAAGAAAAAGAAAATTGGGAGAGAATAGACTGCTGCCTTTGCTAATCAACGCAACAGTAGCCATGCTAACCACAACATTTATCTTAGCAAATGTAGAGAAAGTGAAAAACATCACATTCACCTCTAGTATTCAAAGCTCTATACTTTTCTGTTTCTTCTTCTTTTTCTGATATGTCGATGAAGAAGTCTGATGCCTGCACTGACTGACACAAAGACAACAGCTGACACCCCGCCTACCAACTGAACAAACAGCCCGCAGAGATCACATGTGACGGCGTTCTCCCTGAACAACTGCAGAAACAGCCAGCGCAGCCGACACATGCCACAACCTAAGACTCATCAGGCTCTTTTCTCCTTAGACTCAAGTATTCAAAAACTAAACTAAACTCATGGTCATAATATTAACCACTATATTTTAGTAAGGTCTACCAAAAATGAACAGGGCTACCCTGCTCCAAATGCAGGGCTTCACTGTCTTTCATCTCGCAGTGCTGGAAGCAAACAACCTTTTCCTCCTCACACCTGCCCCCAAAAGTGACTAAGACCACAGCTGGGAAAGTGGCTTCACGGAGAAGCCTCTTTGGCAAGCTTTCTGCACTATTTTATTTTTGACTGACAGATGACAACTGTGTGTGCTTATGGGGCACAGAGGGATAGTTCAGTACATATTTATCACCAGCCGGCAGAGCCTACAGTTGGACTTGAGGGTAGGGCTGAAGGTTGGGGCTCGGTGGCCATCGGCTAAGATGGCCTTAGAGACAGGAGCAAATACAGGCACACAGCTGCAGAGTAGAAGGGGTGTCTCACTTCTTAAAGCAGGAACATCCTCTGTAAGTGAAGGGGCCAGTCAACAGTACAGGACATGGACCTCCAGTTCACTTCATTGGGAAAAGGCAGCTACACTGGGAAGCCAGGAGTCCCAGAGATGCTCTCCTAATCCCTGCCCTCATAGTTTAAAATTTCTTTTATGGCCAGGCAGTGGTGGCTCACATCTTTAATCCCAGCACTTGGGAGGCAGAGGCAGGCGGATCTCTGTGAATTCAAGATCAGCCTAGTCTACAGATTGAGTTGCAGGACAGCCAGGATACACGAGAAACCCTGTCTCAAAATAATAATAATAATGATGATGATGATGATGATAATGATAATAAATTCTTTTGTGGTTTTCTTCCCTCGTCATCCTTGTCTTTCCATCTTAGATTATGTCAACACCTTCTTATCCTATACCTTTCTTCACTACCACCACCACCATTACCATCACCACCACCATCACATCACCATCATCATCATTACCACCATCATCACCACCACCACCATCATCATCACCACCACCACCATCATCACCACCACCACCATCACCATCACCACCACTGCCACCATCATTATCACCACCACCACCACGATCATCACCACCAACACCATCATCATCACCACCACCATCATCACCACCACCACCATCACCACCACCATCACCACCACCACCATCACCACCACCACCATCATCATCACCACCACCACCACCACCACCATCACCACCACTGCCACCATCATTATCACCACCACCACCACGATCATCACCACCAACACCATCATCATCACCACCACCATCATCACCACCACCACCATCACCACCACCATCACCACCACCACCATCACCACCACCACCATCATCATCACCACCACCACCATCATCACCACCACCACCATCACCACCACCACCACCACCATCACCACCACCGCCACCATCATTATCACCACCACCACCACCATCATCACCACCAACACCATCATCATCACCACCACCATCATCACCACCACCATCACCACCACCACCATCATCATCACCACCACCACCACCGTCACCACCACCACCATCATCATCACCACCACCACCATCATCACCACCACCATCATCATCATCACCACCACCACCATCATCATCACCACCACCACCATCACCACCACCATCATCACCACCACCACCATCACCACCACCATCACCACCACCACCATCACCACCACCACCACCATCATCACCACCACCATCATCACCACCACCACCACCACCACCACCATCACCACCACCACCATCATCACCACCACTATCATCACCATCATCACCACCACCACCATCATCACCACCACTATCATCATCATCATCACCATCATCACCACCATCATCACCACCACCATCATCATCACCACCACTATCATCATCATCATCATCACCATCACCATCATCACCACCACTATCACCACCACCACCATCATCACCACCACCACCATCATCACCACCACTATCATCATCATCATCATCACCACCATCACCTCCATCACCACTACCATCATCGTCACCATCATCACCGTGGATGGATTTTAGATATGCTCCACCACAAACAGCATTCTTTTCTTATTAAGAATCAGCCAAACAAAACAGACATTCTGAAAACCGGTCATGCTATAGTAAGGAAGGAAGAAAGAGTGGCATAATAAAAAAGCAGCTATGTTCTGGGACATCACCTACTGTTTTTATTCAGAAGAGCTATTTACTGGGCCAGAGAAATGACTCATCAAGTAAAGGCTCTTTTTAGACAACAAGATAATCCAAGTTTGATCCCAGGAACTCACATGAAAATGGTATGTGAGCTGGTAAGACAGTCAGTCCGTAAAGGTGCTTGCCACCTAGCCTAACCATTTGAGCTCGATCTTCCAGACCCACATGGTAGAAAGACACAGTCTTGCCAGTTGTGTTTTGACCTCCACACACATGCAATGGCATATCGATAGACAGACAGACAGACAGACAGACAGACACAGACACACAAACACACAAGTTGTCCTCAGACCTCTACATGAGTACCTACATACACATACATCATCATAACAGACACAATAAATAAAGTTCAAAAAAATAATAAAAAGCTATTTTACTCGAACTGTGGCTCCTCAAACCTAAAAAGAGAGCATATGACTCTTCCAGAGACTAAACATGCCACAAAGTACATTTTAAAAAACACGTGTTGGGAGACACTAAAGAATTTTCGCCAGCAAATTCTGAATTGCCTCGGAGAGAGAAATAAGGCTGTGTCCCAGCCTGGCTCTAGATCTACTGCTGGTGTTTTCCAGGGCTGGCCATGGTGACTTCAGTGTAACCAATTAAAGGGACTGGTCATAAAAAGCACAGATACTACTGTCAGGCAATAAACTAGACCTTATCAGTGACAGTGGTGCACATTACAAACTTCAAACTCATTCCGTGCTCTAATCCATCAGAAACTTCCTGGCTTTAATAGGCTCTAACCGGCAGGAGCTTTGAAGTCCTGGGATTAGGGCAGTAATGCGCAGGCTGAAGGAGAAGCTAAATGCAGGTGGGACGAACTCTTGTGCATCACGAATTAAAAACAAATCCAATTAATCAAATAGGCCTCAACCCTAGCTGCCATAGCAGATGACAGGGGTGGACAACGCAGGGGACAAAGTGATGGAGCAACTGGCCAGTTCCTGTGAGAATCTCCTTTAGACTGCAAGGCTACAGGGGCTGGGCAGCTGACCTCCCAACCAGAACCAGGGCTAGTTTTTGTTTTGTCTTGGTTTCCTGAAGGAGGGCTCCATATCAGAACAGAGATAAGAAGCAGAAAACTAATGTCCTTTAAACTAAGTTTTCATGTAAACAAATCGGCTGGGATAGCAGAGGGAAGCTGAGGCCTGTTTTCCCAAGGCGGATAGCCTTTGATCCTCTTGATTCCTCAGCTCTCTCACACTTGTGGCTCAGAGCGTGCCAGGGCACAGAGTTCACTGGGCCACCCTAGAATCCTATGGGTGAAATGACTGAGAACAGCAGGGGATGGGAGTGTGTGTCTACCCTTAGTCAGTGCAACTAAGGGGTGCAGGAAAGTCCTAAATGGGCTCCACCAAGCACTGTACCTCTTTATTCTTCTTACCTTCTGGGGGATTCTTATTCTGATTGTTCCAGACCACCAGCAGCTTGGAGAGACTGGGCACCTTGGACACCTCAGTGATGACCCGGAAGAGGCTCTCCACACGGTCATAGGTGAGGACGATGGCCGTGAAGCCTTGCGACTGTGGTGGGATCAGCGGGAGGAAGAGAGGGTTGCTCACACTAGTCCACTTCTGCAAGAGGACAAGGACGGTGTGGGTCAGAAGAAGCTGCAGTAATACCAGCAAGAGCTAAACACTGTTACTGTGTCCCCTCCACACCATCTGACAGCAATGAAATGGGCACAGAATACCTGAGCTGAGACGACATTTCCACACAGCAGATTTAAAGCACACATCTACCTCCCCTATCCAACCTCTGAGGTGGCAATTTATGACTACAAAAAGAATATGACTCTATAATGGCAAGGAGATGGAAGAAGAGCAGAAAGGCTAGAGGACTGGAGAGGACCACAGGACAGAGTGGGGGTGCCCACCTGTAACAACTGGGTGGGGAGCCTGGGAGCGGAAGCTCAGAGCTCAGGACTCACTCTGTGTAGAGGAGGGAGCTGTGGTGCTGAAAGCAGGGCTGGTTAAAAAGCTGTGTCAGGAAGTGGGGCTCCAGGTCACAAGCCCTCCCTTCCTCCAGCTCAGCCAGGTTGACTCTCTGTAGAAATAGACGGGATGTCCAGACAGGAACACAGGCATGGGAGGAAAACTCAGGGTAAAAACTCCAATGTTGAGTGAGGAGCCCTATCGCTGCCTTCCCTACTCTGTTACCAGCCATGTGGCTGTCTTGGCACCTCCAGTTCTCAGGGAAGCCCTCAGGCAGTACTTGGGTTCACAAAGACCTTCTAATCAGCTCTTAGTGGCTCCCTCCTAATTATAAACAGATTCTAGAATCACAGACAGTTCAAGAGCATCTTCAACAGACTAAAGGAATAGACTAAGCTCAGAATAGACAGACAATGGACACACAGAAAAAAAAAAACTACAAATGATATCACCCATGAAAAAGCTATTTTTATTTTATTTTTATTTTAAAATATTTATCAAAGATTAGAAAGAACTCTTGGATGTTAAAAACCACGAGAGAGAGAGAGAGAGACAGAGAGAGAGAGAGAGAGAGAGAGAGAGAGAGTTTGTTTAAGGGTGAGGTTTCTAAGCTAAAAGAAGGTAAAATATTCCAAGCCAGATTTTAAAGAGAGAGAGAGAAAAAAAAAAAACAGGACAGAAAAGAAGAAAAAAACAGGACGGTAGAACATTCATTTCTGTCCCAGAAAAACAAACAAATGAACAAAAAAGCTTCCAAACCACAGAATATGAAAAAGTGAATCTATCAAGAAATTAAGTATGGTTTTAGTATATGATGGGAAAGGAAAAAGCTTCAGAAAGAAAAAACACAGGGGCGTTTAAAATATAGAGAGAAATAGACAAAACAGAACGACAAAACAATGAAGCAAGTCACCATTTCTGCACAGGGGAAGCAGGGACACTTGGCAAAGGGGAAGGGTTGTGAAGATGAATTTGATGAACAAGTCTTAAAATCTTTCCGTAAATTAGAAATTTAGTCAAAATAAAGTTTTGAAAGTAAGAGAAAAAGGTAATAAAAGAAATGCAATCTTTTATCTACCATTAGAATGTCAAATAGTTTAAATATAACAATGTAAATAAAATTATGCTGTGCTAACGACAGATAATAAACTATTAAAATAATCTTACACACTTTAAAGGCTTCCTTGGAATGGAATTCATGCTCTCTACAACCCACCCATTCCAAGAATACAGCAGAGTTGCACTGTACATGAAAACTGTGCATTCCATACTCCCTCTCACCCCACATGCACACACATACACTATACATACACAGAATACAATGGTCCTGCATAGTACATTAAAAGACTGATAAAATATATGCAACACTTCCCATCTAAGTGATTTTAAAGTATATACAAAGTGTTATTAACTAGACCCACAATCGTATGCTAGCATGCTAAAAGCCCACCGGGAGGAGAAGGGACAAAGTCCCATCTGTCATGATGGCTGCCCTGCACTTCCCTACAGCCCTTAGCCTCAGGATTCCCCGGGTGCCCTATCAATCTCATCTATGCCATTGATAGACACCCATCACCACATGTGATAACAGCTGTCTGCCAGATGTGACAGTGCAGGCAAGGAAATGTACACAAACACATGGAGTACACTTGAGGCGGGGACTCAGGGAGTCTGAATGGGATCCCTGCAGCCCTAATATGACCGGGATATTAAGGCCTGTGTGGCCAGAGATGGCCGTCATTAGACTTCACAGCCAAGAGAGCCATGACATCGTACTGACTCTGAGCTGCAGTCTGGGGACAGTGGTGATTACATCTGTTTCAAGTCCCAGTCTTCGTCTTGTCCTGACTTCTGTGGAACTGAACAAGTAGTCCTCCAGAACCATTCAGGTTGCCCTCTGCCCTTACCGTCCCCCAACCCACATGCCCAGAGATGATATACCTTAAGGTGCACTTGAAAACCATAACTTGAAATGGAAAAAAAGAGAGGGCGTTTTTCTAAAAGAAGCATGTAAGATTATCTAACGTGTGGAACTAGGTGAGTCTCAGTGAGTGGCACCTAAGTCCATGCACAGGGTTTAATAAGCGTTAGCTCATTTGAAACTCACAACCCGAGACAGGACTGTTCTCATCACAGGTGATGGAAGTTTCAGGCCTGAGACCACAAACTGTGTTCAAGGAAAGCTAACTTGTCAGTGATAGAACCTAGATAGCCCAGGCAACTTGACTCTGGAAGACCTGCCCCTCCCACGTTCTACACACACACTCAGCTGGGTAGGGCTTCAGGAAGTAGGCGGAAAGGGAGGCCAACATTCGATATATCTACCTCCTCACTAAGACAAAAGTCCTGAAAATTCTTGATCCTCATTATCAATTCTAGGCCAATAAATGAGAATCTATCCCTGAGATTCTTGACTGCAAAAAAAATACATACAAAAACACACTGCACATACAACCCTGAGACAAAGTGGTCACATAAATTTGCAAAGGTAAATATCCCACAGACACAGAAGGAAAACCGATTAAGACAACAAAACAAGGTCTGTGCTGTGGGAGGTGGGACAAGCCAATGCACTTGGACGCCTGCACAGCATGCAGAGGAGGAGGCCCAGAGACATGCAAAGCCAGCTTCAAAGAATGGGTGCCCTGGAATTTTACCCGAGGCACCCTGAAGGTACCTGGTTCTGATTTCAAGGTGCTGCCAGGGGAAGGATCCCTGTCTGGTGAGCTGACAGATTTCGTCCCAGGTGTCTTGTTGGAAGTGGCAGTCGGGAAGGAAAGAAGGAAAGGGTTTGCTGGGAAGAGCTACCATTTCCCATACATCTGGCCTGGATCCCTAACAGGGCTGGAGCATCAGGGAAGGCAGTACATGCGGGGCAGATGGAAAGGAGCTTAAGGAACTGAAATCTTGCCAGCCCCTTCCTGGAATCGCAGAGACTGAGATGAGCAAGGAGGCACATGTGAGCTACAGATCCACCAGAGACGGATGCACTGCCAGGGCTCACCCCGGTGACTGCCAGCGTGAGTCAGCGCATTTGGAGAGAGTTTGGGAATCAGGCCTCAATCTGAGCAGAGTTTCTCTTACTTAGCTGTGCAACTTGGGCAAAGTACTTCATGTCTTCTGTGCCTCAGTTTCTCTATTGAATCTTCATGATATTGTTGTTACACTGGGCAAGTGAAGCCCATGGCTGCCCTCGTGCAGCTGTTGTTCACACCTCTCAAAAGTAGGGCAGTCTAAGCAATCTCAGGCCTCCTCAGCACCAACCCTATTACTCCTCCAAATACACAATTTTTATTTCCACAATCTGTTCTTTCCCTTCTGAGCCTCTGTTTGAACCACACTAAAGGCTCTGTGTGTGAGGGTAAGAGACATAACACCCAGTGCCTGCAACACTTTGGATCCCATGACCCAGGCTCCACTTCATTTGTCCCCTATGCAGAGGCAGGAAGCCCGGATTTTGAAATAGTTTCTGAATTGATTAATTCATCTTAGAAGTACTTTCCAAGAATCTCACCATGCTCAGAAATATAGTATACTGCAATATTTAAATGAAGCGGAGGTCTTGCCAATGATCAGCATTATGACATAATAAAACAATTTCTGTCAGTAGCTATTTCCTCATCTTTAAGAATGGGACTATGATAGTACCTATTTCCCTGTGGAATGATGTTTAAATGAGAAAGTGTATGCAAACACTTAGGATAGAATACATGGCTATTAGTTCAAAGCAAACATGAAACAGACCCTGATCCTCCCACTGTGTTTCCGTCTGCTACAGTGAGTTGGCAGTGCAGAAACCATTCCTACCAGGGTTGTTTCAGGAACAAATTCATTACGTCTGCATTTCCTAATCATATTCTCCAAGCCTCACTCACACAACAGTGAGGTAAACTGGGTGGGAAAGCCAGCAGGGTAGAAAGACAAATTACAATGCTGAGCCAGCAGACAGTACAACGGAATCAAATAGGATCCCACCTCAGCAAGCAGAGACCCAACAACACCCCCTTACCCTGGGGAGGCAAGCTGCAGTAGGGACAAGCAGGAGGGCAGCTTCTGAACAGCTTGTGCAGAAAGCTCAGCAGATGGGGAGGAGCCTGGATCCTGCAGGGTGATGTCTGAAGGGGATATCAGAAAGGCTGAAGCCATAGTGTGAGCATGAGAAACCCTATGACAGACCTTTTCAGCTCTGCAAACGGCTTGTTTCTTGTTAAGCTTTCTTCTCCTGAGTGGTGTTTTACTGATAAATGAACATGGCTACCTTTAAAGTTCACAGGTAATTTGTCCTGGCAAGGAATGGGCTTCTTAAACACAATCCCATTTGGCTGCAGAGCTCTGCAGCGGGGTAGAGAAAAGGCAGCTCTTAATTGGGGCTCATGCCTTTGCAGAAGCTCTGTACTACTGGGGTAAGGTCAACAAACCAAGCCCAGAGAAATATCCCACTGGAGAGGGACATTTCAAAAATGGCATTTAGTCACCTCTGAAATACCTTTCAGGACTGACCCCTGCTGGCTGGTCACAGAGAGTGTCTACAGTCTGGGACCTCTTGACCCCACTTTCTGCAGGAAATCAGGCAAATTCAAACCTCCATAATTTACTCAAGACTTTGCCTTCTACCAGGAAAAAGCAAACAATGCTGGCAATTAATCCTGGAGACTGATTAGGTCTCCACTATGGCAAGATGCACCCAGCAGTAGGGACAGGAAAGAAAGCGAAGCCATCCTGAGTTAGGACAATAGGTACCAAGGCAATGCCCAAACACATGATATCATGGGAAACTGCTCACTCTGACACATTATGAGGAGGATGAAGAAGTAGGTGTTGCTTCAACAAAGCACTGGCTTTGCCCCAGATGCCTGGCTCTTCTCTTATCCACCCTCTACTCTGCTGGCCTTAACCCGACAATAGGTCAATAGGTATTTGCTTCACAAGTGCCAAGAAGAAACCTTCCGCTGTTAAACGGAAGTCACACAGAAGTAGATTATGGTAGCCACGGCGACTGTCCAGTCTCAGTGCCAGCCACAGGGAAGAGCCTGCTTTCATTTCAGTGGAAGGCTTGAGGCTCCTTCCTAGCAGACTCAGGTTTCAGGATGTCTTGCAAGGGAGGCCAAGGGAGAGTGAGGTTAAAGTCAAAGGTAATCAAATGATTTCTCTTTCAAAAGACTCAACCTCAGGCGACTAGCTTGCACACGGAGGAAGCTGTCCCACCCAGTCCCTTGGCGGCCCTGTCCTGAAGTTCGTAGAATCAAAGATTATAGTAGTCCAAAGTCATTTTGGCCATGGTTACTGTGCAGAAACAAAATGACCTTTGTCAGCCATTCTGAAATGATCTTGCTGGGTTTACCTGGGGGCTGTAAGAATCAGGAGAGAGAAAGCCATGTTTCATGACCAATTCCAGGTCTCTGTCAATCTGACCAAACCCAATACCAGCACAGAAGACAGGGAACGCGGGAAACTCAATTCCCATTGCTTGCCCCATCAGAGATGCTTCATGTCTCTCTGTATAACTTCATTCAGAAACAAGAGACGTGGACAGACATTTGAGTCAGCCTATATTTGATGTAAACAGAGGTATTTTCCTGAGTGAAAAGTGAGACGTCAGAGAAGAGAGGAAGAGAGAACCGGCTGCTACACAGAAGCCTGGAGCCCATGTAATGAGCCGCCTTACCTATTCCTACCTTGATAGAAACGGCAGTCTTGTTGGTTGTTTTGAAGTTATCAACCCTTACCTCAATGTGGTTTCAATTATGAATTACCAGACTAAAGGGGGGGGGGAGAAAGCTTTGATTTATTCTTTTTTGTTCCAATTATGCATGATGTGTTTCCACAGAAGACTTTGAAAAGTATTTCATCATGCCTCTTATCCTGCAGTGGTCAAAGGGCAACACTGACAGAGTTAACTCTTTCCTGCCTCACCCAGGTTCAAAGAGACTGTGGCTGGACATGGGCCAAGGCTTCTAAAGTGAAGGCAGCACAGAGAGGGTTAAAAGTTTGCATCATGCTACTCTCTCGCAGAAGGGTGGTGTCCCCTGTCTAAATGGTGAGATGATATTTATGTTAATGGTGACTGGAAGATATGAAAGGGGCAATCAGTAATGTGGCCCATTCTGCCTTAACCATTAAACCTCTAGAGCCCTGACTAACCACAGCTCTCTTTCAGAGTGTGCTGATGGGCTTCAAGCAAGATTTCTTAGTTCACAGAGGAAAGATCTGAAGATAAGTCTGAAGTCAACCTGCTGCCTACCAAATACCAACTGGCTGTTCTGAAAAACAAGAGTAACGCTTGAGGCCAAATGGCACTGATGAGGCACATGCACAGAAGATAAAGACTGAAGACCGGAAGACTAAGGCAACGTCAACCCTGGCGACAGCGGCTGCCAGTCCCGTCTGCAGTTCTGCACCCGCCTCACGACAGCGGCTGCCAGTCCCGTCTGCAGTCCTGCTGCCCGCCTCACGACAGCGGCTGCCAGTCCCGTCTGCAGTTCTGCACCCGCCTCACGACAGCGGCTGCCAGTCCCGTCTGCAGTTCTGCTGCCCGCCTCACGACAGCGGCTGCCAGTCCCGTCTGCAGTCCTGCTGCCCGCCTCACGACAGCGGCTGCCAGTCCCGTCTGCAGTTCTGCTGCCCGCCTCACGACAGCGGCTGCCAGTCCTGTCTGCAGTCCTGCTGCCCGCCTCACGACAGCGGCTGCCAGTCCCGTCTGCAGTTCTGCTGCCCGCCTCACGACAGCGGCTGCCAGTCCCGTCTGCAGTTCTGCTGCCCGCCTCACGACAGCGGCTGCCAGTCCTGTCTGCAGTTCTGCTGCCCGCCTCACGACAGCGGCTGCCAGTCCCGTCTGCAGTTCTGCACCCGCCTCACGACAGCGGCTGCCAGTCCCGTCTGCAGTTCTGCACCCGCCTCACGACAGCGGCTGCCAGTCCCGTCTGCAGTGCTGCTGCCCGCCTCACGACAGCAGCTGCCAGTCCCGTCTGCAGTCCTGCTGACCGTCTCACGACAGCGGCTGCCAGTCCCGTCTGCAGTGCTGCTGCCCGCCTCACGACAGCGGCTGCCAGTCCCGTCTGCAGTTCTGCTGCCCGCCTCACGACAGCGGCTGCCAGTCCCGTCTGCAGTGCTGCTGCCCGCCTCACGACAGCGGCTGCCAGTCCCGTCTGCAGTTCTGCTGCCCGCCTCACGACAGCGGCTGCCAGTCCCGTCTGCAGTTCTGCACCGGCCTCACGACAGCGGCTGCCAGTCCCGTCTGCAGTTCTGCACCCGCCTCACGACAGCGGCTGCCAGTCCCGTCTGCAGTTCTGCACCCGCCTCACGACAGCGGCTGCCAGTCCCGTCTGCAGTGCTGCTGCCCGCCTCACGACAGCGGCTGCCAGTCCCGTCTGCAGTTCTGCTGCCCGCCTCACGACAGCGGCTGCCAGTCCCGTCTGCAGTTCTGCACCCGCCTCACGACAGCGGCTGCCAGTCCCGTCTGCAGTTCTGCACCCGCCTCACGACAGCGGCTGCCAGTCCCGTCTGCAGTTCTGCACCCGCCTCACGACAGCGGCTGCCAGTCCCGTCTGCAGTTCTGCACCCGCCTCACGACAGCGGCTGCCAGTCCCGTCTGCAGTCCTGCTGCCCGTCTCCAGGCATTTCTTCTTAAGCTTCTTTCTGACATCTGACCACATGTACCTCCCCTTCTCTGTCCGAAGACATTGGGAGCCACAGTGGTGAGGGTAAATTCAAGCCTGTCTCTGTCCTCTAGACGTACAAGATCTTCTTTGGAGACTGGGCTCTCAATTGCCTCCTAACTGCCATTTATATGTATAACTTTCCTGTGATTTGTTGTGGTCTTCCTTGGCCTGAGATCATACGACAGTTCTGCAAACTCTCAGCCATGGTCCTTTCCAAAAAGCCTCCTACTTCTCTTCCCCTGCAGCTCCCAGTGTCAGCTGCATACCTCTGTATACCTCTGTTTGCACATCACTTCAGAGTTTCTACCTCTGTCTCTCTGAATCGACTACTATAGTCTAAACTGGAAGCCTCAGCAGCTGTTTCTGCTGCTCTCACTCGGGCTTCAAGAGTTTGTGGGTTCGGATGGTGAGCTACTCACTAGAACTTTACTGGAAGAACTACGACTCAGACTGAGGAGAAATTCCTCACAACAGGGTCTGGGTGTAACAAACATGCTCTGTCCAGTTCCTCCCAAAGCTTATTTGGACTAGCCTCATGGTGTGAATTTGGCCCACAGTCCACATGTGGTGGAGGGGTTGTGAGTACAGCTCTCAGTCCTGGGCCAATCTAGGCAGGTTACTTTTTCATGTCACCAAGACACAGCTCTCCATGTCTTGATGTAGATGGGTCATAGGTAACAAATCCTGCACCTTCATCCCCCATTTCACACAGTGATCAGGCTGAGTTTTCTAATCAATAAAAAATGTAGATTTCTACACTGAGTCCTTGCTATGCACCCATCCTCCCAGGCACCAAGGGCCAGTTTATTTTGGGGCTCAGCTTCTTTTCATGCCAGTTTAGCAACAGGTTAAAACTGATCCACAATACGTCCCTGGCAGTATAGTTACTCAGCTGGGAAGAGTGCTTCTACATCACATGGAAAAGTTAGTCATGCACCACCATGTTCATTATTTAATTTGAGGGCCAAGTTTGTTCATAAGCTGAAAATAATTTCCATGAAAATTTGGCAGCAACTATATCAGTTGAAATCTCAGAGAAGTACTCAGAGAATTCCCACATAGGACAGGCCATGTGCTTCCTCACTGAAGAAGTGAGGTGACACAGCGGTCTGAGGAGCAACGGCGAGGATGAGCCTGTAATCTAGGGGTCATACCAGGGCTTCGTGCATTCTAGGCAGACTACCACTGACCTACATCCCGTCCCAGGAGGAAGGTCCTGAAATAAACATGTCTCCCTTTCTTTGCTTGTAAGAACTGAGTGAGCAGAATGCTACTGTTGGGGGTGTAAGGACTAGAGTACTAAATATGCCAGACAATCACCTGGATACAAAGAACATCCCTCTGTAAATTTCAATTTTCTGCTACAGAGTCCCATGCAATTCTAAATTCATGTTTCCATGCAATACAGCACTATATATCCTGACCTCTGTATCTGTGGGTCTTGCATAGAACACCGAATCTGTAATGAACGTGTAGAGACTTTCCTTTCTTGTTCTTATTCCCTGAGCAATAAAGTAAAACTGATGTTCGTAAAGCACTTACACTTAACCAATCATTAGAAGCAATCTAGAGATTATCTGTCTACAAGAAAACGTGCACAGACTGTGTGCAATTACACCACTTTACACTAGGATCTAACCATCAGTGGATTTTAGTACCCACAGGGACCAATCCCCTACAGATGCTGAGGGTCAGTTGCATTAGTGCCTGTTTATAAAAGAACAACTTTTTAAAGTACTGTGCCATTTATAAAAATGCCCTTGTAAATTATACCTCTAATTTTTTATAATCATTCCACTCAAGAATCATCCTACATGATTCCCACTTTACCAATAAAGACAAGAAATTTCAAAGAAGGAAGAAACCTACTCAAGATTAAACCAGTGAACACTTTTGAACTCAGATCTGATTCCAAAATGTTCTTTTCTTTGAAAGTTCAGGCACCAATAAGTAATCAGGAATTAACTGGGATACTCCTCTGCGGCCATGAGCATGCTGAAGCCCAGCCCTACAGAGTACCAAACTGTTGCAGGGGGTGAATCCCTCAGTCACCTCAAGTCACTCAGATCATGAGCAGTAAAGGAGGATTAAAACGCACAGTTCAGAAATGTCTGGGTTGCACTTAGCTTACTGAAGGCTCAGGGGTTAAACCCACCTGCCCGCCTCTTGAAAATTCCTGCTATTATGTGAGGCTTAGCCACTTCAATCTTCCCTCTATAGAGCTCCGAATTTGCATTTGGCTAGATGCCCACCCTTCATTTATAGTGCCAAACTACTGTCAAGAAGAGCAGGAAGGGTGGCCACTGATTGCTTTTCAGGTAGTAGAGGAAAAAGTTGACATTTCATCTTCCTATTTCTTGGAAAGGAAGGCAATCATTTATAAGAACCCTCATCTGGCTGTGGCCTCCATCAGTGGGATGGACAGAAGCCAGTGAGACAGCTCAACATAAGCCATATTAAAAGAATTTGGAATGAGCAAAGAGAGGATTCCAGATGTTGATACTTTCAATAATTCATGAGTTATAACAGTCTGCAAGCAATAAATTTCACTAAATATATCTATGATATGACTGCTTAAGATATTGGCAAAGATAACAACTATGGATTTTATTGGTTTACCATTTGATATATCAATATTTTGACAGCGATGTGCACAAGATTTGGATCAGTTTTAGGATAAAGTCTTCACACACAACCATCACCCCTTGACCCATTACTTCAAGGATACTGACAACAGTTGAAAGAAAGACCTCCATGAAAAACTCATAATTTACTTGATTCCAACAAACAAGGCTCACTTATAGTCCAAAGACAGCAACTGAGACCACTAACCCACTGCTTCTCATGAGAGGGTAAGCAAGTTTACAATCTCACCTAACTATCCCAAGCTTGGAAAATTCCAGCAGTTTGCAGGAACTCATGTGTAGACTCATGTGTTGGCAGCCCACTGGCTCTATCAGCAAGTTCGGCTGTAAGGTGGGAAGATTTCACATGCTCTCCTGGGAGCGATTAAATTACAGCTCATGACATTTGAGCTCAAAGCACCAGCACAGTTACGACCAAGAAAGTCAGTTTTTGTATGACTGTGAGCAGACAGGAGCGCAGCACACAGGGAAAGCTGGTTAGGTGTGGTAAGCCTCCACAACACAGCCACTCTTAACTCTCTGGAATTTCACTAAGGCGGGTGTTTTGTCTACTGTTTTCCTCTGTTTCTTCTTGGGGGGGTGGAGGGAAGAAGGCATGAACCCACAGGGCAAACAGGACAGGGAAGGAGACAATGATGGATCAGGGTCTGACAAATTTGTGGAAGCTGAAACACACAGAGTCTTTCTTTTCAAAAATCCTCCTGCTGTAAAACACATACAAATCCAGGATGAAATATAACAAAACTCCTTTCAACCTGCAGCTGAGGCCGCAGGAAAAGGGAAATCCCTGGTCCAAGAACAAAGCAGAAACTCAAGGCGAGTGGAAGACACTGGAGCTGGTGGGCACAGCAGCACCCAGGAGGGCAGAAGCTATGGCTATGCGCAATGATGTTTAGCTTCAGCAGCAGGAGAAGCCAGCTGCTGGGAGACACAAGCAACAGAACACAGTCCTCTTCCTAGACCTGAGTTCCCCCTGCCAAGTTTAATGGAAGGTAGCATGCATGCAGGCATGGGTTTAACAGAGTCTGTGTGAAGGTCTGGATACTCAAGCTGAGGAGCTGGTGCAGGAAAGTGAATTTATCTCTATGCTACCTCTAGAATACCTGAAGAAGCATTAATTTCTTAACTAATAAATTAACAATAAAGAAATGAAGTAAAACAGAGTGAAAAGAAAGTCCCCTCTTAGCCCAAATTGTTCATCATTTCCAGAGAAAACCTCATCAAAGATGATAACTCACACTCCAAAAATATGAACACTAAGGAAATAATATAACCAAAGCAACAGTCAGGTGGCCAGTGACAAGATGAGACCTCTCTAGGAATCCAAAAAGCAGGAGCAGCAGAGACTATGAAGTAAATGTATTGGACGCTGCAAGACATAAAAGAAACTAAAGGAAGTCAGATGGGTTCAGAGTTCAAGGTCAGCTTAGGGTATAGAGTGAGACCCCGTCTTAAAAATAAAAACATAAGGGTCAAGAAGACAGATTTGATTAAAGTAACCAAAATTAATTTCTACAAATAGCCACTGAATTTTAAAACACTGGATAGATTTAAAAAAAAAAAAAACATGCCTTAGTTAGAGCTGAAGAAAGTGGAGGATGGCTGTGAAAACCTCATGCTATGTGGCTCAAGAGGTATGCAAATGAGGACAATCTGAGAACCAAAACAAAGCCAGCAAACAAGACAAAAGCAGGAGAAAAAGCTGCACACAAATTTAACAAGCTTCTAGAAGGAAGGGTTAGTGAGAAATACAGATGTTTAACATTCATTTTCCAAAATAACTAACGACATGACGCTCAGGTTAAAGGGGAAACTCAGCCCCCAAAGCAGAGAACTACGGGGAGCCTGCTCAGGCAGGATCCACGCGGGATTCAAATTACAGGGTGCAAATTTGAAAATAAAAGAATCTTTACAGCTTGAAAATCCACTATTTCCCTCATATGACACATAATAGAGGAAACAGTAATGAGACCCTGGAAAAGCCTGAAACAAACATGTGATCCAAGCCACCATCACAGCAACAGGACAAACTGATGCTCGGTGTCCTCTAACATGACAAGATCACATACTTTTGTGATATTACTGGCAAAAGTGCATACTTGGATCTAACCAGACAAAAGAATCAGATACTTCAAATTTAAAAATGTCTACGAGCCCTTGGGTGCCTTGTCATTTGGGTAGGTGTTGATTTCCTGCAGCTTATCCTGTGTGTAGCTTTGCTTTTAAATAAAGTTCCCTTGCTGTTTCTCAAAAGAAGGTGTGTATGTGTTTGTGTGTGTGTTAATGACAAGTTCTCTTCCAAATATTCAAAAATGTCATCTTGCAAGACAAAGAATGAGAGATTGCTCTAGACCTCAGGAGTGAAAGCTACAGAAGTGAGTGCAATGGTGGTTTCTTTTGCAGTGGTAGACATTATCAGGATAACAAAGTCTAAGTACTATAGTATTATGCTGATGGTAAGCTGATTCTATATGAGAAATATTCAAGAGTAAAGGTACATTATACTTACACCTTCTAGAAGGTTGAGGAATATACCTGAACATATTCATATAAAAATGCAACTGTGATAAATTATTCATACAGGTAAAGGAATATATAAAAATCACTACTTTTAAAAACTTCAATCCTGAACTGTATCAAAAAAAAAAAAAACAGTGCTGAGGATTCAGATCAGGGGCATAGCATTTGCCTAGAAACCCATAGCCTCAGAAAAACAAAGAAAGGAAGGAAGGAAGGAAGGAAGGAAGGAAGGAAGGAAGGAAGGAAGGAAGGAAGGAAGGAAGGAAGGAAGGAAGGAGATATTTAGCCAAGTGTGAGGGCATACACCTA
Source organism: Microtus pennsylvanicus (assembly GCF_037038515.1). Taxonomy (NCBI): domain Eukaryota; kingdom Metazoa; phylum Chordata; class Mammalia; order Rodentia; family Cricetidae; genus Microtus; species Microtus pennsylvanicus. The sequence continues at coordinate 71,073,716 of NC_134580.1, forward strand.
CAGTCCCAGGGCTCATAGGTCAGAGACAGAAGGAACATTTATGTTCAAGAATTCTAGATCAACCTAAGCAATAGTAAGTCTCAAAACCCCCAAAACAACAAGCAAGTGTCAGATTAATAATAGATGATATAGCAATCAATCATCAGTCAATCAGTCAATTCTATGCTTTCTAACAGTGATGATGACAAGAAGACAGACATGAAGCTAAGTGGAGATAGTCAATAAGGACAGTTGGTCAAAGATCCCTTAAATCTAAAGTACAGAAAGGCCAAACCCATTCTCAAGTTTTGCAGAAGGAAAGATTATTCTGTGGGACAAATGAAGCCGAGAGATTCCAGGCTCACAATTGTTAAGACCAGGAGACAGGGTAAGGTACAATCTATAAGATGAAGAGTGAGGTCTGTCTCCTTCATTACTCAGTCCCCAAATGCCTGGAGCCCACACTTGCCCATCCCTTCTCCGACCTTCACCCTGGGTACAAAGATGACTCTCCAGAGCAATAAACCAAGAGAAAAAACTATTAACATCAACGTTTGTGCAAACGCCTGACGTGAGTGCAGCCCATCACTGCCACACTCATCCAAGCCCAGCTCTTCCATCAGCTTTCCGTGACTCTCTCACCAGAGCTAATGCACAACTGGCCAGGTAGACAAAGAAATCTTTCACTACAAAAGAGCAAATAAAAAATTAGAAAAAAAATAAAGGAAACAATGTAAGTAAATAAAATCACAAACAATATCTTCAGAGGTGGAAAATTATGTACCATTAAAATAAGAAGAACTGACATAGTTTTGTGTGTTTTTTTTAATCAAAAGAGAAATTAAAAGATAAAGGAAGGAAATGTCAGAGAAATGAGAACAGAAAGACTGGTCCGGCAAGAAAAGAAGCAGGACTAATCTACACATTCACCATCCATGTGATAGACGCTGCAGAAAGAGAGAGGAAAGGACAGAAGACAATAACCAAAGGCAGGAAGAAACGAGGCAGTGCCTCTATGCTGAAAGGCATGGACTTCCGGCTTGAAAGAGCTTGAATCAGCACTGCAAGGAAAAGACACTCATGCAAGGGGACATTATTCTAAAAGTTTAGAACACAGAAGTTGCCAAGAATTGGGGGAAAAGTTAACATTACAAGTTGATGATGGCACATGCCTTTAATCCAAGCACTCGGAAGGCAGAGACAGGCAGATCTCTGAGTTAAAAGCCAGCCTGATCTACAAAATGAGTTCCAGGATAGCCAGGGCTACACAGAGAAAACCTGTCTAGAAACAAACAAAAGCATAACAAAATAGAAAGCAAAACTATGTTTTCTACCATAATTCTGAGTCAAACCACACAACACACCAAAAATAAACACATTTCCAAACACTCAAGGCAACAGCATTATCTCCTGCACCCTGCCCCCCAGTGCTGCCTTAGGAAGCTCGAAAAAAGATGCCAGGCCCTGGAACAGGAAACCACATAATGCAAAAAGGAAAGAGAATTCCAGAATGTCAGAGGATCAGGGTAACAGCCATACAGAGAGCCAAAGAGGACCCACCTAGACAGCTCATGAAACAGGAGTCCAAAATCAAAGAAAGGAGTCTGGAGTTTACCCACACTGACGATTTTACTGTCTTAACCAGAGAGTGGTTAGTGAAAACCATTGCAGTAGAACCAAGCAAAGTACAAAGAAAAAGCAGCTATTATCTCCCTGGAAAATAGAGAATCAAGTACTAGTCATGACTTGGCTCAGCCCCGACTATGTGTAAGGTAAACACTGTTTTAAGGAAAAGCAATGGCGTGTGGCCGCTGGTCAGATGCACAGCACAAAACACACAGGGGAAAATGGAGAGGATGGGAGAAAAAGCGTTAATTTAGACAATGTGAAAAAGACGTTTCTTAGTAAGAAAATAAAAATTCCATTACAAGCATTTTGTAAGGAATCAGGAAGACAACCAGAGAAATTGAAAGAGGCTGCCCCCAGGAACAGGCTCCAGTTTTTTATGCATGTGTGAAACAATACTATTTTTAAACAATAAAATGAAGAAATACTGCAGAGAGAGAGGATACTCCAATCAAGGCAATGTAGCCTTTTTTTTTCTAATTTACAACTATTATGACCTAGTTATGAGAAAATTTTATTCAACTATTACTGTGGAGACTCTTAAAACTATATCCTGGGGCCTGGCAGTGGTGGTGCACACCTTTAATTACAGCACTCAGAGGCAGAGGCAGGCGGATCTCTGTGAGTTCAAGGCCAGCCTGGCCTACAGCACTAGTTCCAGGACAGCCAGAGCTGTGCTAATTAATACCCGATCACTGGTGCCGCCAGCATGCTCTCAGTTCATCCGCTGTCGGGGCAAGCTTCCCACTCTCCAAGCTTATTCTACTCACTCTTCCTGCATGCTGTGCAATGTAAGGGGAGCCAGGTGTGGTTCATGAAGCTGGGCCCTCAGAGTGAACCTCAAGAAAGGATGCAGAGGGCAGGGCCACATCCACAGTAACAGGGGGTGGGGGGGTGGAGATTCATGCACTGTCTCCTCGGGGCTGCCATGCAGGTGTCTGTTACACAGTGGGAAAGCCTTCTGCTGCAAAAGATCTGACTGACACGGTTGTGATCTCAGACACACCCCAAGTTTGCTCTTTCATATCCCTTATATATTCTCCCCACTCAAATCTTGCTTGGTGCCTGGTCCTTCCTACCTCTGTCTGACCTGAATCAGTCAAGCTCCTTAGGTCTTGCATCTTCCCACCTATAGACTGAAGCTCAGCTTTCTTTATTACCTGACTGCTAACCTTGAGACTGCAGCATTTCCCTGCAGCTCTTCACAAAAAAGTCTAGGATTCAAGGTAGTATACTAGACCAAGTGTTCAAATGTTAGCCAATTCATGATATACCTCCAAAAGCAATATAATTCAAAAATTTTACTTAAAATTAAAACTAAATTTCTGAATTACATACATAATTTTATCTTCTCTAGGCAGTAGGAGGAAAGGGTCTGAGAATCAGCCAAGAAGGCCCCCTTGGGAAAAAGGCCCTCAAATTCCAGAGGAACATTCCACAACCAGGATGCTAAAGGGCGGGTGCTGAGTTGAGCCAGACAGTTCGCTAAACTGGAGTCTTTCCCACTTGAGAGTTCTGCTTCGGGAGTCTGACCAGCCTTCCTGGGCTGCGGACAAGCACTGTCACTGTGAGAAGAGCCATCTGGACAGCTGAGTGGTAAGCAGCCTTCAGCACAGGTGCTGCAGACAGACAGAGCCCAAAAGCCTCTGGATGCTCCTAATCTAAATCCTGCAGGTCAAAAGGAAGGAAAAGTTGAGGCAAGAGAGCTTTCCCCAGTCAGCAAGCTAGGGTGTGGAGAGGAAGTCAAACTCACATCAAAGTTGGTCCTCAGGTGAGCCGCAGCAAACAACACACCCAAGGCCCAAGAATCTGTGAGTGCGAGTTCTACGCACCCACCCTGACCTTAACCTGGATCATGGGGTGGACAGGCAGGGGTCTGTATTCAAGTATCCTAGATTTGCCCAACTGAACCCACAATTTGCACCAACAACCAGGAGGTCTCATCGAACATCTCAGAGTGTAGACAGTCCTTTGCAATTTCCAATTCCGAAAGTCCACATAAATATAAAACCCTTATGTAACTGGTCAATGGCAGGTAAGGCATCCCTCTGGCTGGACTTCACTGGAACAAGTTTTTGGTTTTTCATCTTACTCTTAGACAATTACACACTTTAAGCAGCCTCCCCAAATTCCTCATTAATTTTTATCAATAGCCATGATGAGAACTTCTCTCTTTCTTCCTTGTTCCAGGTCTGATACCTTAGAGTGTCTATTGCTGTGATAAAACATCATGAGCAAGCTTACTGGTTTGCTCCTCATGGTTTGCTCAGCTAGCACCCAGGACCACCAGTCGAGGGGTGAGGGGTGACCGCCCACAGTGAGCTGGACTCTCCTATATCAATCATCAGTCAGGAAAATGCAACACAGGTTTGTCTACAGGCCAAGGCGGGGCACTTTCTTTTCTAAAATGGTTCTAGCTTGTATCAAGTTAATATAAAACTAAACAGAATACCTGTATAATAAATATGAAAAGAAACAGGAGAGATAAGGAATTTTTTTCTGGTGTTGCTGCTGATTACATCTTGAAAAAAATGTGTCTAACGAAGGAGTAAATGAAATCATAATGGAATAAAAATCACATTATAAACAAATAATGAGAAAATACACAACTGTAAGAGGATATTGCCTTTGATGTTTTAAAAGAATGTCATAATTCAGCTTTGGTAGCACATGCTAGAGATCCAGATGCAACACAATACTCTGTCTCCGTCCTTCTGCATCTCGCATATCTGAGCTCAGAGCTCCAGGATGGTGTCTGGGGAAAAGCCTGGCTGTCTTGGCCAGCCCAGAAATGGTAGGCTGCAGGGGCGGGCAGGCAGGCAGAAGACAGGGATGGAGGGAGATGACAACATTTGATGGGCAGGTGCAAAGAGAGAGACAGATCAATGGGCAGACAAACAGAAAAGGTAAAAGATACAGGAAACCCTGGGACAAGCTAAGAAAATTGAGGATAAAAACATGTACTCTTTTGTTCATGTATGGTGTGTGTGTGTGTGTGTGTGTTCATGTGTGGTGGAGAACACATGTACATACATGTGTGGAGAGTCCAGGGATCTGATGTGGGATTTTCCCTCAGTATGCTGTGAATGTGTTTTATTGCCATTGGTTAATAAAGAAGCTGCTTTCAGCCAATGGCTTAACAGAGTAAAGCCAAGCAGGAAATTTGAATGGAGATGTTGAGAGAGAGTAGGCAGAGTCAGAGAGACACCATGTAGCTGCGGGAGCCTGTTGGAACCTTGCCAGTAGGACACAACCTTGTTGTGATTAACAGATTAATAGAGACGGGTTAATTTAAGATATAAGGGATAGCTAGCAATATGCTTAAGTGATTGGCCAAGCAGTGTTTTAATTAATACAGTTTCTGTGTGATTATTTGGGGTCTGGGCAGTTGGGAACGAATGAGCAGCCTCCTCCAACAAGGACCCATCCCCAGCTCTGGGATTACAGGTGTGGACCACCACGCCTGGCACTTTCACAGGTGCTGGGGTTCTTAGAGCCTCACTTTACTGTCTGAACTCTCTCTCCATCCCTATTTGCTTCTTAACCAGCTTGAACTTAGAGATAAATCCTTCCCCAAGCACAGTCTCTCTAATCCAGGCAGACCTGCTACTTCCAATTAGTGCTCAAGGCTCCCTGTGGCAAACGCTCCTAGGTTCTGAGAGTGAAACACCATGTAACTGGCCTCACCCTATTGATTGACCAGTAAGGCATGTGGTGATGAATGCTCCACGGGGCCACCTCACTGTCTGTCACCCACAGCCATAGCCACTTCTATATTAAATGAAGACAGCTGTATCTACCCAAAATATGGCTTTCACCTCTCATTCCCCTGTCTGAGCATGCACAGAGCAGGCGGGAGGCCAGAAGCACACCTTTAAGCAGTTCAGAACATCCTTGATTTACTGACCACCATCCACACCTCCTCCCACCTCGGGTGTCTGATGTTGTAAATTTGCTGGAATCTACAGGCCAGACTCCCCTGCAGACCGGGCTCAGAGTAATCTCATCTAGAGTCAGTTAAATATTCCTGAGGGGAAGGAGAAGCCAGCTAGACATGAATCACTGCTATCCAGCCTCCCGCCTGTTGCTCCCACTGAAGACGCAGAAGCAAGCAGCCCTGGGTTGTAAATCAGGACCCTCGTCACCTGACTGACTAGAGATGTGATAAATACCGAAGTGCCCTGAACATGTATTTAAGAAAGAACCGAATGAAAAATATCAAATACATTTCTGGACACATGCCTAGATTTATGCCTTTTATACTTCTGTTCTCTATCAGGCTTTGAGTTCCTCACTTTGACCACTCTGTTTGAAACTCCAAGCATATCCATTTCAAAACTACACAATTCCACGTTTCCCTTAATCAATACTTGCAAAAGAGAATTGAAACTCCAGTTGTTTACTCTTAGAGCTTTAGATAAACACTCAGGGTGAAGTCCTATGATTACCAGACTGTCTGCCTGAGCATGCTGGTAGCACTTGTGTGCAGGAGAACACACGTGAGACTCTTCAGTTCAAACCTAGACCATATGCTAGGGCAGGAGTTATGTCCCACACAGAGGAGGCTCAGTGGCTCCCAAAGGACTTTACAGGCAGTGAAGCCCAGGTCCTCCCTTGTTTACACAACCCGACAATTATGTGACTAGCACAGACCACAGGCCACCACGCACGATGAGACTACTTCACAGAGGACATGTATCACTCCCGTGCATTTTAAGCAGGTGGTATGTAGGGGATGATAAAATAATGGCTATCATACTAGCTGCATACTGCAGCTGCTTAAAACCTCCTAAAAAATTATACCTCCATGTGTGCAAAGTGACAGAGAAACCAGATTCCACACCCTTAAGAGTTTGTGAAGAGGAAAAGGCTGCCTCCTGGGGGAGGGGCTTTGGAAGGCCTCCTGGAGGAAGAGGACTGATGGCAGAGAAAGGCATATTAGGGCTAGGGAGGAGCATCAGATGGGCGCACTGGAAGGAAGCAGACTGGAGCCAGACTGAGAAAGCCTTAGGACAAGGGGTACACTACGGCTCTGGCTCACTAGTGAGAGCAATCAGTCTCCCCAGACATGGCTCAACTAATTCTCTCCCGCGTTCTCAGGCTGTCTCCAGTTGTCCCATTGCTATGCATATCAATCCTCTACACTGGTGTCACACATAGGTTGATCTCAAGTGTACTTACGCCATTAAGGCTACAGTGATTTCTTATCCTCTACAGAGAACACCTGGATAATTGTGGATATTCTGTGACCCTGCCCTCCTCAGGCTTTACCTCCTCCCTCTCACAATCTCCGCCCTCCTCCTACAGTGCCTTTGAGGCTCCTAAACCACCTGCTCCCACGTCTCCCATACCTCCAGCACCATTTGCTAAAGAGGCTATCTTTTATGTGGTGTGTTTCTGACACCTTTGTCTATCATAGGTGACTATGCATTTATTTCTGGTCATCTATTCTATTCCATTAGTATACACGCCTGTTTCTGGGCCAGTACCACATTGACGTTTTCATATGGTTTGTTGGTATAATCTGAAATCAAGTACTGTCTGCCATCTTTCTTCCTTAAGGTTTCTTTGGCTATCTGTGGTCTTTTGGACTTCCATGTGAATTTTACGATTTTTTCTAGTTGTGTGAAGAATATCATTGGAATTTTTAATGGGACTGTATAGATCACAATGTTAATTCTTTCAATCCAAGAGCATTGAACGTGTCTCCAATGTCTAGCGTCCTCCTCAGTGCCCTCAAGTTTGCACTACAGAGGTCTTCTCCTCCTGGTTAGGGAACCCCCCTAGGTTTGCACCACAGAGGTCATCGCCTCTTTGGCTAGGGAACCCTCTAGGTTTGCATTACAGAGGTCTTCTCCTCCTGGTTAGGGAACCCCCCTAGGTTTGCACTACAGAGGTCTCTTCCTTGGCTAGGGAACTCTCTAGGTTTATTTGTTCACTTGCTTACTGACTGAAGCCACTGTGAAAGGAATGTTTGTCCCGATTTCCTCTTTGGGAAGTTATTGCAACAGAAAAGCTTTTCAGTTTTGTATGCTGATTTTGAGCCCTGCCACTTTGATGAAAATATTTATCTGACCTAAGAGCTTTCTGGTATGTTCACAGTCTTAATTAAGTAAATTCACAGCATTTGCAAATGGGAATAGGTTGATTTCTTTGTTTCTTTTTTTTTTGATGCTGTTGTTGATTTTTTTTTTTCTTTTTTTGAGACAGGGTTTCTCTGTAGCTTTAGGGCCTTCTTGGAACTTGGCTCCATAGACCAGGCTGGCCTCAGACTCACAGAGCTCCACCTGCCTCTGCCTCCCGAGTACTGGGATTAAAGGCGTATCCACTTCATTTCCTTTTCTTGTATTACTGTTTCAGCTGCACTGAATGTGAGTGAAGAGTGAGCACTCCTGTCCCATTCCAGAGTCTGAGGAAACATTCCCAGTAGTTCCCCATTTAGCATAACATTGGTTATATGTTTGCCTTAAAAGCCGTTGCTATAGTGAAAGTTCTTTCTAGTCCTAGTTCCTTCAGGACTTTTGTCATGAAGCCATTTTGAACTCTGTCAAACAGCTTTTCTGTACTCATTGAGAAGATCATGTGATTTCTACCCTGAAGTCTATTTATCTGATGTGTAACATTTATAAATCTAACATGTAAATGTTAGACTAACTTTGCATTCCTAGAATGAAACCAACTTCATTGTGATGTATGATCTTAATGTCCTTTTGAATTTTGTTAAGTATTTTGTTGAAAATTTTTGCATCCTTGCTCATTGTGAAAGTTGGCCTATAGTTTGTTGTTGTGTTCTCATCTGGTTTAGCATCAGGATAACACTGGCTTCGCAGAATGAGTTTGGCAGTGTTCCTTTCCTTCTGATTTTGTGGCAGTTTGAGGACTGTGTGAGTCTTTCCTTAAAGATTTGGTACAATTCAGCAGTGAAACTGCCCAGTCCTGGCCTTTTCCTTGTAACAAAGACTTTTCATTACTGCTTCAATTGTGTTCCTTGTTATGGGTCTAAGTTATCTTTATATTCTTATAATATTTAATTTTGGTAGGTGGTATATATTTAGGAATCTATCAACTATTCTAGATTTTTCAGCTTTTTGAAAAGTAAGTTCCACAATATTCCCTAATGATTCTCCAGATTTGATCAGATCCTATTGTAACAATTGCCCTTCCATCTCTAATATTATCAATGCGGTGTTTCTCCTTCTGGTTAGTTTGGTCAAGGCTTTGTCAATCTTGTTCACCTTTTCAAAGAGCCAGCTTTTTAAGTCTATGAGTTGTTCCTTGAGTTTCTAATTCGTTAACTTCTGTCCTGATCTTTATGATATCTGGCCACAGTGCATTTAGGTTTGGTTTCTTGTGTTTCTAGAACTTTAGTGATATCATTAAGTAACTTATTGATACTGCTCTGAATTTTTAAAATTTTATTTAACTTTATGTGTATGTGTTTTGCCCACATGGATGTCTGCATATCAGGTGTGTGCCTGGTGCCCATGGAGGCCAGAAGAGGGTGTCAGATCTCCTGAGACTGGATTTACATAAGGCCATGAGCCATCATGTAGGTTGTAGGTGCTGGGAATTGAACCTGGATCTTCCGGAAGTAATCTTAATTGTTGAGCTGCCATACTAGACAACTGATATCTTTTTTGTAAATTTGAACACTAAATATTATATCTCAGAAGTTCAATAGGCTGTGCTACAATTTTCATCATAGTGTAGGAATGCTAAATTCCCTCCAACTTCTTCAGTAACTCACTGTTAACTAAAGAGTATATACTGCTCAGTCTGCAAGTATCTGTATAGTCTCTGAGGTTTCTCTTGTTGCTTTCTACTTTTACTCTGTGGTCTAAGATGGTACAAAGAATTATTTCAGTTTTTATTTCATGTGTTATGGCTTGCTCAGTGGCTAATATGACTGACTGTAGAGGAGGTTTCAGGGGCTGCTGGGACTGTATATCCTGTTGTCTGTTGGGTGGAATGGTCTGTAGATGTCTCTTACATCCAGTTGGTCAATTGTGTGGGTTGGCTCTGCTGTTGCTCTCCTTTTAGTTTGGTAGCCCTGACTAAAGAGAAGAATGGATCACTAAGTCCCCCAGCCGTACAACATCAGGACTTATCTTACCTTTCATGCCAGTTAGTGTTTATGAAATTTAGGAGCCTACAATGTTCAATGTACAAATATTTACAATTCCTATATAATCTTTATAAATAGTTCCCTGGTGGAGGAATTACTTTCATTGGTTAATAAAGAAACTGCCTTGGCCCTTGATAGGACAGAAAATTAGACAGAACAGAATGCTGGGAGGAAGTGAGGCAGACACCATGCCTCTACTCTCCAGGGCAGACGCGATGAAGCTCCAGCCCAAGAATCTTCCTGATAAGACACCATCTCGTGGTGCTACACAGATTATTAAATATGGGTTAAAGCAAGATATGAGAGTTAGCCAGAAGAGGCTAGATATAATGGGCCAGGCAGTGTTTATATGAATACAGTTTGTGTGTTGTTATTTCGGGGCATAAGCTAACCAGGTGGCCAGGAGCCACCGGCAGCCCACAGCTCCTTCAACAGTTCCCCTTTTAAATATGTAATGGATTTATCTCTTTTGAATAGTTTTGGTTTGGAGTCTACTTTATCAGATATCAGAATCACTATACCAGTTGTTTCATGGTTTCCATTGGCGTGGTGGGTGGATTTCCCTTCTTTGATTTTTCCATTTTCTAATATCTGTGCCAAAGGGTGTATATCTTGAAGACAATACATAGTTGGGTGTTGGGTTTTAATCTAGTAGCCTAGATTGCACCTTTAGGTTGGTGAGTAGGAACAATTATTACATCCAAGGTTATTGAGAGGCCTGTTCCTTGGTTGTTTTTCTGACTGGCTGGATTACTGACAGCCCATTTCCCCCTCTTACTTCAGTATAAGGGGTTTACAGGTTCACTGTGTTAGGCCTGATGAAGGACTTCTTGGCTCTCTTTTGTTCATCTGTTCCTCTTATGAAATGGATTCTTGTGTGATCTGGATAGTCCTCCTGTCAGTATCTGCTGCAGTGCTGGCTTCTTCATCACGAACTGTCTCATTCTGTGCTTGTCTAAAAACATCCTTATATCTACACCAGTTCTAAGGGATAATTCTGCTGAGAATCATTGGTTGATAGGTATTTCTGTCAGAAACTAAAATACAACATTCCATCTTCACTGGCTTTTAGGACTGATGATAAGAGATCTGCTATTATTCTTTAAAAATTAAAAAGCTTTTCATTTATTTATTCATTATTTGTGGTGAGTAGGTAGGAGTGAATGTGCACATGTCACATGTGTGAGACAAATTCTGGGAACTGGTCCTCACTGGAGACTGAGCTCAGGTGTGTCTGACTTGGCCATCTGAGCTGAGCCCAAGAGCTGCTGTTGCTCAAATGCCTTTATTTTGTATGAGTTGGCATTTTCCTTAGCAAATGATTATAAAGTTCCTAAAGTTGTTCCTTTGCTCTGCCTTTTGAGATCTTACTGTGTCATGCCATGGAGAGGTTCTTCTCTGACCATGTGTACTGCAAGTTTTAGATGCCTGTATGTGGATGTTCATTCCTTCTCCTCAGTGTTGGAAACTGCCTTTTGTGATTTCATTGAATAACAGTGTATGCTTTAGACTTTATCTTAGTTCTTCCTATGTCATGGGCTCATAGGTGCAGTCTCTTGAAAACCTCCTGACTATTGGAAACTAAGACTGTGCTTTCACTTCCCGGCTGTAACTATATTAATTACAACACTGTTTGGTCAACAACTCAGGTATATTCCTAGCTAGCTCTTACATATTATTAATCCATTTCTATTAATCTATGTATTGCCATGAGGCTGTGGCTTACCAGTAAGGCTCTGGCATCTTTCTCCTATGGCAGCTACATGATGTCTGCCTGACTCCACCTTCTTTCTCCCTGCATTCAGTTTAGTTTTCCCACCAACTCTATTCTGCCCTGACATAGACCAAAGCAGGTTCTTTATTGATAAACTATATTCATAGTATACAGAGAGAAGTCCCACATCATCTCCCCTTTTCTGCCTAAATAAAAAGCATATCCTAGCATATCCTGCTTCACAGAAAAGTCTGTTGGATATGCTAGGCCTGTAGGCTGAAGATGAATGCCCCATTGTTGCAGAGGAACTTTAGGCGACTGTCCAGGCAGACAGTTGTTTCTGTCATTACTCACATTTTTGGAAGTCGCTTACTTGCACTTCTTGTTTACTCAGTTAGTATTATTTCCTTCTTGGGTCTCTGAGGGAGTTTAAGACTAGATAGTTATAGTTTTCCTTGTTTAGTTGATGCAAAAACCAAGTTATAATACAAAGTAAATTAGATACAATACTTTGTACTCACCAAGATAGGATAGACATGGATTATTTTCTCCAAATTTGCCAAATGCAAATGGATTAGACATTGTTGATGTATTTATTGCCTATATATATTATATATAGTTATTGTACTTCTTGTACATAGTTTTTCTTATATTAGTTACAGCCTTCTTTTTTATTTTAGATTAAAAAGGGGGGGGAGTAGTGGCATTTCATTTGTATTTTAATAAATAAAGCTTGCCTGAAGATCAGAAAAGTAAAACAGCCACACTGGCCAGCCTAACAGACCAGGCAGCAAAGACACACACCTTTAATTCCAGTAGACACACCAGTTTACCATAGAAACCAGGCAGTAGTGGTACACGCCCTTAATCCCAGAACTAGAGAGGATTAAAAGATGGGAGGAGACAGCTCTCGCACATAGTCTCATTCTGAGATTCTAGGTGGCAGGATCTCCATTTCAGATGAGGTAGAGGTAAGAGCCAGTGGCTGGCTGTTTTGCTTTCCTGACCTTCAGGTTGAACCCCAATATCTGTCTCTGAGTTTTTATTAATTGTGCTTCATTTACTGATGCTTTCCATTGGTTTTGCTTTTATTTTTCTTTTCTTAGAATTTCTGGATTTCTACTTGCTTCTTTTTCCCATCTCATTTTTCTTCTGCTGTTTTCTTCCATGTTTTAAATTTTCTCTTTCAAATTACTAATTCATCCACACTGCTAACTCCTTGTCTAGAGCCTGAATATATTTCTTACTCTATTCATGTGTTTATCTGAGTCTTAAATATGCCATATATCCTTTTTAGAAGTAAGACTCAAGACATTTTTCTGAGCTTTGAGCACTCTGATTACCTTTGGAATGTAGTATGGGGAGTGAGTGGATTGGGACTGGGTCCCACAGTGACTTCTCTGTCGTGTGCCTGTGTTTGCTATGTTGTGTTTTGTGCATCTGCACTCCCACTGTTACTCCCTGTCCCTTTCCTTTGTTGGTTTTTCACATGAGTCGTCCTGGTAAATTGCTCTCATTTGGATCTACAGTCTCTGCTGGGGCAAGCCAACTCTAATAACAGATAATGAAAACTATGGAATACTTCATAAAGTTGTGTGTTATCCCTACCAGGGCCATACTAGCCTTCTCTGCAGTATCCCAGTTTCAGTTCGTGTGCTGCCAGAGTCAGCACAGAAACTATAATCTTTAAAAGAACAATCTGTTAGTATCACCCACACTTAAAAAAAATGTATGTCTTCTTAGGCTGGTTTGGATCCTTGCTTGCCTAGGTAGCTCAAAGCTCAGGGTTTGACCCCAGCACAACACAAAGCAGGTATGGTACCACATACCTGTGATCCCAGCACTTGTGAGGTGGAGGTTAAGGTTAGCTTGGGTTACATAGGTCCTTGTCTCAAATAGTGGGAGGGAAGTTAAGCAATTTCTAAGCTGGAATTATTCCTGTATATCATTCATGTATTTATTTAGAAATCTATTTAAAGTATACACTTATCCACGTTAGGAAAGAAAGTAGTTTTTATTTCATTGTTTGGAATATAATTAATAGGCCTAAAACATAACTTCTATCCAACAATGGGACAGTATACAGTCATCTTACAAAACTCCGACCTATTTTTGTAGAAACTGAATTTTACTCTCTCTTGCTAAAGTGAAAAGGGCACAGTGCAGAGAAGCACACGTAGTATGGTCCTTTTTATGTGATTACATTTTATAATTATTCTGGCAACAAGCTCAAAGAGGAACTATGTGAAGGATGTCCCCTCATAGAAGCATGTGTTTGCTCTATGCATGATTTTGCAGTCTACTTGGGAACAATGCAGGAGGAGAGATATGTGGTTACACTTCCCCATGCTCTGAAGCTGGTCTACTGCAGGACTTACACCATCGGTGTTCACGTGAATCTGGGTCGACCTTCTGTCCCTGATGGAGCACCAACCACCCAGGATAATGGGCAAAAGGGGGAAGAAACTCAGACAAGGATGCGATCAACTGTGTGGTGGCATACAGCTCTAGCTGGAAAAGTCCAGCGTAGGTGATGGGAGGTGATCAATGGATGGATAGAGTGTGGAGAACTATCTTCTGTGTGAGCTTCAAGTCTGTGAAACACACCACCGGGTGCGTCTGAGAGCAGCTAGAAGTCATAACTGCCAGCCCAGAACACTTGGCATTTTCACTGAGAAAAAATGTCTTCCTATAAGCCACTGTCACAGCCCCTATAATGACACACCTACACACTGCCTCTTGCTCAAGGCTTCAGCTACTCCCAAGCAAGGAACTAGTGATGCTGAAGGCCACTCCATCACTTTTGCTCACTACTGTTTTGCTCATAGGGCCTTGGGAATGTCAGCTTAAGTAACACATGTCAAGCACTTGATGCATTTCCAGCAGAGCAGGATGTCCAAACAAGCCCATCATTGAGCTGTTGATGGAACCTTCTCGAGTGTTCTAGGCACTCAGTGCCAGATCCATCACAAGTCTTTAGCTTACAAGATCTAGGTGTCACTCACCTTGACCTTAAGAAAAGAGACTCTTCCCAGGCTGTGGGGAACAAACAGAGCTGCTACCCCTCTGTCCTTTCACTCTTGCCAGACTTTGTGAACCAAGTTGCCCTTCTCACGCTGCAAGTGTAAAGAGCTCATCCATCTGAGAGAGCTGGCAGTTAACACCAATTCCTTAGCAGTCTAGCTTTCCTTTCTCCCGTCTCGATGGCGCACGTGGCTGGCACAGGGACCCACTTACCACAGAGGGAGGGTCATTCCATTCTTCATAAGAGATGGCTGCGTATGGATAGATCCTGTCATTGATGATCTGCAGGGTGGCCAGGGCAATGGCTTTAATGGACTGGAAGTAGGCTTCCCAGAACCATCGTGCCTGTAAAGAAAATAATATGCTGTAGGTGAGCAGGTGAGATGTGCCCTGTTACAACCAACTTGGGGCTAGGAGATTTCTTCATTCTCGGAGTTAAGGGTGCCCCTTAATGCCATAGCAGATATGTCAGAGGTGTGTCCATATTGAAGGCAGTCAGAATAGAGTAATAGTCAGGAAAGTACAGAGTCAGTGGACTAGAAGAGGAGTCTATGATGATGAAAGTACTATGTGTTATAGCAGGCCAGGTTTACAGTCTTTTTTAAAAAAGATAAATAGAGAGCTGAGGAGATAGCCCCATGTTTAGAGCATTTGTCATGTAAGCATGAAGCCCAGAGTTTGGATCCCCAGAATCTATGTAAATGCTGGGTCAGCATGGAAGCACACACATAATCCCAGGGTCAGAAAGTGGAGATAAGAGATCCCCAGAGCAAGCTGGCTAACAAGACTAGGCTTATCAGTGAGCTCTGGGTTTGACTGAGAGACCCTGTTTCAAAAAATCAGGTAGAAAGCAATGAAGAATGATTCTTTAGAGCACTTACACACATACACAAATGTAAATGCACACATGCATCCCACAGATGACAATGGACAAAGAACATTAGAAATAACATATAGAGAGTATGTCAGAAGTCTTATGTGCACAGGTAAATGAGAGTTTATGTCTATGCAAACTCTTAAAGACAGCCCTAGGAAGGCAGGACATTGTGGCACCCCAGACACCCCATGCTCATCCAGCTGACACCTCACTCCTTTAAAGGCACCCGTGACTTCAAGTTCTCTCATGCTCACGACATATGCTCTACTGCCACTCGAACACCTAACTTGTGTTATGGAATCAGGGTGTGGCTAGTCTCACAAAATGAACTCAAAAGTGCTCTCTTTTTTTTTCTATTTCTTGAAGAATCTAATATAAAATTGACATTACTTTTCCTTCTTAAGAGTTTAGAAGAATTCACCAAAGACACAGTTGGGGTAGGTTTCTTGTGAGTATGTGTGATAAGACTTTATTCTTATGTTTGTTTATTTGAGACAACGTCTTGCTATGCCCTAGTTGCCCTAGAACTCACCGTCCTGAGTTAGCCTCCCAAATGCTAGGACTACAGGCATGCGTCACCATAACTGCCATTGCTTTATTTTATTTGAAACAGTATCTTACTCTGTAGCCCAAATTTGCAACCACCTGTCTCAGCATTCTCAGATGCCAAGCTGTGTGGCTTAAAGTTACTGGTTTACTTTTACAGACGTAGAAGAATGCAAATCTGGATGTGTGAACTTGAAAAAAGTACTTTTCTCAGGGAAGATCCCATCTCATCTAGACTGTTAGCTTTACTGGGAGAAAACTGTAGAGGTGTGGCCTTTTCCTTCCCTACCTGTCAGCCAGGCTTGCTCTTGGAGCTTGTCCTTCTAGAAAGTGGTCAATTTCAAGATTTTTCAGAAGGAAAATTTTCATTTCTTTCTTTCTCTCCATCATACATTTTCTGTTTTTTTCATTTTAAAAAATATTTGTTCATCTATTTTGTGTGTGTGCATGTGCGTGTGGTGTGGGGGAGGGGTGCATATGCCAGGCAAAGCCCAGAGGAGGAGGTGTCCCCTCTGTCATTCTCTGTGTGGTGTGGGGGAGGGGTGCACATGCCAGGCAAAGCCCAGAGGAGGAGGTGACCCTCTGTCATTCTCTGTGTGTGCATATGTACACCTGAATACTAGCCAAAGGCCAACTGTGGAACCCAGCATCTAACTCAAGCTGTCTCCAATCACCCCCCTCCCCTCCCCCCGCCACAAACAACAATTCACTTAGAGGGGAAGGAAACTCTGCCAATCATCACAGCTCAAGGGTCTCAGACTGGAAGTAAGTGAGTTTCTCGAGCTTAATGGCTTCTGCAGGACCTTGGAGGTAAGAGCTCAGAAGGCACGGTAAGTTACAGGTCTGCCAGGGCTCTCCTGTCAGCTACCTGGCCACAGAGACAAGTGGGTTTCAGTCATGTACGAAAGCCCCTCTGTTCTCTTCCTGAGAGCAAACACAAATACTTACTACATTACCTTGTCTCCAAGAAAATGTATGAGCCACCTCCCTATCTATCCAAGACATTTGAATGAGAGGGACTTTGGCAGTCATGCAAACCCTACTGGTGGCTGTACAGGGGAAAAAACAGTCATAAAGGAATAGATCCTTGATTAGGCATTTAACCAGATACTACTGAGCCAAAGAACAGCAAAATTTCCAACACTGCCATACAAGAAACGGAGAGGGAGAGGCAGGGGCCAGTTTAAGACTATAAACCCTCCAGCAGGGCCTGGGGAGATGATGAGTTAGTATGCAAAGCACTCTGTGCAATCGTAAGACTGGTGGCAGCTGTAGTCCCAAGCCCTAGGTGGTGGACACGGGACTCCTATGTGAGGTGCTGACTGCATGGACTGACTCAGGAGTTCTGGGTACAGCAGAAGACTCCACCTCAATAGATAAAGTGTTCAGTGGTTAAGGAAAACACTGGATGCCAGCTTCTGGCCTCCACCCATGTGCACATAGAACCATGAACACGTTTGCTAACATACATGTGAACAGGCATACATGTAAAAATACTACCATAAGCAAACTGAACTTGCTATTTCTGTTTATATAACAATTAAATAACATGAATGTCTTTGTTCTTCAGGAATGTCATGCCAATGGGATCAACAAGAACTAATGTTTATAAGGACCCAGTGGAGCACTGTAGTGGCATTTCATGTGTATTTTAATAAATAAACCTGGCCTGAGGATCAGAAAAATAAAACAGCAACACTGGCCAGCCTAACAGACCAGGCAGCAATTACACACACCTTTAATCCCAGCAGCCACAGTAGCTTATCATAGAAACCAGGAGGTTGTGGTGCATGCCCTTAAACCCAGAACTAGGAAGTATTCTAAAACGGGAGGAGACAGATATTCTCAGTCTCATTCTGAGGTTTCCTAGAGGCAGAATCACCATTTTTGTACTAAGGTAGAAGTAAGAGCCAGTGGCTGGTCACTCTTATTTTCTGGTCTTCATGTTGAACCCTGGTACGTCTTGGGTTTTTATTAACTGTGTTTCAGAGTGCAGAGGTGGGGGTGGGAATGACGGTGGCAAGCATCGGGTGTGGTTTGCAGCTATTAAACCTATGTTTCGCCGGGCGGTGGTGGCGCACGCCTTTAATCCCAGCACTCGGGTGGCAGAGGCAGGCGGATCTCTGGGAGTTCGAGGCCAGCCTGGTCTACAAGAGCTAGTTCCAGGACAGGAACCAAAAAAGCTACGGAGAAACCCTGTCTCGAAAAATCCAAAAAAAAAAAAACCAAAAACAAACAAACAAACAAACAAAAACTATGTTTCCCCAAAACTGTAAAGTGAAGGTTACAGTGTCTATCCGGTGCATTTAAGAGACTCTGGGAGACCAGGCTTACAGAAGCCATTCCCAGAGCACTGGAAGCCGAGCAAGAATGCTCTCCCTAACACATATTTTAGGGTTTGAAATGGGAAGTGCCCCCACAAGTTCATGTGTCAAACTGTTGGTTCCCAGATGGGGGTGCCATTTTGGAAGCTTCTAGAAACTTAAGAGGGAGGACCTGGGTGGAAGCATGCCCTTGAAGGTCATATTGAGTCCCAGTCCCCTCCTACTTTCTTCCTGTCTGCTGTGAGGAACCTGCTCTCCAGATGCTACAGCTATGCTCTTCTAGCTCGGCAGTGGCTGGCAATGTGGTACATCACTGGCTCATGTCCCCTCATGTGTGCACTCCCTCACAAAAGGACAACGTCCTTTATCCTGCAGTCAGCCTCTCACCCCCACCCCTGTGAGCCCGGTCACCTGGCTAGAGGTGACACAGGTGCATGGTGACTAAACAGAAAAAGCCAACGGCTTAAAGTGACAGGAACAGAAGGATAGGAAGGGAAGGTGGCTTTCCTGATGATTTTGCTACAGACTGTGAGGCAATGTGAGTCAAGAAGACCCCTATTTCTTTACCAAGGTTAGTGAGGTTTCTTTATATTCAATTAAATTCCTTTCTCATAGTCTCTTATGCAAAGACCAAAACATGAGCTTCATTTGCTGCAATACAATAATAATAATAATTATTATTATTATTTGTAAATGATACTATTTTATACACAGCCAGGTATGGAGGCATACGCCTTTAATCCCAATCAATACTCAGGAGGCAGAGGCAGGTGGATCTCTGTGAGTTGAGGCCAGCCTAATCTACCTAACAAGTTCCAGGACAACCACGGATACATACTGAGAACCCATCTCAAGAAAAACATAACAAATTGAACAAACAAACACTCCCCCCAAAACAGTCAAACAAAAGAAGATTTTATATTTAAAAATTCAAAAGAACCAACTAGCAATATATAATTATGGAGAGCGGACAATTAAAAAC
Organism: Microtus pennsylvanicus; assembly: GCF_037038515.1. Classification (NCBI taxonomy): domain Eukaryota; kingdom Metazoa; phylum Chordata; class Mammalia; order Rodentia; family Cricetidae; genus Microtus; species Microtus pennsylvanicus. The sequence continues at coordinate 71,092,913 of NC_134580.1, forward strand.
CACGCCCAATATGATCAAGAACTCTACTGCATTTCTATCAGGTTCCAGAAGGACACCGTCAACAAGAAAATACAAAACAAAGTAAAAGTTTTATTTTTCTTAAAAGACAAATATCGTCACATGCTATGATCATGCTAAATTCACTGTGCTTCTAGCAGTGTCTGTACAGCGCCCAACCACTCTTCTGTGTGACCGAGTACAAACGGCTTTCCTGTCACTGTTTCCCTTTCTCACTGTCTAGGACCAGAAGGCACTGCTGAGCACAAGTGGAGAGAGAGAAAATCTCTGCCGAGATTCTACCAGAGAGGGGCTATCAAACACCTGTCAGCAAACTGTGGACGTGCTCTCTTCTACTGAGATTTTATCAAAAGGGACTGTGGTTTTTTAAAAATTATGTTATGTGTGTGGGTGTTTTTCCTACAGGTAAGTCTGTGCAGCACATGTGTGCCTGGTGTCTGTGGACATCAGAAGAGGATGTGAGATCTGGAACTAGAGTCACAGAAGGTTGCAAGCTGCTGCGTGTGCTGGTGACTGATCATGCATCTCCCTCAAGAGCACACAGCGCTCTTAACAACTGAGCTATGTTGCTCAATATGAATCACTAAATTTTGCTAAATGATTTTCCTCCTACTTTAAAGGGTGATCCTATAAGTATCTTCTCTATTTTGTTAATTCAGTAATTTACACTGACTGAACTCATCAAACGTTAACTAATCTGACATTCCTGGCTTCACTTGGTGATGATCTACCAACCCTTTCCCTGTACTGCTCAGTTTGCTTGGCAGTATTTTGCCCAAGACTTCTGTGTGATCAATGTGTGATCCATGGGGCCATTGATTTCAATATGCACTTTTATTTTATATAATTCTAATGGCAAAAGGTTTTCAATTAAAATATGCCACAGAGTTAAAATTATACAACTATAAGCCAATCTTGATGTCAGGGAAGTTATTTTTAACAATGTATTGGATAGAGGGGTACATGTATGTGAGTGCAGACAAGAAGAGGGCATCAGATCTCCCTAAAGCTGGAGTTACAGGCAACTGCGACCACCCTGCCATGGCTGATGGGAACCAGATCTGGGCCTTCTGCAGGGACAGGCAGTATGTGTTCTTAAATATTAAGCCATTTCTCCAGCCCCAGTGACAGTACTGTTTAAATATAGAAAAATAAGGGGTTTGGAATCTATTAAGTAGTGTGTGTTTTTATTTGACCTTTAGGCAGTCCTCGGAAGGGCAGCAGTCACTGTTTCTGGTCACCAACCCACGTACTGTTCATCACTGTCCAGTCAACAAGCCTTCTGGGAAGGCAAACAGAACTGCAGCCAGGTTTCCCATAATTTAGGTTGGCTTAACCTACTAAGGCTTTTGCCAGGACAGACATCTCTGAAGGTCACTAAGGAAACAACATGTTTCTTAAACACCTACCCAGGACAGCACCATTGGCAAAGCTACAGGTTCAAACTGAGTACAAAAAGACCCCTGTGTTCAAAGGTAACTAAGTGAGCCCAGAGTGTCAAACACAGTGAGTCCCAGGAAACACATGATTAGCAAGGGGGAACTCTGCACAAACACAGTGAGTCCCAGGAAATACGTAATTAATAAGGAGGGCAACCACAGCTTAATTCCCATTGCATCATCAATTTATCCACAGCAGTAGAAATGGTTGAGAGACTGGACTAGATCTAACTTGAGTTCTGCCATTAAATACTTCCCAGAATGCTGATGAGCTGGTTAACTTCCCTGGGTCTAAGTGTGGCGTCTTTCCTGAGCTGGTTAACGTCCCTGGGTCTCAGTGTGGCGTCTTTCCTGAGCTGGTTAACGTCCCTGGGTCTCAGAGCGGTGTCTTTCAACTGAACTAGAACCACAAGATCCTTAAGGATCCTCCCACACCTGTATTCAGTGGCACTTCAGCCAAATTTCCGTTTCTTCTGCTCTCCATTCGAGTCTCTCTATATCCTAAGATTTACCTGGCATCCAAATTCCCCACTATCTGTTTACCCAGTTTGCCCAAATATGGCCCTAAGTCACACGCATGCATGCACGCATGCAAACATGCACACACTTTCTTCAGGGGTCTCTCTTCCTCTTAAATGTGGTCCTTCTCTTCCCAAATCCTCCCTGGGGAACTAGCAGCTCCCAGCCCAGCATTTAAGGAGTTTAGACACCTCTATTCTGTTGTAACTCAAATCTTTTTAAAATTATTTTTATTAATTTATTGATTTTTGTTTTTCATGACAGGGTTTCTCTGTGTAGCCCTAGCTATCCTGGAACTCACTCTCTAGACCAGGCTGGCCTAGAACTTACAGAGATCCACCTGTCTCTGCTTCCCAAGTTCTGGGATTGGATTAAAGGGGTGCACCGCCACCACCCAGCTGAACAAACTTTTTTTAAAAAATCAACATATATTTCTATCCATTAGGCAAGTGAGGTGCCAGGACAACTATATCCCCACACTGAGGAGAACGAGAGGTGGAAAGAGAATCCCAATTCACTGAAGAGACACTTCTACAGGACAGTGGCAAGTGGGAAAACCTGAGAGTGAGTAGCAGATCTGTGGGAACACGGCTAGGAGTTCCGCACCCCTAAGACTTATTACTATCCTCAGATTTCAGCCAGACTCTCACAGTGAAGGTCAGAGAAAACCCCTGGAGGCTTCGGGCAGGGGCAGGGAGTGCCTCCTAGCTTCATTTCTGTTGTTTTGATAAAATAACTTGACAAAAGCAAGTTGGGGGAGAAAAGGTTTACTTGCATTTACATTTTGTTTTGAGACTCACTAACCTGGAGCTAGCTGTGGAGGCCAGGCTGGCTACCCAGTGAATTCTAAAACAGCAAGCCTTGCTGACAGACATGGGCTTTTGATTGGTTCTGAGAATCAAACCAGGTCCTTAGCTTGTATGTGAGCACTGCCAACCGAGCCATCTAACTGGCCTCCACTATTTCTTATATGCTGTCTACTGTTTCCAGTAGAGACTTTACCATACTGTTTAATGTGGTCTTAAACTCCAGCTCTAGTAATCCCACCATCCCTCCCATGTCTAATTTGACTTGAACATTTTCCAGTCACTTCCTGTTTTTTCATTTTGAAGGCTTTACATCCTCGTTGTGGTCCAGACATGGTGATGTGGTAGTAAGATGTGGGGCAGAGGAAGTGTTCTCTGAGCTTCCATCCACATCTCAGTGCTTTGTGAGCCTGTGTCTCTGGTCCAGAAGTGTCAGAAATGCTTCTCATTTCCCCACCTGCTTAGCTGAAGCAAGATTAGAAAAAAAGAGGTGGGTAAATTACGAGCTGACAAGAACCTAGCAGGTTAGTCTCTAGGAGTTCTTTCCCAAGGAAAGGCCCCATTCAGTGCACAGTGCTCACATGTGTTTCAGAAAGGTCACGTTTTATGATGGCTAGTCTTCATTCTAGAAATGCCTGGGAAGACAGTCTCAAAGATGGATGCCTCTGGGGTGAGGATATTGTGTTAATTTAGTGAACTGATGTGGGGAGGTCCAACCCACTGTGGGCAGCACCATTCCCTAAGCAGTGGGTTCTGAATATGTAAGAGTAAAGAAGTTGAGCTGAGTAGAAGTAAACAAACAAGTGAGCATATATTAATTCATTTCTGTCTGCTCCTGACAGTTTGTTAAAGGCAGGGAGCCTAGCAACATATCTAATGACATAATAATAATACATACATACAAACATTATATATATAATGGATATCATAACATATAAGCTAATAGATAATTTTTTTCTTTTGATTTTCGAGACAGGGTTTCTCTGAAGTTTTTGGTGCCTGTCCTGGAACTAGCTCTTGTAGACCAGGCTGGCCTTGAACTCACAGAGATCCGCCTGCCTCTGCCTCCTGAGTGCTGGGATTAAAGGTGTGCACCACCACCGCCTGGTTTAATAGATAAATTTGAAATGGCAGCAGGGGAGAGGAAATGAAATACGCTATTCTTTAAGGACCTATGCTCCATGTTGCAGGGATATTTGCAAATTTACTTGGATTTGTTCTAACTCTGAAGTTCAAACCAACTTGTAAGAACACCCAAATCACATCTAAAGTACTAAAAAAGAACACAACTGTATAAAAAGTTACAGCAAAACCCCAAAAGGTGGGATCTGTGGTTAAGAGGACTTGGGACACTTGCAGAGGACCACAGAGTTCAGTTCCCAGCATCCACATTGGTCAGCTCACAAATGCTTGTAACACTAGATCCAGGGAACCCAATAATGCCCTCCTCTCACCTCCTTGGGTACCTGCAAACACACATATATGGCATACACAGACACATATACATACACATAATAAAATGATAAAAAAATTAAAATAAAACTCCAAAAAGAAGAAGAGAAGAAAAAAACAGAAACAAACAGAAACAGAAGCAAAGCAACACATCTGTGGTCTCCAAGGCTTGACACTTTCCAGAGATTCCACATGGCTGGAATCATGTTGTGCCAGACTCTAGGATTCTACTCATTCGAGACCTGGGAAGACAAATACACATGCTGACATTGTCACTGGTTATCAGACTGGGAGCAAGGCTGTGGGTACTGCTGTTTTGTGTGTGTGTGAGGTAGTTGACAGGAAAAAGGTATAAGGAAATCTCTGAGGATAATGAGAATATTTTATTATCTTTGTTGTGGTGATGATGTTGTCAAAACTTACTGAGATTCACATTTTACATGAATAAATTTATGTAATTTTCAACTTTAACAAAATTTATGTGAGAAAAAGAAATGAAACAATACCAAGTACAACAAAAAGAAACGTAACAAAGGTGACTTTGTCAGCTGTCACTTCCAATGTCCATAATCTAAGCAGAAGTAAGGACTCGGCTCCGCAGCACTCAGGAGCTGACTTGTACTTGCCTGCAGAAGAGTGGGCCAGCCGACATTTCAGCACGGAGCAGGAGTCCCCAGCAAAGGGACTAGTGATTAGCCTAGGAGCTAATAGGCTGGCGGCTGCCAGGAACAGGAGGGTCAGTTTCTTTTATTATACTTTCTGAAAGTTTTTGTTTGAGACTGGGTCTCACTGGGTAGACATGGATAGCCTGGAACCTGCTATGCAGAACAGACTGACCTAGAACTCACAGAGATCCCCCTGCCTCTGCCTCTCCAGTGCTGGGATTAAAGGTGTGTGCCATCACACCAGTCTAGGACAGATAATTCTTAGCTCAGTGATATGGTAATGATCATAATTTGGTAATGTTCATTAAACCCATAAAATAGGTAGTCAGGAGTGAGGCCTGTTAAATTCCACAGACACGGGGAGAGGATGCTTTGTCAGAGTAGGTCATAGACTGCTGGGACGTGCAATGCTATAATGGAGGAAGCGATCACTTAAAGGATTAAATGGGAATCTGTATGTCTTGCTCAATTTTGTTATGAACCTAAAACTGCTTGTTTTATGTCATAAGCTAATCTTATGTCATAAACTTATTAACACAAACTAGTGTTACCTGAAAGGAAGGAGAAAACATCTTCATAAAATCAGGCTGGGACAGGTCTGTAGAGCATTTTCTTAATTAGTGATTGATGGGGGAAAGCCCAGGCAATTTTGGGAGTTCATCCCTGGTCTGGTGGTTCTGGCTTCTATAGGAAAGAAGGCTGAGCAAGCAAACAAGCCAATAAGCTGAATCCCTCTGTGGCCTCTGCATCAGCTCCTGCCTCAAGGACAGTGAGACACATCTGCTCCTAGTAGCACCAATCTACTTCAAAGAAGATAATGAACATTGAAAACCTCCATATGGAGTTTGCCTTCTTTGTAGCAAAAGTTAGCCATTTGGTAAGAAACTGCTCTTCAGGGAACCCTGATTGCTCTTTGGGCTGACGAGGGAGGGGGACTTGATGGGGAAGGGGGAGGGAAATGGGAGGGGTGGCAGGAGGAGGCAGAAATCTTTAATAAATAAATAAATAAATAAAAATTAAAAAAAAAGAAACTGCCCTTGCCTCAACAGCTGACAGTATGCTGTCCAAGCTGGACAAACAGAACACATAAGAAGGCAACTGCCAAATTTTACCAAGACAAGGTAGGACAATCCTTCAAAATTCCTGCTTAAAAGAAAAATCTGTCAGATATTCTAGACTTGTAAGACTTGTAAGATGGATGCCCCAATGTTAGAGGAACCTTAGGTGGTTGTCCAGGGCAGCCAATGTCTCTGTCACTTCTATAGTTTTGGAAGTTGCTTGCTCTGCACTTCCTGTTTACTCAGGTAATATTATATCCTTCTTGGGTCTCTGATGGGGTTGAAGACTAGATAGTTATATCATTTTCTTTGTTACCAAATTCAAAAAAGGAAACTTACAAAAGAGATATAAAGTTTATAAGGTTGGGAAACATGAAAGCTTAAGTTGTTTACCTAAGAAGATGTCTAAAAATATTATTAGGATGGTAATACAAATTGTGATAAAAATGGTTTAGGTATAAAACTTTAAATTCATCAGGATAGGATAGATAACAGAGTATTTTATCCAAATATACCAAATACAAATGGACTGGACATTGCAAATATAATTCTTACCTGATAATTGTTCTTATTGTATATTGTTTTACTACATTAAGAGTTAAAGCCTTCTCTTTTTATTTAGACAAAATATTGTGAGATATTTGTACACTGTATAAAAATGTATTGCTGTGATTGGTGTAATAAAAAGTCATACAGCCAACAGCTAGGAAGGAGAGTATAGGAGGGACTTCTTTGCAGGAGAGAACCTGGGAAGAAGAAAGGCAGAGTCTCCAGTAAGACCTGGAGGAAGCAGGATGGTCAGTACGGGGAGGAAGCAAGAAGCCTTGTAAAAGGACAGAAATTTTAAATTATGGGTTAATTTACATTATAAGAACTAGTTAAGAACAAGCCTAAGCTAGTGCTGGGCTTTTATAATTAATAATAAGTCTCCATGTCTTTATTTATGGACTGGCAGTCCTGAAAAAAAGTACAGCTGCACAGGGAAGCACAAACATAAGCCCAGTGGGACCGACACAGACAGCAGGCCCATAGGCAAGTCCCACCTACAGGAAAGAATTGGAGAAGGGGCCCAGAAACTCTTAAGACAGGGGACTCCCTGGGTTCTCAAAGCTTCTGCACACTGGAGTCCCAAGCTTCTCCTGGAACAAGGCCCCAAGTCCCAGACAATTGGAACAGACAAAAAAAACAGACTTTATCCTTCACACCACAACCAACTTTTCCGAGCAGCAGCAGCAGAAGATGAACTGGGCCCGACAACAGTGACTCTATTTTAAGAGACTGTGTTGTTCCAGAGAACAGCTGAGAAGCATTTTAAATGCGGCCACAGCTAAATACAGGACCCAAGAGGCCACACCTTGATAACAATACTTTGCTGTCCTCCTACAAGCTGACATACAACATGAAGCCTTGCTCTGTAGCCCAGGCTAGCTTTGAACTCATAATCCTCCCGTATCAGCCAATCAAGTAAGTATGTATCACCACACTCAGCCAATAATTTTTGCTATAAATTAGTTTCTCCCAGGATTTAACCTTACATTTCTATTTATTTATTTATTTATTATGTATACAATACTCTGCAGGCCAGAAGAGGGCACCAGACCTCATTACAGATGGTTGTGAGCCACCATGTGGTTGCCGGGAATTGAACTCAGGACCTTTGGAAGAGCAGGCAATGATCTTAACCACTGAGCCATCTCTCCAGCCCTAACCTTACATTTCTTAACTTGTATTTCTATACTCCTGAGCATACGTTAGAATTAAGAATTCATTATGGGTATCTACTGATGCTGTTTTGTCCCCCTCCCCTTATCTTTTAATTTGTGTGTGTATGCATACACATGCATGTGAGCACTCACCTATATGTGCACATCAGAGGCCATGACCTAAGCATGTCTTCTTCAATCACCTCTCTATCTGACCTTCTCGGACAGGGTCTCTTACTGAACCTATAGTTGTCATTTTTGCCTAGGTCAGCTGGCCAGTGAGCCCCAAGTCCTGAGCGCTGGGGATGAAGATAAATGCTGGTGATCCAAATTCAGATTCTCATGTACCTGACCCACTGAACCAGTGATGCAAACCATTTTGCCTTTTGAAAATTATTAGAAGTCTTCCAAGTTGGCATATCAGTAGTGAAAAAACATTTAACAAACACAGTTAGAAATTGCACGGCCTACTAAATGCCCTCTGTCTCCCTCCCATCCTTCCTGGGAGTTGCATTTGTCCACACCTTCCCTCAGGTCCCAGGAACTTGTTCCTTTAACTCTGGTTCTCTACCCCTAGCACTTCTGCTGGCCATCTCTGAGCCTGATCCACTCGAATCCCTTTTTCCTGCTGTTCATTTGGGAACATTGCAATACTGTCATCCCATGGCTCCCTAGCACAATCCAGAGAATTCTTACAGCATTCTCAATATTGGCATACCTCTTTCTCATGTGACACACAACACAGCTTCCCTTGTATTCTTGAATTTTCTGAAAGTTCTAGATCTTATTCTTTTACCCAATGCTGTGGGTCATTTTGGGCTATAAGGCAAAGGAGGATGCAGATTGGTGTTTATATTGTGTCCTCCAACAATTGACCAAGAAGCCCACAAAAGCCCATATACAGGCATATGTCATCCACTCAGAAGCACAGTGTTCCCTTTATCTCCAGGCTCAGTATTTATATTTATGGGGGTGGTTAAAGAATTAACATTCAGCCTACAGAGTCCATCTAATGTTGCTTGTATGTGTTTATGACTGACTGGTATCGTGTGTGTGTGTGTGTGTTAAAAATAATTAAAGAAAAAGAGGTCATGAATTTGACAAGGAGTTGGAAAAAGGACACAGAGGTGCTGGAGCTGGGACAGAGAGAAAAAGAAAGTATGTAAATGTAGTACTCATGCATAAAATTCTAAAAAAATTTAAAATATATGTGAATAAAAATGAATTGATATCCGTTAGTTCCTTCAGAGAAAACACTGCATCATATCTTTCTTAATAATAACAAACAAGCATGACAATCTGAACAATAACATCCACAGCAGAAATCTCTGATACTGGAAAAGTACGCTCAGTGAGTTCACAAGGTTTCAATTAGGGTGTGTTTCAGGGGTCAATATATGTTTACAAGCTCTTTACAAGTTTACATGGCTTTGGATTACATGGTTGATTTCCAGAAAGAGGCGACAAACCTAGTTTTCAGAGAAAGAACTAGAACATGGTCAAAGGGAGGCGAATGTGGAACGGAATGCCCCACACCCACATCATTTAAATAGAAAAGGCTAGCAGAGGCCAGCAGCTTCTTTATCATGTTCTGCACTTGATGTCCCAAAGGCATGGGACCCAGCAGATAGAAGCTCCTGAAGGATGATGAGAAAACTCAATGACAGCTGGGTCTGCCTGTGACACCGATCTGGGGAAGGCTGGCAGCACTGCCACCATCACCCTCAGCCCAACACTGGCCCTGCTGCAGGCGGCTGCAGGCATTTGCCTGTTTTACTCTCTGGCTCATGCCCAGCACTCCGAAGTGTTTCAGGCCTGAAATGGGTTCAGGAAACACCTGTCGATTAATGAGCACTCGCCATGCAGAAGGCAGCATTTTAAGTGCTTTACCTATATTCATTCATTTAATCCTTACAGCTCAAGGAATTACCCCTGTTTTATGACGAGAAAATTGAGGCACTGACAAGTTCATGGGGGTTACTGGTCCAGCTTTTCCCTGACTTAAGATTTAACCCGAGGAGCACTGAAGTGTGGGCTGGGCCCCATGGGCTCCCACTGAGCTCACTAAAGGGATCAAGCCACAGCCAAAAATTCAACAGTGTACAAAGTCCAAGTTCTTGAGAAGCCTCCCTTTCTCAGCCCAGTCCTATGTGCTCTGGGCTAAATGATGAGGGCACTTATGATCTGGCCCAGCAGAGGACACTGGCTGCCGTAAGTCTCTGGAGCAATGACGGAAGACCCTTTTGAGAAGGTGCCTGTCAAGAGGCTTCAAGACTCAGAAACTGGGGGTCTAGGAAGCATAATGTTCTCTTTTACTCTTGAGAAACTGTCGTGCTCATTCCAATGCAATCAGGAGTCAGGCCTCACTAGGGAATATAAAAGCAGATGGAAGGCTGCACAGTCATGGCATCCAGGAGATGATGGGAGGAAGATCACGAGTTTGTGGCCAGCTTGGGCTACACGGTAAGACCCTATCTCAAATATTCACAAAGACAAAGGGAGGGAGGGAGGGAGGGAGGGAGGGAGGGAGGGAGGGAGGGAGGGACGGAGGGAGGGAGGAAGGAGAGAGAAAAAATATATGTGCTAATAATATACTTGTCACCGCATGCTGTGGTGGTACATGCATAGAATCTCAGCTCTTTTGGGAAGCTGCAACAGATTGCAATAGTCTTGTTCAAGGCATAGTGTCTATATGCCTATCTGTTTGTCTCTCTGTTCATCAGTCCGTCCATCCGTCCGTCCGTCCGTCTGTCTGTCCGTCCGTCCATCTATCCATCCGTCTATCTGTCCATCCATCCATCCATCCATCCATCCATCCATCCATCCATCCATCCATCCATCCATCCATCCATCTGTCCCTCCATCCATCCGTCCAGTCAGCCAGCCAGCCAGCCAGCTCTGTCATTCCGCTGTGATCAGCAAACATGAGAGAAGGCTGACTCCACTAGGAAATACTGGGCACACCTGGGCAGTCATCTCACTCTTGAGCTTTGCAGCAGGCCAGTCTGAGGTGTTTTCTGCATGCTGCAGTGAGGTGCAGTTGAGTATTACTCCTCCCTGGTTCCTCTCTCCATTCCTATTGCTTGTCCTCAGGAAGTAGCCCATAGGCGTTAGGGAAAACATCTCAGGGTGGACTTCACAGTAACGTTCTTCTCAACTTGAGCCACTGACAACCTGGACTTTGTCTGGTCCTTGTACCTGACACAGCCCAAGCTGACTGTCTCTATGACTTTGGAGAAAGAACCCTTAAAGAGGTGACTGGGTCTAAATGAGCTACTACAGTGGGCCCTATGCCAATCTGTGTACTTACAAGAAAGAATTCGGACAGAGTGGGACATGAGCTCAAGGGACAGTATGTGAAGGGGCAGGGAGAAGGTGGCCTTCAGCAAGCAAGAAGAAGCCTCAGAGAATCTAATGCTGCCCGTTCATCCTGGACTTGGGCTCCAGATTGTGAGGAACACCTTTCTAGTTTTAAGCCACCCAGCCTGTGCTACGCTGCAATGGCAGGCCTCACCTACTAACCCAGACAGGAACAGACAGACAGCACACTGAGCCACCTCCCCATTTGAGACCACTGACTGTGAAGAGCACGAAGCCCTTAGCCTGCACCACTCTGGACTGTGTACAGTGGCTTCCCTAAACTAGGCATTAAAAAAATTATTTCTGATGATTATCATATTCAAAAGGTGCTAAACAAAGAACCAAAGCATCTCATAAATAAAACTTCATACTTTTAAATCACAGGCTTCAAATTCTTCCAATCCTTTATGTCATGTACTCGGCTTCTCAGGCTGGCTTGCTTCTCTGCAGGACGGAATGATAGCTACCTCATTCAGAAGTGGCCAGTGCAGTAGCTGACAGAAACCACCATTCTACCCTTCCTTAACTGGAAGTATATTCCAGACATGTCTCATGACCACAGGTGATGTGGGATTTCCCTCTGTATGCTGTGATTACCATTGATGAGTGCAGAGCTGCTTTGAGCCTGTGGCAGGGCAGGGCGGGGTGGAGCAGAGCTAGGTGGGGAGGCCTGAACTGAATGCTGGGAGTGAGAGGGGCAGAGTCAGAGAGAAGCCATGGAGCTGCCAGAGATAGATGCTGTGAACTTTACCCAGTAAGCCACGGTCACATGGCAATACACAGATTAATGGAGATGGGTTAAGTTAATATGTAAGAGTTAGCCAATAAGAAGCTAGAGCTAATGGGCCAAGCAGTGATTTAATTAATATGGTTTCTGTGTGGTTATTTTAGGTCTAAGTTATCCAGGTGGCCAGGAAACAACAAGCGACTTCTTGCGATACACAGGAGGGTAGGGCTCAAAAGCAGACATTGCATAGCCTTTGCTTTGAACACAGACCCTGACACACTGTCCTGTCTTCTCTGCTAAAGACAATGTAATCATCAACAGTATGCTGCTTGCATTCTAGAAAAAGCAAAGAGCCTCTACTGAGGCCCCTCCATTCAAGACCTCACCTAGGCTAAAGGCATCATAAACAGAAGGTAAATTTTCTACTGAATATTTTTAGAAAGACAAGTTTAGTTCCTTGCCAAAGATGCTAAGTTGAAATCATCTAATGTCTATGTACCCCTAGAGCTGCTTCTAAATAACAAAGTTTTGACTCTTGTTCCTCAGGCAGGAATTGTGCAGAGGTGGGAGGGAAACCCTGCTCTTTCTGTCCTCTTGCAAGATCGAGTTGTTCCTGAAAGTGGGGAGGACCGCTGGGCTATCTTATGACTCAGACTTGTTATGAAGGCATCAGGACAAAGCATGTAAGCCCTGGTCCTTGCACCATCAGTGACATCCTGGACACTGAGGACAACTTAGTAGTCACATGAACTCTTCACAACAACTTTCTCAGAATAAACACCTTGGGGAAAGTTGGGAGAAAACAGTAAGAGAGGCTTTGTGATCACTCTTAGGAAATACCCCTGGGTAACGACCTCCTGTCCTGTGGGAAACAAGAAGGTGCAGAGAGGGAAAGAGGGAAGCCTGAGTCATGTTTCTTGACATGTGACAGACAGGTCCTGAAATAGAACGCCATAGGTTTCCAGTCCCAGGGGTATCACCTTCAAATATGTCAACGGTCTTAGGGTGGATCAGTTTTCGCAACTGCTGAGACCCTGCTGTGAGGCGAGGTCCTAAGCAAAACACAAGCCCTGACTGGGAGTCTTTGAGGAGGCAGGAGCCATGAGGAGTTCAAAGGCAAGGCCGGCCAATGGCCTGCACCTTCAAGAGCCACTGGGGTGAAAGGTTACTAAAGCAGGAGCCACTGACCAATAAAATTATGTTTGGTCAACTCTCTCAACAAAGAGACTAGAGACTGCATTCTTGCCTGCTCAGTTTTCGGAGTCATCCTGCCTCCAAATCCCACTGTTCTCAGGCCAGATAGGGAGCTTCTTCAGGGCCCAGCAGCTGAGCAGCCGCCTCTCCCAGCTCCCTTCATAAAAGAGCTGAAAGGTGCGCTGGAAACCTTTAATCAAGGTCTGTCATCAAAAATAAACAAATAAGAGTACAACTTGGGTCAGCCAGCTATAAAGGAATCCGCCTGGGGTGAGATTTCCCATGTTTGCTATGCTAAAACCAGGAGAAAGAAAGCATGTGTTTGTTTGACTAGAGAAGGTAAATATAAAACAAGCCTTTCTCCAAGCAGGCCCACTTGAAAGGTCTGCCCCTGTTAATTAAAACACCACATACACACGCCATGCCAAGGGACTCTGAGGGCACAACTGAAAGCTTGCTCACCCCCAAAGCTACCACACTGGCATGGGGCCCTCTTCTGTTTTCCTTAGGGAGCAGCTGCAGACAGTGGCAGGGAGATACTCTTAGGCAGGTTCGTTCTCCTGGTATGGACATGAATTCAGCAGGCAGGTTGCCCCCATTGCTCCTTCCACTACAGCACACATAATTTAAAAAAAAACAAAAAACAAACCAGACTCCTGTGATGCAATGCTCATAGCAGTCTACACCAGTCTACCTGAGCAGAGGCCCCAGATTCTCTATGAACTGCTGCTGGTTGTTAGAGAGCCAACCTCTAATCTCTTTCTCATGAAATTTGGGACACATAAAGCCCTAAGTCCTTGCCCCAGAGCAGGATTCTGAGCAGAGTGTTGGGTTGGCTCCTCTCTTTTTACCCCAGTGAGTGGGGGTGACTGGCCCATTACAAAAGGGCCTTAAGAGACTGCCCATGGTACATTATAGACCTGCTGTGGGGTAACGCTCTTGTATACTGTAAAGATTGTCACTTGTATTAGTTTAATAAAACGCTGATTGGCCAGTAGCCAGGCAGGAAGTATAGGTGGAACGACTAGACTAAGAAAATTCTGGGGAGATAAAAGACAGAGTCAGTCACCAGCCAGATGCAGAGGAAGCAAGATGAGAATGCCTTACTGAGAAAAGATACCAAACCACATGGCAAAACATAGATAAGAATTGTGGGTTAATTTAAGTTAAAAGAGTTAGTTAACAATAAGCCTGAGCTAATAGGCCAAATAGTTTATAATTAATATAAGCCTTTGTGTGTTTCTTTGGGACTAAATGGCTGCAGGACCAGGTGGGACAGAAACTTCCATCTATATAGAGGGACCTCTCAAGAGATCCTTGTGTCCAAACTATGGCCCAGAATGGTCTTCACAGTGGGAATTCTGAGCCCCCCTGCACCTAAACCCTAAAAATCACGTCAGCAGCTGAATGGTTAAGAAAGCTATGTTCTTCTCTGCTCTTAAGATTCCAAGACTATAATGTGGCCACATCATATGCAGTTTGCCTAGAGCTTACTAGAGAAGTAGATCCAGGGAAATATCAGTGTCTGACTGGTCAGTATCAGCTGAAGAGCACAGCAGAGTGTACAGTCAGCTGACTGTCTACAGGCTGCACCACAGTCTCCCAAGTTTCACCACCTCTGGGGTTTCTTGTTCCCTTCTCAGAATGTCACACAGTGACATTCAACTCTTGCCTGTGGCTCAAAGTCACAAGCAAAGCTCAAGAACCTTTCTAAAACACAAGTGATATCTGGGCAAGCAACTCAAGGCCAGATCCTAGTAGGCTGAAATTTAAATTCACCTCAATATAAATGTGGACTTCAAACATTTAAAAAGAAAATGCTATTCCTTCTAGGAAAAAGCATTGGTATGTGAAAGATAACCAGCAAAGCACGTTGTCACTACTAACATCCCTACTGCCACAGACAGTAAACACAGTTAATGACACTGGGGAACTGAACCTGTGGACTGCGGCACTAGGCACACTCCCACAAAACAGTATGCCATCCTGAACGTACATGTTTAAATCTAACAAGTTAGCCCTTAAGTGTTCATATTAAAGAGCCCTACATGGTCAGGAATGCTCTGCAGAGAGAGCAACACTACCACTCCTGGACTCCTTCAGTATTAGCAGACTTTCAGGGACAACAGTGAAATAAATGCATGTAATCATCATCTTATGCTCCAAAGACCCACAACCCAGCATAATAAGATGAATCACAGCATTATAAAATTACAAATTATATCAGTCCCAAATAAGTATGCAATTTCAAGTTCTCTTAGTTCCTGCAATTCTGAGAGAGACAATTCATACCCATACTTAATCTTAGCGTTTGTAACTATAGACAAAAATTCTTTACTTCAATTGCTATCAAAGATAGTAGTGTGTTAAGCATCACTGGACCATGTTGTGTATTTTGAGTCAGTTTAGCTCTTACTGAAGACTTGAAAATAAACCAAATATCACTCCAACCATCTACAAACTAACCTCTTGCAAGATCTTTTTCTAAGTAGTTACATAATGAATTCACAAAATCCACAGTGACATTTCCTATAAGGAGTTCTCAGAAATTTAACAAATCTCACCTTCTGTGACACCAGCCCAAAGACAATTATTATGCAAGCTGCAAATTAATATTTAATACCTTTATTGGGGAGGCCATTTCCTGAAGTCAGCCCCAATGTTGTGGATTCATTATGAGGGATTAACTGTGGTTAGTTTCAGTCAGTTTTCCTTGCTGATGCCCAAGGAGGAAACAGTGGCTACTTGGTCCTCCCTGAACTCCCAAAAGAAAGGGCTCAACCACATATTTACAACCCATGTTTACATTTATTCCGTACAGTCATCTATAATACAAGAGGGTGCTGGAGAGATGATACAGTGGCCAGCAGCACTTCATACACTTGCAGAGGACCCCAGTTTGTTCCTAGGACCCACATGGCAGGTCACAACCTTCCATAACTTTGTTTATAGGGGATTCAATACCGCCCCTGACCTCCACAGGCACCAGGCATTCACGTGGTACATAGACAGACATGCAGGCAAATTATCTATACACATAAAAAAAAATAAGTTGACCCTAAAAAATTGAAAATATGGTATAAGATATTACACCTACTTCATTATCTTAAATCACAAGCTATCAATTTGTCAGTTGGAAGTAGAGAGAAAGTAACTGTACCATTTTGGAGTCTGAGACTCTGGTTTAATTGCACTTTAGATTTTGTCCATAGTTACTCTCTCTTTAGAAGCTGTATGAAAAATAACAGGGCCAGCATTTTGACTTTGGCTCAACCCTACATTACAGCTACATGCCAGTCTGACTACCACACCACAAATACTCCTTGTTTTCTGTCTCAACCTCAAACTAAATGACTCTCTTAACTGAACATGTTTGAAAACTACTAAAAAGGGGAAAAATAATGTGTTTGTAACAGAAAGGGATACAGAGCGGTTAAAAATATATGTCTATTGGACTTTGCTTATCACCGCTAACTCTTTTCTAGAGCCCTGTCAGAAGAGCAAAGGGACAGAGGACTCCCACCCTCCAGCTGGTAAGGCTGGGAAGCAGAGAGGCGGGGGTGGGGGGATGATAGGCTCAAAATGCCTGGAAAAGCATTCTGGGCAGGAGATGCCAAAGATTTTGGAGCTCTCATCAAGCCACTGGCCTCAATCCAGGTAATGGCTTTTCCTTCCCTTCAGTTGCTGGCCACAAGAGTTTTCCAGCAAAGAAAGAAAGGGAAAGTGGGAAGGGTGAAGAAGGGGCAGCTCCCAGCCTATTCTCCATGCAGGGGAGGGACAGAAGGCTCAGGCATTGATGGACCTGGGTCCCCACAAAGAACTCTGGGAAGATGGCTAAGGATGGGGTCTAAAGGGCGGGAAGCATTCTCAGCAACGTCCCTTTAACTCCAATAACAGCAATGTTGCGGGCACACAGACAGCAGGCTACAACTGGCCAGACATTGCCTTTAGGAAAGAAACAGCCACCAATCTGGCTACCCCAGATCCCTGGGCTTGCCTACCTCCCAGCAGGACAGCAAGCTTCCTGGGGAAGAGCATTTGTCAGCATGGGTTTAAAGATGGAAGCTCCTTTCTACGCCAGCTTCATCCTGGCTATCTCCCTACCAGTGGCCAATAGTGAGGTCAGACCCACAAAAGTTAATGGCCTAGCTAACCTTGCTTCACCCCCAATCACCACTGCACAACCCAGTCCCTTCTGCCTGGTAGCTTTCTTCAATTTTAATATCAAAAATTTCGCACGCCTGCTTGAGCTCGGGGACTCAGCAGAAAGGCCATATAGCTGTCAGCAGACTGATAAGAATGTCCAAATGACTCCATTGGGCCTCTTTATAGAGAGGAGCCAAAGCAGCCCGTAAAGCGAGAGGGCAGGGGCCACGGAGACCAGCCGCTCGCACAGCTTCACCATGGCACTAAAATGAGCCTCAGATTTATGGGAGTGTTTTAGCCCCTGGCCCGAAGCGTCTGGGGGCTGAGACTCGTCTCTGCTCTCCAGTGGGATTTCAAATATGAGATAGCGCTGCCCTGGCGAGAAAGGGGTGGAGGACGGAAGGCTGAGGGAACAGAGAGAAAAGGGGAAAAGCAGAAAGTAGAGAAAAATCAGGCCGAAATCCCATTCTCTCCAGCAGGATGTGACAACTGCTGCTTCTGAAGGCATGTGACCGTCCTCAGGTCCCCAGGAAAAGTCCCTGCGTGTAGTCACACCCACCCAACCCAGGTCTTCACTGCTGCCCACTATCTAGATGCTAATTTGCATTTTAATTCTCCTCTGATATTTACTTTGGTTTTTTTAATTTTTAGCATCCTCCTCTCAAAAATGAATAAAAATCATGACTTGGCAGGGAAGCAATGAGATGGAGGAAAAGCACAGTAAAAACTGACTTCACTGGAGAGGGGAGAAAGTCATAATACTGGATCAAAACAAAAAGGCCAGCTAGGGAATCAGTGATGTTTAGCTCCCTGGGAGCCTTGTTGATCCTGAGAAAAGAACAGAGGCGAACTTCTCTCCATGCCCGACCCACAGGACTCCATTCTGTTTCAAGTTTCCAAGCCCAGAAGCAAATGCATAGTACATCCGCTGCTAACACACTGTGGGTCCTGAAGACCACGCTCTTACCAGAAGGCCCTTTCCCAAATTCAAATGCAAACCCCAGGAGTTCCTGAATGACCACCAGCATGGAGCTGGGACCAGAGCCCACATATGTTAAATACATGATCTCATTTGGTGGGTGAACCCTCTAGGATGCAGTCTTCCCTACTTCAGGTTAGGACTGGAAAGCCGGAGCCTGGAAAGTTAAGGGCAGGCCACGGTCAGAACCCACAGCAGATCGGACCTAAGGATCTGAATTCACTGCCACACAAAACCTTTCTGGATCAGGACTCAAGGCTAAAACACGTACATTTGCTTTCTATGACAAGTTAAGATAGGTTTTTCTGTTTTTGTTTTTAAGTTTTCAGTGCTAAGGATTGAACACAGGGCCTTGTGCATATTAGGTACGTTGTCAACCACTGAGATATAGTCCTAGCCCAACTCAAGAAGAAAGCCAATGTTTCAGGAAATAATTGCTTTCACTATATAACGCTCTGATAGTTTCCTATTTCTCTCTGTCTCTCTCAGTCTCTCTCTCTCTCTCTCTCTCTCTCTCTCTCTCTCTCTCTCTCTCTCTCAATTAGATGCCAGCTGTGACCCACTGAATTGACCTTAGCTCACTCCAGCCTGGAAAACACTGCCATATATCACAAAAAAACAAAAAGCAAAATACCAGACTAGGCGCCATGAGACCTGGGTTCCAGCATTCTAGCTCTCAGATGTGTCCGCAAGGTTATCAGGTCCCCAGGAATGCCTGGATAATTTCTAAGATTTGAATTTTACAAAATTTTAATTATTTAGCCTCTCCTTTTTCTTACACACCATCCCTCTGACCAAGTGTTACTCACCCCCTGCCTTCTAATTCACTCTGAAGCTCTTTGCTGCTGGTACTGAGAACCCTCCCAGCCTGGGATGCTTATCTTGCTGTCCCTTATCTACCAGATCTCCAGAGGAGGATAAAGACCTCACAGCTCAGCCCCTCTTCTCTAGCACAGGGCCCAGTGGTGAAGCTCACTCCTGAGGAGATGCTCCTGAGTGCACTCAGGAGCCTGTGACTCCTGTATCACTGCTGTTACTTGTGCCAGTAGCTGAAGGTACCCTGTGAAAGAAGAGGCCACACTCCTACACAATGCCTTCTTTTAGTCTCCTTTACTTGCTAAGGCAATGTTGGGAAGAAAGCCTGTGCTTAGAATAGATTTACCTGGAGGCTGGGGTGAGCGTGGGAGTGAGGGCAACGTCAAAGGCTCTTTGGGACTTTCTGGCCAGCCAGTGAAACCAGTGGTGAGCACTGAGCTCAATGAGGGACCCCATCTCAGAAAAGTTAGGAAAAGTTAGGAGGGGCAGTAAGAGTGAAGACACCAGAAATCAACTTCTGGCCTCCACATGTATGTGCAGACATGTGCACTTACAAACACAAAACACACTACACGCTTAAGTTTATACACCCACATAAATTCGTTTGATAGGTAAGTGAATTTCTGGAGAAAATCCAAAGCAATGAATGGGCGCTGGTATCACAGCAAGCCAGCCAAGCTGTGACACTACCTGGTTATGCTCGCAAATGGACAAGACATACCAAGGCTGCCAGAGAACACAGCTTTATGGTCTCTCCATCTGGACCTCGAGGATTTAAATCTCAGAAGCTATACCAAACAACTGCAAATCAGTCCGAAGTTAAAGACAGGAAAATTTATTTCCAGCCCCAGTGAACTATAAATCTGAGACAGTCCTATTAAAAGGCTTTTCTTGGCTTCCGATCAGATACTTGGTAAAAGTCTTTTTCCAACAAGGTTCCTAATACCAAAGTTTCAAAAAAAAGTTTAACATACACACAGAGCAATGTTCTTCCTTAAGATGCGGACTAAACCCGCCCTTATTTACCCGGCTTTAAACAACTGCACAGATTGGTCCCTCAGTGTGGGGTTATATACACGGGTAAATTCAAACACAGAGTACACAGTACTACTGAAAAAACATGCATTGACAATCGCTCCCACTGACCACAGGGCCTCCACGCACCAGAACTCACTACTCTTTCAAGGGGAAGATTCCAGCCCAGAAAGCATTCCCTCGGAGGGGAAATGACTCGGTAGCAGTTTTCTTCTCTGGTCATGCTGGGGTCTGAAATCGGGGCCCTGCGCATGCGTCGCAAGCGCTCTACCACTGAGATACACTGCCAGCACCACGCTTTTCAAGAGCAGACTGGAGAGTCTGGCTTGTCAGGACTGAAGGGAAATAGTTCTGTGTGTGAGCTAGTGAGTATGTGCACATGCATGTATGTGTGTGTGTGTGCAATTCCAGAGTATAATAAGTTTATTTTTATTACATGTGTACATGTGAGAGAGTATATGTGTGAGTGTTTGTAATTCCAAGAGTATAACCTACCAATTTATTTATTATATGTGTATGTATGAAGTTACAAGATTATAATTTACTTGTCTGTTCATTACGTGTGTGTGCAGCGTGTGCTGGTACATGTGGAACTGGCGCCCTCCGTGCACCACATGGGGCCGGGGATTGAACTGGGCTCGGCAGGCTTGCAGATGAGGCTCTTGTGCCTCTGCACTAGCTCAGGCCCTCACCTATGGAAACAAAGACTTCTCCACTTCCCAGCTGGCGGAGAGAAGTAAGAATCACACAGATTATAGCACTGACACTGGAAATGAGAAGTGGCACCCTTTCTTCCTAAAGCATTTCCAGGGGAACTGTCTCAAGCGCCCACTTTGGGGAGGAGGACGAGGCAAGGCGAGAAGTCAGCTTGAATGGCTGGAAATACAGCTTGACTTCCACAGACCAGGCCAATTGACACTGGGGTCTGAGCACATTTGTCCAGAACAATGTATGCCTCGCCTGCATTAGGCTGTGGAGCCTGGATGGCTCTGTTAACAGCCTATCTCCCTCCCGTGGAAAGAGTCTGCTTTGTAAACTTGGGTATGCTGGGGTCGGGGTGAGGGAGAAATAGACACAGACTATACCATATAATCATAGGGACAGAGCAGTTGGGCCAGCAGCACAAGGAATCCTCAACTAACACACAGGATCTGGGCAGTTGAGGAATCATAGAACACTTAAAAACAGAAGATTAAGGGGCTGGAGAGGTGGGTCAGCAGCTAATTTCCTGCACCCACAGGGTGGCACACAACTGTCTATAACTACAGTCCTAAGGGATCTGACACCCTCCTCTAGTCTCCATGGCACCAGGCACTCAGCTGGTGCACAGACATACATGCAAGCAAAACACTCTCATGCATTAAAAAAGAAAAATTAGAAAATCTAAACAAAAAAAAACCTTAAATAATCTAAACAAAAAAAAAAGCTTTGTAAGACATAGATGAACCCATATTTAAAAAATTATAAATGCTTAGCAGATTAAACTTTAACGTAAGGAGTTGAGGTGCCCGATAATTACAACTTTGGGGGACAGTATATAAACTGATATGAACTGAGAATGCGGAGCATAAAGAACAAAACAAAGGCTCTATACCCTGAAGAACTGTCCACAGACCCACTACAGGAAGCCTGCAAAACTGCCTGGGCTTCTGTCCACTACACTGAGCGTTCCAACCCATCTCAGAGATCCATTTGTGCCATTGTCCTCCCCTTCAAGGTTGTGGCATCTAAACAACTAACTATAGCTATGGAAACCAAATACTGGAATTCAATTCGTGGAGATTCTGCATAAACAAGGCAAAACAAAAGCGCCCTCGAGGGGCCTCTCCTACACATGAAGCTCCTGCCCCAGGGGCTCTCCTCTTCAGTCTGGATCCTTACTACAGTGCTAGTGAGAAGGGTGCTGTTTGCTAAGAGTAGTCTGCTCACATCTCTGAGGCTTCTCTCAGCACAGACATGTGGCGTATTTACTAGGCACCCACGAAATTATACTGAGACACAACAGAACAGAAACTCACAGCTGACCTTTTTTGAGTGCTGGTGACTAGAGGCAAGCCACTAAGGCCCCACCACCTCAAAGGCCCCAAATCAACTGATTACAAAAGGAAAGTTCAAAGGCAAAGCAGGCTCCTGACTTCCACCTCCTAGTGTGGCTGGGGTTAGAGGTCACTGCTAGGGGAGCCACTGACCAATAAAACAGTGTTTGGGAACTCTACTCAACAGATAAACTGGGGGTCCACTTACACCTTCCCCCTTCACACAAACATCTCTGACTAGCCAGTCCAGCATCTCCCCAGCCTTCTGAGACCCAAGCCTGCACACTTTGTCCTGTGAGTCAAGAGAGACTGGGGGTATAAAAGAGCCATTTGACAACAGAGGAAACACTGAGCTGCAAATTTTCTCCTGCCTTTTGACAAAACAAAGCTAGTCTCTCAGACCTACTCAGAAGGCCATCTCCCAGCCCACATGCCCTGTCGGTCACAGCCTGAATGCATCCTTTCCATCTCAGCTGAGTGTACTCTGGAACTCCAACACCATCTTTGGAAGCAGCTTTGAGGGTAAACACTGTACCCCAAGATGACTTTGCCCTAGGCAGAGTCAAAGAGCCTTATTGTGGCTCATAATCTCTCCTCTCTCCGTAAAAAAACAATTAGGACTTCAGTAAGTCAATGAGCTAGTTAATTAGCACGCAGGACAATAAAGGTACAACTGAGAACCAGTGTCACTGTTCCAGCTGTCACATCTACTAACTGAAGGGATTGCTTTTAACTTCCCTCCTAAAGCTGTGCAAGTCGCCACTAGACTTTCCAAGTGTGTGTGCTCACACTGCTCAGAAGGAAGGGCCTTTTCAGGACTATCTTCTGGAGACACTTTTCTCCTAACTACAAGCTTCCAATTAGGGTTCCAATCACGTCCTTAGGTATGGCTGTCTCCATGCCTCTCTCAGGACAACTGAACTATCACTTACAATCAGGATGATAACAAGTGTACCAAACACTCAGATCACGGCTAATTAATTGTTTTAATTACCCCCTTGTCACCTGTCGTGTGTGTGTGTGTGTGTGTGTGTGTGTGTGTGTGTGTGTATTGGGTGCTGTCCCATGCTGCTAGAGCAAATGTCTGAATTGTCACTTGAATAAAATGGTCTCTAGAGAGCCACAGCAAGGAACATGTGCCTCGAGAAGCAAGCAGCTCCTGGCATTTGGGATTTCCCCAGATTTAAATCCTTGGAAGGAATATTAGACACTTAACAGTGGATGGAGACCCCTGGTGGCAAAAACTGTTCCTGCAGTTTTAAATTCTAGCTCTGAATACCTCAGGATGCCCAGGCCCTGTGTCAGTTCCTGCCGACCCCTCACCTGAAGGTCTGAGGCCCCAGGACGGCGGAGACATATGCCTAGATTACAGAAAGACCCGAAGCTGAGCTCCCCAGGGAGGATTCGCCAAGGTATATGAGCAGTTTTAACACTCCACCCAAGGTCAAGCTCAATCCACAGACATAAACGGAAAACAAAGGACAGCACGAGCAGTTACAGAGCAAGGGCACACACGCTGGGTTCCCCAAAAGATGGCGGCACTGGGAAACATTATGACCTTAAAGAAGTGAGGCCAAGTGAGGGGTTCTCAGGTCAGTGGGGTGTGCCCTCAAAGGAAGCCGTGGAGCTCAACAGTCCCCCTCTAGCTCTCTCATGGCACTTATCCCAGCATTAACAGTGACAGCCCTCATCATAGACCAGACCAGTCAGCTGACAGACATCAGATGTGAGCATCTGAACTTTTCTTTTAAGCTCAATGCCTCTGATACTGCTTTATAGTGGCAGGACACTGACTAAAACTCTCCAAATGGAGAGAAGACAGCTAGCTTCTCAGTGGACTGCTGGCTCTCAGACAATGTGGGCCGATTGCTCCCGCCCAAGGAGAACGTGTGGCAATGTCAAGAGACATTAGAAGCTGTTACAAATTGTAGGAGGGGACGGTGCTATGGGTTTCTAGTCAGGGTTTAATTTTGTCAGCCTTTATATTCAAACTGGGAATTATTTCAAGCATGTGTAGTTGGGACTAGTCCAGTTCAGAAATGTGGGGTTGGGAGACAAAAGAGATCACTTGGGCAAACATCCACAGGAAAGGTAGGCAGGCTGATGTGTTACCTCAGGGAACTTTGGACAGTCAGGGAGCAGTCCCAGCTAAATGAGCACTGGGAAGCAGGGAGGAGTGAGAAGGGGAGCCTGGTATGATGGAGGTGTCCACCAGATGAGGAGGTTGGGGCCCTCGTGAGTATTCAGGGAGAGAAGAGCTCTTAAATGATGTGCTGGTTGGGATGGTAACATTCTTGTTAGAGATAAGACTTCCACAGAGTTGTTAAATGGCTGCCTGGAACACGAGAGGAGTAGTGAAGCCCTTCAGTGCACAGATGATGAAATGAAAGTCTACACAGCTCCATGCTTAGAAGAGTAACACAATTAGTGCAGACAGATCCAGGGCCCAGTGTCCAACTTCCAGCTCATAACCAACAAGCAGCGTGCTCTACGCGTCCTCCGTTCATTCCACCTCAGCTGTCCCAGTGACTCCTAGCCTGCCACTGACAACTAATTCCAAGTCAGGCAGTCTCAGGCCAGCAACTCCACCCGAGCCATCCTGTGGGCTGTCAGGAGACGCTCTGTTCCAAAGCAAGTGGTCTCTTTCTCTACGCATGGCTGGAGCGGCAGAGAGGAGACTGACTGGACAGAACATGTTCATCTTCAGCCCAGGCCCAGTTTCTCCCAACATTCCTAGAGTAGAATCTTATTTGCGGTGGAATCTTATTTAGTGTATGATTCTATAATTAATCTAGCAAACAAAGATACCATCAGGTATGGTGTGAGGGAAAATGCCTTCAGTCCCAGCACACTGGAGTCAGAGGAGGGTGGACCTTTCTAAAAAGTGGCATGAAGAACACAAACATCCAGATTCATCAAGGGGCACTCTTCCCATGCTTCAGGTCTGTGGTGAAAATACGGCAATCTCTAAACTGATCTCAGATTCACTAGCTCCGAGGAGGTCAGTGGTGAGGAGTGACAGGAAGCCAGGAACTCCCAGCTATGAGAAGCCAGCGGGGAGGCTGTCAGCATCAGCAAGCTGCTTTCCACCAGGATGGCAAAGCTCTGAAGACAGACTTTCTGCAGCCACAGGAGGCAGAGCCTAGCCTGAGGGTATACAGCTGGCATTTCACCCAAGCCTGAAGGCCTGTATTAAAGGCTCGTGACAGGCAGAAGGAGGAGACAGCAGGGCTTTTAGAAGGGGTGTGTTTGCACTCCGGTCACAGGGATGCATCCTTGAAGGAGACCATGGGGCTCCAGCCCTTCCTCTCCTCTCTTCACATGGTCCTCAAAGTGAACTGCTCTGCTCAGCTCTACTCCACCATACCCTGCTGTCTTCTACCAGTCACAGTCTGGAGTCTGCTCAACTGTGAGCCCAAAGCAGTCCTTTCCTCGTTGTAATATAACTACCTCCAATATTTGTCACAGCGATGAAAAATTACTGACACAAATATCCAAGTACAAAGAGCAGGACCACATACAGCCATTTTCCCTCTCTCCTCAACCCCTGGAGTGACAACAAGTGATGGGAAATTTTACCTGATGCCAACAGCACATGGTAAAGAGACTGGAAAACACATCCACAGTACATGGATGCTGTACTCCGTGCTGCAGGACCAGAAGGGGCTGAGCAGAGTAAAGGTAGGCAACAGCTGGGCAGGCTGAGGATGCACTTAGGAAGCAGGTAGTTCTGGGTCCCCTCATCCCGCAGCTGGGTGACTACATACTCGTATCCATATAGTCTGTTCTCAGGTAGTTCTGGGTCCCCTCATCCCGCAGCTGGGTGACTACATACTCGTATCCATATAGTCTGTTCTCAGGTAGTTCTGGGTCCCCTCATCCCGCAGCTGGGTGACTACATACTCGTATCCATATAGTCTGTTCTCTGTCCACTTGGCCAAAGGTGAGAATCACTCATCTCCCTCGCCCACTCCTCTGTGTGTGTATGTGTGTATATGTGTGTATGTGTATATGCATGTGTGAATGTGTATGCATTGTATGCAAGTGTGTGTGTGTGTGTGTGTGTGTGTGTGTGTGTGTGTGTGTGTGTAGGCCATAAGTCTACATCAGGTCTTTCCTTGATCCTCTTATAGCAGTTTGAAGGTAACTAGTCCCTATAAGCTTATAGGGAGTGGCACTATTAGAAGGTGTGACATTGTTGTAGTAGGGTGGCCTTGTTGGGGGAAGTATATCTCTGTGGGCTTTGAGGTCGCCTATGCTCAAGCTATGCCCAATGTTGACACAGACTCCTGCTGCCTGAAGATCAAGATGTAGGACTCTCAGCTCTTTCTCCAGCACCATGTCTGCCTGCATGCCACCGTGTCCCACCATGATGACAATGGACTAAATTTCTGAACTGTAAGAAACCCATTAAATGTTTTTCTTTATAAGAGTTGCTGTAATCATGGTATCTCGTCACAGCAAGAGAAACCCTAAGACACCTCCCTATTTTTATTTTTTGGAAACAAGGTTTCTCACTCTTAAGCCTGTCCCTAGAATGAGCTTCAGGGGTCAGCCAGTATCTACGCCACTAGCACCTCACAGTTAGAGGTCTTTGTCACCAAGCCTGACTTTTTACATGAGTCCTACAGATACAAACCTAGTTCCTCATGCTTTTGTGACAAATATTTTATTGACTGAGCCATCTCTCTAGCCTATGTGGATAATTCTGATAAAAATAAAAATCCATAAAAAGAAACAAAAGAGATGATCACAGCATTAGCTTCAGGACCATCTTTGAGATTTCCTTAACTTGCCTGACAATGAAGCCCCGTTAGGTTTCTTTAGGAGAGAGCAATGAGACTGAATGGGAACCCAGTGAAGTTCTCCAGGCTACCACAACCCAGACAGGGTGTCAAAAGGTCAAGCGAGGTCTCCGGAGGGAGGCAGGAAAAAGGCAAATAGAGGATAAGACCACTTGCCACAAAGGTTGTCTTCCTTAGCACACAACCAAACATGCTGCCCTGTTTCCCTGGCTGTCTTTGTTGCTGTTACCTGCTATCACTGGGTGTCCCCCACTCCCACCCCGCAGAGCCTGAAACCCTTCTCATTAACTCGCCTAGCCCTTGCTCTGGTCAGCAGCAGATACACTGAAGACACAGCCCCATGGTGTACTTGGCTGAAGAGCCATTGTGTCCAAGTCACTGCTCCAGCACCCCCAAACCCCCTCCCCAGCCAGGTGTCTCAGCATTGGCCTCTTACCTGTCTCTGCATCTCTTCAATCTGCCTTTGTGGGATGTTCTGCAGGATGCTGTACATGTCTGACATCTTTTCCTCTGGGACTACCACAGATGCCCTGGAAACAACAGCACCATTTACATGTGCACAGACCTTCCCAGAAAGCAGCACTATACCCTGTCCCGTTCCCTTCTCAGGAGCAGAAACAACCCCCCCAAACTCCTTCAGCTCTACGTCCTTCCCCATCTGTTCTGTCCTCCCAGGCATAACTGCCATCAACCACAGCAAGTTCTGTCTCACCAGCCTTTGCAGGGGAAATGTCCTCCCTGTCCACTCTTCCTTACCCTGCTCTACAATCCCAGAATTAACAATTACTTCCCCCCATTTAGCCTCTACACAAATCCATCCATTGATTTAGCATTTACTTATAACAGTCCCACTATGTTCTGGGCATTGAGAACTCAACAGAGAACATCAGAGGGAAGAGGGGTGAGCAGGGCATGAGAAGGTCTGTGGGAAGAGAGCTCCAGGCACGGGGCTAATGAGTGAAAGGCCGAGGACACATCATGTTGGGCATCGTCCAGGAACAGCTAGGAGGCCCCTGTGGCTGCTGCAGAGTAAACAGGATGGAGGAGAACATGATCAAGCAGAAAGGGGGAGGGCAGGTTGCAGTGATGCACGCAGGACCTTGGAGGCCACCGAGGACTTGGTGCTGAGATGGGAAACCACTAGGAGTTGGAAGCAAAAAGGCCCGAGAAGCTAAATAAGCTCCAACAGGCTCATGCTGTCTATGGGGTCAGCCAGTGACAGGAAGCAGGCACAGGAGCAGGAAGAAGAGCTGAAACTCCTGCAGAGGCAGCAGAGCTATACCAGAGTGGAGCTGGGGAAAGCAAAGGTCTGCCCTGTGCCCTGCGCCCCACATACAGACTGGGTGTAGAGTGAGAAGGAGAGACTGGCATTGGCTTCCACAAGGACAGTGTACACAGGGTACAACACACTTGCATAAAAATGCTTGTTGAAATCTAGCTTCCACTCCCGCCCACTGTGTTAGGCCGTCCACACTGTACCCGGAGCACTCAGTGTGCTGCTCCCACAGTCAGGACTTCAGGACATCTGCTGAACAAGTAAACGATTTTTGCAGCAGAGACAGGACTGAGAACCAAGAGATGAGCCAATCTACCATAATTCCAAAGCTAGCCAATAAGAGCTGGTTATCTGACTTCAGACTCCTGACTCCACACACACAGCCCTCCTGTTGCTCACCCACAACACAACACTGAAGTTCCCTTCCACACCCACTACACCACTGCCCTGCAAGGCCCTCACCAATGTCAGTCTTATCACTCTCCTAGTACTGCCCAGCCAGAATCTGACCAGTCACATCACAGCATCTGGGGACTGTGGGTTCACTGCTCTCACATCACTAAGCAGAGAGCTTCCTTGAAAAAGGCCTAACCTGGTTCCTCTTGGAAAAACTTATAGCTGGATTCTAGACATAAACAAAGGACATTGAGCCTATAGTTCACAATCCTAGAGAAGCTAAGTAATAAAGTGAACCCAAAGAAAAACATATATAGATCTGCCTGAAACTTGGAAGCAGACAAGATCTCCAGGCAAAAGTTGGGAGCATAGGGGTGGGGTGGGGTGGGGTTGGGGGAAGGGGAGAGAGGGAGAGAGAAGGGAGAAGGGAAGGGTTGGGGAGAGCTTGAGGGAGTGGGATGGTTGAGATGGAAGAAGGATGGATATGGAAGCAGGGAAGAAGATATCTTAATAAAGGGAGCCATTTTGGGGTTGGCAAGAGGCTTGGCTCTAGAGAGGTTCCCTGGTGTCCACGGGGATGTCCCCAGCTAGGATCCTGGGCAGTGGAAGAGAGGGTGCCTGAACTGGCCTTTTCCCGTAGTCAGACTGATGACTATCTTGAATATCACCATAGAACCTTTGTCCAGCGACGGATGGAGACAGAGATAGAGACCCACATCGGAGCACTGCACTGAGCTCCCAAGGTCCAGTTGAAGAGCAGAAGGAGAGAGAATATGAGCAAGGAAGTCAGGACCACAAGGGGTTGGTCCACCCACGGAGACAGTGTGCCTGATCTAATGGGAGCTCACCAAATCCAGCTGGACTGGGACTGAGCGAGCATGGGATCAAACTGGACCCCCTGAATGTGGCTGACAATTGGGGCAGACTGAGAAGCCAATGATAATGGCACTGGGATTTGTCTCTGCTGCATGTATTGGCTTTTTGGGATCCTATTCTATTTGGATACATACCTTCCTAAGCCTGGATGGAGTGGGGAAGGCCTTGGACTTCCCACAGGGCAGGGTTCCCTGCCCTCTCTTAGGACTGGAGGGGGAAAGGGGAGAGGGAGGAGAGAGCAGGAGGGAAGTGGGAGGAGGGGAAGAAGTGGACATTTTGATTGATATTATTTATAAAGTAATAAAAAAATCTTCTGAAAAAAAGAAAAGAAAAAGAAAGCCTACAGCTGACAGTGCTGATGAAGGTTTGAACACTACATCCCATAGGCTCAGATATCTGAATACTCAATTTCCAGTTGGTTGTGCTACTTGGAGAGGTTGTGGGGAAGTAAAGCCCAGAGAAGTGAACACAATCAAGCAGGATCTGCATTTGTCCCTGAATCCCTGGCTCTTTTCCCCTTAGATTCTAACCTCCTCAGATGCAGGATTATAAAATACCATCTTATAAACAGTAGGCTTTCTAATAAACGTAAGATGGATGAGGGTTAGCCGATTGGTACTATTCAATATGCTCAAACACCTATGCTATTAGACTTGGATAAATGATCATAAGAGTTGGGAGAGGAGAAAGCAATTAAATATTTTTAGCAAAGACATGAGATGAAGGGTATACAGCAAGGAAATTAATTTTAACAGTCTGCCACCAGTCTTGAGGAAATAACACATGTGACCAGGGGCAATTCCTGCGACCACAACCAGGCAGGGACTGCATCTTTCACTGCTTTCACTGAAAGTTCCCGAGCTTTCACTGAAGTAGAGACTCTCTCTCCACTGGCAGCCATCACACTGGGCAACTCCACAGCACTGGCTCAACCACAGTTATGAATCCGGTTACCTGGGAGCTTTCATTCAGAATCCCTCGAATAGAGGAAACTCTCCAGCTGTGTCTAGACTGCTCCAGCCCAGAGGTGGACTGTTTTGTGGAAAGAGCCAGCAAATAAGTATCTCTGTAAGCCACCCAGTCTCCACAATGACTCAGCACTTCACAAGTAACACACAAATGAAGGGGTACAGTTGTGATTCAATAAGACTTTATTTCTACAAACAGTTAGCCTGTGGGTTCGGCCCACTGGACTCTGTGAACTGCTCTAACCAATGTGCTAAAGCAATAACGGCCAGGGATCCCTTACCCTAGGCCCAGTGCTGCAAACATGCTAAAGCAATAGTGGCCAGGATCCCTTATCATAGGCCCAGTCCCAAGCTACCTTTGATTTTGGAATATCTGCATGGACATAACATAAATATGAAGATTTGTTTATGTTCTGTGCATTTGTTACACACACAACCTGAATGTAATTTATATACTAGCATCCTTTAATTGCCATTCTTACCAAACTTAAGTGGCTATAAAAGTTTATACTTCAATATTTATCTATCTATCTATCTATAGATATAGATATAGATTTTACTTTAATCTATTTGGAATGCACAGATGACTTCGGAAAGACGGTGTGGCAACGGTTCCTTCTTAGAGGACTGTATGGCTGTCACTAAGCACATGAGCTCAGTGTTGGCATCTGAATCCTCTTGGCCATTCTGGGGCTACAAGCAATACTCAGAAGAACTATGCCAAGCAGTGTGTGCCACACTCACACGGCCTTGGCCACCCTCAAGAACAGAACTTATTTGCTTGCTTGCTTCTTACATAATGGACTTCATTATGAGAATACATGCATGTGCATCAGGTATAGTGATCTTTTCTTCCACCCTTTTTTTTTTTTGCTTTTCGAGACAGGGTTTCTCTGTGGCTTTGGAGCCTGTCCTGGAACTAGCTCTGTAGACCAGGCTGGTCTCGAACTCATAGAGATCCACCTGCCTCTGCCTCCCGAGTGCTGCTTCCACCCCATTTTTTTCTGCATCTCCTGACATTGGCATTTTGACTGTGAGCTATGACATAATATCAAGTGTGGAATTGTCCACTGTGGCATTGTTGACCGTGCTCAAAAGCTTCAAACTTTGGAATGTTTCTGACTTAGAAGTTAGGCATCCGCAACTTGCAGTTCTCAAATCCGGGTATGTACCTCAATGTACCACAATGAGAGGCTTTCTTTTCCAATATTGGCCACCAGCTACAGTTCACTAGACAGTATACCTACCTCTTCCAGTCAAGAACTTCAGAGAAAGGCAGAATATAGGAGTCTGCAATGACAACCGGGACACAGCCAGCCTGTAACACATCACTCAGCACTGCCTGCCCCAGCCGAGCTCCTCGAAGGACCACACAAAAAGTAGCCTCCTGCAGCAACAAAAGAGAATGCTGAGGGTTACAAAGACGTCTCTAGCATCACTTACTTGGATGCCTGCACATTATGGCATCTCCCCCAAGGCTAAGCAGTGACAAGGCATCTAGAAACTGCCAAAGGACCTCACACCTGTGAAATAGGAAATGCTCAGCTGGCTGCAGGGTTTCCCACCTTAATTCTTCAGTGCAACCCAAGTGCTACCAGGGCTGGCGTTCTGCACATGTTAAGAGCCAGCATCACAGGCTGCTTCTGGTCAGGTGACCACATGAGGTCCTGGTGTCCATCAGCACCCACGAACTGTGTACACATATGTAGCATGTGGTCTCAATAATGCCTAATCCTGGACCTCAGCACAGCCTGCAATGGGACAGACCCTCTAGAGGGTCCTCATAAGGAAGGTTTGAAATTTCTGTTCTTTCAGTCCCCAAGGCACTTGCATTGTCTGCCTATAGGAGCTATTCATTAACGGTACACAGAGCCTTGAGAAGGCATTAAAATGATAGCTTCTAGAGACAAGACCAACAAAAACGAACTCTCAAAAAAAGCTCTTCCTCACTCACTCTCTCATACCTCTCAATGTATGTGTACAGAGGAAGAACGGGTGCCATGGCACTGCACCCCAAAATGAGATCCTAATTCTCTTACTCCCAGTTTTCCCTGATTTCTGTCTCTTTAGGAGGAAACAAAAGGATGAAAAAAGAAAACATG
The DNA here is from genome assembly GCF_037038515.1 of Microtus pennsylvanicus. Classification (NCBI taxonomy): domain Eukaryota; kingdom Metazoa; phylum Chordata; class Mammalia; order Rodentia; family Cricetidae; genus Microtus; species Microtus pennsylvanicus. The sequence goes on from NC_134580.1 coordinate 71,125,289, forward strand.
ACCTCATCTTTAAAGTCAGGGAAAAAGCCAGGCAAAGTGACTAATATCTGTAATTGCAGTATTTGGAAAGAGGAGTCAGGAGGATTGTGAGCTTAAATTCAACTTGGGCTACACAGGGAAACCCTGTTTTTAAAAAAATTCTGTGTCCCCCATTTCCCCCATGGTGTAGGAGGTCCTTCTGTCTATGTGTTGCTTTCATTGGTTGAATAAAGAAACTGCCTTGGCCTTTTGATAGGGCAGAACTTAGATAGGCAGGGAAGACAGAACTGAATGCTGGGAGAAAGAGCAGAGTGGGAGAGCTGCCATGGAACTGCCAGGTCAGACATGCTGAATCTTTCCCGGTAAGCCACAACCGCATGGTGATATACAGATTATTAGAAATGGGCTGAATCAAGATGTGAGAGTTAGCCAATAAGAGGCTAGAGATAATAGGCCAGACAGTAATTTAATTAATATAATTTTTGTGTGGTTATTTTGGGTGTAAGCTAGCTGGGCAGCTGGAACAAAAGGGCCTGCTCCCTACAACACCCCCACAGAAAATAAATGTAAATTTGAAAAATAAAATTACATCTTAAAACTGATTTCTTGTAGGCAGAGGTTGCTTGTTTGTTTCCCAACCACTCAGACACAAAAAAATCACACAGAAACTGTATTACAACACTGTTTGGCTAATAGCTTATGCATATTTCTAGCTAACTCTTACATCTTAAATTAACCCATTTCTATTATTTTGTATTTTACCATGAGGTTCATGGTTTACTGGTAAAGTTTCAGGGCATCTGTCTCCTTCAGTAGCTACATGGCGTCTCCCTGACTCTGCCTACTTTCTCTCTATATTTCTGTTTGGATTTCCCACCTGGCTTTACTCTACTAAGCCATGGCTTTTCAGCTTCTTTAATAACCAATGGTAATAAAACATATTCACAGCATACAGAGGGGGATCCCACATCAATTACTGAATCACATGAGTGTACTATTGAGGCTAATGAGATGGCTCAACCAAAAAGACACTGCAGCCAGGCCTGATGACCCAAGTTTGATTCCAGAGATCCACAGAACAGACAGAGCAAACTAACTCCAGTAAAGTTGTCCTCTGATCTCCATGCACTGTACTATGGCATGTGTGTACACATATGTAACACACACACACATGTATATACATGTGCACACTAAATAATCTAATAATATTTTGTTTAAAAATAACATTATAGAAAGGGGAAGGTCAGGGGAAAAAAATGGAAAAGTTAATCTCCCAAATGCCTTTGGACTCAATGCAGGAGAGAAGCTGCTGAGGGGCGAGATGCACAAGGCACTTGGGCCACAAGTGGGCAGCTTGCATACCCAAGAAGCCATGGCTAGATGTGGGCACATGCCGACAGTTCTTCCTGTCCAGACAAAGGTTTCTACAGACACTGCTGCATCCCCACCATTATTAGCCAGAAACTCGGGAGGAAGATAGCATTTCTCAAGAGAACCTTTTAACAATCTCAAATGGGCCAGCTCCCTGGCTATTTAAAAAATTAATAAATACGTGAATACTAAAAAGATGACCTCACTTCCTTGATAGCTCTCCTTGAACTAACATGCCTCAACTTTAAATGCTCACATGAGCAAAGCTCTGATTCTCCTTTCCCAGCCCTCTATGCCCTGGAATGTCAAATAGTCTGCCAATAAACCGCCCCCAAAGGACTACTTTACCTTGTAATTATGGAAGAACACACCCATGATGGAGGTGAGGGGTATGCTGTGGGTGACAAAATATCCCAAAGCCACAGCAATAAGAACAGGCCTGGATGCTCAGAGACAGCCAACTGTGGCCCTGTGGGCTGTTATGGCTCAGAGATGTAACTGGCCACCTTACAGAAGGTCACTTCTCCGGACCATGAACACAAGAGTAAGAGCAAGACACATCTGTGTGCTTTGCCTATACAGCTTCTTAGAAATCAAGAAGATTTTTGTTTTCAAAGTATAATGGGTATCTGAAAGGATTATTAACCCTTACAGATCAACTGGCCCCACACAACATAAACACACCATCCACTCAAGGTCCTAATGGTCTATACCTCTAGCAAGGAGCCGCATCTTTTCCCCTTGGGTACTACGGCAGTTACTTATGGAAAACAGCTCTGGTACTGGGGTCAGTTTTACTCCACAGCAGCAACCTGTCCTGCGCTTGGCAAGGTCTTGAGTGGCACTCACCTGCAGTACTTGGGGGTAGTCAAAGACGTGGTGCTGGTGGCAGCGCTTGCGGACAGAAAGGACGCCCTCCGAGAGATTGGTGCATTTGTCTAGGACCAACACTGACTCTTTGTGTTTGGCCTGAAGGGCTTCTAGGTCTTCTCTGTACTCAGGATGGATGGCCATCTGAGAGGACAGCAGGAAGTACCGCCGGGGACTACAGGGGAAGAAAAGGTCACCTGGGATCAATCACTGGTCAGTCGGGTCACACAAAACTTAACACTGAACTTCCTGCAACAGGTATTTGCCGGCCAGTCTCAACATCCACCACCTAGTTTTAAAATTATATGAGGCACATTACTAGATAGTAAAAACATTATGCACTCTATAAAAAATACTTGCATGCAGAAATATAATGCCATAAAATGCTTCTTTAGGCAAATCTCTTCTTTTTCTATTTTTTTCTTTTTGTTGTTTTACACAGGTCTATGTAATTCCTGGCTTGACTAGAACTTGCTGTTTAGACCAGACTGGCCTCAATCTCACAGACACCTACCTGCTTCTGCCTCCTGAGTGCTGTGATTAAAAGCATATGCTACTATGTCCAGCAGAAACAGTTGCTAACATTGTGAAAGTGATGTGGGAGTGTCATATATCAATCTGTTGATTTCATTGGTTAAGCAATAAAGAAACTGCTTGGCCCTGATAGGTTAAAATATATGTGGGAGGAGTAAACAGAACAGAATGCTGGGAGGAAGAGGAAGTGAGCTGAGAGACGCCATGCTCCCCTCTCCAGGACAGAGGCGATAGCTCTGCTCTCTGAGGCAGATGTATGAAGCTCAGACCCAGGATGGACGTAGGCTAGAATCTTCCCGGTAAGCGCACCTAGCGGTGCTACACAGATGATTAGAAAAGGGCTAAATTAATATGTGAGAATTAGCCTAGAAGAGGCTAGATAGAAATGGGCCAAGCAGTGTTTAAAAGAATACAGTGTCCGTGTAATTATTTCGAGGTATAAGCTAGCCTTGCGGGAGCCAGGCGGGACAAAAAGCAGCCCCGCCGCTCCTATTACAACACTGAAAGAATGGTCATGGCATGTTAAGCCTACAGAGTGTGCTATAAACACAGAAATGTATAAACAGAGAGAAGACAGGCTAAGTACTTGAACAGAACGACAAAAAGTTATGCTTTATTAAACCTGAGTCTGAGGTCTGAGGAGAAACTGAACGCTGGCTGCATCCTTCAAAAAGGGAAAGACATAGCCCCCCTGCTAGGCTGCAGTGTCAAACAGTACCCCATGCTATGGAGGGACTCTAGGACACTTCCATTCCCAAGGCTATATGGGCAGGAGGGGAAGCTAAAAATCAGAGATGGGGGCGGGGGCACACTTACCACATCACAGAGCACATCTCAGCACATGCATGGCAAGTATCCAAAGAAAACAAAATAAAGACAGACACCAAAGGCCCAGTGATATGCAGGTGTCCAAAGACACAGACCTGTGAGCACAAGGGGCACGTGTTGCATGTCCCACATACTCAAGAGGCTGAGGCAGGACGTGACTGATCATGGGGCTTCAAGCTCATCAACAGATTAGTCCATGTATAGAGTTATAATTTATGAATGATACAGTTAGATTACTTAGTGGGTAAAGGTGCTTGCTACCAAGCCCGATGACCTGAGCTCAGTCCTTGGTGGAAAGAGAGAACTAACTCTCATTAAATGCCCTCTTATTGCTGCATGTACACTGTGGTGTACACATGTACATACACAGACACACACACACGCAAATAAGCATAAAAAAGTTAATAATTTGGTGGGCTCCTGGGAGGCTGTAGAAATGTTGGAGGAGGACCCCACTGGGTGAAGCATGTGGCTGTGGCAAGCTTGAAGCATGTGTTCTGTCTCTGGCCCTTCCTCTTTCTGCGGGCTCTCCTGGCTGCTACGGGATAAGCAGTTTAATTCCACCATATGCCCAAGCCACCACAGCGTCCTGCCTCATCAGAGACCCCAAAATGACTGGGCCAAGTATAAACTAAGGCCTCTGAAACCATGAGCTATCCCCTCCCCATAGCAAACAAGACTGGACAGTTAGAATGGCTGTAAGGATACTACCGCCTAGGAGAAGTGGGAGACTAGACAGTGACTCCTGCCTGAAAAGCAAGACTCCTAGAGTATAGAGCAGGTAGGACACAGGGAAGGGGCTCCATAGGCTAGGAGATCGCTACCAATGAGAGGCTCGTCTAAGAAATATTCCTAACACATATAAAGCAGGTTCTGAGAAAATGAACACCCCTGCCCGTTTACCCTGAAAAACAGGGCAGAGCTACACATATCCTACCCAAACTGGTAAAGTCGGGGAAACTAGAGCTGTGTTTTACACCCAGGTTCATAAAGCCTACAGCCCCATGAATGCGTCTGTTCTAACTGGAGAGAGCCTTAGCCATAAACCCATAGCCAAAGAAAATTCTCAGCAACTCAGGTCCAAGTCTACTTCAGTTGAATGAAGACATACAGAACAGAGAATCACAATGTCTAGACACTGAGGATCATGGGAGCCAGAAGGGAGCTGCAACTGTGGAAGGCCAGAACCAGGCTGGCCCTGCAGTGCTGGATGGAGCTGGAGCCGAGTGTGGCCGTACACACTGGTAATCCCATAGCTACAAGCTAAGGCAGAAAGGTGGCATGCTTGAGGCCAGCTTGAACTACACAGTAAAACCTGTGTATAAATAGAGGGCTGGAGGGCAGGAGGCTCAGGCAGTAAAGTGCTTGCCAACAAGCACGAGGGCCTAGGTTCAGCCCCCAGCATCCCAGAGTTGGGGAGGTGGAGACAAGAGGATCCCTGGGGCTTGCTGGTCGGCCAGGCTAGCATAATTAATGACTCCAGGTCAATGAGAGAGCGCTCAACGGAAGTGGACATCCTCCTTGAGGATGATACCAAGCATCCCTCTGGCACACGTGCATACACGTGCATGCAAGCCCACACAAAGACACATACACGTGCACAGTGCTACACAGATTCAGAAATCAGCAGATGTTACTATGTGGTTCTCAAAGGAAGCTAACCGAAGACCCAGGGCTGAATTCCACTGCTTCACTGTTTGAGAGCTCCACACACTGCGTCTACACCCCCGGTCCTGCCCAGTACAAGTGTGCAGATGTAAACAGGATTCTAAACAGGCTCCCCTGCCTGCATACTGGCTCTCTTTGGCCCATCGGAGAGCTGACAAACTATGCCCAGTTTAGTTTTAACCAAGTGAAAGTTTCAGGTAGATTTGTTTTTTCTTCTGAGGGCTCAAGTGAGCTGTGACTCATGTTTCCTCCCAGCCCCACTGGTCTCAAAGCTGAAGTCAAATCGTGCTGAGAACGTGATGTCGCCCTCAAAAACAAGGCTTGTAAACTCCAGATTTAGCTCCTCTTAGAAGGAAAATGATAAGAATTCCAGCTAGGCCCACCACGGCTGTGAGAAGCTGTGAGAAGCAGCTATCAATAGCAACAACTTTGAGCTTCCCATTGAAAAAGCACTGGGAGGGCTTTAAAATAAAAATGAAAAACAGCATTGCTATGCTGAGTAGCCCTTAGAAGACGTGGGAATTCCCTGAGAAACACCTCTCACAGAGGGCAGGACCCCTCCCTGTCTTCCCTGGGGCCCTGAGAGGCTGAGGAGGCCAAAGCCTGTCTTCACCTTTAGTCTTTGGAGGGCAGAAGAGGAGTGTCTTTTATAAAAATAACATTCCATTGTAAGGTACAGCTTCAAGGTGGCCAGGGAGAAAGGGTCCTGTCCCACGAGCACTTGGCTTTTGGGTGCTATGAAGACAGTGGAGTCTCTCACAGGCTACTGAACCACATAATTTTAAAACTAATTGCAGCCTCAAGTGATCTCAAATTCCATGTAGTCATACATAAAAACCAGAAAGACTATGACTAGGAAAATACCACAGACAGCGCAATTTAAGTCTCTGAAGTCAATCATCTGAAGGTGGTCTCTGCACTTAGTGCTTGCCCACCTTTGGGCTTCAGTGCTTTTACCCCTGGATTAAATCTCGCGGGAATGACAGTCTTAAGCCACTAGGACACGAGGTAGGTCACAGTTTAGGAAAACTGCACCACACAGACAGGCCCATGGGTGCCCAGCAGTTCTCGCGTGCTCACATCTGGGCCCAGGCTTCTCACATTTCTGGGCCGCAGCCTTGATGACGTCTGTTGTGGTGGCTGTCCTGTGCAGACGGGTTAGCATGGCAGGTCTGCCGCCGTCCTGTCAGGAACTTGGATGGGGGACAGTTCCCATCACCCACAGAACTGGTAAGAGAGGTTCACTGTGCCCAAAGCGTGCAAACAGGACAGTTGGTGCAGGCAGGGCCAGCCTATCTTATGCTACAGCAGTGTGCCAAACTGAAGATCCTGGATACAGGACAAACTGGCTTGCCCCACAGGAACCAACAAGCCTTGAGACAGCTGCGGAACAGTTTCCCTATCCTCTAAATTCTCTTTGAGAATTGTTTGCAAAGAGCTGGGGATCACACAAGTGCCTGTAATCCTAGCACTTGGGAGGCAGAGCTGAAAGAACTGCCACAGGTTCAAGGCTCTTCTGGTCTACAAAGTGAGTTCCAGGCCAGTCTGAACTACAGAATAAGAGCCTCTCTTAAAAGAACGATCTCTGAAGTGTGTGTGGAGGCCCACACCTGTAACTCCAGCAGGTGAGGCAAAGACAAGATTACAAATTTAAGGCTAGCCTGGACTACATTGTGAGACTGCCTCAAAAAAAAGGGGGGGGAAATAAAATAACAGGGGCTAGGAATGTGGTGTAGGTCTGTGAAGAATTTGTCTAGCACAGACAAGGCCTTGGATTCAATCCCAAACTCTAAAAGAGAAAAAAAAGCAAAGAATTTCTTTAATATTTTCATTTTGACAACAAAAAATTAATATAAGAATAATTTTATTTTGTTCATATTTAGTGATGAATATTCATTTTTAAAAATGCCTGGTACATTTTAAAAAATCCTAACAAAATTCATGATGAAATTTAATTCCCATTGTGAAAATCAAAGAAGGTAGAAACGTCATCAACTGTGCTTCCAGAGGTGAGATCTCTGGAAGGTGCTTACAATGAAAAGAGGCCACGAGGGGGAGCGCTAACCCAGGGGGCTTCCTTCTGTTGAATAAGGTCTGGATAGGAAAGTCTATCTCACCATGTGATGCCCAGCACCACCTGGGTGCCCTGCAGAGTACTCCCCAGCAAGGCCTTGCAAGCAAAGCTGCTTGTCCTGAACACCCCAGCCCTTAAATTATGATAATAGCTAAGTCTTTATGCTTTACAAATCAGTCTGTCCTACTCAGAGCCACAGGAAATGTGCAAGTCTGTATTTCATGAGATAAAGAAAGGCAGCCTTAAACACAAGTCACAGAAGCATACGTAAGAGCCGCACACGGGAACACTGCATACCGTTATGTTCTCTGTGCTCAGGATGTGGGGTGCTAGGAACCAGGCCCAAAGTTATGCCTGCACCCGACAAGCACTCAGAGCTGAGCGACACCAACAGGCACAGACAAGATTTTTAAGCTTCACTACCACTTGGAATTTTTCCTAATAACTTTTGGGAAAACTGTGGATCATGCATTTGTATGAGACGGAGATGCAAGTGCCCGTTGGGGTTAGAAGAGGCACCTGGCCCTTGCAGGTGGAGTTAGAATCAGTAATGAGCTGTCTAATGTGGGTGCTGAGAGGAAACGCAGGTCCTCCGCAAAAACGGTGTGCACTCTTCAGCACTGACATCTCTCCAGACCCAGTGTTGTAAATTATATTTAGTTAAGTTGTGCTGTATCAAAAGTAACAAAATGTAAGGGCTTTGAGTAGCCAGGGAAACCTTGAAAATGTCACAAAGTTGGAGAACTCAATTTACCTACATCAAAATGTTTCACAAAGCTACAGTAACTGAGCCGGTGAGGGACTTCCTTCCACAAGGACAGACACATGATGATGATGGGGGCAGAATCAAAACATAAACCAGTCTCTTTTGGCCAGTGAAGCTCAACAGGACTCAGAATACAGAAGTGGGGCTGAGACAACTGGCTATGTACAAGCAGGAGAACAGATGTGGCCCCTACCTCACACAGAACACTCAAAACTCTTCAAAGGGAACATTCGTGTAAATCTAGCATAAGCTTGATTCGGCAATGATCTCTCTTTTTAATATTGACATTTTCACCAAAAGTACAAGCAATCTAAACAAAAATCCGATAAACTGGGGGCTGGGAGCCATCCAGACAGGAAAGGCTTGCTGTGAGAGCATGGGGACCTGAGCTCCACACCTAGCACACAAGACACTGAAATTCTAGAGGCTCACGGGCCAGCCAGTCTCCACGAACTGGTGAGCTCCAGATTCGACGCAAGACCCTGTCTCACCACTGTCTCAAATACTAAGACACACACACAAATGCTGCTCCCCAACCCAAGAGAGAGAGAGAGAGAAATTAGACTTCATTAAAAGTAGAACCTTTTGTACCTCAAAGGTCACTACCAAGAAAGTGGAAAAGCAGCCTATAGAAGAGGAGAGAATATTTGCAAATCACATACCCAGTGAGGCCCCATGCCTGAACTCCATAAAAATTGTTAAAATTCTACAATAGGCAGCAATTCAATTTAAAATGAGCAAATAATATGAACAGGCATTTATCCAAATAAGCACAAGGAAAAGCTATGCAAGGGGAGGGATCACCGGGGAAACGCAAAGGAAAGCAACAGAGAGACAATGCCCCACATGCCCTAGGATGGCCGCGATGGAAAGCACAGGTAATGACGCACCATGAAGACAAGGAGGACTGGAAACTTTATACAGCACTGGCTGGCCAGTGCACACAGTGTTGTAGCCTTTGGGAGCAGGTCTGGTGTTTCCTCTACAAGAGAATTACTCTATGGCTCAACAATGCCACTCCTCGATAGGAAGCCAAGGGAACTGAAAAGACAGGCTTCCACAAAAGCCTGCACTTGAAGGCTCACAGCAGCATGTTTTCAATACAGCTAAATATTAGAAATAATCGTGATTGCCATCCATTGATGACTGGGTGAACCAAACATGGTGCGGACACACAAGAAACAGCCAACACGTGGAGAAGTTAAGTGTCTGCTCCATGCTACAGCTTGAGGAAAGTGTGAAAACACACTCAGTAGAGGAAGATGGACACAAGCCTGATCACACCAGCATGAAGTGTCCAGAGTAGAGCCAGAGACAGGAAAGAGGCTAGCAGATGCTGCCCTGAGCAGAGGTGACAACTGGCTGCTGCTGACTGTATTTGGAGAGTGATAAAATGTTCTATTTAGACAGCAGCATTGATGAGAACTACACAATCCTGAATAAGCTACAACCTCCCTGCCCCAGGATTTTACACTTTAAACACTGGTTTGCAGTTTGTGAGTTACTATCAACTTAAAGGCAATGAAGTCACACCCGGGAGCCCCCAGGACGACCCTGTGCTGCTGTGCACAGACCATGCAGCCTTGCTTTGCCGTGCAGAGGGCTAAGGGAAAGCACATGGAGCTGAACAGGGCTTGGCATCGTGTCCAAACATTTGCTAAAGAAATGCTGTAGATACTTCAGAGCTTGGTTGGCTCCAGGCCACGGAATGAAACATGCAGGAAGGTGCTGTCTTCTCCTGGGGAGTGAGTGTACATGGGCTTGTCAGAGTCCACACAGACTTCTGAGTCTTGTATGCTCAGAGAATGGGCCTAATGTTCTCTGAGTGAACTAGTGCCTTGAGACTCATTTCTATCAAACTGTGGGCTGGTCCCAAGTGATACCTGATAGGACATTCTGTGTGCTGTCATTTCACCCCTGCAAGCAAAGGATGCCCCCGTCATCATCATGTCTGTTTAAAACTCGCAGAGCTCCCACCAGGAAACAACTTCGAAACAGTCTCCAGGAAAGAATGGGTTATGTGCATGCAACCAGACCTTTCCCCTTATGCCACATATGAAAATATGAGCCAACTAAATGTCAAGCCCACTACGGTGGTTAAAGAGCAGACCTGGCCTGTACTCCATCGCACTGACAAAATCCAAAGACCAAACAGGACAGGCTTGCCAAGAGTCGTGCCACTGCCCAAGCATCACCCTAGGGAAGGGAAGCCTGCAGTGGGAACAGAATACAGGGGGTCTGGTCCAGGGAAAAGAAGCTGTGGCCCACCCTTCCCCAACTAAGCAGTTTCAAGCTGAAACCTACAGGATGAGCAGGGCTTAGACTGATAGAGCTAAGGAGAAAGAGTGTTGGGCGGGGCTCAGGAGATGGCTTGGCTGGCTCATACACTCCCTGCTATACAAGCTTCACGACCTGAGTTCAGATCCCCAGGGACACCATAGAAAGCCAGACAAGGAGCACATGTCTGGAGTACAGCCAGGGTGGTGGGCTGGGAGGTGGGAGGAACTGAGGGATAGAGACAGGAAGAATTTGAAGCTCATTGACTAATCAGCCTCGCCATATTGATGAGCTCTGGTTCAATGAGAAACCCTGCCTTAAAAAGCAAAAAGTGGAGAGCAATAGAGAACAGATACCTGAGGGTCATCTTTGCCTACACACACACACACATGCACACAACACACACACACACACGTGCACAACATACACGTGTACACAACACACACTCACAGATAAGAGTTTAGAGAATAACAGGAAGAACAAAACCTGTTGTAAAAAAACTGAAGGGTATGCAGTTTGAGAGAGGACCTGCAAGGAAGACAGTGGCCAGACACCAGACAGCTGGGACAGGCATTCAGGAAAGTATGGCTTTATCTGGCAGGCACTGGAAGGGCAAGACCAAGCTGGATAGTAGGGATACCAGAGTCGGGTTCACAAAGCAGGAAGTCACTTAGCATCCCAAGGGAGATGGCAGTGGGCTGGTACAGGCAGATCCAGGGGAGAGGGACCAGATAGATCCAAGGGACATTTCTCACATGACAGACTTGCTAATTTGCTGTGTATGGTGCATGCTGCGGGGGGGGGGGGTTGAGGGGGCAGGGATTCACCTTACCCTGGAGCTTTCTCTGGGAGAACCACTTCAGTTGACAGTGGGCTGAAGACAGGAATGCTGACATCATAGCCCTGCCGGTAAGTCCAGGTAGAAAAGCCGCCACCAGCCAACAGTGCCCTGCAGAGAAATGAGTTTGGTAAACATTGAGAAAAAAAGGTCTTCGTGATAAACACCATGGGAAGGGAGGGCAAGGACTGAGGATTAATAAACACGACAGATAATGTAGGAGACCCTGTGCTTGAGAAGCACTGACCCAACCCTAACTCACAGTGCCCCACCCAGGCGTCAGCTGCTTTCCATCAACTAACAAGAGCCCTCCTCCACTGCCTAAAATCTTTCCTTACTTCCAAAAAATTCAACTACACTTTTATTTTTTGGTGTATGTTGTATAGATGTGTGTGCACGTGTGCATTTACCACAGTACATGTGTAGAGGTGAGGGTACAAGTTGTGAGTCTGTGCTCTCCATTCACCATGTGTGTTCCAGGACAGAATTCAGTCTTCACACTTGGTGGAAGCCTCCCTTACTACTGAGCTACCCTGTCAGCCCTGTGCTGCCTCCTTTGGACCCTGCTCACCTCCCTGGAAATCCTTATCCTTTTAAAAAAATTTATTTTATTATTTTTTTAATGTGTATGAGTGTTTTGCCTGCATGTGTGCCTGTGGAGGCCAGAAGATGGTATGGGCTCTCCTCAGATTAGAGTTATATAGACAGTTGTGAGCAGCTATGTGGGTGCTGGCAATCAAATCCAGATCCTCTGGACGAGCAGCCAGTCCTCTTAACCACTGAGCCAGCTCTCCAGTCCCCACTTTATTCTCAACACATCCACAGCATCAGGGGTAGCAAAAGGTCTATAGGAAGACTGGGCAACCATTTCTCACCTCCTCCTGGAATCCCTCAAGACTACAGACAAGAAAAGCAATGGTAGCCAGCAGGTACCACATGTCACAGTACCTCAGTCCAGACTCTCCAGTCCCTGGACCAAACAGCTCTCCTTCTGCCATACCAGGGCTGTGTCACTCACACAGCCTCCACCAGCTGCCACTGTCCCTGCCTGGTCTTATTAACCATCCCCTAATTGGGAAACAGAGATGGGTTGTGCACTAGAGCCTCTCTTGGCGTCTGTGGGCACCACCATGCCTCCGCCCTAATTAGAAAATACCAACCACATTGTTTTAACTGGATCCAGCAAGTGCCACGATGACACTTCATCAGACAGAGGAGCAGGTGTGGGTCACACCAGCCTCAGCTGTGCTTCTGTCCCAGGGCCCCAAGTCATCAAAAGCACTTTCTGGGGCGATTTTGCTAGTGGCACACACCTTGGAGTTTGAGCACAATGTCTGAACTAAGAAAACCACGTTTTCTTTTCAATACTAATTGTTACCAATCCCCTCTGCACAACTTATATTCCCTTCTAATGTGGCCAGCCTACGTTCAGAAGTGTTCAAACCACCCCTGGAAACCCCATTCTGTTTGCTTAAGTACTCTGAAACCAAGAACTGTCAAGAGGAGTAGTAAGCAGACTTGGAACCTCTCCAGCCTCCTGTCTGCTTCTAAGATGATGACATCCTCAGTACCAACACACACTCCGGTGTTTTCCTGATCACCCTGCAATACTGCATCCATCCAACATAAACTTGGATGGGTTCCGTGGCTGTGACAGCAAGCAGACCCTGCAGGCTCCAGGACTGCTGTGCAGAGAAACAGACGTGGGCACTAGACAGGCACCAGGCAGTACAGTAAGTCAGCATTGTGGGTGACTAGGCTGTTACTGTCCACTTACAGGGAGCAGCGATGCAGAGCATGCATCCTTTCTCACATCAACCTTCATTATTATTCTGTTATTCTGTCCTGTGGTCCCAAACGCATTATTATGATGCAGAGACGTGGGGCAGGTGTGCAGATACAGCAGAGAAGTGTACACACACACACACACACACACACACACACACACACACACAGAGGCCATCTCTGAAAGAACTGTGATGACAGGAGGTCCAAATGTCCCGAGGATCCTCCCCTGTAAAGCCCAGCCTCTTCAGCCCAGCTCCCCTGGCGCTGGAACAGACAGAGCACCACCTGCCCTCACTTCACAGGACACGTTTCACACGGACTGCAGAGAGAGTTTCTGTTTTCCCATCACAGATCCTCAAGCTGGAGCGAGTTCCACAAGAGATGGAATCAAAAGCTTTAGGTCAAGAAGTCTGAGTTAATGATCCTGCCCATGGCAGGCCAAGGGGTCAAAGGGAAGGTCCCCAGGGGCTAACCAGATATTCCTCCTCTGTCCCCCATGCTGAGCCTTGCTCCCACCACCCTCCTGACTCCCATCCACACAAGCAGCTACAGACAGCCTCCTACTGCTGAGCACTCACAGAGCCAAACACAGGTGCCTATCAGTTTATCAATTTATTTAAACAAGTATTGTTGAGAAGGTGGCGGCATGGCACATGCCTTTAATTCCAGCACCAGAGAGGCAGAGACTGATGGATCTCAGTGAGCTCGAAGCCAGCCTGGTCTCCTTAGTGATACTATCTCAAAAACTGTGTGTCTGCTTTGTTTAAGCAACAATTAAAAAGAAATATTGTTGAACAGAGCATGTCCTGCATGCCTGCAATCTCAGTTAAGAAACCTGCAGCTGCAGATTTTGAGTCTGAGGCTAGTCTGTACCAAAGAGAGAGGAGGCGTCTCAAAACCACCACCAAATACTATATGGCTGGAGAGATGACTCTGCAGTTAGGAGTGCTTACTGCTCTTACAGCAGACCAGGGCTCGCGGCCCAGTATCCACAACTGCCAGTAACTCCAGTTCCAAGGGATCCCACACCCTCAGGCCTCCAAGGGAACCTACACACATGAGGTGCACACAAACTCATGCGGGCACATACAAATACACTAAATATAAACATTTTTCTAAGTACTGTTGATATTTTAGGTATGATACTAGTGTTATAGTTAATACAGAGACCTACACAGGAATGTTTGCACAGGGAATGGGATGAGGTCTGGAATTTGCTTCTAGATAATTGGGGAAGGAGACCATTCAGAATAGATGGACCAAGACTGGCCAGGAGGCTGACAGTGGGGGTACAGAGTTCACTATGCTATAACCCTCTTCTCTTGTGTAGGATTAAAGTTTCCCTAACAAGTTCAAATAAATGAATATATACACCCACACCACAGCAGAAATATGTACAAGACAGATTCAAAAAAAGGCTAATGAAAATCCAAGGTAGTGATATTCTAGAATATACCTAAGAAAATAAACATTAGTTAAGCATTAAAGAGGTCTAATATGCTCCCACTAAAGTTAAACTTAATGTGTGTGTGCCTGCATGAGTGTATATGTGTGTGCATGCATATGTGTTGTGCTGTGTGTGTAAACTCGGGGGGGGGGGCAAAGGACTAGAAAAACAGAATAGATTTTTAATGAGGAATTTTCTAGATTGGCATGTGGACATGTCTGGGGGAAGAAGAGGTTATCTTAACTATCCTATTTATTTGGGAAGACCCAGGCACCAAGTAGGAGCACACTATTATTCCCTGTGTGGGGGTGTGGACTGTACAAGAGCAGAGTGAGCATGCGCCATTGTCACTCTGTTCTTCACTGAGGATGTGACTAGCTGCTTCACATTCTGCTTGGTGTCTGTGCAAGGACAGGCTGAAGACAACCCCATGTGGTTCAACTCTCGTGCAAAGTACCTTTGCGTTATGTGTACTGTTCCTAAAAGTTCTAAGAAAAACAGAAAACATTTAAGCAGCATAAATGGTATGTTTGGAGTTTGGACTACAGCTCAGTGGTAGAGTACTTGCTTAGCATGCTGAAGGCCCTGGATTCTAATTCATTTCAAATCCTTGCACTTCTTTCAGCAAGATACCATATAAGCAGACAGGCAATGGTGGTGCACGCCTTTAATCCCAGCACTAGGGAGACGGAGGCAGGTGAATCTTTGTGAGTTCAAGGCCAGCCTGGTCTACAGAGTGAGTTCCAGGAGAGCCAGGGATACACAGAAAAACAAAACAAAATATCATATAAGCAAGCACATTCATGAGTTCAGACTTCAAGGATCTAATCCAGCACACCTGCCTTCTAGTTACAGAACAGCTACATCTGATGCTATCCTCCACTTTTCCAAACACACAAGCAAGGACAGAGGACAAAGACTTAAAAACAAGCCTATGACTCCTCCCACACAGAAGCTACCAAGGCATCAAAGTGAAAAGTACTGCAGCCAAGACAGAGCCAACTACATGCTGATGAAAACAATTTTACCTTCTAGTCCTAACACCCAGGTATCAACTACTAAAACCCCAACATTCTCCTGCCCACTTGGAACCTTCCCACATTTAACACTTGATTAAAGAGAAAAATCAGTCACACATGCAGAGCATACAGCAAGATGCCAAAAAAAAAAAAAAGTGAAGTGTCCCATTGGACACAGTGGCAGCCATACTGCCCCCTGTTGTCCACGGGGCTCTCTATCCCTGTGTGGTCACACTGCCCCCTGTTGTCCACGGGGCTCTCTATCCCTGTGTGGTCACACTGCCCCCTGTTGTCCACGGGGCTCTCTATCCCTGTGTGGTCACACTGCCCCCTGTTGTCCACGGGGCTCTCTATCCCTGTGTGGCAGCCACACTGCCCCCTGTTGTCCACGGGGCTCTCTACATTATTATGCATCTAGTAATCATCCTATTACCAGACAAAACCTCAAAACTGACTTCAGATAGCCACTTGAAGCACAGAATGTTGAGATCAGCCATCTGGGCAGACACATGACACAGTGTATATTTCCACGGATGACAATGTTAGCCTCTAGGAACACAGCTGGTCTCAGGAAGAGACCTCTGTCGGCAACACTGATCCCAGATTCCGCACCATGTAACGAGACTGGGATAAATGAATCTGCCCACACTCCTGTAGACACCTGCAACCTGAACACTGTCCTGAGTAGTAGCTCTGTTTTCCTCAGAGCTGTGAACCAAACACTAACAGAAGGGATAAAACCAGCACCTCATCCTGGAACTTTCAGGAGCCGCGGGCTAAAGTGAGTAACAGGGATACTAACATGAAAGGGCAGGGGAATGTCACGAGTGCTCCCACAGTCAAGAGCACCGGCCACCTCTCCCTGCTTCTGCCTATTTGGGCGGCTTTGCCAGAAAGGAGGGAACAAAGGAGAGGTGAGGTGGGAAGAAAATGGGGAGAAGGAACTGGCTGATCAAATCACCGGCAATGATGCCATGAGCACCCTGCCTGCCCTCACGATACAGGCTTCGGGTACCTTTACACATCCACTCCTCTCTCCTCAGAAGCTACAGAACCACTTTTGGCAAATGAGCCCCAATTCAGAAAGCATGGACAGACATGGACAGACACCATTATCCTGAACCTAACTGGGCTGGATACTACACTTGAAACTAACGCTAGCTCAGACTAGGAAAGCAAGATAGTTCTTAGAGCTGTCCACGACCTCAGCTCCAGTGTGCCCACAGGTTTAAACAGCTTCCTCATTTCTGGCTTGACGGAAATGCCCCTGAGAATTTTCTAGTTTAATAAGCAATTGTGATCATAAAATATATCCCAGCAGGTTCAGGAACCTAATTCCTTTCTTATTTATTGATTCATTGTAAGACAGCTTTTTCCCTGTGTAGCCCTGCTGTCCTGGAAGAAGCCTCAAACTTGCAGATCTACCTGCCTCTGCCTCACAAGTGCTGGGCTTAAAGGTGCATGCCACCACACCTGTACCTAGGAATCTAATTTCATGGATATAAATGATTCCAATTTAACTTATCTAATCCTCAGAAATCCATCATGGGACAGCCTCCCAAATGCTCACCTGTCTCTGGGGACATCCAGGGCAGTGTTGTAATCTGGGGGACCTCCAGGCAACATGTTGAACAGCAGGTGATTTGTTCCTCGATCCCACCTATGGAGAAAGCAAACAACTAAGAGAATCCACACTTCAACCAGGAAGAAATGAGTGCTTGACTCTGGAGCACTGTGCAAACAGCCCAAGCCTGCAACAGCGCCACCTGCTGGGACACAGGTGTAAGCAGCCACAACAGCAAGGCCTAGCAGGTGCAAAGAAACTTCTGAAAACCCAAAGGGACAACAGACTAAAAAATAAGAAAGATGTATACTCCCAGCTCATCTGCTACACCACCATTTCTGATCATTTAACATAAAAAAAACCAAAAACCTGAAACCCACCTAAATGCTCAAGAAGCAAAAGTAGGGCTGGAGGGATGGCTCAGTGGCTAAGAACATTGGTTGCTCTTCCAGAGGACCCAGGTTCTAATCCTAGCACTCACATGATGGCTCACAACCTTCTATAACTCCAGTTCCAGGGGATTCAATGCTCTCCTCCGGCCTGTGAGGACACCAGGAATACACGTGGTACAGATACACATGCAGGCAGAACATTATATACATTTAAATAAATAAAAATCTAAAAGAAACAAAAATAAACAGGCTATAGGTGGCTGATTAAATATATTACAGAATATCCATACAATGGAATGGTACACAACCTTCAAAATTATACTAAAAAGGATGTGAAGGGCCAGAAAGATGACTCACTCAGTACAGTGTTTGCTGTACAAGCATGAGGACCTGAGTCCGATTCTCAGCACCCATAGAGAAGTCAGGTGCAGAGGAGCGTGCCTGTAACCCCACTGCAGGGGAGGAAGAGGCAGGAGGATCCCTGGCTCACTGACCAGCTATGTAGTCAAATGGGCCAGCTCCAGATTCAGTGAGAGACCTTTCTCAAAAGAGATAAGGTGGAGAGTGATAAAGACACCCAACACCAATCTCTGGCCTTTACACAGACATTGTGTGTGTACGTATCTGAGTGTTTGCGTGTGAGCGCACACACACACACACACTGTTAAAAGGGGATGGAGAGATGGCACAGTGGTTAAGAGCACTGGCTGCTCTTCCAGAGGCTCTGAGCTCAATTCCCAGCAACCACACGGTGGCTCACAACCATCTCTAGAGGGATCTGATGTCCTCTTCTGACAGAAAGCAAATAGAGCACTCATGTACTATTGTACAATAAATGTCTTTAAAAACTATTTGGAAAGATATTCAGAATGTATTATGAGAAATAAAGCTCCTTTGGAGTATGATCACATGATGCCATTCCTGGCCAAAAAATGTTTATAATTATACACACATAGCAATTTCATACAAAAGAAAAAACATTGAAACAATAACAGTGGTTACCTCTTGGAGGCAGAGTATGGAATAAATCTTACATCCCTTTTGCTGAGCTGCCTTTCAAGCTGTTCACAGTGCAGGAATGCCCTGAGGCTATGCATTTTAATCTACAAGAGGTATAGGAGAAGAGCCTCCCTTAGTTCTAAACCCCAGGAAGCCACAGGCCACCACAGCAGCAGGATGACAGCCCCGGGCTGGCACTCACAGCACAGACCTCCTGCTACACTTGAGTCACTCACACATCTGTCAGCTGAAACATCTGGGGGCAAGCCAATGGGAGACATATTCCCTTGGACTCTGGGGGCGAGGCGTCAGGTACCTGGAAAGCTGGGCCAGGGCCTGTGCCGTCTCCTTGATGCGAAGGGGGTTCTGGTTCAGCACATCGATGGAGGGGACAAACAGACAGGCGCGGCTGATGTCATCCGTGTAGTAGTCACTGTCTGCGATAGCCGTTAACAGTTCGTTGTACTCCCGGGAGATGGTGCTGCTCACTGGCACACCTGCATCATCCACGTACTTTTTCAGGGGATAGATGTACACCTTGATCTTGTTCTTCGGGTTGAAGCCACAGCGGTAGACATCGAAACACGTGTGCATCCTACAGCTGAGATCCCCCCGCTCGGGGATGGGGCTGGCAGCTGGCAGCCTGACCACCGGCACTTCCCGGATGCTGCGTTTCTCCACACCCCCGTCACTGGAGGACTCGATGGAGTGGGGCCAGAACTGGAACACGCCTGTGGCGATAAGGCCCAGGAGGACAATGGAGAAGAGGGTGACATAGTAGAACCTGTGCTTGGTCTTCATTCTTGGGATGAGGGCGGGACCCCGAATATTATACTTGACTGATGCACACATAATGGCACAGATAACCTCTTCCTCACACGCCTGGTCATCAAAGACAAACACAGGGAAAAGCACATGTTTAGGATGGCAAGCAACACCCTGAAAGGACTGAGTTGTTCAACTTTTAATACATTTATTTAATGTCTCTATTTTTTCCCCCAAACAAGGTCTCACAAAGCTCAGGCTGGCCCTGAACTGGCTATGTAGCCAAGGATGGCCTTAAAGCCCTGATCCTCCTGCCTCCATGTCCCAAAGACTGTGATTACAAGCACAGGGCACCAGACCCAGCTCTAATATACTTGCCTGTTTCCTTTACATGCTGTGTCAAAATGGCAAGGGCTTCTGACACTGCTAATATATGCAAATACGTATTTCCATATATAGGATAATTTATTTAGTATTTAATTCTATAAATATATAATGTCAATACACAATATAAAATTATAGCTATGCCCTATATATATTTATCTTTTAAATTTATCCATTGTCTGTATATATGTCTGTGCACCATGTGTGTGCCTGGTGCCCATGGAGGCAAGAAAGGGGTACTGGATCCCCTGGGACTGGAGTTACAGACAGTTGTGAGCTTCCATGTATGTCTGTGTGTGTTCCATGTGTATGAAGGAAACATGAGTCCCCTGAAGAGCAACCAGTGCTTTTAACTGCTGAGCCATCCCTCCAATCTCAACTCTATGTATATTTACTTTAAACATAAGCGAGGAAATGTTGGGCACTGGGAAGGAGGTGCTGACCAAAGAAGAAAAATCTAAATAAAATAACTTCAGATATTTATTTTGAAACATTCACCTGCCCCAAGTGAAAGTTTATCTGGACCAAAATGATGCTCTGTAACTTTAAAATCAGTTCTCATTCATTTATTCACTAATAAGCCATCATTGAGC
Organism: Microtus pennsylvanicus; assembly: GCF_037038515.1. NCBI lineage: Eukaryota > Metazoa > Chordata > Mammalia > Rodentia > Cricetidae > Microtus > Microtus pennsylvanicus. The sequence goes on from NC_134580.1 coordinate 71,145,445, forward strand.
CTCTACCAGACAGTGGTAGGGACAAGGCTGACCCCACCTAAACGGGGAGAAGACGAAGCCAAGGGATGCAGGGTGTGGAGATGGGTCAGTGCATCTCAGAACAGCCTCCATCTTTAACTCTAAAGATGTTGGTATCTTATAATGAAAGTAAAGGCTGGCCCATTTCAACGAAAAGTATACAAGTCAACAAAGCCAGAGAACCAAAGTAAGGGGGAAAGGGAGGAGGGGTAAAGTGGCGGGAGAGAAAAAAAAAAGAGTGTGAGAAAATAACATATCCAGATGCCAACAGCTCCTCCCACCCATGAATACACACAGCAGCACTGTACCACCCAGGAGCAGAAGCCCTGGCCCTTCCCTGCAAGTCCCCTTGGTCTGTCACTTGCAGAGAGCATTCTAAGACTTTGAGCCTGGGTCCCAAGAAACCTCAGTTTCTGCAGCTGTCCTCTTGGGAACTCTTGCCATACAGGCGTTTGAGCAACCGTGGATGGTACCCTTAGACACCCACACTGTCCCCATCAAAGCCTGCACGCTCTTGTCGCTCTAAGCCACTGCATTTTCGAGATCAGTTACACAGCAGCAGAAAAATCTGTATCAGGGCAGAGACAGAGAAGAAACCATTCAGTGCTCAGCTAAAAAGACAGTATGAAGCTAGTCTTATGTCACCTTATGTGTGTCTTATGACACACAAACGTCATCTGAAAAGAGGGAAGATTAATTGAGAAAATACCTCCATAAGATCCAGCTGTAAGGCATTTTCTAAATTAGTGATTGATGGGGAGGGCCCAGCCCATTGTCAGTGGTGCTGTGCTATCCCTGGGCTGGTGGTTCTGGGTTCTAGAAGTAGAACGGAAGTAGAAGTGGGTGGAGCAAGTCATGAGGAGCAAGTCAGTAAGCAGCACCCATCCAAGGCCTCTGTATCAGTTCCTGCCTCCAGATTCCTGCCCTGTTTATGAGTTCCTGCCCTCATGGCGTTTGATGATGAACTGTTATATGGAACTGTACTTTACTCTCCACCTTGTGTCTAGTGACAGTGTTTCGTTGCGGCAATAATAACCCTGACTAAGATAGGCACACTTGCCCTGCAAACCAGGCCGACTTCCCACAGCTCGTGCCCAGGTGCAATGGGTGGGACACAGGCTGAAGTGGAATGGTTGCTACAGACTGACCAGGAATTGCAACAAGCCATGTTCCAGTTCATGTAGAAGGCCCAAACTGCACAGAGTGCCTACTATACTGATCTGCCAGGGGAACTGTGAGCAGAGGGAAGTTACTGAAAAGCCCAGAGATCCTCAGCGGGCTTATCGGTCATCTTCACTTTTGCTAAGTAGAGCACCCATCACTGCACACACTGGAAGACTTTCCAGCCTTGACCACTGCAATTGCAATCACTGCCAGTCCGGGTGGGACTGGCATTGTAAGAAGAGTTCACCCCTGTCTCTGGGACGTGAATCAGCATGCCAGGATCAGACTAGCATGCAGCAGTCCATCCATGGCAGGAATATGGTTTCAGAGGACCACCTCTCTGACACCTTACAGTCACCCCACTGGCCCCAGGCCCAGTGTGGACTATAGTTCTGCCTCCCTAGGTGGCCCCTAGGGTTTGCAGAGAGAAAGAGGTGAGGCAGATGCTGTACCCCACCAGCCCACATACAAAATTTTCCAACAAGATCTCTAGGTCTTCTTCAATTCTAAATCAGTAGTTACCAAACACCGCAGGGTAAACACACAAGGGAGACTCATGGCCCATCATAGCACCTCATCCATGTTGGTCTACAACAGAGTTGGAGAATCCACCATTGAGCCAAGGTAACTTATTGTATATAGTCATTTTGAGACCTTTGCTAATTTTAGACCAACTCCTTTCACACAATAGTTTCCCAGTCTTCCAATCACACTATGAAATCCACTTTTTGGCCAGAAGACCAAATAGGCTGCCCTTGAACCTTTTCCACTCTCCCAATTTTGGGTTCCCTCAAACCCAATTTTCAGGGTCACCTATAGCACTGCAACAGAATGCCAGCTGCAGCCTCCCCTTCTTTCTCTCCATGCCTCCTAAGGATCCCACAGACCATCTCCCCTGGCCTCCCCCACCTCATAGCTGCAACCCAGCCCCCAACTCAGACAGACACCCCCTGTTCAACCACAGGCCTTGTACCCCCAGAAGACCAGGGTAGGCTGCCCTTGGACCCTTCCACTATCTGTTACCCAGTCCCAATTTTCAGGGTTACCCCTAGCACTGTAACAGACCATCTACCCTGGCTTCCCCTTCCCCAGTCTCCGGCACCAGCAAGCATTCCCCTTGAACACACCAGCAAAACAGGCAACACACAGCCAGAGAGGAAACAGAAACCAAAGAATAAAACAGCTACCTAACAAAGACAAACAGAAATCAGCAGCTAGACCTATAATCACCCCAAACCTAAATGCCTAGAGGTAAGCATAAGAACACAGTAACAGTCAGGGCCATGCATCTCCACCTGAGCCCAGCTAGCCTACTGCAGCCAGACCTGAACATTCCAACATAGCTGACCTTGAAACCAACTATGAAGATGACAGAGGTCCTTGAGGAGGAAATGAATGAATCCCCTAAATAAATCCAGAAAAGCACAAACAAACAACTGTAGGAAATAGTTAGACCTATTAGAATTACACCCGTCTTCTCAAAGGAGACTCAGAAAGCCAGAAGGGCCTGGACAGAGGTGCTGCAGACTCTGAGACCACAGATGCCAGCCCAGACTACTATAACCAGCAAAACTTCCAGTCACCATAGATGGAGAAAATAAGACATTCTGTGACAGATAGATTTAAACAATATCTATCTATAAATCCAGCCCTACAGAATATGCTAAAAGGAAAAATCCAAACCAAGGAAGTTAACTACACCCATGAAAACAAAGGAAATAATCTCATACCAGCAAAACAAAAAGAAGGGAAACACACACACACACACACACCCCAAGCAGTGTCTGAGCTGGCTGCCCATCTACACTGCTTCTAGGACCATGACCTTGTCACAGCACAGTGGGTCAAGACAGACTGGCTGAGTCCGTCCCTGCCTCGCCATCCACTATGGACCATGTCTGCCTTGCTGTCTGTGGCTACGGACACCACCTGACCGCTGACACGACTTTACCTTTCTCAGGAACTTGAGAACTCAGTCCTTGGTACCATGAAAGTCGATCCCAGCCTGCAAGGGGCCAGTGCCGAGCTTGCTTCTCAAAAGTGCCAGCCACTCCTTAGCAATTCCACATTACCAGATTGCCGGCCTCTCTCTGATCAATTCCATACTACCAGAATGCCGGCCTCTCTCTGGTCAATTCCATATTCCCAGAGTGCCAGCCCCTCTGCCCGTTCCATGTAACAAGAGGACCAATCCATATTACTAGCAATTCTATATAACCAGAGGTCAAGCAAACACTGTTATCTCTGGCCTCGAGTAATAACCTATTTAAGCTATCTGCCTTCCCAAACTGAACTTCCAATGGTTTCTTCAACACTCTGCCCAGAAGTCCTGATACCTCCCCTCATTTACTGTAGACCATGGTTTCCACTAACATTTTGAGTTAGGTAACTCTCTCACTGGGAAGCTATTATACAGATCAGCCTCTACTTGGTAAAAGCCAGGCCTCTAACTGTAACCACCAAGAGTATATCCAGACATTGCCAAATACCTCTGAGGACAATGAACTCACCCCAGGGTAAGAACCTGTGGCTTAGGCTACGGCTGCATCCAAGTTTCAAGCCTGTCCAGCAGCACATTAGGACCAACTCCTGTTATCCAGCTGGGTCACTGCCCTGGATCATGAGAGAATGCACCCGTCTCCATACACCGCATATCCAGTTTTATAGCACGCTACTACACATACTTCCCCCAGCTGCTGTTAGTCTGCATAGCCAGGTCCTGCGGCCACAGACATCGGAAGACTCCCCACTTAGGGAAAGCTGCAAACCAGAGGTGGAGGCAGATCCTGAAGCAAAGCAGCTGCCCCAGGGGCGGCTCTGCGAGGGCTAGGCTGGGCAAAGCAGCTGCCCCAGGGACAGCTCTGCGTGGGCTAGGCTGGGCAAAGCAGCTGCCCCAGGGACAGCTCTGCGTGGGCTAGGCTGGGCAAAGCAGCTGCCCCAGGGGCGGCTCTGCGAGGGCTAGGCTGGGCAAAGCAGCTTTCCTCTACCTCAAAGACCTGCTGCAAGATCCGAGGACATGGAAATCCAGAGAAGCAAAGTTCTTAGTGTCCCCAGTCTCTCTGTTCACAGCCCTGGCCACAGATGCAGGCTGTCTGTGCCCTCACCTCCTCTGAAGCTCTGCCACGAGGATGGTTCAACTCCAGCATGATCCTCACACCAGCTGCAGGACATAACTGCCACGGAACTTCCTGTGTTCCACATGTGCCCTGAGTTGTCACCTGGCTGCCCAGAACCTATAATCCGCGATGAAGGCTCCTAAGGCAGATGGCAAGAGGCAGCCAACGCCACTACCCTTCCATTACCTCAGGCCATACCCACTCAAGGCCAAGCCACCACGCTGGGGCTGACAACCTCCTAGCTAGCTCTCAACCCAAGCTGCCACAGTAGGAGTCCTACAACTGTTCTGCTAGAGGGCAAGGGTTACCAATGCCTTGTTTTACACTGCTGAGGGGTCCTTGCTGCCGTCTGAGGGGGAGCAAGTAGGTCTCAGGACATGTTCTCAGGGCTGCTTGCTAGGGCCATTTGTAGACTTCTAGCATGGTCTGTGCTCTGCCAAACTGAGAAGAACAACATGAGCACAAGTTGCTGCCAGGAGAAGACTTCAGAAAACCCAGTGAGAAGCCGGAAAACTGAGTGGTGACACTGGACTTGGTTAAATCACTGAGCTGGGCAAACAACTTAGTTCTGCTAAGAGCCCTGAAGATTCATACAGAACACACAACCTCAGAAGCATCTGACTGACAGGGAGCTGAGGCACGACAGCCCACTCCTCCCGGCTCAAGGAAGCCTTCACAGGCCAGCACAATACCCAGCGTCTACACCGACTCTGAGAAATAAAACTGAGAATGTGGCAAGCACTGGGGTCAGAACACATACACAAAATAAGAGAGACTGGGGCGAACGGCAATGGGGCTCCAGCCCAGTGGCAGCGAGCTGGCTGCATATGACCTAGGCCCAGAAACACAGTGATTATAATAATAACCAGCATCCACATGGAGGCTCACAGCCATCTGTAACTCCAGTTCCAGGGGATCTGATGCCTTCTTCTGGCCTCTGCAGGCACTGCAGACACATGCACACAGTACAAGTGCATGTATGCAAGCAAAGCAGAACACTCACATATAAAATACAAACAAGTCATTAAGAAAAGTAATTAATTTAATTATTAATTAATTAATTCGAGCTGGTCAGGAACGTGTCATCCTGCTCTCTCCTCCCCTTCGAACCCTCAAACTCCTCACCTCAAAACCAAAATGCTGGTGCCATCCACCACATAGGGGAGCATGGAGGTACTGGGAATGGCTGTGACACCTGTCTGCCATCAGGGTGAGACACTAGAACCTGGAATTGCTCCTACCTGACACTGGCCAGAACCACCTTTCTTCCAAGCCGCAGGTTACAGCCAATCCACTCAGCCCAACGCACCAAGTCACAGTTTTCTGTCCTCCTAGGCTTTTTGGAGATGTCCTGCCTGCTGAACTCCCGCCACCACTGCCACACTGGGACTTACCCTAACTCTTCTGAAAACAAAGTAGGCGAATAGACACTAGCTCACAATGCACAGCCTTGCCTGACAGGATACCTAAAGTGCCAGTGCGGCTAACTACCTCTAAAAACAGTTTCTAATATCTAATATCTAATGGTGCACATCACAGTGGACACAGGAAGTAACGACCCCTCCTCCACACATCTGTGTGAAGAGCTTTACACGCATATGTTCACTCAGTCTCACTTCACCTTCCTGAAAGCGCTGTGCGACTTCTGAACTCCCTGTGGTAGAGAGAGGTCAACAGCAAGGCTAAGATCCTCCAGGGTTCCCCAACAGAACCAGCAGTCTGGTTCTCAAATGACTACCCATCCGCACAGGCTAGTGCAACTAGGAGGCTGAAGTCAGGGGAAAGGATTGAGATGACAACCAACTGTGTCTTTTATTACCATGAGTGTGTGTGTGTATATACATATATGTAATAGCCTCGGGCTCCGGAACACTCAAAGTTCAGTTCGAGGACTTAGAACACTTGGTCGATTTACAGAGTTGAAATGGACATGTTCCGATCTCGAGACAACATCCACAGACCAGTAAGTGAAAGCGCCCTTCTGAACCGGCACGTCCTAATAAATGACACCAAGCCATCATTTGACTCTCAGAACCGGATCCTGTTCCCACCATCGGGAACGCATCTCCCAACTATCCTGAGCTGCTGGCACACGCTCAGAGCCAAGGGGTCCTGGGAGACCGCGTCCCCGGAAGGCACCGGCCCGGGAGAGCCAAGGGGCAAGCCTCCCCGGGAGGACTCGAATCCCACGGAGGTCCCGGCGAGGCGCACGGGCCCGGGGGAGGGCGCCCCGGGGCTCCCCGAGCCCAGCCCTGAGGCCCGGCCGGCCCGCGCCGCGCTCACCTCGGAACCGGTCGCCTCCCGCTCGGCCCCGCGCTCCGTCACCGGCTCTTGCAGCCGGTCGTGAGCCACGGCCGCCCGTGTGTGGTCGCGTGGAGACTGGAGGCCGCCGCCAGCTCCAGGTCCGCAGGAACCAGCTGGGAAAGCAGCGCAGGCCTCTAGCTCGCGGCGGCTGACACGGCGCGCACTGCGCATGCGGAGAGGTCGTGCCGCGCCCCCTGCTGGACGGGAGGAGTCAGCGCGGGCGTGCATCCCAGCCCTGGCTCGAAAACCTGCCCAGAGGGACCCCCAAAGGCACCAAGTTCCAGAAATAAAATTGTCAAAACAAAAAACCCGCAAGAATTTTTGATCGGGCATGGTGGCTCCTACCTGTAATCCCAGTACAACAGGAGGATCAGGCACTAGCTCGAAGGTAGCCTGGGCTACATAAGTGATACCACCCCCAACCATACAAAGCATTTTATGCATACAGGGCACAATTTACCCTAAGAAAAGTCTCTCCACTTCTTGCAACATTCATTGCACTGTCTCTAATAGTAACAATCAATGGGAGCAGTGTACATAATTAGGGAATAATTTGAGGATACACACCCATCGGCAAGAAAATATATCCAAGACAAGCTAATAAGAAACCATGATCTCTAGCAAGAGAAACTCTCTTTTAAGTAAAATGTGCTTGTGGGAGAGAAAAGTAGGAGAAAATGTGTAAATAGATGCTTGTGTCCAGGCATAAATAAAATATTTTTCTGGAGCCGAGCGGTGGTGGCGCACGCCTTTAATCCCAGCACTCGGAAGGCAGAGGCAGGCGGATCTCTGGGAGTTCGAGGCCAGCCTGGTCTACAAGAGCTAGTTCCAGGACAGGCTCCAAAGCTACAGAGTAACCCTGTCTCGAAGAACAAACAAAAAAAAATTTTTTCTGGGAAAAAAATCCAAGAAGCAATTACAGCAATTTTGGAAGTAATTTTAGCAACAACTTTTTGTCTCATGCATAGTAGCATCTGTCACAAGGAAGCAAATCTTAAATAGCAAAAAGTGACTTATGGTAACTGAACCATCCTCATCCTACCTGGACTTGCCTTTGCTGGCTTTAGTTCTCAGTCTGGCCATAGGAAGTAACTACATTTTGGTCTTGATTGTACTTTAGTGCCACCTAGTGGACATTGTTACTCCAGTGTTTTATGACTAATAGCTCCTTGTCACAGACCTAGGGAGATTGGAACAAAAACAACCTAGGAACAGAACCTTCTGTTCACATTCTTCTTCCCCACATCTAGCAGAATATGGATCTTTCCTCCAAATACACCACACACACACACACGCACGCACGCATGCAAATGCACACAAACACCACTATTGAACTCAGAATACACACATCCATTTGAGAACTGGATGGGTGACAGCAAGGCCAATGGCCAATATTAGCACAGTCAGATTCCTGGAACAGTGGCTATGTCTTTTTTTTAAAAGATAACTGTTAAGATTTTATTTTTATTATGTATTTGTCTATGTGTAAGAATGTGCATGAAAGTGAATACAGAGGGCAGGAGAGGGAGTTGGATCCCCTGGAGCTAACTCATCTCTCCAACCCAAGGCTTTCCTTCTTAAAGCAGGTCAGCAGTAGCTAGCTGCACAGGGAGACTATCTTCTTTCTCATCTATTTCCTTTGCATGTGTGATTTTTTAAGCATGTTCTTAAAAATGATTTATACATACTCCTTTAGAATTTACTGTGTTACAGACCTGGAGAAGACAATAATCAACTTTATATGGAAAAACAAAAAACCCAGGATAGCCAAAACAATCTTATATAATAAAGGGTCGTCTGGAGGCATTACTGTCCCTGACTTCAAACTCTATTACAGAGCTACAGTATTGAAAACAGCTTGGTATTGGCATAAAAACAGAGAAGTCAACCAATGGAATCGAATAGAGGACCCAGACTTTAACCCACAAACCTATGAACACCTGATTTTCGATAAAGGAGCTAAAAGTATACAATGGAAAAAAGAGAGCATCTTCAACAAATTGTGCTGGCATAACTGGATGTCAATCTGTAGAAGAATGAAAATAGATCCATATCTATCACCATGCACAAAACTCAAGTCCAAATGGATTAAAGACCTCAATATCAGTCTGAACACACTGAATCTGATAGAAGAGAAAGTGGGAAGTACTCTACAACACATGGGCACAGGAGACCACTTCCTACGTATAACCCCAGCAGCACAGACATTAAGGACAACATTGAATAAATGGGACCTCCTGAGACTGAGAAGATTCTGTACAGCTAAGACAAAAAGGCAACCCACTGACTGGGAGAAGATCTTCACCAACCCCACAACTGACAAAGGTCTGATCTCTAAAATATATAAAGAACTCAAGAAACTAGACTGTAAAAGGCTAATCAACCCAATTACAAAATGGGGCACTGAGCTGAACAGAGAATTCTCCACAGAAGAAGTTCAAATGGCCAAAAGACACTTAAGGTCATGCTCAACTTCCTTAGCGATCAGGGAAATGCAAATCAAGACAACTTTAAGATACCATCTTACACCTGTCAGAATGGCTAAAATCAGAAACACCAATGATAGCCTTTGCTGGAGAGGTTGTGGAGTAAGGGGTACACTCATCCATTGCTGGTGGGAATGAAAACTTGTGCAACCACTTTGGAAAGCAGTGTGGCGGTTTCTCAGGAAATTTGGGAACAACCCAGCAATACCACTCTTGGGAATATACCCAAGAGATGCCCTATCATACAACAAAAGTATATGTTCATCTATGTTCATAGCAGCATTGTTTGTAATAGCCAGAACCTGGAAACAACCTAGATGCCCTTCAATGGAAGAATGGATGAAGAAAGTATGGAATATATACATATTAGAGTACTGCTCAGCAGTAAAAAAACAACGACTTCTTGAATTTTGCATGCAAATGGACGGAAATAGAAAACACTATCCTGAGTGAGGTAAGCCAGACCCAAAAAGAGGAACATGAAATTTACTCACTCATAATTGGTTTCTAGCCATAAATAAAGGATATTGAGCCTATAATTCGTGATCCTAGAGAAGCTAAATAAGAAGGTGAACCCAAAGAAAAACATATAGGCATCCTCCTGGATATTAACCTTCATCAGGCGATGAAAGGAGACAGAGGCAGAGACCCACATTGGAGCACCGGACTGAAATCCCAAGGTCCAAATCAGGAGCAGAAGGAGAGAGAGCATGAGCAAGGAACTCAGGACCGTGAGGGGTGCACCCACACACTGAGACAATGGGGATGTTCTATCGGGAACTCACCAAGGCCAGCTGACCTGGGTCTGAAAAAGCATGGGATAAAGCCGGACTCGCTGAACATAGTGGACAATGAGGACTACTGAGAACTCAAGAACAATGGCACTGGGTTTTGATCCTACTGCACGTACTGGCTTTGTGGGAGCCTAGGCAGTTTGGATGCTCACCTTACTAGACCTGGATGGAGGTGGGTGGTCCTTGGACTTCCCACAGGGCAGGGAACCCTGATGGCTCTTTGGGCTGACAAGAGAGGGGGACTTGATTGGGGGAGGTGGAGGGAAATGGGAGGCGGTGGCGGGGAGGAGGGAGAAATCTTTAATAAATAAATAAATTTAAAAAAGAAAAAAATTTACTGTGTTAGATATTGTCTCAGTTAGGGTCACTATTGCTGTAAAGAGACACCATGACTACAGCAAGTCTCACAAAGAAAACGTTTAATTGGGGTTACAGTTTCAGAAATACAGTACATTATCGTCATGATGGGGAGCATGGCAGCATGCAGGCAGATGTGGTGCTGGAGATGAGAATCTTTACATCTCGCAGGCAACAGGAAGTCGGTGGACACACTGGGCAATATCCTGAACATAGGAAATCTCAAAACCCACCTCCACAGTGGCACACTTCCTCCAAGACGGCCACACCCACTGCATCAAAACCATACCTCCTAACAGTGCACTTCTTATGAGATGATGTGGAACAATTACACTCAAACTACCAGTAACATAAGTGTTAACCATGGGCCTTGGGAGTCCTTACCTCTCTTGGAGTTTTTATAGACTTAAACTTGCACAGTGACTAGAATATGGCAAGTGTTCCGTGTTTACTGAGTGACTGAAAGGTGCTAGGTTCACGGAAGAGCTAACTAGGAATAAGACAGACGTACAAGGAAACTTACATAAAGCAGAGGGTGAAAAGTAACCGAGAAAGATATATATACATAATGCCTCAGGCTGGAAAGGAAACAGGACACTTGCAATTGGAGAGGTCTGTGCTCACGCAATAGCTAACTTCTCAAACCCCGTGTGGTGGCTGACTCCTGTAGGAAACCGAGGCAGGAGGTAAGTTTGCAGGCAGGTTGAGCTATATAGTGAACTCTGTCAGGGGTGGTGTTGTCCTGGGACAGATGACAAGAAAGAGAATAAATCCTGTATGTATCAAAATCAGGTATGAAGAATCAGCAGTCAGAGAAAGCAAGCATCCTGCAACCCAGCATGGTCAAAATGGTGCATCTACACTTGTGGGTACACAAATGATAAGAAGCATGACAGCTTAGAGTCTGTTCTATTAGAAATTTTGTAAACAGATGGACACCCTGAACATCTTTAATAATAGTAATTCCCTAAACATTTGTTAAATGATGCACTAGAGTTTATATTTCTTATACCTACAGCCACACACACAGTATTCTTTGTTATACATGTACTATATGTAATTTACATGATATGTAAACTATACCCAGGGTAGATGGGTGTAGTTTCCCTTGAGTCAGAGGTAGCCTGAGCTATATAGTGGGTACCCACTGTATATAAAATGAGATAAATAAAACCAGGGTCTTGACATGAAGTGGTACGTCTACATATTGTCAACGATAAAGAATGTCTTTTTTTAAAGCATTGAGAAACTGAAGGTGGGAGGACTCCATAGCAAGACACTTATCTCAAAAAAAAAACCCCACAAAGTAGGGTCTACAGAGGGATGCTCCTAAGTTATACACAAGACTGATGCTATCTTTATACAGGACGTGAACATCTGCAGATTTTAGTGTTCCCAAGGGGGATGTGCACCAATCCTCTGTGGACACAGAAATGCCTGTATTATAACACACAAAGGAACCATGTTTCAGTAATTTAAAAAACATTGGGGAAAAAGGTACATTTTCTAAGATATAAAATTCAAAGAATAAGGCAAGTTATATCTAGCTAGAGAATAGATTATTAAATCGCATAAAGTGTGAAGGAAATTACTCAGACTGTAGCAGAGAGAGCAAAGGAGAAGGAAAAGATGAAAAAGACAGTAAGAGACTGAGAGGCAGCCAGTCTGTCTACCATATGGTCGGTAGGACTCCAAATGGTGCATTGGTGTGAGTGAGAATGGCCCCCACAGGCTCATGTATTTGAATGCTTGGTCCCAGTTGCTGGAACTGTTTGGGAAGGATTTTGTATTAGAAGAGAAGGCATGTCATTCAGGAGAGCTCTCCCAGTTAGCTCTCTTCTCTCTGTCCCCTGCTTGTGGATCAGGATGTGAGCTCTCAGCTGTTCCTGTGGCTATGCCTTCACTCTGCCATCATGGACTCTAATCCTCTGAAATTGGACATACAATTAAATGCTTTCTTTTATAAGTTACCTTGGTCATCAAGTTTTATCTCGGCGATAAGAAGGTAACTAAGACAAAAGTTGTCTTAGTTTTGATGGCAGAAGTTACAAAATAATCCCACACTAGTTCAGAATTGCATATAATAAAGGGTTATTTATCTAGGGGAGACTCACAGATCACTGTCCTAGATCACAGTCCTCTGCACAAATGGGGAACAGGAACAGAGTCTAGCAGCCGGAAGTGAGAGCCAGAAGCAAAAGAGAGTGCAGGCTTTAAAGCTGCATTTATAGTATAAGAGACCATGCCAAAGTGGGCTGGTATCTTAAAGACTATTGGCTGAAGGAGCAAAAGGAACTCCCACAGCACCTTCCAATTTTGTTTAAATAAAAGAGTTCCAAACCTAACACAAAACTATATATACTACGAACAGATATCAAATATAAGATTAAAATTACAACCAGCATAAACAATATTAAACAAGGAACATATGCTAAATGTTTTAATAAACATTCTATCCTAAGGAGTCTAAGTCTTGTATTGGAATTGGTTTGGCTAGATCATTAGAGGATGGTAACTACAACTATCTAATCTTCAACCCAATCAAAGGCCTGAGAAGGGAGATAATATTACTAAGTAGGCAGGAAGTACAATCAAGCAGCTTCCAAACTCTGTAGTAGATGACAGAGACAATTGGTTGTCTGAACAATCACTCAAAGTCTCATTTTCAATGTTGAAACAACCAACTTTGGCCAAGGCCTAGAGTAACTGACATACCATTTTCAGAGGTAGGAAAATTTTTCAAAACCATATTATCCTGTCTTGGCAAGATTTGACAGTCTTTTCTCTTGTATCCTGCTTGTCCAGTTTGGACATCATGCACTTTATCAGTGGTCAAGGCATGGGCAGTTTGCCAAGAAGAAAACAAACTCGAAGTGGAGTGTCTTTAGTGTTCAACACTCTCTCAGGAACAGATTGGTGCTGCCAGGAGAAATCGTGTCTCATGTCAACAGAATCCTAAGTTATTTAAATGCCATGTTCTACAGATCATTGAAGTGGTTGAAAGTTACCTATCAATGCAGAATGCAATCTTTATGTATTTAAAGAGCCTAACTAGTCTGACTAAAAGTATAACAAACATGAATGACTACTGACCTATAATACTTAATACCTGTATAACTTAAAGATTAAGACTTCATATCACAATATTAAACAATCTTTAAACAACTGTATAGTAAAGGAGGACAATGACCTCAAAATGTAAACAGTGTATAAATGTGTTAATCAAAGGTAGAAATATATAATGCAATATGATAAATATATCCTAAAATTGTTCAATATACAAAATGTCTTAGACAGAGGTAGAAACATGCAACATACAATTTGACAAAATAACTTTGCATAGGTGTACAAATATTGTAAACAGAAATAACAAATATACTTTGAACTTGTATCAATATACAAGAAACTATACCAGTGTAATTGTCCATAAATAATAGCTCACAAGTTTTCACTCTATTACTCACTATTGTTATTATTATTGTTACTATTATTATTATTAGTGTGAATAAGTTCACACTAAATTGCCTATTATCCCATTCAATCTTTCCTTTCTTTGAGCTCTCTAGGCCTACATAATTTCCACCGCAGCCCCAAACTCCATGCATGTAATAATCAACCCCTTAATGGTGTCTCTAACCATGAGGACAAACTTTGTTGAGAGAGGGAATGCCACTTTCTAGAATTGCTTCCTGCTGTCATGGGAGCAATGTTTTCTTTTTCCTATGGGATATGGTAAAAGTAAAATGATGGTGAAGTTTCAAGATTAATGTTTTGTATAATTGCAAATGGTCTCTGAATAGTTGATAGGGTATTTTTGTTTGCTTGTTTGTTTTGAAGTTCTTATTTGGGGTTCTGGCCAGAATGTTGTGAAAAGGTGCACAATTTCCGCAGCTGGTACCCAAAAAACTGGTCTCATAGTAGTGCTATCAGCATCATGACATCATATCAACCAGGTGGAGTCTTGTTGTGGGCCCCATCTTCTTCCTGGAAGCTTCAAAGATTACTGCAGGAAAATCTGTTGTTCATTGTGGAGAACTTAAGCATTATTCATATAGACATATATTCAATGAAAGATATGATATAAACTAAATGGGCATAGAGAAAAGTAAAATATTTCCTTAAAATCTATCTTCTTTCTGTCCCATACCAGATGGCTCCTGCCATAAGACAGAAATTCTGAATTTTTATTTTAACAGCATGCTTGGATTTAGAGAAGGATAGCCATTGTCCAACTCCAAAGCCAGCTCTTATTTTTAAGTAGAGATGTATATGTGTCCAAATAATCAAATTTTATCATGCACATAATACAGCATCATAAGGCAAATTTCTCTTTGCTTGTTGATTCTTTCTAAATAGCCATCTTTTTATTTTTAGGCATATAGATGTCCAAGGTCTCTCCACTCTTTAAAGATGAATATTTTCCTGCTAAGACAAGAACAGAACCCTGCCCCAACCCTTATGAGGTTTTCTTACCACCTCTATGGATGAGCCATCATTTCTCTTTCTTAAGAGGTTTCTCTTTTTCAAACAGAATCTTAATCAATTTTGATGGTATCCATAACTTTTCTTCTTCTGTGAAAACAAGAGTGAAACTCCTTCCCCAATGTAGCAATCTCCTGATTTCCATTGTGAGGTCAGCACATCCTTGAAATATACTGACTGATTTAATTCAGAAGTTTTTTCTATTATCCAATGACTCTCCACTACTGCTCCTGTCTCATTGGCATTAAGAAAATTCAAGGTTAATAAAGCATTATGCAATCTATTTCTGGGGGTATTTTCCATCCTTTCCTGTTTGTTTAGCATATACTTTATAGTTTGATTTGATCTTTCTATAACTGCCTGACATGTAGGATTGTTTGGTATACCTGTAATAACACTTTATATTATAATAAGCAAAAAACTCTTTCATTGTCTTAGACACATATGCTGAACCATTGTCTGTCTTTATTTGTGCAGGGATACCCATGATGGTCATAACTTCTAATAAATGTGTGATTACTGAATCAGCCTTTTCTGAGCTCAAGGCAGTTGCCCATTGAAAACCTGAATAAGTGTCAATAGTATGGTGTACATATTTTAATTTTCCAAATTATGTAAAGTGTAACACATTCATCTGCCAGATTTCATTACTTTCAGTACCATTTGTGTTACTTCCTGCAGGTAGTGGTGTTTGGTTATATAAAGAACAAATAGGACATTTCCTTATAATCTCCTTAGCTTATTGCCATGTAATAAAAAACTCCTTCTTTAAACCTTTGCAATTGACATGATGTTTCTTAGGAAATTCTGAGGCCTTCAGCACACTTCCAATCAATAATTGATCAATTTCTGCATTACCTTGTATTAGAGGACCTGGCAGACCTGTATGGGATCAGATGTGTGTTATGTATATGGGACAAAGCCTCATTATATTTTGAACCTGTAGGAATAATGAAGTCAATTCTGTATCATCTGGTATAAATTCAGCTGTTTCAATATGCAATACAACTCTTTCTGCATATTGTGAATCAGTAACTATATTAAGAGGTTCTTTAAAATCCCTTAGCACCATGAGAATAGCATATAATTCTGCCTTTTGGACAGAATTATAAGGGTTTTGTTCCACCTTACTTATATCTTCTAATTTGTAACCTGCCTTTCCTGATTTTTTTGCATCAGTATAAAATGTACGGGCTCCAGTTATTGGTGCATCACATACAATTCGGGGAAGAATGCAAGTAGTTCTCTTTATAAGGTTAATTCTATCACTTTTGGGATAATTCTTATTAATTTCTCCCTAAAAAATTAGCACAAGATCTTTGCCAAGGTTCATTATCTTCCCATAATTTTTTTTTATTTCATCAGCAGTAAAAGGAAATATATAATCCCTGCTGGGTCTATATCTGCTAGTTGATGACATCTCAACATTCCTTTTATAATTAATTCAGAGACTTTTTCCACATAAGTTTTTAGTTTTTTACTTGGTTTATGTGGTACAAAAAAAAAGATCCATTCTAAGGTAAGATCTTCCCTCTGCATTAAAATTCATGTAGGGGAATTTCTGGAAGGCAATATGACTAGAATACAATTAAGATTTGGATTCAGTCTATCTACATGTGCCTCCTCTGATTTCTCTTTAACAACCATCAATTCTTTCTCCACTTCCTCTGTTAATTCTCTGGAACTATTCAAGTCTTTGTTACCATCTAAGGTTTTGTTTAAATAAATTATTAGGTCAGGTGCTATCCCAACAGCCAGTCCTAGACTGAAAATATCTCCTAACAATCTTTGAAAGTCATAAGAGTTCATAATTGGTCTCTCCTAATTTGTGCCTTTTGTGTTCTAATTTTCTATAAACCTATTTTGTAGCCTAGGGAATTGACAGAATCTCCTCTTTATATTTTTTCAGGAGCAATTTGTAATCCCCATTTAGGTAAAACTTTTTTTTTTACTTCTTCAAACATTCTTTCTAAAGTATCTGCATGCCATGCTCCTCACCCCCATGATGATAATGGACTGAACCTCTGAAATGGTAAGCGAGACATCCCAATTAAATGTGTTACTTTATAAGAGTTGCCATGACCATGATTTCTCTTTTCAGCAATAAAAATCCTCACTAAGATAGAAGTTGGTACCAAGGACTGGGATATTGCTGTGATAAGTCTGACTATGATATTGTTTGGAGTAAAATGGCCTTTGGGAGTTTGGGTTAGAAAGGCAGTGGGATGCTGTACGTGCTGCTTACTGGGCCATACTAGTAAAAGCATGGAAGGCAGTGGTATGGAGTATGATTTAATGAACTGTGGGGTGCTCACTCAAGAGGTTTCAGAGGAGAAGAATTTTAGTATGTTGCCTAGAGATTGCTTTTGTGATATTTTAGTGAAAAGAGTGGCTGCCCGTTGCCCTTGTCCAAAAAGTCTGCCTGCGGCTAAAGCAAAGGGTTTTGGATTAATTCCATTGGCAGAAGAAATCTCAAAACAACCTAGTATAGACTCTGTTTTTCAATGATAATTGTAATGATGATTTATAATGAAAAGGAACAAATTCATCAGGGTAAATGACAAAATGAAAATTTTGAGAATTTTGAGAGCACTGGGAAATGGAATGGAGCTAAATGCTATGCTCAAAGAGATAAACACATCAACAAGTAGAGTACAGGGAGTGGTGACCACATGGCAAGATTTCATCCAGCTAAAGTTTCCAATTTATGAAAAAGAACTAAAAAAGCTTAGAGCCAGAGTGTGGTGGGGCACACCTCTAATCCCAGTCCTGGGAAGATAGAGGCTGGTGGTTCTCTGAGTTTGAGGGCAGCATGATTTACAGAGCAAGTTTCAGGACAGCCACGCTTAGGTAGTAATGGACAGAAAGCTGGTGAAGATGTAATTGAATGAGGGGGCCATGTTCCAGCCCCAGCAAGCAGAACTCAGCAGCGTTGGCCACATTGTTTTAGCTTTACAGTTAAGGATAGGAGTTATAGAATAAAGCTGGTCAGTCCAGGCATGTGTTGGGGTGTCCCTGAACGGAGGCCTAGCAGAGAGGCCATTGCACGAAGCTGTGAAGTTGAAGCCTGGATTGCCTTGGAGAACCTAAGATGTTAGCAATACCAGAATCACAGAATGTCTGCCAAAGGCACCGGCTAACAGGGAGTGGAACCAATCCAAGAGAGAGAAGTGTGTGTGGCAGTCAACAAAGCTGATCAGAGTTGGAGATCTGAAGAGCATTTGACAGCAGACATGAAGATGCAGAATTTGGAGTTTCCCAGTTGGTTTTCATTCTCATTTTGGTCCAGTATTTCCTCACTATGGTATGCTTTTGGATTTTGATTTTTACAAGGGGATCAAAGTTAAGAGATTGTCATGCATCTCAGAAGAGACTTTGAAACAAGTTTGAGACTACTATTGACTATAGCAACTTTTGAAGTTGGACTGGATGTATTTTTTTTTTTTGCATTATGATATAGCAATAAGCCTTTGGAGGCCAGGAAAGGGAATGTGATGGTTTGAAAGAAAATGGCCCCCAAAGGGAGTGGCACTATGAGGAGTTATGGCCTTCTTGGAGGAAGGGTGTCACTGTGGAGGCAGGTGTTAAGGTCTCTTTTGCTTCCTGTTGCCTGCAAGATGTAGCACTCTGCCGGGCGGTGGTGGCGCACGCCTTTAATCCCAGCACTTGGGAGGCAGAGGCAGGCGGATCTCTGTGAGTTCGAGACCAGCCTGGTCTACAAGAGCTAGTTCCAGGATAGGCTCCAAAACCACAGAGAAACCCTGTCTCGAAAAACCAAAAAAAAAAAAAAAAAAAAAAAAAGATGTAGCACTCTTAGCTCCAGCACCATGTCTGCCTGCACAATGCTCCCCACCATTGTTGACAGAGGTTTCTGTCCTGCCCGATTCCACAGCCATTCAGTCCCAAAGAAACACACAGAGGCTTACAGTAATTATAACACCGGCTGGCCTATTAGCTCATGCTTCTTATTAACTAATTCTTACATCTTAAATTAGCCCATCATTCTTGTCTGTGTTAGCCACGTGGCTTGGTACCTTTAGCAGTGAGGTGTTTTCATATTGCTTCCTCTGTGGCTGGGTGATGACTGCAGACTACTCTTTCCTCTTCCCAGAATTCTCCTGTTCTCATTGCCTTACCTCTATTACTTCCTGCCTGGTCACCCCGCCTATACTTCTTGCCTGCCTACTGACCAATCAGTGCTTTATTAAAATAATACAAGTGACAGGATAAAAGGCCATTGTCCCACAGCACACCATGATAATGGACTGAACCTATGAAACTGTAAGCGAGCCTCCCTACTTAAATGTTTTACTTTATAAAAGTTGCCAAGCTCATGGTTTCTTCACAACAATAAAAACCATAAGACAGGAGGAAACCCAGAAAAATCTAAGAAAAGGGGAAAAAAAAGCCAATGATAGGGAAAACCACAAAATAGAAAAATGGGAATGGCCGGGCGGTGGTGGCGCACGCCTTTAATCCCAGCACTTGGGAGGCAGAGGCAGGCGGATCTCTGTGAGTTCGAGACCAGCCTGGTCTACAAGAGCTAGTTCCAGGATAGGCTCCAAAACCACAGAGAAACCCTGTCTCGAAAAACCAAAAAAAAAAAAAAAAAAAAAAGATGTAGCACTCTTAGCTCCAGCACCATGTCTGCCTGCACAATGCTCCCCACCATTGTTGACAGAGGTTTCTGTCCTGCCCGATTCCACAGCCATTCAGTCCCAAAGAAACACACAGAGGCTTACAGTAATTATAACACTGGCTGGCCTATTAGCTCATGCTTCTTATTAACTAATTCTTACATCTTAAATTAGCCCATCATTCTTGTCTGTGTTAGCCACGTGGCTTGGTACCTTTAGCAGTGAGGTGTTTTCATATTGCTTCCTCTGTGGCTGGGTGATGACTGCAGACTACTCTTTCCTCTTCCCAGAATTCTCCTGTTCTCATTGCCTTACCTCTATTACTTCCTGCCTGGTCACCCCGCCTATACTTCTTGCCTGCCTACTGACCAATCAGTGCTTTATTAAAATAATACAAGTGACAGGATAAAAGGCCATTGTCCCACAGCACACCATGATAATGGACTGAACCTATGAAACTGTAAGCGAGCCTCCCTACTTAAATGTTTTACTTTATAAAAGTTGCCAAGCTCATGGTTTCTTCACAACAATAAAAACCATAAGACAGGAGGAAACCCAGAAAAATCTAAGAAAAGGGGAAAAAAAAGCCAATGATAGGGAAAACCACAAAATAGAAAAATGGGAATGGCCGGGCGGTGGTGGCGCACGCCTTTAATCCCAGCACTTGGGAGGCAGAGGCAGGCGGATCTCTGTGAGTTCGAGACCAGCCTGGTCTACAGAGCTAGTTCCAGGACAGGCTCCAAAACCACAGAGAAACCCTGTCTCGAAAAACCAAAAAAAAAAAAAAAAGGGAATGTACAGACCAACCAAGAAAATGGCAGAAAGCAATGGACAAATGAATGGTACACTTGAGATTCCTTTTTATGGTTTATTTGTGTGTATGTGCGTGTGTGTGCATGCACAGGCACACATGTGCCATAAGCTGCCCGCTGTGAGCTCTGGGAACTGAACTCCTGTCCTCTGAAGAACAGCAAGTGCTCTTAACCACTGGGCCTCCTCTCCAGCCATTGCCAGGCTACTGCTGTGGGAGCCAGTGAAGGTACCTTCTTCCTAGGTAAGTGGAGGTGTGTTTCAGAACTTGATGGGGCATTTTAGCTATACTGAGGAGCCACTGCTTTCCCACCACAGAATTCTGCTCTCTGCATCCCAAGCTGAGGCCTGTTCTGGGCACTCAACCCCGAACAAATGAAATTCACCCCATACACCTTGGAATGCTATCACTTTGTGTGTGTGTGTGTGTGTGTGTGTGTGTGTGTGTGTGTACAGTTCCTCTGGCTTGTTTCCCTGGCAACAAGAAAGGCATGAAGGCACCATCACGAAGAATGAACAGCTGCTTGTTTACTCTTCTAGAGAGGAGCTGTGGTTAGGAACAGTCAGGACTCCCTATCCTGTACACTATTGACAGCACAGGCATCTGGCTGGTCCCAGTCCCACTGAACAGAGGACAGCAACAGCCCAGAATAGCATCAATTTAAACAGCTTCACACTGCCAGCAGGGAGGGCAGGAAACGGCTCTTCAAGGCCAAAGCCAAGTGACAAGTCCTGTTGACAAACGGCAATCCACATTTAATCTCCCGTGGCCTTTCTTGTCCAGGTCATAGGGACAGTGGGTGCTCGTGAGACAATGGCCTGCTCACATGGGCTGGGTACTTGGCTCCTGAGTGTGACAGGGAGAGGCTTCGTCTACCACTTGAGGTTGCCTTGCAAGCACCTGCCGCACCCTTTGCATCCCTGAGAAGAAGCGAGGAGTGGTCAGTACGGGGTTGATCGGGTCAGAAGCAGGGGTGGCCGGAAGGATGCTGTTGGGAGGCTGGGGGAAGAGACTGCTCACCCAGGCGGAGCCGGTTCTCCTTGTCTGAGAAGACCACCCGGAACCAGCCGGGTTCTTTGCACTCAAAGGTCTTCCCGCAGGACAGCAGCACCTTGTTGTCCAAAAACTGGCGCCAGAGCAGCCCCTCCTCCTCAAAGGTGCCTCTGCGCAGGTACTGGGAGGACAGAAGTAGCTCAGGACGCAGGAGACCCTATGGGCCTTCCCCTGCCAGACATCCCCTCCACCCACAGCTCCACCCTATTTACCTTTCTTAAGTCAATCCAGATGAAGAAGCCTGCCCCACGACTCACAAACGGTATCCCCAGGGCTCTGAGCTCCTCTGAGACATAGGTATGGGCAGCCTTGAGTCGGGCGTGGTTTTCTGGCAAGTACACCTGGCTGATCCAGTCTAAAGGGAAGGGAAGCAGGAATCTAAAACTCCCATGGATCGTTGCATTAATCTAAACACTGAAAGACAAAAGGGCATGGCAGCCAACACCACAGGAGTCCTTCTTCTTTCTGGCTTCCTGAGTCATGGGTTCAGAGGGGCTGGGAGTTCAGTGATCAGTACAAAGTGCCTTTGATCCAGGTATACAGCCCTGAGTGCCAGCTCCCAGACCACATTCAGGAGCCCAGGGTACAAAGTCCCCCAGGATGTGAACCAAGCCAAAGGTATCTGCAGGTACAAAGTGATACTTAGATCCACACAGATCAAATCCCTATCCCAGTGGGGCATCTTGGGGAAAGGAAGCCTTCAGCAACTTCACCTCTCTGGTCGTCATAGATTTATTAACCTCTTTTGAGGGGTACACACTCTGTGGATTATAACACATTCATACACTTTTGAAGGTACTACCAAAATCAGGATTTAAATAACCCCAAAGACTATCCCAATGATTGATATGTCACACACATGACAGTCTTGTTCATTACTAAATGTCACCAAAACCAGCCTCATAGGGTATGTAAAGTCTCGACCCTAAGCTTCTCTCAATAGCACAGTGTCTTTGGGGAAATCCACATTGCCATGGACTTTATTGGCGTAAGTATTCCACGGTGTGGACGGGACACATCTGTGTATAAACTCCCCTGTGGAGCAGTTTGCAGATGTGGGTGATTATGAAAAAAAAAACAGCTAACAGCATGTATGCAGGTTTTTGTGTGACCATCACGGTTCCTCACTTGGGCCTGTCACCACTGGGTTATTTGATAGGTATGTTTAGAGGAAATTGCTGAATTGCTTTTCACTGTGGCTGAGCCACCTCCTGTCCCCACCATCAATGTAAGAGCAAATGTCCTGCCTGTTCCACTGCCTTTATCAACATTCAGTAGGTATCACCGCTGTTTCTAAAACTTTTTAGGCTATTAGATTGGTAATTAGTACCCGATCCTCCTTTTCCACAAGACAAAGGGAACTGTAGGAATTCTCCCTAAGGCCCCAGGGAGGGAAATGAGATGGACCAAAAGAACATCTGAAAGACTCAGTGAAGAGCAACAATTACAGGACAGCGTTGCTCTCTGAACTCATTGCTGAAGGCGGGAACGATCCAAATCTCGGAGGCAGAGGGCTCGCCATCATACTGACATTTCCTCAGGAACTTCTGATCTGTGTTCAGCGGTAACTAAAGTTTGTTTTTGAAGGTGGAATCTTGCTATGTTGCCCAGGCTAGCCTGGAACTCCTGAACTGGAAGGAGTCCTCCTCCTTCAGCCCCCCAAGTAGCCAGAAGAACAGATACATAGCACTGTGCCTAATCAGTGAGTTCACATTCGTCAAGAGCCTGTTTTATGTCACGTATTGTTCTAAACAAATTCCAGGCCACACTCGGCTAACAAGACTAGCATCATTATCAGCCCTATTCTCCAGATGAGGGTGAGGAGATGAGCTACCCAGACAGCAAACAAGTGACTGAGGACGGTCTGAACCCAGAGACGACACTGCAAGACATCACCTCAGCTCCTCCACAGGGGAGGCACCCATGAGCCCCAAGTCCCACACACATTACAACCCCACTCCTCCTGTAAGATGCAGACAAATCACCATGGTCCCGGAGCAGCTGTGCCATCTGGTGTTGGACCAGGCCACTAAGGCCATGATAGCGACAGAGGGAGGCCACAGCAGTAGCCACATGCTGATTTTCTGTGTACAGGATGCCAAAGCGGAGTCCAGACATCCCGAAGTCCTACAAGAAGATGCATGATAGCCATGGCCAGCTTCCACAGGAGAAACTGATTCCACCCCCTCTCACCCAGGCTAGCCAGAGACTCACCTTGCTGGTGGCCCACATCACGTGTGTCCTCTGGGGGTCAGGCAGCCTACAGAGAGCAGAACAAGGAGACATAAGCAACCCAGAGCCAGGAGATCACAGACATGCCAATGAATAGATACATGGAGAGATGAAACTGGGTGTCTTGTCTTTGAATCACCAACACCCATGCTTCCGTTAGCATGGTGGCCAGCCTGCTGCCTATTCCTGTAACTATTAGAACACAGCCAAGCTCACTGCTCCACATGTCTGTGGGAGCTGAGTGAGAAGCCATGAGCCTGACCTATGAGCTGGAAAGCAGGTCCAGCACCACTTCCTCAAAAGGCTTGTCTGATCAACCCCAGGAAACCAGGCCTCTCAGCTTCTCAGCCACCTCCACCTTAGCGCTTCTTGCCGCTGTCATGGAAATTGCTAGCTGTGTCTTTAGCTGCTGAGACCTTTTCCTAGGTAGAAATCTGATAGACAAATGGATGAGTAGGTGCATGGAAGGATGAAGTGTGTGTCAGGGGATAGATGAATGTATGGGGAGATGGATGGACAGACAGAAGGAATGATGGAGAGACAGAAGGAACTAGAACCGCTCTGAAGAGGAAGGAAACAGCAGGAGTCCAGTTCTCATAGACCCAGTACTTCTTCAAATATTGCCAAGGCCCTCCTTGAAGCTCTTGGGAATGTCATAGGATAATCTGAAGACCCCTGATCTACCTAATCTTCCTGGTCTGAGGACCAGCAAGATCAAATAGACATTTATGGTACTGCCCTGGGGCAGGCCATGTCCTGTAGGCTGACCCAGAAAGAGGTTGGGAAACTGTGAGCCAGTCCAGGTGCTGGAGAATCAGCTGCAGTAAGCTCCTCACCTTTCCAGGCTCAGGACACTCCGATACCCAAGAGACTCTTCAAACACAGACAACATGTAAACCTCATCCATGATCACGTGAAGCTGGTGCCTTCAGTGGGTAGATGGTGGGAAAGAGGGAGCCAAAATATGTCACTCAGCATTGAGAATGTGAGAGGACCAGACTACCCCAGGGTTTCAAACCAGCTTATCCCAGAAACACCCCAATTTGATCCCAGGAACACCCTGATTTGGTGTATAATTTCACAAATAGAAGCTACATCCATAAAACAAAGGACTCTAGCACTTTTGAAGCACTGCAAGAGGGGAGGGGAGGCACCCTTGGGGTCCTCCATGGCAGGCTGGAGACAAATGGACTCAGATTCATGTGGTTCCCACTCATGGTTAGACCACTCTGAGGCTCTGTCAAGCAGGGATGATGACAGAACCCATTTCTATGGGGCTGCTCTGATGACGACCATAGAGACAGCACAAATGATGCTCAGCTGGGAACACGGCCCGCTCAGTAAAGAGCCACCTTGCAAACAAGACCCAAGTTTGATACCCATAACCTGCTAAACACATGGGCCTGGTGACATGCACTTGCAATACCAGTGCTGGAGAAGTAAGGACAAGAGGATTTCAGACAGCCTAGTATACCAGACCAGTGAAACACTTTCTCAGAATCGATTAGAAGGCGTCTAAGGAATGACCTCCGTCCTCCACATTCAACTATACACATGAACACAGGCTAACATACAAAAAATTATAAATGTTCAGCATGGGGCCTGGCCCTAGAGTGTTGCAGCTGGTGTTTTGAGAAGACAGAAAGACACCAAAGCTGGTAGTAGGCCAGTGAGCTAAGAAGGCACAAGGACCTGCCCCAAGGCTCACATCCAAGCCATGTCTGCTCACTTCATGGGGTAGGTATAGCTCACCTCATGGCAAATCCCAGGAACTCCTGTAGCTCTTCAGGGGAGTAGATGTCACCCAGAGGGTTCTGGGGGTTGATGAGGATGAGGCCTTTGACCTTGACACCCTAAAACCATCCATGGGGGTGTTACTGTGTCCCCCCAACCCTAGAACCTTACAGTCCCACTAGATGAGGCTGAAAGCTGCCTGAATCCCAGGGAAGCATGGCAGGGGCACACTCATGACCCAACAAGAAGCAAATGAATGGGACTAGAGTTCTGTCTGCTGTGTCGTGCCAGCTGTGGAAAGAACACAGGCAGGAAATGGGGAAGTGTGCCCAGCTGCTGGCAGAGAGGCTGTTTAAGTGGGAAGAATTCTATGCGGGAGTTGGGGACTTCCACAGTTCCTGTTGTGAGCACTTGGGAGCTTGAATGACAAAGGTAACCACCCCAGTGACCTCAGTGACCTCAATGAAGTGCACAGATGCTGAAAATGGCTGGGAAGCACAAGAACCTGAGTCTCTGCCTTTACTAGGGAGTCATCAAAAGGAGCAGGATCACCCCTCAAATTGCCAGAGAAACTCACTAAACTACAGACTTCCATGAGAAGCAGAAACAAAGGAACTGGGATGGGAGAGTGTCCTTTTAATTAGCAAACTGTGGTGGTTTGACTTAGAATGCCCCATTGGCTCCTACGTTTGAATGCTTGGTCTTTAGTGGAACTGTCTGGAAAGAATGAGGGAGGTGTGGGCTTGCTGGAGGAGGTGTATCACTTGGGTGGGCTTTGAGACTTCAAAAGCCCAGTCTCTCTCTGCCTGCTGCCTATAGATCAAGATGTAAAGCTACTGCTACAGTGCCCTGCCATGATGATCATGGACTAACTCTCTGAAACTGTAAGCAAGCCCCCAATGAAATGCTTTCTTTTACGAGTTCCCTTGGTCGTGGCGTCTCATCACAGCAACAGAACAGTGACTAAGACACACGCATTCATTGAAAACAACAGAGGGCTTCACTCTTGGCATTTCCATGCAGATAGGCAATTTGATCCAAACCCACCACCTCCTATTACCCTTTCTTGTGAGGGAAAATCGTTAAATTGTTAATGAAGCCCCCTGGTCCTCTGTACACTGTGCTTTCAGGGTCATTTTCTAATGGGAAGACCCTCCAAAGACACAGGATTCTGCCTGACCCCTGCCCAAGGATGGTTCTCCAACTCCTCCTCATATGTCCCTATCAGAGTTACAAACCCAACTCCCGAGAGATGAAGGGTCCAGTCCCTGTTGGGGCCACCCACTCACAGCCCTGGATTTGACTGATTCCCCAGACCTCAGAATTAACTCCTTGCAGGGCCTTCTCCAGCTTCTCCACTGTGAGCTGGAAGGGACGTGTGTTCAATCCAGATACCTGGGAAAAGACCCACCAAAGACAGCAGCCAAATTCAGTGCCCCACTCCCCCCCCCCAAACTTGAACTCTTGGTTCTCTCCTCCCCTATCATCTCCAGTCTTCTGGGTCAGGTCTCTGAAAATTTCTCTTTCTGGCCTTCTGCCCCACCCTTTACAACAGGGACAACTCTCATCACTCAGATTTCTGGCAGAGGCAGCAAGGATGCTCTGATTGGCTCTCAGGACTTCCAAGGCATAAGCTTCCCCCTTCCCACCCGCTCATTTCTAGGGCTAGTTTTAGGCTTCTCTGTGGATCCAGCAATCTTAGAGCCTGGAGCTTCCAGAGAACCCAGGCAGAGGCTCCACTTCCATTTCACAGCAGCCCCAAAGCACAGGATTCCTTCAGGTCCCCCACAAATTCAGACCCAGCAAACCCTGGCCTACAGGAAGATCCAGATGCAAGAACTAGAATACAGGCAATCTTACCTCACTCTCCAGGTAGACATAAGCCAGTCGGACGTTGCCATAGAGATAGACATGCTGGGTAATGGCTCCATAGTAAGGGGTGGGGATCAAGAGAGCCTCTAGGAGAAGGAGTGGCAGTTCATTGGCCTCTGACTTAGATACCCCAGACACCCATCATGAAATCCATAGCCCTCCCAAGCCTCCATCATCCTTGGGAAATATCTGGAACATATTCTGACTCCTCTCAACTCCCTAAACCTTAAAGCTTGTATCCCCTAAGGTCAGACTTTCTAATATAGATGCTCACTTAAAATGGGATCCCATGCAAATAAATCCATTATGAGTTATCACAAAAAATGCATTTGATCTACCTATCCTCCTGAACATCCTAGCTTAGGACCTGAAACAAGGCAGAGAATTGGCATTGAGTAAGATCTCATGGTCGCCTGCAGGTGGAATAGGGGACCTCACTACCACTGCCCAGTATTGCAAGAAAACATCGCATCACACAGCACTAGCCAGAGAACCTGTCACAATCCAAACTCCTAAGTCTATGAATGTAGCTCAGTGGGTGGAGGGCTTGTATACATGAAGCCCTGGGTTTCATCCTCAGCACCTCATAAGCCAGGCACCACATCCATAGTCCAGCACTCAGGAAGAAGGGGGCATGAAGATGAGAGGTTCAAGGTCATCCTCAGTTAGACAGTGAGTTCTGTCAAGACTACCCTGGGCTGTATGAGACCCTGTCTTTAAAACAGAGGGGTTGGGGATGAGTGAAGAGATAGCTCAGAGGTTGAAGGTACTGGTTGTTCTTCCAAAGAAGCTGGGTTTGATTCCCAGCACCCACATGATGGCTGCAACTCCAGTTCCAGGGGATCTGGCTCCACGGGTACCAGGCACCCACAAAGATACATCCAGGCAGAAATAATACCCATGCACACAAAATAATAAAATAAAATTAATATAAATAAGAAAGATTTATGTAAACAAAAAGAGACAGAGAGAGAGAAACTGAAATCGAGTTCCTATTGAATTTGTATAGTTTTTTTACACCATTGTGAGCTGAAAGTCCCTGTCCATCCACCGTGAGTTGGGACCTCTGCTAACACTTTCTGACCTCTGAGCCTGTGCTAAACAGGCTCACCACTATGCTCTGAAGTAAGCCAACCTTTACAGATCAGGGTACTGGCGCCTATAGGGTCCCTGCATCTGACTGTTCTAGACTGAATAAGAACTTGTCTATCATGTTCTCACAGCAAACCTCCCTTTAGGGTACAAGTCCTGGTGACTGCTTCTGTTTGTGTGACTCTGACTTTCACTTAACGTCTGGCCTCAGTCTTCTCACAGGTAAAATGGGTTTAGTCAAAGAATCCATGTCATAGAGGAATAAAGCCACACCATCTAGCCTGGAATGCAGTATCTGGTGACCACATGTGACCAGTGTTAACTTATTAGTTAGGCTCTTATGAGCAGGACTCTAACCTTACAACAACTGACACTTAGCTACAACCAGCTCTTACACAGTGCCTCTTAGAGCAGCTGGCTGTCTATTCAATAGCCATCCAATTTCCTTCCTTGCAAAGAGAAAAAAAATGGCTTTTGTTTAGTTTGATGTATTCGTTTGTTTGGTTTTGTTTGTTTGAAATATGACCCACAGTATATCCAAGTCAGTCCTTCCCCAGCCATGGCATGCACCAGTCTGAACTAAGCCGACACTGGCTCCCTTAGGCCATTTGCCAGGGACTCCTTTAGGTTTACATGTAATTTCTATTTGGTAAGAGTCGCACTGGGATCCTTTTGAGAAGGAGCACCCTCGATGCTCTGCCCAACAGGAGAGAGACCGGCTTGTTGCTACTGTCGTTTTTCCTTGCTATAAGACAGTGCCAGAGAAGATGTCACCATGACCTGACATGGAGGGAAAGCGGAGGGACTCAGAGAGAGAGAAAGCAGGACCCTGACCCCATATGGATCTCATCAGAACTGCTGCCCCAGATGTCTGGTTAAGCCACGCACTTAAGGCCCTGTAAAGTTATATTCTCCTATTGCTGAAGGCTCTGATGCCAGGCAACTGGGGTCACAGCCCAGCCTTAGGACAAAGCTGAGGAAGGGGGGCACAGAGCTCACTTACCTCCTGCCTCACAGAGCACTGTGGCCAGAGCGGAAAAGAGCGAGGCGCAGCCATTCAGAACAACCACCTAGGGGTGACAAGAGACAAGGGTGACTCTGTCTGAGGACAGAAAAGAGCAAGGACCAGGGGAAGACCCAGGCCTCTCCCCAGGGCCCTGAGGATCCATTCTGATGAAGGTCTTTCTGGGTTCCCAGCCAAGCTTATTTCTGGGGACCCTGCTCTTGATCAAGTGAACAAGAGACAGAACTGGCCACTCTGGGGGTCTCTCTCAAAGGTGAGGGGGTCAAAAGGGACACAGCACAATGGGGTTGGGAGGCAAGACTAAGTGAAAGCACAATCCCACCCCGCACCCATAAGGAAGGGGTGACTCACGTTCTCTGGTTTGAGGGGCGCCGGGCTCTTACAGTAGAAAGACAAGAACTTGGCCACTTCTTCCCGCAGGCTAGAAGGACAGATCAACAAGAGCGACACTTGTCAGAGGCTCTCAGCCCTGTCCACTCCAGAGCCTGTCTGGGAACCGCAGGTGGCTAGCTGCCACTGCTCTGTCCTCCCTTCCCAGAGGTGGATGTGGTAGGCATTTGTCTCCACGCCAGCACACCCTCCCCCATCCAGCCGCAAAGCATTCATTCTGTGTGGTTCTAGGATATCCACCTTCCCATGCAGTGGATGAAAACGAACACTACATAGATATAGCTGATGAAAACAATAATAATAAACATTAACATAATAGGAACTGATGTTACCATGCTTTTTTGTTTGTTTGTTTGGTTGGTTGGTTGGTTTTTTTTGAGACAGGGTTTCTCTGTAGCTTTGGAGCCTGTCCTGGAACTAGCTCTTATAGACCAGGCTGGCCTTAAACTCAGAGATCCGCCTGCCTCTGCCTCTGCCTCTCAAGTACTGGAATGAAAGGTGTGTGCCACCGCCACCCGGCTGTTACTGTGGTTCTTACTGAGCGACAATATCACACATATGTCATTTGGAGAATGTTCCATGGTGACTATGGTTACTATCATTCCCATTTTACAAAGAAACTGAGGTTTGAGTGAATTAAATCACTTGCTGGTAAGTGGCACAGCCCCTGCCCCAGGGTCCACCATCCTGATGACCCTTTTCTAAGAATATGAACTTCAGAATACATCTCGGATCAAGTCCTGCTGGGCTTGTCTGACCTCCAGGAGATGATCAGTATACCGCGGCCTATCTTACAATTGAGTCCCAGCCAGCTCCCTAGACACCCATCTGTCATCTCTAAAGCTACTCTCCTCAGACTTTCTGGGAATACGGGGACAGATTTGGGGCTGGCAGGACAGCCCCTGGTCACCGGGTCTCCACACTACGTTCTTAGCCTACAACCAGCTCCCTCACTCTGCCTCTACCGATATTTGGACTGAACAGTTCTTTGTTGAGAGGCTTCCCTGTGCTTTGTAGTTTAACAGCACATCCCTAGGCAGTAGACCTTCAACTACAGATGTGTCCAAGCACTACTGTGCCTCCCTGGGGTCAACATCATCCCCGTTGAGACCCACCAGCCTGTGGAGACACTTACAACAGATGTCCCCTCCAGTCTGGGTACTGCAGCAGCGAGGGCTTCACATGAAGCATGTCATTCTGTGTCAGCTGGAGACACAAAGGGAACAGAGCAAGGCAGAGGGCTGAATTGTCACCTGCATCTGCACAGCAGCTGGTTTCCTCTGCTCCTCGAGGAAGGCGACAGGCGTGCAGGACAGCACTCCCGGGCCATTTCACAGAGAAGCAACCCAGGGCTGGCAAAGTGGAGGCAAAGCCAGCAAACCACATCCAGAGCTTCTGACTCTAGCTCTCTGTACAGCACAATCAGAGGGTGGGTACAGAAGCAATGGTGGGAGGGCACACTGCTCAGTGTCCCCAGAGGTCAGTGCACGCTCCAGAGCAGGGTGATGTCAACTTGGCCTTGGCTCCAGCTTTAGAGCGGGGACTAGGACACCGTCTCCTGAGGGTTCCACTCAATCTCACCCTTTGTGTGTGGCAGCAAATTTTAGACCATTCCTTGTATAGACAGGTACTGGGCTAGTGATACTAGAGCACCATGGCTATACGGTCAAAGAGAGCCGATAGCATGATGTCCTTGGGCAGGGGACCAGAAAAACTGGAATTACCTATTTCTTTAACCCTGGGTCCCGCCGTGTCCCGCCCTCCTGTCGCCCCTTACAACAAAGAAGCCACTGATATCTGAGGCCACTTAGCACTTACTAGGTCACTGGTCTGAACTATAAAGACTTCATAAAAACAAGTATTAATAAATATCAATACTTGTATATTTATTACCAGGTATATTAGGTAAATTAAATATTACCTACCAAACCCAATTCTAGCTATTTTCACTTTTGTAGAACTGAGGCACGCTCTTGCTGTGTCACCCTGGCTTTCTTGGTACTTACTATGAACCCAAGATGGCCTCAGGCTCACAGCGCTTCTCCTGCCTCAGCTTCTTGGAACCTGGGTTCAACACCCAGCACCTACATGGTGCCTCACAACTCTGTAACTACAGTTCCAGAGTAGCAGACTCTCTCTTCTGGCCTCAGCAGGCACCAGGCATGTACCTGGTGCACAGACATACAAGAAAGCAGAGCACCCATACGCATAATCTGATGAAATTTTAAGGAATTTTACAAGCTAGATTAGAAACAGCCATAGAAGTCAGGCCTGAGGGTATAGGCCTGGAATCCCAGTTACACTGGAGTTTAAGAAAGGAGGATTCCAAATCCAAGGCCTGCCTGGCAGAATAAATTCAAGATCAGCCTGAGCAACTTAGACCTTGCCTTAAAGTAGAAAGTTAAGAAGGTGAAGGCATAGTTCAGCTTGCCTAGACTGTGTGAGCGCTGGGTTCAATCCCCAGTAAAGATAAAAAGAAATTAAGGAATAGAGATGGATATAGTGCTGATGGCAGAAAGGGTAAGACTGGGGAGAAGAGGGGAGA
This sequence comes from Microtus pennsylvanicus, assembly GCF_037038515.1. Lineage (NCBI taxonomy): Eukaryota > Metazoa > Chordata > Mammalia > Rodentia > Cricetidae > Microtus > Microtus pennsylvanicus. Next base: position 71,177,556 of record NC_134580.1, read on the forward strand.
AGAAGTAAAGAAGCGAAAGGGGAGGAGAGGGGAGTTGTTCCCAAGGCAAACCTGCAATGCCTGTCTCCCAGCTCTTCAGTCAGGACCAGTGAGGCATGCAGCAAGTTACTGTAGCAAAGGATTTAAGAAGGCCCTGGAGATGGCAGTCCTGGTACTCACCCGCCTGGACAGAAGGTCAAAGCAGAGTTTGTTCTCACTGGTGCCCAAGTTAATGATGCCCTGCAGATAGAGTGTACAGGTAGGTGAGCATGGCAAAGGAATGCCAACCAAGAGCCGCAATGTCTGCTTGCCACCCCATAAGGTGTTAATCCTAGTAGGAGGCTCGGACTCCTGACTCCTGCCTTACGTGAGGAGCAAAGGAAGCAAGAGAGACAAAAGAATTAACTTGAAGGAGCTGAGAATTAGACAAATAACAGGCAATGTTCACCACCCCTGGGAAGGAAACTGTTTCCTCCAAACACAGGCAACGCGTCTCCAAATCCCAATAGCTCTGCAGTCACAGCCCATTCAGCTACCCTCTTGTGACGCCCCACTGCCAAGATTCCAGTGCAAGTCACCACGATCACTGCCATAGCTCCCCACCTCCTCTCCTGTCCACTCCCCTGCCTGTCATCTATCTTCAAATGGAAAACTGAAACTGCGTCATGTATCCTGTTCCTCCCCTGAACACTTCCTACCCACCACTGTCTACAGAAAGAACGCTCACCATGTCCCACGAGGCCCTACAATATCCAGAGCCTTCCTGACCCCATGACCCCCAGTCTGGTTATACTGCAGCCCAAGGGTTCCCTTGCTGGTCCTTGATCTGATCCAGCACAGCTCCGGGCTGGGCCCTCGTACTATTCCCTCAGCTGTACGGTTCCTGGGGTGGGCAGCCTCTGCCATGGCACCCTGCACAGAGACTGAATCTGCCACCTGCTCCTGATGAGGAGAACATGCAGAAATGCTGGGATATCACCTCTAAGGCTAGGTCACAAAAGCGAGTGGCTCCAATGTTGGGTACTCACAGCCTCTCATTCTGTCTTGAGACATCTGCCCTGAAGGGAGTCAGCTGTCATACCTGAGGCAGTCCATGTGGAGAGAAACAGGTGCCCACCAAGGAGCCACAGAAGTGAGTTTGGAGACGGAGCCTCTCACCTGTCCAAGCCCCACCATGCAGTCAAACTTTCAGATGCACAGGGTAGCTTCAGGGTACAGTGACAGAAACCCCTGAGCCGGACACGCCCATCAGGAGTCCAGCAACTGGGAAGTGTTTGCTTTGTCAGCTGCTGCGACTTGGGGTGATTTGTTACAGCACTGGATAGTTAACACAGCCTCACTTTTGTCACGCCTCTGTTCTAAAGTCACCTGATTAAAAAGTCGCCTTCTATGATACCCTATGTCAAACAGCCACACTTCTCAGCGGGCCATCATCCTCTGTCCACCTTCCCCTTTCTTCATTTGCTTTGCAGTGCCTATCAGCAAATGTCTGTAGTAATAGGAGCGGCGGGGCTGTGTCCCCAGCACCCGGCCGCCCACATGGCTAGCTCTAGCTTATGCCCAGAAATAATTACACGGAAACTGTATTCTTTTAAACACTGCTGACCCATTAGTTTCAGTTTCTTATTGGCTAGCTCTTACATATGGATCTAACCCATTTCTATTAATCTGTGTAGCCCACGAGCTGGCTTACCAGGAATGATCTTAACCTGCATCTGCCTGGAGTGGAAGAATCATGGCGACTCCTTCACTCAGTTTCTTTTTCCCAGCATTCTGTTCTGTTTACTCCTCCCACCTATGTTTTAACCTATGAGGGCCAAAGCAGTTTCTTTATTGCTTAACCAATGAAATCAACAGACTGATATATGACACTCCCCCATCAGTTATATGTAGTTCTGATCTGTCTGTCTCAACTAAAATATAAATACATAGGGCAAGATTGGAGTTTTGCTCACTGCTATGACATCAGTACCTAGAACAGTCGCTGATACCTGGTGGATGTTCAACAGATCAAAACTATTAATAAGGGTTATTGTGCAGCTCTTTACCAAACTATTGTATATAATAGATTATGGTAATCATGGCAGATGATATTAATAATAATAGCAGCTGTGTTTATCCAGTGTATAATATGATAAGCACTGTGAATTTCACACTCCTGGTCTCACTTAATGTTGACTCTTCTACAGAGCAGACATTACCAGCCCATCTCAGAGATGACCTGTGTACAGAGCAGACATTACCAGCTCTCCTGCAGCCAGAGGATCATGGCTCCAACCTGACAGGAGTGAGCTGGGTGCTGGCTGCCCTGCAGTTAGTTTGCTCTTGGCTCCCAGCAGGGAGGGGTCTTCACTCACACTGGGGTTCTTGTCTTCATCATACTCGTCCATATGGTAGGTTCTGTAGCCCTCCTCAGCTGAGTCCCAGAACCATTTGCTGACTCTTCCTCTAGAGGACAGGCAGGAGCTATCAGAGGAGAACATGGCAACAGGGTCCCCCACTCCATAGAGCTTGAGCCGCTTCCTGTCTGGCTTTCTGAGGCACTCTCCTGGCAGAGAATCACCATAGGCATTGTCCATGTCCTGAGAAGAGGCTGAGCCTGGATGTTCAGTGTCTGAGGAAGAGGGAACATCTGTCAAAACACAAACGCTCAGGCCTGCTGAAGGGCTTCTGCTCGTCCTTGTCTGTTTGTCTGTTTGTCTATGTGTACGTCCAAGAACAACCTCCAGTGTTGTTCCGGGAGTTATCCACCATGTTTTTAGAGGTAGGAGCTCTCCCTAGGGCCTCGTGTTTGCAAAGTAGGTTAGACTGGCTAGCCAGTAGGGTCCAGGACCTGCCTGTCTCATCTCCCCAGCTCTGGAATTATGAGGGTTCACATCTGGCTATTTTAATGTGGGTTCTGGGAATAAAACTCAGGTCCTCATTGGCTACAGGGCAAGCAAAGCATTTGACTTACTGGGCACTTTACAGCCAGGGATGGTCACCCAGCTGTCGGGGTCCAGTCCCAACATAAAACATTTCTCACAAGTGTGAAGGCGTAAAAATAAAGACACTATTTACACGGCAGTATCGGGAGGGAGTTTTAGTGATCATTTCAATCTTAAAGTCATCCACGTTTATTTTCCAAACAGCTTTCCAAACACAAACTAAAAAAAAAAAAGGTTTAAAAAAACTTTACTAACATTCTGTTTTTTAGATGGGGGATGGCTTAAGTCTTGCCTATGCCTATTTTGTCAGGTAGACTAAAAAACACCTCTTCCCTAGGTAACCTCATAATTTACAATTGAAAAAACAAAACGGCATCAACATATCCTAATACCTGTTTGAGGTAGCTCCTTGTTTGCTTTGATACAAAAGAGCCAGGCAATCCCCTCCAGCAGAAAAGGTACAAATTGTGCCTTGTAAACTACTCAGATTCTCTAACTGGCAGACAATGTAAAATGTGCCCAGCCTTCTCCACCAACCCCTCCAGGCTGCCCAATGCTGGCCTTGAACTCTTGGGCTCAAGTGGTCCTCCTTTCTCAGCCTCCCTAGTAGCTGGAACTAAAGCCATCTCCACACTGATATTTCCCTCTTCTTGCAAGTTTGTGTGCTCACCCCCCTTGTCCCTTTCGAGTTAAACGTTTCAACAAAGAAATCTGCTGAGGACCTATGAAGACCACACCATGCTTGCTACATAAAAATAACTTTAATCTACTTGTTGCTTTAGCTTCCTGCATTTCTGCATTTGTTTCTCATTCTGCAACCTCGGAATCACCAACGATCTTTCCGCACACCAGCTCACCCCAATTTCAAAACACCAGGCTATTTCCCAAGCAGCTCACATCTTGTGTGACAGGTGAGCTGGAGCTGATGGTGGTGGGAACCAGTAGGAGGGGAGAGTAGGGGTCCCAGTTCCATTCACAAAGCAGACAAGGGCCCCAGAGGGGGCTCTCCTAGCTGCCAACAACATAGGAGCTTCCTAAGCGTCCCTTATTCGTGCTCTAATGGGTCCAACACTCACCTCAAAGCGCAACAGTGAGGATCTGAGGCGCTAAAGCATTCACACCAAATTGTGGCTGGTGGCCAAATGTCTAAAATATGAGTCACTTTATCACAAATGCTCTCTGATTTCTCTGTCTTAAGGGCCAAGTCTTACTTGGTAGAAGAAATAGCTGATGTAGATGGGAACCCAGAAACTTTTCCGCAGTTTAATTTTGCTTTGTAAACCCCGGGGGGGGGGGGGAGCTCACCAAGGTGGCAGGACATAGAAGGAGCAAACCTTCTGCTCCACAACAGCCCAGGTCGGAGGAAGGGCACTGCCGAGAGAGCCCGGGTTTGGGCTTGGGAGGGCGCAGCCAGAGCCCAGCAGGAACACAAAGCAGTGCGGGTGGGAGGGGGGCTCAATTTGCATAGCGATCTGACCAGTGCAGTGCTCCAATCAAGGCCGAGTGAGAGCCCGTCCGGGTTTTCGGGGCCCGCGAAGCCTGTGTGATTACACTCAGGACTTCCAGACCCAAGAGCGGTAGCAATCAATAGCACAGGGCAGCCGAGCAGGCCCCTTTGGTGCACAGCGGGGGCAGCCGGGGGTGGGGGATAGCACCTACTTTGGGCGTCGGATTTCGCGCGCAATATCCTCTGGGCCCGGACTTCCGGGAAGCTGGGGTAAGCCTGCCCCCTAGCGATCAGGACAGGATGTGGGAGAGTGAAGCTCTGGGCTTCAGCGCTTACCAGTCCTCCAGAAACAGGAGTCTCAACAGACAGAAGGGGTAGGGAAGAGGGGTGGAGGTCTTGGCCAAGATGAGACCATGCCTCCCCGTCTCTTCTCTCATTGGCCTGAGCCCAGCTCTCTCTGGCAATTCGACACCTTTGGTCAGACCATTTGAGCAGGGAAGTTTCTTCCCCAGTTAAGGTAGGCATCCTCTTAAAATACCCTTCCTCCTGAATGTCACGTGTGCATGTCATCTCCCCGCCATCCATTTGGATAGGCTTCCCCAACCCCCGAAAATTCTTAGCTGGAGGGAAAAAAGATTTACAAAAGAAAAATAGAAAGTTATAGGCATGTATATTCACATGGTACACATGGCGGGGACAAATGGGAGTGGAAAACTCTCAAAGGAGTCTTCCTTGAATTCCAGGTTATACAAAATAGAATTTCAGAGATGTGAGGGACGAAGGGAAAAGTTCAACCCCACTACAAGCAGGGACAAGAAGTCGAAACTGAGAAGTTTTCATTGTGTGCCTCCCAGAGGTTTGCTAAGCTGGGCGTGAACACCATTGAATGACTCCACCTCTTCTTTATGCAAGGAAACCACCTCTTGCCTAGCACAGCCCTTTAGGCTAGACTGACCAACAACGTGTTTATGCAAATATAACACTATCATCTATAAACTTCTCAAATTAGATGAGGAACACGGTCGTGCCTAGGTAGTCCAACAACAGAAGGTCCGGTCTGTCACCGAAGGTGTGGTGGTTTGAATGAGAATGACCTCCACAGGTTCATATATATACCCCTTAGTTCCGGTCCCCTAAGGAACCCTAATACTGAAGCCCTGGAATTCTGGAAGAGCCACTGGTCTTTAGTCCACATTGGAAGTTGGAAGAAGTTGTAAAGTGTGGCAGCAACAACAGCAGCAGAGGCAGCAGCAGGGGAGATGGCTTGAGAATCATGTAAACTCACCAGTGAGGCACAGAGGCAAGCTGGGCAAAAGAGCAAAAGCTCACCCCTCTGCCCGCCACCAGAGTGTGGCACCCACACTGAGGGTGGATTGCTGGGAGCTATGCAGCCTAGTCTCGGATCAGATATGACGACCTGTCTGGTTTCTTCAGGCAAGGCACCTGTGGAAACAGACACTCACTTGGCAAGGACCAGCATAGGAATCTGCGAAACTCATGCAGCTTGCAGACTCTTTTCCTTCTCATTATATTGGCGATTCTTTGTGCAGTTTTCAGCTTTGTCAGTCACATATGCAACCACTGTAATTTTGTAATTTTCCCTGAAAATTCTGTTCTTTTTCAAAGATTTTCCCCTAAGTTTTAACAGAGGGATAATGCTTCTCAAATTTCTTATCCGGAATTGCTAACTATAATTCCTCATCCTGGGAACTTTTCTGACTTGGTACGTATGAGAAAGCAACACTTGGAACACTAACCGTGTCTCACAGTTCTGGAAAGGAGAGCAAGGCATGCAGACACAGAATAGGGAAGAGGCCTCAGGAGCACACAGAGTGCCAGCTGTTGAGAGTAAGTTCCCCGGACACCAAGCATAGAATCGTTGGTAGGATCTGGAATGCTCCAAGAGGAAAGAACACAGTGCAAAATGTGGGATGGAGAGATCCATCTTTGCCACACACAGGAGCTGTTGTTGATGGAAGAGGTGTGGTGTAGTGAGATGGGGAAAGGGGGCCTTATCAAAGTCTGCCTTTTAAGAGAGATTGAGACATGGGACCTTCTTGTAGAAAAGGGAACTGTATAAAAAGATGTCTTGAGGATATGAAAAAATTGTGTGAGTTTGAATATTGTTGTCCTTAAAGCATCGTGCCCATGTCTATGACTTTTAACTTTATAACTACAAGTAGCTGCCAGCTGACACAGAGATGTGAGAGCGGAGTGTGTCTGGCTCGATATTAAGCCTACAGAGATGCGGATCTCTCCGTCTAGAATAATTATGCAGGGGTGGGAAGGTGTATTTGGGGAAGCACAAAGGGAAGCGATGGAGGCTTTCATAATAATCATGATGTATTCGTCAAATTGTGATGTCTTTTTTTGAAGTCTATAAAATGATGTTTATTAATTGGAAAGTTAAAATAAGACAAAATTACCACCAATATGCACACAGTTTTAAGAAGGAAAATTTAGTCCATATAGAATAAGTCATCCTTCAGCAAAACAACTTTTACTCTTTATAAAAGATTTGTTTTGAGTCACCCACACAGTTTTAAGATCAGACTACTGATTTCTATTGCCTACACAATTTTTACATCAGATAACTGATTTTTTTTTACTTTACAGTATTAAAAAGTTTGAAATGTAGGCATTACATATTGAGCGCATTTTTATTCTTCGTAAGTGCTACAAATTATGTGTTGAGGGCTATGTTAGAAATGTACAGCACTCCAGGTCGTGAACAGCTGGAGACAAAGTTATCTGTATTCCTTTCCACAGGAGCAGCCAGAACAGTAATTTTTATTTTTTATTGATTTTTATTGAGCTCTACATTTTACTCTGCTCCCCTCCCTGCCTCTCCACTCCTCCCTTCAACTCTCCCCCAAGGTCCCCAATTTACTCAGGAAATCTTGTCTTTTTCTACTTCCCATGTAGATTAGATCTATGTAAGTCTCCCTTAGTGTCCTCATTGTTGTCTAAGTTCTCTGAGATTGTGGTTTGTAGGCTGGTTTTCTTTGCTTTCTGTTTAAAAACCACCTACGAGACATGTGTTAATTTTCTTTCTGTGTCTGGGTTACCTCACTCAAAATAATGTTTTCTAGCTCCATTCATTTTCCTGAAAAATTCAAGATGCTATTTTTTTCTGCTGTGTGGTACTCCATTGTGTAAATGTACCACATTTTCCTTATCCATTCTTTGGTTGAAGGGCATTTAGGTTATTTCCAGGATCTGGCTATGACAAAGCTGCTATGAACATAGTTGAGCACATGTCCTTGTGGCACGATTGAGCATCCGTTGGATATATACCCAAAAGTGGTATTACTGGGTCTTGAGGAAGGTTGTTTCCTAATTTTCTGAGAAATCACCACACTAACATCCAAAGAGGCTGTACCAGCTTGCATTTCCACCAGCAATGTAGAAGTGTTCCCCTTTTCCCACAACCTCTCCAGCATAAGTTGTCATCAGTGTTTTTGCTCTTGGCCATTCTTACAGGTGTAAGATGGAATCTCAGAGTTGTTTTGATTTGCATTTCTCTGATGACTAAGGATGTTGAACATTTCCTTAAGTGTCTTTCAGCCATTTTAGATTCCTCTGTTGAGAGTTCTCTGTTTAGGTCTGTAGTCCATGTTTTTATTGGATTGTGTGTTCTTTTGGTAACCAATTTCTTGAGTTCTTTGTATATTTTGGAGATCAGACTCTGTCTGATGTAGGGTTAGTGAAGATCTTTTCCCATTCTGTAGGCTGTCATTTTGTCTTGTTGACCATGTCCTTTGCTTTACAGAAGCTTTTCAGTTTCAGGAGGTCCCATTTATTAATTGTTGCTCTCAGCGTCTGTGCTTCTGGGGTTATATTTAGGAAGTGGTCTCCTGTGCCAACATGTTCAAGTGTATTTCCCACTTTCTCTTCTATGAGGTTTAGTGTGGCTGGCTTTATGTTGAGGTCTTTGATCCATTTGGACTTGAGTTTTGTGCATGGTGATAGACATGGGTCTATTTTCATTCTTCTACATGTTAATATCCAGTTTTGCCAGCACCCCTGGTTAAATATGCTTTCTTCTTTCCATTTGATATTTTTTTTCTTCTTTGTCCAAAAATCAGGTGTTTGAAGATATGTTGATTGATATCCAGATCTTCTATTTGGTTCCATTGGTCCTCCTGTCTGTTACTGAGCAATATGGGTAGGATTAAAGGATCCAGCCCATTCCTTAGCTTTCCAGCCTTGTGGCGGAGGTACCAGCTGTAGCCATTTTTATTGCCACAACTCTATGGTGTTTCAAGGTCCCTGCCAGCAAGCAAGCTGCAACAGTATGTCCACAGACAACACTCAAGTCCTCTCTCTGTATCCAGCCCTCCTGCCTCAAAGAGTCAGAGTTTGCCCTGGCAGGACGGCACAGAAAGCTGGCATTTTAAAACAGCACAACTTTTTTTCCTGCTACAGCTGAAAACAAACAAGCATTCAGTCAGCTTTTATCAACACCATTTAAGTGTTTTTTATGGCAGGACCTCTTAAGAGCTGCAGGGTTTTGCAGCTGAAGCTGAATCAGGAAGCCTCTCTTAGATGAGAGCACTTGCTTGCCTCTAGCAAGCAGAGCAGACCCAAGAAATTGCTGCTACCAAGAAAACATGCTTTACTCTATTATTTCCCAAGCTTTTTCAGGCTTTCTGTGGATTCAGTTGGGCTCCATTTTGTAGTAAGAGCTGTGGGCTGCATTCCTGCCACCCAGTTCCTGGCCGCCTGGCTAGCTTATGCCCCAAAATAACAACACACAAACTGTATTCATATAAACACTGCTTGGACCATTTCTATTAATGTGTGTAGCACCACGAGGTGATGACTTACCAAGAACATTCTAGCCTACGTCCATCTTGGGTCAGAGCTTCATCGCATCTGCCTCACTTCCTCTTCCTCCCAGCATTCTGTTCTGTCTACTCCACCCACCTATGTTCTAACCTATCAGGCCAAGCAGTTTCTTTATTAATTAACCAACGGCCTTCCTCCATCAAAGGGATGTGTGTTTTGTCAAAAGCTTTTTCAGCATCTAATGAGATGATCATGTGATTTTTATTTTTCAGTTTGTTTATATGGTAGATTATGTTGACAGATTTTCATATGTTGAACCATCTCTGCATCTCTAGGAGTGATGTCTTTCTTAAAGGCAGACTTAGAAGCCAATAATAAAGCTGTTCATGTAGTCCTGGTAAGAAAAATCTCTGTCTAAGAATAAATAAAGACAGCCTGAGCTATTCGGCGCCACTTGAGTGCAATCCACTCAGTGGTCAGAAGTTTGTCTTTCACCGATGCCCCTTCCCCATCTCAGGACCTGAACCTGAGCTGAGGCTGGACCCCGGCAGTGGATCTTTCCACTTGAGTCAGGAAAATCTCGCTCGCCTCCTAGTTGATTCCAGATCTAGTCAGCCAAGATTAGGCATCGAAGCCATGAGCCAAAATCAGTGCCACCCCTCTAAGTCTTTCAAGATAGTGTATTGCTGTATCACTGTGCAACCTTGGCTGGCCTGGAGTTTCCTAGACAATTCAGGCTGGCATCAAGCTTGTAATGCCCGTTCTGCCTCTGCTCTGGGGATGCAGGCATGTGCCACTGTGCACCCCCACACCTGGCCTTTCTGCTCTCAGATTACTTTCCTCAAGAGTTTTGTTATGTATAATGAAAAAAGACAGTTTTTTTGTTTTGTTTTGATTTGATTTGACTTTTTGAGACAGGGTTTCTCTATAGCCTGTCCTGGAACTAGACCAGGTTGGCCTCGAACTCATAGAGAGCTGCCTGCTTCTGCCTCCCAAGAGCTGCCCCACCACTGCCTGGCAAAAGACAGGGTTTTTTTAAAAAATAAATAAATAAGAATAATACTCGAAAAAAAAAAAGAAGAAAAAAAGGTCCTGAGAGTGTATCTGGTCTTCTGGGCACTTCCGATAAATTCTTTCTCTGTCCAAGGTCTCAACTATATAGCCTAGGCTGGCCCTGAACCCACCATTCTGCCTCAGTACTAAAATTATACGTATATACCATATGCCAGTTTATAATCAGCTTCCAAAGAGCTTTATCTTCAAGGTTATACTATAACCTTGAAGAATCAGGACTTACTGAACTGCTCTCTGTGGTAATTTCAATAACCGACATAACGGGTTAGAGCCACCCTAGGATGCACAACTCCGGGTGTGTCTATGAGGATGTTTCCCAAGACGATTAACTTGGGAGGAGGAATTATTTCTGTATGTGGCATCATCCTCAGACTGGGGCCCCAGGCTGAATAAGAAAGGAGAGAGTGGTGAGCAGCAGCATCCTCTCCTCTTCCTGGCTTATCTTCCTCTACTCTGGTACACCTTTTCTCTCCTTCTTACTCCATGTCTGGCTGTGCCGCTGGGTGGCTGGCCCCTGAAGTTCTCCTCCTTCCTTTCTTGTTCCCAGGTTCCTTTCTCCCGGATTTCTCCTCATATTTATCCTCTCTGCCTGTCAGCCCTACCTATACTCTCTCCTGCCTAGCTATTGGCCATTCAGCTCTTTATTAGACCAACAGGTGTTTTAGACAGGCACAGTAAGACAGCTTCACAGAGTTAAACAAATACAACATAAACAAAAGTAACACACATCAAAACGATACTCCCCAACAGAGGAGGACCCTGACCTGTTGACATTTCCCTGCCATTCAGCACGGGGGAAGCTGAGGCAAGATGTCGTGAGTTCAAGGCCAGCCTGGTTGAATAAAACGACAAAAAGAAATGGAGCAAGCCTGTTCCAGGGGAGAATGGGTGGGTCAGAAATCCACATGACTAATCAAAACTATCAACATGTACGAGAAGAGTTTCCATCCTCCACAAAAGGCTTTTCACCTCCGTTCTGCACATTTCAGCCCCCAGTAGGCAAGGGCATCGTAGAAACATAGGTGAGTGCAATGACAGTGGCAAGTGGGAACCCTGCAATTCGTATGTGAAATCCTTGCCCTCTAGTTGATGGCAGTAGCAGGTAGGACCCTTGAGAAGTGATCATGTCGTGAGAGCAGAGGGAGCCCAGTCCTCCAGTCATGTGATGTCACAGGGAGAAATGATAGGCCCCGCCGGACACTTACCAGGTCCTTGATACTGAACTCTGCAGCTTCTGTAACTGTGATGAACAGATTTATAGCCACCTGAACAACAAAGATTCCAAGATTCATCCTAGCTGGGAGGTGGTGGCACACGACTTTAATCCTAGCACTCGGGAGGCAGAGGCAGGCAGATCTCTGTGAGTTCGAGGCCAGCCTGAACAAAGCAAATTCCAGCACAGCCAGGGCTGTTATACAGCTTATAAAGATGGTACAGTCGACACTTAGTGCTCCTTCAGCATCCAGCTACGAGTTCCTTCTTCCCTTCTCTCGGACAGCACTACAGATTATGTATTCACATGGGGGTGGGGTATGCATGTGTTCCAGTGTGTGTGTGTGTGTGTGTGTGTGTGTGTGTGTGTGTGTGTGTGTACGTGTTTCCACTTGTGCATATGCAGAAGTCAGAGCAGGATCTTGAGATCTTCCTCCACAGGTTTCAACCTTCTTGCATTCAGACAGAATTTCTTGCCATTTTGGCTAGACTCGATTGCTAGTGAGATATTATGGTCCACCTGTCTGTGCCCCACCATCCAGGACTGAAGATATGGGAACTTGAAGCCATGGCCAGGTTTTTACACAGGGTGCTGAGGATTTGAACTTAGGTCCAAATGCTATAGAGCAAAGTATTCTTATCCCGGTTACCACCCCAGATCTCCCCCAGACAGTTTTCTTCACATTCAAGCTTTGCAAAGATCTTAGGACAAAAAAAATCTCCAAAAAGGAATGTAAACCAGAAATAAAGAACTGGAGAGAATAGAGAATGATATTTATTAAATGCTGAATATAAAATAAAGCCATCTAAAAGGAATTCCCTTTACCCCGCCAGGACTCTTTAGGCCCTCCCATTCCCATCACAGTAAAAACATCATTTTTGCATTCACAATAGCTACTAGCAAAGAAGAAAAGAGCCAAGGCTTCTAAAAGAGACAGACACCAGCTTAGGGGGCTTGATGAGTGAGGTCGGACAGTACAGCAGCACCAGTTACTCTGCCTCTGAGCAAGAGGCTAATGTCAGGGACCCCTGAGCATATGACTGCATGCTGGCTGGAGGCCAGCAGCCTATGTCGTGATGGCCGGCTCCAGCTGTTTCAGTCTCCGGGCCTTTGTGTGTTCCTTGAGCACCTGGCAGAACCGATCCATAGCTAGAGGACATTGGGACAGAGAAAGAGAATGAGTTGGTGGTGTGCAGGTGGAGCCCAGACAGACCCGGGTTATGGACGACCCCCAGAGCCTCTGGTTTATGGGTGGAGCCCAGACAGGCCCGGGTTATGGATGACCCCCAGAGCCTCTGGTTTATGGGTGGAACCCAGACAGGCCCGGGTTATGGATGACCCCCAGAGCCTCTGGTTTATGGGTGGAGCCCAGACAGACCCGGGTTATGGACGACCCTCAGAGCCTCTGGTTTTTGGGTGGAACCCAGACAGACCCGGGTTGTGGACGACCCTCAGAGCCTCTGGTTTATGGGTGGAACCCAGACAGACCCGGGTTATGGACGACCCCCAGAGCCTCTGGTTTATGGGTAGAACCCAGACAGGCCCAGGTTGTGGACGACCCTCAGAGCCTCTGGTTTATGGGTGGAGCCCAGACAGACCCGGGTTATGGACAACCCTCAGAGCCTCTGGTTTATGGGTAGAACCCAGACAGGCCCAGGTTGTGGACGACCCCCAGAGCCTCTGGTTTATGGGTGGAGCCCAGACAGGCCCGGGTTATGGACAACCCCCAGAGCCTCTGGTTTATGGGTGGAGCCCAGACAGACCCGGGTTGTGGACCACCCCCAGAGCCTCTGGTTTATGGGTAGAACCCAGACAGGCCCGGGTTATGGACAACCCTCAGAGCCTCTGGTTTATGGGTGGAACCCAGACAGGCCCGGGTTATGGACCACCCCCAGAGCCTCTGGTTTATGGGTGGAACCCAGACAGACCCGGGTTATGGACGACCCCCAGAGCCTCTGGTTTATGGGTGGAGCCCAGACAGACCCGGGTTGTGGACGACCCCCAGAGCCTCTGGTTTATGGGTGTAGCCCAGATAGACAGGGTTATGGACGACCCCCAGAGCCTCTGGTTTATGGGTGGAGCCCAGACAGACCCGGGTTATGGACAACCCTCAGAGCCTCTGGTTTATGGGTGGAACCCAGACAGACGGGGTTGTGGACGACCCCCAGAGCCTCTGGTTTATTGGTGGAGCCCAGACAGGCCCGGGTTATGGACGACCCCCAGAGCCTCTGGTTTATTGGTGGAGCCCAGACAGGCCCGGGTTATGGACCACCCCCAGAGCCTCTGGTTTATGGGTGGAGGCCAGACAGACAGGGTTGTGGACGACCCTCAGAGCCTCTGGTTTATGGGTGGTGCCCAGACAGACCCGGGTTGTGGACGACCCCCAGAGCCTCCGGTTTATGGGTGCTGGGGTGAGCCCAACATGTTCTATCTCACTTCTGGCTCTTTTTGAACCTAGTAGTCAAATTCTGTGCTGTGGCTTATTTGTCTCTTAACCTTCAACTGAGTTTGATTATTTATGATACAGAGTTTCTCCATGTGGCCCAGGCTAGCCCTGACCTCTCAGACCTCCTGCCTCAGCCTCCCAAGTGTCAGGATTGCAAGTGTGAATCACCATTTCTGCCTTCCTTCCATTTATTTTCCACACTAGACCAAAAGATATTGGTATAAGACACACTTTATGAGGCTAAGTGGATAACTGCTATAGTCTCAGCAGGTAGAAAAGTGTCTGGCAATTAATGAGATGCTATAAATAATTATTCAAATAAAATAAGTCTTCATGATGCCAGAGGAATGTGTGAACTCCAACATGACACGCAAGAGCTACCACGATCATCTGTCCATCGAATCCACTAGACTCTAGCCCTGGAGTCAGCGGGGCAGAAAACCGCTTCTTAGGAGCTTCTGGTCCAAAAGACACTCTCAAACACATGGCAGACACAAAACACAGGCTATTCAAGAGGTCGGATGCTCGGAGAGACAGCTACTTGAGGAATGGATTGCTTCCTGTTTGCAAAGGGACATAACCAAGACTAGAAGAGGGTGCTCAGGGGAGCTGAAGCTAGAAGCCACTGAAGTCAGAACAAACGAGTAAATGAGGATTTAATGAGGCCTCTTTGCTGGATGTCAGGACTGGGGAGTGGGCAGCCGCACTCACCCACTTTTAGTTGAAGTTGGTCCTCTGCAAAGACGAGGCGGAACCAGCCAGGCTCCTTGCACATGTAGGATCTGCCCCTAGATAACAGCAGCTTGTTGTCCTGGAAACACTGGCAAAGGATCTGCTCTTGTTCAAACGTGCATGGGCTCAGGTACTAGGGAAAGGGAAAGGGGCAAGGCTGAGCACAAGACTAGCTGACAGGCCCACCAGCACCTGCCACTTCCAGAACTTACTGCTCTCAAGTTGATCCAGACATAGTGGCCAGAGCCACCATTGAAAAAGGGGACCTTCAGCTTCTCCAGCCTCTTTGTGACATAGAGGTAAGCCCTCCGCAGCCGGCTGTGGTTAGTAGGCAGGTACAGCTGGTCAATCCATTCTGGAAGGGTAGAGAAAGAGCATCACAGATCTTACAGCAGATACCTGCTGGGGTGGGGGTGGGGAGGTTCTACCCAAATACAACTTAGCTGGGTTCCATGTGAGCTGTGAGCCATTTCCATACCCACACAGAATCTCATATAGGACTCTGGAGGGAACAGTGGGCATCTTCATGGTCCACTGGGATGCTCCCTTTGAGTAGCTGATAGAGGCCAGTAACCAGGGCATCCCACGAGGCAGGCTGATGCCATTGTCACCTGAGTGAATCAGTAGGTACTCAAAGTTTCTGTTCCTGTTCTTGAACCCCACACACAAGACTAGAGAAACCCAGCTATTCTGTGATGTCCCGCTGTTCTCAGAAGAGGGACCTGAGGAGGTTGTAGAAAACATTTATACCCACATTATGCTTCAAAAAAAAAGGTTTTAATTATGCCAGATGCTGGTGGCACATTCCTATAATCCCAGCACTTGGGAGGCAGAGGCAGGTGTGTCTCTGAGTTCAAGACCAACCTGTTCTACAGAGTGAGTTCCAGGACAGCCAGGCCTACCCGGAGAAACCCTGTCTCAAAAACCAAAGCTTTAATTATGTGTGTGTGCCCGTCTGTGCATGTGTGCATGGGTGCTTGTGGAGGCATCTCCTGGAAATGGGAGTCACAGGAGGTTGTAAGTTGGCTGCTGTAGGTGCGGGGACACCTAAGGCCATCAAGAGGAGCAGGATGTGCTCTTAAACACTGAGCTGTCGCTTCAGCCTCATGCCTACATTCTGCTTCCAAAGCATCTAAGTGAAAATCTTTGAGGACGCAGTTTCAAGTTAACCCTTGGCTACATCTGAGGTTGAGAACCAGCGTTCAAGGGGCTGAGATCTGGTTTCTCCGCATATAAAAGAGGATGGCACCGTGGAGGGTAAGCAGCCAGTTAAGCTTCTCCTTTCTGCTTCTTTTTTCACCCAAAACTGTTTGCTTCTACCTGTCTAGTGACATTAGTTTGTCTCAATATAGTCTATCTATTGATTTAAGCCTTCCAGTCTGGCCATCTACTACAGGAAATTAAAGGGAGAGTGTTTTTTTCTACGTTTGAGCCGTAGAATTAAAGGGGAAGATCTCAGCTGAATAGGGGTGGTGGAACCTTTAATCCCAGCACTTGGGAGGCAGAGGCAAGTATCCACCTCTCTGTGAGTTTGAGGCCAGCCTGGTCTACAGAGTGAGTTCTAGGACAGCCATGGCTACACAGAGAAACCCTGTCTCGAAAAACAAAAACAAAACGAAAAGGAGAAGGTCTCTCAGGTCCAGCCCTCTCTTGAGATCCCTGGAGAATCTACAGGCCATATATCTAGCCAATCAACTCTCTCCAAACCCCGTTCTCCTTTGTAGCCCCTGGAAAATTATTTTAATCCATATTGGGAAAGTCACAAAATGTTTGCCAGAGGCAAGTAGGTTCAGGAGGAGACACGCACTGATCTCTGCTGGGTGTGGTGGGACATGCTTTAATCACTAGGGGAGCATAGGCAAGGGGGGGGGGCGCTAGGAGTTCAACACGGTGAGTTCCAGGCCAAGGCTACCCACTGAGACCCTATCTCCAAGGGTAAAAGCAAGGTTGACTGACTGACTGATGTCTGAGTTCTTATCTTCAGGTCTTAGGGAGCCATTCACAAGAGGTGCTTTTCCAAGCAGAGCAAAAACTGCTAGACTTTCGGAATCAAATCCCAGTCTGGTTTGGAAGAGGCTCTCCATCTTCTATCCACATCCATACACTCACTTTCTGAGCTGCATCCTGCCCTCCTGCAAACCACACATCTCCTAGGTTTAACTTTGGATAGTGAACAGATCCTCAAATGTATCAAGTACATGGTAGAGACCCCAGAAAACCCAGCAATTGCCCCACCTCCTGGCCATGAAGTCCAGCATGATGCTATCCTCGAGTCCTGCTCAGTACCTCTGTCCTGGAGCAGTTGGCACAGCTTGAACTGTGTAATGCCAGAGACACCGTGGAGGTAGCCAAAAGCTCTCATGACAGAGGCTACTTCCTTGTTGTGCGTGTAGAGAACACCAAAGCGGAAGCCAGATATGCCAAAATCCTGGAGGATAGAAGTCGGGGAAGAAACGTCTAGTTTTTCCTGATTTCTGTTCCTGGATTCCCTTCCTTCCAGACCCAAAGACAGGTGGCTGGGGCTTACCTTACTAGTGCCCCAGATCATATGGGTTTTGTTAGGGTCAGGCAAGCTGGAAAAGAAATTTAAAAACTGAGGTTGAAGGAAATGGTTAAAGGATGGATAAGTGACTTCTATGGGAAGGAGAAGGTGGACTTTAGGTTCTTTCTAGACAGGGTCTAAGGTGCCCAATTTCAAGAGACGGGGGTAGCTAAGCTAGGGAGAAACACAGGTGCCCCTGAAAAGCCCACGTGGAACAGTACTCAAGTGTCCACTGAAGTCCAGGACCCTCGGCCTGACTGTGGCTCTGCTACTCTGGTCCGAAACCACATCCTTGGCAGCTGTCCTTCCAGGACTTCATACTCACCTCTCTCTCACTGCCTTCGGTGAGTCCGTTCCGAAGCAGGTATGCCCACGTCTTGTGATGAAATC
Source organism: Microtus pennsylvanicus (assembly GCF_037038515.1). Taxonomy (NCBI): domain Eukaryota; kingdom Metazoa; phylum Chordata; class Mammalia; order Rodentia; family Cricetidae; genus Microtus; species Microtus pennsylvanicus. The sequence continues at coordinate 71,195,097 of NC_134580.1, forward strand.
TATCCTTATGGTCAAATTCTAACCTCCCTCTCCAAATTCAAGTTGGGCATGATGGGACATAGGTACATTCCCAGCACCCAGGAGGTGGAGACAGGAGAATCAAAGGGATTGAGGCCAGGCTGGGTAATACGGCAAGATGCTATGTGACTTTCATTGATGTGTACATATATACGTGTGTGTGTGTGTGTGTGTGTGTGTGTGTGTGCGTGCGTGCGTGCGCATGCATATAGGTGTGAAAACCACAAGTTAAACCTGGATGTCTTTCTAGATCACTTTCTACCTCCCCCACTACCCCCAACACAGACAAAGTCTCTCACTGAAGCTGAAGTTCCTCAATTTAAACAGACTGTCTGGCCTGTGAGCTCCAGATCTGCCTCTTAGCCCCTCCCCCACCTCCAAGGTGACAAATGAAGGTTGCCATGCCAGACTTTTACATAGGTTCTGGGATTCGAACTCATATCCTCACGCTTGCACGCCAGGCACTGTACCAATTGACATGCCATGCCTTGACCTTTAACGATACTCTTCCTGCCTTGCTCTAGCATTCACTTAGACACAGGATGGCATTTGGACTCAGTATTCGGGAGGGCAGAGAAAACATTCTCCATTGGCATTTGACTCTCCCCAGCAAACTCAGGCAAGTCCTACTTCATGACACCACCTCACAAAGCAGAAACCTCATGGCTCTTGCTTCCAACACTACTGAGGACAAACTTACTGTTTTATGTTCAGAACACTGTGGAATGTGATGGATGCATCAAACACGGACAGCATGTAAATCTCATCTATGATCACATGTAGGTTGTGCCTGCAGTTGGGTGGGAGAAAAAAATAGACCCAGTTTATGCCTGCAGTTTTTCAGATTACATTTTATTTGGTGTGTGTGTGCATGTGTGCACACGGTCCATGGGTGGAGGCAGAGAACTTGTTGGAATCAGTTTAGTACTCCCACCATGTAGGTCCTGGGGATCAAACTCAGTTTGTCAGACTTGTAGTAGGTACCTTTACCCACTGAGCCAGCAGCTCAGCTCTCTCTGTAACTGTTTTTGTTTCAGGACTTTTTGCTTGTTTTTCAAAACAGGGTTTCTCTCTATGTATACCACGCTGACCTGGAGCTAGCTTTGTAGACCAGGCTGAACTGAAACTCACAGAGATCTGCCTGCCTCTGCCTCCCGGATTCTGGGACTAAAGGCGTGCGAGACTAGATACCTCTGTAATCCCGACTCACTCTTTTTCCTAATTTTGGATACATAACATACACTCCTGTTATCCCAGTAGCTTGTTATATTTCCCAAGGGGCATTATAATATACAAAGAGGAGGCACACCAGGGACCTTTGTCTCTGGCTGGTGGTACACAGAGGGAAGGGGACCTATGAGATATCATATCACATCTAACCCTTTGAATATCAAACAGAGGATGGGAGGAGAGAAAAAGCTTCCCAGATGTTTACAACAGTGACAGTGAGCAGCTGCCTCCCAGGGTCTAGACTGAAGTCACAGCACCAAGTGGGATTTGAGCAATACTCACACCCTCAGTTCACACCCTGACACAGCACCATCACTCCAGTTCCCAGATAGAATTGTGATTCTAAGTGGGAAGTCAGTTGCTTCAGCATAGTAGGGTGCCAGAGCTCAGACAATGTGGTGGTGGACACATTGTGAACTTCAGGAATTAGCTAGGAGACCAGCCTCTGGACTCCCTGTGAGGGATTACCCTGTTATGCTAACTGTAGTAGGAAGACCCACTCTGAGGTGGGCAGCCCCATTTTCTGGTATTGAGTCCTCAACTACCAAAGGGGGGGCTGCTAGAGGAGCAGAACAGCCCTTGCTCCCTATGTTTCAGGCATCCATACATAACCAGCTGCCTGACTCTCCTGTCAACATGACTTCCTTGCCATGATGAGCTGTACCCATAAGCCATGAGGCCAGATGATCCTTCTTCCTTCCGCTACTTTTTACAGGCTGCTTTGTGACAGCAAGACGAAAGCAACCGAGGCTGCTGGGATTTGCACACAGCTCCACTGAGCTCTCGATAGCAGCCTCCTGCATTCTCTCTCTCTCTCTCTCTCTCTCTCTCTCTCTCTCTCTCTCTCTCTCTCTCTCTCTCTCTCTCTCTCTCTCTCCCCTGCTGGATAGTTTGGGTTAGTCCTGAATTCTGAGTGCTGTTTCTAGAAAACAGGTATCTGTCCTGTCAGGGGTACTGCAGAGGCAACTGTTGCTATCATGCTCTTGGCAGTGAGCCATGAAAGTTCTACGGTGAGCTGTCTTTGAGCATCTGCCATTTTCAGTGCTGCAGCCTGGGTGGTTTGGAGGCAGATACAAGGGTAAAGCGCTTCTGCTGTGGTGAGTGGAAAAACATCAAAGCACACTCTGGCAGCTGGGGAAGAGTCTGCATGGGGAAATGCTGGAGAGGAAATAGTTAAACAAAATGGGGAACACGAGGCCCCTTTCTCCTCCATTTCATCGTCTTTCTTGTACCCTGCAAAGCATATCGCAGAATGAGTAACCTTGGGTAAGTTACTCCTGCCTCCGATGCCTCCAAGTGATGGAGAGGAACACATACCTCTTGGCAAAGACCAGGTATTCCTTCAGCATCGATCGAGTGTAGACCTCACCCAGAGGATTCTGGGGGTTGACTAGCACAAGGCCTTTGACCTTTTTTTCCTGAGAAGAAACCCAAACACACAAGTGAATACATATCCTTTACAACTACCCCAAATTCCACCGAGCATCCTTTATGGCTTGGGACATCTAAAATGGGACACCTGATAAAGCCCAGGTAGGATCTCATGGAAGTAGCACCATGCTGCTGGCAAAGGGGAAAAGAAAGTGTTCTGGAAGTTTCCCACTGCTACAGAGAAGTCGGGTACTTAGAATTACTGTTCTCTTTCTCATCTAGAGAAAGCATGCCACATCTTGTATCTAAGTCTTACTACTCAGACTTTTTAGGGCCAGTGGTGACCACCCTAAAATTAAGACTCCCCTGTCCTTACCTTCATCTTAGCCTGAGTCAGGGTCAGCTCCAGCATATCCATGGTGAGCTGGGAAAAAGACGAGTCAGCCTGGAAGACACGTGCAGTGGAGAGAGGCTTGTTCCTGAGCCTGGTTCTCAGCCCTCAAGCCCCATACAGTCCCTGGCCTTCAAGCCAGGGTGTGGGTCCATATGCCTTCGTCACCCTGGCATCACCCGACTCCTGGCTTTGCTTAGAGAATAAGCCCTTCTGTCTCCCAACGGGATCTACAACATTCCTTTGCCAGGTGGGCTGAGCAGGAAAGGGGCCCCATTCTGACCTGGCTTTCCAAGTAGACAGGAATAAGCTCTACTTTGGAATAAAGGCAGGAGCTGAAGGCGAAGCCACCGTAGCATGGTGTAGGGATCAGAAAGGCATCTAGGAGTACAAGGAGACAAGGCTGTCTGGCGGTCAAGATGAGCAGCGAGGCTCCTAGCACGAGAGCCAGGCCAACAATCCCTTCTGCCATCCTTGTGCCCAAGCCTCACTAAAAACTTGACCCATTTTTATGCACATTATTTGGGGCACAAACTCCAGCTTCCTGTTGCAAGCACACTGAAGGAGGCTGCGAGGGATGACTGCACTGAAGAGCTCAGAGTCCAAGGTGCAAATCAAGCAAGGTACTTCCCATGACAAAAGTCTTTGTGTTGAGAGGCAGGTGTCTGAGTGGGTACATGTGCACCTGTGTGCATGCACATGTGAGGATCAAAGGTCAACCCCAGATTCCTTCCTCTGGAACAATATACTCTGTGTATAAAGATAGTGGCTCCTTACTGACCTAGAGCTAGGCTGGCTACAAGCATCTTTGGGACCTGCTCATCTCTGCTTCTACAGCCTTGGGATTACAAGCACACACCACCATGCCCCAGCTTTTCCATGTGGGTTCCAGGGATCAAACTCAGGTCCTTGTGCATGAGTGACAAGCACGTTCCTGACTGAGCAGCTGTCCTTACCAGTAAAGTGAAGAAAAAACTTGTCTGTGGCAGGCCAGACATTAAAGCTCAAAGGCCATGGGCAAGAAAGGTTCCTGGCACTGGACTTGGGGGATTTCATGTCTTTTCCTTCCCATTCTCTTGAACTCGTGGATCTTTTCATCTAGATAATCTATTGAAGAACATTTCTTCAGTACTAAATGACTTTAATTAACTCTCTTGACTTCACAGAAATGACACAAAAATATCTTTGGCAGGACAGATGTCCTACACTTGTGGAAAAGACCTCAAGTCAATACAATCTTCTCTTCCAAGGCGAATGTCTAGGTGCCCCTGTCTACAGACCAGGAAGGCAAGTGGAGCCTGCTGACTTACCACCTGGGTCACACAGAACCATGGCCAGTGAAGAAAAGACTGAGGAGCAGCCATTTAGAACCACCACCTGAGGACAAGGTCCGAGAGGGCCAGTCAGTACCTGTGTAAGTAGGGTATCCGCTCTCCATCTGCCTCTCCTCCCAAAGGGCAGGTCCCAGTGGCCTCCTGTAGCTGTGACTCCCCAGGGTCCTTTATAGCTGGACTTCCCAAGGGACCTCTGTTAGCTGTCTTTTCCTGTGCCCTGCCGCTCTGAGGGTTCTCTTTGCATTCTATAGATAACTCAGAGGGAAACCCAGAGCACAGCCCTCCACTATACCCACTCACATTTTCTGGATCAAGGGGTGTAGGTGCCTGGCAGTAGCAGGTCAAGAAGCTGGCCAGCTTTTTCCGAAGGCTGCAGACAAACCCAAAGAGACCGTTTAGTTCCCAGGTGCCCTTCCTCATTCAGAATCTAGGTGACACTCTTTTCAAAGGACACAGCATCCAACATTAAAGAGATGTTTGTTATCCAAGCCAACTTCATCATACAGGGCTACAGACTAAAGATGTCACCTCTCCAGGGTCACACAGATGCTGAAAGGTAGGAGAAGCCAGGGTTGAATAGATGGATGCTATTTCTGCGAGATTAGGCCACCTATAAGAGGCTTTGTTCTTAAGCAAATCCAACCTTTTGATGTCAAATGCAACATCATCATCTACACAGTTCATATTCAAGAACTGTGGGATCAATTTTTTTAAATCATCCAACAATTTTCAATGTTTTAAGTGAGTTTTAATAATTTTATGTTAGGTTGCATGGCTGGACATGCCTGCTAGGGCTTTCTGGGAAGTTATTAGCCAAAGATAGAGGAAGGTAGTCAGTCTTAAATATGGGGCATTTGGGAAAGTGAGTATGCCTCAGGGATGCTTGCCTTCAGATGCTTGCCTAGAGTGCGTGCATGAAACCCTGGATTCCATCCTCAGCACCACAGTAAAACCAGGCATGATAGTACACACCTATAATCCCCACACTCAGGAGGTAAAGGTAGAAGGATGAGAGTAAATGTCACCCTCAGCTGTATAGTTGAAGGCAAGCCTTGCTGCACCAAGTTTCTTCAATGATTATATATACCTAATTGCATATATATGTTGGATATATATATATAACATATGCTATATATAACATATGTTGTATTGGCGATGTACATAATACCAGCTACACATTGGATATATGTGTGTATGTATGTAGGAGATTTATATATCTCCAATAGATAGTTAAAGATTCCTGTGCACCAAGAGACCATAGTTATGAAAGTCACTTACAAGAGCTGTCCTTGCCAGTCAGAGTACTGCAACAGATCATCTTCAATTTGGTTCATGTCACACTGACTCATCTGTTGACAAATAGAACATGAAGACAGGAAGTTCAGGGAAGTCAAGTGGGGCCTTATTTTGTTCCTCATTCATGCACAGATCACTGCCCTGAAGTTACATATCTCCCAGAAAAGGAGTGAGGATACACGCTGTGTGCTCCTTCATGAATCGAGGCCAGCTTTGCCATAGATATCTACCAGTCTGAATGGCAAGCATTGGGCAGCCTCCTTATCCCAAAGCTCTTTGGGCAGGCTGCTCATTGCATACCTGCCAGACCAGACATCTGGACAGTCAGCCAGGCCAGGATCTTAGGGGTGATGTTCCAAAAGCAAATGTCTCTGACATCCCCCAAATATCTATGTTTGCCCCCCTTGAACCTGCCACAAGTCGAGGTATAGATCAGGGAACCAGGCCCATAGGGTTCGAGTCTCAGCGAAGTCTAGACCATGGCTTACCCTTTCTTTGATCAGGTCAAGACAAAGCTTGTTCTCGCTGGTACCAAGGTTGATGTAGCCCTGGAAGCAGAAGGAATCTGGGTCAGTCTCCTTGCTCCATCATAGACGGACTCCTCTGGGCATGCCAAGAAATTGCCATCGTAGACAAGGGAAGATGTCAGTGTGTCACAAGGTAGTTGAATTGGTGTCGAGCAGGGTTAAGAGTCGGAAAATTCCCCAGAACCTAAAATTGTGCAGCTATCCAGTCCCCACCTGTTCCAATAGACAAACCAGGGTGGTTTGATTTGCTCCATGTAACAACCCCTGAACTCCTCTATGGCAGGTGTTAGACTCATTTCCTGTGAGCTGCCTTATGTCTTGAGAAAAACATTCAATTTGATCAAAAGTATGAAAAGAAGAAACAATGAAAATCTACCAGACAGATAACCTGGGTTGCAGGCAGAATCTCTCCTGCCATACCCAGAGCCTGGAGCCTTTATCAGTCACAAGCCCTGCCTGCACCCATCTCTGCTACCACATGGAAGGGCCCTCCAGGCAACTGGAGGAGATGCAGCCCTCGCGGTATAACAGAAGTATCCGATTCAGTCCCTAGAAAAGGAGATGGTCTCGGGCTGGCCGGACTAAACTTAGACGGGGCACAGACAGGAAAGGCATGGTGACAGCCATCGTCTGCCCTCTGAGTGGAGAGCGGCTGTCAATCTCCTTGGCTAAGACCCTTTTGCTGGCTGCTTGCTGCCCTAAGGGAACGTTTATCACCTGTCCAGCTGTGCCCACACTTCTCATCACAGTACTCATGGTCTCTATTCGGGCACAGAGGTCAGCCTTCCAAACCACACCGAGCGCTTCCCTCCTTTTAGCTTCTGTATATGTTTCCCACTCATCTAGGAGGACCACAGTCACCATCATATCGGCTGGCTGCGCCAGGACCACCTGAGAAGGGCAGCCCTTTCATGCTCTTGAAAATAGAATAAACACCTGTCCTCCGTGGCTGCCTACACCTGTCATGGTGTTTCATTTCATGAAGGCAGGCTCATTTACCAGGGAGGGTACGGTGGCTGCTGGAATATAAATGCTGAGATTAGGGGAAAGGAGGTAGGGATGAAGGGACTCAGGACCCCCAGTCCTCCAGCGTCTGGGGCATTATCAGCTTATGTCGGTGACTGCACCATTATTCCCAGACAGCAGTGTCTGTGCACCACAAAGAGAGGCAGGCATACAGTATTTGGCACAGGACTCAGTAAACTCTAATGACTGAGGCTCCCAAGGATGCCCACATCTTACCATAGGGTTTTCTTCTTTGTGGTATTTGTCTCTCTGATAGGCCTCATAGCTCTGGAAGCTGGCGCAGTAAAGATCATAGATGCCAATACCACGTCTGGACAGGACTTGGCTGACAAAGGCAGCTTCAAAACCACCCAGCCTGGGACTGGGCTGGTCAGGCTGCCAAGATGGCAGGGCTTGCTGCCCAGCTTTGATGTCACATCTAGGGTCCGAGTGAGGGAGGGGTTCTTTGAACTTCAGTTCCTTTGTAGCCTCAGCTCGTATGAGGTTGGCCATCCGGGACATTAAGAAGCCCATCCTCTTTATCCACTTCCAAGAGGTTTGTGGGCTTTGCTGGTCTTCTGGTGAGAGGCTCTGCACCCGCTGGCTAGTTGTCTGAAAGAAATGGTCCATCAGGACCTGCTGCAGCTTCAACATCTTCCTCTGAAGCGTTCGGAAGACCTTCTTTGTGGAGGACTTCTCCGCTCCCTGCCCTGAGCACTTGTATGGGCCTCAGCAGCCTGGCTGGAACCTACAGAGAAAGATTAAGCACAGAAAACAAGACAGTTTTCCTTGGAGGTCCTGGCATGGTTAGGCACAAAACTGATTCTCAAGTTCATCATTGGCTCCTCCCTCTTCTCTGTTCTGGGCTTAGGCTCTAAATGGCTCAGAAAGTCAAGAGCATGTGTAAGTATCCCAGGTTTAGCTGCTGGAGCATTCTACGCAGATGCCATCAGAATGTGTCCTGAGCAAGCACAGTAAGGCCTTTAGGAGAAAAGGGGGCTTTGTGTTTCCCAGATTCTTCTTGTGCTCCAAACAGAACCTGCTGCATCTGGTTCTAAATGAGAAGCGAGGGGGCTTTGCTGTCCAATCCCAGCACTGAGTAAATTGTCCTTCTGATCCATACATGATTGCCAGGGTCAAATCTGGCCTCTTGCCTATTTTTATAGGTAACAAATGATCAGAGACTGGGAAGATGGTTCAGCTGGTGAACTGATCTGAGTTCAGTCCCCACAACCTGTTAAAAAGCTGGGTCTGGTAGCATGTGCCTGTCATCCCATCTCTGGGGAGGCAGAAACAATAGCTTGCTGGCCAGCAAGATGAGCTACATCTAGACTCCAGCCTTTACAAGCACATACAGTAACAGATCTGCACAATACAAAGTTACATTCTTAAAAATGAAAGCACACATTATTAGAACACAGCCAGGGAGATTTTGTTTAGTCATGGATTCACTGTGATTGCTTTTGCAAATGGCAGAGTTGACAGCTGTGGTGGAGGCCCTACGGCCCGAGGAGTTTCATCTGGTTACTGAAATGATTTTTTAAATATTGTATGTCTTTTTATGTGAATGGGTGTTTTGCCTGCTATATGTTGAACCACATGCATACAGGGCCCATGGAGTCCAAAAGAGGGCATTGGATATCCTGGAACTGAAGTTGCAGATTGTTGTGAGCCGATACGTAAGTGCTAAGATCAAAACCTAGTCCTCTGGAAGGGCAGCAAGTGCTCTAAGCTGCTGAGCCATCTCTCCAGCCCCAAAATTTCAACTACAAAGGTCAGAGTTGGACCTTTGTAGACAAGGCTTGCCAAGCCCTGTTCTAGAACATAAACCTTTGCTTTTGCTTGTTTCCCCACGCTCCACCAAGATAGTCAGACCAGATATCCCTCCCTCATCCTGACCTCATATGGTTTCCTAGTAATGCCATGACGGCTGCTGTAGGCCTTCCTTTCTGCTTTTCCTAGCCAGGATGCAGATGCTCAAGCTGCATCTGAATCCATCTGAATCACCTGTAGATGTGGCATAGGCCTCAGAGAGTGAAGCCAAGCACCTGGATGAGTGTTGGGGTAAAAACCAAAAATTGTCATTTCTACCAAGCTGCCAGGACTACACTCACTGAACATGTGACTAATGATGCTTACGAAACCATGACAGAATACGAGAAATGATCAAGAATTACCTTCTTAACCCCTCAAAGAACCAGCAAAACAAACTGAGCCAGCTGACCCCAGAAGGTGAGACGCCCTGGGTCTGTCAGCCGCCAGTCTTTAAAACCACTGTCCCCACACACAAAAATTAGGCTAGGCCCCTTCTGCCCTTTGCAGCTTTTTCCAAGCAGTAACAACCCTCCCCACACAGATGTAAACCTTGTCGCTTCTTCTGCAGATGCATAGGGTCAGTGCTCTAAAGAGCTGCACACTCTGCCCAGCGTGCTCGCCAACCAGCCAGTCTAGCCCAAAGCTCCGGGTTCTGTAAGAGATCCTATTTTAAAAAGAAAACTAGGGGGGGGGGCATCGAGGAGGACACTCAGCATCAACCTCTGCCTTTTACATACACGCACAGAGTGCACCCACAGAGAAATGCATTCTTCTGGAAAAGTGGTTTTTAAGAAGGAAGTGAATACCGGCTGAGGTCACTAGGATGCTTAAAAGTTGGGAACTCTGCCAAGACTTTTTTATACAAAAGACATCTATTATTTCTTTTTTTTCATTTTTCCCCCTTTTTAATTGATTTTACTGAACTATACATTTTTTCTCTGCTCTCCTCTCTGCCTCTCCCCTCCCCTCCTCCCCTTTCCTATGGCCCCCATGCTCCCAATTTACTCAGGAGATCTTATCTTTTTCTACTTACCATGTAGATTAGATCTATGTAAGTCTCTCTTAGGGGCCTCATTGTTGTCTAAGTTCTCTGGGATTGTGATTCATAGGCTGGTTGTCTTTGCTTCATGTTTAAAACCACCTATGAGTGAGTACATGTGATAATTGTCTTTCTGGGTCTGGGTTACCTCACTCAAAATGATGTTTTCTAGTTCCATCCATTTGCCTGCAAATTTCAAGATGTCATTATTTTTTTCTGCTGTGTAGTACTCCATTGATATTTTTTTGCTTCTTTGTCAAAAATCAGGTGTCTGAAAGTGTGTAGATTTATATCCGGGTCTTTGATTCAATTCCATTGGCCCTCCGGTCTGTTCTTAAGCCAATACCAGGCTGTTTTCAGTACTGTAGCTCTGTAGTAGAGTTTGAAGTCAGAGATTATGATGCCTCCACAAGTTCTTTTATTGTACAGGATTGTTTTAACTTTCCTGGATTTTTTTGCTTTTCCATATGAAGTTGAGTACCGTTCTTTTGAGGTCTGTGAAGACTTTTGTTGGGATTTTGATGGGCATTGCATTGAATCTGTAGATTGCTTTTGGTAAGATTGCCATTTTTACTATGTTAATTCTACCTACCCAAGAGCTTGGGAGATCTTTCCACTTTCTGGTGGAAGACGTCTATTGTAAATGATGCTGTAGGACAAAGAAAGAGCACCACCAAAGGCTAGCCCTAAACTGTTAGTATTGGGGTTCATCAGTCTCCTCCTCCAAACTCTTCATCTCTAATTTGAATTTGGTGTCCCTAGCCTGCTGTCACCTACCTTCCGATCTACATTCATCTTCAATGGCGGCTAAAATAGTATCAGAACCAGTCATGCCGCTGCCAATAGCACAGCCTTCCTCTGTAAGTTCTGGGGAACATCAATCTTGACCAGAGGAAGTGGGAAAGAGACCGTGGGAAGCCAGAAATTGGCTCAGTGCTACTGTAGGGTTTTCCTATTCTTCTCCTGGTCTTTGAGTTGGTTCCACAAGTCTCACTTTATATATTAGAAACCAGTGGCTCAAAGGAGAGAACTGATCCTACCAGAGCATATAGGTAAGATGCATTTGTCATGGAAGGTACCAGCCATGTCAACCTGAAGTTGTGGTGCCCTATGTACCCCAGCACAATCATGGATGTGACCCAAGGCAAAGTCAAAACGTAAAGAAACTGTGATAGCTGTTGCTTTCCTTCTGTAGCTCGGCTGTCCGGTTCTCAAGCCCCAATTTTACAGACAACGTTGTGTTACAACGTTAGGTCTAAGTCAGCTGATCAAAAGCCTCATTGCCTTTTAAGCTCCAGGAGCATGTGGCCCAAAGTCCCTCCCTTCTCCACCCCCAGAGCTGGCATCATCCCACCCGGCTAACCCTCTCTTCTCCTCTCACTCATTTCCATGCAGTCCAAAGCATCAGGCCTGCTGGAGGTAGCCATTCAGGGGCAGCCGGCTCTCTCTCGTTTAAGCATTGAAGAGTAATACAATCCATCCGTTCCCTTCTAGAAAGCTCTTCTGAGGAGGTTCCTATGACCTAAATGGTCTGGACATCATTACAGAGAACTGGCTCCATGGAGCTTCAGGCTGAATCAAATCTTTAGAGTATTGGCATCACCTGAAGAGTTCCCACGCTGTGAGGACCTCTGCTCTTTGAAGGAGGCCAGAGCCAGCCTGTGTGCACCAGCTAGACACTGGGTGAACTGAGTGCTTACCAACTATTGAGAGCCACCAGGCAAGAGGGCCCTGTCCAAAGCACAAATGAGCCTATGCTTCCTCCCCATTTCTGAGGAGGCCATAATGTGAGAACAGGCTGAAGGTCAGCCAGGCAAGGAGGACCGCTGCACAGTGAAGCCCAGGAGGGATGTCTGGGAATCTCAGGCACACACACACATACACACACAGAGAGACACACACACCCGCCCAACAGGACAGGTGGGGATGTGTGAAGGCATCTCTCTTCTAGTTCAGAGCTAGCCTTGACAGTCTAAGAACAGGTGTGGACCCAAAGTAGCCTATCCTCCCAGAACACCCAGGTCCCTGTTCTCAGGCTAAAATAAAAACGAGCCAGGTGAGGCGGCACACACATCTAATCCCAGCTCTTGGGAAGCAGAAGCAAGTGGGTGACCTCGAGTTCAAGAGCAGCCTGGTTTACACAGTGAGACCTGATCTCAAAAACATGTCTGTTGGCCCAGGACTGGATGGCTACAGCCCAACCTTACTCGCACACACAACAGCTTTCCTGCTTCATTTGCCTTCCATTTTCTGAAGTAGCATTACTTTCTTGTAAACAGTCAGCAACCCTGACTCACTTCTGTGTGTGTTTCTTTGCAGCTCCCGGATCTGGAATAAAGAGTGCACAAGGAGAGCTGCTTCGGTTGCTCTCTCCGTTGCTCTGGGTCTCAAGAAGACTGGCCTGAATGCTTGGTTCCGAGACTGGCGCTCTCGGCCCATGCCTGTGCCTGTGCTGGGAAGTCTCGCTCTGGGTTCTCTTCACCAGCTGCTCCCAGCATGATATGCTGCTTGCTACTAGCCCAATAGTACCAGGGCCAAGACCATGGACTTAATCTCCAAAACCATGCATGGAAATAAAGCTTTTCTTTTTCCAAAGTTGATTGTCTCAAGATTCATCATGGTAATGGAAGCTGGTACCTTGTGAATAAATGGATGAGTGATGAGTGATTGGGTGGTTGGGTGGGTGGGTGATTGGGTGGGTGGGTGAGTGGGTGATTGGGTGGGTGGGTGAGTGGGTGATTGGGTGGGTGGGTGAGTGGGTGCTCTATGGCAGTCATCTGGGTTCAGGGCTGTAGGCTTATCTGCCCTATGGTTCCAAGACACAACAGGATCTTGGTTATGTTTGTCTAACACTTGATTTATATTATATATTATACTATATTATAGTGATTAATGAGTGAAGATCATAACCTTAAAGTCAAACAATTGTATGGCCTTGATGAATGTTGACAGCAGAAAGAAGAGTTTCCTTGAGAAAAATCCCTTCTGGACAACAACCTGCCACAAACTGCTGACTGGGAGCCTCTCTTTGGGGCTCCACCTCCAACCACCCAGACATGACCTGACTTTGCCAGCAGAGGGCGCTAAAAACCTATTTTCCTGCTACACGTGAAAATTAAGGCAGTCACTGTGCAGGCCCGGAAAGGCTGCAGGAGGTGTACAGGAAAGGCCTGGTGAAGGCCATACCCATCACCCTCAGTCCCCAGGGCATAGTAGGTGACTGCAGAAGGGCTGGGATTAGAGGTGCTTAGGCCTACTGCCGGGTGCCAGGCCCTGGCAGAAAAGGCCAACTACTGACTCCTTTCACCACCTGCATTTTGACGATGGGAGTTGGGACAAAGTGGGTGCCTGGGCTAATGTCACCTACATAGAACACACCCCTGATGTGACTAGAAACCATCAATCACTGTATCCTTTTCTCACCCCAGTAATACCTTTTCCTGCTCCAAAACCAAGAATCCATGACAATTGTCGAATGGGCCAGCTTAGGCACTGGGTTTGAAGCTGGGATAGAGCAAGGTAGGCCACAGTGGCCGAGGAGGGAAGATTTCTCCTCCCAGCTGCCTCCACTCCCAGCATCCTCCAGAGAGGAACCTGGTGGGCCTGGGTGTAAAGGCAGTGGCCAAAGCCTGCCAAGAACCCTCAACCCCTCAGAAAAGGCTGTGATGGTCAGAGGCCTAGAAAGAAACAGAGGGGTTTCAAAATAACCTGGCTTGCCCGAGCTGCGGCTACAACCTGGAATCTCTCATAGGGTTCTCTTTTCTGCCACAGGGCCAGAGATTTACATAACATACCCCCCAAAAGTTTGGTAAAGGGTCTTATTTACAAGAAGCCATGCTGAGCCCAGGATGGTTCTTCAACCTCATCCAAGTTCACGCCACTTGCAGTAGGTTGCCTGCAGGTCTCTTCACAGATCCTGGGCCACAGAGACAGTTACTGAAGAATCCCCCTGTGGGCTGTTTGAATGTGCAGATACGGAGTGTGCAGCTAAGAGGGGGAAGGCTACAATGGCCTACAAGTCCCTCCGCTGGGTGCCACACTGCAGCATTCAGCTTCCTCAAACCTCTCACATGGTGGGTCTGTCCTTCAGAGTGGTCCCACACGTCCAGAAAGTTCCTGCTACCTGCAGCCATCCTCCAGCCCCAGGCATCAGCCGCCCCACTCCACCATGGTTCTGAGCAGGGACTTGGGCCTCAGCACCACATCCCTCATGAAGACCCAGAAAAAGACTCTCTACATGTTCATCCTCTTAACCACTGGGGACCAAACACAGCAGGTGCCAAATGAGTGCTTTTTGTTTCCTTGTCTAGTATTTGCATGGGAAGTCAGACCCAAAAGGTTGCTCTTTCTTTCCAGGGAATTTTGAATCCAATTAGCAAACGACATTTGGCCTTGTTAGACAGCAGCAGGAGCAAATCAGCCTTGTTCAGATATGGACTCACACTCCTTGGGCAACTGCCAAGCAGTCCTGGGCCATGTGCACCTCAGGATGGACTGAAAGTAAGAGGGGGCACTATCGGTTGGGAGCCAGACAAAGACCCGCAGGAATCTAAGGGGTGGCCTGCATGCACCTGGGTGGGGTTGTCTTCCAGGCAGGGCAGCAGCAAAAGCAAAGGCTTTTTTTTTTTCATTCAGGAGAAATGAATTTCTTAATTAGCAAACCAAGCTAGGACTTTGGCTTGTATTCTGAATGTGGTCCAAACAGCTCAGGCTTCCTGGACCTGCCTGTCCTGACTCACTGCCCTGTGGGGCTGAGGACAGGCAGCCTAGAGCCAGGAGGGGGGTATAGTTCAGTTTGGAGCCACTTGCAAAATGCCTTTACTATGTGGTTATCACCTGGGGTTCTATGAACCCCAGTGCTACGTTCCCAGCCAAGACCCTGCTGGAGTTACTGTGAAGGCTACAGAATGCCCCAAACCCTGGCATGAACCCCTCTACTGGAGGGTTCAGTGCCCTCTCACCCCACCCTAACCTTTATCTTCATGTCCACATGATGTTAGAGAAGCCATGCTCTCCTCAGACACAGATGCTGAGAACCCTATTCCAAGGCAAAATCAGTGGGTCCTCTATCAACACATACAGGGGAGCCTCTCCGTGCTCCCTGCCCCTCCTCCCCCCTCTGTTCCCTGCCCCACCTTCCTGTCTTTTCTCTGGGGCTCCTTCCTCCATTTCATTAGGTTGCTGAGTGGTTCTGATAACAGCTCTGCCTCCTTCCCAGCTCTCAGCATGACCGGCATCCAATTCCTCTTCAAATATGAACAAGTCTATTGTAGCCAGAGTTCAGTTCAGATGGGCTGCAACCGGGTCTCTTTTCTCATTGGCTTCCCCCAAGGTCTTCCTGCTCTAGCTAGCAAATTCTCATCCCCCTCCTGGGGCTGGCATCCTGCTTGGACACATAGGTATTTTATTTCTAGTAGATGCTGTCTCCTGGGCACCTGTGTGTCAAAACCAAGCCTCCTCCACAGGGAAGTCAAGAGACCACCCCCACCCAAGTCCTTGGGGGTGTGAGGAGCCAGGAGCTTTGGGAGACTGTGCCCTGGTTCCCTGGGAGGGGAGGTCCAGGGCTGGGTGGCGGGGCTGCATCTGGCTTGGGCAGACACTGAAACTGAATTGTTTAGGACCACTGGTCAGGGATCCTGGAGACAGTCTCTCTGTGGGTTGTGATATGGAGTACTGAGGTCTGACAGGCAATTGTCAAGACCTGTGTTGAGTTCTCCGCTCAGACTCGTAGATACTGTGTGGCTCTGGGTAAGCAGCTATGCATCTCTTGATGGGGGAGTGTCATATATCAATCTGTTGATTTCCTTGGTTAAGCAATAAAGAAACTGCTAGGCCCATTGGATAGACCCACCCTTAGATGGGTGGAGTAAACAGAACAGAACGCTGGGAGGAAGAGGAAGTGAGGTCAGACTCCGCAGCTCTGCTCTCCGGAGCAGACGCAGGAGAGACGCCATGCTACCTGCTCCAGGGAAGACGCACACCATGCCCCAGCTCCGACCCAGGATGGACTTAGGCTAGAATCTTCCCGGTAAGCGCACCTAGGGGCGCTACACAGATGATTAGAAATGGGCTAGTCCAGGTGTGAGAATTAGCCTAGAAGAGAATGGGCCAAGCAGTGTTTAAATGAATACAGTTTGTGTGTAATTATTTGGAGCATAAGCTAGCCGAGCCGAGCCAGGCGGCTGGGGTTTTGGGGACATAGCCCCGCCGCCGCTTCCTATTACTACAAATGACGCCCAGACGTGTGGCTGAGTCCACAAAAAACTTGAGAAGGCTTAAAAATAAGGGAGAGAGAGTTTAACACAGATTTTTGCTGTTTGTTGGTGGCTTGCTGTAGAGAGATTTCTTGATTCGGCAACAGCAGCAGAAAAAACGCTGTGTCATTTCAAAGCGTGGCTTCCTGGGGCTGTGCCGCCAGTGCAAACTCTGGCTTTATGTTTGTGTTCCCGCTTGGGATCGGAAGGAGAGTGCTCTGAGACCGTGCGATGACTCAGAGCTCCCCGCCTGCTCCTGGGCAGAAGGCAGAATCAGGCTTAGGCAGGCGGAAGAGCATGGCGGATTCCTGCCGCCATACAGAGACGTGTTTTTAGACTGCGCAGTGCTCTGCCTGTCAGATTTGGATGTTACTTGGATGAAAAGAATTTCTGTGCTGCACGCTCAGTCTCAGAATTAAAGTGCTGAGTGCCGCTCCTACCTGGTAGCCCCAAGAGGCTTCCTGACTCAGCTTCAGCTGCAAAGCCTGCAGCTCATTAAGAGGTCCTGCCACGAAACACTTAAACGGTGTTGACGAAAAGCCGAACGCATGCTTTTCGGTTTTCAGCCGTAGCAGGAAAAAAGCTGCGCTGCTTAAAAATGCCGGCTTTCTGGGCCATCCTGCCAGGGCAAACTCTGACTGTTTGAGGCAGGAGGGCCGGCTACTGAGAGAGGACTTGAGTGTTGTCTGTTGTAGCTCTCTGGCTGGCAGGGACCTTGAAATGCCAGGTGTGGCTATAAACATGGCTGCAGCCTGTATTTCCGCCATGAGGCTGGAAAGCTAAGGAATGGACTGGATCTAGCTGGCAAAGCCACGCCTTTAGTCCTACTGATATTGCTTGGTAAATTAAAGGCTCTTGTGGTCAGAAAAAGAGAGATATACAGTAAAGAGAGATTCAAAGACAGAGAAAATTTCTGAATGGTTTAAAGTGTGTTAAAATATATGCAAGCTAAAAGTTGAAGTTCTTAAAAAAAAAAAAAGGAAGAGAGTTGTTGTGTGTTGTAGTACACACCTTTAATCCCAACACTTGGGAGGCAGAGGGAGATAGACCTCTGTGACTTCAAGGTGTGGTAGCACACGCCTTTAATCCCAGTGCCTAGAAGGCAGAGACGAACAGATCTCTGTGAGTTCAAGGTGTAATAGCAAACACCTTCAATCCCAATGCCTGGGAGGCAGAGACAGGCGGATCTCTGAGAGTTCAAAGGCAGCCTGGTCTACAGATGTACGCTCAAAAAGCAAAAAGTTAACCTAGGAATGTCACAGCTTAGATTCTTAAGCGCCTAGTGATTTAAAGGCGCAAATCAAAAGTGCTCCTGGATAGTAAAAAATTGCAGATTCACAATAGGACAGATTCAGACCACTAAACTGTTGGATGAATGTACGTAGGCTTGGGAGAGAGAAGAAAAAGAATATAGAGAATAAAGTTAATGGTTTTAAAAAAAAAAGGTAAAGTCTTTAAAGAGACAGAATAAAGTAAAGTGATAGAGTAAAAATAAGCCGCGTAAAGATGAAAAATTCACAGAGAGTCTGGATTCTTTGTATTATTGTGTTTTCTTTAAAATTTTTGACTGTGAAGGAGCTAAGTACAGAGAGACATTTCATTATATGGGCTGCCCAGTGGAACCAGAACGGATATCATGAGGGTATGATATCAGAATTTGGGTCTAAGGATATGATGCTTTGGAGAGAGTCTTCTTTTGTTTTCACAGAGGACCAGACCCTTTGGATTTCTTCTATCCCGATTTGGTATGATAGACCACGACCTCCTGAAATGTTCCTGTGAACGCCCTCAAAAAATTACGTCACTCAACTGCCAACTGAGATAAACCTGGCACACAGGTTACACCCTAAATGATCTGATTAACAGCGCCCCCATTCAGCAGGAAGCAGTTTGGAGAGAAAAAACTGCGCCCATGTTCCCAAAATATTATTTATAAATGTCCTTTTACATTTAAAGGGGGAAATGATATAGGTATGAATAATTTGCATTGATAGAGATTTAAGGTCAATTTTGTTATATGTATAAATGTTTCTGATGTAACTTTTACTTGATAACTGTTTTGTTATATGTAATTTTACTATGTTAAAGTTAAAGCCTTTCTTTTTTGTTTAAACAGAAAAAGGGGAAGTGATGGGGGAGTGTCATATATCAATCTGTTGATTTCCTTGGTTAAGCAATAAAGAAACTGCTAGGCCCATTGGATAGACCCACCCTTAGATGGGTGGAGTAAACAGAACAGAACGCTGGGAGGAAGAGGAAGTGAGGTCAGACTCCGCAGCTCTGCTCTCCGGAGCAGACGCAGGAGAGACGCCATGCTACCTGCTCCAGGGAAGACGCACACCATGCCCCAGCTCCGACCCAGGATGGACTTAGGCTAGAATCTTCCCGGTAAGCGCACCTAGGGGCGCTACACAGATGATTAGAAATGGGCCAGAGCAGTGTTTAAAAGAATACAGTGTCCGTGTAATTATTTGGGGCATAAGCTAGCCGGACAGAGCGGGTGGCTGGGGTATTGGGGAACGCAGCCCCGCCGCCCCATATTACTACAATCTCTGGGCAATATTTTATCAGTTACAAAGGCAGGTCAGGAGGAGGGGCTGAGAGAGTGCAAAACAGTGAATAAGAGCTGACATTATGTCTGCCCTGCCCCCCCACCCTTCCCCCACCCCATAGCTTCCATTTTTTTGCCATTTCTCTTTGAGCCCTACTTAACCACAGGCTTGCCTGTCTCCTGAGACTGAAGATGTTAGAAGGAACATTCCAGAGGGAGCCCTGCTGACTGTTCTTACAATCACATCCCACCCCACCTCTGTCTCTGCAGAGAAGTCTCCACCTCCCCTCTCCCCCAAGGGGCCTCTTTCTTTCTGTTAAGGACTTGTGACTTTTCATGAGACTTTTTCTCCCACCACGCCTGTGAGTGCCTTCCCAGGCTTTCCTGGCAAGAGTCTCTTCTTCATACCCAGAGAATCCTCCTCCAGCTGTCAGCTTCTGTTGACCAGAGTCTGCCCCAGATGCAGGCTCTGAAAGTGTCTCCACGTTCCCCTTCTTTCTGGGCCCATGTGTCCCCTGCTCCGTGCTTTCTGTTCAGCCTCACCAGACACCTTGGAGAACTCACAGTGTTACAGTGTTCATCTCCACAGCCCATTACACCAGTGGCCCACAGTGAATAACGCTCCATTTGTGCCCCTGTGCACTGACTTAGCCAAGGGATCTGCCAGGGCCAGGGCAGCATCAGTAAACACCACAGTGGCAGGAGCTGAATGGTGCAGGGATTGCTCCTGAATGTTGCTCCTCATTGGATAAAAGAAGGCTCAGGCTCGGTGAAATCTACAGGGTGTGACACCCGTGAGGTGTGTCACACTCTACACAGCTCTCTAAAGAGAGGACCATGGTGTCTCGCAGATACCAGCCCTGGGGGAGCCCCCGGTGACCACATCAGCATGAGTAATCCTGGCACTGCCCAAGGAAGCGGAAGCAGCTGCCAGCCGAGCCCCATCAGCCCATAGAGCTGTGCAGGATAGCTGATGTTGTCTGGTTTGGGGCTGCTGTCACCCAGCCGTGGAAACTGAAACAAGCTCCTCCGCTCAGACACGGGTGTTATTTTATCACCACCATTCTCAGATGCCAAGACGGAGGTGGAAAGATCTGCAGTGTACTTCCCAAGGTTGCCCAGTAGTCCCGTGTAGTGGCTGTGGACTTCCTCCTAGAAAGGAGGTTGATTGACTGACAGCCCAGTTACTGTCCTGGGGTTCACTATTGTTGCCTTACCAACACCAGTCTCAGATGGCGAACAGCAAGGTGTGGACTTCCCAGCTGGACTGAACATGGGGTTAAGTGGGAGGGTCCTCCTCACCTAGCCCAGGCTTCTCTCTTCTCCTCAGGGATCCCAGTCTAATGACCCTGGCCACCCGCTCTGCTCCATTGCCTTCCTCCTCCACAGGGGTTTCCTCCAATAAAGACACTGGATTTTTAACTCCACAGTGGGATGGCCGGGCCATGCCTGGGCTTCCCTTCAGATGTCTTTCCTCTCAGGAAGAACTGACATCTTCAGGCCTCACTCCATCCAGACCTAAGGCAGATAAAAAAAGGATCAAGAAAAAAAGTCTTAGATCCCCCACAGATGTGTGGGAATGAGGGGGGCAGGGACTGCAGAGAACAGCTGGCTTTTGGGAACTGGTGCCATCCAAGAGACCTGAGGAAGGAATGGCTAGTGAGCAGACCATGCACACACCCTTTCATGGAATCCTCTTATACACTGGGACCAGGATTACAATCCCACTAGGACACGCGTCTTAGCATGGTGAAGCAGCTGGTCCTGTGTCATGGCTACTATGTGGCAGAGCTGAGACCTAACCACAGAGAGAATTGGGCTAGTGGGAGGTTTAGACCCCTGCCCTTCGTGGTGTTACACAGCACTGTCCCCTGAGCAAGACAGCTGCCATCTTCATGAAACCGCATGTGTCTGCTTACAAGAGACCACCCCAGTGGCTAATGGGGTGGGGGCCATGGCACTCCCACCTGAGTGTCAAACCACTCCTCCCAACTGTGAGTTTGCAATTCTACCCTAATTATACATGGCGTTGGGCTAGAGGGCTGGGGGAGATGAACAAGGGGGCTCTCCATCTGTATAGCCTTGGGGACGGCATCACCGATGCTGGATGTGGACCCTCTAGTATGGCTGCTTTCTCCCACTCTCCTGCCACTTTGCCCATGCTGTTTAAGTAGCCACACTAAACTCATTGGTTCCTCAGGGGGAACTTTGGTAGAATCAAACTCTAGTTTGTCACCAGGACCTTATGAGAAGGGTATATACATTGCTCAGAGTCACGCCCCCCTCCTGTGTCTCCACACATACATGCAAGGGGAAAATCCTTGCAACAGATTGTTCCTGGGAGACCATTGCCCAGGTGGTCCCCCAGTCTCAATTTTACCACATGTAAAGCTGGGACCCTCACCGTGTCATCCTCCTAGGAGTCTTGTGAGGGACTGTTGGATCTATGTTAGTTCTCTTTATCCCTCTCCACCCCCATCCCAGGGATCCTCCTGTCTCTGCCTGCCCAGCAGTGGGGTCACAGGCACACGCTGCCACACTTGGCATTTGTATGCATGCCAGGGATCTGAACTCAGGCTCTCATATGTGTGACACAGCAGGGACCATCCTCACAGCTCGATCCACATCAGCTCCGACCTCCACTCCCACACGGAGTTGCTTCCTTCCCACTACAGATATGCTCAGACCCCGGGCTGACCCCCAGTTACTTGAGAGATGATGAACAGATTCGAGGCAACTCTATATTCCCTTTATTCCAAGAAAACAACATGTCAACAACTAAAGCCCCCATAAATCAGTGAGGAACACAAAAATTGAAGGCTCTAATCCAGGACCCAAAAAATCCCCCAGATTCTTTCCCCATGAGGGGAGGTTTTCCACAGGGACCAGCCTTGGCTGGGACTCACGTGCCTGCTCCTTGAGAAAGCTCCTGGGGTAAAAATAGCCAGGCAGCAGGCAGCCCTTCTGGGGCCTGGAGAAGTGAGGGGAGGGGGACTGGGCTCTCTATAGCTCTGTCTCTGAGAAACAGGACTCAGAGCAGGGCTCCAGAACCCAGCATCCAAAGGCCAAGCCAAGAGAATCTGCGGAGACAGAGCGGGGAGGGCATCCCAAGAAGAGAAGAAAGACACTTACTGCAAAAAACAACAAGATAACCAAACAAACCCTTGCGAGGCCCAGGGGAGAGTCTGACTGCTGAAATGAATCATAGCCAAAGTGCTCATTTCCAGAAAGCCTTCCTTTTGTGGGGATTGTGCCACACCCCACACCCCCATACCCCCACACCACATACTCCACACTTCCATACCCCCACACCCCCATACCCTCACACCTCCATACCCTCACACCCCCATACCCCCACAGCCCCATACCTTCACACCCCCATACCCCCACACCCCAATACCCCCACACCCCCACACCCCATACTCCCACACCCCCACACCCCCACACCCCCACACTCCCATACCCCCACACCCCATACCCCACACTCCCATACCCCACACTCCCATACCCCCACACCCCATGCCCCACATTCCCATACCCCACACTCCCATACCCCCACACCCCCATAACCCCACCCCCCACAGAATCCAGTTCGATTTCACCTTTCTCTTTCCTAAGTGATTTCTTGGCCAGCCTTAAGATTAAATTGCTCATCTGGAGGGCACCTGAGCAAATCCCTGGACAAGCATATAAGCAGAGCCAGGGCTTCTAAGGAAGTTGGGTTGGTGGGCTCTGAAATGAAAAGGAGCCTTGAAGAGTGTCCTGTCCCCATCCAAGGCCTATGTCCAATGAGGGACAGTGCTGAGTCCAGATCTCACAGCAGGTGTCCAGGGATGCTGAAGTTGAGCCTGGCCAGGGTTTTTACCATTCATCAGGGATGGCCAAACACTGCCGTGTGAGGCTGCAGGTGTGTGATGTGCATGCTGCGTCAGGTATATGGAGAAGACTCACAAATGAGATGACGTGTGAGCAGAGATCTGAAGGCAATGACGGGTGAGCCATAAGAATACTGGAAGAGCCAGAGAGATGGCTGTCTATACAGTGCTGGCCATGCAAGTATGAAGATCCAAGTTCCGTCCCCCAGAATCTATGTAAAAAAGCAGGGTGTAAAGGATTTGTAATCCCAGTGCTAAGGAGGCAGAGAAAAATGGATCCCTGGGGTTCACTGGTCAGGCTGTCCAGACTACTTGGCAAGCTCTGGCTGGTAAGAGAGGGATAAAAGGGGGAGGGGCAAGCAAGATGGCATAGCAGGTAAAGTTACTTTGCCACCAAACCCGATGTCTTGAGTTTGATCTCTTGAATCCCCATGGTAGAAGGAGACAACCAGCTCCCACACCAAATGAGCTGTCCTCTGACCACATATGTGTCATTGCACAGGCATGTGTACGCATGCACATAATAAATATAAATAAATAGGATCATACTCTATAACCATGGCTGGCTTGGAATTTGGTATGTAGACCAGGTTAGCCTTGAACTCATAGAAATTTGCCTGTTTTTGTCTCCTGGCTGATAGGATTAGAGGTATGTGAAATAATAATAATAATAATACTTTAAAAACTTGATGGAAGTTAGGCAGTGGTGGCGCTCACCTTTAGTCCCAGCACTCAGGATACAGAGGCAAGCAGATCTCTGTGAGTTCAAGACCAGCCTGGTCTACGGAGCTAGTTCTAGGACAGCTAGGGCTGTTACACAGAGAAACCCTGTCTTGAAAAACCAAACCAAAAACAAACAGAGAACAAAAAACAACTAGGTGGAGAGTACCTAAATGATACCCTAGGGTATCTGCTAGCGTCCTATACAGCACACACAAGCAGACAACATACATAAAAAACACATAGGAACATATTACACAGACAAAAGAACACAGACAAGAGGGCATGAGAGGCTGTTAGACCAGCAAGGGCAAAGGCCCTGGGATTAGCATGTTAAAAAATTAGCAAGAAGCAGTTTTAAATGACAGTAATCAGAAACAAAGAAAGAAATAGATACCTCAGCTGTAATAGCTGTAGACTTTTACTAAGGGGTAGATCTCTGAGCCAGGCCAGCAGCACTGGGGCAGAACACTAGCAAATCAGAAGCCAGCTAGCTCTAGCAGGCATTGATGGAATGCTCCACTCAACAGCGGCAGAACAACACATTCTTCTAAAGAAGATGTTTATTTGTGTGCAGGTGTGTGTGTACGCAGGGACCAGAAGAGGGCCTTGCATCCTCTGGAGCCAGAATTACAGGCTGCCGGGAACTGCCTAAGGTGGGTGCATGGACCAAACTCGGGAGCTCTGAAAGAACAAAATGTTCTCAGCCACCTAGGCATCTCTCTAGCTCACAATAGACATTTTCTCAAGCACATATGGATGGAGCACAGGTCTCAGTAGGTTTAAAAGAACCGAGATTATATAAAGTATTGCTCTCTGACCACAATGGGATACAATTAGAAATCTATTGTCCCGCTACATAGTAACAGAACCAGCTTGGTTGGTGTACATTTGTGAAGGGGGCTCTCATGACAGAGTTTACAGGCTCTACATGATCTGTAGAGCCTGTGATCTACAGCCTGAAACCTGGAGACAAAAAACAGTCAGCAGCTGCTTCCACACTGAGGTGAAAAGACCCCCAAGAGCAGGAGAAAAGGGATACCCCGGTTCAGAAAGCTACCTGGCCAAGTGGTGGACTCCTCCTTCCTCAGCCTGATGCAAGGATAATATCCAGGGTATTTAAGAAGACCATCTACTTTACTGTGTCCATGGACTCCAGCGCTGGTCTCCTCTGCACCCTTGAAGACACAGGACACATAAGGAAATAGTGTGTAGTCTGGGCACCCGTTATAGGCAGCCTTTAGCAGTTTGGTTTGAAAATGGTTTTCTGGACATCGTGACAAAATCATGAGAATTAAGAAGACATCTAAACTGCATTTTATTACAGCCATCAACTTCAGTGCTTCAGAGGACACTGCTGAGAAGGGATAAAGGGAGCCTCAGAGGGGAAGGAAAGAGATTTCAAACCACTCAGCTGATGAAGAGCTAGCACTCAGGACATACAAAGAGCTCGGAGCTGGGTGACTTAGATTGCTCAGTGGGTAGAGATCCTTGATTCCCACATGGTGGAAAGAACAAAGTGACCCTCTCCAGCAAGTTGTCCTCTGACCTCCGCAGGCGAGCCACAGCATGCCTGCTTTATCCCACCCTTGGAAATAAAATAGATGTTTCTAAAATTAAAAAACAAAACAAAACTCACAGAACCACCAGAGACGTCATTTCACTCACTGGAACAGCTAGAATGAAAATGACAGACAAGCTGGGCTTGGGAGCCTGTGTTTGTAATCCCAGCTACTCCAGAAGCTGAGGCAGGAGGATTTCAAGTTTGAACACAATTGAGATACATAGTAGACTCCCATGCTTCATTAAAAGGAAAAGAAAGGAAAGAAGTAAGGAAGGAAGGAGAGAGGGAAGGAGGGAAGGAGGGAGGGAGGGAGGGAGGGAGGGAGGGAGGGAGGGAGGGAGGGAGGGAGGAGGGAAACAAAGGAGAAGAGCCTATAGTGGGGGCCAATGGTGCTGTCTGGTCCGTTTGCTCTCCCCTCACCTCTTGTCAGCCTTTCTCAGCCACTTCCACACTCTCTGCAGGCAGGTGTGGTCTGGTCATGTGGTCCCTCTTTGCTGGGAGTTACCACACACACACACACACACACACACACACACACACACACACACAGAGTCAAGACATTGGCAGGAACAGGAGCCATCATGCACTGCTGGCTCTGTGGTAAAATGGTGTCGCCACATTGGAAAACAGCTTGGCAGACTTCGAGGAGCTAAATGCAGATTTACATTCTTACCCAGGAGCTCCACTCCTAGATCTACACCCAAGAGAAAGTAAAACAAACATGCACCAAAACTTACACACAAGTGTTCATAACGCTGCTTGTAACAGACCCAAAGTAGAAACAAGCCAGTCCACTAGCTAGGGAACAGTGAGCTGTGGTGTATCTTTCCAGTGGAGTATTACTCAACAATAAAACGAGAATAAAGTACTGACAGAGCACAGCACATAAATACTGAAGTTATTATGCTAAATGAAAGGCACTACCTACAGAAGACTTCGTTTATGTGCCCGACTGACCCGGCCTGAATGTCTAGCCCCTCAGCTGCTGGGGTTACAGGCACGTACACCAGCTGAACAGATAGTTTTGGAGTTTTTTTTTTTTTTGGAAGAAAAACAAGTTGCTTTATTACCCTGCAAAGCCTGCACCAGGTATGGCAGAGACAGAGGGTGAACTTTATATTTTATAGTTTTACAGTTTTAATGAGAAATGATTTTTCCTTGGTGCTGAGCCTGGAAACTGCTCTAATATTAATCCCAAGGGTGCTGGGTCCAGGTCCAAGGCACAGGAACCTCAGCTTCTGACTGTACATTTCAAGGGAAGAGGTAGTAGAACACAGGCTGAATTCAAGCCTTGAATGTCAGCTGCAGTCGGGCTCAGGCTAAGGCCTCCCACATCAGCCCTGCAGTGAGTAGAGGCCTCTGCTATTCAGCTCAGTGTTGGCACAGATAGAGGACACACAGGCTTAAGAATGGCCATATCCCCCAGGTCCTAATCCATCCAACCTGACTGAGTTTCCCGCCTGAGGCTCCTGCCTGAGGCTCCTGCCTGGGGTCATACTGGTCTCTGAAAAACCAAACCTCTCTCAAGCACCTGCATCTTTGACCTCCCAGATTAAGAAACCAAGGGACTCAGCCACCACAAAGTTCCTTCCCTAGTGGGGCATGGGGCAGGGAGTACAGGGTATCAGACACAGCAAATATAGAGAGTGGCCCAAGATCCCTGCAGTATGAGGAAGAAACTGTGGTTCCCTGGTGTCCTTGCTTCAGTGTTTCAAAACACTTCCTAAAACGGCTCTCCCAGCAGACAGAGCTGCTGTGCCAGCGCCATCTCATCACAGTTTATGGGGAAATCGTTACAATCTGGTAGCGGCTAATACCAAACTCATCCACAGACGTTCTGTCCTAGAACCCAGAATCTTCCAGGAACTCTTCATCCACCTCTTCCATCCATCTCCTGAGGCCAGCTATCACAACACACATCATTAACCCAGCCGGGAACTAAATGGTCTACGTGTCTGCTTCTATCCTTTGCCCCACGCATTGAGACAGGAATGTTCATGATTCAAGGAGGAAACTGAGGCATGGAGTGCTGTATCAGTTGCCACCGCCCATCTCCATGTGAGTGGTGCCCCCCCCCTGGAGTTGTGCAGTGCACGCCCTGCACACTGCCCGTGTGAGCGCTGACTCTTCACATGAGTACCCTGCTCTGTGAGTCCCACAGAGGTTGCAAGCTGTGCCCTAGCTCTCTGGATCCCCAGAAGTGAGTGGCTCCTGGTGACACTGGTGATCACATCTGTACAGTTGCCTGTGTACATCTAGATATTCTAGACAAGCTCCAGGAGGGCAGGGGCTAGCCTGGAAATGACCCTTTCTCTCCTGCTTCACCTGTCAAGAAGCCAAGGGCTCTATAAATATTTGTTCGTTGGCCAACCTCCAGGTGGCAGGAGTTGAGGCAGAAACTCAGAAATAAATCCGACTTCCAGAGTCAGAAAGGTCTCCAAAAGAGTGAGTCTATTTGGTAAGTGGGTAAACTGAGGCATGGGGATGGGCCTGCCCCACACAGTGCTGATTCTCTTCAAGATCTCTTGCTATCAACCACCCTTGACCTTGGTTTTCAGCCCTGCTTTCCCCCAAATGGATAGAGACCCAGCCACGACTACTTGATCTCTGGGAAAGTCCCCAGCCACAGGGTGCTGGAATTTGGGTTTGGAAAAGTGCTTCCCAACTGACTCCGCTGCCCTTCAGTCTGTGAGGACCACCCACTTTCTGCGGGGAGCTAGTCCCAGATGGCCTCCAATCTAAATCGATCTTATCTTTTTCAGAGTCTATTAAACCAACCATTCTGAGTGATTGAGTTACACAGGTCCAATTTCTCCCCCAAAATGACTCAGAAGAGAGTATCTCAGAGGGGACTTGGGATCCTTTCCAGTTCTGGTGCCTCACCTCACTGCCCCAGCTCTGCCAGTACAGAAACAGCAGCTCCCAAAGGGACCCTTGGTTAGAAGCCAGCGGCATCCCTGGCCTGACCCTGGTGACTAAGGCAAACAGCCGTACTGCAGCAGCCACCACCCAGAAACCTGGTTTTTTCCACTCCAGAAAACAACATCCTTGTGCCCTGCCCCTATTCAGCAATGGGCAGAAGATAAGATGATTGCTTGGGGGTCTCATTTCCCTGCAAGTTTCAGATCTGCTTTTTATCATGCACACAGACGTGAGTGTTGGGATGGTGTTTGTGGACTCTAAGAAGTGTATGGGGAATGCCATGGCAACGTGGGGAACAGTCTGGCCTGCTAGAGGGAGGATTTGTTTCTCAGTCCAAGCTTGAGATAAGAGGCTATAGAACTTCCTTCTCTCTCAGCTGGCGGCTCTAAGGGAAACCACCACCTGTGTGCCTGTGACTCATGTGCTGAAGGACTGGGGTCTCTAGCTGAAAACTGGGAAATAATTCAGGCCTGCCCATGAGTTAGAGTGGGCCCAGACATGGCTCTGTTCCAGCCCAATCATTTCAAGTACAGGCCTGGCCATGGCTGAACATAAACCTGAGAGAGCAGAGCTGGACCCACCTCTAAGCTGTTCTAGAAGCTGGTTTGGGATGTCCCATTTCACTGTAGTAGCTATCAAATACCATGCTTCCCCCTCCCCTCGCTCCTGCAGCCAGGGCCTCAGAACCAAAGAAACATTCTTCAGCTCCGTCTCCCATAGGAAAGGACTGTGTTTCTTCAAACCCTGCTTGGCCCAGCAGAAAAAATGGTGCCTGAGAGACTGGCTCAGGTTCAGAACCAGCAGCGGTCTATAGGGCGGGAGGGGTGTCTGCAGGCACGAAAACCCACAGTTTGTTTCCAAGAAGAATGATCCACATGATTGCAAACACCGGTTCTCACTTGGGCATCCTGCTGCAGCCAGAGCAGACCAGGCAGCCCTGACTTGTATTGGTTGGTTTTTTAAAACTTGCTTATTTGTTTTGATTCGTTTGGAACAGGGTCCCACTATACAGGCTAGGCCGAGCAGGCTGCCTCTGGGGTGCCTCTTGGGTGCTGCGGCTGTAGTTCTGAACCTTCAGGCTCAGTGACCTTTCTGTTCTTTCGTTAAATTGGGCTTGTGGTGGGGAGGGATCTAACGAACCAGTTGGAGGGGCTGGAGAGATGGCTCAGCCGTTAAAGAGCATTGCCTGCTCTTCCAAAGGTCCTGAGTTCAATTCCCAGCAACCACATGGTGGCTCACGACCATCTGAAATGAGATCTGATGTCCTCTTTTGGCCTGCAGGCAGACACACAAGACAGAATATTGTATACATAATAAATAAATAAATATTTATTTATAAAGCCGGGCGATGGTGGCGCACGCCTTTAATCCCAGCATTCGGGAGGCAGAGGCAGGTAGATCTCTGTGAGTTTGAGGCCAGCCTGGTCTACAGAGCTAGTTCCAGGACAGGCTCCAAAGCCACAGAGAAACCCTGTCTCGAAAAACCAAAAATAATAATAATAATTAATCAATAAATAATTTTTTTAAAAAAGAACCAGTTGGAACAGTTCAGAAGCCTACGACATAAAGAACTTTCCGTATTCCTTCCCACTCATAGAGATATATGTTTAGACATTGTCTTAGTCAGGGTTCTATTGCTGTTTAGAGACACCATGATGACTGCAACTCTTATAAAGAAAAACACTTAACTGAGGTTAGCTCATCATTCAGAAGGTTAATCCCTTGTCATCATGGTAAGAAGCATGGCAACATGCAGGCAGACATGACGCTAGAGAAGGAGCTAAGAGTCCTATATCTTGACCTGCAGGCAAAAGGAAGTGGTCTGTGTCACTGGGTGTAGTTTGAGCATAGGAGACCTCAAAGCCCACTCCCACAATGACGCCACATCTCCTAAGAGTGCCTCTCCCTTTGGGGGCCATTTTCTTTCAAACCACCACAGACACTCACATTTTGTTCACATTCCTCGCACACAGATAAGCATGTTCAGTTATTCCTGTCTGACTGACCCTGGGTAATAACAATGTTCTCAGTGATCTGAACTTTGCTTGTAGTTGTGTATTTCAGACTTCTTCCTGATGGACACATTGAGATTCTACCTCTTCCTTGTAGTAGTCTTTCTCTGTACCACCAATCCCAAATCATGACAAGAGACTTATTGTTAACTATAAACTATATAAGCTTAGCTTAGACTTGTTTCTAATTAGCTCTGATAACTTAAATTAACTCATGTCTATTAATCTTCATGCTACCACATGGCTTGTGGCTATTACCTCTCCTTTTGCATGTCCTACTTCCTCTCCAGCTCCTCTGGCAACCCCTGCACTTAGATTCATCTCCCCTTCTTTTCTCTCTGCCAGGAAGTCCCACCTAACCTCTTCCTGTATAACTATTGGCCATTCAGCTCTTTATTAAACCAATCAGAAAGCACCTTGGCAAAGGCACATCTTCACAGTGTACAGAAAGATTATTCCACAACATTTCCTCTTTCAATGGTCAAGGATCATTTATTAAGTAACTACCCTGCGCCAGACCTTGTAATATGCATCCCAAGCGCCTACTTTGTAAGTATTCCCAGATATGTGCCGTGCTGCCTGGGGCTGCTCCACTGCTGGTGCTGAGGGCCAGATAAAAATGCGTATTTGGAAGATGAATCAGAAAGGGACACAAAGCAGGAATGTTCTCAAGTCAGGAAAAAACTCCAGAGATCATGATCTGCAGATAGACACCATGCAGTCAGTTCTCAGTGGGTTGGACCATTTCCTGATGGTCAGACTTCCAATCATTCTGTGTTAGTGTAAATAATACCACAGGGGACATCTTTATGCATTCATGCCTCCACACTACTGTAAGTGCACCCAGTACAGAAATAACTACAAGATAAATTGCCACATCAAGGATGTGTGTCTTTATACTGTATATATGTAGGAAGAAGTGGGAAGAGGCCATACATGTATTTAGGAAAGTGTGCATGTGTGTACACAGTGCGTGGAGGTCTGAGCAAAACCTCAGTTGTCATGCCTCAAGCATTGTCCACTTATAGTTTTTAAAACTTGCATGCCTATTGCTGTTTTGTAAATTGGCATACAAAGTAGGTTCATTTTTGTTTGTTTGAGACTGTCTCTCATTAGCCTGGAATTTTCCAAGTAGACTAGACTGGCGGGCCAGCAAGCCCTAGAATTCTGTCTCTACCTCCCAGCACTGGCACTAAAAGCATGAGCCACCAAACTGGCTTTGTTTTTTTTCATGTGAGTTTCAGTGATCAGACTCAGGTCTTTGATTTATCAAGTGAGCAATCTCCCCAGCACTGTCTTTATAGTTTTGGTAGATATTGTTAAATTTTCTTTGGAAACAGTTGATCAAATTTATGCCCCCATAAAGAATAGGCCAGGTATGGAGGAAAATCAGAAGATTCACAAGTTAGAGCCTGGAAAACTCAGCAAGATACTATCTCAGAATAGTAAAATCAAAAGGATTGTGAGCATAGTCCAGCAACAGAACCCTTGTCTAGCATGTGTGAGGCCCTGGGTTAGATCCCCACTTCCATAAGGAAGATGAAGGAGGAAGAAGAGAGGCTTCTTCATGTGCAGGTCATCCTGATCTTTAAAGAAGGCTGAGTACAAAGGGAATAAGCAAGAACCTTTCCGGCAAGAGCCAACAGAGAGCTTCTGGGTCATCACCTCCTTAAGGGCGGCCATAGGATCACAGCAGGACCACAGTAGCACAGAGAAAAGGCTGGAAGAGAGGGCTCCATCTTTTCTTCTATATCTTCTCCAGGTATCACATGGCTGATGTCCTCTCCTCCACAATATTACTCAAGCAGAGTGCAGTAGTCTCTCAGTGCCCCATGGGGACTAACTTCAGGCCCCTTCGCTACAACCCCAAATTGGCAGATGCTCATGCCCCTTACATAAGCTGGCCCATGGCAGCATCCTGTGTGTTTTCGATCCCCTCTGAATTGTTTATGATCCATAATGAGATATAAGTGTTGTATAAACAGTCACCGTGCTCTGCTGTCCCGGGATGACAAGCAAAAATAGTCTGTGTATATTGAGGAAACACCATTATTCCCTTCAAGGCTTTTCAATCCTGAATTCACAGACGTGGAGTCCATGAATGTGGAACCTCAAACATGACTGCTGACTGTATTTGTGCCAATATTCACTGTGTACTTGCTATCAGTCCCCAGGACCCTAGGTTGGCAGTACTTATGTTTCCACAGAAGACCAAATAAAATCTGCACTTCCTTCATCTTCATACCCTTACCAAGGAATCCTGTCCTCACCTCATGAAGTGTTCTTCATCATTCTGTTGTTTGTTGGAGAAAACCAGATTTCATGTGTGCAAACATTACTTTTCCTTTTTATTTGTAGAACTCCCTTCTTTGGGCCACCCAGATGGCTCAGCTGGTACAGGAAAAGCTCCTTCCTCACTGTTTGCTAAGCACAGGGCACAGAAAGATGAGGAAAAGCAGATTCAGGCCCTTCACCCAAGAGTGCTGTGAAGTGGAGGAAGCAGTCACCACTTCCATAAGCTGGTCGATAACTCTCCTCTGCCAACTGTGGTAGGTGTCAGGCCAGCCAGGGATGGATCTGGCCTAAATGGGTGGGGGCTGGGAGGTGAAGGCCAGGAGAGTGTGCCAGGCAAGCAGATATCCTGGTGAGAGGCGAGGAGCCATTGGAGGGGTCGGTGACATGAACAGATCTGGGAGACACTCAGGAAGGAAAATCCCAGTGGGGTGAGAAGAGACCAGGGTTTGGAACTCTTGGGTTCTGCTTCATTGCGGGGCCCTTTTCAAAACAAGGACGTGCTGGAAGCGCTCCAGGTTGCAGGCTCTGGGTGCAACTGCTCAGCTCCATATCTGAACTTATTTGGACTTTTCTGTCCCAGCTTTTCCATCACGCAGCTGCCTCACTTGAGTCACCCTCCTGGACTCAGGGTGAAGGTGACTTCCAGGGAGGTGTTTATAAATTCTTCTTTAAAAGCAGTGCAAACTCCTCATGGCTGGCTCTCACATCTGCAAAACCTCGTCCAGTTGTCCATGCATCTTGTCCCTGTCCCACTTTTCCATTTTATTCTGCTATTTTCTAGAACAGACAACTCCTCAGAGAGTCCAGGCCAGGAACCTGGAGTTTGGAGAGCACAGCTAGCTGTGCCTGGCTGTGACTGCCTAGCCAAGCAGATCCCATCTTACAGTGCTGGGCTCCTGGGACGCAAAACCTAAGAGTCACTGGAGAATATAGTGGATCAAAGTGAAAACAGCTCTGAAGAGAACATTCAGGAAGGGATTGCTTCTCCCTCTCATGTGACTCGTTCAGACCTGAAAGGTGTCCAGAAAACTTTGCTAGCCTAACATAAGTCTGAAACCCGAGCTGGTTTGGAATGCATGCCTACTTTATCTTAGGGGTTTCCGTCCTGTGTCTTCATCAACCAAGAGGAAGGCTCGCGAACACTGTGTCCAGTGGACGCTGGTGGATGGATGGTTTGAAGACGGTTAGTCTCCCATCTGCCCCTCATTCAGTTTCTTTGCCATAAGAGATTCTTAGAGTAGGTTCAGATTTTGTATGGTATGATGTGCGTGCATGCTCACGCACCGCCATATCTGGCTTTGTGGGGGTGTGTGTGTGTCAGGTGTCTGAACTTGGGTCTTCATGCTTCTGCAGCAAACAATTTGCTGCCTGAGTCATCTTCTTAGCCCCCACCTGGGGAGATGGAACTTTTGTTCAGGAAGGAGAGAGGAGAAGGCTGAGGGCCGGTGATGCGACTGACCCCTTGGCTCCCAGATGATTCAGTTTTAGCAAGCTGAGCTTCTGAATGGAACATTAAAGGTATAGTGCTATGCCTCCTGAGAGCTAGAATAAAGTCATCGGTTTGTCATTTAAGAGTTGGAAGTAGACTTATTTTCAAAGCTGTATCTCACCCCTTGCTTCATCAACCTTATGAGACTTCTGAGTCCTCCTAGGGTGGCAAGTTTGTGGTTCTAATGGCCTCCAACTCTTACTGCGCTGCAGGGTTATCTAGATGGGGCTGCGCTTCAGAATTCACTAAACTATGGTGGGAGCCTCCTCCACCTTGCCATGCGTGGGAGGAGGCTGAGACTGCTCTAGACCTCAGAAAGCCAGAGAACAAGGCAAGGGAGGAGGAGGCTGTTAATCTCATCAATGGGGAATGCATACATGAAGTCTGAGAAAACCCATGAGGCACTGAGGCACCAAAAGTCAGCCCTCTTGCTGATTCCCTGAGGATAGAAAGGCTCTATGGAGCCCTGGGGACACAGTGACATTCAGTGATGAATGTATCCTCACAGGCATCCTGGCCCACATGGCTCAGTTTTTCGCTCAGCCCCTAGGTGATCCTGGTTTCATCTGTGTAATGGCTAATTTTGTCACATGATTCCATAGACCTTCCTGCTCACGCTTCTTTTAATTTTGATTAAAAGAGTAAAAATCAAAAGATTAACTTTTAATTTCATTTAATTTTTACTTTCTGTGGTGCTGGAGGTTGAACCTATGCTAGGCAAGTGCTTTGCCACGGAGCTACCAGCCCTGGTTCAGGTACCTATAGCCGCTCAGGAGGACCCAGTATGAAAACGGCGCTGCTTCTTCCCATGTCTTCCTCCTCCCTCTCCTGTAGGCTGCGTCTTTGGCTGCCTCAGCCCATCGCACCAGTCCTTCGGCAGGTCCTGCGCTAGGCCCAAGGAGCTAGAGCTGTCCCCTCCTACAGGGGTGCAGGGGTGAAACTGAGTCACACCAGAACCCACATTAGAGGCGGAGGGACACAGATACCACTTCCTGTTTGGTCACAGCATCTCATACTGGCGTATCAACAGACACCTTGTTAAACCTTGTTAGCAACCACAATAAGCGGATGTTTGCTTTTCAGACTGTGAGCTCTGAGGTCAAACTCTGGCTCGGAATTCCAGCTCTGACACTTCCCAGCTGTGTGATCTTGTGCCTCAGCTCCCATATCTGTAAGCAGGAAGCGGTACCTGCTTCCGAGGGTTGCCTGGGAGATGGTTTTCATCGTCATGGGTAACACAGAAGACACACTGCAGTAGCATTTGCACATGGCACATGTCTGATGCCTGACCAGGTGGCTTGGACCACGTGAAGCAACAGGAGACTTGTGCCCCAGTCACAGCCATTTCACAGATGAGGCTCAAAGAGGGAGAATAATTTTCCCAGGTTGACAGCACTAGCACATGGCCAAGCTACGCTTCAATCTCATACGTGGTCCTAATCCCACCTTCCTGATGCTGTCTACAGATGATAAAGAAGAGTCCGAGGAGTCCTGCGGAGGCTGAAGGGAGGGCAGGCTCAATTGGCAACACGCTTACAGTGCAGGCAAGTCTGAAGACCTGAGTTCAATACCTAGCAAAAAAAAAAAACAAACCAAAACCAAAAACCAAGCATGGTGCTACATGTTTGCAATCCCAGTGCTGACAGGGTGGAGTCTGGCAGATCCCTGGACTCACTGGGATATTCGGTAGCTATTAAAAAAAAAAGCAGGAAACTAGATAGAAGTAAAAAAGATCATATTGAGTGAGATAACCCAGACCCAGAAAGACAGATAAATGTCAAATTCTCTCTCTCCCTGGAGGCTCCTGGCTCTAAAGCTTCAGATGTATGCATATAGCCTGGAGTAACTGCAGAAACCAGGAAAGAAAAAGGGGGCCATTTCCAGGATAGGGGGCTGGGAGCAATAGAGAGGGACTAGCAGGGTGTGGGTGGTCTGATAGGGGAAATGGGAAAGGGGGGTTCTCTAGGGAGAGGAAGGGAGGTAAATACTGAAGAAGGTGGGGGGGGGGAGTAAAAGAACAATACAGACCTCAGAAAAGGCCACAAGGAATCATGCTATTAACTATTTACCTAAAAGAGACTATAATACACACGATTATAACACACACACACACACACACACACACATCTATGTGTAAATACATATATATGGTTTTAATAAGCTTTCCTCATCTGGCTGACAGGATTCCCCCCAAAAGCTAAAGATCACCTAACAAAAATGCCAACACCAGACAGGAAAAGCCCTCTTTAGAGCTGTTGCCCAGGGCTGTCCAGGAGACTCTCAAAACATACAGCGCATTGCTGTTGACCTTGGTTGCACATAGAGGAGGGAGTTACATCTCTTCTGCTAAAGACACCGTGCACTTCTGAAACTGGGCTCAGAAGCCCTGAGCTAGAATTGACCTGAATGCCACCGTCCTGAGGGGAAGCTGGACCCTACATGATGTTTCTGGAAGTTGAGGCAACTTACATCATCCAACTCACAAATGTGCCACTTTGTGCCTGGAGAAGAGATGTGCTTACACAGAACACCTATGTGTCAGCCCAGAGCTGGGGAAGGTCTCTGTTCCATGGTCTCAGTTAATCCCTACTAGAAACCAATAAGGAGTGTGTGCGTTATATTTCCCATTTTCCAGACAAGCCTATGTAGTAGGAGCTGCAGGCCTCTTCCCACAGCCTGGCTCCCCGCTGCCTGGCTAGCTTATGCCCCGAAATAACAACACACAAATTGTATTCATTTAAACACTGCCTGGCCCATTAGCTCTAGCTTCTTACTGGCTAATTACATCTTGATTACCCATTTCTATTAATGTGTGTAGCACCCCAAGGTGTGCTTACCGGGAAGATTCTAGCCTACATCCATCCTGGGTCGCAGCTTCATCGCGTCTGCCCTGGAGAGCACAGGCATGGCGTCTGTCTGAGGCATCTTACCTCACTTCCTCTTCCTCCCAGCATTCTGTTCTGTTTACTCTACCGACCTATGTTCTAACCTATCAGAGCCAAGCAGTTTCTTTATTAATTAACCAATGACCTTCCTCCATCAAGCCTAAGACTCAGAGAAGTGGAGTGCCTAACCCAAGGCCACACAGCTCCGTCAAGGCAGAGGCAGGGCTCCAATTGGGGCCTTTCTTACTGGATTTAGGTGCCTTTTTCTTGTACTAATCCAAGGCCCACCAGTGCCCAGACACCCAGGGATATCTTCCCACAGCCTTTTAAAGTCTCAGCTTTTGAGACAGTGCTCCTCAGAAGCAATGGCTCCAGGTTCCAGGCCCAGGAGAGGCATCTGTGGAGCCTCCATCTAGGCTGCCTTCCTGTCAGCGCTACAGTTTGTTGGGTTGGGGGTGGGATGGGTGGAGCAAATAAAGCTCCCTCCCTCCCCAGGGAGCCATCCATCTGAAGAAGAAGGAACCAGTGGAATTCCTGGGGTGGCCCTGGGCAGAGCTGGCAAAAACCAGAGCATACTCAAGACTGTGCCTGCCCTCCAGTTCTCTGCCTCAAAGAGCTGCCAGGTGGCACAATTCTGGCCTTGTATGGACAAATTCTCCTGCCAAGTCTGGCTTTGGAGTGAGAGCTCTCTATTTTAGGCCCTAGGGTGGCACTGATCTCTGTCCTTGGTTCTCAGTGGTACAGTCACCAGCCAAGTTCTTTAATGCAGCCATGGGGTAAGGGGTAGGGGGCTGCTTAGCCTGTGAGCCCAGCCTCAGAGAAGAGGGGAAGAAGGAAGAAGAAAGAAGGAGGAGGAGGAGAAGGAAGAAGAAGAAGAAGAGGAAGAGGAGGAGGAGGAGGAGGAAGAGGAAGAGAAGAAGAAGGAGGAGAGGAAGAGGAGGAGGAGGAAAAGGAGGAGGAGAAAGAAGAAGTAGAAGAAGAAGGAGAAGGAGAAGAAGGAGAGGAAGAAGAAGAAGAAGAAGAAGAAGAAGAAGAAGAAGAAGAAGAAGAAGAAGAAGAAGAAGAAGAAGAAGAAGAAGAAGAAGAGGAAACCAAAAATGTTGTGTTTACAATAGCAATATCACAACTAGCTATGATTTTCCTGTAGGCACCAAGCTACTAAGGGCTTTCACAGGATGTTCTCTTTCAGGCTGCAGGAAGGGGAACAGCATCCTCATTTGCCTTCATCAAGCACCTTCTGGAAACTGGTTAACTGGCCCAAGGTCAACAAAGAGCTACAGAGGCAGTTGGCTCACTGCCAGTCAATGAGACTTGTTCAACTGGTACCTGAGCACAAGGGCTTCATCCTCCCTCAAACTAAGCCTTCCATCTCCACCAGGGAGCTCCATGAGGGGCTTCCTAGGTTCCCTGAGTGACAGGCTCAGGCCTAGATCAGTCACTCATGCTCCAAGGCCAGAGCTTGCCCCTTCCACCCTGCCTTGAATGTCCAGCCAGGCCTGGGGCTGCTGGGGGAGGAACCCTGGGGAGGTGGAGGTGGGGCAGGGACCTTGAGTCTGTGCTAGCAGGAGGCTGTGGGGAGTATACTGAACAGTCTCCCTTCCACTCCCACTCCACAGGTGGTCAGAGTCCATTCATTCCAGATTGAGGGGTTAATAACCTGAGTTCACATTCAGCATGAGTCCTCTTTCCCCTAGGCTTTCCCTGCTTCTCATGTAAAACAAGGGTAAAGAGGCTACTCTCTGGTCCAGCAGTTAAGAACATGACATATAGCCAAATGTCCAGGTTTGCCAGAAGCCTGGGAGTGTGGGACTTTCTGTGGGGGAAATGGGAGCGTCCTGGGAAATCAGACCAGTCGGTGAGCCCTGGCGGATGTAGTATGCAAAGCACGAACCTGGTCCTCAGGGAGAAGGAGATGACACCCCCCAGCTGCACAAAATCACCGTTGCTGCCACAGTCCCCGCCTCAGCTGCAGCTCCCTTGGATGCTCCTGTCTTCGCTGCAGGAGGTTTGCCACCCAAAGCCCCCAGCCTGTGAGAGCAAAGCCTGGGACTGCCCTCATTGCCCCCCCCTACAGTGGAGCCCCTTTGTCCTCGGAGCCCTTTCCTCCTACCCTGCCGTGCCGGGCTGGGTGCCAACGGTAATTACAGAATCACTTATTCACAGCCGGCCGCACGTGCAGCGGTAACTAGGCAGCTAAAGGGGTTGGAAAGCTTAGCAGCCAATCAGGGGGAGGGGTGCTGAATGGGACAATCAGCTTCACTAGGTGGGGGGGACCCCCCCAGGACAGGAACGATGGGGACTTGTGTGGGGGAAACCATTCAAACAGCTCCCCCACTCCCTCTACAGCTGCCAAGCACAATGGGGGATGGGGTGCACTCTGGGGTGGGGTGCAGTGGAAGGAGC
Source organism: Microtus pennsylvanicus (assembly GCF_037038515.1). Taxonomy (NCBI): domain Eukaryota; kingdom Metazoa; phylum Chordata; class Mammalia; order Rodentia; family Cricetidae; genus Microtus; species Microtus pennsylvanicus. The sequence continues at coordinate 71,234,093 of NC_134580.1, forward strand.
AAGCATAGGGCAGGCCTACAGAGGAAAGCGCTGTACATCCAGGTCTTTGAAGATAAGGCCCGCCTCTCCATCAAGATGCCTCCATAAAAATTCTGCCGGTCTCAATGTCCTTTGGTTCAGGAATCCGCCCTTTCCAGGAAGCCTCCCCCTGACAGGAAACTGCACCCCCTGAACAGGAAAGATTTCTCCAAGTCATGCTTGTCCCCATGGAAAGCCTTAGCGCATTCCCAGAGTTCTCAGTAAAATGTAGGCTCCTCGTGCGAGGGCGCAGGGCAGGAGGGCCAGAAGCTCCCAGGGGCTGCTGATACTGGGCCGGACTTGCACCACAACTTGGTGAGAAAGATCCCTGTCCATCTCTGGGGACAGGGCAGGTTTAGACGGGAATACCCCGTCATGAGTCTGTTGTGTGACCTGAGCAAGCCTCCCCCCAATTCTCAGGTCCTCACTGTGCTGATACTAAAAAGAGGGGCCTTCCCACCTGCCCCCCAAGGTTTGCCTGAGGTGGATGAGGAAACTGCAGTGAACCTGACCTTGTGATGAGCAGAATAACCTCCTGGGGTGGGGGTGGGGGTACCCTCAGTTTGGCTCCAGAGGCCCACGAAGCCTGAAAGTAGGGGTAAGGGACACACGAAGTCAAATTTCCCAGCAAGCTGGTGAAACTAATTTTCTCCCCTCTTATGGTATGTGTGCAGGGGGTACGTGTGTGTGTTCGGGTGCACATGTGCACATGAAAGCCAGAGCTCAGCCTTGGCTCTTGTTCATCGGGAGCTGTCTACCTTGTTGTTTTAGTCAGGGTCTTTCACTGGGACCTGGGCTTTGAGGCTAGGCTGGCCCAGCAAGCTCCGCAGAGCCACGTGCGTTTGCCTCCCAGCGCTAGGACTGTGAGCATGAACCACCTCACCTGACGTTTCTATGGGTGCTGGGAGTCAAACTCATGTCGTCACACTTGCATGGCAAACACTTTATCTAGTCCTCACTTCTCTGACCTCTGGAATACAATCCATCCAATCCTGAGCATTTGCGGATGAGTGGGTGGAGCCACCAGCAAGAGGGCAGCCGGGGTAACCCAACTGCTCCCTCGGACTCCACCCCAGATGGCAGACTGACCTCTTCACTCCTAGCTCTCTAGCCGGAGTCAAGGCCCAGCCCCTGGCTTCCGGTTCCTTTCCACCTGCAGGGTCTGCTACACTCCATCCGGGGGCTTTACAGAGGTCGGAGGCTGTAGGGTGCAAGGCAGAATTTGCTCGGGGTCTTGGGTGCCGATTCTATTGTCCAGGGCATCTTCTAGGACAGGAGACCAGCTTTGATCTGTCTGCCTGCACCCCTCTCCTCTGGCCCAGAGTGGGAGCGGCTCCCCACTGTGGACCCAGCTGAGGTTCTTCCAGGCTTAGCACCCATAAGCCCTACTGTTTTCCCGGTGTACTAAGCTCTGAACGGAGGTTGGGTCAACTCCTGCGCTGTTCCTAGGTAGAACCTGAAGTTAAATTAGATAATGTGCAAAGGTTGCTGGTAAGGTGTGCGGTGGAGAAACCACGCCCACCTTGTGAGCAGGAATGGCAGCTGTGGACTTAGTCTTGGGGGGTCGGGAGATGGGGGCGTTGTGAGGTAGGAGGGAGAAGGTGCTGACAGCTTCCTAATGAAAGACTAAACTTCCCAGCTTCCCTTGCGAACTAAAGTCATTTCCTCTCCTATTCGATTTAACTTTCAAACCAAAAGTCACTACTATTTGGATTAAGGCTTCATCCCAGCCCCTGGGCACTCCTATACCCAAGGAGTCTGGAATGTTTGAGTGGAAAGTCCCACCCCAAACCTCCCTCCCCTGGGCAGTCCAGACTCCACCTCCGAGAAAGCCTGCCAAAAGGTGACCCCTCCCACAGAGAGGGTCAAGACCACTCCCACAGGCCATTTAAACTGCCCTCCAGAGAACCGAACATGTAGTTTTTCCGATCTTCCTTCCTGTTCCCATCTCCATCCCTGGGGGGGGGGGGGGGGGGGCACGTGGCTGGCATCCATTAAAACTGTGCTTTTTCTGATTCGGTTTGATTTGATCTGATTTGGATTATTGTGTCTGCGGAGAGGTTTGTTGGGCCATAAAAACTTTTCAGCTACTAGAGAGGATGGCTATCACCATTTTATTGGCGAGCAGTCTAAGGCTCAGAGAGGTTCACTACTGTGCCTGAGGTCACATAGCATTCAGAGTCACAGAAGATACCTGCCCTTACCCAAAAGTCAGCAAGGGCCTAGGAGTGCCCCTCCCCACCCCGACTGGCAGCTCCCAAGAACCAGTGAATGATAAACCTTAAAATCACCCCTGGGACACAGTCCCTCCAGCAGTGAAGATCAGTCAAGCAGCGAACAGGGGGAGGCATTTACTGAATGGTCTGAAGGCCGGAAACCCTTATGGCACTTTATGGTAGAAACCACCAAAAGCTTCTTCAAGGAACATCTCCCTGAGTGTAGATTATTCCTGGGGTTCTGGTTGTTAATGGGATGTAAGTGGGCATGTTGGCATGGGACTGGGGAGGTCTGAAGGGGATAAATCTTTCAGAGTCAGGCATGGGGCCTCTTTCTCCTGCTCCCCAGAAAGGAAGGAAGATCTATGAGGCCAGGAGCATGGGGGGAGGTTGAGGGGGGGAGAGCAGGACCCTTTCTCTAGCTCCTTGCCTACAGATGAAAAAGAGAGAGGGCTGGGCGGTGGTGGCGCACGCCTTTAATCCCAGCACTTGGGAGGCAGAGGCAGGTGGATCTCTGTGAGTTCGAGACCAGCCTGGTCTACAAGAGTTAGTTCCAGGACAGGCTCCAAAACCACAGAGAAACCCTGTCTCGAAAAACCAAAAGAGAGAGAGAGAGAGAGAGAGAGAGAGAGAGAGAGAGAGAGAGAGAGAGAGAGGAGGAGGAGGAGGAGGAGGAGGAGGAGGAGGAGGAGGAGGAGGAGGAGGAGGAGGAGGAGGAGGAGGAGGAGAAGGAGGAAAAGAAAAGAAAAACAGGACAAGGCTGGAATTGGAAACTCATTTCTCCCCCTGGCTGGCCACCAAGGCCCCTTCCTGAGCCATTAATCCTTGGAATGAGTCTTCTACTGTGGAGAATGGGTAAGTGTGTGCTGCCGGGAGAGGGGAGGTTGAGAGCCCCTACCCGTTAAAGTCCCTTGGGGGAGGAGGGGAAGGAGTGTGAGAAAGGGCAGGGCTCAGCTTCTTCCCACACATGAATTCGCCTGCACGCACGCACACACACACACACACACACACACACACAGAGAGAGAGAGAGAGAGAGAGAGAGAGAGAGAGAGAGAGAGATCTAACCTACATCAAAGAGGGAAACACAGTGTGTCCTAAGCAGCGCTGTGGCCCCATTTGATCAACAGTGGGCGCTCTCACTGTTCACTGCTGTAACAACATATGTGCCATCCTGACATGAACAATGGGTTTATTGAGTTCAAGTTTCAGGTGTTTCAGCCCACAGTTCTTTGTCTCTGGGTGTCACAGCAGGGGAGCATGGAAGAGTATCAAGGAGAGCAGGAAGCAGTGGGGGGGAGAGAAGATACTAGATTACTAGATGAGGTTTAACCTCCCAAGAAGAGTTCTAGTGACCCATTTCCTCTGGCTGGGTTCTACCTCCTCAAGTTCCTACCACCTCCCAGGTAGCAGCTGCAGACAGAGACCAAACATGCAATATGTGAGTCTGTGGAAACAGTTGTGGGTAAGCCACGGCATGCATGCCTCCTTGCTCTGTAAAGGATGGCCCACCTCATGCAAGAGCCCGCAAAGCCAACGAAGCTCCAAAGTCTAAGGTCAGAGCCCACGATGACAGCATCTCTAACATCCTGCAGTCTGCATCTCAGGCCTCACTCATACCCTCTTCAGGGCTTCCTGAAGAGAAGAATTCTGCCCCGTGACACACGGCCTGGCTCCCAGGCTTTCCTTTGAAATATTGGTAGAAGCCTCCATGACTCCATAACTTGAATTCTGCATTTGATGTGGAATATGCCAAGGTCTGTCACCAGCAACAACAACAGTTGGACCATAGTTTTCATAAGCGGCCTGGGGATGTCTGGGGTCAGTGTTGAGTACAGGGGAATGAACTCTGGGGGACAGCTTCCTAGTTGAACACCTAGACAAACTTTCTTTTCAAAGGAAGTATTTCAGATGAGTTTAGTATTTGATGAGTGGAGTCTATCCACTTCTTGAGATATCCTCAAGGTCTCTTTCCTACTCCCTTAGTGTCTGAATGCAAAGCACTCCGTGTGTGTGTGTGTGTGTGTATGTGTGTGTGTATGTGTGTGTATGTGTGTATATGTGTGTATGTGTGTGTATGTGTGTATGTGTGTGTGTGTCTGTGTGTATATGTGTGTGTATATGTGTGTGTATATGTGTGTATGTGTGTGTGTATGTGTGTGTATGTGTGTATGTATGTGTGTGTGTTTATGTGTGTGTATGTGTGTGTGTATGTGTGTGTATATGTGTGTGTATATGTGTGTGTATATGTGTGTATGTGTGTGTGTATGTGTGTATGTGTGTGTATGTGTGTGTATGTGTGTGTATGTGTGTGTATGTGTGTGTATGTGTGTATGTGTGTGTGTATGTGTGTGTGTATGTGTGTGTATATGTGTGTATGTGTGTGTGTATGTGTGTAGGTGTGTGTGTGTGTGTATGTGTGTGTGTATGTGTGTTTATGTGTGTGTATGTGTGTTTGTGTGTGTGTGTTTAGAGATTGACTCTAGGTGCCTGTTCTTTATAGGCTAACACTGACTGCATCTCTATCCCTTTTCTTTAATTTTGAAATTGAGTCTCATTTGGCTGCTCAGGCTGACCTTGAACTCACTCTGTAGCAAGCAGAGCTTGGCCCTGTGATCCTCCTGCTTCTGCCTTCCAAGGTGCTGGATTACAGACTTGCTCCACTGGGCCTGGATGGCTTTTTCTCAGTCTTTTCCCAAATAATGCCCTTGTCAGCCCCAACTTCACATAGCCTTTTCTTTCCCAACCACAATGTTCCTCTTTTTGCCATGATTTTAGTTCCTGAGTGTTATGGAACCTGGATAAAGCAGTCAGCAATAAGCAAGCCACGGTCTAGGCACTGACTAGTGTTAAAACTTCCTCCATCCATTCAGTTAGCTCACCATCTTTAAACTCAGCCTCCACAAAGTCTCAGGACACGGACAGAATGTGAACAAGCCTTTGCCCATCCCAAAGCTCATTAGCACAGTCCTTGCTGTTCACATTTCCATAGCCATCCTAATCCTCTTGGATACCGTGAGAATCACTCACAAGCCCTGCTCTTAATATCTCATGACTTTATAGTTTATGCCTCCCAGCTTCTTCATGTTCCTCCCACAACCTAGTCCCAAAGGCTGAAGAACTATATATATTCAGGTTTACCACAGAGATGATCCCACTTATTTGATACCAAGTTTTGGTGCTTGAGACTTTTATGTAGCTGTGACCGAAATGCACAGGGAACAGATGAAAAGATGGTTTACTTTGACTCACGGTTTCCGGGATTCCATGTCTTTGCCTCTGTGGTTCCGGGCCCATGATGAAGGAGGACATCATGGAGACAAGGCTGTGTGGAGGAGGAGGCCTCGCAGTATACAAAGCAGACAGAGCTGAGGGGACGAAAGAGCGGGCTCCCAAAGCATAGGTGTGACCTTTGCTCTAGTTATTTTACAGTTGCTATGATAAAACTCCCTGACAGAAGCAACTTACAGGACAAGGGTTTGCTCTGGTCACAGTTCAGGAGTAATAATGTCAAACTTCGGTTTCTGTTCCAATGATAAAATTACGACCAAATGCAACTTGGAAAAGAAAGGGTCTATTGACCTGCACTTCCCTGTCACGGTCCATCACTGTGGAAGTCAGGGCAAGAACTCAAGGCAGGAGCCTGGAGGCAGGAACAAAAGCAGAGGCCATGCAGGAGCACTGCTTACTGGCTTGCTTCCTATGGCTTGCTCATCCTCCTTTCTTATAAAGCTCAGAACCACCTGACCAAAGGTTGCCCCGCCCCCAGGGGTCTGGACCCTCCCATATCAATCATTAATCTAGAAAATGCTCCAGAGAGATGTCTACAGGCCAGTCTGATGGAAGCATTTTCTCAATGGAGATTCCTTCTTCCCATGTATCAAGTTGACAGAAACTTGACCGGCATAGATAGAGTCCATTAGGGTGTGGCAGACACGACAGCTGTCAAGGAAAGTGTGGTGGCAGGCAGGAGACTGGTTGGTCACATTGCATCCACACTCAGGAAGCAGAAAGTGAACACTGAGTGGGGCTGGGCTAAAATACGTGCCCCCTGCACCCCACATCCTCCAGTGGTTCCACAGCCTTCCCAAGCAGCGTCACCAGCTAGTGACATGGGAGCCTGTGGGAGACACTTCACATTCAAGTCACAACCTTCAAGGCTGGTCTCCAGGGACCTACTTCTCCAGCTAGGCTCTGCCTCCCATCGCTTCCTCTCAAAATAGCACCACCAGCTGGGAAATTAAGCATTCAACATTCAAGCTTTGAGGGACATTTCATATTCAAATCACAGCAACAAAATAACCATGGACAGACAGCAGAGAAGCCCCCCCCCCACTCCTGGCTGTAGTGAAGGGAGCTGGGCTTGCTGATCTGACTGTGCTCATTCGTTAAGCCATGCTTGACTGAGACAACCTAGACAAACCCATAGCCGCAGCTCTTCCTGGCCTACTGGGCAGACAGAGAGCCAGCTGTTGGTTAGTGTAAGTTGGGTAGTTTAGTGTGGCTGGTGGGGTTGATTCAGTATGCTTCTTGGGGGCCTGTACTCAGAAGCCTCATAAGTTCAGGTCCAGGCAGCATGGTGTTCCCTTTCTTAGCTGGGCTGGGATGTCTTGAGTGATGTCTGTGCTTCTTGAATGGTCGCAAATGCTCAAAGACCTGTCTGTGGCCTTGGCACCATCTCGAGAGCTACCACGATGCTCCTGGCTGGATTCTGAAAGGGCTCTCTGAAAACTGAGCCTCTCTTTCCCACAGCCTTTAGGCAGTAGTCAGACCCTTAGCTCTAACCCTTGTTGAATTCAACAGCATCATGCAGCCTAGGTAGGCACCCTGGAAAGCTCCCCCTTTGCCTGCCCACCCCTCTTCCTGCCCACCCTTCTGCCTGCCCACCCCTCTTCCTGCCCACCCTTCTGCCTGCCCACCCCTCTGCCTGCCCACCCTTCTGCCTGCTCATTCTCTTCAGCCACACATCAGACCCAAGAATCTCAAGAAACATAGGCAAGAAAGGATGCACCACCAACTTGCCTAATAGCCCTTGATGGGGATGGGGCGTGGGGAAGAGGGTAGGGGATGAGGGGGTCCCAGAAAGAGAGTTTTGGAGGTGCTGCAGTGATCAGGGAGGGAGCTGGTATATAGTGGACAGAAGTCAAGGCTGCTGCAGATTGTGACATGCAAGTGGAACCTCCCCATGCGTGGCACAGCCCATGCACTTCTGGGTTCTGTTTCGCAAACTTGAGCTAGGTTCTTCCCCAGCCATCCGGTCCCAACAGGCTTACAGCGAGCTGAAGAGACTACGTATCTGAAGTTCTATACTGCCAGTCTGGGAACCACACTTAGGAAAACACTGCGGAGGGAAGGGTCTATTCTTAAATATCTGAGCCTAGAATATCATTCTATTTTACTTCTAAATGTATTTAATTAAAACAAATCTGAGACAGTTTTGCTATACAGCCCAGACTGACATCACAAGTTGTGATTCTTCTGCCTGAGTGCTCCGAGGCCTAGCAGCGCATTCTTAGACCCCATCTTCCTGGTTTGTGTGCAGCAATGTAGATCAAGCCCTGCGTGCTCCTTAGCAGGAGCTGTTTCCCAGCCCAGAAAGCACAGTCGGGCCTCCCTGGGAACACAGCTGGAGACACTTGTGTCCTCAGTTTCACACTCTGTACTGTCTGCCTGTGTGGCCGGGATGGTCCCCAGAGGAGCTCGAGGGCTGTCCAGATTCAGACTATAGCAGGTCTTCAGGGCAGTCACGCTGTTCGTGACAATCTTCAGGTGACTTGAGTGGATTGCCTACTGCTGAGGATTAATGAAGGACATCTCTGGATGTGTCTGGGGGGACGTTTCCAGAGATGACTAACTCAAAGTGAGGGCCACGTCCCACGGTCTGGGAGCCTGGATGACAGACTATAGAGGAAAAAGAAGGAGGGGGGATGGCTCACTGAGCACAGCACTTGATGCACAAATACAAGGACCCCACTTAAGCCTGGATGAGGTAGCACATGTCTGTAATTTCAGTGCTCTTGAACTGAGAAGGGAGGCAGGCAGGAGAATAGCAGGCCAACTAGCCAGGTCTACACAGTGCCGAATAACCAGGGCCTCTGCTTCAGATGAGTTGGAAGCTGAAGTCTTGCTCCTGTCAGGAGATATATATTTTAATTATAGCCAAAGAAACGTAACACAGAAAGTGACCCAAAATTTTAAGAGGTGGGGTGTGACCGGAGGAAGTGTGTCACTGGTGGTTTAGAACGTACACGTTGCCCCGGTCGTGCCCTCCCACTGGGCTTTCCCACTGCTATGAGGACCATACCTGGAACCTCCGTACCTGCCCCATCTCTACGCTCCCTCTCACAGTGCCCTAGAAACGACAGCAGCAAGGAGTGGGACCAGGGTATCAGAGTTAGGTTTTCTTTTTTTTTTTTTTGGATTTTCGAGACAGGGTTTCTCCCTAGCTTTTGGTTCCTGTCCTGGAACTAGCTCTTGTAGACCAGGCTGGCCTCGAACTCACAGAGATCCGCCTGCCTCTGCCTCCTGAGTGCTGGGATTAAAGGCATGCACCACCACCTCCCGGCCAGAGTAAGTCTTAACACCCTTGATTTGTTCTTTTGGATATTTTAGTCATGGATATGCGGAAGTAACTAATACAGATGATCTCCACAAACCCCAGTGCATGGCCTCCTCACCTGGTGCCATTTTCCAGGTGGTATGTGTTAGCCAGCGGGGCTTACGTGGCCATGTAGGGCCCAGAGCCAGGCTTTAGGGGCTGCTGTTCATTTTCCACAATCCCACTTGCTCTTTCTGCCTCTCCTCAGAGATGGCAAGAGCCTCGGCCATGGTGCAGCCGTGAGACGGGGAGAGGCAGGCTTCGGCAACGGTTCCATGCACAGCTGCCTGACCAGAGGTGCAGGAAGTCCCGGGAGACAGCCTCTGCTGTGGATTCCATTTAACTTCTGCTGTATTAGAACCGCTCCTCATTCTGTGATCTCATTGCTGAAGCCCAGGCCAACCGATACATTCTATAACACTAGACCGTAGTGACACTCAGGTCATTCCCGATGAGGTGGCAGCAGGGACAACGGGGCAGGGCCTCTCTCTTCCAGGGGAATATGAATATGTTACCTTAATCACACCTTTCGCCTGGGTAACCTGAGGTTGGCCGTCAGATGTATCTCAGCACACACACTGAAATTTAGTCACCAGTGTACGTTATAAAACAGGGTCTCCAGGAGATGAAGCCTCCGCTGTCTGTATCAGGTGGCTGGCATCTGGGGAAGAGGCTGCGGGGCTCTGCTGCAGTTTGATGGGCATGGCCCCCATGAGCTCATGTTTTTAAATATTCAGACCCTAACTGGTGACACTGATAACTAGTACAACATCTCAGGCCCCCCTTTCCATCTGTCCCTTCTGTGTGACTGTGGACACAATGCTCATCCCTTTCAGAGGACACAGCAACCGGGTACCATATTGGAAGCAGAAAACAAGCCCTCAGCAGGTGCCCAACTTGTATCTTGCTCTCAGGCATCTCAGAACTAAGTGACTCCCTCAGAGGACATTTGCTAGGATGGTGGGGGCAAACTAGGACCGGAGGGCAGGGAGAGCCCGCTTCCACCTTCACCTGCAGGGACGCGGCAGCTCCAGTGATCCTCATCTCTTTTGCACAGATGGGTAAACTGAGGCACATAAGGAAAAGGCCACAGCCTAGCACAGAAGGAGGTGGAACTCCAAGTCAGGCGTGCTAGGGTCAGAACTCCTGCAGAGACGGGTAAGGGAGGCAGACAGGCAAGAAAGCCATCTGGATTTCTGGCTGAGTAGCAGACAGTTCTTGGGGCTTCTGTTTCTCCTTCTGGTCTGGGATTCAGACTGCAATCCAGGGGACAGCATGACCTTGACTTCTAGCGTTCTGGGTGGTCTGGTTTCTCTGCAGGGAGCTAGGTGAAACTTGAAACAAAGCCGGCAGAGAATGCAAATGGCTCCTGCTCAGGAACTGGCTGCCTTCATTTCCACTACTGCCTGGTGACAGGGTGCTGTGCCCCCTGGGATTGCAGGGTGCTGAGCCAGGACTACAGAGGCCTTGCTACCTGCCATTTCTGCTAATTGAGCTAAGATATCAGTGCCTGATCCACCTCCTTTGAGTCCCTGACCCTCATCTAGGCTGAGTGGGGTTGTAGCGCCTGAGCTTGGAGCCAGGATATAGTGGCCCATAGGGTTCAGACCACGGGGAAGGGAAGGGCAGTTTTGGTGAGCTCATCCTGTCAGCAGAGACCCATGGCCGCCACATGGCCCCAAGCAGGAAAGGAAACAGGAGGCCTCTCAAAATAGACCAGCTTGTGGTTCGGCTGCATTCCCCAGCTCCCACCATCTGGCCGAGCCTGGGCCGGAAGAGAGGCAGGGGAGGGGGGATCCTGTGTATGGATAGGTTCCCAACGCCTGGGGAGCAGATCGCCCACCATCCATACCCAGCACCTTCTCCTGCCAGGCTTTTCATCTCCTTTGACTCCGGCATCAGGCAATATCACCAACGGCTCAGTTAACGGAGGCTCAGAAAAGTCAAGAGACTCATCCAAAGCCACACAACCAGGAGGAGACAGAGCCAAGGTGGCCCGAGTCCAGGGCTGAGTTACCCTCACAGCCCCTGCAGGCTACCTGCTACTGTTGGTCTGACGCTTTGGGGCCGCCTCTGACCTTAGACCAGATCCAGGAGAAGCTGGAGTATGTGACTCACCATAGAGGTCAGTCTTTGGTCCCACTTGCCTTAGGAGTGTCTGTGACAGCCACAGCAGAAATGGATAGGGACAAGGAGGAAGAGGGGCTTGACTCTCCACAGGCCTTGCCGGGGTATCCCTGTGTGTATTAAAGTCCTAATACAAACCCTGCACCCCACAGGCCCATCTTCTACTCCAAAGCTGGTCCCAGCTAGACCCCTACTTCCACCCTTACCCATATACCACTGGCATCACCCAGACACCCACCACAATCACACAAGCATCCTCCCTCACCACCTAGGCAAACTGGGGCCTAGCTAGACTTCCAAGTTGCCCTGAAGGGATGGTGGCCAGGACTGTATTCACCGTTTTCCCCAAGGGGATCCTGAGGTTCAGGCAGCTGAAGGTTGTATGGACGTGAGACAGACAGCTAGGATACCAGTCTGTTCTTCATGCAGTCGCTCAGTTATTTACAGGGAGGTTGCTGCTCCCGGAACCGGAGCTAGGCTGGTCACACAGAGTTGTCTCTGTATCCCAAACCCCAGTGATCAATCCATGGCTCCAGCTTTTTCATGTAGTCACTGGCTCCATTCCCATGGGCTAGCCTTGATTCCACTACTGGGACCAGGTCAGGAGAAACAGAAGCCCCGAGAGCTATCTGTCATCCAGTCAGAAACCCAGGACCCTCTCCCCAGAACAATACTAGTAGCCAGGCCTGGCCAACCTCCCCAGGGTATCCTGATGGCAGAACTGTCTGGGCACCAGGCATCTGGAGGCTTTCTGAGAAGGAACAGGCCCCTCGTGGACCCAGATCAGAGGCAGGGAAGGAAACAGACGGAAGGAGAAAGGAGGAGAGAGATGAGGGAAAGGAGTCAGAAGACAAAGAGTTGCAAAAGAAGACGTACAAGAAAGGGAAGCAGGAACTGTGAGCTCATGCACTCTGCCCAGTCCTCAACCCAGATGAAAACCTGTCTTGGTGACCTGTCTTCTCAACCCAGCAGCCAAGAAGAGGCACTCAGAGCCCACAGGAACCCACCAGAAGCGGTGCCCTAAGGCTGGGGCAACCTGGGAGAGTTTTGGAAGGGAGAGTGGTGTTTGGGGATGAGACTCGAGGCTGTGGCTTTGCTTCTGTATGTCTGGCCAGGGCAGCTTCCCCTTCATGAGAGCTCTGGGCTGTACAGGAGGCTAGGAAGGGCAGCGGACTTGTGAAGAGGTTGGAAGGGAGTACCCAGGGAGCAGCACAGACTGGTTTGCACCTAATCCAAAGACCAGGTCAAGGAGCCAAGGAAGAGAATGGGACCGCAACACTGAACCAAAGCGGGCAGAGTCTGTTGTTTCAGAGAGGGTGCATGGAACACCTGGCTTGCTGTGGACACCTGTGCACTGTGGAGTGAGGTTGCCTTCCATGACTTCCATGAGCTTGGTTTTCTTCTCTATAAATGGGGGCAAAACAGTGCTCGCCCTGCAGCGTGAGGTTAGATGAGTTTAAAGAGCTCAGCGGACAACACTGTAAATGGTTTACCAAGTAGGGCATTAAGAAGGCAGAGGCAGACCAGCACATGATGAGTGGTCCTGAAAAGTTTAACTGGAGAGATGGCTTAGCAGTTAAGAGCGCTGTTCGCGGCCCGATTGTGCAGAGATCCCGAGTACCCGGGTTCGATTCCAGCTGAACTCACAGTGGCTCGCAGCCATCCGTTCTGAGCTCCTGCGCCCTCTTGTGGAGTGTATGGGGAAAAAAAAGAAGGCAGAGGCAGGAGAATCTCTGTGAGTTCAAGGTCAGCCTGGCCTACAGAGTGAGTTCTAAGATACACAGAGAGACCGTGTGTCAAACAAACAAAAACAAAACCAAGAAATTGTTTGCCATCATTTACTGTTGCTTAGCCACCATCTTTGCCGATGTTGACACAGGCCAGACTCGGTATCTGTCACTGGAACTGTACGAGTAGTAAAGATACAGTCCAGTGCTCCAAAACTTCACAGCCAAATGCTCAGAGCAAGTCGGAAGGGAGTTGTTTGCACTTTAGTATAAATTACTGTTACATCCTCCTGTCCCTTGTGAAAGGGACTCACACTGCAGAAAACTGCAAGAGAGGCCACTTGTCAGGGAATTCACCCATCCTGTTTCCTTTCATTGGCAAGGGATGGAGGAAGGGTTACCGATCTGACCCCTGAGCTTCCACAGAGACTCTTCCAGATTCTGGAAATTCCCTGCAGGAGCTGGAGGAAGAAGCAGCTGTGTAAAGTTCCTGCAAGGAAAAGCCTCGCTTGCCCAAAGTGCGCGCTTCCCACCTTGCCCTGTTTCCACCGTCTGCAGGGCTTCCACCAGGAGCCTTGAACCTGGGCTCTCTTGATCTGTTCTCTGCAGGGCTGGTTTGGGGGAATTGGCTAGGCCTCTGGGCTTTTCCCTGCTTGCTTCCCACAAATCAGAATAGTCCCTGGTTCTGGCCTGAGTGACCTTCCAGTCTCAGAGGGAGGCAGAGCCAGCCAGGGAACAGGACTGGTGACCCAGATTCCACTTCCTGCCTTGCCTGCCTCCATTCCCAGACACCAGCTGCCTGGCTGGGTCGGCAGGAAACCTCACACAGGCCTTTGCTGGAAGCCGTGGCATCAGCTGCATGCAGCCTCTGACCTGGGCACCTGCAGTTCTTTCCCATAGGCACTGGGTCCAGGCTGGGCCACAGCACAGGGCCAGACACCACGCCTCATCCAGCCACCACTCCCTTTTCACAGGACAGCAGCCCAAAGTGAAGCAACAGCTGGCCTAAAGCTACACATTGGGAGGCTGGCTGAATTCACATTTGCCTGGTCCAGCACCATCTGTTCCACCGGCTTTAGGGTAGAGATTAGAGCCCGGATGGCTGGTAAGGGAAAGACTCTCCTGCTGGATGTATCCCTACAGGTACTGAGGGATATGGCCATAGTTGAGTGTGGGCCTCTCTGGAGTGGTACTTTCTCTCGCTCTTCCTAGAGCCTTCCCACTTTCTCATTTTCCAGGATAGCGAGGCGAGGGGACACGGCCTGCTGTTCGGCCACAGCACCTTGTCATAGCATAGCAGACCTAGACAGGGTTCCTGCACTTGAGAGGGAAAGAACCAGCCGGCCAGCAAACAAAGGAACATAGTACACGGGTTGACAAAGGGAAGCAGAGCTGAGGTACATCTGGTGGAGAGAAAGGGGGGTGGGAGGCTGGGGTCTTCCCTGACTCTGAGCAGGTGACATTTAGGCTGAGCCCTGAAAATAAGAAAGGATGAGTGAAGCCTGGGGAAAGAGCTCGTCCAGGCAGCAGCAGGTGCAAAGGCCCTGAAGTAAGTAGTTTAACTCTGTCATCTAAGAGAGGCCAGTGGGTGTTCCAGTACCACGGGAGAGATCTGTCAGGCCAGGGAAAACTGGTCTCCTCCTGAACCAGAGGTTGGATTACCTCCTAAAAGCACCAGGAAGCTGGAGAACATTCATAAGAGAATTTCTGGGTCTGTGGGGCGGTGGTGGCGCATGCCTTTAATCCCAGCTCTCTGGAGGCAGAGGCAGACAAACTCTGTGAGTTTGAGGCCAGCCCAGTCTACAGAGTTAGTTCTAGGACAGCCAAGAGAAACCCTGTCTTGAAAAACCAAATCAAACCAAAATAGCAGTAACAAAAAAGAATTTCTGGGCATGGTGGTTGTCTTTAGATTATACCTTCCTTTGGATAAAAGGGTTAATGAGGGTGGATGAGAGGCAGAGGCTGAGAGATACTAGGGGCAGCTTGGAGGTGACTAGAAGCAGGCTTTCTGCAGGGAGCTTGAGCTGGTCGGGCGACCTGGCTTGCCAGAGGACTCAGTGAGCCTGAGAGAGGTATACAGATGACTCAGGTTGTCCCATGTGGATAATGGAGTGGATGCCTGTCCCAAGTCTGTGGAAAGTGAAATGAAGCCAGCAGATAAACTGAGTCTGGACTGCCCTGTGCCGCCCTAGGGTCTTGCTGAGCGAGCTAACTGCAGTCATCGCGTTATTTATGCCTTCTCTCGTTGCTGTGCCACCCCCCACACACACACAGCTGAGGTGCTGACCAGCAGGCACCAGCCTGACCTGACCCCTGGTTCTGTTCTCAGTGTCTACTGAGTCTGCTGGAAGGGCTGGTGAGTATTTATAAACAAACAATGTGCTCAGAAACCAGAACCAGAGTGATGTCCGAAGCCAGCCCCAGGGCCTGCCCGCTGGTCCCCTGGGAGACTCTGCCCTGGGATTGCACTTTCCTCTCCGCTGCTCCGGCTTCCCAGCTTCCTGCCAGGAAGCGCAGCCCCTGGGCATAAATCTTTAACTGGAACTACCTCTCCCAGCCAGCTCCTGTTTGCAGCAACACTTTGCCTCTATTATCTTGAAGGGTGCTTCAGTTCACCCTGGGTGGCACACAGACAGGCAGGAGGCATCAGAGAGGTGCTGGCACAGCAGGAGGGAGCACAGGCCTCCTGTCACCTGCTCCATAAGGACACACAAGGGTCTAATCACTGCTCCCCCAAGGACGCTGTATTTCAACAGTCCGCAGAAAAGTGTCTCAGAAGAAGAGACACAATGGGCAGGTGCTGGAAACATCAGGAAGCTATTCCTCACAGCTCCCCTCCTCCCCGGCTCCAGCAGAGGCCGCCTGCCTAAGCCTGCTTCCTGGTATATGTAGATGGGGGTCCTCTCAGGAGACCTCAGACTATGGAAGGAAGGATTCTGGCCTCTTGAGCATGTTGTAAAGACTGATCCATTCACAAGCTCCACCTCCAACCTAGTCAGATCTCCAAGGTCCTACCTCCTAGTCCCACACCCTTAGGGGGTAAAGTCCTGATGGAGGAATTGGGAAGGGGACAGGAACCAGCCTGGAGCTGAGACTCAAGGACGATTTACAGACATTGTAATCATTGGCCCAAGGAGAGTGCAGGGCGAGGTGGGGAAGGCCAGGGCACCCAGGCCAGGTAAGGAGTGAATTTGAACATACAGCCTTCTCGACCTTTGATTGGCAGTCCCCCAGACGCCTAGCCTCCTGTCTCAGCCTCCCAGGTTCAAGCATATTCCATGCTACAGGCACTTTCTTTCCCTGATAATTCCACAACTGCCAGAGGCCCTGATGTATGGTTCTCAACCTTCCTAATATTATAACCCTTTCATGCAGTTCCTTGTGTTGTGGTGACCCCAACCAGAAAAGTGTTTTCATCGCTGCTTCATGACTGTAATTTTGCTACTGTTAGGAATCATAATGTAAATATCCGAGTTGCGGGATGTCTGATATGGGACCCCCGTGAAAGGGGCATTCAACCCCAAAGGGGTTGCGACCCACTTGTTGAGAACCACTGCCCTATTGAAAACTGTTCACTGGGCTACACGGGCAACACTAGGGCATCGGTTTCCCCCTTTGACAAATGGGGCATTGGATACAATGTGCCCAGCCCCCTGCACTTCTACAAACCCGAGTCTCCCTCATCCCCGAAGTCCAGCTCTGACTGCCCACAGGATGATCCGAAGACACTGAGATAAAGGGGTTGCAGAGATATTCTTGGCAAAGAGCTTGCTATGCTTGAGCAAAGAGCTGAATTTGATCCATGCACCCCACATAAAAGCCTGGCATGGTGTTGCTTGCCTATAATTTCTGCACTCAGAAGACAGAGACACATGGAACCCTGGAGGTAGATGGCCAGCCAATCTGGATACATAGATGAGCCCCAGGTTTAGTGAGAGACCCTGCCTCAAAAACAAGGTGGGAAGTGATTGACCTCTGACCTCCACACACATGAATCCACAGACTCACACACATACAGTCATGAAGGTCTCCCGTATTTCTGTCACACCACAGCTATCCAGGGCCTCCAAAGTTGGCGGCATTGAGCCAGGAGACCACTCTAGTCATTTCCCAGCAGACACTTGCCACCTGCTCCCTTCACGCAGGCCCGTGGCCTCATGCCTAGAACAGTTTCCCTCAGTTGGGAAAGGCTGTGACAGGATCTAAATCTACTTGGAAAACCCATTGTGTAACTCTGTCCTTCCGTGGAAGGCACGTGGCCACCGGGAAAGTCAGTGTGAAGGAGCCAGGACTTTCTTTGAAATGAATATCTTGGCAAGACCTACCAAGAAATGTCCTTTGGAACGTCACTAACTCTAGGTCACCACTAACTAACTCAAGGCTGACAACAGTGTCCTGATCTAGTATCCCAGGAGACCAAGCCTCATGGGGGTCATTGTCAAGTGAACACAGAATTCTGGGACATGGTTGTCTACCCATAAGCCTTCTGTTTGGACCTAGAGGGGTTCTGAGTCTGTGGCCCACCACTGCGTTTCCTCCTGAGACCAGAAGGCCGTGTGCTTTCAGGAACTACTGAAAGATATTCTGAACCAAGTCTAAATAAAGCAAGCAGCGTGACAGGGAGATGGAAGGGAGGTTTCAATAGCGAAGCCACTCACAGCGATGCTTCCTTAGAGCCCAGGGTGCCCTAAGGACAATGCCAGAATTGTATCCTTGTCTGGAGTAATGGTCATATGTGACATATACCTACTGAGTGCCAGCCAGGAACAGGGCTGGAAATTTATGTTTTCTTAAGACTTTCATAAACAAGAAAATGAAGGTTCTGAAAGGGTTAGGAGGCAAGAATCCCAACCAGGACCTGGTGAGTCCTTTCCTGCCCCACACCCGTGATCTGCTGAGTGAGGACATTTGCAGAACTGACCCAGGCATGACAGCTCCATCTGCTCAGCATTCCTTAAAGAGGAACGTGCCCTTGTGATCTCAGACCAATAGCACACTGCGATTCCCTTCCCACCATCCGAGTGGCCATTCTCCCTGCCCGGGCCAGCTCCCTCCACCCCCTCAGGCTCCTAGAGAGCCTTTTCTGTCCCTCTCCACAGAGTGCAGCTCCCCAGCTCATCCTTCGCTAAGCCATCCTTCTCTTTCTCCCCGCAGCATTGGCCGTCACCCAAATGCATCTTACGTCTCCACTCTTCAGTCCTGTGTCTCAGACCACACTGGACCTCCATGAAGGTCAAAACTGCCTCTCTGTGCCAAGGAATCTGAGTATTCCAAATGTATGCAATGAAATCCTCCCTGCCCCCTCTCTATGTAGCCAAGGACGACTCCTTCCCCTCCTCCTCCCATATCCCAAGTGCTGCGAGCCCAGGTGTGTGCCACCAAGCTATGTGAGGGATCAAACCTACAGCTTCAGGCACAATGAGCAATTACTCTACCAACTGATTACATGCCTAGCCTCTCCTCGTGAGGATTTCCTGCATCCCCAACTCATATCATGGCCCCAGTAAAGGCAGAGCCCTAAACCCCTGACTCCCAAGCTCAGGTTAGAGGATGGAAGTCTGTATGCCAGGCACAGGTCTGCATAGGCACAGGTCTGCATAGGGCCCTGCAAGATGGCCAGAGGCACACACAGCAGTGAAGAAAGAAAAGTGACCCATGCAAGATATCTATAAAGATTCTGAAACCAGGGAAGCTGTCCAGAGGGCCAGGGCAGAAGGGTTGGGGGTTACCCTGAGAAGTCCTCCCTTCAAAGTAAGGAGCAAGGGACAGGCCAGCTGGGGTCCTTGAAGACTGCAACTCTCAGGTTACAGTTAGAGAAGGTAGGAACTAGAGAATTAGGAAGACGGTTTCTGAGGCCCCCACAGGGGAGTCGAACATGTTACTGACGCGAGGCTTCATCTGTGCTACCCCAGCAGATGGATTATAGCCATTGAACACTTTCCAAGTCACAAACCACCAAAACCCATCAGTGGAGATTCTGTCCATGCTCGGCTGCTTGGCAGAGGGAATGTTCCAGATAGAGGTGGAAATTGAAAAGATGAAGGTGTTCAGGACAGGGGGAGGGGGAGAGGAAGATGTTGGGCATCGGAATGTCGTCAGCCTCCCTCCCAACCTTGTCTGAACCCACCTTATGAAAAACACCATAGCCACCTCCTTTCCAGCCTGGGCAGCCTGCCAAGAGAAGATGCTAAGGAGGCAGGAAGCAAAGGGCCCCAGAGCTTAGCTCAGGCAAGCCTCCGGGACCTTTCCAGGAACACTTCCAGAAGGCAGAGTCAGCTTCCTCCCCGGCTCAAACCCACTGTGGAGGAGCAGGTAGAGAGGCAACCTGGGAGAAAGTTTCCCTTCTACAAGCAAACACTGACTGAAGGTGCTTGTGGCGGGGCTTTCACAGTTTGTTTTCAGCAAGAACTTGTCTATGGCAGCAGGGCCCACCCCTACGCATATGCCATGACTTTTAGATTCCGGCCACTGGGTCTGAGGGTCTCCGCCTTGGGCTCTCCCCAGCCACCAGGAGGGTCCTTGCCAGTACCTGAATCATATCTGAAGCCTGTTGAGTTCACACGTCCTCAGACCTGGTTCCTGTCAGTGACCAGCCACCCATTGACCAAATCTCCCCCACTTCTTGCCTTCAGGCAAGAGAGGCATTTATTTATCACCTTGTGTCCCAGAGCCACCCCTGTCCCCAGGGAGACCACACAGGAAAGACTTGTTTCTTTCCTGATGTAGGAGGTCCTTCTGTATATGTGTTGCTTTTATTGGTTGATGAATAAAGCTGTCTGGGTCAATGACTTAGCAGAGTAAAGCCAGGTGGAAAATCCAAAGTGAGAGAGAGAGAGAGAGAGAGAGAGAGAGAGAGAGAGAGAGAGAGAGAGAGAGGAGGCAGAGTTAGAAACACCATATAGCTGCTGAAGGAGTAACATGTCACACAGGTAAGCCACAGCCTCATGGAAATATACAGATAAATAGAAACGGGTTAATTTAATTGCTAGAGATAGCCAGTAAGAAGCGTAGGACATTGGCCAAACAATTATAACTGATAGTAAGCCTCAGAGTGGTTATTTCTAAAGCAACTTCGGGAACGGATGAGCAGAGAAAAAACCTGTCCCAGGGGACCAGCAGGATGGAGAATACCTCATGCTACTCTTTCCTGTCTCCATTCCCACCCATTCACTGCCTGCTGACATCCCATCCACAAAAGGCCACCCTCAGATTCCATCTTGGATTGCTGTTGGCACATCTAAAGCATCTGAGGGGCTCAGTGATAGAGACAGTGAGATCTGGTCTCATGGAACCCTGAGGCCACCCTCTGCAAGCCAGGTGACTTAAACATCTGAGTTTCAATATCACCATCTGTTAAATAGAAGCCGCAATAATAACACCTCCCTTGAAGTGCATTGCAAGGACTGAATGAGACGATTCAGATCAAATTTTTACAGGACCTGATACTTTGCACGTACTCAAAACTGAGGGGGGAAATGACAAAGGGCAATTATCCCTAATAAACAGTGATCATCAAAAACATAAATTATCAAAAACAAGGCAAAACTACCTTGAGGAAGTTCTGGAAAGGAAGCAAATGGGTGCTTCTCAAAGGTTAAGATGCCCAGTAGACACCCAAAGACACTTACCTGGGCATCAGCGGTCACAAATGAAACACTGAGAGAGAGACACTTCAAGCAGAGGAAGCTATCTAACTGGCAACATTTCTAAATTCTTCTTATTTTAAATATTCACGAGTCTCTTTAATTGGGCACTCACATTCCAGTACTTACAAGCAATGGGTAGTGACCAATGAGAGTAATTGAACTGAATCAATGTCCCCTGAGCACTGATCATGTCTTTGTATGGGGGCCACGGCCAATATTCTCTAACGCTCATGTGAAATTGCCAATGACCTATTACCAACCAGATTCCCATTTAAGCCTTGGAACACCCCACTATCCCTGCAGCCCTGTGTTTTTCCTTTTTATCTCTTTGATGTCTATGTGTATTCTGTGATTGTGTATTTGGTCTTGCAGGTATAAAAGTATTATGACAGGTATGTAGAGGTCAGGGGACAGCATCAGGAGTCAGTCCCTGCCTGCCACCTTGTTTTGAGGCAGGGTCTCTCTTAATTATTTTTTTCCTCTGGGTATACCCAGCTAAACTGGGCCATAAGCTTCCTATTTCTATCTCTCATATCCTCCGAGTTACAGACACACACTAATGCTTTAAGTGACTTCTCGGGACTTGAACTTTGGTTCTTATTCTTGCACAGCAAGCTCTTTACCCACTGAGTCCTAGCCCACCCCTATACCTTCAATGACCTTCTCTCTTTTTTCTTCCCGCATTCTCTCAGGCAGTGGTCACCATAGTTCTCTTTGCTTCTATGCGGTCAACTTTTTAGCTTCTACATGCAAATGAGAACTTGCAGTATTTATCTCTCTGTGGGGAATGTCTTTAATAGTTGACAATATCCTGTAATAATAAAGATGCAGGGGGAAACAGACAGCTAGGTAACATATGTATGATGGACTGAAGAGCCGGCCCAGCAGCTGAGTGCTGACTGCTCTTCCAGAGGACCTGGGTTTGGTTCCCAGGACACACATGGTGGCTCACATGTAGCTATAACTCTAGTCCTGGAGAAATCCATGAGCACCAGGCATGTAGATGGTACATGGATATACATGTAGACAAAACACTCATTCTTATCAAATAAATAAAAGTATATGATGTGTTTATTATATTATTTTATATATTATTACATTACATATACGCAGTCCTAGACACCATGGTGGAGTCTAGATCAACAGTAGAACTGTCAGTGAAGAAACATAGTATGTGTATTGTAAACTGACCATTCAAAGTTATTTATGTCAAGAAAAAAACTGAAAGAAGAAAAATGCAGGAGGAATACATTACTAGTTCTCGCACCCTCTCTTTCCCTGCCTTCTCTCCTCCCTCTCTCCCTCCTCTCCTCCCTCCCTCCCTTTCTTTTTTCCTTCCTTCCTTTCAGAGCAGAATTATCCCAGGTTCCTAACTCAAGCAATGCTCCTGCCTTAGCCTTATGAGCTGCTGATAAATATAGTCACAAACTACCATGCCTGAATACATTTAAAAATATTTTGGTAAGTCTCATATTTTTCATAATAACCAAATGTCTCACTTGTGTTTAGAAACAAATCCCTTGACATTTAAAGAGACAGTATCTTGGGAGTGGTCCCAATTAGTCCCAGTTCATCTTTTAGGGAACAGAGTGAGAATATTCTGGAAAATGTCCACTTTACATCAATATGACAGCATAGAGGGTCTGTAGATAGGTCAGTATTTCTGAATGATGGTAGCTTTTTCTTTTTTCTTGTAGAAAGAGCTCAGGACTCCACAATCACCAGGGACCTCAGCCCCAGCTGCCAGATGGATGCCATGGCATCTGCTTCCACTCACCCTCAGTCAGGTTAGTGAAGTAGATACCATGCCCAGTTTTACCTTGGCCGGACACAAGCTACCTTGAAGCCATTCACGAGACTGCCCTTGAACCCTTACCCCGGCTGAAGCACAAAGCAACTGAATCCATCCCTCTGCAGGAATAGCAATAAAATCAGCAGCACCCGATTACACTTACAACCTGTAGTCACAGGCTAAGAGCCGGGTCAGATCACAAAAGCCCTGAAACTCCTTACCGGACCAGCTGACGCGGGAGCACACAGAGGACACGCCAAAGGACACACATCTGGGAGAAGAGCAGCCTTCCCTTTTATTGGTAGAACACCCCACCTTCTCCATCCGGGAATTCCACCCATTTTGTGTGAGGCTTTGAAGTATCAGCCAACAAGGTATTTCTTCAAGCTCAGTGCAATCCAGGGAGTATGACTCACTGAGAAGAGATGGACAAGGAAACAGCCAGTGGAGACAAGCGCACCCTTTCTGGGCACAGGATCCCCTGGGAGGTGTGGGAAGAAGGGATCCTGAGCGTGAGGACACTGAAGAGGGCTGTCTCTGGGCCCCAGCATCTCAGAAGAGCCTTTGCTGATGCACACAGCAACATGTATTAACTTGTGGTGCATGAAGCCTTCTGTCTACTTTGCGCTGGGTGGTGCTCACTGGGTGCAGGCTGCTTGCCGAGCACACACAGTCTTGGGTTCCATCTCCAATACCACATAAACTGGGCATGGTGGGACATTCCTCTAATTCTAGCACTCAGAAGGTAGAGAAGAGCGGAGGTTCAAGGTCATCCTTGGCTACATAGAGATGTTGAGGCTGCTTGGGCTACCTGACACCTTACCTCAATAAAGTAAAATAATTTTCAAAATTGGTTGCCTTCTTAATGATTTTTCAAATTTTTTTATGTGCATGGGTGTTTGCTCATGTGCTGGCCTGTGTACCGGCTGTATGCCTGAAACTAGAGTTACAGATACTCGTGAGCCACTGTGTAGGGGATGGGGATTGAACCTGGGGCTTTATGCATGTAAGGCAAGCACTCTACCAACTGAGTAACATCCCCAGCCCCATTCCTATTGAATTTCAAGAGTGCCTCAGACAGGTGGTGGCACAAAGACAGTCCCTGACCAGCCTGAAGTCGAGCCTTCATGACCATCGTTACTTAACTCTTATGTGTGGAGTACATTCTACATGTTATTGATGCTTGATGTCACTAAGTCCCCCTACTACTCTGGTCACCACAGCCCAGTCTTACAGATATGACTTAGGGAGAGGAAGTGCCTTGCCCAAGGTCACTCAGCTGATTGGAATGAGATTGAGTTTCAAATGGGGTCTGTCTGAATTTTCAGAGAAAGGGGACTCCCGAAAACTCATTGAGATCCCAGTGAGCCCCATACCTTGGACTTGTCTGGCTAATGTGAGAGGGTACCACGGATTTCCGACTTCAGAGGTCAGAGGGGTTCTCACTGCACTAAAGACACTGGGTGCCTGCCCTCCACTCCCAGGCACCAGCAGAAACCCAATGCCTCACGTCTTTTGCCTCAGGGGCTGCATCTGTCTCAACACAGTCCCTTCTGTCACCTCCAGAGCCTGCAATGGCAGTGGCCTCTTAGCTGCTGTTCGACTCTTTGGTCCACGTCCTTCTGCCTGACTCATCTCCATATAAGGATCATCGTAGTGACATCGAGCACGGAGAATCTCAATTAGCTCTAATCCTACCTGCAACTTTAATTCCCCTGCTATCGTATGTCACATCACTCTTTAATTCCATCACTCACAGGTTCTGAGCACCAGGCCCAGGGTGTCTGGGACTGTTTTTCTGCCTACCACATTAGAAGTAGCACATTCTTGAGGCCCAAGCTAAGAGTCTGACTTTCATGTTTGAGTCAGGATAGAGAAACTGGCATCCTCACAAAAATGTCCAAGAGACTGAATCACAGGAGACACGTGACTTATCATGGTGGTAGAACTGCTTTTTCAACTCAAATAACTCGTGTCCTGTTGCTGCTGGCATCAGAAGAACCCAGCATGAGGGTTGCTTATTCATGAGCACCCATGCAAATGATAGATCCTCATGTGAGATCCTCAGACTTGACAGACACAACACTATAACCTGCTCATCAGAACACGGTTCCCAGGCACATTCCAGCCTTCTTGCCCTACCTCCCCTGTCTTCTGGGGTGGCCACGTACATTAGTCTCTTTTCCAACAGTGTAATGTAAAGCCTAGGGGACTTTGACAGAAAGGAGATCTACCTATGATGTGGGAGTGTCATATATCAATCTGTTGATTTCATTGGTTAAGTAATAAACAAACTGCTTGGGCTCATAGCTTAGAACATAAGTGGGGGGAGTAAACAGAACAGAATGCTGGGAGGAAGAGGAAGTGAGGTAAGACACCTCAGAGAGACGCCATGCTCCCGGCTCCTGGGCAGACACACGAGATGAAGCTCCGACCCAGGATGGATGTAGGCTAGAATCTTCCCGGTAAGCGCACCTAGCTGTGCTACGTAGAATATTAGAAATGGGCTAGTCTAGGTGCGAGAGTTAGCCTAGAAGAGGCTAGATGGGCTAAGCGCTGTTTAAAAGAATACAGTTTCCGTGAAATTATTTTGGGTAAAGCTAGCCGTGGGGGTGGCAGGGTGCAGGGGACGCAGCCCCGCTGCTCCTATTTCAACATACCTAGCTGACGGTTCTGGAGATCTGAAAGCAGGATGTTGGTCTCTGCTTCATTCTGGTGAGGACCCCATGGAGGATAGCAGCAGTGGTGGGACAGGAAATCAGAAAGGGGGAAGGGCCAGGCTTTCTCTTTTTCTAACCACTGATTCAGGAGAGAAGAAACTCGGGGTTTCACAAGAGCTATCTTAATGTCTTAGCACTTTCCTACTAGATTTCACCTCCTAAAGGCTCTGTCACCTCCTAACACCATCACATTGGCAACCAAGATCCTTGCTGACACACACTTACACATAGACACACACAGACACACACAGACACAGAAACATGCATGTACATACACAGACACTTAGTCACACAGTCACACACAGACACACACACACTCACACTCACATAGACACACACACAGAGGAGAGAGAAAGAGAAAGAGAGAGAGAGAGAGAGAGAGAGAGAGAGAGAGAGAGACTAGTCCCTGATGACTCTCTCACCATAACAACATATGAAGTCTGCCAACCAACAACCAATGAAGATAGGCATAAGCGAAAGACACCATTCCAGGACTTGCCGCAGGAAGCCACTTACAGATGGCATGTCTGCATGTCTGCCCTTTGCCTGGAAGAACCAAGCACCCCAACTGGAAAGCGGCGTGCTTCAGGATGGAACTGGAACTCCAGGTCACTGCTGGAAGGGGAGACTCATAGCAGATGTGGTTTTGACTACTGTACCAAGGACAGAATTCCACTGTGTGTGCCAAGGAGCCGTGGCTGATTGTTAGCCCAGTTCTCATTACCATAGGAGACCCTTAGTCTTCTAAATCCCGCTAAACTTTCCAGGATGACTGCTGTCATGGAGCTGAAGAGTGAGCATGCACTGCAGGTAGAGAAATGGTACCTTGTCGGTCCAAAGGCGCAAAGTCTCAGATGTGACACAAGAGGCTTCCAAGGTGCACTGTGATGACCACAGACAATGCCGTGCTGTGTAAGTCCCTACCGTGGGCCCACCTTGTGAGTTCTCATATATGCAAACATGGTACCCATGTGTGCTGACAGTTAATGTGAGCACATACTAGTTTCATCATATCCACATATGTCATATCATTCTGCTGTCAGCCTTTAAGGTACTTACTATCTAATTGTAATAAACCAAAGAACTCAGTATCTTGCATGGGCACTTATCACCTACATAAGTTCTCATGAATGAACGATCCTCATGCTAGGTCCTCCTGACCCCAGAAAGGATAGGATGCAGGTGTTTTGAATGGAAATGTCTCGGGGAAAAAAAACCTGTCTTCACACCATGACCATGCCTTTCCTGTGATTCAGTCTCTTGGACATTTTTGTCAAGATGCCGGCTTCTCTATCCCGACTTAAACATGAAAGTCAGACCCTAGGTCTGGGCCCCAGGAACATGCTGTTTCTCCTCATGTGGTAGGCACAGAAAATGTTCACCGACACTCTGATCCTGATCCTTGGAGACGGGTCTAAGGAGAGAGCTCTGTCAGTAAATTGCTTGCCTTGCTGTGTTCTCAGAATCTACCTATAAAAAGTCAGATGTGGCGGCACATGCTTGTCACCCCAGCAACAAGGAGGTGGAGCTGGTAGGATCCCCGGGGCTCATCGGCAGACCAGCTCAATTAGCCAGCCCCAGGTAAGTGAGACCCTGCATCAAAAACAAGGTGGACGATACATGAGGAATGACACTGGAGGCCACTTCTACCCTCTACAAGTACACACACACACACTTTTCACAAGATAGTAAAAACGAAAGCTACTTTGCAGTTTGCTCTGTCCTTGGAAGCAGACTGGCAGTGTCTCTGAGTCCTTCTAGATCTCCTCAGCCTTATAGATGACATCACATTTCCCCCAGGTAAGGCTGTCCCTCAGTTGACACTGCCAGTCAGCCCCTAGTGAGCATTTCTGATCACCCTGATTTCTGGTGATGTATGATGCTGTCACCAAGGTCACCACATACGTGTCTGCACAGCCCGTGCGGTGTGTGGAAGCTTTGCTGCTACAAGATGGCCTGCTTGGGACCAAAGTCTCACACCTGTCTTTATTGAAATGATTCCCATCCCTCCCAGAACAACGGCTGTGAAGGCTTGTCATCTAAGTGTCTTTTCTGAGTCTGTACCAATGTCACCCTCTGGGTGGAAGTGCCCATTTTCCCACTGCTGCCAATACTAGAACCAACATAGTTGTACCATCTGTCTCCACCTGAGAAAGTAGGAACCAGTGGTTCACTTGTGTGGGGGTGGGGTGACACCACTTGTGTGTCTGTGCGGGTGGGTGCCTACTCTTTAAGGGGGAAGAAGACTAGCAGATTGTATTTCGGTTTCCATCATCGAATCAGCGTTATTGAACCATAGATTGGTGCGTGGGGTGGTCATGAGGGCCATCCATACTAAAATCACTCAAAGGGCTATCACTGACCCATAGTGGAATCCACGGAATTGCATGGTCACTGCTTCCGGGACTCGGCCTAACTTTCCTGCTCACGGAGGTGTAAAGAAGGCCTTGCCCCCTTGCAGGTCTGCATCATTTGCAAAGCAACCATTTAGTGGCTTCTGTGTGCTAAGCACTAGCTCTGCACTGGGACAGAGGGACACTGAAGAATGCCGCTCCTTCCCTCCCTCCTTGTTAAAAGCCCATGATTCTGTTCCCCTTGCCATACAGCTCTGTCCTCCAGCCTTTTTCCTACCTGAGGGTAGGGTCCTTGCTTGGCCCTTCTAACCAGCATGGTCTTGTGTCCTGGGTGATCTACCCAGCAGGATTGTGTGGCCTGATTCCAGCCAGTGTCATACCTAGCGGATCCAAATATGAGGGTCCCAAGAAAGCTTACTTTGTGACTAAAGGGTGATACAAGATTAGCCTTCTCTAAACTGGTGCAGGAGCTTTGACACTGTGAGGAAAACAAGGCCCGTCTTCTGAAAATAGCAGAGGAGAAAGACAAGACTTTCTAAGACTTGCTTGAACCCCGACGAGCATCTCTAAGTCAGGGATTAACATGCTCCCACAGGGACCAACCCTAGACACGTGATGTGAGGTGGTAAGCAATTCTAGATAGCGAAGAGTTCTGTTCCCACGACTTAAAGCATGCTTCTTATCTTCTGGCCCTCACTCAGGTGGATCTGAACACTCTGAAGGATGAATCCGGGTCATCCAGGCAGACAGAACTGCACGTGACCACACACTGCGTCTTCTGAAAAAGCCGAACTCAGCTGCTATGGGGAGAACTAAGAGTAGGGGTGGGGCTGAGGTGAACAGCGGGGCGTGATGGAGAAGACTGCACAGAGGATGTAGTCTCTCATGGATGCTTGAACGCCATCCCAAGGGACTAGAGAACCACTGGGGATTCTGAAGGGGGACCAGTTGGAAGCCTTAGGTTTCTCTAATTTCCCTTGAGGAGGTGGCCTCTTTCATCTCTGTCCTTGATATCCAGGGGAAAGGCTCTCTGTGGCATTTCAGGTCATCTTATGTGGTTCCAGACTTTGTAAGGTGACCCTCTTTGATCTCACACACTCAAAGGTTAATAAAAGCAATACAAGTGTCTACCTACAAATGATGACTAGATAGACAAAATGTAGTACGCCCACTCAGTGAGAAAATACTCACCCCTAAAAAATATTTTTGATACGCACTACGAGGTTGATAAATGTTCAAGACATTATGCTAGAAGCCAAACACGCAAGGAATGGCTCCTGTCCTGTGAGGCTGCTAGCATAGTCAGCCCTGGAGACAGAGAGCAGAAGAACAGTTTGGATCCTAGGGGCTGGTAGGGGGTGAACGTGATGGTAGAGTTTCAGCTTTGCAGAATGAAAACTGTCCGAGATGGATGGTGAAGATGGCTGCCCAGTGACATGAGCGGGCTTGATGCGCTGCGTGATGATCAAGTATGTCTTCAATGTGTACATGCCCGTCCAACTTGGGACCATCTCTGGCACAGTCTACCTGTGGCTGTCCTCCAGTCACCTCCAAAGGGCCTCAGCCTTTCGTGGGGACACTTAATTAACTCCTAATGCCTGGCTTAGGTTGGGATGGGTCATTCAGCCTCCAGGTTGGCAGCCTCTGTCTTCTGTAAAGCTGCTGAGACAAGCCAGGCAGAGATAAGGCCCTTCCAAACACCACCCCTCATCTTCAGCCCAGGCAGGCCGACAGCCAGGCCTCTGCACACCACCTTGCCGCCTTCCCACCCATGCTCAACCTGCTTCCCTGACAGCCGCGCCTGGTTGGGGGTGGCCCGCTGCAGGGAGAACCCTTCTTTCCTTGAAAGGGGTCTAATAGCCTCCCAGGCAGCTAGGAGAGGCCACGCTATTCAGAGGTAACCCCAAAAAGTCTGAATATTGATGACCTGGGTCAGATATGACAGCAACCTGTAGCTCCAAACTAGGAGAGCATGAGACATGGACACTTCTACCACCTTAAACGGTTACTTCTCGCTCTTGATTCTGACTCATTTCAAACTCAGAAAATCAGGGAACGGTCACCTCTGTCTGTGCCCACTGCCTGGGTAACACGGACTTAATGTCCATTGCATTTCAGTTTCTCTTATTTCTTTTCTTGTGTGTGTGTGTTTGTTTGTGTGTGTGTGATGTGCTGCAGCTGCACATGCACATGTGTACATGTATGCATGTGTATGTGTGTGTGCATGTGTGTGTGTGATGTGCTGCAGCTGCACATGCACATGTGTACATGTATGCATGTGTGTATGTGTGTGCATGTGTGTGTGAGATGTGCTGCAGCTGCACATGCACATGTGTACATGTATGCATGTGTGTGTATGTGTGTGTGCGCATGTGTGCATGTGTGTGTGATGTGCTGCAGCTGCACATGTGTACATGTATGCATGTGTGTATGTGTGTGTGCGCATGTGTGCATGTGTGTGTGATGTGCTGCAGCTGCACATGTGTACATGTATGCATGTGTGTGTATGTGTGTGTGCGCGCATGTGTGCATGTGTGTGTGTGTGATGTGCTGCACACGCACATGTGTACATGTATGCATGTGTGTGTGGAGGCCAGAGGTATTTTGAGCCAGGGTCTCTCACTTGTTTGGAGCTATTCAAGTTGGCTAGGCTGACTGGCCACTGAGCTCCAGGGCCCTGCCTGTCTCTGCCTGCTTGGTGCCGGGATTACAAGAGCATGGTGCTGCCCTGTCTAATTTGTTCCCATGGGTGCTGGGGGCGGCACTTAGCTCCTCCTGCTTGCAAAGCAAGCACCTCACTAACTGAGCCACTCCTCCTGTGTTACAGAAACACAGGAGGAAAGTGATTTTGTAACCTCATGCACCTTCTTCCCAGGCAACTCCCCAGACACAATCTCAAAGGCAACGAGTCCCAGCCTGCGTATTCATGAGCAGCTTGCTCCGTGGTCTTAGCGCCTAGATTTTACTCTAAGCCTCTGTTTGACATCTGTCTTTCCCATCCTGTATACCGTACCTGCCTTGACCGTGTGCAACAGCTTCATTCATTTTGAGAACTGTTTAGTCTGTGACATGTCTGTCACAGCTTGTTATCTGAGGATACCATGGAGGTGGGAAAGTGCTGAGGCAGGAGGCTGTCTGGCTTCATCCTTTTGCTTTGCTTTGTTTTGTTTTGTTTTCTTTGTTACTTCTACCATATGCAATTAGCCTCCTTTTTAACATTTTTTTAAAGCACACACATACAAATTTGTTCCCCATGGATCCCAGAGGTCATACCATGTGACCATTTCCACACCGACCAGCAAGTGTGATTAGACTCGGTCAATTTTGCTAAATGGAAGGATGTAGAGTATTGTTGTTGTAGACTTGTTGCAGTACTTGGGGGGCTCAGCATCTTACCAACAAGGCAGACCAATAAAATTCAGGGAGTTTAGGGTCTGTCTTTTGGAAGGCTGGACTGCAAGGACCTACTTATGCTACAAATGTAACTGCTGCTCCCCCCACCCCCTCCCCTGCATTGGGACCTTCTGTAAACTATTCAAATCCCTTACCTATGTTTCTTGCTGGTTGAGAGATAGCCTGTCATTCTGGACATGATTTGCTAGTTCCCCAAATTTCTTTGCATCTGTGGTACATCTTGTTTTCTGGTATATGGTGTCTCTGTCAAATAGAGAGGTTTTTTTGATTGATTGTTGTAGTAGGAACTGCAGGCCACTTCCTGCCTCCCAGCTCCCAGCCACTAGCTAGCTTTACCAAAAATAATTACACGGAAACTGTATTCTTTTAGACACTGCTTGGCCCATTAGCTCTAGCCTCTTACTGGCTAATTCTCACATCTTGATTAACCCATTTCTAATAATCTGTGTAGCACCACGAGGTGGTGGCTTACCGGGAAGGATCTTAACCTGTGTCCATCTTGGAGAGGAGAGCTATAGCATCTGCCTAACTTCCCTTCTTCCCAGCATTCTGTTCTGTTTACTCCACCTACCTAATTTTCTGTCCTATCAAAGAACCAAGGCAGTTTCTTTATTAACCAATGAAAGTAACACATAGACAGATGACCCTCCTCCATCAGATCGTAATGCAAGAGTCAAGATATAAAGATAACCCATGTTATCTCCTGAAAAATTTTTTTTCCTTTTCCATTTTCATGTGTATAGTGTTCACACACTTATGTGTGCATGTATGTGTAAACATGTGTGTGCATGCAGGTTTTACATGTTTGGAAATGCAAATGTGCAAATGTGGAGGCCCAAGGTGGATGCCAGGAATTATCTCCATTGCTCTTCCAACTTATTGAAGCAGGGTCTCAGTCGAGCCCAGAGCTCACCAATGTGACTAGTCTTGCTAGCCAGCTTGCTCTGAGGATCCGTTTCCACCTTCTGTGGCTGGAATTACAGACAGATCATCATATCATCCCATAGTTACATGGGTTCTGGGGATCTAAACACCAGTCTTCACACACATGAGTCAAGAGTTTTAGCCACCAAACCAGCTCCCAAGCTCCTCAAAGGTTTTAAATCTGCCTGGACTATATAACTAAACGTGATCAGTAGGTAACAATTTGTATTGTGTGTTTCCACCTGGAGAGACACTTCTTTCCAACAAGACATCCCCCATCCCTACTACAATGTCTGTCTACCCTTCAAACCCTCCCACACTGTACACATCTGTTTCTAGGGTCCCAGCCTGGTTCTACTCTGCAAAACACAATGCTTAAATCTTCAGTAAATACTCGTGTCTTGTATACAATATCTCCATTTCCCCCCAGATGGCCTTTGATTTTCCAGGCTGACTGTTCTTCAGTATGACTTTTCACATATGCTGATATCAGAGACATAAACTGTCAGCCCAGCCGCAGGGCCCAGGCTCCCATCTTGCCTGTCTCCTCTCTGGTTCTCCGGCATTGAACTAGTTCCTCCACTTGCTTTTTCCCTGGTTTTCAGTTCTTAAAATAGAATCCCCCTCACAGGGCCACTGGGAGGGCTGATGGGTTAACAATGTAAATAATTCCCCATCGCTAGGTAATTTGTGAACACAGAGCTAAGGTGATTGAGGGTGTACGCACTGATGTCAGCCGTCCAGACCACAATACCCTCACCTTTCCCTCGTTGAGACAACAACAAACCTCCTTAGGATGAAATGTGACATGGGGAGGTCAGAAGCAAATCACAGCTTATCTTGTATCCAGCAAACCCAGATCAGTGCTGCCTAGTGAAGAAATCAACCAGGCTGGCAGCCAAGGCCCACCCGGCTCTCCCGAGTACAGCTTCCCCCCAGCCCCACCTAGGGGAGGCAGCACACAGACTCTCACAGCAGTCAAGATGCTTAGCACACTTTGGGAGCTGGTGAGATGGTTCAGCGGGTTAAGAGTGCCTGCTGTCGGGTCTGCTGTGGCGACCTGAGTTCGAGTCTGGGACCCACATGGTAGAAGAGGACCACAAGTTGTCCCTCACAGTTCTCTGTACACCCTCATCCACAACATCTCCCCCCCACACACATGTTCTCTGTACACCCTCATCCACAACATCTCCCCCCCCACAGTTCTCTGTACACCCTCATCCACAACATCTCCACCCCACAGTTCTCTGTACACCCTCATCCACAACATCTCCACCCCACAGTTCTCTGTACACCCTCATCCACAACATCTCCCTCCCCCCACACATGTTCTCTGTACACCCTCATCCACAACATCTCCCCCCCCACAGTTCTCTGTACACCCTCATCCACAACATCTCCCTCCCCCCACACATGTTCTCTGTACACCCTCATCCACAACATTTCCCCCCCACAGTTCTCTGTACACCCTCATCCACAACATCTCCACCCCACAGTTTTCTGTACACCCTCATCCACAACATCTCCCCCCCCACAGTTCTCTGTACACCCTCATCCACAACATCTCCCCCACACACATGTTCTCTGTACACCCTCATCCACGACATCTCCCCCACACACAGTTCTCTGTACACCCTCATCCACAACATCTCCCCCCCACATGTTCTCTGTACACCCTCATCCACAACATCTCCCCCACACACATGTTCTCTGTACACCCTCATCCACAACATCTCCCCCCCCACAGTTCTCTGTACACCCTCATCCACAAGATCTCCCCCCCCACACATGTTCTCTGTACACCCTCATCCACAACATCTCCCCCCCTACATAAATGTAATTTAAAAATGTTAATGTTTAGTATTTTTCTATAACCCTGTAATTCATGTTTCTGTCTTGAATCTGCTTTGTTTAATGTTAATACCACTGGAGTGTTCATACATTGACTTTATCCTGCATAGAGCAGGCGAGGCTCACAGAGCACAGACTGTGATATGACATCGCTTCACCGAAGAGCACGTGCGTGAAGATCAGGTGCAGGTGCCTGAAAACCTCCATGAGTTCTGTGCCCTAGCTCGTGCTGCCTCATCCGAGTTCACCCTGGCCCACGCCTGAACACAATGCGTGCGGTTCTCTCAGGTTCCAGCACTGACAACTTGATTACTGGAAACAGCCCGTGGTGTGGCCCTGTTTTTGATGCTGTTGCTTTGGGTGCCCTTTGTTCCTCCATAGCCCTCCCAAGGTGTGTAAAACTCACTGTGCTGATAGGGCACCAATTTACTATATAATTGGATCTATTTGTTTCACTTTTAATTCTAAGGATTCATTCTTTTTTTAAATATTTATTTATTTATTATGTATACAATACTCTGCACCAGACCTCATTACAGATGGTTGTGAGCCATCATGTGGTTTCCGGGAATTGAACTCAGAACCTTTAGAAGAGCAGGCAATGCTCTTAACCACTGAGCCATCTCTCCAGCCCCTAAGGATTCATTCTTGATTTTAATTTAGTTTGGAGTCTAGAGAGATGTCTCAGCATTTAAGAGCACATACTACTCTTGCAGAGGACCCAATTTTGGTTCCAGCCTATGCACAGGGTGGCCCACAACCATCTGCAACTCTGGTTTCAGAGGATGCAATGCTCTCTTCAGATCCCAGACATTGCATGTCACGGTTCACATACATACACTTAGGAGGCAGAGGCAGGTGGATCTCTGAGTTCGAGGCCAGCCTGGTCTGCAAGAGCTAGTTCCAGGACAGGCTCCAAAGCTACAGGAAAACCATGTCTCGAAAAACCAAAAAAAAAAAAAGGTTAATATCCCACAGAATTCCTTCTAGAGAATAGGGCTGAGGCCTTCCCCAGTCCTTATTTTTTTTTTTAAATATTTATTTATTTATTATGTATACAATATTCTGTCTGTGTGTATGCCTGCAGGCCAGAAGAGGGCACCAGACCCCATTACAGATGGTTGTGAGGCACCATGTGGTTGCTGGGAATTGAACTCAGGACGTTTGGAAGAGCAGGCAATGCTCTTAACCTCTGAGCCATCTCTCCAGCCCTTCCCCAGTCCTTATTGCTGCGCAGTCCTCCGTGGTGCGACATGCTCGGCTCCTTTTACAGCTGACAGACGTTGCATTCTCTTTTTTT
Organism: Microtus pennsylvanicus; assembly: GCF_037038515.1. NCBI lineage: Eukaryota > Metazoa > Chordata > Mammalia > Rodentia > Cricetidae > Microtus > Microtus pennsylvanicus. The sequence continues at coordinate 71,268,778 of NC_134580.1, forward strand.
TTTAAGATTTATTTATTTATTATGTATACAACATTCTGCCTTGATGTATGCCCACACGCCAGAGGAGGGTGCCAGATACAGATGGTTGTGAGCCACCATGTGGTTGACTGGGAATTGAACTCAGGACCTCTGGAGGAGCAGCCAGTGCTCTTAACCTCTGAGCCATCTCTCCAGCCCCCCAGACGTTGCATTCTTTCCAGCATTTTCTATTACACATAATACTATTTAAAAAACCAGACTTTTTGTCCTTTTTCAAAATTTTGCTTGGAAGATTTTGCTTTGATGATTCCCAATAATCTTTTCACAGGAGATACACTTCCAGGTGGACATCTGTTCCACTGCACCCCTTAAAGGAGTAATTCAGAGTAATTCAGTAACTCACCAGCTCTGGGGAGTCGACCACAGCCTGCCACGCCTTTTCCAATAATGTTTTTCTTTTTCAGTCGTTTTTGTATTATGAATACCTAGAGATATATTTGATCTCTATTTGTTTAGAATTACTCAGGCTTTCAATTCCAGGAGCATTTCAGCCAATAACTTTTCAATTCCCAGCACCCACATGGCAGCTCACAACTGTCTGTGATTCCAGTTACAGGGGATCTAATACCTTCCCACCAACTTACATAAAATAAATAAGTTAAATAAATTTTTTTAAAAAATTGATGAATTGGTTTTCTTCTCATATCTTGTGGGCCTGGGGATCAAACTCAGGATGTTAGATTTGGTGGCAAGCTTTTTATCTGCTGAGCCACTATCTTATATTTTGAAACTGGGTCTTCCACTAAACCTGGAGCTTACCATATTGGCTCGACCTGCTGGCCAGAGAACTGCCAGGACCCCTCCTTCCCTCCCTCAGCACATAGGCACTTGCCGCCATGCCTACTCTTTACATGCGTGTTGGGGATCTGAACTCAAGTCTTCATGCTTGCACGGCAAGCACTTTGTCCACTGGGCCACCTCCTCAGCCCATCTAACAAAGGCCTGTAAGAAGAAAGAGGCTACAGAGTACAGGCACCAGCAAAGTGCTTGCCTAGAATGCAGAAGGCTCTGGTTTCAACCCCAGTACAAGAGGAAGATGAGGAGGAAGAGGGGAAAGAGGAGGAGAATGAGGAAGGAGAAAAGGGGGAAGGGAAGAGAAGGGCAAACTAAAAGATACAGATAAAGAAAACCATTTGGAGATAGAGGTAGAGCCAGGAGTCTGCCTATGTGCCAAGGAGTGCCATGGATTCCTGGCATCCATTAGGAGCCAGGAAAGAATCACAGGGTAGATTTCCCTCAGTCTTCCAGGAGGCACTACCCTGCCAAGACTGGACTGACAGCAGCCATAGCACGCCCAGCAGCTGTCTGCCGCAAAATCAGCGTCTGTGTGAGTCTTATCAAGTTCACAGTCATGCATCCTGAGAAGGAGGTCTCTGCTTAGCTTTGCCTTGAAGAATCTCAAGATAGCCATTCCACAGATGCTTCTTGAGCCTCCGCCATGTGCTGGACACTGTTCTCAATGCTGTGGATCACAGTGAACAGGAGAAATGGAGCTGTCTCCAGGAGCGCTCATTCTAGTAAATGTCAGTTCTGTGGCCTAGAACTTCAGCTTTCTTGAATTTTTCATGTTACAAGGACTTTGTACATCCACGCAGAAAAACCATGGTCAGTTCTGGAGTGGAAGGAGATTCATTTAGTGAATAAAGAATGTAGCATACTGGTAACAAGCTTGCCTAGAATGAAGGAGGACTGGCTTTTAATCCACAGAACCAAGAAAGATGGCCTCAGGGGTGGGCTATCCTGGGGGACTCTTCCCCGAGTACCCAGAGATCTCTAAATTACGTGTGTGTATGTGTGTGTGTGTGTGTGTGTGTGTGTGTTAGAGTGCATGATGTATTCACATATGTAAGTGTGCATGTGTATTTGTGCACACACTTATGGAGACCAGAGCAAGATACCAAGTGTTCTCTGATAGTATCCTCCATATTTCCTTGAGACAGGGTCACTCACTGAACAGGAAACTCTCTGTTCCAACTAAGCTGACTGACCAGCAAACACTCAAGCTCCTCCTGTCTCTGCTCCTCAATGCTGCAGTTACAGACACACACACACACACACACACACACACACACACACACACACACACACACTTGGTTTTGTGTATGGGTGCTGGGGATTGGAACCCAGAGCTTCATCTCGCAGAACAAGTTCTCCTGCCCACTGGGCCATCTCCCCAGCCCCAAGACCTCATTCTTTAAGAGAAGATGAAACAACATCCTCATCCAACATCCCCAGAGATATCAAGGGCTCTGCCTCTTTTTCAATTTCATTAAGTTTCTTTTTTTCCTAGTCTGGGAGTTCCCTTTAGTACCAAATGCAATCAAATTGCCCTACTTTAGCACACACAGGGGTCAAGGGAAGATGAAAGTAATTTTTAGATTGTTAAGAGATGGAGTTTCATTAAGATTACTGTTTAGAAGTTATTATTTCACACGCTGAGTTTTCTTTCCCAGTCTACACATCAGAAGCCACTGAAGAGCAGGGTGTTTGTGTCTAAAAATACACGGCAGATAGACATAGAATCCACAAATGTGACACACAAGTGGTGAAGCTGCTACTCAAGAGTCATACTGTGCACAAGACACGCAAGTTCTCCACTGCCAGGATGAAAAGGGTCCCCACTCGCAGACTTGGCTCTGGCTGGGCTCCTCCCAGGCTGTGTGACATCGCCTTTTCTCTAAGACATTGCATGTCAAGGTCTAGTACAACTGGAAGACCTTGGATTAGAGTTTATATGAAATAAAAGAGCTGGGTGGCGGTGGCGCATGCCTTTAAGCCCGGCACTCGGGAGGCAGAGACAGGTGGATCTCTGAGTTCAAGGCCAGCCTGGTTCTACAGAGTGAGTCCTGGGACAGCCTAAATAAATAATTAAGTTCATCGTAACGTTAGGATTTAGTGTTGCTTGAGTCGGGCTGTGGTGAGAATGTGAAGTCGTCCCCCCATGGAAGGGGCACATGGTCTCGGCTCATGTCACTGTGTGCGGGAGGGAAGACTACAGAGCCTCATTAAAGGAAATGAGTCACCAGGGTGGCCCTGAGGCTTATAGCCTGAGTGTGGATGCAATGTGACCAGCCAGCTTCCTGACCTCACCGCCATGTCTTCTCCATCAGCCATAATAAACCCT